>NC_037672.1:169111306-170458020 GCF_003255815.1 Theropithecus gelada | reverse complement strand
CCGATCGTCCGGCACTCCCCAGTGAGATGAACCCAGTACCTCAGTTGAAAATGCAGAAATCACCGGTCTTCTGTGTCGCTCGCGCTGGGAGTTGGAGACTGGAGCTGTTCCTATTCGGCCATCTTGCTCCGCCCCCCAAATTCTGACTTTTAATGGCCAACATTGTTTACTGAAATAGAAATAATTCTACAGTAAAGAAAAATTAATCACTGTGTTGGTTTGCTAGGGTTGCAATAACAAAATACCACAGACTAGGTGGCTTAAACAACAGAAATTTACTGTCTCCCAGTTCTGGAGGCTTGAAGTCCAATATTGAGGTGTTGGCAATGTTGTATCTTTGAGGCCTCTTTCCTTGGTTTGCAGATAGCCTCCTTCTTACTGTGTCCTCACATGGTCTTTCCTCTGTGTGAGAAAACATTTGTTTCCTAATCTGGTCTTATTAGGACACCAGTATTACTGAATTAGGTTCTCACTCTTACGACCTCATTTTACCTTAATTACCTCTCTAAAGGCCCTGTCTGCAAATAGAGTCACATTCTGAGATACAGGGGGTAGGACTTCAACCTATGAATTTTGGGGGGACACAATTCAGCCCATAACCAAGGAAATCCATTAAGAACATTGTTTCTTTGTTCTGATTATAGAAACTTTCTAACTGATTAATGGACCTCCAAAGTGTATCTATCAAGTAGAAGGGAAAACTTTCTGTAAATAATCCATATTTGTAATCTTCTTTACAGAAGTAATTTGAAATCCCATTTTATAAGTCAACCTCTGTGGGTCTTGATTATATGAATTTGTTTCCCAGAGCTTAACTCACCTGGTTGGGTATGGAGATAATACTTTTCTCTTAGGACCAGTGAAGTCATTTAGGGCATCATCATACAGTAATGTGCAAAACAGGAGTACTGACTCACGATTCACACAACCCTTGAGCTTCGACTTGTTCCCATGATAAAGTTTGTCTTATGACTTATTGCAGGTGTTTCTAAATAGCTGGTCAGGTTGATGTAGCATGACAGTTAAGAGTACAAATAGGCCTTAAAATGACATGGACCTGAGTTCAAATCCCTGCTTCGCTAGTTCCTTTGTAATACACGTAAAGTTATTTAACCTCTCCTCTCTCCACACCTCAATTTTCTCATATGTTGTACAAGGAAAAGGATACACTTAATCAGAGGGCAGTGATGAGTGTAAAAATACCTTGACTTACTTAACTTACTTCAACAAGTCGAACAATTAGTCTCCTCCATCTTTCTCCAGTTCGTCACCTGACGGCGGGGCAGTCAAAGATGATAAGCCTTCGCAATTCTGCAGCTTCCTTTAGAAACTGTGCACCTAGACGCTATATTTGGTTTATGTCTCAGTAGCCTATATCCATTAAGAAAAATTAGAGTTATCATTGGAAGAAAAGTAGGGGGAAAAAAGCCTATTTTTGGGAGTGAGATCTTTTTAAATGGTACAATCATCTAACAAAAGAGAGGACAAAAAATACTGTCTCATGAGTCCCATCAATAGATACGTTGGGTGTAGGGGGAAAATGAAGACTTAAAGAAGAGGCCGATTATTAGAAACTTCTAGTCATCCACATCCAAAGTGAATTCCAAGCTTGGCTCAGTTCATGTAAGAGTCCAGAGGCAGATATGGGGGAAACTGACCCAAAAATAATTCACTCAGGAAGAAATCAGGGCTATAAGATGACTTCAGCTTTCCTGATATGTTAAGAAAATGTTTGCAGGCGGGCGCGGTGGCTCACGCCTGGAATCCCAGCACTTTGGGAGGTAGAGGTGGGCGGATCACAAGGTCAGGAGATCAAGACCATCCTGGCTAACATGGTGAAATCCCGTCTCTACTAAAAAAATACAGAAAAATTAGCGGGGCTTGGTGGTGGGCGCCTGTAGTCCCAGCTACTGGGGAGGCTGAGGCGGGAGAATGGCATGAATCTGGGAGCCAGAGTCTGCAGTGAGCCACGATCACGCCACTGCACTCCAGCCTGGGCGACAGCGCAAGACTCCGTCTCAAAAAAAATAAAAAGAGCCGGGCGCGGTGGCTCAAGCCTGTAATCCCAGCACTTTGGGAGGCCGAGGCGGGTGGATCACGAGGTCAGGAGATCGAGACCATCCTGGCTAACATGGTGAAACCCCGTCTCTACTAAAAATACAAAAAACTAGCCGGGCGTGGTGGCGGGCGCCTGTAGTCCCAGCTACTCGGAGGCTGAGGCAGGAGAATGGCCTGAACCTGGGAGGCGGAGCTTGCAGTGAGCCGAGATCGCGCCACTGTACTCCAGCCTGGGTGACACAGCGCAAGACTCCGTCTCAAAAAAAAAAAAAAATAAAAATAAAAAATAAAAAAAATAAAAAATAAAAAGAAAGAAAATGTTTGCAAACCAAATCTGAAAAAGTAAAAGCAAATGTCTAGGTTAAAGTAAGAAGTAACAGGTTTTACGCCCTCCAATTCCCTTTGTTGTTCCTTTGGATCCAAGGAGATTTTGAAAAAGTCTTATCACCAAAACAAATAGGCATGAAAAATTTTTATTGACTAATATTTCAGAAGGATTAAAGTAACATCCGGTTAGGATTGCATACTTATTTTAATCTTTCTTGAAACGACTTCAATTTCAAAACAGGAGCAATTCACTTGCTTTAGAAATTGAGAACATTAACTGATATATAATTATTTAACTTTGTGGCATTTTATAAAAATATACCCAACCGTGTAAATGTTGATTCTTAAATCAATGGTGAAAACAACTAATTAATGTGTTCTAGATTTATATATCTTTTCCTTGAGAATATTTCTTATTCGTACTGCTTATGAGTTTAAAGTCATCTAAATTGTATTTTATGAAATTTTCAAAAAACCAACTCTGACATTCTGACCCAGACTTCAAAGAAACCATTTGTCTTGATGTGTCACACATGACGTCACCTCATCAACTGAGCAAGAAATCTTGAAATTACTATAAAATAGTAATACATTGGGCCTCTGACCTCACTAAAATTTTTAAAGCTGTGTTCAAAATAGAGATTTAAGCTGCCTAGGATGTGCCTATTTGTGATGGCCACTGAATATAGAAATACTTTCGCTGGGGTTCACAGTTTAATTAGTTTGTGCTTACGTCTTCATGGTTTTTTATGTGTTAAGTGGAATTTTATGACTATTTATAAGAGACATCCAGGGACAAGATACTTTTCACTTCTTTGGATGACAGATAAATAGGTGATAGGTAGATTGATATGATACACGATTGATATGACATGATAAATTGATAAATTATAAGCTCTCAGTAGATATTAAAAGTAAAGGGGGCCACTTTGGTCAAACACAAGAAGGGCACTGTTGAAAACAGAACAAAAAACCTTGAGAATTATGGCACATGTTCTAGCTAAATATTCTAACAAGTTCTGACATCTGCTTGTGTACCTGAAACAAACTAGTCATTCCAATTTCCAGTACACAAAAATGTTTGTGTAATTAAAATGATTTCTTCGTGTTTTTAAAAATGGCAACTTTTTTTTTTCCGTTTTGGGTAAGTCAAATGACCCCCTCAGACTTGATTTACCCAAATCACACTTAAGCTGTGTGAGTAGTTATCCACTAATTTTGATTGATACAAAATTGGTCAAGATTTAAAAGAAAAAAGGATAAAAAATAAGCTAGGGGTTTAATCTTCCACCTTTGTTAGGTAGACATGGCCTTTGAATCAATAGGTACAATGTTTTCAGAAGCATTCTCAGTAAACATCTAAATGTCTGGAAGAATTTTAGATCTCTAACAGGATCCACGCAATGTATAGAGCTACTTTATTTCCATTAAAATCATTCTATCATCCTCAGAGTTGTGCAGTAAGTACCTTCAACAAGGTACATAGTAATATTTCAAAGGTTTATTTTCAGGAAATAAAACACATTTTTTATCAGAACTTAGAAAAACCGACAAATCTGTGTAAATATAGTTCCTCTGGTGCTGGTTCACATGAATAGCAACAAAGCAAAGCCCAAAATTATACAACTAAAGAAGGAGGCTATTTTGTAATCAAATAACTGCAACTATTTATTATGCACCTACTGTGTGTCATGCTGGTCTTTGGGGAGAAATTTAGATATGGAAAACAGTGATAGAAAAGGACAGTCAGTTGCTGAAAATATACTTTGTTCTGGAAGTCTTCTGTGATTATCCATTCCCATGTGAAGTAATAAACATTACTGACCACCTCTAAGTACCAGACACTGCTAAGTACTGGAGGTACAAAATAAATAAGATGTAGTCTGTGCCACAGATGAGATCACAGCCTAATGGGTGAGAGACCACAGTGCTCACCGTTTAATGTGCTAAGCTATATAGCAGTATGATAATGAAAAATAAGAGATTAAAAAAGTGTCATATAATCACTTGATTTTGAAAGTAAAAACGAGTTTAAGACTAGCTTCAGCAGTTTGGGAGTGATAGAGCTTCACTCCAGCTCCATCGCCCATGTGGAGCTCAATCTCTCTAACCCTAGAAGGGTGTGTGCCTACCACAGCTGGGGTGTTTCCAAACTCTAGTTTTCAGCAATGGAACACCCAGATATGTGTTTCCTTTTATGAAAACATTTTTGTTTTGCAAGTTGCTTTTGACTGTTTTAAATGTCTCCTTTTAACTGAAAGTATTCCATCTCTTAAATCTAAAATATCACATCCAACTCTCCCAGTCACAACTCCCTCTTTATGGATTCCCCACTCACTACTGCCATTGCCTCCTAAAGTCACCCTCAAAGAAACCTTCATTTTCTTCCTCCCGTTTCCCTTCTGTCTGGCCCAAGTCTCATGGTCTATCATTCTCTCGACAAGGACTATTGTCCTTGACAATAGAAGGAAAAAAAACACTCGATCAATCTTACCGTTGCTGTGCTCCACTTTTGCACCTACATTCTGTGAAGAGAATCATATAGCCATGGAATCTGGCACCAAAAAGAAATATTGTTTTTGACTTTGGTCAAGCCTTTGGGGCTGATCAGCAATCCTTTTTTGTGTCCTTAAGCTGCTACTTTTGCCTTTACCACAACAAGCTTTACTATTTACTATTTACATTTAAATTCCTCAGACTCCTTTTTCAAATCCCATTTTACTCATTCACACCAGATTATCTTACCCTCTTCTTAACATATAAAACACATGCTATTTAGTGTGTTAGTTCATTTTCACACTGCTATAAAGAATGACCTGAGACTGGATAATTTATGAACAGAAGAGGTTTAATTGATTCACAGTTCTGCATGGCTGGGAAGGCCTCGGGAAACTTACAATCATGGTGGAAAATAAAGGGGAAGCAAACACCTTCTTCACATGGCAGCAGGAGAGAGAGAGAAAAGAAAGGGAACTACTAAACACTTTTTAAACTACCAGATCTCATGAAACTCCCTCACTATCATAAGAAGAGCATATGAGAAACTGACCCCATGATCCAATCACCTCCCAACAGATCCCTCCCTCAACATGTGGGGATTACAATTCAAGATGTGATTTGGGGAGGTACACAGAGCCAAACCATATTATTCTACCCTGGACCCTCCCAAATCTTATGTCCTTTTCACATTTCAAAACCAATCATGCCTTCCCAACAGTCCTTCAAAGTCTTAACTTATTCCAGCATTAACTCAAAAATCAAAGTTCAAAGTCTCATCTGAGACAAGGCAAGTCCCTTCTGCCTGTGAGCCTGTAAAATCAAAAGCAAGTTAGTTACTTCCAAGACACACTGAAGGTACACGCATTAGGTAAATGTTTCCAATCCAAATGAGAGAAATTGGCCAGAACAAAGGGGCCACATGTCCCACGCAAGTCCGAAACCTGGCTGGAAAGTCATTAAGTTTTAAAGATTCAAAACGTCCTTTGACTCCACGTCTCACATCCAGGGCATGCTGATGTAAGGGGAGGGCTCCTGAAGCCCCAGACCGCTTTGCCCCGTGGTTCTGCAGGATCCAGCTTATGCAGCTTCTTTCACAGGCTGCTATGAGTGCCTATGGATTTTCCAGGAGCATGGTGCAAGCTGACAGTAAATCTATCTTTCTGGGATCTGGAGGAAAGTGGCCCTCTACTCACAGCTCCAATAGGCAGTGCCCCAGTGGGAACTCCGTGTGGGGGCTCCAACCCTAAATTTCCCCTCTGCATTGCCTTAGTAGATGTTTTTCATGAGAGCTCTGCCCCTGCAACAGACTTCTGCCTGGACATCCAGGTGTTTTCATACATCCTCTGAAACCTAGACAGAGGCTCCCAAAGCTCAAGTTTTGTCTTCTGTGCATCTGCAGGCCCAACACCACATCGAAGCCACCAAGGCTTGGGGCTTACACCCTCTGAAGCCACAGCCTAAGCTGTACCTTGGCACCTTTCAGCCATGGCTGGAGCTAGGGTGGCTGGGATGAAGGGCACCAAGTCCCAGGGCTGCACAGAGCAGTGGGGCTCTGGGCCCGGCCCATGAAACCATGTTTCCCTCCTAGGCCTCCAGCCCTTGATGGGTGGGGCTGCCATGAAGATCTCTGACATGCCCTGGAGACATTTTTCCCATTGTTTTGGCTATTAACATTTGGTTCTTGTTTACTTATGAAAATTTCTGCAGCTGGTTTGAATCTCTCCCTAGAAAATGGGTTTTTCTTTTCCACCGCATGATCAAGCTACAGATTTTCTAAATCTTTATGCTCTGCTTCCCTTTTAAACATAAGTTCCAATTTCAAATCATCTCTTTGTGAATGCATATAGCTGAACACCTTCAGAATAAGCTGGGTCAAATCTTGAATACTTTGCTGCTTAAAAGTTTCTTCCGCCAGATACCCTAAATTACCTCTCTCGAGTTCGGAGTTCTGCAGGTTTCTAGGGCATGGGCAAAATGCCACCAGTTTCTTCACTAAAGCATAGCTCCAGTTTCCAATATGCTCCTTATCTCCACCTGAGACCACTTCAGCCTGGACTTCATTGTCCGTATCACTATCAACATTTTGTAAAACCATTCAACAAGTCTCTAGGAAGTTCCAAATTTTCCCACATCTTCCTGTCTTCTTCTGAGCCCTTCAAACTATTTCAACCTCTGCCTGTTACCCAGTTCCAAAGTCACTTCCACATTTTCAGGTTATCTTTATAACAGTGCTCCGCTGCTGGTACTAATTCTCTGTATTAGTCCATTTTTACACTGCTATAAAGAATGACCTGAAACTGGGTAATTTACAAACAAAAGAGGTTCAATTGACTCACAGTTCCCCAATAATGGGGAACTGTAGAAACTTCAAATCAGAAGGCACAGGGGAAGCTAGCACCTTCTTCACAAGGTGGCAGAAGGGGTTGGAGCAGGGAACTGCCAAACACTTTTAACACCATTAAATCTCATGAGAGCTCCATCACTATCATTAGAACAGCGTGGGGAAAGCTGTCTCCATGATACAATCACCTCCCACCAGGACCCTCCCTTGAAGGGATTTCAATTCAAGGTGAGATTTGGGTAGAGACAAAGAGCTAAACATTATTTAGGAAGGATATTCTTAAAGCCCTATTTTCCTATGTAAATAGGAAAGTATATCTGCATGCCTACATACATTTAATCTCAGATAATGGGTTGTTCAGCCTCCTGCTCAAAGTGGTCCTGCAACCCACATCTCTCACTTACATAGGGTCTCTGCTTCACCGAGCAGCTGTTCTTTCTCCTACACTTCAGCCTCTTCCACTGTTTCAGATTTTACCATCTGTGTATAATATATTTGAACCTTTTACAATGAGTTTGTACAATTTTTCAAGATAATTTTTTAAAACTAACATCCCATGTGAGAAAACAAGCCATTCTCTACTCTATTCCTCTCTAGATCAATCTCCCTAGCTTTTCCCAACCTTCACATCCAAGTTTCTTAAGAATGGGCTTCACCCCCTAATTCTTCACTCACTATAATTTGTTTCTGTCTCTGCTGCTCTACAGAACTGTTCGTAATGAGACCAAATGACTGTTCAGGCTGTTCCCAAATTGTTATAGCCAATGGGTAATTATCCACCTTATCTTACTTGATTGTTCTGTGACATTTGACACTACAGACAACTTTCTCCATTTTTTTCTCTTATGAATTTTATAGCATCAAATTTTTTTTTCTTATACCTAAATAGATACTTTGGGGGGTGTGGGAGTCATCTATTTCTCCCATTTCCTAAATGCTTAAGTTCCCCTGTAGGCTCTATCTCAGGTCTCAGTGATTCTGCATATGAATCCAGTGTTACTTCTTCAGGGTTTGAATTTCCAGTTATATAATAACATTGCCTGCATCAATATTTCCAGCTCTGATCTCACTCTAAATCCAAGACCACAAATGCACCTGACTAAAGGAAAATTTCATATGAATGTCCCATAAGCACCTCAAATTCTGAATGTTAAAAACTGAACTCGGATTCATAGGATAATATTAGAGATGTAATGTGTAGTTACAAAACCAAAATGCCTCTTGACATATTCTATAATCTTTTCCCTTATCATTAGAGGGTGCTTTTAGACACTATTATTCCATATAGCAAAAAATCCATTCATCTGAAGTTGAGTTAATCCTGCAATTTATCTATCTTTCTATGTGCATATTTTTTCACAGAAACATGTCTGGGATTAAGTGTACCAGAAATTAATAATGAATATTTCTGAGTTCTGAGATTTGAGATAATATTTAACTTTCATTTAGGACCTTCCTGTATTGATCTAATTTTTATAATCAGTTTTTACAATTTTTCAAGATAATTTTTTAAAACTAATATCATTTCCTTCTCTTTCTATATTGCCATTTGCAAAATGACATCAAATGGAACTAGTACTTCAAACTAGTTCCTCAACAAGAGCTTCAGATGTCATCTTTGACTTGTTATTGCACCTACCCCTCATGAATATGTCTTAAATTTATTCACTTCTTTTCCATGTCTTAAGTTGAGACTTCATCCCCTCCCACCTTAACTTCTGCAAGGGCTTCCTGCCTCCGATTTCATCCCCCTCCATTTCATTCTCCATTACTATCATCAGACATTTCTCTAAAATCCTGGCTTGCCTTTTACTGCTTAAAATCAGTGGCTTTCAATAGCATTCAGAATAAAAGCTAAACTACTTGACATGTCCTAAAATAATCTATATGATCTGGCAGGTAGGTGCTTTTGTAAACCAGTTGTGGGGCTTCTAAAATTCAACATTCTAGTAATCCCACCCTTGCCATCTGAATCCAATCATAAGGTAAGTTTTATGTCTGCATGCAGTAAGAGATTACAGAACATCCTTCTAGCTTGCTCCCTCCACCCCTTACTTACAGAGTTTTTATAGATTTGGGTTTTACATTTAAGTCTTTAGTTCACCATAATTTAATTTTTGTATGTGGCATAAGGAAGGAGTCCAGTTTCAATCTTCTGCATATGGCTAGCCAGTTTTCCTAGCACCATTTATTGAATAGGGAATCTTTTCCTTATTGCTTGTTTTTGTCAGGTTTGTCGAAGATCAGATCGTTGTGGCTGTGTGCACTTATTTATGAGTTCCACATTCTGTTCCATTGGTCTATGACACCATATCCTCTTATTCTGAAAACTTTAACATTTGTTTTCTTGGATTCCTGAAATTAAATTGGAAAGACCAGTTTCTAAAGTCAGTCAAGACCCATCAATGTATTTGTATTTTGATGTACATAACTTAAGTTAAAAAAAAAATACCAAAGTGTTTCAAAGTACAAACCAGTTACAACTTCAGGCAGTCATTAAGGTAAGTAAAATGCATTGTTTTGACTAAAGAAAAAAAAAGAATTTTCTTTGTAAATTTTTATGGGATACTCTAAAAGCAGGGCTGTCTCATCATCTTCTGAGTAAACAAAGTCTAGAATTCCACAGACCAGAGTAAAATAAAAACAAAATTAAAAGTTGACCACACACACCTGTCTGCTTAGCTGTAACACATGTGATTAAAATCATGATTTGGTACCTAGAGAGTAATGAGGCATCCAAGGAGGTTAGTAAACCTAAATTTGCAGCAGTTTGATTTTTTAAGATTTTTTAAGATAAAATAATGTTCTAAGGAATAAATACTATTCTAAATAATAATAAAAGTGCCTCTATAGGCATGTTCTCCCCCTTTAATAGTATAAATTCAATTTGCACCAAGACTAATTAAATAATGAGCTAGTCACATCGATGATATATACCATATGTCTATGAATATGACTTCTAGAATTAGTAAAATGAAATAATCAGAAATCATCGTACCTTTAACATTGTATCTTGACATTCCTAGCCAGCCTCCCTTAAATTCTGTCAAACCACATTTCAACTCAACGGCATGCCAAAAGGACTGCAGTCACCTTATGGTGATGGTGAATTTTTAAATGTATGGCCTCTGATTCTACTCTACACGGAGTGACAGAAAATCTGTCTGGGTAATTTGAGATCATTATATTAGCAAAGAATGGCAAATCCACGTGAATTGATAGTGAACTGAATAGTTCATGTTTTAATCAACTAAAAAGAACTGTGCTAGATACCAATAAAGCCTAATTACTTTATATTTGGTTTGGAAATAACGAGTTAGTGTACAACAGAGATAGATTCTGTGACAGAGGTGAGAGCTCACAGAGAATGTGAGAAGCGATGAAGTGTGAGATAGAGTGACCAGAACAGGCTAAAAGGTGATGATACATGATGAAGTGCAGCTGAGAATCCCAAGAAATGACAGAGTGAGGTAGGCAGTGGTCGTGTGGAACTGGACATCTTCCCATAATGTAAAAGACTTTATCTGAGGGATTATTCAAATGACTAGGAGGAAACAAAAACTCATTGGACTGAATTTGGATACATGAGTAGTATTAAGAGCAACACTTGCCAACTAAATCTTTAAATGTAGTATAGATGTTCTGTCTTCATATTATCTCTTCTTTTCATATAACTGTAGTGATATGTTGTCAGCAAGCAGTCCTCAAAGACTGTAATCTGCCATAATTTAACTTCCATATACAATTGGTTTTGACACTCAATAATCCCATAATTCAACTTTTAAAAATCCTGGACTGCAAGGATTACTGATGTGTTCCTAAATATGTGTTGGTTTGTTTGAAAGACAAGATAGCAGGCTCCTGAGGATATCTGAAGCACTCAGTACAGGATCTAGCACATGGTAGGCGACCAAACAATATTGAGCGACTGGATGAATAAATGAATAAATAGATGAAGTCAATAAAAATCTATGACGAGAGGCAACGCTAAGACCACACCATAATTTTCCACATTATAATAGAAGGCCAGAACAATCGAAAAGTAAAAGGCACCTGATGGGTTTTCCCATACCATTTTGGGCGCTGCTCATGATTTCACTAGACTACTTGCTGCTTAAGATGCAGAGACTTCATTCTAGTCATGGTGGTACTGTTAGCGTCTAGGATAGGGCCTATGTATAAAATGAATTAAGAAAATCCAGTGATCTGTCCAAACTCATATTTGTAATAATGTTAAATAATAGGATTTCATCTAATACATATCTCTTCATTGACATGCAACTATTTGTAACTTTTTTTTTCTTTCCTTCATATCTTAATTAACTGCTGGACACAACTGGCCATATTAACTCAGTGTAAGTTCAAATTCAAGTTCTGCACCTATATGAATACATCTATTTCATTTTGAAGTCTGTAAGTATAGCCTGTAAAGGGATAATTCCTAGTCCATCTTTAATCTTCCTTCTTGCCTTAGCCTTTCACATCATTCTCCATGCCAGCCTACCTAAGGTATCTTTGGTTCAAGTCAACATTGATTTAACATTCATGGGAAGTGAGAGTTAATGTGGCATTAATTATCTTTTCAAATATGCATTCCTTGAAATCTAACAATTCAAACTGAAATAGTAGTAGGACCTTCTACTAAAAACTTTTGGCAGGGTTCAGCGGCTCACTCTTGTAAACCCAGCACTTTTGGTGGCAGAGGCAGAGGGTCACTTGAGCCCAGGAGCTAAAGACCAGCCTGGGCAATGGAAGTAGAATCCTCTTTTCAACAGATAAAAAATTAGCCAAGCCTGGTGCCACATGCCTGTAGTTCCAACTACTCAGGAGGCTAAGGCTGGAAGATCTCTTGAGCCCAGGAATTCGAGGTCACAGTGAGCTCTCCAAGCCTGGTGTGACACTCCAGCCTGGGTGACAGAGCGCGACCCAGTCTTTAAAAGAAAAAAAAAACCATACAAATTTCTGGATATGCAAATTTGCTTCTTTTTCAGTTTTTCTGAGTTTAGGCAATCACAGCTTTTCTATCTGATCAACGCTGTGTTTATCATTTTCAGATGCTTTACCACCACCGCCACCTCTTTGCTGCAATAAGAAGAATCCGAGTGTCTCTTTTGCTTTTATCTACTTTGTATCTCTTTCTTTAAGAAAATCTTACCTTGAAAAAGCTTCTGGTTATTTCTATTTATTCTCCACTTACACTGTAAGTAGTGAAGGGGCTGTATTTTTTCAAAAACATACATAGAAGTAATGTTAGGAAAGCATATCCGTGCTTTCTGCTAATGAAAGGAGGATGGAGGAAAGAGTGTTATCAAGGAAAAACTTTTAACTACTTTCTAAAGGTGATCAAAAAATAAAAGAATTATTTTTTGGCATAACTCATTCCAGCACCATAAAACACAGGTGCTTTGGAAGAAAAGTGAATGGATAAGCCAGAGTGCAAGGGCCAGTAAGGAAATCCACAGTGGACTAGGTGCATAGTAACATTTATCAAGGATGTGGTTTTCCAAGAGGCCATATCAGTTTAATTTAATTCAATGAATTAGTTTAATTCATTCAAATTTTACACTTTGCAATGGAAGAGTGAACTGTCATGAAGATATCCTTTGGCTTGTTCACAGGATGTGAAAAGAGGTGAGAAATGCAGAAAATCCCCTTGTACATACTTTCTTATGCTACGCATCATGCTGTGCAGGGCACAACAATCACTGAGACTGGGATGGAGATGTCACACCACCTCTTGGAAAGCTCCATGACTGACAATATCTGTGAAATTTGCCTTTGGGTTGAGAAAAAGAAGAGGGAAAGAGAAAATCCCCACTGTCCACAAAGGAGAGTTGGCAAGCTCTGCCTAAATATAAAAGAAAGCAAGAATTTAAAATTTACAACTCAAGGCTGGGCGTGGTGGCTCACATATGTAATCCTAGCAATTTGGCCGAGACAGGTGGATCACCTGAGGTCAGGAGTTCAAGACCAGCCCGGCCAACATGGTGTAACCCCATCTCTACTAAAAATACAAAAATTAGCTGGGTGTGGTGGCAAGCATCTGTAATCCCAGCTACTTGGGAGACTGAGGCAGGAGAATCACTTGAACCCAGGAGGCAGAGGTTACATTCAGCTGAGATCTAACCACTGCACTCCAGCCTGGGCAACAGAGCAAAACTCTGTCTCAAAAAAAAAAAAAAAAAGAAAAGAAAAAGAAAAAGAAAAAAGAAAAAGAAATGTACAACTCTCACCAGCCACCCTCATCATTTACAAAAGACTGTTTTTGAATTTAAGAATAAGAACTAAGAATAAGAATTCATCATCTTTTGAGAATCTAGGGAGCAAATGGCTTCTTTGGGAGGTGATCCTGGGAAGCACCTGTACAGAAGGAGGGAAGTGAAGTAGAAAACAAGGCATCAATAAAGGGTATATTTTGGAGCAGGTCACAGTTGTGGGCAAGTGGAGCTCCATTCTCACTCAGGAACTTGGGAGACAATGCGGACTATGCCTCAGAGATACCCCAGTCAAGGGATATTTACCTTCCAACTCTATCAGTTGTTGACTGAAGCCTACTCCCAAGGGACCTTAATGCCATCGCACTTCCAGCATGTCCTACCCACGAGCCAAAAGCATGCCATGGCCAGAGAAACCTTAGGCAGGGTCTCACATGACTGCTGCAGGAAGGAGTAGAGTGGATACACATGGGCACCTGAGTGCCAAGCCGGTATGGGGAGGACGGCAACTGTGTTTGCTACACCTCATTCCCCTAAGACTGGATTCCAAATTTATGATCTGATCAAACCATGAGTGAAGGGAGAAAAACTATGCTTGTATTTAAGAGAATGCTACAATTCAGACAAGACTAGAATGACTTTATTCTGAAAGAAAGCATCCCTACTCCAAACTTCTTGGACTTCAGAAATAACTAGAATTTAGAAATAACTAAGAAATAACCTAGGAATTAATATCGTATTAGTCCAGAGAAGAAGTTGGCAATGTGGGGCCCTCTGGCCAAATCCAACCTGCTGTTTCCATATGGCCCCCAAGCTAAAAATGGAGTTTACATTTGTAAATGGTTGGGAAAAATCAAAAGAAGCCTATTTCATGACACATGAAATTTATATGATATTCAAATTTCATTGTCCATAAATATTTATTGGAACTCAGCCACACTCATCTGTTTACATAATGTCGATGACTGTGCTGTCAATGGCAGAGCTGAGTAGTCATGACAGAGACCATCTGGCCTCCAAGACCTAAAAGTTTTATTTTCTGGCTCTTTACAGAAAGTTTGCCAACCTGTAATTTAGAACCAGGTTCACCCTTAGGGAATCTTCATGATATTAGTGTGTGGTGCGGGGGAGGGCAGGATGGTGTCTTCCTTTATTTAAGAAGAATCCAAACCACTGATTAGGCTCCATCAGGCAGTTCTCTGAGCTTCTTGCATAAGTTCTCTGAGCTTCTCTGTTATTCTTCCCTTCCTCTAAATTCATCAGAGCAGAATAAGTATTGATAATCCCCCAACAATGCTGGTATAAAACTATGGTTTCTTATTGGCAAAGTGTGTACTAAGAAATGAGATTCTTATATATAGTGATGAAAATGGAATAAACTTTTAGAATTAGAATCACTGTTTTCTCCAATACAAAATATAGCACTTTCCAAACATTTGCTCTTTTTTTTTTTTAAGTGTTTCCAGACATAAATTCACACTGGAAACTAATGTTTGAACTCTTGAAAAGGAGCTAATTTTGAGAAAGGAGATCAAAAGATAACATATCACAAGATAATACTGGGGAAAAAAGACAGAAGTGTGTGGCAACAGGTGAGCGAGAGCTTAATTAATCGTATTAATCATCAGGTGTCAAGCTGATAAATTACTGAAGTCATAAAGATTTATATAAACCATTGGACATAGAGCTCAAGAGTTAAAACTGGTAACTTTAATCAGATCCCAAAGGAATCCAGTGTGCCAAGTTTAATCCAACTCTAGCCACGTGGTTGCTGGTTCAGTCATGGAAGGGGGGACTAGATATGTAAACCAGGTCTTTTCCAAGGAGTGCTATAGTGATCTATGGGTGTGCTTATAAATCAGCATTTCATTCCTCAGAATGCCAAAATCCATTCCCGAGGCCTTGTTTACAGGAGAACATCAGTACTCTCTGGGCACGCACGTCAGTTGGAAGGAAATTTTAAATAGCACAAGAGAAAAGTGTTCTTGGTAGTAACACAGCCTGTGATAAACTTTGAAGTCCAAATGAGAAGTGGAAGTGAATGTTAAACGTATGCCTTGTCCTAAAACTTCATGAAAAATGAAATGTACAAGAAAAGCTGGATCCCTGCCATGACACCCATTACAGTGTAGACGAAGGCTCTGACCTTTCATGTTATACTTACTGAGTTTTTGACACATTTAGTCAATTAAAACGGGTGAAGTGTAATTTGTTTTTCTTAAGTTTAATACAGCATGTCAATAGAAGTTAACCAAAATTTATAGTTTGAACACTAAAGCTGCCACATGCACTTAAACAAATGAACACAATTTATCATGGTTGAAATAAAGAGAACATCACGGGCATTTGACTTTATACTTCACATAAGCACGTTGCCAAATATAGGAAAGCAAGCTCCTCTCACATTTGCAATGAAAAAGACATTTTGGTTCACATTAAATATTGGTGTGAAAACCCTGGCAGGTGTCCAGTCCTAAGGAGTGTTAACGTTGGCACTTCCACTGTGTACTTTTACTATAAATTGTTGTAGCGTTTATTTGACGTGGAATACCCAAAGGATTGATGAGCAAAGAAAGGAAGATTTTTTTATTGTGCCATATTACCTTTTTCAGACATCCATACTAAGCGTTTACATCTTCAAAGTCTAAACAAGTAGCCACCTGTATTCAATCGGTGCAAGATATTTTTCATGAAACTATAGCTTACCTTTTTATAAACCCATAAAAGCTCACATTTTCCATTTTATTAGTCAGCAAAGCAGTGGTGGATTTAATAATAAAACTTATAAAATGCAGTTTCTTTATAGACAGTTTAACTTTTTTGCTTGTTTAAAATGCCACAAGGACAACCACATTTATATTGTTTTTGTCTCTATCACACAAAAACAAATGGCTACAATTTTCCGTATCTTTACATAAAAAAGTTCACCTAGCGCTCCTCAGACATTTTATAGAGCAGCCAACAGACCCCTAAAGATTTAACAGAAACACGCCACTAGGGGAGAAATTATCTACTATAATCCAATACATGTATTTGAATTTGGTATCTATAATGTGTATGTCAATCATATACAGCTACAGTAATCACACACTTCAAATTTCTAAGTGCATTTAAAGTAAGTTTGTGTCTTTTTAAATATTAAATAAAATGTTTCCAATTGTGACCACAAAATTACCATATACTACCTACATAAAAATATGAGTGGGGTATTTAAATAGATTTTTTAAGTGGAGAGTGGCATAACTATACCAAATGGTAACATTTTGAAATTAATATGATGACATAGAAGGAAGTCTTATAACATTTCAGATTTTAAATAGAAGAAATACGTAATACATATATTAATAATTCAATTGGAAAATTATCTGGTCTGACAAGCACCTAACCCAAGACTTTTACACTCATGAACACTGGTTTCAATGTTTAACAGAATCAATTATATTAACATAATCAATTGTTTCAATGTTCAACTTAATCAAAGGTGATGTCTTTATACTGAGATTCCATTAGTCTAAATTTTATAGTAAAACTATTTCTCTTAGTCTTTAGCTCTATTCACTCATTTCAAACTTACAGGACCAGAATCTTAGCCTCCTGAAACAGGCAATTTGCCCCGCATAGACCCATATAGATCTGGAAAAGTTTGCAATCAACCCCTATCTCACTTAATTACCAACAAATTTAAGATTAAAAGTAACCCAAGTATTTTTAAACACTACAAAACTAGATATATGTTTACTGTGAAATAATGGAATGCTTAGTAAACTCTTGTCTGGTGGTAGAAATTTACCAATTTTTTAGTCTTCTGCTGGGTTTAAACAATAATAAAACATCCAGTTAATTCAGCTACTTAAATTTTGAAGTTGCTTCTGAAATTAAAAAGGTAATTTAGATGGTTATTTTATATCATAAAAAAAGTTGTACATAGAATTTTTATTTCTCAAACAGTTCATGTGGCCTGTTACAAGCAAATTTATAGTGTAATATGTATCAGTAAAATACTTAAAATATCATGGATGTTTTGTTATTGCTATTTTTTTTGTTTGTTTTTGTTTTTGAGGTGGGGTCTCACTCTGTCGCCCGGGCTGGAGTGCAGTGGGGTGATCTTCGGCTCACTGCAACCTCCGCCTCCCGGATTCAAGTGATTCTCCTGCCTCAGTCTCCCAAGTAGCTGGGATTACAGGTGCCCGCCACTAAGCCCAGCTAAATTTGGATTTTTAGTAGAGATGGGTTTCACCATGTTGGCCAGGTTGGTCTTGAACTCCTGACCTCGTGATTGGCCTGCCTCGGCCTCCAAAGTGCTAGGATTATAGGCGTGAGCCATATAGGTGCCAGACCAACATCATGGATGTTATGCTACTTTTAAATAGTCTAAAAATACTAAATACATATACATACAAACTCAGTGACTATAAAGTGAAAAATTAAAGTAGTATTAAGATTGTTACTAAACATATGGTATTGGTAGGAATTAAAAGTGATTACACCTGTTGCTGATAGAGATGTGGGAAAGTACATACCCATGTGCTGCTGGAGGGGTTGGAAATTGTTTCAGCCTTTTGGGGAAGCAATCTGGCAATACCTATTAAGATTTAAAATGCATATACCCTTCAAATCACATCCCCATTACTGGGAATTGATTCCAGGGAAATAAAGCACTAGTATATAGAAATAGTTCATGCACTTTTTAGGGCAGAGAGAAAAAAATGGGGTGAAAGATTGAATGTCCATTAATGGGTAAAAAATTTGAATAAGTTGCAGTGAAACCATACCATTCAATAACATGCAGAAATTACATGATTTTAACCTATAATCAATGACTTAAAAAATGTTCACAATATGCTGTAAAGTAACAAAGGTAAGAGATAGAGAAATATATAATATGAACGTATTTCTCTAAACCAAATACTACCAAAATGTTAAAATGTATATACAGATGACGTGTATATATATATGTATGTGTGTGTGTGTGTGTATATATATATATATATTTTTTTTTTTTTTTCCTTGAAATGGAGTCTCACTGTGTTGCCCAGGCTGGAGTGGCAGGATCCCTCACTGCAACCTCCACCTTTCAGGTTCAAGCAATTCTCCTTTCTCAGCCTCCCAAGTAGCTGGGATTATAGGCATGTACTGTCATGCCCAGCTAATTTATGTATCTTTAGTACAGACAGGGTTTCACCATATTGGCCAGGCTGGTCAAACTATTGACCTCAAATGATCCACCCACCTTGGCCGATGTATATTTATTCAATTAAACATTAAAACTGTTATTCAGTTGGCAAGAGAAAAGATAATAAGAGAAAATTGCATTTTTTAGAAGTTTGCTCAATAAAAACGGAATAATATAATGTCATCTTTAGACAAAATCTTTGGAAATGTTTTTGTGTATGTTTCTTTAAAAGTATGTGAAATATAGTCATTGAAATAATGATATTTTTTGGAATGTGGAGAAATTTCAGATATTATCTTTCTCTTTTATTGGCTAATTTTTAAAAAACAATTATTATGTATAAACATACAATGAAAGGACTATCCTTCATAAGGGGAAAAAACCTAAAACCTAAAAGAAATATTATACTAGCTTAAATTTTTCACAATAAAAATTCTCACTGTAGTGGAAAATTTGAAGCATTTAAACCCAAGAAAACATCCTAATTTTAAAAGAAAGAAAAATGGGCAGCACCATGAGAAAAGGGATGTGGTATACACCAGCAGCTGGCCTCACCATTCATTCTCCCCTTCTTCCATTATAAGGTTATCTCTGAGTTTTATCTGAACAAATGGGCACTGAGAATAAACACTACGTTTTCCAGTCTCCATTACAGGTAGGAATGCAGAGATGTAGGATGTGCCTAAGTTCTGCCATGCTGACCTCAAGCAGAGGGGATGTGTGCAGTCTTAAGACCTGGAACATGACTGTATCAGGCCATCTGCTACCACACAAACCAGAGTAACTCCAAGGCACTGTGATAGAGCAAAAGAAGATAATAGAGCTGCCATATCATACCCCTAGTTTGTGTATGCCTGGATTATTACAAGAGAGACAAATATACTTTTACCTTTTTAAAGTCACTGTCATTTTATTATTTTGTTAGCAGATTACACACTCCAAAAACACAGAGTTTAGTACCTAGAAACGGGGCTACCTTAACAAAATTTAAAATATGAGATATTAATTTAGTGAGCAGATGGTGATCAGCAAGGAAACAGATATTGCAGGCTGAAAAGCTGGTGATTCCTATGCCACGGTACATTATTTAACTGTAGGCAATAATACACATGTGGATAGATTCTATGGGTGAGACAGATTGGGAAAAAGATAGCAATATCAGTGAGAGCTGCTTTTTCCTTGCCAAGTTTAGCAGTCCTACATTATCTTGAAATAATGATATTTTTCTGAATATCATTAATTCAAGGTTAACTCAAGAGAATTATAAGATTTAGCTGAATATAAGACTGGCCCAAATTTCTCAAGAACATCACTGAGACAGTGGGGCCAGTGTAATGGCAAAGATCAGATAAAAATATGGCCTTTTGCCTTCTCACCCCAGCCTGCTGTTTCAGATGACCTAAAGATAGCCATCAACAAAAAATTAGCCAACTTGGTTGAGGAAAAGAAAGTACAGATAGACAAAATCATAAATGACAAAGGAGAAATAACCACTTAAAGAGATGAAACTTTGAAAATCATGAGTCCAGGCCAGATGCAGTGGCTCACATCTGTAATCCCAGCATTTTGGGAGGCCAAGGCAGGAGGTTCGCTTGAGGTCAGAAGTTTGAGACCAGCCTGGGCCAACATGGCAAAAGCTCGTCCCTACTAAAAATATAAAAAATAGCCAGGCCCATCGCACACCTGTAGTTCCAGCAACTGGAGAGGCTGAGACACAAGAATCAATTGAACCAAGGAGGTAGAGGTTGCAGTGAGCCAAGATCACCACTGTACTCCAGCCTGGGTGACAGAGGGAGACCCTGTCTCAAAAAAAAAAAAAAAAATGGAAAAGAAAAAAAAAGAAAATTATGAATCTATGTTGCATAATTCTATGAAAATAAATCGAAAATCCCGCAAAGACAGTTTCATAGGAAAGTACATTTTTCAATATTGACCCCATCTTTCCAGATAAGAATTAGTTTCCTATTGCTGCCAAACAAAGTTACCATAAACGTAATGTCTTAAAACACCACACATTCATTGTTTTTCAGTTTTATAGATTAGAAATTTAATATGCGCCTCACTGAACTAAAATCAAGGTGTCCGCAAACTGCTTTCCTTTCGGAGGTTCTGGAGGAGAGTATTCCCTGTTCATCTATGTTGTTGGCAGAATTCGTTTCCTTGTGACTGTCCCTGTTTTCTTCTTGAATGTCAGCTGACAGTCATATCAGCCTCTGAAGTCCATTCCTGTTCCTTGGCTGGTGGCCCTTCCTCCACTGCCAAAGCCAACAACAACGGTAAAGGTCAAGTCCCTCTCACGTTGCATCCCTCTCACCCAGAAGGGAAAAGCTGCCTACTTTTAAGTACCCATATGATTAGATGCTTCAGAATAATCTCCTCATCTCAAGGTCCTTACCCTTAGTCACAGCTGCAAAGTCCCCTTTGCCATGTAATTTAACATACAGGTTCTCAGGACTAGGGCAGGGATACCTGGGGGGCCTTCATTCCCCTACCACACACCCCAACACAAATTTCTTAAAGCAAAACCAAGCCAAGAGAACTTCTATCAATTTTCACAGGAGAAAAGGAGAACTAACCCTCAAATTTTACTATGTGCAGATGATTTTTAAGGGGGTATGTAGCCAAAGTTTTAAAGACGAGATAATCCAATGCCACTTAAATTTTTCCAAGCATAGAAAAAGAAGACATTTCCAAAATTTTTCTTAACTTCTGTCAAAAATTTTATTACAAAGAAAATTCAGCATTGATACATAAACCTAATAAAATGGCAGTAAAAAGATAGACAATCTCACTTCAAAATACTGAGGAAAGTTTACTGCAGCACTATTCACAATAGCCAAGATATAGAATCAACCTAGGTGTCCAACAACAAATGAATGGATAAAGAAAACGTGGTACATATGCCCAGTGGAATACAATTCAGGCATAAAAAAAGAATGAAATCCTGTCATTTGCGACAACATGGATGGAACTAGAGGACATTATGTTAAGTGAAATAAGCCAGGAACAGAAAGTTAACTAAATGCTCTCACTCTTATGTGGAAGCTGAAATAAGTTGATCTCATAGAAGTAAAAAGTGGAAGAGGAGACTAGAGGCTGGGAGGCTAGGGAGAAGGGAGGGGTGAGGAGAGATTTATTAAAGGTTACAAAATTATAGCTAGATGGGAGGAATAAATTTTGGTGTTCCAGAACACTGTAGAATGACTATAGTTAACAATAGTACATTATATAGTTTCAAATAGCTAGAAGGAGGATATTGAAAGTTCCCAATAGAAATGATAAATGTATGAGATGACAGATATGCTAATTATCCTGATCTGATCACCCTATGTTATATATATTGAAACACCATTATGTACCCCAGGAACATGTACAATTATTATTTGTCAATTTTAAAAATAAAATAAAATTTTAAAAGCAAATAAATAAAATTTTACTAAATAAATAAAATCATAAACCAAAGACTAGGAAACAGAATCCAACAGCACATTACAAAATTAATATAACATGGTCAAGCAGAGTTTATTATATGAATGCCAGAGTGGTTTGATAATAGAAAATCCTTTAGTATAAGCACAATTTTAAAAGATCTAAAGAAAAAATTATTTGACTATTGTCATAAACACTGAAAAAACACTTTAATAAAATCCAAAACCCATTTCTGATCAAATGCTTTGTAAAACAGAAAACCAAGGATTTTTCTTTAAATTGATAAAAATATATTTTCTACAACTCTAAATCTGGCATATTACTTACTAGGTAAACACTACAGGCATTTCCCGTAAAAATTCAGAACGATGCAAGGATCTGCTTTTCTGCCTTTCCTATTTAACACAGAATTAAATTTACTAGCTAATGCAATGAAACAAGAGAAATTAATTAGAAAGAAAAGAATTGAAAAAGTTAAATTACCTTTATTTGCATATTGTATGAGACTTTACTTAGAAATACCCAAATCAATGATATTATTTCTATATGAGTAATAGCCATTCAGAAGATATAATGACAGAAAAAGAAGTTTAATCTATCAACAAAAAGTAAAATTAAAAACAAATCTAACAGTAATGTACAAAACCTATATGAGGAATATTTCAAACACTTCTGAAAGACAAAAGCAGAGCTGAACAAATGGAAAGACCGTGCTTGATGTTGATATCAAATATCCTTCTAGTTCATACGTATGTAATGTGATTCTCCAAAAATATATATAAATGAGATTTTTTGTAAAGCTAGACAAGTTGGTTCTAAAACCCATAGAAAAATATACAAAATGAACTCATAAGCTCCCTATAAAGAGGAGCCAAGAGTGAAGTGATTTGGTCTTCTCTACATCAAAACATTGCATGTGAATAAACAACTAGACAATTAAAACAGAATAGAAAGTTTAAAGGTAAATCCAGCTACATATAAAAATGTAAAATATAATTAATTGAGATAATGTCTCACATCTGTGAGAACAGGATGGACTTTATTTTTAATAAACAGTATTGTGACAACCGGAGAGTCATTTGGAAGAAGATACAATTGCAGCCCACACCTCACACCAAACACCAGGATAAACCCTGTGTGAATCAGAAACCCAAAATGTGAAAAAATGAATTATGTACGCATATTGAAGTACCACTCTGTGTCCCAGAAATGCATACATTATGTGTCAACTAAAGATAAAAGGGGGAATTTCTTAATATAAAAATTTTAAATATAGAAGAAATTAAGTCCTACAAGTTCTAGAATAAAATATCAATGAATCCCTTTATAATCTGGATGTGAGTAAAGCCTTTCCAAATAAAACTCGAAATCCAGGGGAGGGAAAAAAGAGTCTGGAGAAAAATAAGCTTTTACATGTAAAAAATAATAATAATAAGGTAAAAGATAAATGCCAATTTAGGAGAAAACACTTGGAACACGGATCCGAGATAAAAAGCTAATCTCCCAAACATACAAGGAACTCTCTGGGCAGGAGGGCATGTACTTATGCTGCGAATGTTTACTGAGAACTTTCTTAGTGTAAAGACCTTCAGGTGAATCTGAGACACGTGATAATGCTACACAAGCACATTTCCATTCAAAGTAAGAAAATCCTGCTGAAGACCTCCACCTCAGTAGCATCCCCTTTGGCAGATGAGGGCTACTGCTATACTAATTTCCTGCACGTGTTTTTCATTTTGCTATTTGCCTTCTTGAAAATCCTGGAATGCAAAATAACCCACATAAAGGACTATAAAAATCCTTTGATATTCTAAAATAAGAAAAATATTCCTATTTATCACAATATTTATTTGAAATTTTAGAACATGTAGTTACTTAAGATATTTTTATTAAACTATCAGGTTGTATTTTTAAAAGTAACTTCCAGCACTATCTTTTGTTTGCGGCCATTAAGGCAGTCACTTATGCGTTTATTTAACTCTGATTCTAATTTGAAATCTCTAATATGGCAGTAATTGCAATGTCTTCAATCAATATTTGGCTCTCCATTTTACCTCACTCATAACTCTAACTACAGCTGTCTAAGAATTCTGAGCTTCCTGTCACCCATTATTTCCTACTCAAACATACAGAGTTTAAGTTTGTTCAATATTCTGTTTAATAATTTTTGTTTAAACAAGACTATTTATTTGCACTGGAGCAAAGTTGTTGTGTTTTTTTCTCTTAATATGTTATTCTTATTGTCATAAAGAGAGAGAACAAGAGTGGTGTGTGTTTCTTATCTGACAAAAGAACTATACCCACTTTTGCATTTTTACACAATAATGATCAAGGCCCAGGGCATTTCCTGGGGATTAATGGCTGACTGGGAGATTGAAGACCATTAACCTTAGGCAGTCATTAATTTTCTCAGAAAACCTGGTTGAAGTCATTATTTCTATTATAAGATCGATAACATACACCCCTCACCACCACTACCAAAAAAAAAAAAAAAAAAAGAAACCATTGGAAATAACTTTTCTCTGGAATTTTTCTTAAGTGCATTCAACATGTAGGTTATATTTTAAGAGAAATGTCACTAAAATTCTGAACAACTTAATAAGTAACATGACATACCTCATCACTTAGACATCAGTGTCATGAACATTTGTGATTCTTTTCTCTCTGCCCTCCTAAACTTGACTTAGAAGTCAAGCTAAAAATAAAGTCTCTCTCTCTCTCACTCACTCGCTCACTCTCGCTCTCTCTCTTGCTCTCACACTCTGCCCCGACTCTTTCCCCCCGCCCTTGTTCCCTCCCTCTTTCCTACGGGCTTCAGTATGCAAGGTGTAAATCTGCAAAAGCAGCATGTGGTAGGTCACACTATATACAAATTGTTGGAGAGCAGGTTGAGCTATGAATCTACAGTGTTTTTATTAGTGGCATTTTATCTGAAATAAATGTCAGAAAGAGCTACTTTTTCTGAGCAACTTAATTGAAATGGATCTAAAAAACTAGAATTCACATGATAAAATAAGGTGTCATTTGTCTGACACTGCTTTAATGCCCCAAATACTGAGCTTGGTAAGAGGAGAACCTGGACCCGAACAGTATCTCAGAAATCAAAGAGCTCCAAAAGAGCAGCAGCAACATTTGAACTCCTGAAAGAAGGAAGAGAATATACGAAATAAACATTAAAGAGCCTCACGAAATGTATTTGTTTGTGAACGCCTGTGGTTAGGACAGTGCCACATCAAACAGGGGAGAGCTCTCTTAATGGATTCTCCAGTTTTCAGACATATTTGTCAATATAATTTTCTTCATCTTTAAAATGGAGATAACGTGAACTGCATTCCAGTCCTCAATTCAAGGGCAAGATATTATGTGATGCAGTAAGAATGGCTGCTCATCTAGGATGCACCATAAATAGCACATAAGAAGTGATATGAAATGGGAGTCCCTACCTACCTTCTTTTCATTGATCTTATTTACATCTTAGTCACTTCTTACCCTTGAAATAACAAGCAGAGGTATTGTCAATGTGTTTATATCACTTTCTTGTATATCCACTGGGGACTATAGCTTTATACACTGAAAACTTCCCTTCCTTCCTTCTTTCATCTCTGCTTCTCCCACCCCCACTACCACCACCACCATCAGTACATTCCATGAGCAGGTAGGGAGAAACAGCGAGTCATGAAAACAAAAGAAGAAAATCTTAGAGAAGGAAAAACAAAAGTAATTGATTGGTGCTAAAGAACACCTGGAGTTAGTGGACATCCATCCTTCCCACAATTAAGGGCAAACCAGAGTAAATGATTATGTTGATGGGAAATACACAAGTAAATTTAAAATAATCCCTATATCCGAGAAGCTCGCCATCTATTAAGGGAAATAAAACATATAAGAGATTCAAAGAAATATTTTCTCTCATTCCATTGGTTGCCTTTTCCTCTGTTGTTTCTTTTGCTGTACAGAAGCTTTTTGGTTTGATGTAGTGCCACTTGTTTTTTGGTTTTGTTGCCTGTGTCATATCCATGAAATCATTGCCAAGACCAATGCCATGAAGCCTTCCCTTAAATTTTCTTAGGATTTTTATAGTTTCAGGTCTTAATTTTAATTCTTTTTTCCATTTTGTGTTGATTAGGATGTATGGTGAGGCCAAGGAGGGTGGATCATGAGGTCAGGAGATTGAAACCATCCTGGCTAACACGGTAAAACCCCATCTCTACTAAAAATACAAAAAATTAGTCAGGCACGGTGGCACACGCCTGTAGTCCCAGCTACTCGGGAGGCTGAGGCAGGAGAATTGCTTGAACCTGGGAGGTAGAAGTTGCAGTGAGCTGAGATTATGCCACTGCACTCCAGCCTGGGTGACAGAGTGAAACTCCATCTCAAAAAAAAAAAAAAAAAAAGATAAGCATCCAATATCATTCTTTTGTATGTGGAAGAGACTATCCTCTTTCCTTTGTGTATCTTTGGTACTGTTGCCAATGGTCAGTTGACTGTGTATGCATAGGTGTACTTTTGGTTCTGTATTCTGTTCCTCTGGTTGATGTGCCTCTCTTTATGCAGTGCCATAGTGTTTTGATTACTGTAACTTTGTAACATATTTTGAAAGCAGGTTAACAGGATGCCTCCAGCTTTGTTATTTCTCAAGATTAGCTTGGCTATTCATAGTCTTTTATTATTTATTCCATTTGTTATTATTGTTCCTGAAGTATTATTATTGTTATAATGGTATCAAAATAGAAAACCAAACAAATAAAAGATGACCATGAATGAACCACAGGTGAATGTGTCATGAGCCAAGAATTATGATTAATCCGATTTTATGTTCCTGAGACTTAAAAAATAATAATAAAGGTTCTTCAAGAGACAAACTTCATAGAGAATCTCATCATCTCCTAAGGGATATAACTTTATAAAGCAGAAAAAAAACGGGCCTGGGATACAAATAAACCTGGCCTTGATTTACAACTCTTTTGCTTACAAACTGAGTGACACAGAGTCACCCATTTCACTTATTTGAGCTTTTGTTTTCTCATCTGGCAAATGGGAATAATAGTACTTACCTTGCAGTATATTATGAGACTTAGATGATAAAAGGCTTCTGGCAGATACTAGATGCTTGATAAAAGGTAGCTGTAATGGGTGATTGTGTAAAGTGAAAGTGTAAAGAAAGAGAAGAAAAAGATTACTCCAAAGTTTTGACCCTAGTCAGGTGACTATAAAAATAATAATGCTATAAATGGAAATATAAAAATCAGGGAGTATGAACAGATTTTAGGAGTGGGATTTTTCTATGTTAGCAAATTTTATTTTACATTTTATATGTAAGACCCATGCCATCACTTAAGCAAACTTAAAGGAAAGAGACTTTCTCTCTGATATCCTGCTACATTTAGGCCTTGTGATGACTCCACTTCCTCATCATTGCTGCTGCTGTTGTTTATTTTCGCTTGTTTTTGTTGTTTATTTCACAATAATATGTTATGGGCAAAATGAAATCTAGATAAGGATTAAGTCTAGCTAGGTCCTGAAAACTCAGAGTAAGTGATGTCTCAAATGCTCAACACCATACCCAGTGCTAACCAAAAAGTACAATTGTTTGTAACCTACATGTGTAATTCAGTACACAAGAATTTCTTAAAGATGGTCATTTCTAAAGCTCATATAGAATTCACAAGCATAACAAAGTTAGCAGCCTAAACAACCAACTAGATTGGGTAATTGTAGAAATCTTCTGGGAAAATGTATTATGCCTTTTGGAATGAAGTTGGATATTAGGCAGATATATTTTCAGCATCAAGTTATGATGATTGTTGTGTCTGTTAGAAAGAACCTAAAGTTAAGATTCAATTAATAAAGTTTTAAAATGTAGGGCACTGTAGTTTTTTTAGGGGTACAAAATTTCAAGTTAAAATTTAAATATTAAATCACAATGATCTGTTTCCTTTCCAATTTAAAGCATACTAATTCTAATTTTGTTATGTGACCTTGTATGACCCATGAAATGTGTTTAAGTTGTGAACTGTCATTTAAGTGTAAGAAAAAAATGGGACTACTCATCAACTGCATTGTATCCAGCACCAAAATCTTCCTGATGGAGTAAGATAAACACCCATTCAGCTACCCTAATTTTTTTAAGAGTACCAAATGACATGACTTAATTTTACATGTCAAAATATAGGCAAACCACTGGGCATGGTGGCACATATCTGTAGTCCAAGCTACTTGGGACACTGAGGCAGAAGGCTCACTTAAGCCCAGAAGTTCAGACTGTAGTGAGCTAACTATGATCATACCTGTTCACCTCAGCCTGAGCAACACAGCAAGACCCCATTTCTAAAACTAAATGAATAAATACACAGGCAAACCCTTAAAGGACTTTGATGGTCATCAGTTAGCTAAAGTAAGCGACACTTTTAATAGTGTTATCTGTGGCAATTATAAAGCAACAGAGAACTAAAACAACTACAATAGTGTTATAAGGGGTAACACTTAAGCACTTAACACAAACATCATTCTAGATCAATTAAATCAGAATCTCAGAGACAAGTTCTTATTTAAAAGCTCTCCACATGATTTTAATAAATGCAGCAATGGTTAGGTCTACAAACTTGCATAAAAAATATATATATATACTCAGAAATTTATGCTTCTTGCCAAGACAAAGTAACAAAGACCATATACACTAATTATACTCCTGAAACAACTAGATCAACAAAATATATGAAACAATAATTTTCAAAACATTAAAATTCATGCTACAAAAAACATTGATCTCTGAGAAATGGGAATAATGGACAAAGTGAGTCCTATGATTGCCTAGCTAAAAATAGTTTCCAGGCCATGACACAAGAAAGAAAAACATAGGCAGACTACAGTAGTCACCCTGTGTAGAGAAGATGTAGTTGGGAGCCTATGGATAACACAGTAAGTAGACTCTGTAGAGCAGAGATACAACAGGAGAGGGCTTCAGAGATCTGTAGTGTCCACATTAAGGCTTCAACTAAGTAATAACCAGCTTATACATGTGTGAAAAATAACTGAGACCAGGAAAAGAACCACCCAAAAGGATAATAGGGAAAGACACTGAGAGTTCACTCAGAAGAATAGCTCCTATTCTCATCAACAAATTCTAAAACCTCATCATTTCAAAAGCATTGTATAAAGTACATAAAAGGGTTTTGCATCAGTATAGTACTAGGAAAAAAATAGCCCTTAGACTCAATTCTGCTTTGATCCCACTTCAAAAAAAGACCTGCTAAAATCAAACTGTTTCCAAATAACTTACGTGCTTCAAACGACAAAATTTAAGAAGATTTGTTGGACTACAAGAATACCCAGAACACAAGGCAAAATTCACAATGTCTGGCATTTAATTAAAAATTATTAGGCATGCAAAAAAGCAGGAAAATATGAACAATAATGAGAAAAAGTAATTAATCAAAATTGACACAGAAATTACATAGATTATAGAATTAGTGAAAATAGATATTTATATAATTATTATAACTATATTTCATATGTTCAAACAACAAGAAGTAAAATTGAACATGTTAAACAGAATTATGAAAAATAAAAACATAACACAAATCTAAACATCTAGAAATAAAAAATTAGAATATTCAAGAAGAAAAATATACTCTATGAGATTAATGGCAGATTATTCATTGCAGAAGAAAATATTAGTTAATTTGAAGACAATGGAAATTATCGCAAATAAAACACGATGACTAAAAATGATTTAACAGAGTTATCAGTGAGCTACATGACTAATTCAACTTGTCTAATATGCATGTAATTGGAGTTCTTAAACAAAAAAGGTCAAGGTAATATTTGAAAAGATAATGATCAAAATATTTTCAATTTAATGAAGTACAAAAGTCCACAGATCAAGAGATGCTCAATGAACTCTAAGCACACACACACACACAAATAAAAAGAAACCAAGTCACAACATGATCAAAGTGCTTAAAATTATGATGATAGAGAGAAAAAAATCTTAAAAGTAGCCATAAGGAAAAAAACATTACATACGAAGGAACATCAGTTGTCCTGAGTGGGGTAGGGAGGTACAAAGATTAGGATGGCATTAGATTTTCATCAGAAACAATGAATGCAGATGACAGTAGAGAAATATAAAGTACTGAAAAAATCAGTCAAATGATAATCTTTTACACAGCAAACATATTTTTCAAAACCAAACTGCATTTTGAAGCTTACAAAAATTGAAATAATTCATCACCAACAGAGCCTAAATACAAGGAATGACATAAAAAGTCCTTCAGCCAGAAGAAAAATAACAGATAGAAATAATAATCTGTGCTCAAATTAAAAGCACCAAAAATGGTACCTACATGTTTTTTAAATGATTTTTTATTACTAATTAAGTATCTTTAAAAGATATGTGACTATATGAAGCAAAAATAATAACAATATTTTGGGGGGTTTATAACATGTGGAAATAAAATGTATGACAACAGTGGTGCAAAGGCTTGGAGGAGAAAATTGAAGTATACTATGGTAATATTTTTATAAATATATGAAGCAGTATGTTACTAGAAGGTAGAGTGTAATAAGTTAAAGATATTTTCTGTAAACACCAAAGCTATCACTAAAATTACACAGCAAAGCATTATAACTAATAAGCCAACAATGAATATAAAATGAAAGCATAAAGTAGTCAATTATTTAAAAGTGGGAAAAGATAAGAAATAGAAAATAGAAAAAAAGAGAAAAAGATAATAGGCAAAGAACAGATAGAAAAAAATAGCAAGAGGGTAAATTTAGACTCATCATATCAATGATCACATTAAATGTAAATGGTCTAAACACCACAGTGAAAGGCAGAGATTCTCAGACTGAATTTAAGAAATAAAAGGCAAGACCCAACTCTATATGCTGCTACAGAAGAAGAAAAAAGTGTTGATATAAAACACAAATTGATTAAAAGTAAATGAATGGAAAAAGATATACCATGCTAACACTATGAAAAGAAAGATGAAATGGCTATATTAAAATAGGATAAAGTAGATTTCAGAACATAGATTATTATTGAGAATGAAAAGGTCATTTCATATAATAAAGAGGCAGAACATCAAAACACGTGAAACAAAAGCTGATCAAAGTACAATAAAAAAGAGACAAATTCAGAATTATAGTGAGATATTTCAAAAATCCCTGTTCAGTTATTGATAAAACCAGTAAACAGAAAATCAGTAAGAATATGAGTTGAGCACCATCAGTCAACTTGACCTAATTGATATTTATAGAATAATCCATTCCACAATACTAAACTATAAAATACATTCTTCCCAAGTACACACGAAACATTTTCCAAAACATACCATTTTCTGGGTCACAAAACATGCCTCCATAAATTCAAAAGGATTCAAGCCATGCAAAGTGTATGTACTATGAGCACAATAAATTAGATTATAAATCAAAAACAGAAAAAAATCTAGAAAATCCTCAAGTATATTGAAACTAAACAATGCTCTTTTAAATAATCCATGAATAAAAGAAAAAAATAGAAAATGTATAATTGTGTAGGATTGAATGAAAGAGAAAACACACTCTTTAAATTTTGTGAGATACAGCTAAAGAAATATTTGGAGGTAAATCCGTAACACTGAACATCCATAGTAGAACAGTGGAAAGGTCTCAAATCAATGACCTCATCTTGTACCTTAAGAAACTAGAAACAGGCCGGGTGCGGTGGCTCAAGCCTGTAATCCCAGCACTTTGGGAGGCTGAGACGGGTGGATCACGAGGTCAGGAGATCGAGACCATCCTGGCTAACACAGTGAAACCCCGTCTCTACTAAAAAATAAAAAACTAGCCGGGCGAGGTGGCGGGCGCCTGTAGTCCCAGCTACTCGGGAGGCTGAGGCAGGAGAATGGCATAAACCTGGGAGGCGGAGCTTGCAGTGAGCTGAGATCCGGCCACTGCACTCCAGCCTGAGTGACAGAGCAAGACTCCGTCTCAAAAAAAAAAAGAAGAAAAAAGAAACTAGAAATAGGAGCTGGGCACAGTGGCTCACACTTGTAATCCCAGTACGCAGAAGGCTGAGGTTGGATGATTGCTTGAGGCCAGGGGTTTGAGACCAGCGTAGGCAATGCAGAGAGATCCTATCTCTACAAAAAATAAAAAATAAAAATAAATAAAAAACCTGAGCCAGGCAAGGTGGCACATGCCTATTGTATCAGCTGCTTGGGAAGCTAAGGCAGGAGGATTGCTTGAGCCCAGGAGTTTAAGGCAGCAGTGAGCCATATCACACCACTGCACTTCAGCCTGGGTGACATAGTGAGACTCCATTTCAAAAAAAAAAGGAATAAGAGCTCAGGAAGACGGGCGCGTAGATGCTTCTGGAAAGAAAGCTACGATGGCTGCCCAGGAAGAGCCCCAGGTCCAGTTCAAACTTGTATCGGTTGGTGACAATGGTACTGGGAAAACGACCTTCGTGAAACGTCATTTGACTGGTGAATTTGAGAAGTGTATAGGTGTTGAGGTTCATCCCCTAGTATTCCACACCAACAGAGGACCTATTAAGTTCAATGTATGGGACACAGCCAGCCAGGAGAAATTCGGTGGGTTGAGAGATGGCTATTATAACCAAGCCCAGCGTGCCATCATAATGTTTGATGTAACATCAAGAGTTACTTGAGAATCAAAGATAAAAACCACATGATTATCTCAATAGATGCAGAAAAGGCCTTTGACAAAATTCAACAGCCCTTCATGCTAAAAACGCTCAATAAATTCGGTATTGATGGAATGTACCTCAAAATAATAAGAGCTATTTATGACAAACCCACAGCCAATATCATACTGAATGGGCAAAAACTGGAAAAATTCCCTTTGAAAACTGGCACAAGACAGGGATGCCCTCTCTCACCACTCCTATTCAACATAGTGTTGGAAGTTCTGGCTAGGGCAATCAGGCAAGAGAAAGAAATCAAGGGTATTCAGTTAGGAAAAGAAGAAGTCAAATTGTCCCTCTTTGCAGATGACATGATTGTATATTTAGAAAACCCCATTGTCTCAGCCCAAAATCTCCTTAAGCTGATAAGAAACTTCAGCAAAGTCTCAGGATACAAAATTAATGTGCAAAAATCACAAGCATTCTTATACACCAGTAACAGACAAACAGAGAGCCAAATCAGGAATGAACTTCCATTCACAATTGCTTCAAAGAGAATAAAATACCTAGGAATCCAACTTACAAGGGATGTAAAGGACCTCTTCAAGGCGAACTACAAACCACTGCTCAGTGAAATAAAAGAGGACACAAACAAATGGAAGAACATACCATGCTCATGGATAGGAAGAATCAATATCGTGAAAATGGCCATACTGCCCAAGGTAATTTATAGATTCAATGCCATCCCCATCAAGCTACCAATGAGTTTCTTCACAGAATTGGAAAGAACTGCTTTAAAGTTCATATGGAACCAAAAAAGAGCCCGTATCTCCAAGACAATCCTAAGTCAAAAGAACAAAGCTGGAGGCACCACACTACCTGACTTCAAACTATACTACAAGGCTACAGTAACCAAAACAGCATGGTACTGGTACCAAAACAGAGATATAGACCAATGGAACAGAACAGAGTCCTCAGAAATAATACCACACATCTACAGCCATCTGATCTTTGACAAACCTGAGAGAAACAAGAAATGGGGAAAGGATTCCCTATTTAATAAATGGTGCTGGGAAAATTGGCTAGCCATAAGTAGAAAGCTGAAACTGGATCCTTTCCTTACTCCTTATACGAAAATTAATTCAAGATGGATTAGAGACTTAAATGTTAGACCTAATACCATAAAAACCCTAGAGGAAAACCTAGGTAGTACCATTCAGGACATAGGCATGGGCAAAGACTTCATGTCTAAAACACCAAAAGCAACGGCAGCAAAAGCCAAAATTGACAAATGGGATCTAATTAAACTAAAAAGCTTCTGCACTGCAAAAGAAACTACCATCAGAGTGAACAGGCAACTTACAGAATGGGAGAAAATTTTTGCAAACTACTCATCTGACAAAGGACTAATATCCAGAACCTACAAAGAACTCAAACAAATTTACAAGAAAAAACCAAACAACCCCATCAAAAAGTGGGCAAAGGATATGAACAGACATTTCTCAAAAGAAGACATTCATACAGCCAACAGACACATGAAAAAATGCTCATCATCACTGGCCATCAGAGAAATGCAAATCAAAACCACAATGAGATACCATCTCACACCAGTTAGAATGGCGATCATTCAAAAGTCAGGAAACAACAGGTGCTGGAGAGGATGTGGAGAAATAGGAACACTTTTACACTGTTGGTGGGATTGTAAACTAGTTCAACCATTATGGAAAACAGTATGGCGATTCCTCAAGGATCTAGAACTAGATGTACCATATGACCCAGCCATCCCATTACTGGGTATATACCCAAAGGATTATAAATCATGCTGCTATAAAGACACATGCACACGTATGTTCATTGCAGCACTATTCACAATAGCAAAGACCTGGAATCAACCCAAATGTCCATCAGTGACAGACTGGATTAAGAAAATGTGGCACATATACACCATGGAATACTATGCAGCCATAAAAGAGGATGAATTTGTGTCCTTTGTAGGGACATGGATGCAGCTGGAAACCATCATTCTTAGCAAACTATCACAAGAACAGAAAACCAAACACCGCATGTTCTCACTCATAGGTGGGAACTGAACAATGAGATCACTTGGACTCGGGAAGGGGGACATCACACACCGGGGCCTATTAAGGGGAGGGGGGAGGGGGGAGGGATTGCATTGGGAGTTATACCTGATGTAAATGACGAGTAGTTGGGTGCTGATGAGTTGATGGGTGCAGCACAGCAACATGGCACAAGTATACATATGTAACAAACCTGCACGTTATGCACATGTACCCTAGAACTTAAAGTATAATAATAATAAAAAATAATAATAATAATAAAAAAAAAGAGTTACTTACAAGAATGTGCCTACCTGGCATAGAGATCAGGTACGAGTGTGTGAAAACATCTCCATCGTGTTGTGTGGCAACAAAGTGGATATTAAGAACAGGAAAGTGAAGGCAAAATCCATTGTCTTCCACCGAAGGAAGAATCTTCAGTACTACGACATTTCTGCCAAAAGTAACTACAACTTTGAAAAGCCCTTCCTCTGGCTTGCTAGGAAGCTCATTGGAGACCCTAACTTGGAATTTGTTGCCATGTCTGCTCTCGCCCCACCGGTGGTTGTCATGGACCAGCTTTGGCAGCACAGTATGAGCACGACTTAGAGTTTGCTCAGACAACTGCTCTCCCGGATGAGGATAATGACCTGTGAGAATGAAGCTGGAGCCCAGCGTCAGAAGTCTTAGTTTTATAGGCAGTTGTCCTGTGATGTCAGCGGTTCAGCGTGTATGCCACCTCATTGTTATCTAGCTAAGCGGAACATGTGCTTCATCTGTGGGATGCTGAAGATGAGTGGGCTTCGGAGTGAATGTGGCAGTTTAAAAAATATCTTCATTGTTTGGACCTGCATGTTTAGCTGTTTTGGAACCTACTTGATTCCTAGAGTTTCAAATATAAGACTGCTACAGTGGGCCAGTCGCGGTGGCTCAAGCCTGTAATCCCAGCGCTTTGGGAGGTCGAGGCAGACTGATCACGAGGTCAGGAGATCGAGACCATCCTGACCAACATGGTGAAACTTCCTCTCTACAAAAATGCAAAAATTAGCTGGGGGTGGTGGCATGGGCCTGTAATCCCAGCTACTCAGGAGACTGAGGCAAGAGAATCCCTTGAACCAGGGAGTCAGAGGTCGCAGTGAACTGAGATCATGCCACAGCACTCCAGCCTGGGGACAGAGAAAGACTCCATCTCAAAAAAAAAAAAAAAAAAAGACTGCTACAGTCACACAGTCACATCACAATATTCAATGGTGAAATCTTGTTTGTTACTATCATTCCCATTCCTTTATCAAAATAAAGTTGTATTTCCAAATATCTTAAAAAAAAAGGAATAAGAAAATAGAAAAGAAACTAGAAGTCAAAGAACAAAATAAAACCAAAGTAGAAGAAGAGAACTTATGAAAAAAATCAGAGTAGATATTAATAAAGTATATAAAATCAATGAAAAAATTAATGAAACCCAATGCTGCTGCTTTAAGAAGATCAATAAAATTGGTAAGCCTCTAGACAAGTCAATCAGAGGAAAAAAGAGAGAAGACACAAATTACACGTTGTCAGAAATAATAAAGGTAACATCACTACACATTTTACATATATTTTTTAAAATAAGAAAATATAATGAACATTATGCCAATAAATTTGACAATTTAGATGAAATAGGTAAATTTCTTGAAAGACACAAACTACCTATTTCATCCAGGTATAAATAGATAATCTAAATAGCCTATTAAATAAATTAAATTTGTAATTTAACCACCCCCCAACAACAATAACAACAAAAACACCTCCGGGCCCATCTGACTTCGCTGGAGAATTCTACCAAACATTTAAGGAACAAATGATGCCAATTCTACAAAAACTCTTAAGAAAATTGAAGAAGATGAAATATTTTTCACCTCCTTTCATGAGGCCAGAAGTTTTGGGAATATGAAAACCAGATAGACATTATATATAAGAAGATAATACAACATGGCTGAATAGGATTCATTCACAAAAAAGCAAGATTGTTTCAACATTCAAAATTAATTAATGTAATTCACCATATTAACAGCCTAAAAAAGAAAAATCATATGATCATCTCAACAAATGCAGGAAGAGCATTTGACAAAATTCAATCAGTATTTCTGCTAAAAACTCTTAGCAAAACAAGGATAGAAGAGAACTTCTTCAATCTCATAGAGAGCATCTATTTAAAAAACTTAAAGCTCATATCATATTTAATGGAGACTGACTGACTGCTTTTTCCCTACAAACAGGAAAAAGGCAATAATGCCTTTTCTCACCATGTTCATACAATATTGGACTGGAAAGTTCTGGCTAGTTCAATAAGGCAAGAAAAAGAAATGAAAGGCATCCAAACTAGAAAGAAACTGCCTTTGTTTATTGGCAAAATCATCCTCTATGTAAAAAATTGCTCAAAATTTACCAAAAAAATAACTACTGGAGCTAATAAGTGACTTTAGTAAGATTTTAACATATAAGATCAATATATATAAAATCAGTTGTATTTAGGTATTCTAGAAATTATTCGAAATTAAAATTTTTTAGACAACACAATTTGCAATATGCAAAAAAAATTTTCATCCATACTTCATACAAAACACAAAAATTAACTCAAAATGGATTATAGTTCTAACTGAAAACTATAAAACTTCTAGAAAAAAATTTTATGGTCTTGGGTTAGGGAAAGATTTCTTAGGTATGGCAGCAAACGAACAATACATAAAAGGAGAAATTGATAAATTACACTTCATCAAAATTAAGAGATTCCACTCTTCAAAAAAAATTTCTAAGAGAAAGAAAAGACAAGCTACAGGTTGGGAGAAAATGTGTGCAAATTGTATACATGATAAAGAAATTATATCTATATAAAGAACTCTCAAAATTAAATAATGAGACACCAAACAACCCAATAAAAAAAAAAATGGGAGGAGGCAAAAGATTTTACCAGAAGCTTCTCCAAAAAAGACATACAGAAGGTAAATAAACATAGGAAAAGGTTCGTGAAATCATTAGTCATTAGGGCAATGCAAACTAAAAACACAATGAGATACCACTATGTAAGCTACTACACACCTGTAAGAATGTCTAAAATTAGAACCACTGGCCATGTGTTATCAAGGATAACATGGAACTGTCATACAATTATAGTAGGTACGGAAAATGGTACAACCACTTTGGGAAACTGGCAATTTTTTAAAAAGGCAAACCTTTTTTATGATATGATCCACTTATTTCAACACATGATCCAGCCATTCCACTTATAAATATTTACCCAAGGGAAATAAAGGTATATACCTTGTATATAAATATTAATAGTAGATTGATTTGTAATAGCCAGAAATTATAAACAACATAAATGTCCACCAATACCTAAATGGATTTTTTAACTTGTTGTGGACTGAATGTTTGTGTCTGCCTAAAATTCATTGAAGCTCTAGTCCCCACTGTGATGGTATTTGGAGATGGAACCTTTGAGAGCTAATTAGAGTTAGATTAGGTCATGTAAGCGGGGCCATCATAATGTGATGGGTGGCCTTGTAAAAAGAGGAAACTCTTGTGCATGCACAGAGGAAAGGCCATATGAAGATATAGTGAGGAGGCAACTGCAAGCCAGAAGGAGAGACCTCATTAGATATTGAATCATCTGATACCTTGATCTTGGACTTCCCAGCCTCCAGACTGTGAAAAATAAATTTCTGTTGGTTAAGCCACCTAGTCCATTGGCATTTTGTTGTGGCAGCCCAAGTTAACTAATACATTCATATAATAGAATGTTAGTCAGCTGTAAAAAGCATGAACTGCTGATATGTATAACAAGAAGAATGAATCTGAAAGAAAAATTACACTGAATGAAAGAAGTCAGAAAAAGAGTTTACATATATACATTTCATATGTATATGTTTTGCATTAGGAAATGCAAACTAATCTCGTAGTTACAAAAAGGAGTTCAGTGAGTGATTGCTTGAGAATGAGGGAGACAGGAAGGAACAAGAGAGAGTGACCTCAAAGGGTCACAGCAAAACTTTTGGGGGTCATGAAAATATTATCTTGATTGTGATAATGGTTTCACAGGCATATACCTATGCCAAAACAAATCAAGTTGTTCACTTTAAACATATGCAGTCTATTTTATGTCAATTACACTACAATACAGCTTTTAAAAAGAAGAATAATCAGGAAAATTCTGATAGAGAATGATGAGCAGATACATGTTGCCAGACATTACAGAAAGCTAAAAATATTTTTATCTGACATAATATGTTCCAGGATTGATAGATCTGTGGACTAGAACTAAAACTTTCTAAATGAAATTGCATATATTTGAGGTTTTAGTGTAAAATAAAGGTAACATTCCATATCAATGGGAAGAAGTTGGATTATAAAATAAGCTGTAAAGCTAGTAGCATTTTCTTTTTTAAAAAAAGAAGCGATCTCTGTCTTACTCTTTACTAAAAAGTAAATTCAAGTGCATAAAAAAAGTAAATAGGAAAAGCGAAGCCATAAAAATACTAGGAGAAAATTACAGTTTTAAAAACAATATTGAAAGGGCTTCAAGACAGCTGACTAGAGGCATCTGGTACTCACCTCCTCCACAAAGACGCAAAACCTCCTCCATAAAGAACCAAAATCACAAATACGCAATCACACTTCAAATAGATCACCTAAGAGACAATGCCGGAATTCAACAGAAAAGTGACAAGAGACACCTAAGGCAAGGAAGGAGAAGGAAGTGAGGCAACCTGCTCTGCCTGACTGCCAAAATCAGCTGGGAGCATAGAGATGTTCCCCCATAAGGGAAAATAGTAACTGAGAGACCCCAGTGGTCCATATTTCCACCACAGACTACTGCAATTCTAGCCACAGAAGAGCCCCTCAAACTATGTGGACAATGAGACTAATATAGGGAACTACCAGGAGACTCTGTGATGGCAGTGCTGCAGAGAGGAGGCTCACGCCAGGTCTCACACCCATCCCCGCAGCCCCTATCAGAATGCATTCCACCTAGGAGCCCAATAACTAACTACTATACCTCCATATCTCCAAAGCCCCATTGACATCCACTGATCATACCCAGATACCATTGCTGGCTGGTGTCACCAGGACCAAAGACAGAGCCACTGGCAGTGACCACACCACACCCAATAGTAGGGCCATCATACATTTAAAAGTGCCCTGAGGAAAGTTATTCTGCTTATAGCCACCACTTAGAACTGAAGCATGTGCTCCCCAGCCACCTGTTTGTGGCTGCTGCCACTAAAAGCAACCCCATCTTCACCAGCAGCTGGTGCCACCTTCACAACACACCCGCTGCCACCCTCATCTGAAGATGTATTGAACCCCATCTTCACAACACAGCCACTGCCACCCCCTTCTGAACATTCCACAAGGGGCCTGGGGATCACCCCATCCTTGCCTACCACAGCCAGCTACCACAGACACCACCAATGAGTGTGAGAACAGGCCCACCTGCCCCAATCTATATTCCCTCCCAGTGCCCAAACACATGACCAGTGGCCTAAGGATGAGTCCAACCAACCTGCCACTACCGCCGCAGGTGGCATTCATCCATCAATGCCACCTGCAGGCCCAGAAACTAACCTACTGAGGCTGTCACAGTCACCATCAACACCAGCACAGACCACATAGAAGCCAGAGGGTAGTCCCACCACTGCTACTGCCCATTGTCCACATCATGCCCACTGCCCAAGGACTCAAAGACCTTCCCACTTGCCTGATTAACCATTGCCACTGACCCCACACCTGAGTAAGCTGCCCAGAGTTCAAAAATCACCCACCTGGACTTGCTAACATCAGTGCCTATTACACCACCCAGGGCCCAATGACAGGCACACTCAGTCTGCCACTGTGACCAATGGGGCCTGGGAACTGGCCCATGTGATGTCCCCATCCTCAGCAAAACTTTAAACATGTCCTCCACTAACAATTGCAACCTAATCCACTGAGAAAAATCAGACATTACAGATGTGTTTATAGCTGAGGAAACTATATGGGGACTATACTAGTGTACCCACACAGAATGAAAGCCAAAGTGCCCTACATAAACAGAACCATATATACGTCTTTAGAAAATCATCTTTCTCTACAAAATCAAATTCAAAAACTTGGAAGAGGTGACTGTTACACCAGATGTGCAGGTCTTGACGTAAGGACACAAGAAATATGGAAAAGCAAGAAAATATAAACACCTCCACAGGAACACAATAATTCTCCAGTAAGAGATTTCAATTAAGAAATTTATGAATTTCTTCCTGAAATTCCTGGAAGATGAATTTAAAATAATATTGAAGCTCAGTGAGATACAAGAGAACTAAGAAAAACAATAAACGAAGTCAGTAAAACAATTCAGGGTATGAATGAGAAACTTAGCAAATAGATCAATATCATTAAAAAGTATCAAACAGAAATTCTGGAACTGAAGAATTCATTGAATGAAATACAAAATACATTGGAAAGCTTCAACAATAGACTAGATTAAGCAGAAGAAAAAACTTCAGAACGTGAAAACTGGTTTTCTCATGTGTCTGTTGGCTGTATGAATGTCTTCTTTTGAGAAATGTCTGTTCATATCCTTTGCCCACTTTTTGATGAGGTTGTTTGTTTTTTTCTTGTAAATTTGTTTGAGTTCTTTGTAGGTTCTGGATATTAGCCCTTTGTCAGATGAGTAGATTGCAAAAATTTTCTCCCATTCTGTAGGTTGCCTGTTCACTCTGATGGTAGTTTCTTTTGCTGTGCAGAAGCTCTTTAGTTTAATGAAAAAATGCTCATCATCACTGGCCATCAGAGAAATGCAAATCAAAACCAAATGAGATACCATCTCACACCAGTTAGAATGGCAATCATTAAAAAGTCAGGAAACAACAGGTGCTTGAGAGGCTGTGGAGAAATAGGAACACTTTTACACTGTTAGTGGGATTGTAAACTAGTTCAACCATTATGGAAAACAGTATGGCGATTCCTCAAGGATCTAGAACTAGATGTACCATATGACCCAGCCATCCCATTACTGGGTATATACCCAAAGGATTATAAATCATGCTGCTATAAAGACACATGCACACGCATGTTTATTGTGGCACTATTCACAATAGCAAAGACTTGGAACCAACCCAAATGTCCATCAGTGACAGACTGGATTAAGAAAATGTGGCACACACACACCATGGAATACTATGCAGCCATAAAAAAGGATAAATTTGTGTCCTTTGTAGGGACATGGATGCAGCTGGAAACCATCATTCTTAGCAAACTATCACAAGAACAGAAAACCAAACACCGCATGTTCTCACTCATAGGTGGGAACTGAACAATGAGATCACTTGGACTCGGGAAGGGGGACATCACACACCGGGGCCTATCATGGGGAGGGGGGAGGGGGGAGGGATTGCATTGGGAGTTATACCTGATGTAACTGACGAGTTGTTGGGTGCTGACGAGTTGATGGGTGCAGCACAGCAACATGGCACAAGTATACATATGTAACAAACCTGCACGTTATGCACATGTACCCTAGAACTTAAAGTATAATAATAATAATAATAATAAAAGAAAACTGGTTTTCTGAAATAACCCAGTCAGACAAAAAAAATAAACAAAAAAGAATTCTAAAGAATAAACAAAGCCTACATCACATATGGAACACCGTAAAGTGACCAAATATTCAAATTCTCAGTGTCTCAAAAAGGGAACAGAAAATGAAGGGAATAGAAACCTATATAAAAAATAGTAGCTGAAAACTTCCTAAGTCTAGCAAGAGATACAGACATCCAAATGTAAGAAGCTCAAATATTTCCAAACAGATAAAATTTCAAAATGTCTTCTTATTCACAGCACATTTCATCAAACTGTCAAAAGTCAAAGACAAAAAATGAAATTCTAAAAACAGCAAGAGAAAAATGACTTGTCACTTATAAGGGAAGCCCCGTCAGATGAACAGTAGATTTCTTAACAGAAACTTTACAGGTCAGGAGATAATGCAACAATATATTCAAAGAGCTGAAGGAAAAAGACTGCCAGCCAAGGATACACTACCCAGAAACGCTATCCTTCATAAATAAAGGAGAAATAAAGCCTTTCCCAGAAAAGCAAAAGCGGAGGGAATTCATCGCCACTAGACCAGCCATACAAGAAAAGCTTAAGGGAATCATATACATGGTAGTGAAAGGATGATATCTACCATCATGAAAATACTCAAAATTATATAACCCACTGGTAAAGCAAGTTCACAAATGAGGAATAGAAGACTCGAGTGTCACTCCTACAAAAAACCACAATGATAAACAACAAAAAAGGAAAAAGGGATATACAAAATAACCAGAAATCAATTAATAACATTGCAAGAGTCAGCACTCACATATTAAAAATAAGCTTGAATGTAAACCTTAAACTTTCCACTTAAAAGATATACACTGGTTCAATGGATTTTAAAAAGCAAGATTCAACTATATACTGTCTATAAAAAAACTTATCTCACCTATAAAGACACATATGTACTGAAAATAAAGGGATAGAAAAAGATATTTCATGCAAGTAGAAACCAAAAATTAGCAAGAGAAGCTATAGTTATATCAGATAAAACATACTTTAAGTCAAAAATAGTAAAAAGAGACAAGAAAGGTCATTATATAATGATGCAGGGATCAGTTCAGCAAAAGGATATAACAATTCTAAACATGCACCCAACACCAGAGCATCCAGATACATAAAGCAAATATTAAATATAAGGGAGAGATAGACTCCAATACAATAATCGTTGGTGACATAAACACCCCACTCTCAACATTAGATAAATTATCTAGACAGAAAATAAACAAAGAAACATTCTATTTAAACTGCACCTTGGACCAAATGGACCTAACAGACATTTCATCCAAACGCTACAGAATATACATTCTTTTCATCAGTACCTGGAATATTCTCCAGAACAGACCATATGCTAGGACACAAAACAAGTCTCAAAAAAATCTTAAAAATTGAAATTATATCAAGTGTCTTCTCAGAACAAAATAGAATAAATCCAGAAATCAATAACAACAGAACTTTAGAAACTGTTTAAATACATAAAAATTAAACAGTATGCTCCTGAATGACCACTGGGTCAAGGAAGAAATTAAGGGGAAAAATTAAAAAAATTATTGAAACAAGTGAAAATCTAAATACAACATACTAAAACCTATGGGATACAACAAAAGCAGGGCTAAGAGAGATTTATAGCAATAAATGCCTACAGTGAAAAAGAAGAAAGATTTCAAATAAATAATCTACTAATGCACCTCAAGAAACTAAAAAAGCAAGAATAAACCAAGCCCAAAATTAAGAGAAAAGAAATAATAAAGATCAGAGCAGAACTAAACAAAATTGAGGCTTAAACATTACAAAGGATCAATGAAACAAAAAGTTGGTTTTCTGAAAAGATGAGCAAAATTGATAAACTACTAGGTAGATTAACCAAGGAAAAAAAAAGACCCAAATAAAATCAGAAATGAAAAATGAGACATTACAATGGATACTACAGCAATACAAAAGATCATCAGAGATTATTAAGAACAACTATATACTACCAGACTGGAAAACTTAGAGAAAATAGGTAAATTCCTAGACACATACCTCCTACCAAGATTGAATCAGGAAGAAATTTTTAAAAAACCGACAGACCAATAACAAATAATGAGATTTAATTAATAATAAAAAGTCTCCCAACAAATAAAAGTCCAGGACTGGATGTCGTCACTGCCAAATTCTACCAAACATACACAGAATTAACACCAATTCTCCTTAAACTATTCCAGAAAATTAGAGAAGGGAATTCTTCCTAACTCATTCTATGAGGCCAGCATTACCCTGATAGCAAAACAAGGACACAGAAAAAACAAACAAAAAAACTACAGGCTGATATCCCTGGTAACAATAAACACAAAAATCCTCAACAAAATGCTAGTAAACCAAATCCAACAGCATATGAAAAAGATAATATACCATGATCAAGTGGGATGGTTCAACCTCTGCAAATCAATAAATGTGATTCATCACATTAACAGAAAAACTGTATGATTATCTCAATAGATAAAGAAAAAGCATTTGATAAAATTCAACATCCCTTCATGATAAAATCTCAACAAACCTGGCCTAGAAGGAACATACCTCAACATAATAAAGGCCATATATGATAAACCCACAGCTAACATCATATCAAATGGAGAAAAGTTAGCATCCTTTCCTCTAAGAACTGGAACAAGACAAAGATTTCCACTTCCATCACTCCCATTCAACATAATAGTAGAAGTCCTAGCCAGAGAAATCAGGCGAGAGAAAGAAATAAAAGGCATCTAAATTGCAAAAAAGCAAGGCAAGGTGTTCCTTTTTGGAGATGACATAATCTTATATCTCAATTTAAAGACTCCACCAAAAAAGGAAACTTTTAGATCTGATCAATGAATTCAGGAAAGTTGCAAAATACAAAATCAACATACAAAAATCAGTAGTGTTTCTATAGCTCAATGATGAACCAGTCAAGAAAAAAAAAAAAAAGGTAATCCCATTAATGGTAACTGCAAATTAATTAATTAGTTAATTAAAATACCTAGGAATAAATTTAACCAAGGAGGTAAAACACCTCTACAAGGAAAACTATAAAACTCTGATGAAATAAATTGAAGATGACACAAGCAAACAGATAAACATTTCATGCTCATGGATTGGAAGAATGAACATCATTCAAATGATGGTACTACCCAAAGCAATCTACAGATTCGATGCAACCGCTATCAAAATACCAATGTCATTTTTCACTGAAATAGAAAAAAATATCTTAAAATTCACATGGAACCAAAATAAGAGCATGAATAGCCAAAGCAATGCTAAGCAAAAGAACAAAGCTGGAGGCATCACACAACCTGACTTTAAAATATATTATACAGGCCGGGCGCGGTGGCTCAAGCCTGTAATCCCAGCACTTTGGGAGGCCGAGATGGGCGGATCACGAGGTCAGGAGATCGAGACCACCCTGGCTAACACGGTGAAACCCCGTCTCTACTAAAAAATACAAAAAACTAGCCGGGCGAGGTGGCGGGCGCCTGTAGTCCCAGCTACTCGGGAGGCTGAGACAGGAGAATGGCGGGAACCCGGGAGGCGGAGCTTGCAGTGAGCTGAGATCCGGCCACAGCACTCCAGCCTGGGCAACAGAGCGAGACTCCGTCTCAAAAAAAAAAATATATATATATTATACAGGTTGTGGGCAAGATGGCTGAATAGGAACAGCTCTGGTCTGCAACTCCCAGCAAGATCAATGCAGAAGGTGGATGACTTCTGCATTTCCAACTGAGGTAACCAGCTCATCTCATTGGGACTGGTTAGACGCTGGGTGCAGCCCACGGAGGGCGAGTGGAAGGAGGGTGGAGCACCCTGTCTCCTGGGAAGTGCAAGGGGTCAGGGAACTCCCTCCCCTAGCCAAAAGAAGCCCTGAGCCACTCTGCCATGAGGAACAGTGCATTCCTTCCCAGATACTACGCTTTTCTCATGGTCTTCACAACCCGCAGACCAGCAGATTCCCTTAGGTGCCTACGCCACCAGGGCCCTAGGTTTCAAGCACAAAACTGGGCAGCTGTTTGGGCAGACACCGAGCTAGCTTCAGATTTTTTTTTCCAAACCTCAGTGGTGCCTGGAATGCCAGGGAGACAGAACCGTTCACTCCCCTGGAAAGGGGGCTGAAGCCAGGGAGCCAAGTGGTCTAGCTCAGTGGATCCTGCCCCAGTGGAGCCAAGCAAGCTAAGATTCATTGGCTTGAAATTCTCGCTGCCAGCACAGCAGTCTGAAGTCAACCTGGGATGCTCAAGCTTGGTGGTGGGAGGGACATTCGCCATTACTGAGGCTGGAGTAGGCTGTTTTCCCATCACCATGTAAACAAAACCACCAGGAAGTTGGGACAGAGTGGAGCCCACCATGGCACCTCAAAGCCACTGTAGGCAGACTGCCTCTCTAGATTCCTCCTCTGTCAGCAGGGTATCTCTGAAAGACAGGCAGAAGCCCCAGTCAGGAGCTTATACTTAAAACTCCTGTCTCCCTGAGACAGAGCACCTGAGGGGAGAAGAGGTAGCTGTGGGCACATATTAAGCAGGCTTAAACGTTCCTGCCTGCTGGCTCTGAAGAGAGCAGTGGACCTCCCAGCACAATGCTGGAGCTCTGCCAAGGGACAGACTGCCTCCTCAAGTGGGTCCCTGACCTCCGTACCTCCTGACAGGGAGACACCTCCCAGCAGGGGTCAACAGACACCTCATGTAGGAGAGCTCCGGCTGGCATCTGGTGGGCTGGTGGGTGCTCCTCTGGGACAAAGTTTCTAGAAGAAGGAACAAGCAGCAATTTTTGCTGTTCTGCAGCCTCTGCTGATGATACCCAGGCAAACAGGGTCTGGAGTGGATCTCCAACAAACTCCAGCAGACCTGCAGCAGAGGGGCCTGACTGCTAGAAAGAAAAGTAACAAACAGAAAGGAATAGCATAAACATCAACATAAAAGGACATCCACACAGAAATCCCATCCGAAGGTCACCAACACCAAAGAACAGAAGTAGATAAATCCAAGAAGATGAGGAAAAACCAGTGCAAAAAGGCTGAAAATTCCAAAAATCAGAAAGCCTCCTCTCCAAAGGATAACAACTCCACACCAGCAAGGGAACAAAACTGGAAAGAGAGTGAATAGGATGAAGTCACAGAAGTAGGCTTCAGAAGGTGATTAATAATAAACTCCTCTGAGCTAAAGGAGCATGTTGTAACCCAATGCAAGGAAGTGAAGAACCATGAGAAAACGTTAGAAGAATTGCTAACTAGAATAACCAGTTTAGAGAAGAACATAAATGACCTGATGGAGCTGAAAAACACAGCACGAGAATTTCGCGAAGCATACACAAGTATCAACAGCTGAATTGATCAAGTGGAAGAAAGGATATCAGAGATTGAAGATCAACTTAATAAAACAAAGTGCAAACACAAGATTAGAGAAAAAGAAATGAAAAGGAACAAACAAAACCTCCAAGAAATATGGGACTATGTGAAAAGACTAAACCTACATTTGATTCATGTACCTGAAACTGACGGGGAGAATGGAACCAAGATGAAAAACACTCTTCAGGATATTATCCAGGAGAACTTCTCCAACCTAGCAAGATGGGCCAACATTCAAATTCAGAAAATACAGAGAACACCATGAAGATACTCCTCTAGAAGAGCAACCCCAAGACACATAATCGTCAGATTCACCAATGTTGAAATTAAGCAAAAACGTTAAGGAAAGCCAGAGAGAAAGGTCAGGTTACCCACAAAGGGAAGTGCATCAGGCTAACAGCAGATCTCGCAGCAGAAACCCTACAAGCCCAAAGAGAGTGAAGGCCAATATTCAACATTCTTAAAGAAAAGAGTTTTCAGCCCAGAATTTCCTATCCAGCCAAAGTAAGCAAATCCTTAGACACCTACAAAGAGACTCAGTAATAATGAGAGACTTTAACACCCCACTGTCAATACTAGACAGATCAATGAGACAGAAAGTTGACAAGGATATCTAGGACTTGAACTCAGCTCTGCACCGAGCACACCTAATAGACATCTACAGAACTCTCCACCCCAAATCAACAGAATATACATTCTTCTCAGCACCACATCACACTTATTCTAAAATTGACCACATAATTGAAAGTAAGGTACTCCTCACCGAATGTAAAAGAACAGAAATCACAACAAACTGGAAAAACATTCCATGCTCATGGATAGGAAGAATCAATGTCATGAAAATGGCCATACTGCCCAAGGTAATTTTTAGATTCAATGCCATCCCTATCAAGTTACCAATGACTTTCTTCACAGAACTGGAAAAAACAACTTTAAAGTTCATATGGAAGCAAAAACGAGCCCACATTGCCAAGACAATCCTAAGCAAAAAGAACAAACCTGGAGGCATCACACTACCTGACTTCAAACTATACTACAAGCCTACAGTAACCAAAACAGCATGGTACTGGTACCAAAACATATATATAGACCAATGGAACAGAACAGAGGCCTCAGAAATGACACCACGCATCTACAACCATTTGATCTCTGATAAACCTGACAAAAACAAGCAATGGGGAAAGGATTCCCTGTATAATAAATGGTGCTGGGAAAACTGGCTAGCCATAAGTAGAAAGCTGAAACTGGATCCCTTCCTTATACCTTATACAAAAATCATTTCAACATGGATTAAAAACATAAATGTTAGACATAAAACCATAAAATCCCTAGAAGAAAGCCTAGGCAATACCATTCAGGACACAGGCATAGGAAAGGACTTCATGACTAAAACACCAAAAGCAATGGCAACAAAAGCCAAAAGAGACAAATGGGATCTAATTAAACTGAAGAGCTTCCGCACAGCAAAAGAAACTATCATCAGAGTGAAGAGGCAGCCTACAGAACTGGGGAAAATTTTTGCAATCTATCCATCTGACAAAGGGTTAATATCCAGAATCTACAAAGAATTTAAACAAATTTACAAGGAAAAAACAAACAACCCCATCAAAAAGTGGGCAAAGGATATGAACAGACACTTCTCAGAAGACATTTATGCAGCCAACAGACACATGAAAAAATGCTTATCATCACTGGTCATGGGAGAAATGCAAATCAAAACCACAATGAGATATCATCTCATGTCAGTTAGAATGGCGATCATTAAAAAGTCAGGAAACAACAGATGCTGGAGAGGATGTGGAGAAATAGGAACACTTCTACACTGTTGTTGGGAGTGTAAATTAGTTCAACCATTGTGGAAGACAGTGTGGCAATTCCTCAAGGACCTAGAACCAGAAATTCCATTTGACCCAGAAATCCCACTACTGGGTATATACACAAAGGATTATAAATCATGCTATTACAAAGACATGCTCACGTATATTTATTGTGGCACTATTCACAATAGCGAAGATGTGGAACCAGCCCAAATGTCCATCAATGATAGACTGGATTAAGAAAATGTGTCACATATACACCATAGAATACTATGCAGCCATAAAAAAGGATGAGTTCATGTCCTTTGCAGGAACATGGATAAAGCTGAAACCACCATTCTCAGCAAACAGTCAGAAGGACAGAAAACCAAATACCACATGTTCTCACTCACAGGTGAGAATTGAACAATGAGAACACTTGGACACAGGGCAGGGAACATCACATATTGGGGCCAGTTGGGGAGCGAGGGGCTGGGATAGGGATAGCATTAGGAGAAATACCTAATATAAATGATGAGTTGATTGGTGCAGCAAACCAACATGACACATGTATACCTATGTATCAAACCTACACATTGTGCACATGTACCCTAGAACTTAAAGCATAATAACAAAAATGACAAAGCGGGTATCACCACTGATCCCACAGAAATACAAACTACCATCAGAGAATACTATAAACACCTCTACCCAAATAAACTAGAAAATCAAGAAGAAATGGATACATTCCTGGACACATATACCTTCTCAAGACTAAAGCAGGAAGAAGTCAAATCCCTAAATAGACCAATAACAAGTTCTGAAATTGAGGCAGTAATTAATAGCCTACCAACCGAAAAAAGCCCAGGACCAGATGGATTCACAGCTGAATTCAACTAGAGATACAAAGAGGAACTGGTAACATTCCTTATGAAACTATTCCAAACAATAGAAAAAGACGGACTGCTCCCTAACTTATTTTATGAGGCCAGCATCATCCTGATACCAAAACCTGGCAGACACAAAATGAAAAAAGAACATTTTGGGCCAATATCTCTGATGAATATCAGTGGAAAAATTCTCAATAAAATTCTGGCAAACCGAATCCAGCAGCACATCAAAAAGCTTATCCACCAGGATCAAGTCTGCTTCATCCCTGGGATGCAAGGCTGGTTCAACATATGCAAATCAATAAATGTAATCCATCACATAAACAGAACCAATGACAAAAACCACATGATTATCTCAATAGATGCAGAAAAGTCCTTCAATAAAATGCAACACTCCTTCATGCTAAAATCTCTCAATAGACTAGGTATTGATGGAACATATCTCAAAATAATATGAGCTATTTATGACAAACCCACAGCCAATATCATACTGAATGGGCAAAAGCTGGAAGCATTCCCTTTGAAAACCAGCACAAGACAAAGATGCCCTCTCTCACCACTCCTATTCAACATAGCAATGGAAGTTCTGGCCAGGGCAATCAGTCAAGAGAAAGAAATAAAAGGTATTCAGATAGGAAGAGAGGAAGTCAAATTGTCATTGTTTACAGATGACATGATTGTATATTTAGAAAACCCTATCATATCAACCCCAAACCTCCTTAAGCTGATAAGCAACTTCAGCAAAGTCTCAGGATACAAAATCAATGCACAAAATCACAAGCATTCCTATACACCAATAATAGAGAGCCAAATCATGAGTGAACTCCCACTCACAATTACTACAAAGAGAATAAAATACCTAGGAATACAACTGACAAGGGATGTGAAGAACCTCTTCAAGGAGAACTACAAACCGATGCTCAAGGAAATAAGAGCAGGCACAAACAAATGGAAAAACATTCCATGCTCATGGATAGGAAGAATCAACGTCGTGAAAATGGCCATACTGCCCAAAGTAATTTATAGATTTAATGCTATCTCCATCAAGCTACCACTGACTTTCTTCACAGAATTAGAAAAAAACAACTACTTCAAATTTCATATGGAACCAAAAAAGAGCCCATATAGCCAAGACAATCCTAAGCAGAAAGAATAAAGCTGGAGGCACTACACTAACTAACTTCAAACTATACTACAAGGCTACAGTAACCAAAACAGCATGGTATTGGTACCAAAACATACATATAGACCAATTGAACAGAATAGAGGCCTCAGACATAATGCCACACATCCACAACCATCTGATCTTTGACAAACCTGACACACGCAAGCAGTCAGGAAAGGATTCCCTATTTAATAAATAGTGCTGGGAAAACTGCCTAGCCAAATGCAGAAAACTGTCCAGCCAAATGCAGAAAACTGAAACTGGACCCTTTCCTTACACCTTATACAAAAATTAATTCACGATGGATTAAAGACTTAAACATAAGACCTAAAATCATACAAACCCTAGAAGAAAACCTAGGCAATACCATTCAGGACATAGGCATGGGCAAAGACTTCATGACTAAAACACCAAAAGCAATGTCAACAAAAGCCAAAATTGACAAATGGGAGCTAATTAAACTAAAGAGCTTCTGCACAGCAAAAGAAACTATCATCAGAATGAACAAACAACGTACAGAATGGGAGAAAAATGTTGCAATCTATCCATCTGACAAAGGGCTAATATCCAGAATCTACAAAGGACTTAAACAAATTTACAGGAAAAAAACAACCCCATTAAAAAGTGGGTGAGGATATGAACAGACATTTCTCAAAAGAAGACATTTATGCAGCCAACAAACATGGGAAAAAGGCTCATCATCACTGGTCATTAGAGAAATGCAAATCAAACCACAATGAGATACCATCTTATGCCAGTTAGAATGGTGATCATTAAAAAGTTAGGGAACAACAGATGCTGGAGAGGATGTGGAGAAATAGGAACACTTTTACACTGTTGGTGGGAGTGTAAATTAGTTCAACCATTGTGGAAGACAGTGTGGCGATTCCTCAAGGATCTAGAACCAGAAATACCATTTGACTTAGAAATCCCATTATTGGGTATACAGCCAAAGGATTATAAATCCTGCTACTATAAAGACTCATGCACACATATGTTTATTGCAGCACTGTTCACAATAGCGAAGACTTGGAACCAACCCAAATGCCCATCAATGATAGACTGGATAAAGAAAATGTTGCACATATACACCATGGAATGCTATGCAGCCATAAAAAAGGATGAGTTCATGGCCTTTGCAGGGACATGGATGAAGCTGGAAACCATCATTCTCAGCAAACTAACACAGAAACAGAAAACCAAACATCACATGTTCTCACTCATAAGTGGGTGTTGAACAACGAGAACACATGGATATAAGGTGGGGGACATCGCACACCAGGGCCTGTCAGGGGGTCGGGGGCAAGAGGAGGGATAGCATTAGGAGAAATACCTAATACAGATGATGGCTGTTGGTGCAGCAAACCACCATACTATTATAAACAAAGTGAAAAGGCAAAAAACAAATTGAGCTAAAATATTGTCAATTCATATCACAAGCAAATGCACCCAACTGAGAGTTGGGAGAAGCAGGACAGGATGACTAGGAATTTGGGGGACTCAGAATTTTTCCATATGAGAAATGGTTAAAGGACTTAGAGATGTTTGGCTTGAATAAAACAAAATAAAACCAGGAATTAAATTTTTTTGTCTTTCTCAAAGCCATCACAGAGAAAAAAAAAATACCATTTCTTTCTTCAAGGAACCAGTATTAATAGGTAGATGTTACAGGGAAAGGTCTAATATTTAAAATTAGCTCCATCTTTTAAAAAATCTTTTACCCCTCAGAGACTCAAGGTGGCACGTGCTGCCACTGAAAGTGGAGAGGTCCAAAGCCCACAGACAGTGACCTCCTAACTTGGGTACTTAAGGGTGTATAGGACAAATGACACCTTGCAAGCAAGTATCCAATAGCTCACAAGTGACTCCGAAGGGAAGTCCCTTCCCTTCCTAACTCCCAGGGACCAGGAATCCTATGACAGTCAATCCCCAGGCATAAAGCCTTCTGTCAAAACTGAGATAACATTTACCGGGGAGCAACGTCCCCATGAGTTTACATTTCAGATGGAAAGGGGCAGGTAGATAATTCAGCAACAGAAATACACATGAATATTCAGGGTGGTATTTGAATAAAAATAGTCCAATTCCTTTGGCTGAAGGTACTGGGTAATAGAAGAGAAATATTTCTTAAAGAAAAATGGAAAGGTGAAACAGCAGAAACACTGTGAGGTGGTTTTTCAGATGAATTTCTAAGACTGTGCCCAGTCATAGGATTCTATTACCTCATGATAATCTTCTATAAATTTACAATAAAACTATTTAATTTTGGTTGTGCTTTCTGGTTTCAAAAACACTTTTGCATACATCATTCCACATGAATTTCATTATAGCCTTGTGAGAAAATCCAGGCAAGGGTTACCATCCCCATTTTACAGACAAAGCTCAGAAAGAATCCCATAGCTAGCATGGAATGGTGACCCAACCCAGGTCTCCTGATTCCAAGTCAAAGGTACTTGAAGTTTTTCAATGATTCTCAATATTCTGCTAGATGTCAATCCATGGCAAAATTGTCATTCAAACGAGAAAAAGAGACTACGAAATTACCTCTGCAAAAGTTAAATTGACTCCATTTAAAGCGCTGTTTTTCGTTCCTTCATTATAACTGTCTTAATATTTGTATTAAAAGGTACTGCCATTTACTAAGTGACAAAAGTAGTTTCTTTCATGTCTATAATTGGCAAAATTGAAAGTTGACCATCAACTAGGTTCTCCTCCCCACAAATTCCTGGAGATTTTTCTGCGTATTTGATCAAAATTCTGGAAACCACCTGAAGGGGAGATAGAGATAAGGTGGAGTTCAGGAGACTGGCCACAAAATTTGGGGCAGTCTTTGTATTCAGTAAATCTAACAGTAGATGGCTGTTCTAGCCCTGGAGAAGCACAAACCACTCTGGAAGCTATCGGGCAAAAGCCTAAACATGACCTCACATACACATCCCTGCCCCTCCCAGTGGTTTTGGAGGGACAATTCCCTAAAGCCAGAAAGTATCTGAAATCTGCAGCCACTGAAACTTCCTCAGTGAATGCCCAAAGTGTCCTGAACGTGATTTGGAAACTATCTAGAAGTCAAAAACAACATAATTGTGTGAGAACAAGCCACACAGCAGACATTAACATTAAAAGTTAATTGTTATTTACACACAAGACAGTGTTTCTGACTGGAATTCACGCACCCTGAGTACATTTAAACATTTTAAAAGTAATGACACCAAAGTGAGCCATCATGCGCTATCATAGCCATGTGTGGTTTTTATAAAGCAGAGCTCACTTATAATTCAACTTTTACCCAGCTTTAATTTTCTTGAGGTATAATCTGGCAATGTGTGAAACCACTTCATTCGTCTATTTTCTTTCTAATATCAAGCCACAAATCTCTGGAGATGCACTACATTTATTTTCCCCACTGTACTGACAAAACAAACGAACCAGAGCACAACCTATTTTAACAGTGTGGATTACAGAATGGTTAAGTCAATCACCACAATGAGAGGTGATCGCGAAGACGGCTGAAATAAGGAGATCAGCTTGCCCTCCACATATGGGCACTGTGAGACTTAAACTGCAGGCATAGTTAAACCCTGCAGCGCTGAGTGGACTGAAACCAGAGCCCTACCTCTGCACGCCATTCACAAAACTGAACTGATGGTAATTAATTCATGATTAGTTTATTTCAGCTTACTATACAAACATAAGCTTTTGCTGAGTGATGTAATATTTCAAAAGTGAGACTGTGCTATGGAATTTATTGGACTTCCTGAAATCACCAATGTAATTGTTTTTGCTGTTCACATATTAGGCACAGTCTCAGGAGGAAAAGCTGATTCTTCTCATATAATACTCTTTCCCCATAGTTTGAAAGTCTGTCATCTTTCTCAATATACTCACTTCGTTAAACAGTTTACGGCTTGCAAGAGGGTCACAAAGTCTGAGTAACAAAATGACTGTCCTGACAGATTTAGACAATAAAACACCAGATTGTTATATAAATGTTTTTCTCAGAGGCTGTTTCTGAAACACATACTAAATGCAAATATTGAAACACCTGCATGCCAAGCACAACTCTTTTAACAGATGTTAATCCCTATGCATTTAACCAATGGATTTAAATCACATAAATATAACTTACCCCCTTTAGATTATCTTGGAAAACTACCAATGACCTTATTTCAGTTTGACAAAGAAACCGTCACTCCCTACATTATAATTTATTTTATATTAAAAATGGGAAGACCTAAAAAGCATCCAAAAAATATGAAAAGCCAACCCGAAACTCAGGCAAAGCCTTATAATAGATCAGAAGGGATTGATTATGTAAATTGTCTGCTTTCAGCATGAAAAATTTATGAAGATTGATAAGTTTACAAAGTTGTTTCCTTTTTTTTTTTTTTTTTCCTCCTTGGTCCTGAAGGCTAAAAGGTTTGATTTAATCCATCACTAACAAGGACAACTCTCTGGAAAGCAGTCATCTTTTTTTCCTCCATTTCTGAAACCTGGTTTGTACCCTTGCTTATAGTTAAAACCGACATCAACACCTATTTCCTACTTGGGATGCCTCTAGGAGATCTTTTTAATTCTTCTTCAGTTTTCCAGCCATAAATCGTCTTATGAGTCAATTGCCTAATAATAATAATAGATGTTATCATTTTGGTGCCAGACCCTGCACCGGGGAAGTAACATACATTATCCCATTTAATTCTCAAATATCTCAAGAAGTGGGTTTCATTTTCCACATTTACTGATAACTCAGCAAGCCCACACAATTTAACCTGACACACATACTGGATAAGTGGTATAGTCCAGATTTTAACACAGTTCCAAAGCCTATACTTTCCTCTTGGCCATAATGCCACTCATACATCTGTCTATAAAATAATGTTTTATAAAGAAGTCTTCCATTTCCATTTTTAAACATTTTTTATGCTTTCTTTCCTTTTTAAGAGAAACAAAAGGGAAAAAAATACATTTGTGAGGATTGCCAAGACAGTTCAAAGCCACATGCTGGTCTCATTCTCCCATGTCAGAGCCAGACTTACATGGCTTGCACAGTGCAGATAGTTCGTTTGCTGTAAATGTGGATTTGTTGCTGGATGAATTCATATCTACACAGATGATACTGTCCCAGAATTTCGTCCTCCACCTTGTTGCGACTTTTCTTCCACACATTTGTGTGATCCTCTTTGTCCAAGAAGCTTCTGGATAAAAAAAGAGCCAGCCTTGCCTCATGAGAGTCCCTTCCATCTCCTATATTTAATCAGAGATAAATCAACACAAGTCACCAACACACTGAGATTAAACTCCAGTAAAGTCAAGCCAGGAGTTAGCTGTGGAATCCTGTCGTGCTATAACTATGAAGTCATAGACCTTCAGATTCTTAGTCTGGGAATTCCATTTTTTGGTCGCTATAGCATGACAAATAGGAAACTATGGCCAGTTTTCATTTTGTTACCATGGATAATCTCTCCAACTGTTGCCTTTTCTCATACCCGCATATATATTCTTGATATAGTATCTACAGTATTGACTATCACAGTGGATACAAAATACAAATTTTTCATTTTGTTGTCATAGACAACTTTTCCAATTGTTGCCTTTTCTCACATCCTCATATATATTCTCTACATACCATCTACAGTATTGAGTATTATAGTGGATGCAAAAGAGCTTTAAAAGTGGTTTCTGCCCTCAAAGATCTTAGACCCTCCTTGAAAACATAATACTCACGTGAAACCGTAAGACACAGGGCGGTGTAAATTAGATGATTAATATAAAATATTGGTACAGGCTATAATACAATGAAAAGTCAATGAGAAAGAAGATTTCTCTAAAACGTAAGCACCAAAAAGGCTGAAAGGAGGTGGTTCTTAAAGTGTTGATTTTCCAGAATGAATAGCATTTCAGTAGATAAAAGGTAGTAAGGGTATTGTTAGGAGACAGTTCTCCATAGGTCTGTCACATTTTTGCATTACTGTTTTTTCTTTTTCCTTTCTTATTTCTGATGAGCAATCAAACTGGGCATTTCTGAATTTCTTGCAAGCAGAGACGTGAACTGTCATTGTTCCAAATAATCTTTTCAGGGATGTTTGTATAGCTAACCACCTTGGAAGGCAGAGAGAATATCTCTCTCTGGGGCAATGGAGCAGACATGCTAACTGCCCATTATAAAACACTTAGTTTCTGTAAGCTCAGAGTTCCTCTCCTGCAATGCAACCCACTGGGTGTACAGGTGTCACCTGGCCCACTTTATGTCACCCTGTTGGGTGGTCACACTGTTGGAACTGGAGCTTGGGGTACTGACATAAATGCTAATACATCAGCTACTGCTATTGCTTTGGGTCATGAAACCATGGCAGGCTAACTTGTTAGCTAGCAAGTAGGGTAATATATCAGACCCTTCACAGTTCCTCACAGGTATATTTAAGACAAAGGTCACAGATTAAATAAAAGCTTAGAAACCGGAATATATTGGGGCAAATGCAAAGAAAGATACTATATTTCCAGTTAGTTTTAAATAATATCACTGGATTTGGTCCTTATAATTGAACTAAGAATATGACCTGCCAGATTTGCCAAGTGAATTAACTGTACTCCATATTTAAATGACCTACATTGTAAAAAGAATTTTTTTTTCTTTCCAGTGCCTTTTCAGGTAGAGAAATAATACATTTAGTCATGTTACTCGTGGCAGGACGGAATGAATCCATTCACTTCCCTAAAAATTACTGACACGTCAAGGTGGGACTTACAAAAGCCCTAAACCATTGTCCTAGCTGGTTCAGGCTGCTACAAAAAGTGACATAAACTGGGTGGTTTATAAACAACGGAGGCCAGGTGCGGTGGCCCATGCCTGTAATCCCAGCACTTTGGGAGGCCGAGGTGGGTGGATCACTTGAGACCAGGAGTTCCAGACTAGCCTGGCCAACATGGTGAAACTCCATCTCTACAAAAATACAAAAATTAGCCGGCGTGGTGGCACATGCCTGTAATCCAAGCCACTCGGGAGGCTGAGGCATGAGACTCGCTTGAACCCAGGAGATTGCAGTGAGCCGAGATCATGCCACTGCAGTCCAGCCTGAATGACAGAGCGAGACTCTGTCATAAATAAATAAATAAATAAATAAATAAATAAATAAATAAATAAATAACAGAAACATATTTCTCACAGTTCTGGAGACTAGAAGATCAGGGTACCAGCACAGTCAGCTTCTGAAAAGAGGGTGCGAGAGCTCTCTGGGGTCCCTTTGATTAAGGGCACTAATCCCGTTCCTGAGGGCTCCACTCTCATGATCTAACTACCACCAAAGTCTCCACCTTCTAATACTCTCACATTAGGGGTTAGGATCTCAATATAGGAATTTGGAAGAACACAAACATTCAATCCATAACACCCATTGTGAGTTTTAGTGATCAACATAATGGGGGATAAAAGTACCGAAATCTTTGCATAGTTTATTTTCGGTGAATTAAATTTAGGCCTCACCAATCATGTTTTTCCCCTTTCCACCTCAGTCACCAGGAAGTTCAGAGCCAATTGAACTCAGCTTTATTCCCATTGGTCTGAATAGTTCTCATTCTCCCTAGATTTGACCTTCACTTACATTTCCGCTGGCCTTGACTTTCTATTCATGCATGCCTTTTAACTTATTTTACGTATGGATACATAACACCTAGAATCTTTTCTGGAATGAAGAGACTATTAATTAGTCAATAATAGAGCATTGATCATTTACATAATTAAGTTTTGATGAATCTATCAACTGTTTACCCAAAATCTCACCTCCTTTTCTCAATACCTTTGTAAAGGCAGAACTAAAAATTCCAGCCAGATGTGCATTGGGCAGGCAGTGTGGCTACACTCTTCAACCTCTACATGCTGCATAATGTTTTTCTGCTCACACGGCAAACAATCCAGGAACTGGGAGATGGAGAAAGGAAGTCAGAGTAAAACAACTTAGGTTTTTTTCCAAAGAGTCACAAGGATTCCCGTGATAATGGAGGGGAAGGGTGCTATCCAGATTGTGTCTAAACACTATACCGATTGGCTCTCCATAAAAGTGTACAAATAATGTGCTTGTAGATCACCTCGACATATTCAGGCTGATGGCATTATATCAGCAACGTGTGTTTCTGCTACATTGCACTTTTCACCCCCAAGTCTCTTTACAAGCACTATCTAAAATTGTTGACACAAGTACCACATGGTTCAATTAAATTGAAATCATTCAGGGCAGTGACTAGTGCCTGGACAATCACACAATCGAAAGATGCTTTCCAAACGTTGTTCTTCCAATTGAAGTATATGAAATCCATAAAATAACAATAATTACTCCAGCACCATAAATCAAGATAAAATATTTATTGCCAGAAATTTCCAGTAGAATGAACACCTTCCAGATCTAAGTCATTTCAACATAATACAGCTGTCTGAAACAACACTGGAATTTCTGTGTTTTTCTCTTTCTTTTTTTCTTTTTTTGTTTTTTTATTTGAAATCGAGTCTCGCTCTGTCCCCCAGGCTGGAGTGCAGTAGCGACATGATCATGATCTCAGTTCACTGCAACCTTCACCTCCGGGGTTCAAACGATTCTCCTGTCTCAGGTTCCCAAATAGCTGGAATTACAGGCATGCACCACCACACCCAGCTAAGTTTTTGTATTTTTAGTAGAGACAGGGTTTCACCATGTTGGCCAGGCTGGTCTCGAACTCCTGACCTCAGGTGATCCACCTGCCCCCGCCTCCCAAAGTTCTGGGATTACAGGTGTGAGCTACCGCACCCAGCGTGTTTTGCTTTTCTTTAATAAGAAGACACATTTCGAATCGTGAATAATAGGTAAGATTTACATTGTATTTAAGAAATCAAGGAAAAGGATAAATAAGAAAAGGATTACTGTAATGCCTTGAAAAAATAGTTTTCACTTTTACTTGTAGGGATCTTCTGTAAAATGCAACTAAGTATATGAGGGATGCAAAAGTAAGGGAGGCAGGGTTGAAGAGTGCAGGACATAACGAGAATAAGAGACAACATTGTTTTTAGCACTGTTTTAAGATTGTGCAAGACATGAAAACAGATGAAAAGAAAGGATTCATTTAAGTATCCCCCCCCGCCCATTTTTGATAAGCTAAGATTACTACTATCTAGAGTAGCAGTACGCTGCAGAGGTTAAGAGCTAGACTTTAGGAGCAAACGAATTGTCTAATGAATCAAAACCTGGCTCTATCACTTCCTCTCTCTGTGTTCTTCAGAAATTACTTGGCCTCTCTAAGCCTGAGTTTCCTCATCAGGATAGAAAGGTTGTTATGAAGAACAAATGAGATAACACCAGGAAAGCACATAGAACAATAGCTGGCACATATATGATTCTGTAAATTCAATTTTTACATTTTGATTTAATGACAGATTTTACTGCAACAATGCGGTACCAGATGCATTCTCTATTTGTGACTTGATGGTTTCCATTTAAGCCGGTTCTGTGGGCAGAAGTCTACTCTGTTTCCAAAGTGCTGCAGTAGATCTGATTGTAATATGTTTACAGAGACATCTAACTTTTTCAGATCAGTAGAGTTGCATTTAATATTAAAAATGTCACATATCCCTGTATTTTCCAATAAATATATCCAAAGCCTTCATTTGACACTTTGTGTTATGCCAAAATGACAAATATTCTCAGTATAGCCTTCCTAGAGATTATCAAATTCAGATAACACATTCTGAAAGCTTCTTGGATGTTAAACAGTACTTAATTTTGATTAGTTATCACACATCTCAATAGGCATTTCAATAGAGTTTATCTTGATGTTCCAGAAATATGACAGAATGTTAAATCTATAGATGCTGTCTGTGTTTTAAGAAAATCTAAGAAGCAGGTTGTTTCTATAGAAGCTGATGCAGTGACCAAATTAACTGTAGCAGAGGTCCTCAACCCCCAGGCCTCCATCTGGTACTGGTCCATGGCCTGTTAGGAACTGGGCCGCACAGCAGGTGGTGAGCGCTGGTCAAGGGAGCATTACTGTCTGAGCTCCACCTCCTGTCAGATCAGCAGTGGCTTTAGATTTTCATAGGAGCACGAACCCTATTGTGAACTGCACATGCAAAGGATCAGGTTGCTCACTCTTATGAGATGGAACAGTTTCATCCTGAAATCATTGCCCCCCACCATCCGTGGTGCCAGAAATGTGGGGGACCGCCGAACTGTAGCATTATTGCTACCTAACTTTCTCATTGTGACATAGTTTTATACATTTTTATATTTTTAAATATATATTTTTATGTATTTAAAGATACATGATTTTATCCAAACTAATCACTGTAACAGGGCTGACTTGCAACAAATTTTAATCAGATATTAAAAGATACACATTTAAAACAGGTAAATTAGTGTGTAATTTGTGTTACAAAATGCAGTACTGCTTATGGAATAGCACTTGATCTAAAACGCTGTAAAATAATTGCAGATTAGTGGCAGAAGTCACTGTTACTTGCAAATCAATCCCAAACTAAAATGAAACAGTTCTGAATTATAATATGTCAATGAGGATAGTTTTATTTACAAATAATATAACAGCAATTGTACAAATCGAGAAAATATGTAACTACAAATTAAGAACTGAGTAGCCATCCTCTGGATTATCAAACACTTTTGATTTAGCCTCCTCCATGTGGCCATCTGCCTTTCTACTGGCCTTCCCAACTAGAATTGATTATAGTCAAATGTCAGGTATCCACAGTTGTTTTTATACAGGACCAGGCAGCAATTATGTTAGGTTTGAAAGTCATATGATCTCTCTCGCAACTACTCAGTTCAGCTGTTTTAGCATCAAAGTGAGCAAAGACTGTATGCACGGTCAACAAGTTATGAAATGGGCATGGATATGTTCCAATAAAACTTTATAGAAACAGGTGGTGGGACGTATTTGTTGACTCCCCACCCCACCCCCAACCCTTTCTCCTGCAGAGAAAAGTCTCTTGTTACTCCCTTCACTTAAGTCAAAGAAGAAAAAAGAAATATATGCAGTTGTTGACCATCTGACCCAAATATTCTGTTAAATATCTGAAGATCAAGATGAAGAATTGAGTTAGAAATGTGATCACATACCTCAATTATTAAAAGCAGCCCTAATCTAATGAGGTGTCACTACTTAAAGAGGTATTTTCTCTTAGTATATGCACGTTACACAAAGATACGTTTAAACGTTATTTCTAAGATGTTTCCTCAAAGAGATTATTTCTGGAAAACTTGAAGATTTTTTACTTTCTAATGCAAGTGCCTTTTGTGAAAATGTGAGAAAAGTCAGAAATTACTAAACTTGCCCTCAACATTCTTCTCTTAAGCTAGAAAAGACAAAATTCAAACACTGAATATTGTAGTCTGTAACAAAGAAAATACCACGTGCAATATGGAATCGGTTCTCTTTGCTCAAGTGAAAACTAAGTGTTGTTCTAACCAAGTTTTGGACTGGAACTAGAGTATTCTAAAAAAATAAATAAATAATATAAGGTAGGAGTAAGTCCCTTCTTTTATACATTTATTTATTTATTTATTTATTCCTTCCACAAATATATGTACATGTGTGTTTGTTGAAGGAGTAAATATATGAATTTATATATATAGTTTGTCATATATTTGTCATCAAATATATGATGATGATACATTAGCTTGTAATGGTAAGATAGACTTCTTGCACTGTGTTTGTACTTTATTGAAGCAGAAGAAGCAAATTACAATAAAAACTATACCTTGTGACACTATGTGGCAGTACCTTTCAGGCACTGGGAACACCATAGTGAGAAAACAGACAAAAATATTTCACAAACCTTACATCGTGTAGTGAGAGACAGAAAGTGGACAGAGTAAAAGTTTTAAATATGCAATACATTCGATGACAATAAATAACTTAGTGAAAAATACAATTCAGGATGGGATTAGGAAACATAAGGCCCCTGAGTTATAATTTCATATAAAGTAGCCCAGATAAATCCTCACTGAGGATGTTGACATTTCAGTACAGAGACACTGAATAATAGAGCCCAAAATAGAGTGAAAAGGGGTCCAGACAGAGGGAAGAGCAAGTACAAATGGCCTGAGGTGACAGCATGCCTGATGTGTTGGAGAGTCTACATCAGAAACAGGTTAACTAGTTAGAAGAATACTGTAATAACAATAACCAGGCCTGATGCAGTGGCTCACATCTGTAATTCCAGCATTTTGGGGAGCTGAGGTGGAAGGATCATGTGAGGTCAGGAGTTTAAGACTAGCCTGGGCAACATAGCAAGACCCTATCTCTATGAAAAAAGCTAAAAAAAAGATTAGCCAGGCATGGTGAGGCACACCTGTAGTTCTACCTACTTGGAGGCTGAGGCACAAGGATCGTTTGAGCACAGCAGTTCAATGTTACAGTGAGCTATGATTGCACCACTGCACTCCAGCCTTGGCAACACAGCAAGACTCTGTCTCTAAACTTTGTGTGTGTGTGTGTGTGTGTGTGTGTGTGTGTGTGTTGCAATAACCAAGTGAGACATGTAATGGCTTGGACTAAGGTGGTAGTAGTGGAGATTTTCCTACTTCTAATTTTTTCCCCAGAATGAATACATCCTACAAAAGACCTGGAAAGAAACAGGACATGGTTTTGAGTGTAATCTTGCCTCTATTCAGCAGCCTTTCCTTGGGGTGGGATTTCAGAAAGGTTGGGCAGGGAGAATGAAGTCAGAGAGCCACATGCAAATGCAGTATCTCATAGGGGTTTCCTCTGGAGTATCAGAAATTCTAGACGGATAACGTTAAGTCTGGGCATGAAAGTGAAAGAGTAGCAGAGGAAAAGATCCATTACAGTCACTACCAGTTTCTGGAGTAAGGTGGATACTTCAGTATAAGTTGTTAAATCTGCCTGTTCTCGTGCTTACTTTTTCACCACTTGCTCTAGACTAATTACAGGGCTGATGGATTTGTATGAATTTCCTATGCAGGAGAGTGAAATTATAGGAAGGTTGCCTTTGGAAATTGAGACTAGAGAGAAGGATGGGAAATTCTCCATTCTCTATTTCTTCAGTACAGAGAATATAGGTTTGCGATACACTAACAAGTACAGAGGGCAGAGGGAGTGTGTCATGGAAAGCTTGGCATACTCCACAGTGCCTAGTATAGGTGCCATAATTATTTGCTCTATCAAATTTAATTGAATTACACAACAAGTTCTATTTATTTCTAGATAATGGGAGTATTTCATTCTTACCATTTTTACTCTTTCTTATTTATGGTTTTAATATTCTCTAAAATGATGATATGTTAGCTTATATTGGTAAGATGTGATTCTTTTTGAGAGGGGTCTTGTTCTGTGGCCCAGGTTGGAGTGCAGTGGCACGAACTCAGCTCACTGTAGCCTCCTCCTCCTGGGTTCAAGCAAGTCTCCCTCCTCAGACTCCCGAGTAGCTGAGATTACAGGGGCGCGCCACCATGCCCAGCTAATTTTTGCATTTTTAGTAGAGATAGGGTTTCACCATGTTTGCCAGGCTGGTCTCCAACTCCTGACCTCAGGTGATCCAGCCACCTCGGCCTCCCAAAGTGCTGAGATTACATGCATGAGCCACCATGCCTGGCCAGATATGATTATTTTACTGTACTTGTACTTTATTGAAACAGAAGAAGCAAAGTACAATAAAACTATACCTTGTATATAGCCCTCAAATAGTTGGTACGTAAACACTTATAACAGAGTTACAAACTTTAAGGTAGAAATAAACAAAATACTGCGGCCAGGCGCGGTGGCTCAAGCCTGTAATCCCAGCACTTTGGGAGGCCCAGACGGGCGGACCACGAGGTCAGGAGATGGAGACCATCCTGGCTAACATGGTGAAACCTCGTCTCTACTAAAAAATACAAAAAAAAAAAAAAAAAAAAACTAGCCGGGCGAGGTGGCGGGCACCTGTAGTCCCAGCTACTTGGGAGGCTGAGGCAGGAGAATGGCGTGAACCCAGGAGGCGGAGCTTGCAGTGAGCTGAGATCCGGCCACTGCACTCCAGCCTGGGCAACAGAGTGAGACTCGGTCTCAAAATAAAATAAAATAAAATAAACAAAATACTATACAAGCAAGGTCAAATTATTTTCCAATAGATTAATACATGGCATAACGGTTATACAGTGCCTTGCTCACAATAGATACTCAAATATTTGACAATTGATTAAATGGTATTTTCATAGACTCCTGCATTAAAACTTTCATGGATAGTTCATCCACACTAACAAGAACCTGGATGTTTATACAACTCTGTAATTCAACTGCAGTCATGGAGAAAAATCCCTTTCTGAGAAGAAACACCCATTTGCCAGGATCTCTGTGGAAAAAGCAGAAAGCTGAGTTTAGGCGCTCTGATGTCATTCTCTATTTTTATAAATAAGAAAGTTGTGATGCAGAGAGCCATTTAAGGAAACTAATTTGAGAAGCACAGTAGGAGAGGTGGACTGAGGCCAAGTGTAATAATGTGTGCTGTGCAGGAGAGGTATGGCATGATTTCAAATGGGCGGGTGACAAGGTCAGGCTGCAGAGCCATCACTTTGGTGGTACAGGATGGCCCCATCACTCCAGTCACATGTGTCAGCAAGTCGCTGGACTCCTTAATCTCATACCCCGTACCTCTGAAAATGGCCTTCCCTCTGATAGAAATGACCTCCCCTTCTATGCCCACCAGATGCATCCTTCAAGGGTCACTCCTTTTTGAAGGCTCCCCTACTACCAGTCCATTGTTCTTTTGTGCCCACTCAATAATCATCTGGGACCTGGAGCAAAGACTGCTGGTATATCTTATTCCCCCACAAGGCCAAGAGTTCTTTAAAAGAAAGGACTGCCTTACTTCTTATATTTTCAATTGTTAATGCCTACCACAAAGCCTGATATACTAGGTACTCAAGAAGTGCTTGTCACTGCATATGGGCACGGTCGTAAAGTGACTAAAGTGTTGCCTTCCCAACTCCTTTCTCTGCATCACATACACCTGGGTGTTGCCTCCTCACTGCGTCTTTGGTTCCCTTTAGAATTCCCAAACTCTTTTTAATACACGAATAAAAGTTCTATATATTTATGGTGTTCAATTCCATGTTTTGAAATATGTATATGTTGTGAAATGGTTCAATCAAACTAATTAATATACATGTTACTTCACATATTTATCTATGGTGAAAACACTTAAAAACTCCTAGGAATTTTCAAGTACACAATACATTATTATTACCTGTGGTCCCCACCTGGTAAATAGATCTCTTGAATTCTTTCTGACTAACTGAAATGTCTTTTTTGACCAACAACCCTGTTTCTCCCCACCCTCACAGGCCCCTGGCAACCACCACTTCAACTCTCTGCCACTGTGGGTTCAACTTTTTGGATTTCACATATCAGTGGGATCATGCAGTATTTTCCTCTCCATGCCTGGCTTATTTCACCTAACTTAAGGGCCTCCACATTCATCCATGTTGCTGCAAACGACAGCAATATGTTATGGCTGAATAGTATTCCACTGCGTATGTGGATGAACACTAAGACTGATCCCATATCTTGTTTATTCTGAGTCCTCATTTCAGTGCCATACTGAAGCTTGGCCTCCAAACATTTCAAGGTCTAAACCTTCCCCCTTCCTCTGCTCCTTAAGACCTGCTCTTTCGCTGTCAAGGTACTCAAGCTGATCACTGGCTCAACTAGCTCATGTTGAATCACCACATAACACAATTTCTCTTTTGGAAGATAGTTCCTAAAATCCTCAGGGAAAAATAGCTAATGGTTGAATTTCAGACACCATGTTTTAATGGCAGGGGCAGGAAAAGGAGGCATTTCTCTGTTATGGGTGCAGCCAGTGATCCCTAAAAATATTATTCTGAAAGCAGCTGTTATACCATCCACATGTGGACATATATGAATGGAATAAAAAAATTTTCATTCACAAAAACCTGGTTATTTCAGCACTGTTTCAGCACTTTTAAATGTACATATGAGGTTTTCCTTTTTCAAAATGACTGTAACTTGATTGATCTGTGTGTATGATTGAAATATTTTTCACATTCAAAGAAAAACATCAGATACACACATTGACTTGGATGAATGTCCAAAACATAAGAAGCAAAAAAAAGGAAAAGTCACAGAAGAATATATCCAGTATGATTTCATTTATTTAAAGTTCAAAAACAATCAAAATAAAACTGTGTATGTTTTATGGATACATTCACAGCTTGCTAAACTATATAAGAAAGTAAAGACATGATTAGCACAAAATTCAAGCAAATAGCTACCTCCATGACAGAGGCAGGGGCAGAAGGAAGGCTTGCCTTCTGTAACAGAGTAATATATTATTTTTTTTCAGCTAAACAGTGGGTATTCACTATGTTATTATCATTTAAACTGTACATATGTCCTCTTTCAAATGTATGACACCTTTCATAACAACAAAAGAAAATTGTGCACTATTTAAAAAAACTTATACAAAGAAAAGAATAATCACTTAAAACCCACCACCCATAGTTAACTATTAACAACTTTAAAGACATAGTTTTTTATACACATGTGGACACACACACACACACAAAATTTTACATGTGTATAGGATCATATATAATAAATACTGTTGCAGCCTGCTTTTTATTCAATAGTACACAAATGCATTGTATTGAGATGAACCCCAGGGCAAATACGTGAGAAAAAACATCAGAACCTTGATAAGAACTCAATTCACACAAAAAGAAATGTTCTCATCTAACGTGATTAAGTGCATTTTCCTCAGACCTCCAGAATTTATAAAAAAGAATTGTATATGTCCCAAACAAATTTTCAGAAAGTGCCACAAAAAACTAACCTTTCCTTAGGAAGTAAACTTCACCATATAACATCTCTTTAATCTACGGTCAAAGGCAGAGGTTTTTCACTTGTACGTTAAATTCTTCTTTACTATGGAACAAATGTGCCAAGAACTATATTCATCATTTTCAACACAGACAAAAAAAACAACTGTGTTACATCAGAGCTCATAAAAATGGAAAATGAAGGAGTCGTTTTCTCCCTTCTGACATGCATAAGACCTACACAGATACAGCATGTAAATTCTGTTCTCTTAATAACAGAACTCTTTCCATCTAAGACCTTAAATCATGTCTCAGACATGGCAATGCTTATGAATCCTAATTGCCTGTTACTACTATATTAGTAAACTGTTTTTTAGCTGACACACTTTCTGGACCAAATTGTTCTCTTGAACAAACTGCTTGCAAACCAGAGCCTCAGTAAATATTTCCTATGAACTTGAATTTTTCAATGCAGCAAGCCACAACTGGTAATCATACACTTCACACTCATGGCTTTCTATAAATGTTTGAGTTTAAAATAATAAATGCTTTTAAAAATACCTCCACTTTGATAGGAAAACCCTGTTCACCTCACAGCTCATTCCCACTTTTTAGTAATTTTTCTCTCATCAAGTTGACTCAAATTGAAAACATATATCCAAGAACTGAGCCACATAACAGCCTAACATAGGTTCCAGAATTGAGGGCAGGGGCCAATGAGCGGGACCTGAGAACTTGTGGAGAAAGGGATTTTTCTTATCAAAACATGATCATGAGCTTGGGAACGTGCTCACAAAATTATTTTGGCTGAAACAATTCCATGCAGTTCCAACCATCCCCCAAACCAAATCATTCTGAAAGATTGTAAGATTTCACACCTACAATTCAAGTCTCTCATTTCCTCCTAAATAAACTAAATTGAATTTCTGTAGCTGTTAAAAGGTATTTTTCCCTTTTTAAGTGAATGCAATGTGTACAGATACTCCCAATTCATTAAACATGTCGCTCACAAAGCAGAGACATTCAGAACAGCAGCAACATGCTGGGCTTCATGAGCGTGGAGGCAAGTGCTGTGGTCAGGATGGATAAAAATGTCTCACTACAACCAAGACAACTCTGCTGGGGAATTAGAACTGGAATCACCTAAGGTCAGGAGTTCGAGATCAGCCTGACCAAGATGGAGGAACCCCATTTCTACTAAAAATACAAAATTAACTGGGCGTAGTGGCACATGCCTGTAATCCCATCTACTCAGGAAGGCTGAGGCAGGAGAATTGCTTGAACCCAGGAGGCGGAGGTTGCGATGAGCCAAGATCATGCCATTGCACTCCAGCCTGGGCAATAAGAGCAAAAGTCCATCTTAAAAAAAAAAAAATAGACTAAGTCCAAAGGAGCATTATTAACAAATTTTAACGTATTCTCCCAATTATTTACAACATTACCAAAACCAATACATGGAGATGCACCATGTTTGCATGCATATCTGGGGCTTAACCACTTATTAAATAGCACATGTGGCATGAAACAGAGCCATGGCTACAGTGAAGGGGCCTGCACACCTCCTACACTTCACCATAGCCCTGGCCCTGCTGTGAAAGCAGTAACCTGGACAAACAGAAATGGAATGATTTATTTTAACGACAAGTAGCTGTGCTAAAAATGGGAATTTTAAAAGATATCTTGGTATTTTTAAACAGTCCTCTTTCAATTCTTATAACATTAACAGTTCTAGAGCCAGATTCACAAGTCACGCAATTCAACGGGATTTTCCAAAAAAAAGAATTCCTTGCAACAAACCAGCAGGAGGCATAGTCAGTCCCACCTTGACAGGGTGCTATTTCTACAAATTCTATTTTTAAAGTCTTATTGCCTTTCTCCCAGCTAATCAGTACCCGGTAATTGATCTTGAATGTTGTATATACATTTCACTGTATGGCAATGTAATGCCTTCCATATTTCCTTGTCAGCTATATTATTTTTTAAATTACCACTCAAATGCAACTCTGATGTCAGGAGGTGACTTCTGTCACGTGAGATACAGTATCTCCCTTCAACAGCCGATCAGAACCTCCCAGCACCTCCTCAGACACACCTTCGTCAGGATCGCATCTATTCGCACATTCCTGCATGGCTCTTTTTCCTTATTTGAAGTTATGCTCATGACTCTGAGTAAAGCAGTCATTACCTCTCCTACCCACAAATAGAATCCATTAAGAGAAAATTTGTTCCAAACTCATCTTCGGGTAGTGAGGAAGACTGGGTAAACCTCCAAAGGTCTAAAGGTTGAATTTCATTTGGAAAAGTCCCCAGAAGTTCAGCTGCTTATCCAGTCCTTATCCAAACTATGAAAGTGGACTAGGGATGTGCTGACAGGGAGGAATTAAAAGTTCCACCAGGCACCAGTGAAACCCAGTTACATAGCCCATTGCTGTACACAGCTTCTGAGAAGGAGGGAGGAGAGTGAGAGAAGATGCTGAGGGAGGGCGAGTCAAGAAATCTCATTCTTAGTCTTTCAGGAGCCTCTGAGAAGAAATGTTCATGCTGTATTTCAAACTGGGAAGTCCTATTATCCTTACTGAGGTTGCTCTTGACAAATAGAGAGTTCATTTGTAAATAAGGTTGAGATGCCTTTCCTAAAAATAATTTATTTTCTCACTTGAAGGTCAAAAGCTTTGAAAGGTAGAGAGGCACCATTATTTCCTTAGGGTTTTATTTTTATTTTTTTATGTTGTAGAGACAAAGTCTCGCTATGTTGCCCACCCGGTCTCGAACTCCTGGCCTCAAATGAATTTCCCACCTTGGCCTCTCCAAGCAGTGGGATTACAGGCATGAGCCACTGTGCCTGGAAAAATCCTTGGATTCTTAAAAGGTGATGTTTGGAAATGAAGAAAATTATATTTGGAAAAAGAAATAGACATAGAGGGATTTATTATGGAATTTCAGCCAGGCACAGTGGCTCATGCCTGTAATCCCAGCAGTTTGGGAGGCCGAGGCGGGCAGATCACTTGAGGCCAGGAGTTTGAGAACAGTCTGGCTGACACGGCAAAACTTCATCTCTACTAAAGATACAAAATAATTAGCCAGGCATGGTGGTGCATGTCTGGAATCCCAGCTACTCAGGAGGGTGAGGCATGAGAATCGCTTGAACCTGGGAGGTGGAGGCTGCAATGGCCGAGATCACACCACTGCACTCCAGCCTGAGCGACAAAGCAAGACTCTGTCTCAAACAAAAAAGGAATTCCAAGGATGTCTATCAGATCAGGTACTCACGCTGTGAGGGTATGGGACTGAAATAATTCAGCAATTTAACCACTCACATCAAAGATTCCTTTGATTTTCTCAATCAATGTGACTGGCATTTTGATCTGAGCTTTAATAAAAATAAAATTACTCAGATCACTTTTTAGTTTAACTAGGTTAATGTAGGGAGTTAAAGTATTAAGCCTTAGAAGAGTGCCTAGAAGGAGAAGCTTCCTTTAAGAGATCTGCCAATCCACCTTTTCCTCCCCAGAGCCTCATTCAGTCATTCAAGAGAAAAGACAGCTTTTCTATTTTTGAAGCATGGCCATAGAGGAAACAAAATTCTATCCCGTCTCATTGTTAATAACACTCATCAGTGCTGGAAAATTGTTTCTTACGTGTGACCCCAAGGAAAAAATTAAAGAATGCTCTAGGCCATCCCTCACTGGGACTGACATCCTATCTCTGAGGCCTAATCCCACTCAATGGCCTTTCTGGAGTCCAGAACGGGTGTATGAGGCGCTGAAGATAAGCTAAGGCCTTCCATATGTGTCCCGCTCTTCCTGGAAATCATTCTCTCCTAGAAGAAAAAACAAGGCTCTATTTCAATGGGGACATATCTTTTCAAATCTCCCAAAACTCTGAATAAGATTCCGTTAAGTCCAGATCTGGCTATTTTGTTGATGAACAGTACCAAGAAAGAACAAAAAAGAAAGGAGGTTTGATTAAAAGAAAAAGAAACTTACATTTTTATATATGTGATTTTCTAGGAGTTGAATACATTAAACACATCAATATTATCCAGATCCCTTGGGGGAAAAGGAAAACACTCCAAAAGAGGAAAAGTTTTGAACTTTCTTTGAATGTAAAGCACAAAGTCATATAATGCCTACACACATTATGTAATTGCCCACAGATAGTTGGCTAACTTAAAAAAAAAAATTGTACAGTTCTAGGCTGTTTGTTCGTTTGTTTGTGACGGAGTCTCGCTCTGTTGCCAGGCTGGAGTCCAGTAGCGCAATCTCATCTCACTGCAACCTCGGACTCCCAGGTTCAAGCAATTCCCCTGCCTCAGCCTCCGGAGTACCTGGGACTATAGGCGCGCACTACCATGCCCCGCTAATTTTTTGTATTTTAGTAGAGACGGGGTTTCACCACGTTGGCCAAGATGGTCTAGATCTCCTGACTTTGTGATCTGCCCGCCTCGGCCTCCCAAAGTGCTGGGATTACAGGCGTGAGCAACCACGCCCAGCCAATTCTAGGGGTTTTTTAAAGATGTGTTGAGTATGTGGGATTCTGTTTTGCTAGGATAATACTTGTGAGTATTAGATCTCATTCTGATAGAAAACCAGGTATCCAGAAATAAAGGGGGAAGAGAACGGAAGCCAAAGGGAAAGGGAAAGGGAGAGAGGGGATGGGAGGGGAGGGAAGAGGGAAACCAGGTATCTGGAAAGTCACAATTTTTCCTGGAGCATCTAGCAGACAGCTATGTGTAGGTGATGGGAAATTAGGGTTTTTTTGGACACTCACATTACAATTCTTATTATCCTTTCTCCCTTAGAATTACAGATTCATAAAATCCCTAGAATTCATCTGGAAGGGAAGAAGAGAGTATGAAAGAACAGAAGAGTATAATGTTCAACATGGAGGGAAAAAAATAACAATACATATTTCAGAAATAGGAGCAGCTTCAGTGCACGCAGTGTCATGGCAGCCACTCCATGGGAGGAAGGGGATCCTCTGCCAACCTTGTCAGCCACTCCAACTAAGTAGCTGCTGCACCCGGTGTGTTGCTGCTGTCTTTCTAAGGGTTCAAGAACATGGGCTCTGGAGTCAAATGGCCTGCGTTTACATTCCAGCTCCATTCATAGCCTGCATGACCTTTAGCACATGCCTTGGCTTCTCTGCCTCAATTTCCCCATCTGTAAAATAGAAATAAATATAACATCAATCTCATAAAATTGTTGAGAAGATTAAATTACATAAAGCATAGAAAACATATCATAGTGAATGAGAGAGAGTAAGTATCCAATAAATGTAGGCTAATATTGCATTTCTTTTCATTTCTACAACAGCCCTATGAAGTAATGATCATCCTCTTCATTTACAGAAGAGGACACAGAGTTAAGGAGGCCACATCACCCTCCTAGTTTCACTCCACTAGTTCGAATTCCATATAGTACCTGAGTCCCAGAAATATCTGGCTCCAAATTAATGCCCTTTCCCCTGTACCACTGTTTCTCCACACTCCCAGGGCACTCAATGAGAAAAATGCTGACTTAACATAGTGCAAATGGTCAATCAATAGTATTTGGTTGAAGGCCAGGGCAGTGGTTCACTCCTGCCATCCCAGCACTTGGGTTAGTGAATCCCTTGAACCCAGAAGTTCAAGACCAGCTTAGGCAACATGGCGAAACCCTGTGTCTACAAAATTACAAAAAAAATTAGCCAGGCATAGTGGCACGTGCCTATGGTCCCAGCTAGTCAGGAGGCTGAGGTGGGAGGATCACTTGAGCTCAGGAGGTAGAGGCTGCAGTAAGCCTGATCACACCACTGCATTCCAGCCTGGGCAACAGAGTGAGGCCTTGTCTCAAAACAAAAAATTATTTTAATAGTGTTTCAATGAATAGCTATCATTCTACATGTCTGAAAGAATGGATACTCTTCTCAGAATATACAACTTAATACTAGATGGTAACATTCTTGGACAATGTACAGTCAATCCTAAGCATTCAATGTCTCCATTAAAGACATTTGTCTTTACAATTTGTGTATAATCTCACTAAAGTAGTAGTTCTTAAATTTTATTGAGTCTTGGACCCCTTGGTGAATCAGATCGAAGAAAAGGACACTTTCACCCAGGCAGAAAAAAAATGCACATATACATACTCCCAAAATATGTATACAATTTCAGTGAGAGGTTCATGCAATCCAGGTGAGCAATCCCCCACTCTAATGAGCCTGGAGATCTGGAATGTTGTTCCATTTACAAGGATGCCTTTTCTATATAGCTATTATCACCCTGCTTGGTCTCTGCTTTGTTTCTTTTTGATTTTTCTCTTCTTTCCTGTTCTCTTTCCTTTTACCTCTCTTATTATTCCTTTCTCAACTCTCCACCCCCTCCTACCTTGGCAATCAGACGGGGCCACTATTGGAATCTCCTCTCCCTTCCCCTTCCTCCTCTCTGTATCCTTCCTGCCCAGCTGATTCCGGAGAGGAATCCGATAACTTATCAATAGGCATAGGTTGCTCCATAGGAATTTTGGCCAGCATGGGAAACAGTCTTTCTTTGAAGGATAGCAGATCAGAACTTCTGGCTCCATTAAGAAGTAATTTCTCCTAATTCTCCAGTAAATGCAACCACTTTCCATTAAATATGTGCAGATTCACTATATCTTGTTTTCAAGGAAACAGATTTGCTAAGTTAACAATTCTGGTATAGATATCTGTGAACTCATTTGTTCTTTTGTATCTGTGACTTTGTTTATGGTACCCATCAGCTTAGTAGTTAAGTACTCAGAAACACATATATTGGACACATAAAGCCTCATATAAGCAACTCATGCATTAAAATGTATCTGTCTCCATTAGGTTTCTTGTTTGCCTACAATACGCAAGTGAATTGCATTTATATCTGTTTTTAAAAAATAAGCTTTTAAAACCTCATAATGCAATCATTTGGAATACTTGGCCTACTATTATAATTATATATCTATAACTGCCTAGAGTTGCCTAATATTGAAATGTGGTTAAGCAATTGTAAGAATGAAAAGCTTCAAGCTGAAATGAAATGTAAAATCATGAACTACAATATTGAAATGAAATCTTGTTTAAAAGATTTGTCTTAGAGTTTGACTTTTGAGGCGTTTTGTACCTCTAGAATAGTCCATCATCAAGAAATCTGAAAAGTCAATATTTTCATTTCCTAGCAAATCAAAACGTTTTGTCTAAGCCCAATAATTTTCTTTAAGGATGCTTTCTAAGAGAATGGCCCTTTGTTTTTTTTCATATGAAAGTTTCTGCAAAAACCAACTAAGATATGATGACCGTGTTTTTAATAAAGTAAATTCACAACCATAAATATGCCTTAGATTATTAATGGGACATTTTGTAAACTGCCAGGCAAATGAAATTAAAGGAGAGAGACAAATGCTTTATATATGAGCATTACATATTTACTTCACAGTTTTTAAACTATTTCATAGTAACTTCATCAGCATTTCCACTTACTATAATGATCATTTAAGATTTTGTTATGGTGAAGCCATTCACTGAATTGAAACACTATTTTTGTAATTTGGAAAGAAAAACTGTATAAAATGAATAGCACTGGCAAATGTTTCTAATCATTTCCTTAAAATACTAAACCACCAAACAATCTTTTTATTTACTACATTTTGCTTAACTGCATAAATCAAAGGACAATAACAAGCCTAATGTCAAAGAAACTTTTTGACACTTCATACATTTGAGCAAGTTTAGCCGATAAACAGTTTAGATGAAGTTATGGTTTGAAATATGTTTCCCAAGAGGACTGTGGTTCATAAATTGCTATCAGGCTACCTCTGTCATTATTGATTTGAGAGGTACTCAAGGTACCCCAGCTATTAACTAAGGCTAGCATTACCTGACCTGCTTTTTAGAGAATGATATTTGGTTTTACAAAGACAACTAACTATCCATCCTATAAGAAACATGCAGTTTGCTTGTCATCAGGCACGTAATATATTGCATTCTATTTGAAATGTTGACCAACAATTAAAAGAGGAGGCAACATAATCTTAGACAGGCTTCCAACCATCTTCATAATCCTAAAAAAAATTAAATCAGTTCCTTTATATAACAACTATACTGGGAAAAGCTAGAAGAATGACAGCATTTTTTTAAATGCATCAAACAATAGAAATTTGCATCTCAGCAGTTTGCAATTATATGATTATTTATTACACCTGTGCTCTTAAGTATTCCTTGCAGATATGTGTTTTTGATAAGCTTATTAAAAATACATGCACAGGCAAATAAAATAATAGTGGTATAATGTGTGTGTGTTTATTTCTTTACCTGCCTGCAAAAACTAGCTTGCCAGTGCTCCTCATTGAGAGTTGAGTATGGAACAGTTTACTCTCCAACCCTGCACCATGCCCTCTGCCTTGTGGATTTGGGAAATGTCAGGAAAGATCAGAGCAAGGATCCTGCTACTTTTTTATTCAGATCCTCTGGTCTTAACCTTCAAGGAAACATTTAAAAGTTAGTTACGACTCGATTGTTCTGCATTAAGTTTGTCATCAGTGACCCCGCTTTACAAAAGCACAGAACTGAAGAGTTTCAGGAACAGACTTGATGAGTGTCATCAACCGCTAGAGATGTGATAAATTTATGAATTTTATCAGCCTTGCTTTTAAAAGTCCTGGTAAATTAAACAGTCAGAGGTGGAGGTTTCCTGCGAGCCTTCTTAATCATGTGAGTGGCTGCGTGGCAGCATGTTCCAGGAGAGCTACACAAGTAAAAACTCGACCACATCACTTTTACACAAAGAAATCTGCCAAACATAAAGGAAATGTTTGGTATTCTTATTTTAAAAACAAAACAAAACAAAAAACTATCTCCCCGGAACCTATGATTTGAAGCCCTTTGGATAACTCATTCAAGGAAATATCACTGGAGCTACTGTCTGCTACACTTTCGGTAAACTTTCTTAATGTTTCCATAGTAACCCTTGCTAATTTTGCACAACCATCTATTCAGCTATCTGAACAAGAAAATGGGTTTTGCCAAAGCTAACTTAAATTCACCTCAGCTATGACCTTTGTCTAGCATGGCTTAGGAGTCAGAAGTCCTAAGAAGAGCAAAGATCATCTTTCTCATTCATAATTTACAGTGCTACATGGCACAGAACTTGTAGAAACAGAGCAGATGCTGGTGAGCAATTAACAGGCTCTCCCCATCACGATCAGCGGCTTCACTCGCCCACCCTTTGCATCCCAAAGTAAAAACAAAACTAGTTTCTTTTTAACCCATTTTAAATATGAAATACCAGGCCTTTTCCATAGTTTGTTGTTATTGCTAATTAAAACAGATTCTCTAATTCCAAAATATCTTTTTTTTTTTTTTTTTTTTTAGGTTATAAACCATAGAACTCCTCTTTCCTAAGGACCTTGGGAAACTTCCACAGAATTGGTTTACTCCTCGAAAAAGTATCTAAAAATGCACAGGGCATTTTACTCTGATAAAACACTTCTGACACATAACTATTAACCTCTGAGCAAAGGGTCTCCATCTACTTTTTCTCTTGACCTCGTCTCCCACAATCCTTTGCGGTAGTTCTGGCCTCACTTCAAAGACAGCTGGCCAGGAGGGGCTGCACTTACTCTATTTCCTTCTTCCTCCCCCACTTCTTCCCTTTGCCTCTAATTTTTTTCTTTTTTTTCTTCACTTTCCTCTTACAACTTTCTTGCTTTTGGTAGAAAAATGTCTAATCTCTCTATCTTCCCACAGCTTTAACAATCTGCTTCACCATGCGTCTCGCTCTTTTCTTTCCTTTCTTGGAGGGAAGGTCCAGCGCTGGCCTGTGGGGATTTCAAAATGACAAACTTGGTCTCAGCTTTGGAGCTATCTCAATTTTCACTTGGAATGATAATATTTTTGACAAATTAAAGAAAAGTTAACCTCAAAATACTAGGTAAGTTAGGTCATTATACCCAAAACACAGGTTCTTTGGATGAAAAAAAGAAAGAGCTAGAAAGCTGTCCCTCCGCTATGGAAGGTAACAGGCCTACCGAGGCTACGGAATTTGTTCAGAGCCACAAGGCTGTTTGTGACACGGGCAGAAACCACTTCTTTAGCCCACCACTTTCAATTTTGACACCAGAGTTTCCCTGTGGTATGAAGAGACTTACTCTTTGCTTTGGGTGACGGTTGCTAGAGGAGCAATGTCCCCCACCTGTCTTTTGGGGACTGGAAGGATATAGAGGAGGGGGGTTCTGCCTCCCTAAATCCACTCAGAGGCAAGGCACTTTGGATTCTACTGTCTACTTTAACCTCACACTTCTTTCTGTTCCTTTTCTCCTTCATCTTGAGAAAAAAAAAAAAACATAAAAAGCTACACAAAAGATTAAACATATTTGTAGCCTGAGTCCATGAGTGAGAAAAAAAATAAAAATAAATAACAAATAAGATTCAACTTATTAAAAGATTAACTTTAGGATCGTGGAGTTTCCCAGCACTTATAGAAAGACTGAACTCTTTTAGTCCATGTTTTTCACTTTACATGTGAAGAAACTGGGCCTCAGGTTAGTTACTTGGTGTTAGGAAAGAAGCTGGGAGCAGAAGGCCAGGTTTACGACTCTCTTTCTACTCACATATAATGGAGAATCCGAATATTACTCTACATTACTAGTAATAGATTTAATTTACTGTGTTTGTGTGAATCTCACCTAATTACTTTTGTATTTCAAGGATCTATGACACATAAAAACCAGGATGTCTCATAAATTTACGTTCAATCATTTAATTACTCCTAAAATCTTTTATAATTACAACGTTTCATGCAATGCCTCCAACAGTTTCACATATCAAATATCAAATTTATCAGTCTTCTGGGCAATGTCCTAAACACGCAAAATTTTTTCTGTGCTCTATTTTAAGGAAAATTGTCACTTTAGCTTTTTAACTTGTTGTTTTCCCGTGTTAGCCATACGGCAATAGTGATTTAGTTTTATTTTAAGAAATGTTCTGATACATGGTTTCTGCTAAAGGTTGAATTTTTAAGGAAAACAACTTGTGTTGTACTCATGTTTGTTTTCACCTTGGAGAACAAAGTCCCACAAGTCAAAGTTTATAGTCAATCAAAAAAGGGCACATTACTTTCCCATTTTAATGGTAGAACAGGGACCTTTAACTTTCCTGGAGGCTTTGCTTTGGGGTTTACACAGAGCAGAACTTCCTTAACGCTAGTAATCAGACCCACAGGACACGTGTTAATTGTTCCCGACATGTAAAACTATCTACAGTATCTCAGCTAATAACACCATTGCAAACATTTCACTTTTGAAAAGCACAGTATTGAAACCAATTACATGCCTGTTGATTTACCTTTCCCCACCTTCCCAAAACATTAGAATTGCTCATTCCAATAATGTCAAAGTTCAGATTCCCAAATGGCAGCACAAATTCTGAAAATACAGTATCGAGTTACAGTATGTGCCATCACTGGCTGATTTAGAGATGACTGCCAAAAGCAAACACGTTTGGGCAAATTTTATTTGTTAGATCCTACAGAAGCCTATAGTTGATATGGCTTCCCAATAGCTATTAGAATACCTTCAAATAAAACATTATTTAAAGGTTGCGTCACCCTACAACTGGTTCCTATTGGTCACCTTGATAATTCCGGGTAAAATGTTGATTTTTATTTATACCCAAGCTTTGAAATTTATTGCATCAATGAAAGTTCTTGTTTGCAAGAAAGAGAAACCTACTCTGATTATCATAAGGAAAAAAAGGTGGAAGGAGTATTGAATGGGGGTATATAGAGTCTTGCAGAAATGATGGGAAGCTGGAGGATCAGGCTGGGAAAATAGTTAGGAACCCAGCGTTCCCACAGAGCTGGGAGCCAGGCAGGCTAGGCAGGCCAGCCCAGTTCCACTGCAACAGCGAGCCCTCCATCCATCCACTTCCTTCTTAATCCTTCCTCAAGATTCAAAGTCCGAAAGACAGTGGCTGGTGGCCCAAATCTAAATAACATGGACATCTCAGGGAAGGGAGAGGGAGGATCTGGCCTATAAATGTGCTAGTTTTGTTTGTTTTTTAAAAAGTCTTTGAATTGGGCAAATAATTTTCTATTTCTGACAAAATCCACTTTGAGCATCAGAAATGAAATGCCTTGGATGGAGCACAAAGTCGATATGCCTCACACCAATGTCTTTACTGCAATAGGGAAGGTCATAAAATAATTCCTGGGTTTTACTTAACTCCAATCAAAGAGAGAGATGTGGCTATAACAGGGACCAAAATAATCTATCCTGGGATCTTTGACCCTCATGCCAGAAAACAAGATTTGGCCATTTCTCAACAACAACAAAAATATAGTATTTTAAATTGAATTCCAACGTTTGACCTTTTTCATTTTTTACCTTAGGTGATCCTCGTAAAATTATAGTTTCATTTTCTTTGTATAAGACATAAAATGTAAAAGTATTATTTGCATATAAACATTTCACCAAATGAGGACAAAAATGCAATTTGACATAGAACTTTACTCTTGGTGATATGTTTACCATCTGAATAAAATAAAATAAACTTCTTAAAGATCAAAATGCTGATTATTTTTGCATCCATAGGCATTACGTTTTTACTAAAAAGTGGAAATATTCTGTACCTGCTGTGTTATAATCTATTTTTAAACACAATAATATATTTTGAAATATTATTGTTCCAATAAATATTCATTTCTGCCTCGAAAAGGTCAAACTAATATTTCATTGCGTATGTGCTTACTAAAGTCCAGATACTGCCCTTTACATTTTTTTAAAGTGTTTATACTAAACCTTTTGCTACATCTGAGCACATTTTCATCAGATTCTAATTCTTCACTGTGGGGAAATAAACAGTGAGAGCTTGTAGTCAGGTTTACTTCCTTACAGAATTGTTTCCCATAAAAGATAATAATAATAATAATATAGAAAGATGATGCATATTAGTAGATGATAAAACATTAAATCCTTAATAAATATTAACCAACTAAATGAATAATAATCACATATACATAACATTAACCATGCCAAGCACTGTTCTCATCACTTTACATACGTTACTTCATTTAATTTACAACAGTCCAATCAACTAGACATTGTTTTCATATCCATTTCATTGATGAGAAAGCCAAGAAGTAGAATAGTTAAGTAACTTGTCAAAGATTTCACAGCTGACGTAAGAAGTCTGGTTTTAGATCTATGTTCTTCATAGTAAGTTATTGTTTTGTGGCTACAGTTTTATAAGAAAGGTAATGGAAGCTCTTTATTAATGTAATTTAAAGACAAATTATATAATCATTGGGATCATTGAAATAATCTTCCACCTACACCAAAGTTTGGATCTAAAGGTATGACAATTTCATCCCACATATTACAGCCCATAAATGTGGAATAAAGGACCCCTTTCCAAGAAGAGATATATTTAGAAAACTGTCCCCAAAGTAGTTACACATTCCTTATACCACAACCAAGTTGCAGTTAATACCCCCATATTACACTTGTCAAGATATGACCTGAGGGTTTTGCAGAGGTTGCACCATACAACACAATGTTACAGCTACGTAAATAAATAAGCATAATTTGATGCCATAGGGTGTCACGTGTACTTTTAGTAGCCTGAAAGAATAAAGCAATTTAGAGAGACATCTAATTTACACCCAGGAAATAGCTTCATGAGCGCAGGAACCCAATGCCTGATGATGCATTGGATTGTATATTAAAGTGCCAGTGTAGGAGGTTTCAAACAGCCAATCTTTGTGACAAGAAATGAGTGTGTTTTGAGAAGTGGACTGAACAGCATTGAAGAGTACAGCAATTACTAAAAGGGTTTCCAGACACACGAGACTTACTGGACCCTGTTACAAACTCGAACTTCCACCATCAGTTACTGAATTCATTTGTGCCATTGAAGGCTACATCATTGCAACTGGAACAAAAATGTTTACATTTTACCAGTGTTTTATTTTCAATTAAACATCTCAGCTGCTATTTACATAGTTGAATGGCATGGCATTTATACCATGCAATTTGATGTTAATTCTTTGTAAATATTTCTCCAGCAAGAGACCTAAGTTCAAACTAGTTGTGAAAATGTCACTAAAAATAAAATAAACTTTAATTCAATCTTGATCACAAATTATTGTTAAACAAAAGCTAAAAACCTGTAAAAATTTTAAATGGAAGTCTAAAGGAATTAACTGAGATGCTCATGTCCCAGGAAGTGACTTGCTTTTAGGCTGCCTGAGCCCTTGAGGACTTAGGTTGACTTAACTCCACTGAGGGGAAGTTAAAGGCAGGAGAAAAGCTGCCAAGATAATGGCTGAGAAAATACACAGGGAGGCTGTGGCTCTGCACTGCACTGTCCGCTCTCAAGCCTGCAATTCAGCTCTGAAATAGGTCACGACTGGAAGGTTTCACGTTTCTTATGCATAGTTGCTGTTCCCCAACCAGCTCCTCCATCTGAGATCGTTCATCATTCATCGTAGCTGGAAATCTCCATCCTATCTGCCTCTGAAATTCCCAGGGCCAAGCTGGTCAGCATCCAATTCAGACTGGAAATAAGGATGGAAGAGGGTCTGTCTAGCTTTGCTTTCTGTCCCAAAACATTCCCTTCCCTTGTGGTGTCTTCTTATATGTTTTCATATACAAGGAGAGAAGCCTAAGTAAATAAACAGTGTTTTAGACTTACCTTTTTAAGCATTTCCCTGTTGATTTCTTCTAATTTTCTAGATTCTGGTGTAGAAATCTGAATGTACCTTATAGAAATAGGCTTTAGGGTAAGGCTTGCCTTACATGTACACAATGTAAAAGCCAACAATCGCAAATATAAAATTTGATTTGAGAGATTACAATCATGCAAAAAAAAAGGTTATGTCCCTATAAATATCTCCACTGGCTTGGCAGATGTCAGAGGTGAAGCCATGGTTACCATCCTCTTTTAAACTTCCAGTAGCTCTGGAGGGGTAAAACGCCAAGCTGGTGCAGTCATTTACAACTCAGTGTGGATTCCCTTATTAGATAACTCTCCTCTGAGAATGCTAACTGCAATAAATAGAATAAGAATTTGGTGAACAAAAGGAAAAGAAAGAATAAACATTTGACAGAGAAAGGGAAAAGGGAAGAGATCACTTTTGGGTAGGAGTGAGATGATGTCAAGGAAATTCAACAATTTATCAATTTCGTTAACTTACCAAATTTGTCCTGGTTTGGAGAAAATAAGATAATCCTTCCCTCCTCTATTTAAGTAAGTAAACTCAAATGCTTCCAGTAGTGACACAGAATCAATTCTATGTAAAACAACAGAAGGCCTATGGTAAAGTAAGGAGCACAAACTTTATCACAAGAATTGCAAATTTTAAAAAAATTACAAAACAATTTGGCTGGTCAACTAAGACCTATATGCAGCTGCTAGCCGAATCTGAGTGACATTTTATACAAGAATAATATTATTCAGGAATTAAAATAAAACACAGGCTGGGTACAGTGGCTTATGCCTGTAATCCCAGCACTTTGGGAGGCCAAGGTAGGTGGATCATCTGAGGTCAGGACTTTGAGACTAGCCTGGCCAACATGGCAAAAACCCATCTCTACTAAAAAAAAAATACACAAATTAGCTGGGCATGTTTCACACCTGTAGTCCTAGCTATTCGGGAGGCTGAGGCACAAGAATCGTTTGAACCAGGAAGCAGAGGTTGCAGTGAGCTGAGATCACACCACTGCCCTCTAGCCTGGGTGACAGAGCGAGACTTAGTCTCAAAAAAAAAAAAAAAAAAAAAGTGAAGTAAAACACAATTTAACACCTAGTGAATACCTATATTAAATTGAGAAGACCTAGGAATATCACAGCCCAGGGGCAATCACTAGTCGGTTTCTCTCTAATTTTTCTACGTTTTTTTGATGATGGGGATTATGGTGATGAGTTTGGTGACTTGAAAGAGTCCGCTGTTACGCAGAATGAATTAGCAATATCTTAGGAAGACAAAGTGCCAGCTTAGACATCTGCAAACTCAGAACCAGAAAGCCAAATGTTCATCATCAGCATTCGAGTAGACACCACTTTCAATTCTTTTGTTTTCATATCTTCAAAAAGAATACAACACTCCCAGACATCTAGTGCCTACCTCAGAGTGGTATTATGAATATTAGTCATGTTAATGCCTCACAGGTACTTTGAAGATGAAAAGGACTAGTTAGTATCAAACCATGAAGTGGCAGCCAAGACTTCCACAACAATTAGAGCAAAACGGAAAGGAGGCACCGCTGAGAAACTTGGAAGCAATACAGCCATGTATTTGTTTCTGTGCAAACCTTTTAATAATGAAAGCCTGTGAACTCCTCTTCAGATGAAAGAGGCTCAACTGTGTCTTTAATTAGATCATCCTATTGGAGCACAATATAGTGATAAAGAAGATTTAATAAAGCATTTTGTCTTTTTATTACTTTGATTTGATGCAACATATCTGCTCATCCAAGCAAGATGTTTAACTTCAAAAGCAGTTCTGTCCACCCTCCCCCTGACCAATAAATAACTCCAAGGGGGAAAAGAAAACAATATATTTGGAGCATCCCTAAGCTGCTGAGTGATGAAAAGATTCATCATTTTTTTTCTACTGTGGACACGGGTCTTTTAATTAGTGCTTTACTTTTCTCTTGCAGCTGATAGGATTGTAAGAGTTTAAATGTTACTAGTTATTGATTAAAACATATGGTAAAGTAATTTTGGGGAAAAATCTAATTACTCCACACCATGGTAAGTCTTCCATGTTTGACATGATCCTGGATAGGCCCATTAGACTGGGAATTTTAGGAATAAACAAAATTAAATCATAAAACTGTTGGCACAGAATTCTCTGCATCATGACAAACTTACTCTAAACATCTTTTTTGTATGTAGATCTGTAATTAGATTCAGTGCTTGAATTTAAGATTTTGGCCAAGCTAAGCCTGGAAACACAAAAACAGAATATTTAGGAGGTTAAGGAATTAGTTTTTGGAATTTGTTTACTTTTTTAAGGCATCTTAACAGTAATATTAGCATAGATGATTGTATTAGCCGGAGAAAACTTCAGACAAACCCATCCAAACAAGCTGGTAGACATGGAGTGAGTAGACTGGATAAAGACGAGAGGGAAGAGATGGACAAACCAGAGGAAGGGAACTACAAGATTATCAGCAAGGGCAGAGGGAGAATGAGCAACCCAGTCAGTTCATTGTCTTACCTACACTAGATTTAAAAGGCCAGACTCTTTTGTCCTTATCAACAATGTGGCTATATTAGTGAATCCACAGACTCTTGTGGAGGCTGGCTTAAATCCTCATGTAAGCAAAGAGAGAAAAAAAGAAAGCAGTCTCTCAGATGAGCTTGCAGGCCACGGTTGTTAAGTAACATTACAAATTTTTTTTATTATACTTCAAGTTCTGGGGTACATGTGCAGAACATGCAGGTTTGTTACATAGGTATACACGTGCCATGATGGTTTGCTGCACCTATGAACCCGGACATTAGGCATTTGTCCTAGAGTTCTCCCTCCTCTAGCCCCCACCCCCACCACAGGCCCCAGTGTGTCATGTTCCCCTCCCTGTGTCCGTGTGTTCTCATTGTTCAACTCCCACTTATGAGTGAGAACATGCGGTTTTTGGTTTTCTGTTCTTGTGACATAATATTTCTAAGTGATTTTCTAGAACCTATCTTTTTCATGACACAAACAGACTTAAAAAAAAATAGTTATTCCCAACGTTCCTTTTTCCACATGAAATCAATTGTTTCTATATTTCCCAATTTTGCATTCCTTAGTATTACCCTCACAGCTTTGGAAACAAAGAGACCTCAATTCAAGATCCTCCTTCATCATTATCTGAAGCTTCAGTTTTCCTATCAGTAAAATTGGAAATAATACAACTCCACTCATATCCTCTAAGCTTGGCCTTGTACCAACATCTTAATTCTCCTACTAGTTTTTCTGCAATTATATGTATTCAAGATTGCTCTAATAAACTGCACATATCCAGCTTAAATTGCTTTTTATTATTCATAAATTTTACAAGTGCAATTATCCATTTATTTAGGTTTTAACTGGTTATTAAGAAATACATAGACATATCTTTAAATTGTAAATCTATACAGAATAGAATACATCACATTGAAGGACGTGGCCTGAATAGTCCTGTTTCTTGCAAGTAGGAGGAGATGAGGTCTACAACCAAACCTACCCACTGACATTAGCTCCTAGGAGTCAAGCCTGTACTAAACTAATGGGAAGGGGTCCTGATGGTAGGCAGAGTGTGGCACCTAGCAGTAGGCTCCATGCACTGCCTTGCCCACCAGTGCCCTGGCGAGAGCAATCCCAGGCCTCCATGCAAGGAGGGCACCGAGATCAAAGCAAGTTACCTGAAAAGCGGCTTGGAAAATGGGATCTTTGTCGAGGTCTTTATGGTTACATGCAACAGAAACCAACTCAATCCAGTCTAAGCAAACAGGAGAACTCTTTGGAAGGAACTGAGGTGTCTAATAGAACCCAGAGATCTTTCTAGAACCTGAAAAGCCACCAAAAACCCAGGCAGGGGCCAGGCACGGTGGCTCACGCCTGTAATCTCGGCACTTTGGGAGGTCGAGGCAGGGGGAACCCGAGGTAGGAGTTCGAGACCAGCCTGACCAACATGGTGAAATCCCGTCTCTACTAAAAATATAAAAATTAGCCAGGCGTGGTGGTGCACACCTGTAATCCCAGCTACTCAGAAGGCTGAGGCAGGAGAATTGCTTGAACCTGGGAGGCAGAGATTGTAGTGAGCCGAGATCACACCACTGAACTCCAGCCTGGGCAACACAGTGAGACTCCATCTCAAAAATACAAAATAAAAATAAAAGAACCCAGGCAGTTTCTCTCAATCTCTCTCTCCCTCTTCTCTTCAACATCCTACCCCACATCCCGCTTTTTTTTCTTTTTTTCTTTTTTTTTTTTTTTTTTTTTTGAGACAGGGTCTTTCTCTGTTGCCCAGGCTTGAGTGTAGTAGCATGATCATGGCTCACTGCAGCCTCCACCTCCTGGGCTTAAGCAATCCTCCCACCTAAGCTTCACAAGTAGCTGGTCCTACAGGCACGTGCCACCATGCCCAGCTAATTTTTACATTGTTTTTGCAGAGACAGGGTCTCACCATGTTGCCCAGGCTAATCTCAAATTCATGGGCTCAAGCAATCTTCCCACCTCAGCCTCCCAAAGTGCTGAGATGAGAGGCGTGAGCCACTGCACGCGGCTCTCTCTCCCTTTCTCTCCACACCACCTTTTCCTGTGGTGAAACATGGCTGTCCAACAGCAATTCTCATGTTTACAGCACTGAGTTATAGCCACTCACAGACACCAATTCTGCACATCAGTTCAAAATTGCCTGGAAGAGATTCTGAAGGCCCCTGCTTGGATCAGATGATACTAACATGACTGCCAGAGTCCAAAGCCTGAGCTGAAGGTAAAGTCCTCAGAAAAAGTAATCACTGTGAAGATCCTCACTCTAAATGTTTCAACTAAAAGAAAATATCAGAAACTGGAACAAATCAGCAGCCAAAACAAACCAGTGCTGAGCCTCAGCATCTGGGCGTGTGGCAACAGAGCTACCCGTGCATCATCTGCCTCGAGTGAAGTTGAGCTCTTAGGACTCAGCCTGAGAGATGGAAATCAAGTCCCCAGCCATGGAGACGGAAGGATACAGAGTTTTGAAAATCTAACTGGCAGGCCCATGCCTAACACTTGGGGTGTCCAGAGAAAGAATGCAAACAAAGGCCCACATGCGCAATATCTAAATATTTAAAATTCTAGGCTGGGTGCCGTGGCTCATGCCTGTAATCTCAGCACTTTGGGAGGCTGAGGCAGGTGGATCACCTGAGGTCAGGAATTCAAGACCTGCCTGGCCAACATAGTGAAACCACATCTCTACTAAAAATACAAAAATTAGCCAGGCATGGTGGCAGCTGCCTGTAGTACCAGCCACTCGTGAGGCTGAGGCAGGAAAATCACTTGAACCTGGCAGGCGGAGGTTGCAGTGAGCCAAGATCACACCACTACACTCCAGCCTGGGTGACAGAGTGAGACTCCGTCTCAAAAAAAAAAAAGAAAATTTAAATTAAAGATTAAATTTTAAATCTAGCTTACTAACATGTTAAATAAAATGTTTTAGCCTCTGACCTTGACAAGTATACCTTCATAACAACCTGGAAGGCCAGGTTCCAATTCAGAATTATCAGACTCCTCAGAGCTCCACGTTGGAACATGGTGGCATGAGACGGCTGGACCAAGAGCCATTCCCTTTCATTGCCACCCCTGGCATGTGAAAGGGGCCTCCCACAAGTATATGGGCACCTGTCCCACACCTCCAAGCTTTGTCCACGGCCCTCTCAAATAGCCCCCCTGTGGGCCCAGGTGATAAGAGGCACAGACCCTGGAAATGGACTAAGTGGGGGAGGAATTTCAGAGTCACTGGGACCCAAAGCATGGTCTAGAGCAGGGTTTTTCAATCTCTGGACTATTTGCATTTTACACTGAATAAGTCTTTCCTGTTGAGAGGAAAGAGCGAGCTTTTTCTGTGCACTGTAGAATGTTTAGCAGCATCCCTGGCCTCTACCTACTAGATGCTATAGAACCATCCAAAATTATAAAAACCAAGGCCGGGCATGGTGGCTCATGTCAGTAATCCAAGGACTTCAGGAGGCTGGGGTGGGCGAATCACTTGAGGCCAGGAGTTCGAGACTAGCCTGGCCAACATGGTGAAACCCCATCTCTACTAAAAATCCAAAAAAATTAGTCGGGTGTGGTGGTGCGCACCTGTAGTCCCAGCTACTCAGGAGGCTGATACAGGAGAAATGTTTGAACCCGGGAGGCGGAGGTTGCAGTGAGCCAAGATCACGCCACTGTATTCCAGCCTGGGCAACAGAGTGTGACTCCATCTCAGAAAAAAAAAAATAAATTATAAAGATCAAAACAGTCTCCTGACACTGCCAAATGTCTCCTGGTGGTGGAAGGATTGCTGCAAACTTAGAACCACTGACCTAGAAAAGAAAAGTTTGTGCTGTGAGAAGGAGCAGAGCTGGGGAAGGGCTGGAGTTGTGGGGAAGGGGTGGAGCAGGTGGCTCTCTAAAGCACAGGGACCAGAACAGCAATAACTGTGCACCAGGCTCTACGTTAACTATCTTCCAGAATTATTTTCTCTCATCCTTCTAACAACTTGGCAAGGTACATACTATTAACCCATCTTACGGATGAGGGAACTGAGGTTTACAGAAGTTAAGCAACTTGCTGAATTTTACATGTCTAGAAACTGGCAGAACCAGTCATCAAACTTAGATCTATTAGTGCCAACTCAGCCTGCACTTAACTTACTATAAGCCCAACTAGAATCTCAGATCTTGAAGTGACCTTCATAGTAAAATGACACAACTTAATTCTCTGTCAGACATGGAGCAGATTCATCTATGCTAGTGAAATGGTATGTGACGATGAATATAACGAACTGTCTTCTTCTGTTTAGAAAAATATCCAAGAGATGAAAAAAGGTTATTCCTGACTTTAATAGCAACACTAAAATATTTTTAATTATGTCTGAGTGGAAAACATCTTCCCCAGTCTCTAATTCATTACTTAATGTAATTTTAACTAAAACGAGAATCTGCTTTTTTGAAACCAGTAAAGACTTTGTATGTGCAATTAAGCAAATACTAAAGTAAGACACGTATAAATTAAGATAAATGCCTATGTTAGTAGGGCCATAGAATCATCTAGCTACAGTATTGTAAGGGCAGGGAGTACATTGTCCTTATTTCTGATCTAGCATAGGATGTCATACATAAAAAGCCCTTACAAACTTTTGTTGAATGGATGAATGGCTTTGAATTTCTGTAAATAATTTTAGTTCAAGAAATACACACTCCTCCATCCACGGGAAGATTTTGGATAATTGCCTCAACTTTTTATTTAACTTTAGCTGTATAAAAATAATCTCTCAGAGAGGCTTGGAATGTGTCACATTTTAAAATTTTAAAACAAATTTCGTGTTTGGTGCAGTGCAGTTCCCATGAAGCAAGGTTTCCAGCAAAACTAAATAAACATGTGGCATCAGAAAGCTCAAATGCATTAATAAGTACATTTGCATGCACTGGGCCAAGGGTAATAGTACACAAGGGCAAAGGTTAAACAGTTGGGGGCCTTGGTTTAATAGCAGACCTGAACTGTTATTTAAATGTCACAAATGTCAGTGTTCGTCTTCAAATGGTATTACAGTAGGATTAGTGTCCTAAGCCTTGCTCCAATTTATGGAGAATCAGGGAGAATGATTCTCGTCAACTTGGTCCAAAGCAGGAGAAGATTGATTTTCCTTTACCACTCAGTCTGCTTTTATGAGTTTTCCAGACTCTACCTTCCCAGCCTGCTTCATGAATGGAAACTGCCAGATCTGCATGCAGGCCATGTGTGAGCAGTGAATCTGAAAGAGTTATGGCTCATTGAGAAACCAACAAAGAAAATGCTGCCACTCTCAGCCACCTTCCCCCAGCCAGGGCTCCCTGAAATTGTCAGAACCAGCAGTGGCTTAAGCCATGGAACAGGTGTAGGACCAGCCAACCCAATTTTTCCACCAATGTGCCAATGGCAGAGGCCAGCAGAATCAGGGAGGGGAAGCACATCTCATGTCTCCGTCATCGTCATTTGTCTTTGCTCAACTAGGAAAAGGTACGTGTTTCTGAGGTCAATCTTATTATTTTTTGTTTTTATTGGTTATTTTGTTATTATTAGCAATAAAAATGTGAGCACATATGACGTGCCAAGTGCAATACACATAGCATCTTATTGTACTAAGGCTCACAGAGCTATGTGAGGTAGCTATTACTATGCTTACTTTAAACAATAAAGATGGCCAGGTGTGGTGGCTTACATCTGTAATCCCAGCACTTTGGGAGGTCAAGGCAGGAGGATTGCTTGTGCCCAGGAGTTTGAAACCACTCTGGGCAACAGAGCGAGACTCCTGTATGAACAAAAAATAAAAATAGAAACAAATTAGCCGAGCATGATGGTGTGTACCTGTAGTCTCAGCAGGCTGAGGCGGGAAAATCTCATGAGCCCAAGACATGGAGGCTGCAGTTAGCCATGATCGTGCCACCTCCATCCTGGGTGACAGAGCAAGACCTGTCTCTAAAAAAATAAAATAAACAATAAAGATAAGACTAAAGGTCACATAACTTGGCAAGGATTCCCAGATTTCAAGCACCAGCCTCTTCATAATTATGTAAATGCAGTGACTCGAAGAGAAGGAAGAGGCAAAAAGATCTAAAGGCCCCAGAGCTTCATCCCTTAAAGTGCTGCCCACCGTGGACAGAGATAGGGTGATGTAGTTCAAGGGGCTGCAGCATTTGAGGTCTCAGCCTTCATTAGGACACCCCAAACGACAGGGGAGTGCCTTTCAAGGTGTTGAACAACCTCCAAATGAGAACCGTGTCTATCCTTGACATAGCTCTTTCCTCTTCAGAGCTTTGGGCATATCATGTAAGTGATTTCCAAACAGAAGGTAGAGCCTTTCTGACCACAAAGAGAGCACAAAGGATGTCACAGCAGGTCATGGAGACCTTACTGTGAGCGTCTTGAGCTCTGAGGGGAATGGCAGCCCAGGTGAGCAAAGAGAATCAGCTGCTTCTCCCCTCCAGTCTTCTCCACCGTCCAGGCCTTTGAGATTTACTGTAACGTTAGAAAGGAAATTAACTGCATGATGTGCTGGGGTGTGTGAGTGTGTGGGTGGCGTGAGGAGGCTCCCAGAGAGTCCACAATAAAAATATTTGAGAAAATAGCTCCTGCACAGTAAGGAATCAGAAATGCATTTAGATCTCCAGAAATAAAACACTCAGGACAGCCAGGCCCCTCTCCAGTAAGCATTTTTTTTTTTTTTTTTTTTTTTTTGAGACTGAGTCTTGCTCTGTCGCCCAGGCTGGAGTGCAATGGTGCGATCTCGGCTCACTGCAAGCTCTGCTTCCCGGGTTCAAGCGATTCTCCTGCCTCTGCCTCCTGAATAGCTGGGATTACAGGTGTGTACCACCACGCTCAGCTAATTTTTGTATTTTTAGTACAGATGGGTTTCACCATGTTGGTCAGGCTTGTCTCAAACTCCTGACCTTGTGATCCACCCACCTCGGCCTCCCGAAGTTCTGGGATTACAGGCGTGAGCCACCGCACCCGGCTTTCAGTAAGCTTTTTTTTAAGTGTGCTGTCTATTTTTCTTTTCCTCATTTCAGTTTGATCAGATGACACTAATAAACAATCATATAAATACATGTCGTGGGGCCATATTGACAATTAATGAGATTAATGCAAAAATATGGTAAGATTGATGCCGGCTGGGTGCGGTGGCTCATGCCTGTAATCCCAGCACTTTGTGAGGTCGAGGCAGGTGGATCACTTAAGGCCAGGAGTTCGAGAACAGCCTGGTCAACATGGCAAAACCCTGTCTGTACTAAAAATACAAACATTAGTAGGGTGCAGTGGTGGGCGCCTGTAATACCAGCTACTCAGGAGGCTGAGACTCGAGAATCGGTTGAGCCCAGGAGGTGGAGGTTGCAGTGAGCCGAGATCACGCCACTGCACTCCAGCCTGGGTAACAGAGAAAAGCTACCCTGTCTCAAAATAGATAAAATAAAATAAAATAAAATAAAATAAAATAAAATAAAATAAAATAAAAGCCACACTGAAAAAAAAATGTTTAACTAATAATCACTGTCCTTCATATTCTGCAAACAAAAAATGCAGTTAATGCCTACTAGGCGCCAGGCATTAGTGGGCACTTTACATAATGAATTTTTTCCTTCACAACAGACTTGTGAGGTAGATGATATTATTCACTCCTTTTACAGAAGAAATGATTGTGTCTCAGAAAAGCTGCATGACTTTTCCAAAGTCCCCTAGAAATAAAACTCTGAACTGAGGTCTTTGATTCTATAACTCTTGTTTGTTTCATGTCAGCATTTTGACAGTTCAGCAAAGCAAACAGTCCACATGGGCAGTTACAAAGAAGAGGCTAATGAAAAGGTCATTATTAAATATAGATTTTATTCTTACAAAACGTTGCCTAGATGAGTTTAGGTTGCTTACATTAGTAGTGTCCAGGGCCTACACACTTTAAGTTGAAACTACATAGACCAAGTAAAGATTTATCATCATTTTTAAAAATTATTATTGAATTGGTATTAAGATCAACCATCATGTAATTCTATCCAGCTTCAACTTACCTGATAATTTGATTTTATTCACTGTGGTCATTTCTGCCATTAAAGTCTCTTATTTTCACTATTCATCCATACACACAAACACACACACACACACACACACACACACACAAATTGGATTTAAGCAAGAATAAGGAGAGATAGCAGAAATCAAAGCAACTCTTCTTTTGTATCTTCAAGGTTAATTAGTCCATACTTTATTTTTGGTTTTTTTGGAAAATTGTCTTCCACATTTAAACAAAGTTTGAATCCCCACTACTAAAAATTTTCCACAAAAAAAGATGAAAACAACAACTACCTACAGCTCCCAGGAATGATTGGGCAAAAAATAATTTAAAAAAAAAATCATTTGATCTGGATTTATTTATTTATTTATTTATTTTTTGAGATGGAGTCTTGCTCCGTCACCCAGGCTGGAGTGCAGTGGCGTGATCTCGGCTCACTGCAACCTCCCCCTCCCAGGTTCACAGGATTCTCCTGCCTCAGCCTCCCAATTAGCAGGAATTACAGGTGCCCATCACCACGCCCAGCTAATTTTTTGTATTTTTAGTAGAGACGGAGTTTCACCATGTTGACCAGGCTGGTCTTGAACTCCTGACCTCATGATCCACCCGTCTTGGCCTCCCAAAGTGCTAGGATTACAGGCATGAGCCACCGTGCCCGACCTGATCTGGATTTTTATGTTAGATGTGGACATTAGAAAATAACCTACTGTGTATTATCATATCAATTGATTTTTCAAAAAAACAACATAGAAAAATCTCTTTAAACTGGAGTTTAAATGTATGTCATAAGTGACCAGATTTTATTCTGATGTCTATACCAGAAAATGTTACACTCTAGTCATTTTTTCTCTTTGCAATAATATTAAACATTTGCATCCTTACTAAAATGTTTGAGAATCAGTTGGTCCTAAAATGGGAGCTGATGGGACAGAGTAGCTGCTTGACTGATCAGAAGTAGAAGTAAAGGAACAGGGCAGTCTCCTTTGAGGGCAAAAGAGGTCCCAGGGAAGTGTTGGTAGGAGAAACAGGGTCCAGGGAAACAAATGTTCTTGGGCTATGAAAAAAGGCTTTTCAGTTTGTAACAAAAATCCAATTCAACTTACAAATTAACCTTTTCTTAGTTCACTAATAATCTGAAAATAATGTCTACATTAAGCTAGAAAGTAAAACCATTCAATTAAGGAATTATAAGTATCAATATGAACTAAGAACTTTCTGACCGTAAATGTATAATAGCTCTTTTGTTAATTTGTAAAATAAGTCCAGGAAATATTTTGATAGATTAATACTCCAATGAGTAGCAAGTTACATTTTTCCAGCACAGTAATACGGTCTGTTTTATTGAGCACCAAACAGAAAGTTGCAAAAATACCCACTGGATAACAATCTCTACACTGTTAAATTTTAGCAGGTGGAATTTCAGCTTGCCAAAGACTCAAAATTAGGAAACTGCTCTTCCAGCCATCTCCAGACTGCCAACCCTTTATTTGGTGAACTGAAAACTGTAGGAAGATTGTCCTTAAGTATGCGATTAGATCTTGAACCAATCTTTTGTCTTCTACTACATTCCAAAGAAGTCTTTATGCCAGGCAAATAACTCAATGGTACATTATAAAATGGATAAAGGAGGAATGATGGAACATCAGTAAATGCTGAACATGAGGTCTCTGAAACTGAATCTTGCTTCTGGAAGTTCATCCAGTTTACCCAAAAGGCAGTAATAAGAATTACTGGATACATCAAACAGAGAGGAGATCCCTTTATAGGAGAGAATAAAACAAAATAATTAAGCTACATATGGAAATTCACTTCACTATTGTTAGTTTCTTCTACTAACGTGTCTTAACATGTTTTAAATTTAATATTATTTGCCATTAAACAATATAAAGAGTTTTATCCTGCCTGGAAAGAAAAATAGTCACAAGCATTATATTAATTCCATGAGCTAGGAAGACATGAGTTGTAAAACATTTAATATAGGACCGCAGTGGTTATTCGCAACTGAATAATGAATTGCATGTCACACAATGTATGATAGTTATCTGGGCTGCTTAAGTTACAGCTAAGGAATTATTGGTCTCCCTTATCTGAAAGACCAAATGTAATATGAGATCAAAGAAAGTAATAATTGTGCAGGAAACAACATCTAAAAAAAATTCCTCTGAGGATGAAAAACTGGTTTATAAAGTTCAAGATTATCATTTTAGGTTACTCAAGTTGGATCAAACATTTTAAGCAATATTTTGAATAGACTATGTGCAGCAGAAATAAACACTAAAAAATTACCAAACTGCCAAACCAGAGAGTCCTTGTGGGGATGGAACAAAACAATATGTGAAGTTATTTTTAGCCATTTACAAGGCATGAGAAAAGTCCATATAATAAAGACAACATGATTATGTGACTTGGTTTCATTGAAAAGAGAAGGCCTTCAAAGTCTACTCCAGAAGCCCCTTAGACCAAATCGAATCTCTATAAGCAAAGGAGGAGACAATAGGAGATTTCTGGTCCCTGCCAACTGATGACACCTGTGTTTTCTGAATTGGCAGCCCCTGGTGACTCAAAGGTGGGTACATGAAGCATTTGAAGAAGATTGATGGGTGGTTCAAACCAACAGTTAGTCATTGAATCAGGTACCAACCTAGATTATTTTACTCCCTTACCAAAGCACTCCAACAAAGAAAACTTTAGGAATTCATTAACAACTGATTACAAGACATAATTTACTACCATCCTTAAAGACCTACAGAGACAGAAGACATCACATGACTTCCCCATCTTGCATAGGCTTCCCTAGCAAAAATTCTTCCCTCAAAAACGTCTCCATACAAAACTCAATTGAGATTAAGTGAAAATTTTTCATTCAACACTCTATACAATATTAACTATCTAAACATTTGAAACTGGGTATTTGCAAAGAAGGGAAAGAAAGATTAATAATAGTTATCTCTGAGTGACATTAAGAGTGATTTTTAGCTGCTTTTTTTTCTTTGCTTTTTTTTTTTTCTCTGAGACGGAGTCTTGCTCTGTCACCAAGACTGGAGTACAGTGGCGCGTTCTCAGCTCACTGTAACATCTGCCTCCCAGGTTCAAGCAATTCTCCTCCCTCAGCCTCCTGAGTAGCTGGGACTACAGGCACATGCCACCACACCTGGCTAATTGTTTTTGTATTTTTAGTAGAAACGAGGTTTCACCGTGTTAGCCAGAATGGTCTCGATATCCTGACCTCGTGATCCACCGCCTCGGCCTCCCAAAGTGCTGGGATTACAGGCAAGCCACCGCACCCGGCCTATCTTTTCTTTATTTTCCTAGATGAATACAATAAGCACATATTACTTTTATAAAATCAGAAAAACAAAAAGTTTTAAGAACTATCCACAATAAGGACTTCAAGTGGAGGTAACAGATGATTTTTCATTCCCCCTTTTACTTATGTCTATGTCTCCCTTTGCAAACACAATCATGTTTCTAATACTTTCCACTTCTCTCTGTTGACTCTTTGAAATGTTCTATGAGCACTTGGGTCTCATTTGTTATGCCTACGAATGGGGAAAAAAATCTCCGGAGATACTGTCACACAGTACTAGGTTAAGACTTTAGCAAGCCAAGTGTGGATATGATTTCTCAGCTATGCCTACAGGATAACAATTGCCATTAATTTTCTCCTGATTTAAAGGTATGGTTTTTTGTGACCATTTACCTTACTGTGGTCTAATAATGCAACTGTAATATTAATTAATTCTATACAGTCACCATTCTACAGAAAAATAGTCCTGAAACAAACCACATTCTTTTCACATTTTAAAATTCTAGGGACAATATAGCTGATTGTGGTGAATTAATAAACACATATAATTAATACAGAAAGCAAGAATACAAAACCAACTCTGGGTAAGAAGTTTGTTTCATATCAACCACGGTTAAATTTGTATGATCTTAACGTTGTATTTTACCTTCTGTGTTACACACTCTAAGTCAAGCCTGTCCTCTCCCTGAAGCTCTCCCCAACCACTCACCTACACAGATCTCCCTATATTTCCATAGCCCTGTCTGGGGTCTGTGTACCCTGTCCATTTGGACTACCTTGTACCAGTGACAGCCAGACATACAAGTGACACACATTTGAGAAGACAGGATAGATTATATAGAAAAATAGATATAGAGATATATAATCTATCACTATCCTGCTTTTCCCAGTGGATTCCTTATGCCATTTTACAGGCCCTCCCCCACTCCACAACAACCTTTCTGTTGATCTCAGTGTCTGGCACCATGTACAGCAAATATCTCTTGCTTGGTTGATTTGAAAGACGATGCGTGGCCTTATTTTCTCAATCTACCAACCCAGCATCCTTACCTGGGTCCAGCCACAGCCCTGATGTCATAACTGGGAGACAATGTGTTGGAATCAAGAGTTCCCCAGGCTGGAAGCCAGGACATCCAAACACCAGGTTCCAGTTCTGCTAATTCCTACTACTGCGCCCTTGGACAAGGTGTTTCACCTTCTTGGCTGCCATTTCCCCATTTGTAAATCAAAGTTCGAGACCAGGTAAACGTTAAGGTCTACTCCAGGTCTTAAGTGCTATAATTCCACATGTTTAGAACCCTATTTAGAGCTTCTCTGTCCAATATGGTAGCTACTAGCTTTAAAGGGGCCATTTAAATTCAAATTAAAATTCACTGAAATTAAACAAAGTTAAAATTCAGTTTTCAGTTGCACTAGCCCCATTTCAAGTTCTCAATAGCTGCATGTGACTAGTGGCTACTGTTTTTGGACAACAGATATGGAACATTTTTATCATGGCCAAAAGTATAATTGGACAGGTCTGGAGTAGAGTGATATATTAAATACCATGTTTGTCCTTCTAGTGGTGTGCCAACAGATCTAATTAATTTTAATTAAGTATATTATTCTCATTTCATTGTCAGTTTCAATACTCATAATTCATATATTACAAATGCAACATGTACTTTATTTTAAATGACAGTCACTTGGAAATGCTCCTTTTACTTGGAAAAATATATCTACAAGTATCATGACTAGAGTGGCAAGCTGAAAAACAGGAGCCTAAGATCTACCATTCCCATCCAGATTCCCACGTTCAGCCAGGCTGAACTCTGTTTTCCCACCCCTCACACTTGGCAGTTTTCTGTAAGCATGTCTTTGTCCACTTTCTTCCATTAGACCATTTCTCTTTCCTCCCATGTCCCTCCCCAGGTCCAAATTCATCAAGATCCTTTCCACAGTTATGCTGCAGCAAAGCTGGGAAGAAATGCGTCCAAATGCAGCCATGGTAGCTTAGCAACAGGGATCAGGATGGGTGGTTAAACAAGTTGCATGAAAGAAATGCCCAGGTAGTCAGGTAGCATGCGACCTTGCCTCAGTTTGCATTATCAGATATGAGAAAGCTACATGGTGAATTTGCCGAGTCTGGGACTGCCTGAGAAGGTAGTAGCTCAGTTCACCAAAATACATCAAAAAATAAAAAGTCATGAAAGAAGGCTTCTTTGGGTCATTAGCAACTGCTGAGGCAGTCTGCCCCTCATGTGCTTCTGGAGAAATACCAAAATTCTCTGCCCAGAAGCCCACCCAACCCTAGTAGACAACATGGAACCAGACTATGTGAGCATGTGAAGTGTCAACCCCAGCACCAGGGAAAGGGGCAGGACTCCCTTCCTCAGCCCTGACTGAGAGTTTCCAGTCATAAACTCACAGTCAAGGTATCCTTTGTATGAATCACTGCAGTGTAAGAAAATCTATCCCTCTGTGTTTTTGTTACTCCAATTGTCTGGTACTCCAGACAGATGTCACCATCCATTATCTATTGAAAGTCATGTCTTCCTCCTCAGACCTGCCATAACACTTTATATCATTCTTGAGATACTTACAATGCACCCCTACTGTTTCCTGTCCATTTCTTAATTCCTCTACAAGACTGTGAGTTATAACTGGTACTTTGTACTTCTTCTATATACCAGCATTTTAGCACAATGAGTAGCTTACTAGGAGATGAACAAATACGGAATCTGACAAGAAGTGGATGACTCCATGAAGTGAATGAATGGATTTATGAAAGAATACTCTATAGCTAATCTGATTGTAACAGCCTCAAAATAATCCAGGTCTTACAGTGTCTCACCTTTACCCGGTCTTTCATACATGACTTATTTAAATCCTCTTTCTTTAAAGAGACGTGTCAGCTGGTCACATCAGAGTAAACGTCCAGCAACAATGTTAACTGCAAGGGTGTGTTGTTGATGTGTACAGTAGGTTGAACACTAGTAAGGAATGCTATTCTGAATTGAATTGTACCTTATTTTCTACTTAGTTCTTCTTCATTTAAAATAGTTATGATAATTCTTTTCAATTTTTAAAAATTATTATGGGTACATGATAGCAGTATACATTTATGGGGTACATGTGATGTTTTCATAAAGGCATATGATGTGTAATGATCAAATCAGGATAATTAGGGTGTTCATTGCCTCAAGCATTTATCATTTCTTTGTGCCACAAACATTCCAATTCCACTCTTTTCGTTATTTTAAAATATACAGTAAGTTATTGTTAACTATAGTCACCATGTTGTGCTACAGAACACTAGATCTTATTCCTTCTATGTTTTTGTATCCACTGACCATTCCTACTTTATTCCCTCCTCCCACTACCCTTCCCAGTCTCTGGTAACGATCATGCTACTCTCCCCGTAAGTTCAATTGTTTTAATTTTTAGTTCCCACATATGAGTGAGAACATGTGAAATTTGTCGTTCTGTACCTGGCTTATTTCACCTAACACATAATGTCCTCCAGTTTTATCCATGTTGTTGCAAATGACAGAATTTCTGTATTCTCTTTTTTTTTTTTTTCTTTTGAAGACAGGGTCTCACTGTGTTGCCCAGGCTGGAGTGCAGTGGTGAGATTAGGGCTCACTGCAGCCTCGACCTCCCTGGGCTGAAGCAATCCTCCCACCTCAGCTTCCCTGGTTGTTGGGACTACAGGTGCATGCTACCATGCCCAACCAATATTTTATTCTTTTTTATGACTGAATAATATTCTACCGTGTATATGTACTATATTTTCCTTACCCACTCATCTGTTGATGGACAGTTCGGTTGCTTGCATATCTTGGCTATTGTGAATAGTGTTGCAATAAACATGAGAGTACAGATATCTCTTCAGTATACTGATTTCTTTTCTCTTGGATATATACCCAGCAGTGGGATTACTAGATTGTATGGTAGTTCTATAGTTTTTTGAGGAATCTCTACTGTTCTCCATAATGGCTGTACTAATTTACATTGCCACCAACAGTGTATGAAGGTTCCCCTTTCTCCACATTCTCACCGGCATTCATGATTACCTCTCTTTTGGATAAAAGTCATTTTAACTGGGGTAAGATGAATTCTCACTGCAGTTTTGATTTTATAATTTTTGATATCATTAATTGGATTCAAATAAAAGTATCTAGACATGGTAAATTTACTTCCACATATGTAAGATAATACATGTATGAAGTTATTCATTATGACATTGTCTTTAAAAATAAAAGATTAGAAACTCAGTGACAATCAATGGGTGCTACAGAAATAAGTTATGATATAGACATTCAATGGAATGATATGCAAATGTTTAAAGAAAGAAGAATGCTTTCTACCTAATGCATTCCAAAGTAATTCATTACATTGTTGTCTGTAATACAAAATATTAGAAACTATATGAAGGTCCATCAATGGGGATAGATAAATAAAGTGTGGTACATCAGTAGAATGATATACAATTATGAAAAATGAGGCTACTCTGCATATATAGAAAGATTTACGAAATATATTGTTAAGTAGAAAAAGCAAGCTCAATAACTTTTTTTTGAGAAAGTCTTGCTCTGTCACCCAGACTGCAGTGCAATGGTGCAATCTGGCTCACTGTATGCAGCCTCAACTTCCTAGGCTCAAGTGATCCTCCTGCCTCAGCCTCCTGAGTTATCTGAGACTACAGGCACATGCCACCATGCTTGGCTAATTTTTTATTTTTTTATAAAGACAGGGTCTCCCTATGCTACCCAGGCTCATCTCAATCTTCTGGGCTCAAGTAATTCTCCCACTTCGGCCTCCCAAAGTGTTAGGATTACAGCCGTGAGCCATCTCACCCTGCCAGAAACAAAATTGATAGTGTGTTAATTTTTGTATGAAAAAAAGGAGACAATTTAAGATATATTGGCATAAAGAAACTCTGAAAGAGTACACAAGAAACTAATAAAATGGCTATACAAGGGCAGTAGAATTGGGTTCATGAGGGATGTGGGGTGAGCAAAACTTTTCGTAATATACCATTTCATATTTCTGTTTTTACCCTTGAAAGTGCACTACTTATGCAAAATATTTAATAGACATTTCCATTATCATGCTACATTCATTTAATGAATGAATTTTAAAAGAATCCTTAACATATCATTCTTCATCACTCTCTCACCAAGTTTCCTTTCTGTTCTCTGCCCCACGACCACATTCTATATCAAATGCCTTTTTTAACACTCACTATGACCCAGGTGAGGGAAACAGCTGGGGCAGAGCACTTTGGAAAGGATTGGTTTTGATCCCATTTGAAGCCTAACAAGACCTAATGCTAAATTTAAAAAAAAATAGTTTGGGGAATGTGTTTGCCTAAAAATGAAAGGTGGGGTGTGTAGGCTGGATAATATCTGAAAATTTCAATAATACAGAATTGTGTTGTACCTGCTTCATGCTAACTTTTAATGGTCTCATTATCAATGAGTTTAATAATAATGTTTTCATTCTTGAATGAAGGCAATGATTCTCACTCACTCTCTGAAGAACTCATGAACTTTTTATTTCATTAGCCAAAACAGATTTTAATAGGGGAAGGTAACTGAATAGCCCTATTGAAATTTCTTTTTTAATATCACACCAACTTCTTAAATATTGAAGTCATTGATCTATATTTGGACACCTGTAATCATCTAAGGTCTTGTACAACCTTCCATTTATTAGAAATAAATTCACACAAAAAAGCAACAATGTTTAAATTTGGTGTTCAAAAGACCCTCTCAGCAAGAGGTAATAAAATGTCAGTCCCATTTAAATGAGACATTATTGACCCCCATTAGTAGGACACGTGCTTGACTTGACTTTTTCTAAGGGTGGTGATGGATTTGCTCTTGTCCATCCACACACTCTTGCCCTGTCCTCTCATGACCTGGGGCAGACATGTGCTGGACAGCTGGCTGGACCAGGTCTGTAGCCTCTGAACAAAGCAAACCTTGCTGGCCCACACAAAGACTGAATCTGTGACCTTGTTCTCATTAGCTCAATGCCCTAATCACTTGAGCTAAACAGCTACAAAAAATATATAGATTGAGCTTTGTGTAGATATATGTCTGTGTGTGGGCGTCAAAGCCAGGAATAAAATAATATATAACAACAAGCACGAAGCTGGTGCTTGGGCATTAAAGGAGGTCCTCCTATAAGTTATGTATCTTGTATGCCATGCCCCAGTGGCATTTTCCAAGCTGAGAGCCAAAATATAATCACCTTAAAATAATTTTATTTCAGTTCTAATATAATATGATTCTAACTCCAGAAAGAAATCAATCCTTGAAATTAGTAATTAGGCACGTGTACAAGGAGATCCCAGGAAGCAATAGATTCCACAGCTTATATGATCTGGGTTCTCCTGAACCTTGGACTGAACAAGGAAGTAGAGATTAAGACTAGAGCTAAAGGGGAAAACAAGAGGCAAAATTTTGTCACTAGAAGATACTTTGTCACTAGAAGTTGTTTATTCAGGCAAAGTTTCATGAAAGAAATACCTATGCTCCGTCAGTTAATCTAGAACTGTTGGTGAGTATGCAGTGTGCTGTGCCTCAGAACCTCTTGCTATAGAGATCTACTAACAGGAAGAGGACCTCCTCTCGTGAAATTCATGATCATGGAGAAAGTCACTGAAGACCAGATTCCCAGGATTCTACTTATCCCTGAATAGACAGCTATTCCAGTACAACTAATAAGGGTCACCAAGACTGTAGGCCCAATGCAAGACTCACCAAATGTGGAATATCTCAAATTAGATGAGAAATTTAAACACAAGTGCAATATGAGCAATTTCAATGTCATTGCTTTATTTCAGGAGATGAGATGAAGTTCAGCCCAGAAGCTCCTCCTCCTCACTCATTGGAATGGACCCTCTGTCAGGAATGACCTACAAGAGAATCTGGGACACATCTCCAGGCACAACATTAACCATCAACTACTGGGAGATGGTAACTGAACGTATATCTTGGGTCACAAGAATCATATTCCATGTTAACTATCCAAAAATGCTACTTTGAAGCTCCTCCACTTTTGAGAGATATAATTCTCCTCAGCATAAAGTTCCAACTCCTTAACCTGACATTCAAGAGAAATTCAAGGCTAAGTTTTCTTTGTCTTTGCATATCCATGCCAAGCAGATGGTTTCCCACATGAAAGAGCTTCCCACATAAAGAGCTCAATAAAGTATTAAATGAAGGAACAAGTGAATGGCTGAAGCTAATCCTAATTTATCCTTCCATGTGATCTCACTCTACTTCCCTTAATCTTTCCCTCCACTCATAATAGTCTTCTCTTTGTCCCATGAACATGGCTGGCTGTTCCTTCCTCCAGGCTTGTTTAGGATATTCTCTCTAACTAAGGGGATTACCTTTTATCAAGTGCTTATAACACTTTATATATATTTTCTCAATTAATCCTAAAAATTTAACAAAATAGTCACTATAATATCCATTTTATAGAAGATGTCCTTAAAAGCTAGGTAACTTCCCAAGATTACACAGCTAGAAAACAAGAGAACCAAGATTTGAACACAGATCTATCTGGTTCCAAAACTCTTCTCCCTTTCAGGGAATTATTCTTTCTTCATATCTCCAAATTCTGCATATCCAAAATTGCTTTGTCTTTTATGGCTTAATGCAAGCTTCAAGGAGAGGAACTCTTCCTGCCCATTCTATCCCATAGTGATCTCTCATTCTTTTAACTTAGCATTGTAAACTCAATGTCTCAGATAACAATCATGGACTGCCTCAACACTCCATCTATTATTCTTTTTAATTTTTCACTAATCTATTCCTTCTCAGACTAACTAGATCAAAAGCTCATGAAGGGCAGATTCTACACATTGCACATCACTATATCTCTTCACAAGCATGGAAGAGACTTGTGCATGTGGTAGGCAGTCAACAAATATATCTTGACTGATTAATGTTGACATCTCTATCTTTCCACCAAAATCTGTGTACCAATTCCTATTATTATAAGTATACACCCCTTGAAGCGTTTACCTCCTAAGGTTATTGCAATAAAGGAAGAAAACTGGAAAGTTCCAAAGATTAACTATGTTTTTAAAAATATTTCAAAGTTTTTCCTTATTAAACTTCTGGGGCATCTCTACTTCTGAGAAGTCTAACACACCAGTGTTAGTGAGATCATCTTGTTAAGATTTTCCTTGTTTCCTTTGAGTACCCTCATTTTCAAAGGTTAATTACCTGGTTGTAAAAGTGCATTCCAGAATGAAATTTAACCTATGAGTTCTCCATCTTGAGCTGAATATTCTTAGCAGTTTTTTTTTTAAGTAGAAAGCCATCTGTTCAACCAATTTAAATACATACTTATAGAAGAATAAAAAAATAGGAATACAGAGAGAGGTTCATGGATTTTAAGTACTTGTGAGTATTTGCAAAACACATTATGACTTTGATGCTTGGAAAAAATATGAAGTGATACCTTCTGCTATAAATCAGCACTGGTAAATAAAGAGGGACTAGAAGTTGGGATATCTTAAAGACAAAATTGTTTTGATCATCCAAAATGTTGATCATTTGTGGGCCATAGAAAAGAAAGACTTATTATTTTTGAATGGTTCAATTTCTTAGGAAGATAAAAAAATCACTTGAGAAAACATCAAACGGAATGTGGTTCTTATTAATATCACATAACCTTTCTCACAAAACTTTTCCCTTCCCCAGCCTACCTCCCATTAGAACCAAACTAAACACGTTGACAGCTCCAAGTTAGGAAGGCGTTAGGCCAATAGTCTATCCTTTGGATAAACTGAATCATTCATTCAATATCACTTTACTAGTTTTCTTCACGAATCAAATACATGGCGACAGACACTATTCTGCAGGGTTTAATCACACACAAGTGGCAAAAACCACAGAACACAGCGCCTAATCAGCCAGGCTTTCAACCATGGTCTTACTCTGTGCACATATGTCACTCCCATTATCATTAGTATCAATAAAACCCTGACATTTTACACACTCAGGAGAGGCTGGATCTCAATGTTTATGGTTTGATATGTTCTCATAAAAAGTATATCGCCTCATTACCAAATAAGTTTATACGAATTGGTATGTTTTAAATTGAATAACCTTCTCCAGAGTAGAATAAATCATGGATTTTTTTCATGAACAATTTTTGGATTATTTCTTTTCTATTCTAAATACTCATATGAAGCTAAAATTAGCATTTCATATTTAGAATTTTTAAGACAACCAATGAATTCTAGGATTTCACGTTTATTTTCAGTCTCAATAAACATTTATTAAAGACTGTGTGAATAAATTCAATCACCCAAACCTGGGAATGCAACCCACAATCATAAAGTGGTGTTCCCTAGAGGAGATCCCAGATGAAATTCAAAATAAAAGTTTCAAAAATTAAGCTCACATATGCCTCATATAGTTGACTCCACTTAGCTCTGAGTTTGAATCCCAGGAAGAAATAATCTTAAGATCCGGACAGAATTGCTTAAGCAGGGGTCAAAGATAATAGATGTCACTATATCTTTAGAATAAATAGCTTAAACCGGGCATGGTGGCTTAGACTGTAATCTCAGCACTGTGGGAGGCAGAAACATGGATCAGTTGAGCTCAGAAGCTCAAGACCAGCCTGGGCAACACGGTGAAACCCCATCTCTGCAAAAAATACAAAAATTAGCCTGGCGTGGTAGCTCACACATGTGGTCCCAGCTACTCGTTGGCTGAGGCAGGAGGATTACTTGAGCCTGGGAGGCAAAGGTTGCAGTGAGCCAAGATTACGGCATTGCCCCCCATCTGGGTGACAAAGCGAGATCCTGTCTCAAAAAAAAAAAAAAAAAAAAAAAAAAAGTAGCTTGAACACTCCTTTGTATGAAAGAGGAGAGCCACTGGGGCCATCTCCTAAATCCCCAGGGCATCCCTGAGTTGGTGAACCCAGAGTCGTATGGCTGTACATCAAAACAAAACAAAACTGAGTTAACACCAACACTGCATTCTAAGATTATCCCATCCCCAACTCCCACCCCTGCTGCCACTGCCACTGTGTGTAGTCACATCTATTATTACTGCCACAATCATATCCAGGTGCAAACCTGCTCATGTAGCCTATAACCTGAGACACTCAACTGAGAACAGTGAAGGAGCCCGACATTGAGGGTGTGACCTTCCTACCCACTCCACTGGGGAGCAGAAGGAGGAAGACAATCAAGGCTGTGTGAGACCCAGGCTCCCTATTTTTATTACGGTGCTTAATCAAAATCAACATACCATGCAAACATTGGCATATATCATTTCACAACATCAAGTTTTTTATACAGTTAAACCATTAGCTTTTTGCCCAACAAGCTATAAGCTCAAAGAAGGCAGAAACATCTCCCTGGCTTTGCTAAAGTATTGCCTGCATAAAGCCTAATGCCTTTCATATTAGATGCTCAATAAATATGTGATGAATGCTAATAAATCAGAGAGCACACTAAAGAGCCAATCTGCATGGGTTTCATTCCTGCCTATGTGACAGTGTGATCCTAGTCACTTCTTTGTGCTTCACTCAGTCCCTTGTCTACAAAACAGGGATAACAATGGTATCTTAGTGGGTAATGGTGAAAAATCAATAAGTTAATATGAGAAATGCAGTTAGAACAGGAGCTGACACATACTATGTGCCATTATTATTAATTATTATCATCATCATCATCACAATCTCTAATTACTGGTGTAGGGTGGACCTTGATCAACTTCCAGAATATCATGCATTCCTACAGGTGTTCATCATCCTATGCAAGCATTTATCTGTATAATAAATCATCCTCCTTTTGTGAATGAAAAGACAGAGAGCACTACTTAATAAAATGAATTATTCCAAGGCCTGATGTTCTGCAATGTTTGAAAAGATCCTCCTGAGTAAGGAGCTTATCACCACACTTGCCATTTAGTATTGTTTTTAAAAGGTTGTATCTGAATTACTACCCAAGGTCCATTGCTATTAAACATGAAAAATAACTTCCACACGCATACATAATTTGCACAAAATCCCATCGGTGCGATTTTGACAGGTACGAGGAGACTCCCGACACTGCTAATTGTTCACTGGGCTTAACCTCAGATGATGATTCAGCTAAATGCTATATTGAATTTCATCATTTCCATTTCCCCTATTCCTGCAGTGACTCTCTGAGGGGTTTACGGTTTTCTAGAGTGGCCTGCCTGCTTGGGTGCATGCACTCAGGTCACTGTGGCGGACTGTGTGAGTGGAACAGGAATGGGAACATCTTAAAACGAAACAGCTGCGTCAGAAGTGGTCAAGGCTCGGGCGCAATATGATAGCTGCTATTAAACCCCACTTTGAGCTCCTCATGGCTTTGATGATTTCTTTCTTCCTCTCAAAAGTTTATCATTCTTTTCCTGACTTTAAGTCAACCTCATAAAATCAGCCCGATTTTTGTTTTGGTTCATATTAAAGTTTTGGTTGTATTGTCCATTTGTTTCTGAATTTTTGTTGTTTTTGTTTTTTGCTTTTTCTTTGTCTCTTTGGTCTGAGGAAACTATAAAGCGAGGTGAACCAGTCATGACAAATTCTTGTAAACAGACATAGAACTAGGAATTCTTTTTCCCTAGAGTTCACCTGTCTCGCAGGCCTTGCCCTCCAAGGCACTTCCTCTTGGTAAGCATCTGGAAGTGTTCATTTGTGGGGTGGATTTGGTTTGGTTTGGTTTGGTTTTCTCAGGATCTGTGGTATCAGTCTCCCTTCCTGACACCTCTTAGTCCACTGCAAGCTAGTGGAGTGAAAATGTTTCATTTCAACATCTGCCAGTGGCATCCCTGAATAAAATTTATTATTCACTATTATAAGAAAATAAGAACTTAATTGCATTGTTGAAATTTAAAATTTTATTTTTCATTCTGACAGTTAACTATTAAATGCACTTCAAGCTCCTAGAAGCAGTTCTAGAGCCTTCCAACCTTACTGGTAGGAAAATCATTTAAACAAAATGTTTCTTGGATTAATATAGTTAATTCCACCACTGTATTTAGCATAATCTTTTCTTGTGGCAATGATTATTAAGTCACCACTTAAAGACTATTTAATGATGTTGAAATGAAGCCTACACTTAGTCAGCCAACTCATTGGGACTTTTTCCAACTCCCAACCACCACCTGGGATTCATCTCAATTCTCTGATTCTGTGTTTCAAATCAAAGATACTATTTGCTGTCAGCAAGTCCCCTGATTTATTTAATCCTTCCCCAAAATATATCCTGAAATTCTCACAATTTAACCCCTATTTGTCATGACAGCAGCTCCTCTACAATGACTAACACACTCTTCAGCATTATCAGGTGTTTGCAGAGGGCTCTGTGACTGCGCTGGTGGCCTGGGAGATCAAGAGCAACCCTCTGTAATAGTGTTGTTACTTTATCTTCTCAACAAATCACCAGTAAATTTTTTAAATAACATTTATAATCTCCATTACTTCTCTCCGAAAATAAGAACACTCAAGCATACGGCAAGCATAGCATAATGTGTGAAGGCTCAAGAATCTTTATAGTTCTCATTTTAAGAGTGTCAATTGCTAATTTAATCAACGATATGCATGCTTACCAGTTTTTAGACTAAACAGTACAATATAGGAAAATATGGGTTCAAATGGAATAAGGAAAAAAGAAAATAAAATAAGATAGGAAAAAGGGACAAGAAAGATGAAAACTCTGATTGATTTTTAAAATAAATTGTGGCAATGGAATTAATGTAACCAAGTTTCATCTTCCAGTGTGTAAATTAGTCAGCTAACAGATTTTTAAATCATATGTAAAGCAGAAGTCTTATGATAGAAAGGTGGCATTTTCTTCTTCTCCAAAATAGTAGGAAGAATGTCCTGCAATCCATAATAAGAATCAAGGGGAAAAATCAGAATAATTTGAGTAGTTTGCGGAAAATCCGTCTCAGAGTTTACAACTCCTGAATTCTCAATTAGCCTTCCCATATTTTCGGATCAGTTATGAAAAGCATGGAACTGAACTTCCTGAAGATCAGTTAGCATTTTTATTAAGCTTTTTATTTTGAGAAAATTGTAGATCCTCATGCAGTTTTAAGAAATAATAGAGATCCCATGCACCCTTCACCCAATAGTAACGTCTTGCAAAAACACAGTACAATATCACAACCAGGATACTGACATTGATACAGAACATTTCCATTATCAAAAGCATTCATTTTGTTGCCTTTTTATGGCCACACTCACTTCCCTTCCACCCCACTGCTCCTTAACCTCTGGTAAGCACTTTTCCTTTTTCCATTTCTATAATTTTGTCATTTCAAGAATTCCATATAAATGGAGCCATATAGTATGTAACCTTTTGGGTTTAGCTTTTTTCACCCGGCATAATTCCCTGGAGATCCGTTCAGGCTGTTGTACTTATCAATAATGTGTTCCTTTTTATTGCCGAGTAGTATTTCACGGTATAGCTGGGCCACGATTAACCATACATGCTTAACTGTTAACAGAATGGTTAAGTTTGTCTTTCCATGAAGGACATTTGAGATATTTCTAGTTTTTCACTGTTATTAAAGCTGCTGTAAGCATTCATGCACATATTTCTGTGTGAACTTAAGTCTTCATTTATCTGAGATAAATGCTGAGGAGTACAATTACTGAGTTATATAGTAGTTGCAAGTTTAGCTTTTAAAGAAACTGCCAAACTGTCTTCCACAGGCTGTACTATTTTACATCCCCAATAGCAGTATAGGAGTGATCCTGTTTCTCCACATACTTGCCAACATTTCTTGTTGTCATGGCTGATTTTTAGCCAAAGCCAGAGATCCAATTTGGAACAAAAACTGACAGAAAGACTTTCAAATTTAATGCATTGTGTTATTTTAACATTACCTGGAATTTTTTTAATACCAGATCCCTTGGTTTTAAACTCTACAAATTAAATGCTGTGTACTTTGTATAAATTATTTAACATCTCTGAACCTCAATTTCTTTAGAGGTAAAACCTGTCCCTGCAAGTATAGAACTATATTAAGGGGATAATATGTGTAAAGAACATAGGATACAATAGATGCTTTGTAAATGCAAATCCCCTTCCTGTACATTATCTATTGATCATTATTTATTCTATTAATAATATACACGCTTTCTCTTAATGCATTCCCAGCACCACTTGTTTGGTTTTATAACTCTGTCTCTCCTCCATTCAGATGAAAATGAACATTGCTTAAAAATTGTGTTAACATGATAGAAAAGAAGCAGGATGATATTGCTTTCAAAAACAAATTCAAACCCAGGTCTACTGCTGTGTGACCTTACCCAGTTATCTTCCATCTGCAGTCAACAAGACTGGTGGTTTCATCTCTTCCATCTGCCCTACAGAGATGCTGAGTTCAAATAACAGAAATAAGTGAACACTGATTTGTAAACAGTGAAGAGCTATACCACTATGTGATCAATAGAGTAAAGCTAGTTATAGAAAATGAAGTCCACTGCACCTAAGGTCTCATTCATTCTGTCACAGAATGTCAAGGTCAAGAAATGGCAGGAACCACAATGATTTCAGAATCTAGGACAGTGGTGCCCCAAGGAATGGGATGTCGGAAGATTATAACAGAAATCATATTTGTTTTCATATAAACAATCAGAAATGAATTCACTAATAGAGTAACCATTGGCAACATCACCCTTGCTTCGTCCTATGTTACCCAGTTGCCTTGAGCACACAAGGTAACATCAGGGAAGGGGGAGCTCTTGACCACAGAGGGGTTGACAGTGGCCCTCTTACAAGCACACATGGCCTGAAATCTGTTACAATTTGTCTGGCTCAGTTAGATGAAAACATATTATATAATCCAGTTTTAACTAAACTAATCTTCACCAAATGAACAAAGGGTTTAAAAATATTCCTGCAAAGAACCTTTCATTAAATAGATTCCAAGAAGGCAGACATAAACCATCAACAGGAAAACGGCAGAACTGACACTGCTCCTCCTCTTCTCAGCCACAAAACAAGACAGAAACACTGATGATATGGATCCCAAAGTAAATCAGCCAGAGGATTTTTAAACCACCAAGGCTATTTGAAATGTGAATTTACACCCACTGGTGATGATGCTGAATCTTACCGTAAAACATTTAAGCCTTTTGTCTAATTCTTCCTTTTAATCTTACCCCTTTTTAGGTTATTTTTTGCACAGGTTTATAATGTACACATCAGTGAAGACATACAGATGTATAATTTGCAAATAAATATACTTAAAATGTTTTACTGCTGGGGTGCATAATAAAAACAGCAGGGAAATCATAGACCTAAGATATTCTATTTCTTTAAGGTGTTATTTTCCCCACTCTAGACGTTTGTGTCAGGCACCAATAGACTACACCACGAATGACGAAGATGGCATAATAGTAGATTTCCACTTACAGAACAGTGGGTTTTCATCACTAGAACCATCTTCTCCTATCTTTTGGGAGCTCTAAAGACAGCCAGATGTCATTACCTTCACCCTGTCAACCCTGAGGGCTGGGAGCCAATGCAGGCTTCTCACATCAATCTCCAAAAATTCTGTGGGCTGTTACCATTCCCACGTTTAGTGACTCTCAAAATGGTAACTGTGGCATGCCACTCTAACATTGAGAGCTATGCCAAAGAGAACAGCTGGCATAGATTAAGCGCTTACCCTATGCCAGCCCCTCATGTGAGTCGTCTCACTAAATGTTCACCACAACAACAGGACAGAGTCTACAATTATTATCCACCTTTTACAGCTGTGGTAACTAAAGCTGAGAATGGTTACTTTCCCAAGATCACACACCTGATAACTTTTGTAGTCAAGTTCACACTGTGCCTCTAACTCCAAGGACCTGCTCTTAATCACGATGCTATGCTGCCTTACATGCATAGTAATAACTTTATGGCATATCATTATGAAGATTTCTTTACAACAAAATTAATTTTTAAAATTTGTCACATTCTAAATGTAATCCTGCTTCCTCTTGGGATCAAAATATTTACCAGAACATATAACTGATTTTGTAATACACATGAAAAGTAAATTACAATGGTATGTATGGGAATTATTTTTATACACAGATTTTGAGAAATGTAGCATACCAATTCTTGAAACAAGTGCTTTAAATCCTTTCTGACACAAAGCCGACATAATATAAATAACAATACAATCAAATAGACACAGCTTACTATTCACTCATTTATCTCTGAAGTTATATGTTAAAACCTCTAGTACCCGGCTGGGCGCAGTGGCTTACACCTGTAATCCCAGCACTTTGCGAGGCCAAGGCAGGCAGATCACCTGAGGTCAGGAGTTCGAGACCAGCCTGACTAACATGGAGAAACCCCATCCCTACTAAAAATACAAAATTAGCTGGGCATGGTGGCATGCACCTGTAATCCCAGCTACTCGGGAGGTTGAAGCAGGAGAATCACTTGAACCCAGGAGGCAGAGGGTGCAGTGAGCACACAAGGTAACATCAGGGAACATCATGCCATTATACTCCAGCCTGGGCAACAAGAGTGAAACTCTATCTGAACAAAAAAAAAAGAAAAGAAAGGAAAAAAAAAAAAAAACCTTCTAGCACCCAAGGCAATGAGAAAAAGTCAGTGGAAAAATACAATTATTTCCAAATATTCAGACAGTTAACAATGATTAGAAAAATCATAGGGTCAGTTGAGTGAACCTTTCGATCATAAATGTAGCTGCATTAATACCATGTGATATTAAGGTTTTTAAGCAGGGAAAAGCCCAGTGAGTTGCAGCGGCCACTCTTAATTCTGTGACTTTTTAGTGAAATAGAGCAAATGGAAGTACTAGATAGAGGAAAAGAAATGGCAATGTCAATAGAGAAATGCTTCTGAGGGCAAGTTCTCCTACATGATTGTGTATTCTTGGCTATGTAAGTTGAGGGCTCTTGAGTTTCTCTTCTCATATGTCCCCATTATAAATACCTAAGTCATGCTTTTAAAAAGCAGTATAATTTACAAAGCAGAGTCCATTCCACATGGACTCAAATGCCATCTCATTACCATGACTATTTTATCTTTGACGAACCATCGTATTTATCTTTATAAGCACTTCATTAAATATCACTCTGTCTGGAAAAAGAAAAATTCAGTTTTCTAAAAACTAAGCAATTAAATATCCCAATTAAATACATAAATTTTGTAATAAAGCAAAAATAGTCACTTGATTAGATTCTGTAATTGTATTACTGACATCATCTTTACTTGAATAGCACAAGTTGTATAGAACTTAACAATGTCTGGAAAAGCAGAAAAAAATACTAGAAATGTAAAGAGGCAGTTTCCTGTTTTATTTAGTCCAGATTAATAACAGTTAAGTTGCCATGTTTCTTCCAGAAAAAGCTTTTTCACTTTTTTCTCAGCAAGTCAGAGTTTATAGAAATCATCTCATAGATGTACTTTATTATTCAAGCTTAACCCGTTTGAAAAAAAATTCAATGCTTTTTGACACCAATTGTTACACTATGCATCCATTTAGAAAAAAAAAAGTCACAGTAATAAAAATATTCTTATATTTTATGCTAGTATTAAAAATCACAGCAGCTAATATTGTCCCATATACAAGAATTAACATACGTTTTCTTGATTGAACACTATGCATTCATTTAGAAAAAAACAAAGTCACAGTAATGAAAGATTCTTATATTTTATGCTGGTATTAAAAATCACAGCAGCTAATATTGTCCCATATACAAGAATTGACATATATTTCCTTGGTTGAGTTTCTTCATCCAGTAAAAAACAATTTGAAAGGCACTGAACGGAAGAAAACAAACAAGCAAACAAAAACAATTCAGTTCAGTTGGATCCAGCTCCTTACCCTCTTGTTTGTAGACAAAGAGCGTCAGCTCCTGTCTAAGCAAACTTTCTTTTTCGGATTTTGTTTGTGTATTATTCCACTCTTATTTTCTAAATACCCCTTTAAGCCATCATTTCATAACTGTAGTTAGAAAAGTCCTTGCTCATTTTCTCCGATTTTTTTTTCCCCTTTTTAGATGGACCACAAGCAGTCTCATGGGAAAACTCTACTTTTTGGTAGATTCTGCAGAGGGTAGACAGTCTGTCCAGGGCACTGTTCGTTTGTCACCCAGCACAAATAGAGAATCTCATTACCTACAAAGGTATTAGGAAAGTGTTCCCAGCTGAAACCATTTATCCAATTCCAATTGTTGTTTGAAAGTCTAAAATACTAAAGGCGGCATTATTCCAGGAGCTACTGTTTAAAACAATGCAATGACTGTTCAGAGAAGAAAATCAGTGTTTGAAAATCTGAGTTGGTTTAAAAAATAATAACTATGCATCCAAAAAAGAATTCCTAAAGAAGCACTTACATGCCAGGCACATGTTTTTAATTTTAATAACATTGGTTTACCTAAATAAAAATGTAGAAACTAATAATTGTTCTCTATATGTTCATATTTTAATACTATTCTATTTTAGTGAGTTTGCAAAGAGGCTAATGAATAATAATGTAGAAAAATATGTATCGGTCAGTACAAAGTTGCTGTGGTTTATGGGCACTGCAAAATGCTGTGTTGAAAGCAATTCTGTTAAAAAGTAATTGAAAACTGCTCCAATTTTAAAAGAAATAAATGTAGCCATATCCTTATAGGATAATGTCAGATAAAAAGTAATCATGTTCTCTCTACAATTGGGTTTGCTGGCATTTATATGGGAGTAATAATGCTTTAAGATTATTTTCATAGTTGTTCATTTAACGTGGGATTAACATCAAAATCTTTGTAATCATCTCAGATCACCCATTTAAAAGTGGTGTGGCAAAACACGTTAATGGTTAAGACACCCTAGCAGTTTTAATACTAAACAGATTAACACACGTGAAAGTAATATTATAATTTTTTGCACTGAATAATGTGCCAGACCAATTTTTTCAGTGAAAATAGAATTCTTATGAAATGGTACCCTTTCGTTCAAATAGGGAGCTACTGCTTCCTATTTCTTGAAATACTAAAGCAGTCGGTTAGCTAGAAAACTGTATAAGAGCTATATACGTGAGCATGCATGGCTATATGGACTCAAAATATTATTCCATGGCTTTGCCATGGCACAATTTTATGGAAGCGATCATTTCTGAGGTTTGCTTTACATAAGATTTAGAACCAAAAAACTGCAATAGGAGGGTGATACAGAATAGTGAAAATATAATCCAGGTGGGATTATAAACCAAAAATTTTTAAAGCGTGAAGGAGATTGCTTATTGGCCACAACGGCTATGAATTTATTTTATGACCACCAGCAAACAAATGTAGGTCCATACCTTACACATTCTTAAATAATAAGGAAGCACATTTTAATATGTGCTCCAGAGTCTCATAAAAATATTTCTCTGCCTCAGCGTCCCATCTCTAGAAGCTGACATGAGAAGAAAATGGGTATTCATTTGGAAAGTAATACAAAGTTGTAACATAATTACCCAAGTCCTGCCTATCTTTCTTGAATTCTTGTGTAAAGCATACTTCACATCCAAGACCTTATTATTTGATAATCCTTGTTACATATTACACGGGTTGGGGAGGGGCCTGAAACATTACAAAATAAATCGAATGTAGCACATGCAGGTGCCTCTCCCGAGAGCGGGAGATGATGTGTTAAAAGACAGTATCTGTATCACTTCAGCTGTGTCTGAAAAAGGGGATGGGGTGTCGGGGATTTAAATCATATTGTTTCAACTTATGCAGACAGAATCCATAAAAAGAGATTCATTGTCATATTTTCTTTTTGAAATGTAGTATTTGGGTTTTTTTTTTTCTTTTTTACTTTAAAAGTGCTCCTTGGTATAGAGCAGAGTAAATATTACAGTTTTGTTCAACAGCAGCCAAGATTTAATTGTCTGTGAAATATAAGGCTTACGACCTGATTTGAGTTCACTACTGTTCTGCTGATACAAACTAGGCTGGCCTACGAAGTGACCGAATGCATCCAGCAGCTAATTTACACAGAAGAGCCATCTCCAAAGAATTAAAAGTGGGCCGGGGACAGCCATACGCCTGCAGGAGCCCATCTAAAGGGTTAGGAGCTTTATTCTTTCTGCAGCAGATTTAAAGTGACTTTGTACAAAAAGTCAAACAAGAATAAACAGCTGTGGAAAATGTAACAAATCATGCTAGCAGTTGAACAGCGAGGGAGAAGAGAAATCCACCAAACCACTAGCATACACTGAAGAAAAGCGAAACGGAGGTAGAAGAGAGAGAGAAGGTGGGCAGAAAAGGAAGCTGGTGAGGACACGACACTGGTTTCCACAGGCAAATCACGCGCTTTATTATTGCGTATAGCTCAGTGACTGTCAGGAACTGAAAAATGTGTCCTTCAACACAGCTCTGCGTGCCCGCGGCCCTGGGGTGCAAGCAAGGCTCCTCCGCCCTCCGCCGCTTCCCCCCCGCGAGCGTCCCCCTCTCCTCCCTGCAGTGACTCCGCGGGTCGCTTCCTCCACCAGCCCCGAGTGCAGAGGAGAAAGCGAGCGGTTGCAGATTTGCCCCAGTGGCACCGCAGCCACAAGCCAACCCGTAATTGCAAAGCAAACAAAGCTGAAATATTGGATTGGTCTCAATCGTGACAAGATCTACGCTTTTGCCGCCAATCTGTTTGTGCAGCTCTATTTAAAGGCACTTGATTGAGGAAATGTTGAAAATAGCGGTGAGGGTTACCCTAATGAGACCTCGGGAGGGAAGCGGCGGCCTTCGCCCGGCACCAGGGGCTGGGAGATGAGGGTGGGAGGCTCATGGTTAACCCCTTCCTGCTCTCCTCGGTCGAAAGGTCCTCCGAGATGGAGCTGGGGGTCCGCCCTGCCCGGAGCGGTGACCTCTCCCAGCCTGAACCGCGGAGAACCGGCCCCCTGGATGTCGGGAACCGAGGCAGGGGCTGGGGATCACAATGAGAATTTAACCAGGATGGAAGGGGCGCCCCAGTGGCCGTCGCAGTGGCTGGAAAGTTGGCGACCTAAATCGGGGGTGGCTGCTCTGGTAGCCCTCTGGTCCCTGACCCGCAACACTCCCGCGCCACCGGCCGCGAGGGCTGAGGCCCTGGCGATCCCCGTGGAGCCGCGGCTGCGCTCAGCTCTAGGGCACCGAGGCGGGGGGTGCGAGTAGGGAGAGCAGCTGCCCTGGTGGGCGACGCAGGCTGGCAGGCATCGCTGTCGTGCTGGGTCTTCAGGCAGCTAGAAGGGAACGGAAGAAACCAAAGAGGCAGGAGGAGAAAATACAGGAACACTGAGAGCAACCCGCTCTGGCTGGCGCTTTGATTTTCCCACTTACTCTAGCCTGCCCAGCCCCGGTACTTGTCATCATCCCCATTGTTCAGACGGGGAAACTAAGACTTAGAGACACCGAGGTCCTTGCCCGAGATCATTCAGCCAATCGTGGAGTGCCTAGAGTCGGCCCTGCCCCGCTCCAACTCGGAGCTCAGTATGTTGGGAGTGGGCACCAGAGAGGCCAGGCTGGGGCTGAGCCTCCCTCTGAGCCAGCGCAAGTTGATGCAGACCCAGTGCAGGCCGGATCGAGCCAGAGGACAGCTTGGAGATGAAGATCTGTTCCCTAGTGGCGACATCTAACTCCTCCACTAGTTCTAATCGTTTTCAAAATAAAGGAAACTAATCTGATTGCAATTGGGGTAGACGGTATTCACCCGATTTCTCTTAGTCATTCATTTTATATGGGCTGTCTAAATATCTCCTTTGTTCAATGCATTGATTAGGCTGTCAAGAAACCCACAATCACAGGAGGTGGCACATGCATGCCCAGAGATCTACCCAAAAGAATATAAGTGACAGCACCAGGAAGGAATTCAGAAGAGAAAACTTCATTTGGGGGAGGGAGTTGGGGGAGAGAGGAGAAGCAATATCTGGAAAGGCTCCCTGGAGGAGGCAGCATTTAGGTTGGACCTAGAAGAAACGAAGTGTGGATTCTCCAAGAGAGATGGGTTGTTTGCCAGCATCCTGGCAAGTCAAGGGGTGCCAGACCCACAGTTGGGGACAAAGTAGGAGTCACGCTTTCATCCTCTGCTGCCATCTCCCAGCTGTCCTCCTAATTTGAAGACTGCATTAACCACATTTTGAGCCAAGGTCCTAATCCCTTTTAGGATTGAAAACCTATGGCTTGAGAGTGGACACCCAGCAGGTAGACTGTGACTGTCTAGAGCCCTGAATTTAGACCAAAGGGCAGGGTTGGGAAAATGGCACTAGGGGCGCTCTCACCAGAGCTCCTAAGTACTAGAGCCAAGCATTCCCGCGCTTTTCCCAGAGGGATCTGATCTGAGATGTACCTTGGCAAATCTGCAGTTTGTCTTTCTGGAGTCACAGGCAGATGTAGACTGGGAAAGTGAAGATCCCCAGGGGGTGGGGAGGACTGGTTTCAGTTATATTCCCCATGAATGATCTGCGCCTTCTGTCAGCAAAACAAAAAAGCATCAGTCACACAAATTTAGTGAAGTCTCCAAACGTATTCTGAATGAAATTCTGCTTTTTTGTACACAACCAATTTCTTCGTTTGAAGTTGGATGCTTTGCAAGCAGAATGCAATTCCATTTCTCATTCCTCAAAGTTGTGGCCTGTGTTAACTTAAGTAGGCATTCACACAAGTATTAAAAAGAAAAACCATTCTCTTCTGGAAAATGGAACAAAGTAGCACCTCTCCAATCAGGGTGCAGATATATAATCTGTAACAACAAATTAGCCCCCTAGTGCTATGCATTTCCAGCTAGCATCCTGCCTTCCCTGTTTATAACTTTGCTGCCTGTAATTATTTTTATTTTTATTTTCTGTCACTTTAACAAAAACCAGAGCCTTTTCTTTTAATGTTTTGTACACAACATGTTCGTTTTGATAAGATGTTCTTTCCTATCCTCTTTTAGCTTGCCTTTCCTTGTTTAGAGTTCTGTATCAGGCGTTTCTAATATTTCCCTCTTTTTTTTAAGAACTTGTCCCTGTCTTGCTTTATTTGTTTGTGTGAAATTTAGTTTGAAAGGAGATCAGAGAGAGCAGGAGGGGTTTGTAATAAGAGAATGACCGAATGACCCAAAGGCTGATTATCTATCATTAACTGGAGACTTGGTGTACCCAAATTACCAAAGAGACCTCAGTCTGCCGGATCCTTACCCAGCTAGAAAGGCAAGCCTGGAATGCACACACTGAAACAGGCTCATGGCATTGCAACCAAGGACATAGTTCACACAACATTTACTTAAGGATTTTTCCTGCAAAACTCAACTCGAGTTCAGTAGATAAATTTTTTAGATTTTGATATGTTGTACTCAGGTAAAAATCTATGCCAAAAGATTACCTATAACATTTGTGTAACTAACTTTTTTGTGTCGTTTCGTTAGGAGCGAAATTGCAGTTAATTGTCTAAGCTCCAGAGAATATTGAGAAATCAAACCAAGCTGCTTTTGATCTGCTCACACTGCTAAACCCAAGCCTTGTAAAAATCGAGGTTTGCCATTAATATTGACAATAAAAGTGTTTCTTTTTGTTAACCTGAAACCTAGCCATCCTTGTGTAACTCCCCTATCTATAAGCAAAGGCCCTGGAAGAATGTAGGAAAGGTTTAGAGGAAACTGTCAGAGCTAAAGAAATCCATCTATGTGAATTTGCAAAGGAAGCTGTGGAACAGAACTTCCCAGGAATGCAACACTACAGTTAAAACTGGGAATGTTCCTGGGCCTCAAGTCAGAAGCAAATTTTTTAGTCAAATAAATGTTTTCTCTCCAAAGCCCCATTTTAAATTGCCAATTGCACTCATATTTTATTCTGAACCCCATAATGCATTGCAGACTAGGTGAAGTCCATTACTTACTATTTCCATAGAACACATATGCAAAATCACACTTCCTCATCTGAATGTCGAGTGATTTCCTCCCGGCTTGAAAGAAAATACCGCTAGTGTGGATGTAATTTGCTTGAAGTAATAATTCGAATGAGTATTTAACATAAATCCTATGGGATGTATGTTTTCACACCGGTTTTGCTCTAAACTCTACATTTTACTACAAACTAGCAAAGATTAACAAAGATCAGATTTACTGTACCTCTTAGGACTAGTATAATAACATTGATAATATCTCCCATGTATCTACATCATGCTGCTTCTTTGAGGCCTTCATGGGGTTATCTTATGGTCCCTTTAGTCTGAATGAGTATTTTAGATTTACAGACACACTTAGACACCTGGAAAAATATTTAGTTCTTCCTTATCAATGAAAACTCTCCAGTGCAGCAATATATCTACCAGTTAATATGGGGATCTAGTCATTGATTATTTAGAAAGAAAGGAAAATTCTACTGACTGTGGATATTAAGATTTTTCTTAAAAGACTTCAGCATGAATCAGTATCTCATTCTTCCATGCCAGTTGCAGATTCAGTAATAGGAAACAAGACAAGAAAAGAAAGAAAAAAAAAAACTTGTAATCTCAAGTGCTGCTAAAAGGCAAATTACAAGGAAGAAATGGAGAGAAGAAGAGAGGGAGGGAGGGAGGAGGGTGGAGGAAGGAAAGAAGGGAAAGAGGGAGAAGAGAAAGAGGAGGAAGGAATGTGCAGGCACCAAGCAAGCCCTGATTTTCTCCACTTCACTGTTTTCTAATTAGAGCTGGACTGAAGAATTCATAAGCAATCAGCCCCTCCACAGTCATCATTCAGCTGAACTAGCCCCTCCCTGCTCCATCTCTCCATGTAGGGAAGAGAAAGGAAGAGGATCCACTCCCTAAATATACCACCCCTACCCCAAATCCAAAAATTTGCTTAAAAGAAGAAGAAAAAAAACCTCACAAGACACAAGGGCAGCTTTTCTTACTCTTCCTTTTTTGAAATAGACACTCAAATCCAACAGAATTTGGTTCTGCTTTGCAGATGTGTACTTTGAGCAGCACCATACTTCTGGAGCCACTTTCACTTGCTATGTCTGTAGACAACTATTTCTCAAAAGCCAAAAAGAAAAGACTACACAACAAGAACTACGCAAACAAGGACTACACAACCCCAGTTAGAGGGAGACCCTTGCCACCACTCAGACAATATGCATTGTTCTGGGTATCCTAAACATCCTGGGACTAAGTGGATAACATGTAAAATGACTCCACCCTACCCTGGTACAGAAAAGAATGCAGAGCCATCAGAGTGTCGCAAGAAGTACTGTCCTTGGAGCAGGTGGGCTGAGGTGACATCTTCAAGAATACATTGCTCCTTCTGTCACCTTCCAGGCTTAATGTTCTTTCAGAGGGTTCTTAGCATGTTCTGAGGCTCATATCATGTAAGAGCATTAAAGATTCTTAAGGGAATGGTCAGAGTCACTTCTACTATGTTGATTAGAACAACAAGGTAAAACGAGATTTGGAAGACGGTGATGAGAACTGAGCCATAATTCCCATTAACATAAAATGCACATTTATGACCCTCTGGCCTGATTCTTTTTGGGTCTAGTTTATTTTGGGTTCTTCTGAGCAAAACAGAGGATACAAACTGCCCTTGCCTTTGAAATAATAAACACCCTGAGACAATCTGTATTTTCCCTAAAACCTAACTAAAGATTTTTTTAAATTAGTTTAAACCAGATTGATTTTTTAAAGTATAATAATATCTCACAAGACCAAAATGTTTGCATGGGCATGTTCAGCCTCTCTGGTGCTCTTTCAGTCTTTTTCCAGGGAAACCAGTACCAGTGACGGCAAAGAGACAAGAGACATGAGGAGCAAAATAAATGTTTGAACCTGATTCTGTCTATTTGGCTGAAGGCAGATGACATGTGCAGTACAGTAGGTGCACCATCAGATACAACAAAGGCACAAAATCCCAAACACTCGCCCAAACCTGGGCTGCCTCTTTGTGAAGCAGTTTCTGGACCCGAGTAAGGCGGGTTTCGGCTCAGCCCTCAGCCTCTGAGGATAGGCAAAGAAGCACCCCTAGCTAGGATTCCTCCACAGGCAGCCAGAGGAGCCCCCAGCAAGCCAGTTCCCTGGGCCTTTGAATACTTAGAACACGTGCATCAACAGCCTCACTAGTGAGGCCCAGGAGTGGGGTTCCCGTGCTGACATCGCAGTCAGGGACTGTGCCTTTCTCCCTTTCTTCTCCCACTTTCCCTCTCCTCAGCAACACCACCCTCTCCTTCATCGCCACCACTATCAGCACCTCCATCACTACCACCAGGATGCCCAGGACACTTAAACTGGGGGCAAACTTGAGATGGTATCCTTGCTTCATAGCTTCCCAAAGGAGCAGGCTAACCCAGTATCCTGGAAAACCTGGAAGACAACAGGCCAAAGGACATTGCCAAAGAAAAGCGGATGTGTTTGTGCATTTAGGGTAGAGCTCAACCATTCCGGTCCAGCCTGGCCTCCCTGAGTCAGTTACTACAGTTGGGGACACCACTAGGGTTCACCCAATTGTCCCCTCTCGTCCAGCCACCTTTCTAAGGCAGTGGCCTCTGGATTTGGGTTTCTGAGCTACATCAAGTCTTAGGCCCTTGGACCACAGCAGTTAACTGATAATGACAATGTCACTGAGAACTGATGTTCAGATTACCATCTTTTATGATTTCTTTTTTGTGTACCATGTTGCCCATTTCCTTTACCACTTGCAATGCTATCTGGGGCCACAAGGCAATTCATTCATTTTTGCTTTTTTGTTCGTTTGTTTCAATTAAAAGTATAAGAAAAGCTAAATGTGGCAAGTTCTGAAGCTTTCAAAATTGAAGCCACTCACCGCTGGTCTCTGATGGACAGAGCATCTCAGTCCCCAACTCAGCCCTCCTCTGGACTCTTCTTCCTCCCTTCAATTCCCAAAACTCCCTTTGAGTCTGAAAGCAGCCAACCAACTAATTTCCCTGAATTTTTATATGTTCCCAGCCCTAGTGCAATCTTACTTTGTCTACCTGCTCCCAAGACCTAAATGTGTTTTTATAAACAGACTTTTTAAAAACGTATCAAATGTCAGAGAATTGAACTACCAGTATTTACACATTCAGGGTTTGCCTCCGGGTGAAAATGTAAACAGAACCCCCAACCACACTACCTGTATTCTTTCCTTGAAGAACCAGGTCTTAAAAAGGCTCTCCTTGTGCTCAAAACTGCAGACCCACGCAAGTTGGGGATTTAGAGCGGTAGGTCACTATTTTGTTCCGAGCTCAACTGCAAGCCCCTGGCGCTTACCAACGAGCCTAGTTTCAGTTAATCCCTATTCTGGGTTCAGTGCCTTAAGACGCTGGGCCGGGGACGTTCGAGGATGTTAACCCATTACCTAGAAAAGGAATAGACCCTGCACCGACTCTTATCCTGGGCTTTGAAGTCCCTGTCTCCTACCGCCCAGCTGCGGCAAACCTGAATATATACATTTCTCAACCCTGCTGCCCAAGACTCTAGGGCTAATAGAGGGCAGGGCCCCAGCACAGAGTCAACGGCAACACCGAAGTTGTTGGGCGCCCTCCATTCGCACTGACCTCGCCTTTCAGCCCCAACCACTTTGTCGGCGGTGAGCAAGGAAAGGACTGTCTTTGTGGAGTCCTTCGGGTGGGCATCGTTTTGTGGCCTGCGGCTGGACTCCGCCCGCCTCCAAAGGGCGATGCCCAAAGTAGAGTATTTTGTCTCCCTTGGGCTACCCCGGCCTGCCCAGCGGCAAGCTCCAGGCCGCCCCGTCCCGCTGGCGCCTGCACACTCTGCCCTCGCCTTGCTCTAATTTACAGCCCGCAGGCTCCTGTTGACACCGTTTTCCACACCGAACTCCTTCGGGTGGAATCTGCATATACACATCCGCCTCCCCTCTCGGCTTGGGGCCAAGCCTGGGGTGATTTCAGATCCATTGACCACCCGCCCTCGCCGCACGCGAACCTTCTCAAGAAGGTTCGGGTGCCCCGCGGCCGGGTGACTTACAAGTGGAGATCCATTTTCTGTCATAATGCGTTCAAGATCACCAAGGCCGGCAGTCTAAACATCCACGAGCCGTCCTCCCGGCCTGCCTCTTAAACTGGCGTTTAATGGTTCCCCTCCGATAACTAAACCTGCTTTCCACAGATGCCCGCTTTTATGAGGGACGCAGGAATGCAGAGATATATTTATATGTTTGTTCATAAAAACTGGAAAATAAGCTCCGAACACGCTGTAAAAAATATTCAGTTACTTACCAAGCAGGCTAGTTAAACCAGGGAAACACCGATACCAGCCACACTACACATTCGGGGAATCGAGGTGCCCGCACTTTGAAATCGCCCAAGGTCTTCGTTGGGGCTGGTGTCCCTGAAGGATGTGGAAATAACAGCATTTACAATCGGCTTCACCGTTCGCCCGGAGGACTCAGCGGTCATCTCCAAAGTTTGCCGCAATAACGTGAGCCACCCCAAACAGCTCTAACCGGGGTAACTTGGTGGGTAGGTAACTCAATGGCCACTGAGACTGGCGTTTCGAGCCTGTAAACAGGTCAAAGAAACACCCTTCTCCAGCCGCTCCTTATCCTTGCTGGGGCAAAGAGCGCCGGCTCCCAGCCGAGCCTTTGTGGGGGACCCCACCGCCCGCCACGAGGCTCCCGGCGCCCCTGCATAAAATTGTAAGAGGCTGCCCGCATCTATTTTCTTACCTCGACTACCTACAAAGCACTTCGAAAAGCAGTACCTGCGTTTTCTTTCTTTCTTTCTTTCTTTCTTTTCGACCAGAAAAGAGAGCAGAGTGATACTGTACCTGGTTAGAGATTCTTCAATATTTGAGACTTGGGGGGAAAAATATTTTAATAGTGAAGCATCTGTTAAACACTTGCATTATCCTCTGGCTGATTAAAAAAAAAAAAAAAAAGTTTTTTTAACCCTGCCCCCCCTCCCTAAGTTTTAATTATCTTATGGTTATGAGGAGGTAGCCAATCCTGGAAGAGGACCTCGGCAATTAGCAACGTGAACATCAAAAAGTTTTATTGCCGAGAGCTCGAGGCGCCGCCCCCGCAGCCCCGGGATTGGCGTGAGGAGCCTCTGACGACATATATTAACCCGAGCAGCCCTAAAGATGTAGCTGTACATGGAGATCTTGCTGGGAAAATCTGCTTGCTCCCCTCACGTCGTCCAGCCCAGGAGAACCACCGCCGTCACCCCGGAGCTTCCTGAGCCACTGCGCAGAGCCCTCCGAGAGCCCGAGCCGCGGCCTTCGAGCTCCAAGGCTCATTCAGGGCCCCAGATCCTTAACCCGAAAGGAGAGGATCTGAGAAAATGGATGCACTGAGACCTCTCTGAAAACCCTCCGAGAGAGCCCGAGAGGAGCGAGGACACGTTACTCGCAGCTAAAATCACATTTAAGGACCAAAACAACAACAACCAAAAATTTCATTAAAACAATAAGCGCCCAAGAACCCAGATCGGGCTGGTAGGGGGAGGGGAAAAGCGGGAAGGGGAGGGTCGCACGGAGGTAGTTTTGCAGTAAGCAGTCGACCCCGCCGCCTCCCGGCACAGCTGGACCGGCTCCTCCAGCCGCGGCTCAGACTCGCCCCTGGATTCCGGGTTAGCTTCGGTGCCAGGACCGCGGCCCGGGCTTGGATTCCCGAGACTCCGCGCAGCAGCCTCGCGGGAGTCCCGGCACCTTTGTATGAGCACGAGAGGATTCTGCCTCCGCGCAGCAGCCCGGGAAGCAGGAGCCGAAGCACGGGCCGTGGAGCAAGGCGGGAACCGGCGGCGGCGGCGGCGGCGGCCAGGGGCGCACGGTGCCAGGACCAGCTCGCCGCGCCCCATGGGGAGCCGGCGGCCGCAGCGCTGCTGAAGCGGGCCCGGCTGGCCAGGCGGGGGGACGGGGCCCGGGCTGCAGCAGCCCCCTCTGCGGCTGCCGGGCGGGCCCGGGCTCCCGGGGGCTGGGGGGTGGGGGGTGGGGGAGGACGCCGAGCGCCGAGGCAGGGGCCCGGGCCGAGGGCGCGGCGGGGCTGCGCTCACGCTGGGGCGTGTGGAGGGGCGCGGAGAGCGAAATGAGTCTGGTAGGCGGTTTCCCCCACCACCCGGTGGTGCACCATGAGGGCTACCCGTTTGCCGCCGCCGCCGCCGCAGCTGCCGCCGCCGCCGCCAGCCGCTGCAGCCATGAGGAGAACCCCTACTTCCATGGCTGGCTCATCGGCCACCCCGAGATGTCGCCCCCCGACTACAGCATGGCCCTGTCCTACAGCCCCGAGTATGCCAGCGGCGCCGCCGGCCTGGACCACTCCCATTACGGGGGGGTGCCGCCGGGCGCCGGGCCCCCGGGCCTGGGGGGGCCGCGACCGGTGAAGCGCCGCGGCACCGCCAACCGCAAGGAGCGGCGCAGGACTCAGAGCATCAACAGCGCTTTCGCCGAACTGCGCGAGTGCATCCCCAACGTACCCGCCGACACCAAACTCTCCAAAATCAAGACCCTGCGCCTGGCCACCAGCTACATCGCCTACCTCATGGACCTGCTGGCCAAGGACGACCAGAATGGCGAGGCGGAGGCCTTCAAGGCAGAGATCAAGAAGACCGACGTGAAAGAGGAGAAGAGGAAGAAGGAGCTGGTCAGTACCAGGGGGCGGCAGGCGGTGGGGTTGAGGGGGTCAGGGAACGGGTGCTCCCGGCCTCTTTCCAGTTGGGCTGAGAAATGGCAACTCGTGTTCTTTGGCTGCGTCCCGCGCCAAGGTTGTTTGCACCAGGTAGTGTGAGGATGGCTTCCGGCATAAGCAGAGAGTTGAGGGGAGGGTGTCAGCAGGAAGAGGAAAAGGTTAGGGATGCTTTGCGCTGGTGATCTTACCTCCGGGTTATCACTGCTCCCCTAGCACTTAGGACGGACCTCGAAAACTCTGGGTCTTGATCTATCGCGATCGCACTGGTCTGGACGGACGCCTCATCCCGTATCTGTTAGACCCTTCTTTCGGCCTCCAATCGGATCTTGCTTTCAGATGTTTCCAGAATAAGTCTCCAAGAAGCCCTTGATTCCCATTATTTCACTATTGATAGCACTCCCTACCCCACTCCCAGAAGGAGGCTGCCACTGAGACTGAGTCCTGAGTTTTGTGGTTGTTCTCATACTATGCCCTGAAGACGTAATGGTAAACATAAAATGAGTACTTTTGACTTCAAAATACAGTTCCAATTTTTCCATGGCTATGACGTTAAAATGTAATTTCCCAGATAAATATATTCCATTGGCATTTCTAATTTTATTTGAATGAGCCGGTACATTTTAAGGGGGAAAAGGTATTACTGTGGTCATTGTTTCAAAAATAACACGAAAGTAAATTGAGCCGCTTAAAGTTTTCTAAGATTCCTACCAAGTGCCCACAGGGCGGTGGTGCAGGATAGAGCTATGTCCACGAAGGGCCCGGAAAATAAAATTTGTCAAATTTTTCTTCTTTGGTCCCTGCAGCCCTTTGGTGGCTGCATAATCGAGTGACCTCCCGAATAACCAGAGATTTCAGAGGCCTTGAAGGAGAGGCACTGCTGAGCCGGAGGCCGAGAGCCTCTGGCCGAGAGGCCCAGGCCGAAACAGGCTCCTTCGCCCTGTTTTTCCTAGAGGTGGATCTGGGATTGCTAATGAAAACAGAGAAACCAGACTTAGCGCCGACTCCAGCGCCCGCCCCTACATCTGGAGTAAGAGAAAAGGCCCCCAGCTCCTCCATAAACGACTCGAAAACCGGCGGTTGTTTATAAACTTGTGGATCCGGTAGTTGAGCTCTGCAGCGCGGAGGCCTCCGCGCCGGCTAGGGTAGCGCTAACCTTTGTAGCTTCTCTGCAGGGGCTGGGACTCCCCCATCGTATCCTTTCCTCTCTGGTTCACTGTCTCCTCCGGCCCAGGAAGTGCCGGGTCGGTGTGGAACCAGGAATCCTCTCTGAATTTCTCTTTCCACTTTTCTTGCCCTCGCCTTCCCTCTGTCCAGAACGAAATCTTGAAAAGCACAGTGAGCAGCAACGACAAGAAAACCAAAGGCCGGACGGGCTGGCCGCAGCACGTCTGGGCCCTGGAGCTCAAGCAGTGAGGAGGAGGAGGCGAAGGAGGAGGAGGAAGAGAGCGCGAGTGAGCCGGGGCCAAGGCGCCAGATGCAGACCCAGGACTCCGGAAAAGCCGTCCGCGCTCGGCTCTGAGGACTCCTTGCATTTGGAATCATCCGGTTTATTTATGTGCAATTTCCTTCCCCTCTCTTTGACCCCCTTTGAGGCATCCGCTCCCCGTCTCCCCCTCCAAAAAAAAAATGGATATTTGAAGAAAAGCATTCCATATTTTAATATGAAGAGGACACTCCCGTGTGGTAAGGGATCCCGTCGTCTCGTAGATTCTGTGTGCGTGAATGTTCCCTCTTGGCTGTGTAGACACCAGCGTTGCCCCCCGCCAACCTATCCAACCCCTTCCAGATAAAGACAGTGGGCACTAGTGCGTTTGTGAAGTGTATCTTTAATACTTGGCCTTTGGATATAAATATTCCTGGGGATTATAAAGTTTTATTTCAAAGCAGAAAGCAGGGCCGCTAACATTTCCGTTGGGGTCGGTATCTAGTGCTGTCCGTTCATCTGTGGTCGTTCCCTCTTTGAAGATGTTTCCAACAGCCACTTGTTTTGTGCACTTCCGTCCTCTAAAACTAAACGGAATTTAATTAATATTGAAGGTGTAAACGTTGTAAGTATTCAATAAACCACTGTGTGTGTTTTTTTTTTTTTTTTACAGAAACCCTAATCTTTTAATGGTTGATACCTCAAAAGAGTTTTGAAAACAAAGCTGTTATACTTGTTTTCATAATATTTAAAATATTCAGAAGTAAACTAAATTATCATGATTGCCTCTAACTTTATTTTAAAGACTCAGTGGTTCCAACCAGTCAACCTGACCTGCGGTCTACGCAGGAGGAGGAGGTGCTCTTAAAGAGAAGTGTCCTTGTTTCAAACCCTACAAAGGGTCTGGGCTCTGTCGGTATGGTGTCTCTTTCCCTCTTCCACCAGCTGGAGAACGCTGAGTATTCTCTAGAAGGAAGATCTGGGCTGGAGAACCCAGCCCGGCAGTTCGCTCAGAAGCTGTAAAGGTGCTCTTGCGTTCCTGAAATCAATCAGAAGCCGTTTCTTGAGGCCGTCAGTTTTTGTTTGGAGAGTGTGTTTCTGGTGGAGGAGTTGTGAGAACCCCGGCATTATTGCTGCAACGGGAACTAGTCTGGGTGTTTAATTCAAACTATGGGGCTTTCATCCAAGAAAAAAAAAAAGGAAAAAAGAGAGGAGAGGATTTTGCTTGTATTCTATACGGGGGATTCTCATCTGAGCAGGCGGGAAAGGGGAGTGGAAGGAGTTTCGAAAAAGTCCATGATTAGGTAACAAGGAATTTTATGTCAAGTAAGAAATCGCGAACAAGACCACGGATTTAAAGGAGGGCGAGGGGTGGGTTAGATTTACAAGGAGTTAGAGGGAACTCAATATTAACTGTGCGGTGTCTGAAGTCTTCCCGGCCGCAGCCCAGCGGAACAAGCGACACCCTCCCGGGACTACTGGCAGCCGGGGACCCGGGATCTCTCCCTGTTGGGTCTTTGGGCTCCCTGAGTCCCAGCTCGTCCCGGAAGAAAGTCCCAGCGGCCTCCTTTGCCTGCAGCCTTGGCGGAAGCTTGAATCTCAGCTCTAGAAACCGGAGAAATTAAAGTGCCTGTGCCGGCTGAGGGGAGGGGGGAGGAGGCTGGGAGGGATTTTGGAAGGGGGTGGGCGGAGGAGAGAGAAAGGTGAACCGCATTAAAAAGTGGTTTGTTTCATGAAACGCCACGTATATAAATCTGGTGTTGGAGAGGCTTGCCAGAGGGTTTCCATTCTGGAACCCATCCTCAGGGTGATGTTCGCACCTTGGCCTCGGGCACAGACCCTCCCGCGATATCCCAAGGGTTCCCGCGCCTAGCTGGTGTCCACCATGACCCCTCTGCCTGCAGCAGGCCGAATCAGACCCGGCGTGGGCGATTTCAGAAGTGCCCAGGGAGAGACAAGCTAGAGGCGCTGCGGACTTCTGCGGGCGGCTGACAACGCGAGGGCGAGGGGTTAGAACAACTCGGCCAAAGCGATCTGAACTTTCTCCTCTTGGGTCAGCCGGCGCTGGGTCGACCTGGTGGGCGCGGGGCTGTGTTTACAGACACTTGCCTTTGTTTATAACACGGGGAGGAGGTGTGGGGGAGGCGCGCCCTGATTTTCTGTTGCTCTCCCAATCCTCCTGCGTTTGATCGAGTGGTTCCCTCCCTCTCCTGGTTTCAGTTGTCTTCTGCGTCTTTATTTTAATCTGCTCAGGAGAAAGCCATCAGGTCCTAGACTTGGAAGAAAGGAGCCTACCGAAGTGTTGGAGTAAACAGTGGTGGAGGAGGTGAGGTTTTAAAAACAGGAACCGGAGAGTTGTCTTCACCAGGCACGTACCCTTCTGTGCGCCTTGCGTAGCTGGTCTCCGCCATCTGGGCCTTAAGACACTTCTGCAGGTTTAACACTTTCTCTGGCTTATTAAACAACAGCAGAGGGAAACCAAAAGAGTCTGGCTCACCATTGCTACGGAGAAACTTGCTAATACGCGTGATTTTTAAACCTGCGCTCCTCTTTGGCCCCGGCCAAGCGCAGCCTGCCTCCTCTTCCTCAGGGCCAGCAGCACCAGGCCTGGTCACCCCACCCGCCCTGCCATTTCAACTCACCAGAAACCCTAACCAGCCAGATACCCAGCAGACCCGACACCTCAGACGGCAGAATGCCCAGCTGCCTGAACCTGCAGGCGGCTGAACCCCCTAACCAGACGCACACCCCAACTGACCAGATGCTTCAACCGGCAAGACACCCCAGATTATCTGTCACCCCAGACTCTCCCAGCCACCTAACATCCCCGCCCCACGTTGTCAAGTCCCAGGAAGTGAAAGGAGTACTGGGCAGGCGTTTCTTCTGAGCTTCCATGCTTTTCTCTTCCAACACTTATTTCTCTTTTAACTTCTTCTTTGTTTAAAAAAATTTCCAAGCCTCTACTTGCGGGACCGGCTAAAAGGCCTCTGTTTTAATTGCTCGGATAATGTGGTTGCTGCCATTTTGTTAAGAGCAATCACTCCTGCAGGGAAATCACAAGCGTTCTAGACAGGCCGGAGCCGACAAAAATGTAGGATTTGACGTTAAAAGCTAAATGGGAAGCTGCGGCGGCGGAAGGTAAATTGATGGTAGATCTGGCTGTCAGGGCTCTGCCCCAGACCGCTGTGCAGGCCAAGCGCCTGATAACCCTGAAGCACCGGAGGGGCAAAGGCTTGGCCAGTTGTAGACTGTGTGTGTGTGTGTGTGTGTGTGTGTGTGTAGACCCATTCTCAGCTTGGGAAGCAGTTTGAAAAACTGCAGAGTGGGGGCCCTGCTCCCAATTGCCTGGGCACCGACAGCAACTTAAAGGGCTTTTCCAGGCCGAGACAGCAAGCTCCAGCTTTCGGGATGGGTTAGCCAGTAGGCCCAGGCATTTAGGAAAGGTGGACCTCTGGGTCTGGGCTGCCTCCTTAGGTGTAGGAGCACCAAGTTGCTTGGTTGTGATGAGGTGAATATAGCAGCCGTGCTAGAGAGCGCAGCCTGAGGGCCTCTTAGAAAGCACTTGTGTGTGTGTGTCAGGAGTGGAGGGTGCCTCAATTCCTTCGACCAGACTCTGCTAGCCGCTGCCCCAGCTTGGCGTGAATTGCAGAGCTAGTCTCCCACTCGGATTGGTGAAGTAGCAGGAGAACAAGAGAGGTGGGCGCACCTGGAATTCGCAGGAAGGGGTGAAGAAGGTGAGGATGAGCTCAAATGCAAAGCGGCAGGGAGTATGAGACTTGGGAGTTCCTTCCCAGACTATAGATTTGCAGAGAGAACCCGGGCCAGTTGCAAGGGCCTGAGGTGTGTGCGAGGGACATAAGCAGGGCAAAGCGTGCCAGGAAAACTGGGACTGAATATACACTGCGGGCCTACAAAGCGCAAGAAACCACTCAGTTAGCCCTGAAGCTTTAATCAAATGTTGCGCGGATTGTTTTCCACAGCCGCCTTCAGTTCTCCCTGCCTGTGAATCCCACCCAGGCTCCTAGATTTGGAAAAGGAGCTGGCTAGTGGGTGCCAAGCAGAGATGGTCTTGAGGGAGGCTTGTGGCATGGGCCCCGTAGAGGGCCGAATGTGGACCCTTGTGACCTGAGGGTACCCATTCCCTCTATTGGACCCAGCTCACAAGAGTCCTGATCTCCACGTAAGGAGGGGGCGCTAAGGAGTCTCCCGGACGCACAGGACTCCTGGCCTCTCAGAGCCTGCGGATCTCTTGGAGAGAAAAACCCAGGAGTCACCCTCAGACTGTGGCCCAGGACCCTGGTTGGAGGCTCCAACAGCCCCCTCCCTGAGGAAGCTCCGCGGTGCAATGAATTGCTATTGGGATTAAGTCTACGGGGAATGGGGGTTGGGGGAGACCAACTACGTGTTTTTTAAATGTTTAGAAAGAGGGGGGAGGGGAGAACTCCGGGAGAGGAAACCAATCCCACGTTTCCGGGGGCAGGACAGTTCTGAGCGCGCCGCCTTACCACCCAGCCCCTGCGCAACGCGTGCTTTCCGCACAGCAGCTGTCTGCTCAGCTCCAATCACCCTGGTACCGCTAAGAGGCTTCAGTCGGAGGGCTAATGGAGGTTAAAGAGCACCAGGTATCTGACTTACGTGCACCGAACTTACAGATCTCTCGCCCCGTTCTCCCAGCTCTACCCTGTCGAAGCCAGTTCCCATCGTGAAGTGCACCCTCACCTCTTCCCCCAAGCGACCCCCCTGCACACACATTCCCTTCAAATTCTCCCGGTATTTGGGCCGCTTTGATGATCAGATGGTAGAGCCCTGATTACAAATTTATTCCCGGCCGCTCTGTCGGTCTTTATCTCCGCTACTAAGGACATCTGGGAGTGATTAGTGCCGTGCCCGCGCCCGGCAGCGCTCGCCTATCTGGCCGCGGCGGGGCCGGAGCCTCGCTGACGTCAGGGCAGACGGCTCGGAGCCATCCCAGCCGAGCTGGGTGTAATCGGCGGCCGCGCGGCCAAGTCCTCCCCGGGCCAGGCCGGCAGCTGGAACGCGCCGCCCGCCTGCGTATAGGGACTTTATAAATATGTATTTTTAGCCCAGAAGACTTTGTGTTTTCCTTGTTTGGGGTAAGGAGGGGCCAGTTAACGTCTCTGCTGCCCCCTCCCCACTCTAAATTTTCCAACTCGCTACGGCTGGAGCACTCCCGCCTGGAAAGCCTTCCACAGGCGGTCGCTTCTTTGCTATGTCCCTGCGCAGGCGAAGCTTCCCTGCGGCAACAACTGCGGCCCGAGCGGTGCCAGTGCAAGTCCTGGATGGGATTGGGGTGGCTCTTAGGGGTAAGGCTCTTATGCCACCTCTTAGGGCTGCCCTCCTCTCACTGGCAACTGCTCCGCCCTACAGCCCTCGGGCCAGAATTGTGGGAGTTTCTGTCTAGAGGGATGGCCTGGCAGAAGCTGATTACAGAATGCGATGTCTTTTAGCAGCTGCCTTTGCACCTGTCATTAAAGGCTAAAATACCTAGCGAGCCGAGGCGCTGGACCCTCTTTCGCCCCGCCCTTCCCCCAACCCCCCAGGGAGTTGTCCTTGGCGCAAACACACCTCGCAAGGGCGAGGACGGCTGGCGGCAGCTTTGTCCCCTACTACGTCCCAGTGTTCAGAGTAGAGGCTGCATATATTTGCATAATTCCTGGACGGGCTGATTGACGCCCCTGACCCTAGCGTTCTGCGTGCTGGGCTGGTCTCTCCTGAAGTAAGGGGTGCTGGGATTAATCCAACACCTGAACTTTCCACTCCCCGGACAACTTGATACAATGACAAATTCAGCCCGGTTTTCACCCTACCTTCACCAGAAATTCTGATTCAGCGGGTCGGGGGCTCGACTCGAAGCCTGCAATTTTCAAAATCTCCCCCAGAGGATGCCTAACCACTGTGCCAAAGGAAGGCACACCCACCCAGCCTGTCTCCCACCCTGGACACCTTCTCCATGACCCGTGTGAAGTCCAGGATGGTAAGAATGGCGGATGGGTGAAGACAGGCCTGCGTTATTTAAAGTCTTTACAGGGAGAGAATTAGCCATATTATTGGATCAACCCTACACCTTTGACTCATTGGGCAGCACAAGGATTCAAAGCAAACCCAGAAGATGCTGTTTATTCCTGCCCGGGATACAAAGGGCAAGCAGAGTGTTCAGTCAGAAGCTAGCGTGAATGTAACTAGAGGAAAAGGAAAACAGCTGGTGATGTGAGTGGATCGACAAGAAGATCTATTTGGGGTACACAAATAGTATCACAAATAATCAGGGAATCCAACTGAGGAAAATTCCCAAAAGTCCATGTCACCTCAGTTCTTTGAGGAAACCCTATACACCAACTCCAAAGTGTCTTCATGTAATCTAGAATCAGAAAGAAACATTTCCTCTCAAGTCAGGGAAATGTCCCGTTGAGAGCCTGGTCCCCTCTCCTACCCACCCCTGTCTGGAGCCAAGAGGGAAGGAAACAGCTCTATAGTTTGGGGGCTAAGGATAGGGAATGAGACTTTTAGACAATTATGTCCTGAGTGACTGAAGGATTTTGGCCTATTTGTGCTTCTAGGAGGAGGAGAAATGGGCAATATCTGCACAAAATACAGTTCTCTAGAGTGCTGGAAAGTGGGTTCTCTATGATCTGTCTGAATGGTGGAGCTGACTGAGATACATTAGTTTTCTAAATCATTCAGGTCGCTCAAAAGCAAACAAACAACAGCAAAAAATAAGCAAACAAAAAACTCCACATCACTTGTGCCTATAATACTTTCTTGCTCAGAGTATAAACAAACTTCTACTTGAATTAAGTGGCATAAATCCACATGGGACACAGGCCCAGAGAGTCCCAGTTTGGATTTTCAAGCGAAGAAGACAGACTTGCAGGTAGCTAAACTGTTGGTGCAAAAGATCAGAGGGTACTCACCAGGCCACTTCTGCGACTAACACCCTAGTTGTTTTCTCAAATAGTATTTTCAATGCATGACCAATCATGAGCAACCAGATCTAACCAACCTGATGATTCTTCATGGCTAGATGGAAAGGAAAATATCATTCCTTAATGTGTCACCAAATCATTTTTCAGTTCATTGGTGACCCGGAACTAAAGAGTAAGGGAGACTCTTCCGTAAAGGCAGGTTGTTTGGAACTTGTTTTTTGCCCCACCCGCCGAGATCCTTTACAACAAACAGTGTACTGACTCAGGGTCAGTGAGAATGTTCAACCTTCATTGCCTAGAGAAGAGGCCAAAAAAGATATGATCCTAAGATGGCAGTAAATCCATCCTTTGTAAAAAGATGGAAGCCAATGGCCACTGACGCCAGTGCAGGGTTGTCTTCAGTTTAAAGTGGGTTGTTAATGTCGTTGCCTGGAGCTGACATTTTTGTCTTTAGGATAAGGCAGAAAAGCAGGAAAAGAAGACTGTTACTTTTGAAGAAAACCTGAAAACGCAACCTCAGTTGGTAACTAGTACTTGGCTAAGAAGGAAAGCCGGTGCGGTTTTAATGCAAGAAAGTAATGGCCAGGCCTCTTGACCATCGCCTTCGCTTTGCAAATCTGGTTTTCATATTCTTGCTCAGTAATCACCCAAAGCCATAACTGTCTCTGAAATTATTCATTAAAGTCATTTTCAGGGATTCTCACAGGATGACTCTTTTACGTTTATGATCTTGTGAGAACAATGACATCAGCCTCTGTTTTCCGCTTTTAATTAATGTGCCGCGAAGAGGCGAGGGGCCGTGGCTGTGTGCGTGGGGAGGGGGCGGGCCGGGATGGAATCCGCCGGCCCTGGTGCTCCCGGCGCGGTCAGCTGAGCTCAGGCGCGCAGACATCCTTTGATTAAGGAGGGTATTTCGGGGAGTGCAGGCTGTGCAGAAGATCACGGCTGTGCCCTGTGGTGCTGTCAGCAGTGACAGATCCCAGATGGGGCCGCTACTGTATGGCAGATTGAGTTTCTCCGCAGAAAACTCACCCTCCCTCCTAAACGTCTTCAAAAACCTTCTCCAGATACTCCAGGTCTCTTCGTGTGAAACTGAAAAAGTCCAACCCCAAAGTTGGTTTTGAGTGCGTGTGTGTATGTTACTTTTTTTTTTTTTTTCTTCCTTCCTCTATTTTTTCTCTGCACTTCTTCCTCTTCTGAGCATCTTCGACCCGCAGGGCTACCTGGCTGCTAGTAGAGTAGACGTGGCGGGCCTGGGGGTTCCTGTTCGCCTAGCTCACAGCGCCACGCCGACGACACAGCACCGAAGGGCCCCGAAGGCAACCCGGTGGGTAGGGGCGCGGCGGACGGGAAGTGGGGGGCAACTGTAGCGTATCTCGGGAAGCCGGGGTGGGCTGCACGGGCCAAACATTCCAGTGCAGAGAAGGGGAGATGCTGGCGGGAAGCGGGGAGCAGGGGGCCGGGGCAGGGGGCGGCGCGGACACAAAGGCGGAAGCAGAGAATACCTTGGCCAGGCTCCTGAACCTGCTCCTGCCAGCCATCCGTCTTTGCTCGGCGGAGCGTCGATTCACCAGCCTGGGCATTTTCGAACGGCAAAGTGGAGACCAAAAAGAGGGCTCAGGGGCTAACTACTAGGATTGGGAAACGGTGAAGACGGGTCCCAGATGCAGCAGGGGCTCGGCAGGGTCTGGAATGGGGAGAAGGGGGACTGCGGAAGTCCATACTGCGGCCCAAGGCCGAAGGCTGGACAGGCCTCTCCAAGGTGAGACGGGGAGCTTGAAAAGTAGGTTTCTGCATAAGAATTTACCCACTTAGGGATCGCTAGTCTGGGTTCCGAGTTTCACATTCCAACAGTGTGTTGGAAACTCTGTTGCAGAAACATTTGAACTTATTTTAAACCTTTATTTTAAAAAATAAGTAACTTTACATAAATGCCCCGGGTTCCCTGCCTACCTGTATACAACCGAGAATCCCCCCAGTCCCCTTGTCCCCCACCCTAGGTATCCAAGACTGGCTCCCGGGGAGCAGCAGTGGCTGGGAGAGAGGCAGAAAGGCAGAGGAAGGTGTGCCGCACCCAGTTCGGAGCGGATTTCCAGGCCCCACCCATTCCTGCCCTCGCGGTCCTCTTTTAACTGTAGAACTTGGAGTGTTCCCGCGGGCGAAAAAAATGAGAGAACAGAGGGGAACCTAGAGAGACCGAATACTGTTTTAACTTAAAGATAGGCAATTTCTTTTTTCTTCGGGCAGCCTCCTCCCACAGCCCTTCGGGGTGAAGGCAGCTTGCAGAGCCTCTGTTAGGCTTACAAAAGGACCTCTGGGGAGCAGAGAGAGGAGCTAAAAATACCTCAGACGCTAGGCCCGAGGTCCGGGAGGAGCTCATCACTCCCTCTCGCTCTGGCCCTGCCCAGGAGGGCGCTTTCGCCTTTTGCATTCTGAGGGCCGGGCCGGCGAGGCTAGGGGCCCACGCTAGTTTTGCCTTCACTTTGCGACCAGACCCGGCTCTTTTGAGGCTCCGCCGGTTACTCTTAATAAAGAAGACCTCCAGTCCAATCTCCGGTAAAATCAGAAAATCAGATGTCACACTTTTGATGCTCTCCAGTAAGCCCCCTCCACAGATTCAGTTTTTAAAAAGAAAAGAGGTGGGACAGTTAGGCCCTATTTTATACCAAAAACAATACGGTCACGCAAAGATTCTTCTTTGGGTAACGCGCTGTGTGGACATACGCAGTTACTTGCAGTCCTGGGACACCATCTGATTGTGAAAGAACCGGTGGACCCCTTATTTCAGCCCTCTCCAGGAAAAAAAAAAAAAAAAAAAAATAGCAGTTACTTCCCCCTCGTGTCCCACCTTGGTTATCGGTAAAAAAACGCAAAACTCCTTACATAAAGGCAAAACACACAATGAATTTCAAAACTCCCGCTCGCCCCCTCTGGAAGGCAGCTTTTCTTTTCTCTGCCCATGCTGGATGAAAGTGGTTTATTTTGATTTTTTTTTCTTGTACCCACATGCCTTGTAAAAGGTTCCTGTGCACGGGGCCTGGCCCCCCTCTGATGACCGCAGGGCCTTGCTTCCAGACTGCAGTCCCCGCCACTTGGTTTTTAAGTCCTCGCCTGGAGCCGAGGTGTAATTGTGACCCCGCCCGAGCCCCGAGCCTCCCGGGGGGATGGTTGGCCCGGCCTGCGTTGGGGCCGGGACCTCCCAAGTGGCGGCCTGGGCGCCGGGAGCCGCGTGGTCTTCTCCTTCCCTGCCTCCTCCCTCTCTCCCTCCCCTGCAGACTTTGCTCGTTTTCTCCTCATTTCCCCAGCTTGCTAAGCGTTACGGCGTACAGAATTTCTCCCCACTTTTTTCGTTTTCTCTTGCCTTTTCCTTTCTAGCACCTTATTACCGCTCTCTCGGTCGCCTTCACGTTGAGATCCCAGGCCCAGAGAAGCAAAGTGGGACTTTGTCGAAATATGGGGGGAAGAACTGGGAACCTCTGGCCCCCTCGGCGCCGCGGTGGAGTCGGAACCCGGCGCGCCTCTGCGTAACGTCAGCGCGCGGGGTAATTTACCTTCCCTGGGCGTCTGTCAATATGACTAATTTCCACAGGGGTCAAAAAGCCTTTCTCCGGCAGTCCATCTTGGAACGCTCTCTTACGCAGTAGACGAGGTTGGTTGTTTTGTTTCCAACCCTAGAAATAAATACTCTTGGGGCGTCCCTGCCATGGCAGCCCGAGAGGAGCAGAGGAACATACACGGTGTCAATTAAAGGCAGTTTTCCTTGAACTCTGAACTATGATCGGCCGTAAACGAGAGCGACCTGCTTGCCTTTTAATACACATTACCTAACTCGTCCTTGATACCAATGGTTTCTTTAGAAACAGAAAATCAAAAAAAGGAGGAAAATAATCATCGCTCCAGTTCTTCTCTGCCGCCTGCAGATGCCTATTGAAATATTTTATCTGCATTTCACGGTGTAACTTAAATGTAGAGTATGTGCGCGTGTCTTGCTAATCTGGCCTGGACAAAAAGTAAATATATTATCCGGGTAGTGTTTTACAATAAGTTTTAAACTGCTACCAAGCTGTAAGTGTGAATCAGTGCTGTGGAGCTAATTAAACATTCTCTGGGACTCGCCAGAAGCGGCTAATTGATACTGGTAGCAAAACCTGGACTCACTTTAAGAAGTGCTCGGAAGGAAGCCTGCGTGGCTAGCGGGTCAGGACGATTCTGTCTGCAAAGTCCTCTCTTGCATGGAGCAGGGTGTGGGAAGATGAAGAGTATTTTGGCTCCCGCGGGGCACGCAGATGGGCCCCTTGGGTCTTCGAGGAGGTAAACGTCTCCAATTTGGGGAACTGGTGTCCAGCGAGAAATGAAAGTCGCCAAATAACCCATTTTTCTCCCACCCAAGTTCAGGCACTGAGGACCCAGCTAATACACTTCTCTGAGTTAAATGTTTAACAAACTCTCTGAAAAAAATATGTCCCCACCCCACTTCTTGTGGCCTTTAGGCAAGTAAATGCCTGGATTTGGAGCAATTAGGAGCCTCAGTGGAACTCACGGGAAACCTAAGAACTAAGATAACCAAGGAGAAGCCTAGGAAGCCTCACAGAGGGGTGCCTGAAGTCGTGGTCCCTGGCTGCTGCCTGCACAGGTGGGTGACACACAGCCCCACCACCTTCCCCCACAGCCTGACCTCCATACCTGCTCTTTCGTTCTGGCCACATGCAAACACACACACACACACACACATACACATACACACACACACATCTCTTTCCCTCTCTCATCTGTTGGTGCATTTATGACCTAATGAAAGTATATCCTTTAGGGAAAAGACTGTCTATAAAACTTGAAATATGAAGAACCCATTTGGATATTCCCACTCCAGGCCAGGCCTGAACTTGAAGTTTTTTTTAGCACAAACACCTTGTCTCCTTCTGTTGCTTCTATAATCACCCTGTTATTTTTACTAAACGATGAGAATTGGTTCTAAATGACCTCTGCTCATTTCCTGTGGAAGGAGAAAAGTCTCCAACCTGAGAATATATCTTTATTTGCTGGAAGGTATTTTTGGTGGGAGAGGAGGGGAATAATTTTACTTTCTATCCCTTGTCATCTTGGAAAAATCCTGACACTGTACGTTCCAACTTCTGCAAACAACTGGGGAAACCAAGGATGCTTTCAACTCCCTTCCATTTCCTTCCTGCCCCACCATTTCCCCCAGTTGCCACCTTTTTGGGTATTACAAACATTGACCCATTCTTTCTCCTGGTCACTATGTGAAATGCCTATCAGTTTCCAACATAAATGAGTGCCCTTTGAAAATCCTATTGTTAACCACCTGCCTTTGTGGGAAAAGGCCATCTGATTTTGTGTTTTGGGGAGGGTCTGTTTATTGCCACAAATGGATAGAATAGATATTATTGCCTTGTGATTTTATATATAGCATATCTTTTTTTTTTTTTTTTTTTTTTTTTTTTTTTTTTTTTTTTTTTTTTTTGAGACGGAGTCTCGCTGTGTCGCCCAGGCTGGAGTGCAGTGGCCGGATCTCAGCTCATTGCAAGCTCCGCCTCCCGGGTGTTTACGCCATTCTCCTGCCTCAGCCTCCCGAGTAGCTGGGACTACAGGCGCCCACCACCTCGCCCGGCTAGTTTTTTGTATTTTTTAGTAGAGACGGGGTTTCACCGTGTTAGCCAGGATGGTCTCGAACTCCTGACCTCGTGATCCGCCCGTCTCGGCCTCCCAAAGTGCTGGGATTACAGGCTTGAGCCACCGCGCCCGGCCTAGCATATCTTTAAACAAGACAGTTAAGTCTCTTATTTTGCAATTTGACCTTCGCTGTAAGAGTGGCTTAAGTTGTTTATTAGCTGGGACTATAAAACAGGAAAAGCTGCAGGAGAAATAAACAAAAGAATGAGCTGAAGAGCTCTATACTTTGGTAGAGTTGATTTGTTTATTTGCATATTTCTTGAAAAGGAAAACAGTTCTAGCTTAAAATCTTTTTGTCATCCAGCAGCCATTTAATGACCTACGGGTAGAAGGGGTCGATTGTTCAATACCCTGCTTAGTTGATCCCTTTGTTTCTGCGTTTACATCATGAAAGGAGTTTACATCATTACTCCCCCCTTTTTTGTTTAAACTTAAAGTTTCATGAGTAGCAAGAACTTTTACACCTAGGTAAAGCCTTGGGAAGGGAGCAAAGTGCTCAGTCTGCTAAGGTGTAAGAGGATGTACATGAAGGGGAGTGCTCTGAGAGACAGTCATTTCTAGGGAAAAGTCTTGTCCTCTTAGTAACAACAAAAAAGTCTATTTTCAAACATCTATTAGACAATGTCAATTTTTCATTTCAATTGTGTTCTAGCTTAGCCTTTCCACTTGGGACTGAGGGCTCAGCCAGTCCTCCAAGTCTCTGATCCTAGAACTTAACTGGAGGAGCAAATGGCTTTAAACTGACAAGTCTCTCCATTTGGGAAGATGAGGGAGGAGAGGAATAATGTGCATTTTGCCTCACCTAAGATTTTGTACTTCTGTGAACAAATAATATTTTCTAGTTCGGTTTTCAACTTATGACCCATTGAGCAAAACAGAAAGTTATTGCATGTTTTTCAATCCCATATCATCAGTAGGTAACATCCTCCTTCTCAGTATGTGGTATTTTGTGTGAATATATTTAGCATCAACTCTCTCATATATATATTCTAATCAGATTAATTTTTCATGAACAGGCAGTAATTCTCATGGTTTAAAAATACCCAAAATGTACATGTGAAAAGTCTCTCCAGTTTCCTCACCCACCGTGATTCATTTCTTATGCATCCTCTCAGAGCTTCCTAATGAGTGGAAAAGCAAATAGAAATATCATCCCTATGGTTCTAGAATAATGCAGGTTGCTCCAGTTGTATCTGTTCTGCTGGTAGGGGGAGAGGAGAAGGAGGGCGTCTTGGAAGCTTTGAAGAGCCTCACACCAAATAGAATTTGGGCAAGGTGTGAGATTCTACCTGACTGTAATTTCAAATATCTGGGAAAGAGAAGATGGGGCACATGTGGAATAATCAATCCTTAGGTCTCCAAATTGGATTGTCTTTTCTCTGTGGATGAGGACAAAAAATAAGAAAAAAAGAAAGAAATACAAGAAGTAAAAGGAGTGAGATCAAAATCTGTCTAGAATTGTGGGAATATGGTTCCTCAATTTTTGTGTGTCCTCTCTCTCCAACTCAAACTGAAAAGGTCCACATTGTCTGCATCATATAAGTAATAAATACATTTTCTCCTACCATAGAGAGGTTTTTTGCTATGTTCTAGTCCATAGATGGTTTACATGGCTTATAACGGAAGGAGGTGGGGGATTAGGAAATACACATTTATCACAAAACAATTGAGACAAATTTTGCAGTATAATAACTATGTGTAGACTTGATAGACCCCAGGCATTTTGCCCTTTACAAATTCAAAAAGGCATGAAGGTAAAGACAGAGATGACTCTTCCCTACACAGAGCAGGTGACACCTTCATTTACATCAATGTGACCCTTGGAGAGGCTGAGGGGTCTTGCTCCCCAAGTCTAATACAGACTGTGAGTAACCTTGACTATGCTCCACCTAGGAGTTAGATATGGATGGAGAAAAGGACACATCTTGTAGGAAAGGTGCCATGTATAGGGTCCCTATAAAGTGCCAGGGATGGGGGCAGTCCTGCTCTCTGGGATGCTCTGTGACTTGTAGTACCTGGCCAGAGTTGCAGTTAAGTTGGATCAAACTTTGCCCCCCCCCCCCCAGCTGTTCCTTCCCTTATCCTTGTAAATGGTGTTGAAAGCATTTTCAGCTTCTAGATGGACTATAGCCATTACTTTCTCTGCATGTGCACTTGAGTGCCAGGGGAGAGGGTTGCTAAGTATCCACATCTTCCATGCATACCAAAAATTTCTCTTCTTCCACTTTGGGCTTCTCCCCACTCCTGTCTCATAGTAATACAAGATGAAGTAATAACAACAAAAGCTTCCTGCTGATTCTCGTTTCCTCTGAACAGATTTATTTTCCCCTGTCCCGCTTAGGGACCCACTGCTAGGTTTTAGCCTTAGTTGCTGAGGTTAAGCCATCCTCTGAAAGGGGTTAGCTTTCAGATCACCCAGTATATTGGACTAATGCCCTCGCAGGACCAAAGGGCATCTGCTGGGTGAAGAGGACCCCAAACCCTCTGCCCCCTGCATCCCTGGAGTTGTTCATCAGACTGGAAGCCAAAGGCCCACATAACTATAATTAATGTGTGCATATATTGGCCAGCCTGTTGGATGATTTTACCATTAGTACTCGAATTGGCAGGGTCAGAGAGTCTGATGCTTGTGTTCTGATGAGGATTTACAGTCCCAATGAATCATGTGACCATGAATAGACTTGGATAGCACCGTGTTCAGGAGATCTGCCTCTGGTGCTTTCCACCCTGAGGGTCTCTTTCTGTCCCACAAGGAAAGTTCGTCTGGGAGGAACCAACCAAAGAGGGAGGGCACCTTAGAAGTTTAAAATGTCCTCCTCATCTGCATCTCAGCACAGAACATTACTAAGCCAAGTTTATATACATACATTATAATATATATTACATATATACACAGGAATACAGAAAAAAAATTGTCTTGAAAGTGTTGAATTTAAGACTGGAAACAGGCCTTTAGAGTTCATCTGCTTTAACCTCTTTTTCACAGATAAGAAGACTCAGATCTAAAGATCTAAAGATGCTCTTGGTACCTGGCCAGCATGTAGCACTCATTCATGAAATTGGGGGTGGGGAGGGCTCCTCTCCCCTCCTTAGGTAGTTATTTCCAGGGATCTCTTGTTTAAGAAAGATAAAGGCATAAAGAGAAAGTTGCGGCAGAAAACGTTTTGCAGAAAAAGAAAAAACAAAATACAAAACAGTGGTGTAGAGGGCCAGGCCAGGTGAGAAAAGAGGTAGCCGGAGAAATGACATCTGAGGCCAGTTAATTGAGCAGGCCTATCTCCACCACTTCCTGAACCTCTTCACTCCACTCCAAGACTGCTATTAGAGGCTTATGTTTTCCACCGGGTGCGGTGGCTCACGCCTGTAATCCCAGCATTTTGGGAGACCGAAGTGGGCCGATCATTTGAGGTCAGGAGTTCGTGACCAGCCTGGACAACATGGTGAGCTTGGTGGAGGGCGCCTGTAGTCACAGCTACTCAGGAGGCTGAGGCAGGAGAATCGCTTGAACCCGGGAGGTGGAGGTTGCAGTGAGCCGAGATGGTGCCACTGCACTCCTGCACTCCACCCTAGGCGACAGAACGAGACTCCGTTTCAAAAACAAAACCAAAAAAGCAGCAACACACCACATACTTTGTTTTGGTTATTCTTTGTCTACCCCAGCCCAGAAGAATAGATTCTTCTCTACTGGAGAGAGGGAATAGTGCTTCCAAAAGGGTAGCAGCTCTCATCAAAAGCGCTAGTGGATCTGGTGACAACGTGGACAGGCACTTTGCTCGGATCCTGGAGATTATTGACTGCGGAGGCAGGATGGAGGACAGCTAGGGCTTCCGGTTGCCGGGGTGGGTACCCGGTTTTGGAGCGCTACGTCACTGGGCCACTGGGCCGGAGAGAGGCTATATCCCAACTAGAGAGGATTCACAGGGAATCCCAGGGAGAGGGAAGTTGCTAGATCACCACGCTGGAAAGAAGACTGCAGGAGAAGAGAGACTAAGTAGCTCAAAAAGGGGCTTCTGGATCTCCATAGGGCTACCTCTGCAAGGCACCAGGTCCGATCTGCAGACAGAGCTACCTGGATGTGCCTACCTATTTGTGGCGGGGTAGGCACCAAAGTGACTCTGTTTTGCATTAATTCATATATATATGGTTTTGGCCTGGGTCTTAGTGGGGTTGAAGTTGCCCCGGTGTTGCCGGACAGAGTTGTTTTGGGAGCCATCGGCTGTCTTTCCTTAGGCCTTAGGAACAGAACAGGACAAAAGTTAAAATCAGCCAAACAAACCAAACCACAGCCCCCACACGCCATCCTTCCATTGCTGGGGAGCAGTGTTCTGGCTTCAGTACTCAGGTTAGAAATTTGAATAAATGGAGCCAGATCCTGGACTACACCCCGGGGACAGCGTTTTAATGTAAATGTAAAATATGCTAGTAATAATCACTTTTGGGCCCTGAAGCGCCATTAGAATCTCTGTTTAATTATAGGGCATGAGAGAAGCATTACCAGCTAATTAAATCAATCCTATTTGTAATTCTCCCTCTGCTGCTGCCGACTTTAAAATGTGAAATTGCTTTTTAAACGAGCCCGCATATGAATTTTTAAAACACAAGTGAACTAAAGTGAGAAGCAGGGGAAATGAGAGCGAGAAAGAGAAGGAAGGAGACGCAGGTACTGGGCCCGAGTCAAGAGGCATGTGGATGAATCTCCCGGAGCGCCTCGGCTTCCTTGCCTTCCAGACTGCGCTCACAGTGTTCTTGCAAAACAGGCGGTTTTCTCTCCTTTCAGAGGCTTCCGCTTTCTCCTGAGGAATCTCTTTCAGGTCCTGGACATCTCCCCCGAGAAGGGCCCTGGGGCAGGGAGGGGCGCAGAGCTGGCCAGGCACCCGGAGTCCCGCGTGCCCGGCTGCAGCCGCGCGGCCCGGGAGCGGGTTACGGCCGACGGAAGGGAGCGGCGCGGGGAGGAAGTGAGCTCACTCGGGAAGGAAGGAAAGAAATGAGGTTTCTGCCCAGCAGCCGCCAGGCCGAGGCGCACAGCCCCAGGGAGACGCTGCGAGCCCAGGTCCCGCCACAGCCCTCCAAGGAGGCCGGGGGCAGAGGCCGGCTTTGAGAAGCGCTGCGGCCGCCGCCACCGACTCCGTCTAGACCCCGCGCATACTATCCTTAGTGCTCCCGGGGAGGAAGAGCGCCAGGCTCCACTCGCGAGGTTCAGGCCTGCAGGACAGAGTGGGAGGCTCAGAGCACGCGAGGGCTTTATTCAGGCAGACGCCGCCTTCAGTCCCCACGCGTCCCATCCTCCCCGCGAGTGAGATTTCGCTTCTGACGCTCCCGCACGCGCGCGCAACCCTCTCTTCTTTCTTCAGTGCCCTTCGCAAAAGCAGGCCCTCGAGCTTTGATTTTCGATTAGAGCATTGAGTTATTTGCATGAGAAAAGAAGAGGGAGGACTGCCACCAATTCTGGACTCCTCCTTAGTACTTGCGAAGTGGAATAATATGCAGTGGGGTCTGTTTCCAAACCTGGCACATCTGCACCGTCTGCCACCAGCCGTACCACCACCCGGCTGCTCCGATGCAGTCTGGTTTACGGAAATATTCTAAAGAAGAGGGAAGCTGGCTATCTCGCCTCGGCACCTAGCCCTGCAAGCACAAACTGTGGGAGTGCAGGGACAAGCTTTCCAAACTGACAAAGCCGCCCAACAAATGCAGCGGCATTTATCCCAAGAGCAGGCATTCCCACCTCGGCCTCCCGGGCCCCGAGTGCTTCTCCCACAGGCTCGGCCCAGGATGCGGAGTGGTAACTTGGTGGCCGCAGAGTGCCTTCAAGTCTGGAATGAGGCGGCGATGTCCTTAACTCGGCCAGGGGCAGGGTGCGTAGGAGGTGAGGAAATGTAGTTCTCCCCTGCACTGGGGGAGATTCGGGCGGCAGGCCTTCTCTCCTGCCTTTCGGGGGACCCTGCCCTCACCTGAGGAGAACTCTCTTGGGCACCCACCTACCGCGGTGGCTGGGGCGAGGACTGTGGTCTGGCTTCATCTGTGTCTGGCCTGTGGTTTGGGCGTCCTGCGACTAGAGACTGCAAAGGTCCGGAAGGTGGAAAAGTTCAAACCCCTCCATGTGTGTTGGCGGTGGTGGGGCGTGGTGGGGGGCGGTTATTGTCAAAGTGTGGGCATATTTGTCGGATTTGTAGGCTCTCGATCTGGAGTCAGTTGGAGAAATTTCCATCAATCTAGCACCTCGGCATTTCACCTCCACCTCCAGCTCCTGCAGAAGCGCCCATGTACTTCATGTCATCTCTTCCCAGTGGGTTGATAGGTTTCTTCATAAAATTAGCAAAGTCTTGTTTTCTACCTGACTTTCAGCAAGATCGCTATTTTTTGACTTCTAGTCTTGCTCTGTGTATTTAGGCGGGAGGAGGGTGAGTTCTAGGAAGCCGTCTTGTGTCAACTTTAACAGTCAGGAAGAGGGAGCCGACAGGGCTTTTCTCGGGCTTTTCCCAGGCACTGCCAGCTTGCCCCTCCCCCTCTTCTCAGGGCGGACCGCACCCTCCACCCATCTCCCCCTCCCCTACATTCCCTCTGCAGTCCTCGGCCAGTAGCAGCGCCACCCGGAGCCGCACTCGGGGCAGCAGGGTTTCTGGCCTTCCAGGCCCGCCAGCGGAGGGGCCTCGCTGCCTGCTTTGGAAACTCTCCATTTTCCCACGGTATTTCACATTCATATTACTTTTCACACCCTGTTAGGCAGTAATGGCACTGAACCTGCTAAATACTTCCATGCACCCAGCCAGCCCTCCCGCGACTGCTCCGGATGGTCTGTGATACAAAAGGGATTGCTCTCTCATCCTGCGGCGTTGTTGGCTTCTCTTCTCTTCTCTTCTCTGATCGGCCTCCAGAGCCAATGGTGGTTCTGGTGGTGGCGGCCACTGGGTGGGGGCGCTCAGGTGTGGAGGAGGTCTTAGCGCCCCCTTTCAAGCAGGTAGGGGAGATGTGGGGAGAAAGAGCTTGGGGACAGATGTGGCTTTTGGTAGTAGTGTGAAGTTAGATTGGCTAATTTTAAAAAAACAGGGCCAGGCCGGGCGGCTCACGCCTATAATCCCAGCACTTTGGGAGGCGAGGCCGGTGGATCACCTGAGGTCAGGAGTTCAAGACCAGCCTGGCCAACATGGCGAAACCCATCTCTACTAAAAATACAAAAATTAGCCGGGTGTGGTGGTGGGCGCCTGTAATACTCGGAAGGCTGAAGCAGGAGAATCGCTTGAACCCGGGAGGCGGAGGTTGCAGTGAGCCGAGATCGCGCCACTTCATTCCAGCCTGAGCAACAGAGCAAGACTCTGTCTTAAACAAAACAAAACAAACAAACAAAACAGGGCCATGCGCCAGGTCTTGTGCAAGGAGTAGGGTCTGGCCGTCTTAATTAGCACCGTCTCGCGGCCTTTCCTTCATGGCATCAGACCGGATGAGTGGCAATTTGGGCACGAGGCTGCAGAGAGCAATGCCCCCACCCCTCCTCTGGCCGCCGCCGCGCCGCAGGTCTGAGAGCTCCGGGGCTGCTCGGTAAACCTGGGGATGAGGGAGGGGGGATTTAGAGCCCTGCTCAGAACCAGGCTTGACGATGGTTTCAGCGCCGAGGAGAAAGGGGCCAGCCTGGCCAGGTAGAAGCGACGGTTTCCAGCATCTGGACTCGAGCCACTCGCTCCCAGACCAACAGAGGTCGGATTCTCAGAGAGCCCAGTTACCTTGGACTGGACTAGACACTGCCGTCCCGAAAGACTGCCTGAAAGCTCGCGAGTCTGCCACCGTAACAGGACTGAGGCCGGTGGCCCTGAGGCTTCAAATCCAAGAAGTAAAGGGAAGTTAGGTGGTCCTCCGTTGCTCTTCCACAACCCCGTCTCAGTTCTGCTATCAGGAAAAAAGAAGTAATAAAATCTGCCCGCCCCTACCCCCAGGACAGGAGGGAAGGAACTGATTTTAATGATTGCCTATTAAGTGCCAAGGCATTTTACAGGCTGCCTATTGTTTAATCTTCACAAACTGTAAGAAGGGCATTTCCTATCTCTGTGCCTACAAGAAAATTGAGGTGCAAAGAGGGCAGACCTGGCCGTAGATCTGTGCACCCAAACAAGTTCCAGGCATGAGAGGAGTTAATGGCACACTGAGGAGCCCTGCAGCCTGGGTCCTCTCCTGGTAACCTGGGAGAGGGGGCTGCACTGCCCTCCATGAGCTTCTAGGGTACACTCCTAGAGGGTGATTTAAGTGACGAGAAATCCCTTTCTAAGGAGATGAAACTTTGGGCACTATTTTAAGCTGTAGTGCGTACATCCCTATTCCTCTAAAATACCCACAAGAAAGTCAAAGTTACCAGGACTCTCTTACTCAACCCCAGGAGTCCAGAGTCTACCACACGTGTACCTCAAGTGTCACCTTTCTTGCCTTACCACACCAGGGTTTGAGATTTAAACAAATTCGTTGGACTTAAGTTCCTGCTCACACCATCTAAATTGAGCCCAGAGCTCCCCCTTCAGCCCGGGCAGGGACAACACAGGCTTAGAAGCACGGGGAGACCTAGAAGAGGGTTAACTTGGTTCCTAACTTCCAAGTGCCACCTCAGCCGTTTCCCCACTTGTCAGAGGTTTATTTCGTGAGCAGCAGGGACCACCCACCCTTAAACTGGGAAAGAACGAAGTGTGGGGCTCTGGAAACCCACGTGTTAACCTTTGAAAGCAAAGCTCCAGGAGCTCCACCTTCCAAACATTGTTATTTGTGCTTCCACCGCCCAAACGTTGCTTCATGTGCCATGGCCTTCTTTCTCATCTAGAGAGGTTGTTTGATGACTGGTTGTTTACATTCTATAGAGAATGCTTTAGAGTATGGATTTGAAAAATTTGCAGAAGGTAGGAGGAGTGAGATAGAACAGGCAAAGCTAGGAAGCAAGGAAGGACTGTTTGGGGCCTGTGGCAGGAGGCAACTGTAGTTTGGGAGTTGCTTGGGCAGACTTTTCCCCCTGTTTTTTCTCCTGCAAAGACACAGTCCCAGAACAGAGCTTTTCCGCTGTCTAGCTACTCTCCCCTTTCCCTTTTTCTTCATTTTCCCAATGTACTGATGGATGAGCAAGAAGAATCCGGGAGAGGAACCCCACATCCCTGCCTTTTGGGCAATCAACTCTACAGGGCACTGACTCCAGCTGGGCATTAAGGATAAACTGTTGTTAAAGAGCCCTGAAAGCCACAGTCATCCCTGTTGAGCCATCTCTTTCCCTTTGGACATGGAAGTGATGTTCTGGGGGGTGTCAGGTGCATTTCCTGGGCTTTGGGCCTCTGGGCCCTAATTGTCTCTGGTGAAGGGGGCAATTCTAAAATTGGAGGTGGCTAAATGAGTGGTCATTTAATGAGACTTTTTAACCCCCACAAGGTTATATTGATTCATTTTACAGTCATTACAGTGATAGAAGGCGAGACTATGGTGATTTCTTCAGTTACAGTTATTGATTAATTCAGTGGTGACAAGGCTGACAGACAAGGGAAAACAAAATTCAGAAAGTGGTACTGCATTCATGCATTTCTCTCTCCTCTACCACCCTCTGCCATGGTTTCTGCTGCTAGCTGTGGCTGGGGTGCCACATTCCACTTTAGGAACCCCTAGAGGAAGAGGCTGATCCCACTGGGTCATGGGGCTGGAATTAGGCTGCCAATGTGAATTGAACTCAGTTTTTCCTCCTCTGAGAAGGATAGTGTTGACCTGGCAGTGACATCTCCTCTCCTGGCAGGGACTCCAGGGGTCTGGCAACTACTTTAAAAATCAATAAATCCAAGACACAAAAGAAACTGTAAGAAAAGAGAATAAAAATAATAGTGCACAAAATTTGAAGGGCATTTGATATTTTGCAGCAACCACAGCTAAAATTGCTTGTCTCCATTACACTGGATTTCTCCACGTGTTCTAGAGTCCAATACCTTTATTCAGTATTTCTGAGCTTCTTTTGTCTGGGAGTCCCACATTTGCAGACAAGGAGGTCTAGTCTCCTGTCTGGTTCTACCCATTGGGGCTGGGATAGGGAAAGCTGGAGGCCGAGGTGAGGAGTTGGGGTAGGAAAGGCCCCAGGCTGTGCTGGCAGGTACCTTGTAGGTCCTCCCCACATGGCTACCAGAGGAGCACGCCATTTGTGCGCAGCATGCGGGGAAGCCTCTGGGCTCCTTGCCATCCCTGGTGACTTGAGCCAGAGTGATCTTATTACAGTTATTAATGACCAGAGTGATTTCTTAAGCCAAGACCAAAAAGAAATGGATTCAAATGAAAAAAACCAATGTAGTTCAGATTCTGTGCGAAGGCTGAGAGCGGGTGACTGCACCGGCGAACATGGTCACAGTTGCTTCTTAGGCATCCACTGAGTGCTGGAGGAAGTGGTGATCGTGAGTGGGTTTGGTGCTCCGGAGTTTGCAGTTGTGCGGGACTGGAATGCAATTACTGGAAACAATTAGACTATACCATGCTTACGGTGGGCAGAAAATAGAAGACACTTCTGGCACATTTAAGAAAACATACTACCCCCACACACCCCACTTCTTCCCCTGCAGTAGGTTTATTGTAAGTCTCTACTTTGCTAAAAATGACACCCTCCTCAAAGCTGTTGGGAGTTTGGACAGATCCACCACTCATAGAATTAGGGACATCATGATGATCTCACTTAAGCTGCTTATCAGAGACTGAGTGGCAAGTGCCTAAAGCAATTCAGAGTCAGGCACATCTGCGTTAGGTCCTAGCTTCTGGACTGGCTTTGTGATCTCCAGCATGTTGACTTCTCCCCTTATACCTTTGCAAAACAAGGATATTTGTCACATATCCTCACTGCTGTGGATTTGTGTTTTCGGAAATTCTATTTTCTTCCTAAAAACTTGAAAAGCCATCTCCCCTCACCACTCACCATGCATGACGAGGTGTGGCTTCCTAGGCCAGCTGTTTACCCTTGCAACACTCCCCTCCCTGCCCCAAGACCTTGGACTCTAGGAACTTCATGTCCTTCTCTCTGGTCTCACAAGTGAGTTTTCAAACTGCTTTGATTTGTAATCTCTGACTTTGGTGGACAAGGTCTGGTCCTTGAGTTCTGGCTACTGCTCTTCAGCCAGTTCTATTATCCTCCAGCTGGGAAGTCCACGTTCAACCCTCCCCACAAGTGATGGTCACTGAAGCTGGCCGGATCCCAAGCAAAAACCCCAAGATGTAGCTGGAACACCACCTTCTCCTGCCCACCTGCTGCCAGTCCTCATGTATATGACTGGGGGCTTGGGAGTGGGAACAACACAGGGTCAAGCTGGACTAAACCGAGAGAGATGACACTTGCTCTAGTTGTGCCAGAGCCCTGGGATGTACCCAGGGAGCTGGGTGGTAGGGAACCACCTGAACTTGGACTCCACTGCCACTCCCTGAGCTGAAAAGGGTTTGAGGTCCATGGGTGCTAGGCCCTCTCAGAGCACACTCCTTCTTAGTGAGTCCCACTGTGCACCAGGCCCCCCTTCTATTTTTCCACTAAGGGAAGTAAACATTTTGCACATATTTCTATAGTGATCAGACCTTAATTATGCCTGATCACGGTCCAGAAATGAGGCTGTTGCAACCAGGGCACGCCTGGGCTGTGGAAAACGCTTGGAACTTCACATAGATTTCTTTAAAAACTGTTTTGTTTGGACCTTGTGGGGAGGGTCAGGGACAGATAGGTTAGTGTCTGAAAAATGGAGCAGCCTGGGTTCCCCATTTTGAGAAAGGAGGCCTCAGTGTCACCTGGCAGGTGAAAGCTGGGGAAGCAACAGGCCAGTGAGCTTGTGACTGCCCCTGTTTGACCCAACCTTTGCAGCCTCAGGCCGCCAGGACTCCTCCCAGGGCCCACATTGGGCCACCATACAAGTGGGACCTGGTAAAATCTCTTAAACTTGCAGACTCAGAAAGGAAAGGAGCCAGGCAACGGAGCAGCGGAAACATCCTCTCCCTCACATGAACTTTATTGCAGATCAGGAAGTTATCTAACAGCTGCCAAAAATCTTCTGACTCCAGGGCTCCAAATGTTGACTGTTTCTCACACCTCAACACCGGGTATGGAGTTTGCTGCCTTCAGGGTTATTCAGATTTCCCATTCCCTTTCAGAGTTGATCTACCCCCACCTGCCTGGTTGCATTTGGAGATGATTTTCCTTTCTTCCACTCGCGGACCATGTGGCTCACATACTTACCTGGACTGGCTGTTTCCCCACTTCTCCCCTCCCCACCATAAAGGGAATTCCAAATCTCTTCCTGAAGAGGGAAAGCCAGGTTGCGGAGGGGTCAGAAAAAGGAAGCTGAGTCCGAAGTCCAGGCATGCAATACTATATTCTTCTCCGGATGTCTTTGGTTCATTCCAGAAAAAAAGTGCAGCACGAGAAAGTAATTTTAATGGGCGCCCTCTCTTCCTTCCACTAACGCACCAGTCTCACTAGGTTCACGTGCAGGTACCTGGCTTTCTGTGGTCTGTATGCCCCGAAGAACCTGGCAAAGATCTGAGCACAAAGTAGGTGCTGAGACAGTAAATCCTGGTTGGTAGAAAGGATGCTCCCAAGGAGAAGGGGCAATTGTTTAAGAGCAATTGGATGCAAAGGCGCGCGTGGTTCCTGTGTGTATCCAGTTCATTTCCGCCTCACATATGAGATTACCTCAGGAGGATCCGCTCCTACCTTCAACCCAGCGCCCAAACACAACCTGAATTCTCCTAGATAACCCATGCCTCTGCATCGAGGGAGCCCCCTCCAGCTGACCAGTTTAACAAGGGCAGAGCATCACTGTGACCTCCGCCCGACAGTAATCCTTTCCCGACCCTCTAGGGTCAGGGAGAGCCCGGCCCACCCTTCTGAATCCAGACTCACTCCAAAGGACCCTGAAAGAGACCTCCGCAAAGGCCTGAGCGCAGAAAGGCCGTTCTTGGTGTGCCTACTGAGGATCTAAGGGGAGCCAGGGGCTGTGCCCCATTGCCCGCAACCACAGGCGCACTGGGGAGGCTGAGGCTGCTGCTCCTAGATTCCAGGCTTTGCGGCTCCCCAGGGCATCTGAAGCCGCATCAAGAATCCCCCGCCTTTGGGGTGGCCGAGAGCAAACGCAGAAGTGCTAGAGCACTGGGGCCTGACCTTGACTAGAGGGGGCCCTGGTGTAGCCAACCCTGACGTCATTATCGGCCACAGTTGTTACTCTTCTCTTTTGGCGCCAATCTCCTTCACCATTTGCGATAATCAGTAAGAGCTGAGCTCCGGCCGCGTGGCGCACACCCCGGAAGTGCTTGCCGAGACCCGGAAGCAGCGGGAGCTCGGACGCCCGGCTCTCTAGGGTCGACCCTCCTCACTCCGCCCACTTTGGAGAGGCCCCAGTAGGCAAAGCGTCACCGCGTCCGAGAGCAGGTTTCGCGTTTGCACCCCGCTCTTGCCCAGCCACCGGGAGTCTCCCACCTCTGGGTTTCCCCACTTTGGGCAAGCCCCGGCCTCTCTGCTCCCCGGAAGGAGAGGGCAGTTCCCTGGAGAGACCTCGAGTAGATTTAGATCCCTCCTTTTAAGATCGCCGTTTCTCCCAGCGGTGGGTAGAAGGACGTAAAGGGAAGGACAAATTAACAATCGGGGCGAGTGACTATTTAATAAACTCCCTAAGATTACAGTATAAATTTACTAGGGCCTGTAATCCCAGCACTTTGGGAGACGCAGGCAGGTGAATCGCTTGAGCTCAGGAGTTTGGGATCAACCTGGGGCAACATGGGGAAACCCCATCTCTACAAAAAATACCAAAAAAAAAATTTAGCTAGGCATGGTGGCGGAGGCCTGTAGTCCCAGCTACTCCGAAAGCTGAGGTGGGAGAATCACCTGAGCCCGGGAAGTCGACAGCGCAGCAAGCCTTGATCGCGCCACTGCACTCCAGCCTGGGCAACGCGCGTGAGAGCGTCTTAAACACACACACACACACTAAATTTACTAAGGGTCTTCGTTTGTGCTTCAGAAATCCTCACGAACTAAAATGGGCATCTCCTTCGCCGTATTTCCTGCGCTGTTGGCCACTCCCCGGCGAACCGAGGTGCGTGCGAACCCGGGAGAGCGCCGGAGGCCCCCGGGTGCACCCCGCAGCTCGCGAGGGAGCAGTGCTCGCTGGCGCGGGGCGGGCCCCGTGACCCACCGTTGTAAGAATGCTTCAGATCCAACCTGGGCTTGTTTCCGTGACGCAGGAAACATCTGGGGCGTTTTCGCAGGGCTTTGGGAAAAGTACTTACTTCCGAACTTGGCACTAAGGTGTTCTAGGAGACACACAAACTTGAGTCTGAAAGGGGGATGGGGTCAGAGAGGATGGCAACCCTGCCAGCTGCCTGGGTGCAAACTGGGGAGCGAACCGGTGGCAGGCACTTGGGCGAAGGACAAATTAAACACTTAGAGCCAGGTCCACCCGTTACGGCCTCATTGTTTTAATGTCTGTAGTACTTAGGCGCAGTTTGAGAAAGAATAATGCCTTTACATTCAGAAAAACATCAAAGACCAGGGGTTGCTCAATATGGAGCACATATGGTAGTCTCTGAAGGCCTGGCCTGCCAAAACATGTTTCTCAGTATTTTTCTCCTTTCCTTTCTTTCGATCCCCGCCCCCCACTTTTTTTTTTTCTCCCCAAATGGGAGGGAGCCATTGGCTCGGGTTACCTAGGGCGTCTTGCGTTCACGTGAGGCAGTTGGTGGCTGCATGGAGGCGATCAATGAGTCTTTTCAAGAACTGAATCTGTCCTAGGAAAGGACTTTGAAGATGGGCAGGGGTATGGGCCAGGCAGTACACTACCTGTATTCCCAGGCCTTAGCACATTGTTCAGTAGTGGGTGGGGGGAACCCTTACTAAATATTTACTGAAGAATACACTGAACTAGGTGAAGGCAATAGCCTGTCAAACCACTTTGTAAATTTCAGTCTAAGCAAGATTCATTTGCAAAGCTCCTCTTCCTTATCACCTGCTGTTACTATTATTACTACTATTAACTACTACTGTTATCTAAACCACTATCCCAGTTTTTAAAATTACCTAGCAGAGACAGGCAGAGGACAGTGGCTAAAAGTTTAGGTGGTTTGCTTCCGAAATTTCTCTAGGTGAAATTTGCTCAGGGCACACGGATAGGATGGAGCTGGGGAGGTACCCTCTTTCCCATGCCTAATGCAGGCTGGGCTCACTACCCCACATTGCCCTCAGTGGGAGGACAGGCCAGATAATTTCATCTCTTTTAGCCTCTTCGATTAAATGGACTCCTTTCATCACCTCTGAAAAATGGTCTCAGGATATTATCCTTCAGCAAATTTACATGCAGAGTTAGCATTAAAGGCAGAGGTGAATTCTTAGGGCTCCCATTTAAAAGAAGACCCATGCTGTCTCCAGAACATGCAGCCTTTTCTAAGGCAATACTGATGGTGGTGGAGGAAGGAAGCACACCACACATGGAGCCGATTAAACATGCATCTTACCAAATCTTCCAGCGTTCTAGTGGCATGCATGACATACACAGAGACCTGTAGGCAAATTACCTAACGAATAGTTAGAAAACCTGGATTTTAGACCTGGCTTTGCCATCAATTCACTGCTATCTTGACCAGTCAGTTTCTCTATATTTATTTCTGTCTCTGTCTGTCTCTCTCTGTGAATATACGTGTGCATCTATACATACACATACATATATACACACAAACATACATATACAGATGTATTATTAATTTTTAATCTAGGTGATCTGTTTGGTCAGTAAATCTGATTTCTATTCTCATGTTCTCTGATGCTGTAATGTATCAACATTCTATGAGCCCCTTACCCAGACCATATGGAAGAAGCAAAGCCAACACTGGAACCCTGCTCATTCTTATATTAAGTCCTCAGAGAATGTTAAACTTGGAAAGAGTTTTGGAGATGCTTCAGCCCCTTCATCTCACAGATGAGTACACTGGGGCCCAGGGAACTGACTTCTTCAGGTCACAGAGATGTGGCCCACAAATCTTGGTGACAGGTTTAGGTGAACACGGATCAAGTCTTTAGGCTACCTCCTCCCTATCCCCAACATCTGCAGTCCTCACCTGGCTTTCTCATTCAGACCAGGGATATCTGGGCCAAAATTTGGTTCAGGAGCATGAATTTAAAGCAAAACTTAAATGTTTGGTACCATTTCACTTGGGTGGAGCTCTTAAGGGCCATTGGGACAAGGTTACAGTTCCTCTAATGAGAAGTACAGCAGCAAGTCTGATTTGCTTATAAGAGTCTTGAATTCAATGTTAGAGAAACAAAAATCTCTAGGCAAACTTAACAGAGAGGCAAATTATGTAAGTAAGTAAATCCAATGTTCAGAATAGTATTCAACTGATCCTTTCCCTTCATACAACAAACTCCCAAATGATGGATATTGGGAGAAGGTGAAGAAGCTACTAGGAATTATTCACCATTAAGAGTAAGGTAGGCTGGGCATGGTGGCTCACCCCTGAGCCACTTTGGGACACCGAGGCTGGTGGATCACCTGAGGTCAGGAGTTCGAGACCAGCCTGGCCAACATGGTGAAACTCTGTCTCTACTAAAAATATTTTTAAAAAACTAGCCAGGCGTGGTGGTGGGCGCCTGTAATCCCAGCTACTCGGGAGGATGAAGCAGGAGATTTGCTTGAACCCAGAAGACAGAGGTTGCAGTGAGCTGACGCGGTCCCACTGCACTCCAGCCTCAGTGACAGAGTAAGACTCCGTCTCAAAAAAGAAAAAAAAAAAAAAAAAGGAGTAAGGTAGTAAAGCTTTTTTTGTTTTGTTTTTCTTTTTGCTTGCTTGTTTTCAGGGAGTGCCTATTGATGTGAAGAGATGACTCAAGGACTGTCTGCCATGTTGAAAATTAAGTCTAGGGCACTTCCTCCTGCCTGCCTGGCCCTGGTTGACCTTGACTAGCCAGAATGATGCTGTCTGGCTGGAATCCAAAGTATTTCAGAGAAACAGTCATGATATGTTTTCCCTGGATGTGTAGTGAAACAGGTGGTTCCCCTACATGGAAGTAGTCTTTTCCTTTATCATCTTCAGGCTGGGGGACCTTGACAACTTGGAGGCTAAAAAAACCCACAAGTCACACCAAGTCTGAGGGACCATAGGTAGGCAGTGAGGCAGGGTGGGAATGGGCCAGCTAGCCTTGGCAGTCACTCCAGAATGTTGTCCTAGGGAGGAACAGAGCAAGGATGAAACTGACATTCAGCCAACTGGAAGTCAATGTGTAGCTTTCTGCATTTAAGTCTAGGTGATTATGTTATAGCTCTGCAATATAGTAGGAAAAGTTCTGCCATTCTTTTTTTTTTTTTTTTTTTTTTTTTTTTTTTGAGACAAAGTCTTGCTCTTTCCCCCAGGCTGGAGTGCAGTGGTGTGATCTCGGCTCACTGAACACTCCGCCTCCCAGGTTCCCACCATTATCCTGCCTCAGCCTCCCGAGTAGCTGGGACTATAGGCGTCTGCCACCACGCCCAGCTAATTTTTTGTATTTTTAGTAGAGATGGGGTTTCACTGCGTTAGCCAGAATGGTCTCAATCTCCTGACCTTGTGATCTGCCCGCCTCAGCCTCCCAAAGTGCTGGCATTACAGGCGTGAGCCACCACGCCCGGCCACCATTCTTTTTAAATGTAATCATCAGGGTCCTGTTTTGGACCTCTTATATTAAACGTTCTCTCTGAGCCATACTTAATCAGAATACTTACCTTGTGAGGTTGTTGTGGGGATTAAATAAGATTATCTACTAAAACTGCTTTGCACAGTGCCAGATACATAGTAAGTACTTGATGCCTGCTTGCAAATACTATTATTAATCATTATTTGGCTTCAGTTGATACCAGTGCCTTATCTTTCTATGATTCAGACCTCTTCTTGGAGCGCTAGATCTGAATATCCAACTCTCTGCTAGAGGACATTTCCATATAGATGTATTTAGTTTTTTAAACTCACTATGCTCAAAACAGAATTTATGTCTAGTCTCTGTTGCATACCAATAGCCTCTTCTCTTAGTCTCCATGACTGACACCACTACCCACCTGGTGCTCAGGCTAATAACCTAGCAACGTACGGTTGAGCTCCTCCTTAATATCTTTCAAATTCACCCTCTCTCTCTCTCTTTTTTTTTTTTTCAAATAACCCCCTGCCTTAGTAATGACAAATACTGAGTTTTGCCTGCATCATTCCATCATTTCTCCTACTGCTAATGTACCCTCCAGTCTGTAGTCATGGCAGCTAGACTGATCTTTAATGCAAATGACATTGGATCATGTCATTTCTCTACTTAAAATCTTTCATTCATTCCCCCATAGACTTCAGGAAAACCTCAATAATGTTCTTTATAATCTTTCTCACCACTGTCCCTATATATACATTAAGCCATGATTCTGAGCTATATTGAAAACTCTCGTTTCTTCTGCCTTCATATCTTTGCACATGTTGTCTTTCTGCCTGGGTCATACCTCCCTCCATCTTTATTAGAAGGATTGTTGTCCTTCAAAATTCAGCCTGGGCATCTCCTCTTTGGGGAAGTCTTCACTAAAGCCCGAGGCTGATTGTGGAGTATATATCCTTCAGGAGAGTAATTTCTCTTTTTTCTCCACGAGGTGTGAGTTTCTTGAAGCCAGTGGAATATATCTTTGATCTTTGTGGCCACCAGGCTTTAGTGCCTGGCACACAGTAATTGTCCATGATATGTTTGCTGGATACGAGGATGACACAGAATTGAATAAATGGCTTTGGTTCTATAACTTCTCATCAAGATTTTAGGAAAGTTATTGTTCCGTGCTTCAGTTTCCTCATCTGTAAAATGAGGACCAGCAATGCCTCCTAATGTTGTAAGGACTACATGAAAAGTGAATGCAAAAGTCTTTTGTAAACGGAGTAGCAATGTACATGAACCATTATTATAATAAATGCAAGCCCATATTTCCCATGCATGTACACATGTTCATATGTGCACATAGTGTGCACGTATTATATGCATCCGTGCATCTGTGTTTGTGTTCTTGACTGATTACATGGAAAGGCAGTTTCCAAACAGCTTTCTCTAGATTTCACCCTTTAAAAGTCATGCCGAAATAGATAATTACTTTTTGATAACTAGTCCAAGTTCTAGATAAAGCAGTTTGTGGCAATGCCCTCAAATTAATAGTCATTCTGTGAATTCATTATATCCATATATGCAAATAAAAATTCAGTGCAAATTTATAAGACACTGAATGGATAATGATAACCATTTTCACTATGACTATAATACGACGATATTGTGTAATAATAAAACAAGAATATAGTAGAAATGGTAATGTTGAAGGCACTCTCCAACCAGGTTTTCCTTTGATTTTCCAATCACTTGGGGCAGTTGCTGAAGGCACTGTTTTCCCTATTTTGCATGTGAATAAACGGGGGCTCCGGGGCGTTATTCGTTTAACCTGACTCCTTTCCAACGCTGCCACACAGTGATCAAAATCCTAGGATTTTGATAGCCTTTTTCCTGTCTTATTTTTCCTTCCGCACAGCCGGTGTAAGAAGTTTACGTAGAATAGGTGCTTGATAGAAACGAGCCAGAACCAATCAATGCGTAAATTGATCGGTGCTTGTTTGTAATACTTTTAGTGCCGCAGTTATTTCTGCAATTCACGGCTGCCTTAAATGTGGAATCCACTACTCTTAACACCAGTACCAAGAGACGTTTCCGGATTTCTTGACTCCCAGAAGGGTAATTGCGTCTCTTCGCAGTGCGCAGTGGCCAGCAGCCCGACTGCCCTGGGCTCTGAAGCGAAGAGCGCTCGGGTCCTTCTTACTCGCCTGGTGCCCAAGGAGGAAAGGAGGGCGCGGGCTCCTCTTCAGCCTCATCTACCTCCTGCCTCTTGTTCTTCTTTAGAAAGCCAGGTGGCGCTAACCCTCAATCCCTGCTAGAGCTGGAGGATTTCCTTGCTTGCTCGGAGTAGAGCGAAGAGGTGAAGAGCGCACTCCGCGTTGGCACTTTCTCTCTACTTCTTCCGCTCTTTGGAAACGTAAATTTGCTTTTTTCTTCTTCCGCACCTCTCGCAGGATGACGGCAAACCTAAAGGAAAACGGAGTGTCCTGTGTGCCACGTGGATCTTGGGGAAAGGAAATGATTAAAGCCATGAGGTTTCCTGGTTCTTCGCGGCGTTTAATGTGGGTTTTGATTTGGGGGAAGAAGAGCCGAAAGAGGTTAAGGTTCCACTCTACGGCATCTTGAATCTGACTGATGCAGACGAACTGTGGGGCCGGTGGGCACTCGCGCCTGGGTGTGCACGTACCTGTGGGTGCAGGATCATGTCGCCCTGTGTCGTGTGGGTGGCCTCTTCCTAATTGACCAAGTATATGCGTGCTTATAAAGAAGAAGAAATTTCCCCAGCTGTAAAAGGGCGGCTTTGAGGTTCTCTCATGACAGCTGAAGGTAGGAATCTATTCTAGACTAGAAGGCACGCATTTCAGTTTTCAAATTTTGTTCTTTAAAGATTTCCGGTCTTTGAACTACTATTATTTAACAGGGACAGGGGAGAACCCCATTTTACTATTATATTGATTAACTAGATTTAAACCAAAATCATCAAACAAAAACGCTGTTGAAACTTGGAAAAGACTTGGTAATAAAAATGTGGCCATCCACATGGGCTGCTGTTGCAAATACCACCAAATCTGAAATTAAGATGAATTCAATAAAAGTATTTTCTATTCACGAGAATACTAAGAGAATAGAGAGCAATTTTAAGATTTTTTTACTGAAACGAAAGGAGCACAGACAAACAAACACATAGAGCACTCAGCAACATTAATAGTGATGATCATGTGCCACTAATGCTGCCTTTTTTTTTTTTTTTTTTTTTTTTTTTTTTTTTTGTGAGTCTCGGTCTGCTGCCAGGCTGGAGTGCAGTGGCGCGATCCTGGCTCACTGAAACCTCTGCCTCCCAGGTTCAAGCGATTCTCCTGCCTTAGCCTCCCAAGTAGCTGGGACTACTAGCACGTGCCACCACACCCAGGGTGTGTACTGGGAAGGTGACTGGCAGGCAAGATGAAAGTGTGCCTAAATTCTTCAATTCCTCAATGCCCTAATGTTCAAGGAATCATGACTGGGAGTCCTCAGGAAATTTACAATCAAGGCGGAAGGAGAAGCAAGCATGTCTTACCGTGGTAGAACAGGAGAGGGAGAAAGCAAGAGGGGGGAAGTGCCACACACTTTCAAACAACCAGATCTCAACCAGATAGTCAAAACTCACTATCACAAGAACAGCAAGGAGGAAGTCTGCCCCATGATTCAATGACCTCCCCCGACATGTGAGGATTACAATTTGAGATAGATTTGGGTGGGTACACAGAGCCAAACCATAAAAGTGACTCAAACAGCAACATGGCTCTCAGTGGCTGGTTTTGAGACTTCCCATCTTGAGTGAGATTCCCAGGGAGAGGGACTCAGGAGAGCATGTGTACTGCGGCACCTTGTTCTTCGACAGTCCACTAAGGCCTGTGACTCAGTATCAATCCCTGTAGGAGAGCCTGTTAGTTCTTGTCCATAGCACGTGGCATTCCCAGGTTTCCCCACTGCCCTGTATTGCAGGCCTAGAAGTGTAAAAACTGTAATTCCCAGTCACTTTGCTGTAAGAGATCAGGATGCAATTTAGGTTCTGATAATGAAGTGCGGTCACATAGGATTTGAAAGGCAGTAAAAAGGAAACTGCTCTCCCTTTTCAGCTGTGTAGGTGTATGAGAGGGCTCTGGGAGACATACGTATGAGCAGTGACCTAACTCCATGGCCCACTGTCTAGTCACCAGCCTCGTGGGTGTAGGGGGCTCTGATGGCTGCCGCTGACTCTACTCCTCTAGCCTTTCCACTTCATACCTCCTATTAAATCCCTCTGATCTTGGCAGCTCTAGAGTTTTCTGTTTCCTGTATTGAACTGTGACTGACACAGGGAACAAGCCTGCTTGGGTGCTTCATGCCTGAGGTCTGGGTTAGTGTGGGCCTGGAGTAGTGTAGGCTTTGCAGGTGTTTAGATGGCTGTCCTCAGCTGGGGGTAGTTTTGGGATGGGGGGATAAGTCCAATCCAGGAGAGGCCGCCAACAATGCCCAACCAGGAGGCTGAAGGGACAAACATTCTGGATGGCTCTCATGCTGCCTCTTTCACCATGAGGCCTCACTGCTTCTTTTTCTGACTTTCAAACCAAAGCAGGAAAAATGGCAACTTTTTTGAGTGTTTAGGCAAAAATTTTTGCTAAGGCTCAATGACAGACTATTCTGCCTGTTTTGATACTTGATTATATATTGTCCTTTTTTAAAATTTAAAATAAAAATGTTTGAGACAGGATCTCACTCTGTCACCCAAGCTGGAGTGTAGTCACGCAACCACAGCTCACTGCAACCTCAACCTCACAGGCTCAAGCGATCCGCCTGCCTCAGCCTCCTAGTAGCTGGGACTATAGGCACAGGCAACCACACCCAGCTAATTTAAAAAAATTGTAGAGATGGAGTCTCACTATATTGCCCAAGCTGGTTACAAACTCCTAGGCTCAAGTGATCCTCCCACCTCAGCCTTTCAAAGTGCCGGGATTACAGGTATGAGCCACCGCACACAGCCTTGTTCTATTTTATGCTCTTATATCTGGACATTCACTCCCCAGTGAGGCACTAAACTACTTATGGAAAGATGGTGAGTTTTCACTTTTCAGCCCGAGGGTTGAATGACAAGTTACTGGGGAAAGTCAGCTTTGTTCAGTGTGAACGGAGGGCTGGATGCGCATTGTACATCTCCTCTGCAACACTGAAGTCATTTCCTCTGCCCACCTTGCTATCTAAACCCCACCTTAGAACCCTTTACTGGCAGATATTATTCAGGAGCTGATTCCTTGACTCTTCAATTGTTCCTGAGCGAGATAAGACTGAATATATGCCACTTAAGTAATTTTTGTCCAGAGGGAATTGTTTGCTAACTGTTACCATTGCTCACAAATACATGGTACCCATCTCTGCAGGAGGAGTACACATTCCCACTCTGTGGCAGGTGGTTGTGACCATATGATTGGAACTCAGCAGTGAAATGTGAGTAGAAACAACTCACATTTCATTGGTTTTTTTCCCTCTACCACCGTGTCAGCAATGATACAGAGAAGTGACTCATCAGCCCAGATCCTGGAGCAAAGATCATGTGCATGCAGCAGGGCTGCAGGAATCCAGGATGGACTTGTTGCTAACACTGTTCAAAAAAAGAGAGAGAGAGAGAGAGAGAGACAGAATTCTGTATTAGTTCACTTATTTCTGTGAAATAGTTAGGATTTCAGATGCCTAATAAATTGTGCCTCTCATCCCAGCCAGAGTTTGGTGCTCGTTTATAGTGACAGGAATCAGATTGACAGATTAAAAATGTCAGCTGCATTACTGATAAGAGCTAGATTGAAGGAGTTGCTGCAATGCCTGTGAATACTCCACCAGCTGTTAGCCACCCAGCCCCTGGCATAGTGGGACACTACAGGCCTCCTCCTGCAGGGCAGGTCCCACATCTCGGGGCAGGGAGAGGATGGGACACATTGGTTCAGAAGGAGCCACAGGAGGGACCAGACGGGGCAGGCTCCATTCCTGTGGAGTTAACTCCACAGCAAGACCTGCCCTGAAAACTTTAGTCTAGGGCAATATAGGCTTCCAGAGGGAATTAGTTACAGTAGAACTGTATTACTCTTTGTATCTTGGAGAATGTGACAGAACTAGAAATATTAGGAGAGGTTATAAACATGTTAATTTTTGTTTCATTTTTATTCTTGCATATTTTAAAGCCTAAGGGGGAAACAGTCAAGTGACAGATCAAGGCAATGAAATAAAAGTTTAAGCAATGGTAATCCTAACCATTAGCACTTTGCTGCAATCAGGCAGCTACTCCATGTGAAATGGGAACTTGTGGCCTGAACATTAATATGACCAACTTTCTGCCAAGGTGCCCGTGGCCCGCAGGGCCTGGCTAGTTGTTGTTAATTGGTGGCATGTGGCTTCCAGTGCTGAGCTGCCTTTTGCTAGGCCTCTGAGGGAAATGGAGTTGTTTTGAAATCCAGTGTTCTTAATGAAGCAATTCCTGAACCAAAAATGTGTGAGAAATTAACCTAAAAGTGAAACAAGAAACTGGTCTATTGAAAAGTCAGTGACCCTTCCAGAGTTGCTTTTAAAACAATAGATTTTGTTTTACTTGACACTTTGGGAAGTGATTTAATAAGCCATAATGTCAAAGAAATTATCCAGTGTGTTTCATGTCCTGCAGCCTGGAATATCTAAACTAAATCATTGCAAATGAGCATCATTATTAGTGAAATTTTGTTGCAAAATTTGGCATGGACAATTTAGAATCGTCAGACTTCTAGGCGCTATCACAGAATTGGCAAGATTCAAGGGATTTTTCTAATTTAATGACATTTTCTTTATTGTCCCCATAATCACCTGCTTTATGAACTGTGGTTAGAACTGATGTTGCAACTGGTAATTTTCTTAGAACCCAAATGCATTTATATTTTTCCGTCTTTTTATTTGCATCATTTCTGGGAATTTTTCGTAGATGGAATAAAAAGAGAATACATTATAAACAATTCAAAACACCAAAAACAAAATTCCTTGGACCTTTTACAGACACCACACATGCAAATAAATGTGGTTTTGCATTCCAAGGCATTCGAGTAGGGATTACATTTTCCTCATTAACCTCTTTCTTAGCAAACAGTATTGTTTTTCAACTATGTTTTATCTAAATGTAGTCCAACATTTAAAATTAATTCACACTGACTCAGTTCAAGTGAAGAGGTAGAATGTCTTCTTCTTTTGATCCCAGCAATTGTGCAATCCTGGTTGAATTGTACCGAAGTAGGAATGCCTACTATTTTAGGATGAAATCAGAAGATTGATTGTATTGCTTGCAAAACTAAAACAAATGAACAAACAAACAAACAAAAAAAACCATTAGAAATGCTGCATATGTTTTTTCCTGAACTACTGAGGAAAGAAGTGGAAAAAGGGACTCATGATGTATACTTCAGAAGTGAACATGATTGCTCTCCTTATGACAAATCATTTATAAAATGAATGTACTTATTTCTAATTAAAAGAAAGCTAGATCTGTTTTCAATTAGTCATAACCAATAATTCCTCTGCTAGTATGTGGACCTTAATTTGAAGCAGTGGGAATCTTCTCTTTTCTCCAGGAAGTCAACAGAGTTGCTTAGAAAGACTGCACAGTTTTGGTAGGAACAGAAACATAACTTGATTTTTTTAAAAAACTTCTGCGAACACTTATGCATGAATCTATTATCTTTTCCCTGACACAGAACAAAAGCATACATTGTTTTCAGTGTTGATATTTTGCAGGGGATGATGAAATATTTCCATGCATTTAGGTATGTCCATCTATGTAAAATGAATGAGACATTAAAATAACACTCAGTCTGAATTAAACCCACCAATTTTAAGAAATGTTGTATCAGCTGTCTTCACTGTGCTATTAGCTGTGTCTTGTTTTGTCAGGCACTATTTTTCATTCTACCATCTTTTCATGCATTGTTTTCAAACTCCAATAATCCTGGCTCAAGATGCCATGAGTTAGAGTTGGAGTAAGGACCACGGCTAGTTTCCTTAGTGTCCACAGTTTCAAAACACACCCATTAATGTTATTTGACACCATTTTTCTACATGTGCTTTATTTGGAAAGTGGAAAAATACACCACTGAGAGGGTTTGTCAGATGAAACCATATTGCAAAACATTTGCAAAATTGAATTATTGACAAAATGCGTTTCATCCCAAAAGGGCCTGCTTGATTGAAAGCAGTTGCAGTGTTTCAACATGAACAAGTTGCTTATCCTCTCTGTTGCCTATGTGTTTGTGGATTCTGCAGACCATACCTCTGAACTTCGACAGTCCCCAGATAGCATTTTCTACACAGCTAACTCAGAGCAGATAAGAACTAGAATTTTAGGCCGGGCGCGGTGGCTCAAGCCTGTAATCCCAGCACTTTGGGAGGCCGAGACGGGCGGATCACGAGGTCAGGGGATCGAGACCATCCTGGCTAACATGGTGAAACCCCCTCTCTACTAAAAAATACAAAAAACTAGCCGGGCGAGGTGGTGGGCGCCTGTAGTCCCAGCTACTCGGGAGGCTGAGGCAGGAGAATGGCGTAAACCCGGGAGGCGGAGCTTGCAGTGAGCAGAGATCCGGCCACTGCACTCCAGCCTGGGCCACAGAGCGAGACTCCGTCTCAAAAAAAAAAAAAAAAAAGAACTAGAATTTTAGATCGCTCTATTTCTAGACCTTTTGTTCTTTGAGTGAACATTCAAGAAAAGCACATCCTCAAGTTCTTCCATGGTTACCTGTAATTCATAAGAGGCTGATTTCCCCTGCATGCCCATAGTGTCCAACATCACCTACCAAATTACATAATCATGCTTGGCCAATCCCAGAATGCACTGATGTTTCCATGATGCAGCTATGCCTTGTTCAGGGTCCCTTGAAGAGATGCTCATTTTGAGTCACGTGACTATAGGGAGGCCTTACCACTTATTCCTAAATGTCCCAGTTTAGCCAACACTTAGCTCAACTCAGAAAATGACACCAAAATCAGCTCTGCCACTAATCAGAAACAGACTATTTATTTATTTATTTATTTATTTGTGTTTTGAGATGGAGTGTCACTCTGTGGCCCAAGCCAGAGTGCAGTGGCATAATCTCAGCTCACTGCAACTCTGCTCTGGGGCTCAAGCGATTCTCATGCCTCAGCCTCCCGAGTAGCAGGGATCACAGGTGTGTGCCACCACGCCCAGCTAATTTTTTTTTATTTTAGTAAAGAAGAGGTTTAACCATGATACCCAGGATGGTCTCGAACTCCTGAGCTCAGTGATCTGCCCACCTCGGCCTCCCAAAGTGCTGGGATTATATGCATGAGCCACCATGCCCAGGCCAAAATAGACCACTTCTATGGCAAAAGGAGAAAAATAGGCTTATGGAAAATTGAACTTGCATACTCGATAATTAACAACTCAAATTTAAAATTTAAAAAAGCCCAAATATGTGGTGTATATGATATGCGCTGAGAGGAAATTTTTAAAAATTCTAATGTATTTCACATCTCAGTTGCCTTTTGTCTAATTCACATCCTGAACACTAAAAAAGATGAAAAAAAATTTTATTTTCTCATTTTAAATTTACTTCCTTTGTCAAATTACTCTCAATGAATAAGGAAAACCATCAAGAGCAACATGGTTCATCTTTATTTGGAATTTCAGAAAAGCTAATGTCCCAAATCATGTCTTCTGAGATTTTCAAAGGACTTTTGCTGTCTAGCTTCATCTTGTTTAAAGATGTTAGAGCAGTGTTGAGATTAATATCAACAATCAGAAAGTAATATCATGGTTCTGGTTGTCATTATCCTGTTTAGACATGCTAGAACTAGATTGCTTGTGATGAAGTGTAATGGACTGGAGAAAAGAAGCATTCAGAATCTTAATGGTGAGAGCTTCGACTATCTAGCCATCTGCCAGATGTCTCATTTCCTAAATTCAGAACATCTGATAAATCCATGATTTGCCTCAATTAGTGTTCTCAGCCCTGCTTTCGCATTAGAATAGCCCCAGAATTTAAAATAAAAAATTGACAGGCAGGCTCCACCCCATACTAATTAAAGCACAGTCTCTCAGGGTGGGGGCCTCAGCCTTTTTTCTTTTTAAGTTCCCCAAGTGATTTGAATGTGCAGCCAGGGTAAGAATCAGTAACCCGCATGATAATTTCATCTTTCAGAAGGGAGACGGAGAGGAAGTGAGGAGGAGGATTAACACCCTGCTTCTAATTCTGGCCAACAAGGAGGCCCTGAAGGGAAAATCAGAAGTGACAGGAACTCTGGAAGAGGTCCACCTGGTCATCAGAAAATTCCAGAGGGATGTGGTCACTGCCAGACACACACTCCGTTAGTCTGAGCCTAAAAATATTTCAGGAAATTATAAAAGCTTGACTTTGACACCCTGGTCTGAGATTCCAAAAAGAAGCAGAGGAGATTCCTCAAAATAAAATTCTGATGCTACTATTGTAAATGGTCCAATGCAGGAAGGAAAAGAAGAAGAAAAGAAAAAGGAAGGAGGTAGCCAAAAAGATTTAGTGTCTTTGGGTAGGAAGCTGTCTGCTGAGATCAGATATATTTTTAAATGGTGTGTGTAAAATGCAAAAACTGATCTAGAAAAACAAGCATGGATACAAAAAATCTGTCGAGAATATGTGAGAAGAGTCAGAAAGTTTAAAAGGAGGTTAACATTCTAGATGATGAAAAGGGCTGTTTAAATCCAAAGCAAGAAAGCCTAGGATCCATGGCCAGCTGTGATGGCATTATGTCAATGGTGAACGATGCAAAATGGAACACTCTCAGACTCTTTGGTAAGAAGGAATTTAAGGTTAAGATCACCTAGGAGCAGATTCTAACTGTCCTAAATAAGTTTAAACACTGGCCTGGAAATAACAAACCAAAATGTAAATAGAAGTTTCAGATGAAATTGCTTTAATCTTTAAAAAATATGGAGAATGAAAAAGGTGCCCAAACACTGCCCAACATATTTTTTCAAGAGGAAAGAAGAGAAATTCTCTCAACTACAGACTCAAGGGCCTGCTGATTCTTCAGTTACACCATTCTAGGATTTCCTTTAAAATGCAGTTTGAATGCAAGATTTGCTAAATTAAATAGTGCCTTTGACATAGTTTAGGAAGAGAGTAGAGAGACAAGGAATCATACAGTTTTTGGCTTTTTTTTGAGACAGAGTCTCACTCTGTTGCCCAGGCTGGAGTGCAATGGCGTGATCTCGGCTCACTGCAACCTCCACCTCCCAGGTTCAAGAGATTCTCGTGCCTCAGCCTCCTGAGTAGCTGGGATTACAGGTGTGTGCCACCACACCTGGCTAATTTTTGTACTTTTAGTAGAGGCGGGGTTTCACCATGTTTGGCTGGTCTCATATTCCTGACCTCAAGTGATCTGCCTGCCTCGGCCTCCAAAAGTGCTGGGAATGCAGGCATGAGCCACAGTGCCCAGCCACAATTTTTAATAATTTAATTCAGCTTCAGTAGTAGTTCATAATCTTTGAGAATCAGATAAAAATCTATGTATCCTCTTGAACTGGTTAGATATTATGATATAACAAACCATCTCAAAATATAGTGGCTTAAAACAACTACCATTACATTGCTCATCATTCTGCAATTTGTGCTGGGTGCAGCTGGTAGTTCTTCTGCTGGCTTTGTCTGGGATCAGTCTCAGTCTTCTAATGGCTTACATGAGGCTGAATGGCCCAGATAGCCTCAGTCATATGTTTGGTTGTTGTTGCTGGCTGTCAGCTGGGCCATGTGTTTCCAGCAAGAGGGCTAGGTCTGATTCACTTGGTAGTGGCTAATTCACTTGGTAGACAATGAAAGCAAAACTTGCAAGGCTTCTTGAGACCAAGGCTTAGAAGTCACGTGGCATCATTTCTGCCTCATTCCTTTCTTTAAAAAATTATATATATATATATATGAGAGAGAGAGAGAGAGAGAGTGTGTGTGTGTGTCTGTGACAGGGTCTCACTTTGTCACCCAGGCTGGAGTCCAGTGGCGCAATCGTAGCTCACTGCAGCCTTGACCTCCTGGGCTCATGTGGTCCTCTGGCCTCAGCCTCCCAAGTAGCTAGGATTACAGGCACACATCACCACACCTGGCTAAGTTTCAATTTTTTGTAGAGATGGGATTTTACTTTGTTGCCAGGGCTGGTCTCAAACTCCAGGCCTTAAGTGGTTTCCCAAACTTCTAGGATTACAGACATGAGCCACTGTGCCCTGTGCTTCTGCCTTTGCCTCATTCTTTTGGACAGAGTAGCTGTCACAAGGCCAGCCCAGATCAATGGACAGGGAAAAAGACAACACGTTTAGATGGAAGTTACTGCAAAGACCTGTGACCATGTCTAATTTACCACACTTCCCCTCAGAAAAATGCTTCTACACTAATACAAATGACATATGTTAATTTCAGGGGAATTTGTAGATCCTTCCAACCCAAGTTAAGAGTCTCTAACCTATTCTAACCATGGATGTATTTAAATGAGGACATTAACACTCAAGAAGACTAAAGATGTGCCCAAAGTCAAACAGATATTTATTTAGTTACACAAGCACGTAAGTGTGGCCTATATCATTCAGGTTTCATAACTCTTAGTCCCATGGCATTTCCATTACGCCCAACTGCTAATTACTTTATTCTTACAGGAAATGAATTCCAGCAATTTTATAATCATCACTCAACCACCAAATCAAGACGATGTAATTTTTGTTTGTATCTCATAACATAAAGATAATTAGGCCGGGCACAGTGGCTCAAGCCTGTAATCCCAGCACTTTGGGAGGCCGAGACGGGCGGATCACGAGGTCAGGAGATCGAGACCATCCTGGCTAACCCGGTGAAACCCCGTCTCTACTAAAATATACAAAAAAACTAGCTGGGCGAGGTGGTGGGCGCTTGTAGTCCCAGCTACTTGGGAGGCTGAGGCAGGAGAATGGCGTAAACCTGGGAGGTGGAGCTTGCAGTGAGCCGAGATCCAGCCACTGCACTCCAGCCTGGGCGACAGAGCGAGACTCCGTTTCAAAAAAAAAAAAAAAAAAAAAGATAGTTAAAGGGAAATTGATGTGGTTTAAATTACTGCCATTTTGTTACTGTTGTTGCCACTTGAGGGCTGCACCTGTGCTTAATTTTTAAAAATTATTAGTATGTTATTTTGTTCTTAAATTTTTTGCTCATTTGGAAGGGTGAGCTGGTCCAAATGGAGAGGAACTAATTAGTTTTGAAACACCTGATTTTCATTAGCAACTAATAAAAGCTAAGGTTTTTTTCCTTACCTTTTTATCATAAGAACGTTCAGGCCGGGCGCGGTGGCTCAAGCCTGTAATCCCAGCACTTTGGGAGGCCGAGACGGGCGGATCACGAGGTCAGGAGATCGAGACCATCCTGGCTGACACGGTGAAACCCCGTCTCTACTAAAAAATACAAAAAACTAGCCGGGCTCGGTGGCGGGCGCCTGTAGTCCCAGCTACTCGGGAGGCTGAGGCAGGAGAATGGCGTGAACCCGGGAGGCGGAGCTTGCAGTGAGCTGAGATCCGGCCACTGCACTCCAGCCTGGGCGACAGAGCAAGACTCCGTCTCAAAAAAAAAAAAAAAAAAAAGAACGTTCAAACATGCAGAGAAATACAATGCATACCCATAACCCAATACCTTTAATTAATAATTGTTATTATTTTGCCATCTTTGCTTCTTTGCTTCATCTTTGCTTCATCTGTTTTTTTGGGGTTGCTGGACCATTTTAAAGTCAATCACCCTCCAGTATACATCTCAAAAAAAAAATGAGGACACCTTTTTAACATAACCAAACACCAATATATGCCACTTAATAAATTCACAGTAATTCCTTAATATCGTATAAAATCCAGTCATATTCAAATTATTACCATGGTTTTATAGGGTTTTTTAGTACGTACCATTTAAAAATTAATTGTTATTTAGAATTGCTACATAATGATTGCACATTCGAACGGAGTACAGTGTGATGTTTTAATGCATGTAGACATTGTATGACGATCAACTCAGTATATGTAGAGTTATTTTTCCAACTTAGAATCTCATCAAGGAACACATGTGACAATTGTTACGTCTTCCGTCTTTTTTAATCCAGAGCCCAGCCCTGTTTCCCCTTTTCTCATGCTATTGACTTTTTTAAAAGGCCGGGCCTTAAAAAACAAAATAAAACAAAACAAAACAAAAACAGTCCTGGTCTTCTTCACTTTTTTGTACTGTACTAAGCCTGTCTTATAGAAGGCCCCAGTTCTAGACTTTTTGATTCTTTCTTTAAAGTGGCTTAACTTGTTCCTACATCCTCTGTATAGCTTACACATCTAAAGTCTTGACTTGATTCAGGTTACACATTTTGAAGAATACTCATAGATGAGGCTATCTCCTTCATACTGCATGGCAGCAGCCAGGCATGGTGGCTCACACCTGTAGTCTTAGCTACTCAGGAAACTGAGATGGGAGGATTATGCTTGAGCCCAGGAGTTGGAGGCTGCAGTGAGCTGTGATCATGCCGTTGCACTCCAACCTGGGTGACAGATTGAGACTCTCTCTCTCAAAATAAAATTTTTTAATAACAATTTTAAAAACATAGTGCATGGCATCAGGATCACATCGAGACTGGTTTTCTCACTATTAGTGATGCCAAGTGTGATTCCTAAATTAAGGTAATGGCAACCACAACTCTCTTCACTATTAAGATATATTTTCCCTTTGTCAATTTGTTAGTCATCCTGGGGTGACTATTTGGTGCCATGCAAATATCGAGTTCCCTAAAGTTAGTTTTCTTTCAAAAATAACAGGTCGGCTGGGCATGGTGGCTCATGCCTGTAATCCCAGCACTTTCGAAGACCAAGGCGAGTGAATCACAGAGGTCAGGAGTTTGAGACCAGCCTGACCAACATGGTGAACTCTGTCTCTACTAAAAAATACAAAAATTAGCCAGGCATGGTGACACAAACCTATTATCCCAGCTATTGGGAAGGATGAAGCAGGAGAATCACTTGAACCCAGGAGGCAGAGGCTGCAGTGATCCTAGATCGTGCCACTGCACTCCAGCCGAGGCAACAGAGCAAGACTCTGTCTCAAAAAAAAAAAAAATAGGTTATGCTTTTAATTTTAATAAGGCATCATACTCAGTTTTTCAAAGCTTTCATTAGCTGGGTATATTCAACCTAAAATTATGAAAATGAACCAGTGTCTACAATCAACCTTTGCATAACTCTTCATTTTCTTCTCATGTATTTATTGGTTTTGGTACCATTCTGGTTTACAGTAGTCATGCATGCTTGGACTTGTAAATTGGGCATTGGTTTCCAGAGTTCTGTGCAGTAATTCCCTTCTTTACTCATGTTACTTTATGGCTATTACATGTCAAGTTCAGAATTGGAGCAGGGTAGAATGTGGTGGAAGTGAATGTCACGCTGTCATCCATAATAAAATTAGATCAGAGATGCACCCAGTGTACCAACAAGCCAGGCCTTACTGTAGTAATGACGGCTAGTAGATTCTTACTATAGAGTAATTGTGCCACACACTGAAATTGAAATGTGGAACTCTTGAAGTGACCTCTTTGTTTAAGCAGGTCAAAAGACATGGATGAAAACACACCAGTAACCAAACATGGTAATATCAAGCCTAATTAGGAATCAAACATCATTCCTAAAGTCTGTGTCGTTCGTTTTCTTGATTTCATTTGTTTTCATTTCTTCCTCATCTGTGATTCATTTTCTTTTCGTCATCCTCCACAGTGGCTTCTGCAAGAATATCGGTCTTGAAATGTACAACATGGCTCGCACCCTCTTCAAACATTGTTTAAAATCTCATTTATTATTTTGTACTGTGGTCTCACTTAAAAGCCCGTGTTACCAGGACTGCCGAGTACATGCCTTTAATTCCTGGGGTAAAGGGGTGTGGGGTGTGGGGTGTGGGGTGTGGGGGAAGAGAGAGGGCAGGAGCAAGCAAGAGGAAAAGCTAACACTGAGACAGTCCACACGGAAATGTGAGGAAAACAAGAATATTCAGAAGTCTTATAGGCAGATGAATTCTCTCTGGACATTAGAAAACTGGAAACTACCCAAACCCAGGCTTAGTAAAATACAGAAAAGTGATGAAGACCAGGACTGTTTTTTCTTCTTTTTTTTTTTTCCCATCAAGAGGTTAGTTGCCTAAGGACCACATTCCCAGGATTACAAGGATTTGCCTTAATAACCCAGGGAATATTCATCTGCAGTAGAATTATTAAGATGAAGAGATGAGATTCTATGTGAGTCACCTCTTACATGAGACTATATTTCAAACTTAAAATTAAAACTGGGAGTAATCATAGTACATTGAGATCAGCAGGTTAAAGCTATATTAAGTCGGAATTATGTTTTTCCAATTAACTTTAATTTTCAGATACTAAAATCCAGGTGTTTTGGGGAGTCAAGCCCAGATTTTTTCCACAGGGATTTATCTCCAAAACCCAGTTGGATCCCAGCTCTTTGGGAGGCCAAGATGGAAGGATTGCTTGAGGCCAGGAGTTCAAGGCCAGTCTGGCCAGCATAATGAGATCCTGTTTCTATCAAAAAATTTAAAAATTACCTGGGTATAGTGGTGCATGCCTGTGGTCCCAGCTACTCAGGAGACTGTTGGGGGAGGATCGCTTGAGATTGGGAGGTCAAAGCTACAGTGGGCTATGATTATGCCACTGCTCTTCAGCCTGGGCCACAGAATGAGATCCTGTCTCAGGAAGGAAGAAAGAAAGAAAGGAAGAAAGAGAAAGCAAGAGAAGAGAAAAAAAGAAAGAAAGGAGGGAGGGAGGGAAGAGAGAGAAAGAAAGAAAGAAAAAAACCAACTGGGTTTAGCATTATTCCTTTAAATAAAAACAAAAACAAGACCATGTACTGAAATATCTCACGCCAGTAGTTTAATCATATTTAGTCAACTAACTTTCCACTTTCCTTCCTCCACTCCCAGATAGAAAATAGTCACCTACAATTGAAAGCTGCTTGGGTATGGGCTGTGCTGCCTTGGAAGAGGAGAGTATCCCAGCTCTCCATAGGGTGTGTGCTGAATTGATGCACCTCCCACCCCAAAACATTTTGGAAATGACAGAATAGAAAGCATTTACCTAATAGGAAACAGCAGAAGATGGGAGGGAAATTTCCCTGTTCCTGGTGCAGTGGATATTTGTTCTCTTTTTCTAAGAAAGCCGTGAGTGACACCTTTATAAGAAGCTCAAATTTCAGACTACCCATGTGTTTCAGGCAATTAATTACTCAACCCCTCATTGTGGCAGGGTCTCTTCATTCTGGAAGTTGCAGTAAGATATGAGACACAAGATAAGTGAGCAGCAGGCATTGAACTACACTTTTCATTCCTCTTGTTGAAGGGAGCTTGGCTGGAAAAGCCAAAGGGGGTGGTGTCCCAAGTTTCCACCTTTTATCTACTGATTCATTTGAACAAACTGCTCTTACATACGGTGCTACCATTTCTGACATCAAATTTTCAAATATCTGGCAGCCAATTCCTTCCTTCTGTTCCAGGTAAAACAAGGAACCAACACATACACGTCACCCAGATATGCTAATTGTAGTCACTTACGATGGAAAATCTCATACATGTGAAAAAATTACCATGGAATGTTACTATGAAGGCTCCAAGTATTAGGGTAGCTTAGAGCTGAAAGGAATGTAATATTGGCTTCTTTTTAATTTTCCATTTTTTTTTTTCCTTTTTTAGAGACGGGGTCTTGCTCTGTCACCCAGGCTGGAGTGCCGTGGTGCAATCATAGCTCAGTGCAGCCTCAACCTCCTTGGCTCAAGTGATCCTCCTATCTTAGCCTCATGAGTAACTAGGACTATAGGCCACCATGCCCAGCTGTAATTGCTTCTTATATCAGGCTGGAGATTCAGTACGCAAGAAATTTAACTTTTTGATGCAATTAAAATTATATTTCAAGCCCTTATGCAGTCAGTTCAGGAACTTTCCCTATCCATATGCTGTTACCTATGAATTCTGGGCTGGCTCACACAGAACCAAGGCATTGGAGGGTCTCATGTGGTTCTATAGGTTGTCTCTACTCAGTAGACACTGACTTGCGAATCAACCTGGGTTGTCCATAGTCATAAATTCAATCCTTATGAGGCCTTTATTTCCATCTGCCTACCCTTCAATTCCCATGCGTCTGCTATTGCCCCACCACTCTTGGGCACACAGCAGTTATTCTGTTTTTATACTCACTGGGGTCCAGGCCTGGGGATTTTGTGAGACTGTTTAAGACCTGAATGGCCAAGACATAGCACATAGTTTTATATATATTCTTTTCCTCAGGGATCTATCTAGGAAATGAGGTCGAAGTTTCCTTTGTCTTAAGTCTGTGAAGGTTTCTGCCCATTCCCCAAGAGCAGGGTGCAGGCCCTTGCCCAGGAGCCCACAGTATCTGCCTCTCGTGCTTGCCCACCATGCTTCTTCCCCCAGACTTCTTCAATTTTGGTACCAACGGCAGAACAGACTTGCTTTCAACATCAGCTCCTCTCCACGAGTGAGTGGCATTTTTTATTTTGAAACTGTGATAAAATATATATAATACAATTTTACCATTTTAACCATTTTAAAATGTGTAGTTCAAGGCATTAAGTACATTCACATTGTTGTGCAACCAACACCGCCATCTGCTTCCAGATTTTTTTCATCTTTCCAAACTGAAATTCTATATCCATTCATCACTAACTCCCTCAGGCCCTGGCAACCACCCTTCTACTTTCTGTCTCTATGAATTTGACTATTCTAGGTACTTTCTATTCCTATAAGTGGAATTATATATTTGTCTTTTTATTACTAGCTTATTTCACTAACATAATATCTTCAAAATGTATTATGTTGAAGCATGTGTCAGATTTCCTTCCTATTTAAGTCTGATTAATATTCTGTTGTATGTATATACCATGTTTTCTTTATCCTTTCATACACTGATTGACACTTGGCTTGTTTCCACCTTTTTTGACTTTCATGAACATTGTTGTATAAATATCTGTTTAAGTCTCTGCTTTCAATCCTTTTGGCTGCAAAAGAATTATACCCAAAAGTGGAATTGCTGGATCATATGGTAATTCTCTGTTTAATTGCTAAACTGTTTTTCACAGTGCTGCACCATTTACATTCCCACCAGCAACGTAAAAGGGTTCCAATTTTTCTATATCTTTGCCGTCCGGTGAGTTTTAACAGGGGTGCTCTTGACACTTGGGGTCAGCCCTTCTTTGGTATGCAGGACTGTCCACTCCTTGCAGGATGTTTAGCATCCTTGGCCCCACCCACTACTTGCAGGTAATGGGATATTTCCCAGTTATTGTGACAAACATCTCCCCAATCCCACACAACATAATTCCAAATGTCCCCTAAGGGGTGGGAGCAAGCTTCCTGGTTAGAACCCCTGGTATATGCCATGAGTCCTTGCTGCTTCCTTAAGGCCTCATCTCTGTAAACTCAAAATCCTAGTAGAGGCTCCTTTTTTCTCTTTCTGTCACATTCCTTTCTTGGTTCAATAAGCAGAAGATGATATAGTTTAATTGAATGGAGGAGACATGAGGGGATCAGAGAAAATACAGAGGAAAAGAGAGAGAGATTTCAAAATACTAACTCACCACACAAGGATTTTTCATCTTATTTACTTTCCTGTTGAGAAACTAATGGTTTTTGTGATCTCTATTTTCTTGTCAGACAAATTGAAATTTTCTAAAAAGACCTCAGGCTTGCAACATATCCTTCCAAAAAGGATATGAGCTATATTAAAGAAATGAATGTAATGATAAATACAACTCTTGTGTCTTTCCTGGGATGTTACACTGGTCTAGGGATGTATCTGATTATGACTTGCTTAGTCTCTTAACTTCTCATGACCTCTGACACCTCCCATGGGAAAGTGAAGTTTAGTTAAATGGTTGCCAAGTGTCATCCCTTAAAAACAGTGTAATTGTAGGCAGTGGTCAGTAAATAATCACAAAAACTCACATATAATTTGAAGGAATCAAATTTCTGAAAGTGTAAAGAATTTCTGACTCTTTTCCCGTTTCATTTAAATTTTGTGTTACATTTTCAAGTTTTATTTTCATAACTTTCTGATGTTCTGTCTCCCTATTCACAAGTCTGGATTTACAGAGTGGTTCAATTCCTGAAAAGTGGTCACTAATTAACTGATGCTTAACATGAAATAACTTTCTCATAAAAATAGACAAAAGCAAAAGATGTATTCCAATCAATTGGAAAAATTGGCAATTATGCTACTTCCCCCATTTCTGTATTGCACTAATGTGAAGTTAGTCAATAGTCTAAGAGAAAATACGTAATAATTGAATTTTAAACTTTTTTTTTCTTGAGAGGGAATCTCTCTATGTCACCCAGGCTGGAGGGCAGTGGTACGATCTTGGCTCACTGCAACCTCTGCCTCCTGGATTCTCTTGCCTCAGCCTCCTGAATAGCTGGAAGCACCACCACACCTGACTAAGTTTTATATTTTTAGTAGAGATGGGGTTTCACCATGTTGGCCAGCCTGGTCTCAAACTCCTGATCTCGGGTCATCCACCCACCTCAGCCTCCCAAAATGCTGGCATTACAGGCGTGAGCCACCATGTCCCGCCCAGGAAGTTAACTTTTAACAGATGTGTTTGTTGTTCTAAATCACAAATCTAACCAAATCGTTATCTGCCGTGACTGACACTGTGTCATATAACTGCCATCAGGATGTATTCAAGCTCTTTAGCACAATAGAGTGAGGCCTCCGGGATGTGGTGGCTGCAACCCCCCATGGCCTTATTGCCTCCCCAGCCCCATCAGCACCCACTGCCGTAGCCAGGTCTGCATATTTACAATCGTCCTGCACCCACGACTGAGTCCTGCCTCTTCTTCCTTATGCACAGAGTTCCCTTCTTTGACAAAGCTCCTTTCCTTTTTTCTCTGCATCTTAAACATCACTCTCATTTTTCAGGATTAATCCCAGGATGGAGGGCTCTCCATCTCCCATCCTCCAACAGCTAGATCATCTGTTCCCTCCATGGGCACTCCTACTGTATCTTACAGAAACTTCTCTCACATTGCCTACACCCAGTTGGCTGCAAAATCTATTGCCCAACTTAGGGTACGTTTGCAAATAATAGAGAGCTATTAGTAGACTGAGAAAACTGTTAGAAAAGAGGACAGCTCTAGGCTAATAGGATGTGTGGTCAGGCCAGCCTACCATTAACACTTTACTCGTAATTTATTTATTTAGCTGTCCCACCTTGCCAGATGGTGAGTTCCTAGCTGGCAGAAACCAGGTTTCTTTTCTTTGGTATCTGTATGCCATGTGCCTGACACAGTGCCTAGTATATAGTAGATACTCAACTAAAGTTTGCGGAACACATTCGTGGCTAAATAGATGAATTAATCAACACATTAAGTGGGGGCTACTTTTTTAGAATAGTTTTTATTCCAGCAATAGCTTTGAAGATAATGTTGCAATGGCTAATTTTTCCTTAAATTGACTAAGCATGTCTTTAAATATTCTGTGGCCAAATACTTGAGCTTATAATATAGGCAAAATTCTTTGCATGTAAATTTATTGTCATTTAATCATATATTTATTAAAGTTACTGAATCATGTGATTCAATCTCACCTGCTGTGATGGTCAATTCTGTGTCAACTTGACTGTCCCACGGGGTGCCCAGTCATTTGGTCAAACATTACCCTGGGTGTGTCTGTGAGTGTGCTTTTGGGTGAAATTAATATTCTCAGCAAAAAAGATTTCCCTGCCTAATGTGGGTGCACTTCATCCAATCAACTGACTAGAATAAAAGACCCAAACCCTCCCTCAAGTAAGAGGTAAATAATTCCTCCCGCCTGTCTGCCTTTGAGCTGGGACATTGGGTTTTCCTGCCTTTAGACTCACACTAAAACATCAGCTCTTTTGAGCCTTGGGTCGGCCAGCTTGTAGACTGGAACTGTATCATTGGCTCTTCTGGTTCCCAGGCCTTTGGACTCAGACTCCAGCTACGCCATCAGCTCTCCCAGGTCTCCAGCTTTCTGACTGCAGATCTTGGGACTTCTCAGACTCCACAATCACATGAGCGAATTTCGTATGATAAATCTCTTCCTCTACTTTATTAGTTTTGTTTCTAATTAGTTAGAATACTAACTAATACACTTGGCAAAAGAAAATCTAATTTTGTCAAGTTCATCCATAAAGTGTCACAGCTTCACGTAAAAATAATGCTTGTAAAGGTATATACTGGAGATAAAACTGGTAAAGAAAATCATAAATGATAAAGGTAGACTATATGTAAACACACCTTGCATATTATTAGTTTACTCCATAGCCATTTTTAGACACTGAATTTTATTTTTCTTTGTTTTCCTTTTTAAAAGAAAAATTATTCCATGATATATTCACTGCATAACAGCTAAAAGGTTTGTGCCTCAGTTAAGGAAGAAATGGTAAGAAAAAGAAGGCACCCAAGTGTTAAGAGGTCAGTATGGTTCTTGCTTTCAACACTCATTTTCCGGCCGGGCACAGTGGTTCATGCCTGTAATCCCAGCATTTTGGCAGGCCAAGGCAGGCGGATCACCTGAGGTTGGGAGCTCAAGACCAACCTGACCAACATGGAGAAACCCCGTCTGTACTAAAAATACAAAATTAGCTGGGCGTGGTGGAGCATGCCTGTAATCCTGGCTACTCAGGAGGCTGAGGCAGGAGAATCGCTTGAACCCAGGAGGCAGAGGTTGCGGTGAGCCGAGATCATGCCATTGCACTCCAACCTGGGCAACAAGAGCAAAAAAGCAAAACCAAATTCATTTTCCATCTTCCACCCTTCAGGACTTAATACCCTCTGCTAGGCTGGGTGTGTACATAGGCTACCAGAGTGCCCATTTGCCAATACTTACCAGGCAAGTCAATCCAAAAACTGGTTTGCCTGAACATTTTTTTTTTCACTCTGAAATGGTCATTTTTTAAATTTTTATTTTTTGTTGAATTAAAGACTCATTGAAGTGTAAAATGGTGTGTGTAGCAAGATGGGTGAGGTTGGTAGAAGCTTAAGACAAGATTATTCCAATTTCTATACTATCAGCTGCCTGCAGGATGGGGTGATTCTTTGTAGAAATATTTCTTATGTTTGTTTCATAAAAAGCCAAAGTTAGGATACCAATAATGTCAGAGGTCAGGTCCAGTGGAGGCTTGGCCATAATGAAAAAGCCTAGAAAAGTCCAGAAGGTTTTGGTTCTCTGGTCCAAAACTGCATTGTTTTCTCCCAACTGTACCCAGTTTATTAAGAATTTACCCTACCATGTGCTTGCCATTATACGGGATGAACCTAATACTTCAAAGGACTTTTGAATTTATTCTCATAAATCAATCAGATGGTTTCTTTTTTCTGACTATCACTATACTTAGTATATAAGTATTTCTAATCTTAGTATCCAGGAGTAATGACTTTTAAAAATTCTTTGTGCACAGTCATAATTTTATCACGTGAACAGAGTTTCTTTTAATTTTCAGAAAGTATATGACATTTTCAGTTTCTATCTCTTCTTAAATACTTAATCTTTAAAGGTTTAAAATTAGCAGTCTTTCCTTATTTCATTTTAATTCATTCCCTTTGATCTTTGGGGGAAAATGTGCTGAAAGTCTGTTGCTCACGAAGGAATTTTTTAAATGTTTTCCAGAGTCCACTGATTTTTATGAAGTTTATTAATTTTATTTACCTTTTGTCATTAAACTATGAACATATCTAACTTTTAAAAACTATTAAATAAACTTGTATTTCACTGCTATTAATGAGAATGATGGTGCTTCTAAAAATTCCCACAATAGTGAAAAATAACAAATCAAGTTACTTAATTCAGATAATTTCCTTGAACTATATTAAAACAGTCATATGGTTTCTTTAATGTTGTATAAGACAAAAACTGATTTTAGTAAGTAAATATCTTTATGAAGCACATTTAAAAATAGAAAATGACTAATGATCCAATTTGGCTCTTCATTATTTGATTTGCTTTGGTGGAAGGGTGATTTGTTTCTTCACAGTCTTTATAACCACATACTCAGCAACCAAAGACTGCCTGACACGTCAGTATGACTGAAGCACTCAGTTACCTGTGAGCTGGTCTCAGTCACTTAGACTGTAAGCTCCACAAAGGAGGAATTATGTCTCATTAGTCTCACATCTCCCATATGACCTGCTTGGTGGGTTGCACAAAATAGATGCCCAATATAGGTTTCTGTACCAATTAAAAGTCTTGTTATCTTCTGTTCTTGTAATAATTTATACTACCTGGTAAACACATATTGAGATGCTTTACCAATGATATCTGAAACAACAACAACAAAAACAACACATCCCGACCACCACCCATGCAAAAAAAAAAAGAGAGAGAGAAAGGAAGGGGATAGATCACAAATATGAACTCTACCTCATGTCCCCATTCCGCCTGACTCTGTCTGGGCATTCTTCCTGGGCTAGAGATGCTCTGCCTCCCAGCAGAAGACAAGAGCCCTAGAAAGGCTGTCATTCATTTACTGGAGAGAGAAATGGTTCATCTACACACATACTCAGAGCCTGGCTAGCTACAAAGCCGTGGTCCGTGGTAGGATGTGCGTCCTAGTGGAATAAGTAACCTTGAGCAGGCAATGGATCCAGCAGTAACAAGCCTCCCCTGATGCCGGCATAAATTCCGAAGGAGCTGCACGGAGAACGATTCTTCCTTCACTTTATCTAAATCCTCTGAAGGATGAGTGGGAGGATGGTTTCTTCTCCCTTCCTGAGATTGTTCTGTTAGTGCCTTATGCTAAGAGAACTCAGCAGATACAAATTTATTATTTTCTTTTAGACAGCATTTTCCCTGCAGTTGGAAGAAAACCGCAGCTCACATCCAAAAATATCGAATTCCCAAAATACATGATTCCAGTAGGGAGTTTACAAACTTTGCTTCTTACCAAAGCAAAATCTTGAATACATGAAATCTAATATCTTGCCAATTTAATGAATGCCTAATAATTTTTAAATAGCATATATCATTTTAATACTTTAAACAGTTGGAAGATTATTGAGGGATAAATTGTCAATTTTTTAATAAAAAGAAAATTCATAAAAATTAAATATTCTACATTTATTTTATATTATTATCTTGGCAGTTTTATTTTTTATGACAAAATTCTGAGTCTGTTATATTGTCCAAATCCTAAAAAGATTTAATTGATTACAGAAAAATTTATTGGGAAAAATTGCTTTGCCCCTTCTTTTTCTCTAAACAATTCCTGAGTTTTAAAAATACTCCTTAAAGGAACTGATTTATTTTTCGTGGCCCATCACCAATATCCAACAGAGTATCCAATTTTTAAATACTGAACCCTGTCTTGTGTGACTTCCAAACTAAATGAAATGAAAAGGCCTCAGGCAGTCTGTGTATACACAGGGTGGCAATATTAACCTTAAGTTACTCGGATCACTGCACTGGGGATACTTCAGAGCCTCTACTCAGGCTACTTCTGAGCATACTATGTAGGTCACTGTGCAGAAGCCTACCTCTTTCACTCTAGATAAAACATGACTTTCTGAGCACTTACTCTGAGCAAAGCATGGTGCCGCAAGTACAAAGGTGGATAAGACTCAGTCCTTGATTTGATGGTCTTTATTGGAATAGGTTTTCAAACTGTGATGTCACTGGGTCTCCCAGGGGCAAAAAGCTTGCTTTTATGGATGGGTTTTTAAGTAGGGATGAGTTACTTATAAGTACACATTGTGTTATTTGTATGCTTGACTCTCCACGGTGCAAAATTTCTTTCTAATGCTGATCAATTGCATACATGATAGAACAATGAAATACTTCAAGGACATTCTAAATCACTCTCCTCCTTGTGAGAAAATATGCTAGAGAGCCTAGCCTGGTACAGGCAGCTGTCCATGTCTGATGTGGGCCATCTCTGAGAATGAAACCCCTCAAAGGGCCAGAGGGTGCTCTTTCTTCATTTCCCTTACACTTGGGTGTTATTCAATACTCATCTACAGTCATGTGTCACTTAACAACTGGGATATGTTCCAAAAAATCTGTCATTAGGCTATTTTGTTATTGTGTGATCACAGAGTGTACTTACACAAGCCTAGGGTGGTATAGTCCACCGTACCACCAAAGGCATATAGTGTAGCCTAGGCTACAGTATACCTAGGCTATATAGTATAGCCTGTAGCTCCCAGGCTACAAACCTGGACAGTATGTTACTGCACTGAATAGTGTAGCAATTGTTGCACAGTGGTAACTATTTGTGTATCTAAACATATCTAAACATAGAAAAGATACAGTAAAAATACAGCAGTATAATCTTACGGGACCACCATTGTATCTGTGGTCCATCGTTGATGGAAACATTGTTATGTGGCACATGACTGTATATGCTTAATATATAGTGAATATTCAGCAAAGGTTTTCATCAGTGAATGGATAAATTGGCAAATTTCGTGGGCTTAATTGGGCTAAAATATATAGGGAGTCACTATTTGACTTAACACCTAGACATTATTTTACTGATATTTTTCAATAATTCTATTTTTGTAAAGCCTTCCTTCCATTTGGGTGCAATTTCCACTTGGAGAAAATCTCCTCATTCCCCATCCTCTTGTAATTAAAAAGCATGGTTTGTTTGTTTTTTTAGATTATTTCAAAATGTTCTCTACTAATCCCAAAGCTTGCTAGTTTGCATGACTCAATGTGACAACATAATTGGAACATCAGAATATATGTGGCTTTTAGAATTCAGATGAAATGAGATTGAGGCAGATTCAGTTAGCCTAGAGACACTAAATCTCAAAGGACCATTTTAACGAGAGTGTCCTAGGCTAATATTTTGCACCAGTGGGAGGGGTTCTAAGAATTATAGGTGAATGTCTAAGTTACCATTTTTTTTTCTAAGTTGTTGGCAAAGTTCTCCCAAAACAATTCAAGACAAAAATCTGGCCTCAGGTGACAAGCAATTTTTGTCCTCATATTCAGTCTTTTCTAATCTCCCCATGCTCACATAAACCTAAAAGGCAATAGTTAGGATGCTAAGGATGACTTCTTTGCCCCTGTGGTTGCCTGTCTCTTGAGTGGATTCATTCACTTTTAATCTAGTGCATTGACTAATCACTTAGGTTAAATTCTAGTCATCATATTACATAGTATAAAGGATGTCTGGATTCTACACCAATGCCAAAAAACTAGATGATACGATGTTTTACTACAACAGGAAAATATCTTTTTTTTTTTCCAATGGACTGCTTACTCACATTCAAACAAGAGAAGAGTAGAGGAAATTAACATGATACATTAAGAAAAATATATTTTCTTTAAAAATATTGCTTCAATTGGTTGTACGTTCCATGGGGAATGTTTTTGAAAATCCAAATGATCAGAGAAGTTCCAGCCCTCTGCTTTTTATGTAGAGTTCTGTATGTTCCTTGTCCTAATATTAGGTACAAATTTGGAAGAGGAGGAGAAACGCTCATAACTGATAACATTCAGAAACTAGAGAAATTAGTTGATAGCCAAATTTATTTTTTTCCTGTGGACTTTCATGAACAAGGTGACTAGATTATGTTTGCTGAGTCAAATAGAATATTGACATACTTCAAATGAAGTAAATGAACTTCAGTATTACTAAATTTTACATTTCAAAAATTGTGTAGTGTTCAAACTGATATCTAATTTTATGATTCACTATATTTTTGCAGCTTTGAGTATGGAGTACATTACTTTGTCAAATATTATATGGCTGAATGCTAAAATTTCATTATGAGATGGCCCACATACTTCAGACGCAGTATCGGAAAAAAGACTGAGTTAAGCATTTCAACTCTTTCTTTAAGTTTTTGTCAGATATTTATCAGGTCTGACATTATTTTTCCATTTTCCCTAAGTGGTTATCTTGTACCGAACCCAGCATTGCCTCTGATTAGAATCCTGGTCTCCCTTAACACCAACACTGTGTTGGTTTCATAACTCTGTATGAGGTTTCAATCCTCATTCTGCCATTTGACTGTATCTTCCCGACTGAAAGACCATGGAAAAAGTGTCGTGAACAGTAATGAAAGGACTTGGACTTTCGCTCTTTCTGTAGACTGAAAAATTGTTGGTTAGGAGTTCTTCACTTGGATTCCCTTCCTAAGATGGAATGTAACATACTCCAGCTGACACTATTCAAGGCAAGAAAATATATCATGATTAATTTGACAAATGACTCTAGACCCAGCACTGCTGTTTAGGAATTCTCCCTTTGAGTGCATTGCTTAGGACAAATTTATGTACTAAATAAAAAAGAAACTTGTTCCATTTGGCCACGAGTGTAAGCGCTCTGAAGTTGCATAAGATTTTTTTTTTTCTTCTTCTTTTTAACCTGTATCCCTGACTTCAGACTGGCCATTTTGTCCATAAATGGTCTTTAAACCAAGGAAAGGGGACTTGGCTCCAAACTTGTGCCAAGTCTCCTTTATTGCTCATAATTATCCTCTCTGTTTGAAAAGAAGGTTTGGAGAAAAGGAAATGACACTACCTTCATACCTGGGAAGAAAAACCACTTGTCCAATGCACACAAAGGTAAGGTTGAAGCACAGAAAGACAAATACTGCATGTTCTCACTCATATGTGGAAGTGAAAAAAGTGGAGCTCATGAAGACAGAGAATAGATTGGTGGCTACCAGAGGCCAAGAAGGGGGAAGCGGAGGGAGGAAGGAGAAAAAAGAATATAAATTTATTTATTACCATTGAACTGTACACTTAGAAATGGTAAAGATGGTAAATTTTATATATATATATATAATTTGTATAGATGTATGTATATAATATGTATAGATACAAAATATATATATGTATGTACATAATTACCTCAATAAAAAAATCCCCTCACCTAGGCCAAATAACACAATTACAGGAATGATATCACAGGAGGGACATCCCATTACTTCCTCACGTCCTGCCCACACTCAAGGAAAGGGGACTATCCAGGGCACATATATCAGTGGTTGGGAACCTTGAAGGTCATCTTAAAATTCTGCCTATCATATTAAATATTCATTGTACACCACAATTTATTTATCAGTTGTTCTGTTAATGGACATTCAGTTTCAATTGTTTTGGCCATTATGAATAAATCTGCTGAAAACATCTGGAAAAAAAAGGGAAGGTCAGGATTTTGTGTGTGTTGTCTATGCATGTGCACGCACATACACAAATTGTGGTTTAATATTCATAATATTTACCATTTTCACTATTTTTAAGTGTATCATTCAGTGGCGTTAAGTCCATTCATATTGTTGTACAACCATCAGCACTATCTATTTCCAGTGTTTTCACCTTACCAAACAGAAAGTTTGTACCCATATCAGAATAACTTCCCATTCCTCTCTTCTATCAGCACCTGGTAACCACTATTCTACTTTCTGTAACTGTGAATTTGACTATACTAGGTACTTGATATAAGTGGAATTGTATAATGTTTTCATTTTATTACTGGCTCATTTCACTTAACATAATGTCTTCAAGATTTTTCCATATTGTAGTATGTGTCAGAATTTCCTTCCTATGTAAGGCTAAACAATATCCCATTGCATGTACACACCATGTTTTGTTTATCCGTTCATCCGTGATGGACATTTGTGTTGTTTCTACATTTTGGCTATAGTGAATGATGCTGCAATGAACAGGGATGTACAAATCTCGGTTCAAGTCTCTCCTTTAAATTCTTTTGTGTATATACCTAGGAATAGAACTGCTGAGTTATGTAGTGGTTTCAAGTTTAAGTTTTTGAGAAACTGCCAAACTGTCTTTCGCAGCAGCTGTGCCACTTTACAGGCCCACCAGCAAAGCATGAGGTTTCCAATTTCTCCATTTCCTCAGCAACACTTGTTATTTTTTGGTGGTGGTGGTTGTTTTATAAGAACCATCCTAAGTGGTGCATACCCCCCATATACATTTAACATTTTGAAAATGATACTTAGACAATATAAGGGTACTATTCTGATAGTGTTTCTTTACAACCACAATTTTTGGTTAATTTGGTGGTTATTTTGTTAATTGAGAAGGAACAATTAATAGTGCTTCCAACTGAATGCATCAACTAAACTTCCTGAAAACCCTGAATAAACACATTCTTCCCCTGTTTTATGGACAGCCATGACCTGTGACTCTGTCTGTTTATTAAAGTTCATTTTACTTTTTGGGTTTAGCAGGTAATGTTAAAAAGTGAATGGGGATATTTCCAGATATTTTTTATAAAATATTGAGATGGTTGAAATAAAAGTGATTTTTATTTCATTATTTAGGTAATTTCAATATTCTGCTTTACTCGTGTGTTCAGATGCTGTATAAGTAGTGAGATTCTAATAATATCTTTTAGAAGCCCCATTCTCCAACATTCCCCACCCTTCCACTGAAACAGAAGATTGTAAAAACTGGTCAACTTACTTGACCACAGACTCTTAACAGTTTGAAAATTTGGTCATAAATATTGCTTGACTGCTGCTTGAATTGGCATTTTCCCCCCGACTGCCCATTGAATCTTGGCTCAGCTGCCTGTTATGCCACCAGCTCAGTTCCTTTGCTTTTTGGTTGATCCACTGGATAGGACGCCAGCCCCATGCTACCCATTAGCGTATGAGCCCCACCCACTCAGCTCCTTCTCTCCAACCTTCCAGGATTCTCAGTGTTCATTGTCATTGGTATTTCACACACAGTCTATAAGCCACAAAGTTTTCATTGGTATAAACACAAAATCACAAAATATCAGAACTTAGGGGTGTCAGAGGAAACTGACCCAGATAGGTTAAAGAGTTTATTTGGAGTTAATGAACATTAGATTAAGAATAAGAATTCCTGTCTACTGCTTCTCGATTCAGGTTCCTTCCGTCAATGATATAGCCTTTCTTTGGAGAGAACCCATTCTGATTACAGATACCAGACAGAACTATTAAAAACCAAGGCAGGCAGATCATTCGAAGTCAGGAGTTCAAGATCAGCCTGGCCAACGTCGTGAAACCCCACCTCTACTGAAAATACAAAACTTAATTGGGCATGGTGGCGCGTGCCTGTGGCCCCAGCTACTCAGGAGGCTGAGGCAGGAGAATCACTTGAACGTGGGAGGCAGAAGTTGCAGTGAGCCGAGATCATGGCACTGCACTCCAGCCTGGGCAACAGAGTGAGATTTCTTCTCAAAAAATAAATAATTAAAAAATAAAAATAAAAACCTGTATTCCAGGAATGCAAGTTTGTGGTAATTCTCAAAATCCAGGAAGGGTCCACAGCCTTATTCCTACACCCAAGGCAGCTCTTCCACAGGGCAGTGTAGAGCCTGTCAAGGCAAAGGGGAAATTAGTCCATTTACATCCAATGTCATTATTGATAAGTAGGGACTTACTGCTGCCATTTTGTTAGTTGTTTTCTGGTTGTTTTTTGGTCTTCTCTTCTTTCTTTCATTCCTGCCTTCCTCTAGTGGAGATGATTTTATGTGGTGATATGATTTAGTTTCTTGCTTTTTAATTTTTGTGTATCCATTGTATGTTTTTTGGTTTGAGGTTGCAATGAGGCCTGAAAATACTGTATTATAACCCATTATTTTACCCTGATAACAACTTAACGCTATTTGCATAAACAAACAAGCAAAAAGAAAACTAATAAAAGCTTGCCTTAATTTCATCTCCTCACTTTTTAACTTTTGTTGTTTCTATTTATATCTTATTGTACTATGTCTTGAAAAGTTGTAGTTATTATTTTTGATTGGTTCATCTTGTAGTCTTTCTACTTAAGATAAGAGTAGCTTACACACCACGGTTACAGTGTTATAATATTCTATGTTTTTCTGTTTACTGACTATTACCAGTCAGTGTTGTACCTTCAGGTGATTATTTATTGCTCATTAATATCCTTTTCTTTCTGATTGAGATACTCCCTTTAGCATTTCTTGTAAGATGGGTCTGGTATTAATGAAATTCCTCAACTTCTGTTGTCTGGGAAAATCTTTATTTCTCCTTCACGTTTGAAGGTTGTTTTCACTGGATATACTATTTTAGGGTAAGAGGGATTTTTTCTTCAGTGCTTTAAATATGCCATACTGCTCTCTCCTGGCTTGTAACGTCTCCACTGAAAAGTCTGCTGCCAGAAGTATTGGAGCTCCATTGTATGGTATTTGTTTATTTTCTTTTGCTGCTTTTAGGATCCTTTCTTTATCCTTGACCTTTGGGAGTTTGACTATTAAATGCCTTGAGGTAGTCATCTTTGAGTTAAATCTACTTGGTGTTCTATAACCTTGTTGTACTTGGATATTGATATCTTTCGGTAGGTTTGGGAAGTTTTCTATTATCCATTTGAATAAACTTTCTCCCCCATCTCTTTCTGTACCGCCTCTTTAAGGCCAATTACAGATTTGCCCTTTTAAGGCTATCTTAAGGCTATTTTCTGTATAGATCCTTTAGGATCTTTTTTCTCCTCTGACTGTGTATTTTCAACTATCCTATCTTCAAGCTCACTAATTCTTTCTTCTGCTATTAAAGGGCTCTGATACATTCTTCAGTATGCCAATCGCATTTTTCAGCTCCAGAATTTCTGCTTGATTTTTTTTTAAAATTATTTCAATGTCTTTCTTCAATTTAGCTGATAGAGTTCTGAATTCCTTTGGTGTTATCTTGAATTTCTTTGCGTTTTCTCAACACAGTTATTTTGAATTCTCTGTCTGAAAGGTCACATATCTCTGTTTCTCCAGGATCGGTCCCTGGTGCCTTATTTAGTTCATTTGGTGAGGTCACATTTTCTTGGATGGTGTTGATGCTAGCAGATGTTCTTTCATGTCTGGGCATTGAAGGATTAGGTATTTATTGTAGTCTTTACTATCTGAGCTTATTTATAGCTATCTTTCTTAGCAAGGCTTTCCAGATATTTGAAAGACTCAGGTGTTATGATCTAAACAGCTTTTGTTTTAGGAGGCACCCCAAGCACGGTAATGCTGTGGCTCTTGCAGACTCGTAGAGATACTGCCTTGATAGTCTTGGACAAGATCCAGGAGAATTCTCTGGATTACCAGGCAGAGACTCTTGTTCTTTCTCCTTACTTACTCCCAAACATACAGAGTCTCTCTGTTCTGAGCCACCTAAAGCTAGGGAGTGGAGTAACACGAGTACCCCTGTGACCACAACCCTTATGGCTAAACTCGGTCAGACCTGAAGCCAGCACAGTGCTGGGTCTCACCCAAGGCCTGCTATAACCACTTCCTGACTGCTGTCTATGTTTGCTCAAGGCCCTGGGGCTCTACAATCAGCAGGTGGCAAAGCCAGCCAGGTCTGTGTTCTTCCCTTCAGGGCAGCAAGGTTTTCCAGGCCCTGGGTGGGTCCAGAAGTGCCATCTAGGAGTCACGAACTACAGTCAAAAACCTTAGAAGTCTACCTGGTATTTTATTGTATCGTGGCTGAGCTGGCACCCAAACCACAAGATGCGGTCCTTCCCACTCTTCTCTCCCCTTTCTAATAGTAGAGGACACCCCTGCTCCCCATAGGCACCATCACCCCTGTCCATGAGGAGCACTGCCAGACTACCACCGATTATCTCTTAAGGCCCAAGGTCTCTTAAGTCAGCTTGTGGTGAATGTTGCCTAGCATGGTAATCACACTTCAAGGCAGCAGGCTCCCCTCTAGCCCAGGGCAGGTTCAGAAATGCCATCCAAGAATCAAGTCCTGGAATCGTGGACCCTAAGAGCCCACTTGGTCCTTTACCCACTGTGGCAGTGTTGATACCTGAAGCCAGCACGTCTCAGAGGCTCACCAAGGCCCTCAATGTAGTACCTGGCTATCACTGCTGGTTATTTGGGGCCCAAGGGCTCTTCAGTTAGCAGGTGATAAATGTTGCCAGGACTAGGTCCTTTCCTTCAGGGCACGGGGTTCCCTTCTGGACCAGGGTGTGTCTAGAAATATTGCCTTGGGGCAAGGGCCTGGAATGGAGGCCTCATGAGTCTGACCAGTGCCCTATCCTGCTGTGGCTTAGCTGGTATCCAAGATGTAAGACAAAGTCCTCCTCATTCTTCCCTCTCCTCTCCTCAAGTGAAACGAGAAGGTCTCTTTTGAAGCTGTGAGCTGTGCAGTATGGGACTAGAGGAGGGGTGATGCCAGCACTTCCTCGGCTGCCCCAGCTGGTGTCTCAGTATGTCGCATGCCCTATGAGTCCACCATCTCTGAACTTAGTTCAGCACTAGGACTCACTGCTGCCTGGGGTGGGGCAGGGGTGGTGTCTTGGCAATTCAGTGGCGAGTCAGGACTGTTTTTTTAATCTCTTCAGTGCCTCTTTCAGCGATATGAAGTTAAAACCAGGTACTTATGAGTGCTCACTTGAGTTTTGGTTCTTATGAAGGTATTTTTTTCTACATAGATCGTTCTTAAGTTGGTGTCCTTGCAGGAGGGTGAGGGGGCAGCAGGGACGGGATGATAGGTGGAGCCTTCTATTCCGCCATCTTGCCCCGTCTCCATTTGTGATTTTTCCATACATGAATATAAGGTGTAATGATCAAATCAGAGTAATTAGGATATCAGTCACCTCACACATTTATTATATTTTTGTGTTAGAAACGTTTCAAATCTTCTGGCTATTATAATAAATTATTGTAAACTAGAGTTACCTTGTTATGCTGTCCAACACCGGAACTTATTTCTTCCATCTAACTGTACTTTTGTACCCATTAACCAACCTCTTTACAACCTCCTAACCCCCTTCCCAGCCTTTGGTAATCATCATTGTACTTTCTACCTCCCTGAGATAAACTTTTTTTTAGCTCCTACATTAGGTTGTTTATTTGAAATCTCCTTACTTTCATGAAGTAGGTGTTTATTTCTATAAACTTCCTTCTTAGACTGGCTTTAGCTGTAACTCATAAATTTGGGTATGTTTTGTTTTTATTTTCTTTCGTTTCAAAAAAACTTTTAAGTTTTCTTCTTAATTTCTTTGTCGACACATTGTTTACTCAGGAGTATGTTGTTTAGTTTTCATGTATTCAAGAGTTTCATGAATTCCTGTTGTTAGTGATTTCTGGTTTCATTCCACTGTGCTCAGAAAAGATACTTGATATGATTTTAATTATTTTAAATACATTAAGACTTGTTTTGTGGCCTAAGATATGGTCTATCCTGGAGAATGTTTCATGTGCTGATGAAAAGAATGTGCATTCTGCAGCTGTTGAATGAAGTGTTTTGTCAATGTCTGTTGGGTTCATTTGAAATACAACTGAAATACAATGTTGCTTTGTTGATTTTCTTTCTAGATGATCAGTGCAATTCTGACAGTGAGGTGCTAAAGTTCCTAACTATTATTGTATTGAAGTCTATATCTCCCTTTAGATATAACAATATTTGCTTTATGTATCTAGGTGTTCCTATGTTGGGTGTGTATTTATTTACAATTGTTGTATATTCTTTTGCTGAAGGATCCTTTTGATCCTTTTATCATTACATAGTAACTTTTGTCTCTTTTAACAGTTTTTGACTTAAAGTCTATTTTATGTGATGTTAAGTATAGCTACCCCTGCTTATTTTTTGTTTCTGTCTGTGAGGAATCTTTTCCATCCGTTCATTTTTGGTCTATGTATGTCTTTATAAGTGAAGTGAGTTTCTTGTGGACAGTACATAGGTGGGTCATGTTTTTTTCTCTTAATCCTTTCAGCCAGTCTGTATCTTTTGATTACGAGGCTAGGCAACATTCACCAAAAGCTGACTTAAGAGTGGGGAATTTAAGCTGTTTATGTTCAAGGTATTATTGATAAGTAATGAGTTACTCCTCTTATTTTGTTAATTGTTTTCTGGTTGTTTTATATATCCTTTGTTCCTTTCTTCCTCTCTTATTATTTATCATCGTGGTGATGGTTTTCAGTAGTGATAAGTTTTTATTCTCTTTCGCCTTTGTGTATATGCTTTACCAGTGGGTTTAATATTTTTGTGTGTTTTCATGATAGTGATTATTGTCTTTTCACTTCCAGATGTAGAACTCCTTTGAGCATTTCCTGTAAAGCCAGTCTAGTGGTGACAAATTCCTTCAGTTTTTGCTTGTTTGTAAGAGAGTAATAATATTTTAGACACGTTGGATTACATAAAATATAATATTAAGATTAACTTCATCTGTTTCTTTTTATTATTTTTGATGTGGTTACTAGAACATTTAAAATTACATATGTGACTTGCATTATATTTCTGTAGAGCAAGTGCAGGACCAAACAATCAGTCACTATTAATCTGATTTTTGCTTTCACTGACTGGGCTAATTTTTATGCTCTTGAATTCCCCTCAGACATTCTCAGGATGGCTGGACTCACCCTGTTTTACCTCAGGTGCCTACGGCCCTATGCGTGAGCACTCAACTTCTGAGTTTGGATTATTTCAGCCAGTCCTGGGTACCATGAGGGCAGTTAGGGATCTAGAGCTTCCCATCCCCCTTTCAGGGGAACTCAAAGGGCATTCTATTCATAGCCCAACAAAGCCCTGTCTCTGAGAGTGCTCTCATGCCTGCCAGGTACCCCTAGAATCCAGAGAAACCCACAGTTCTTCCTGTAGTTGAAGACATAGACACACCTTTTACCAATAGAATGTTCTCAGGGAACAAGAAAACATTAGGACTCCTTCAGGGAGAAATGAGGAGGATGCTGGGGTCGGGTACCAGAGCTGAGGGTTAGGGACAACAGGACACCAATACAGGATGGGCAGCACCTATGCATCAAGCTCTCCAGGTAGTTTAAGTATAACTGTCACATACTCCTTAGCTGGCAATAAGATTAGGGTTACCTTTTATAAGCATGCAGAAATGCCTGAAGTACTAAAAATGTCAAGGTCCCATAGATCAAACCTAAGTTATAAGTAGCATAACAAAAGAATTTCTACTCACCAGTTTCAAGGCAATCTCACAGTCACCGAGTGCCAGCCTTGCTAGCCCACATCTGCGGGGACAGACACCTCTCGGGGAAGAGAGTGGGAGACTGTCTGCACAACAGCCAGGCTGCAGGGATCAATTATGTTTTTAATTGATAAAGATGGTTACCCAATTCTTTGACACTATATGGAAAACAGACCAAAAAATAAAAAAAATTAAAAAAAACTTTTCTTTTTAGAACAACAAAAAAACACCAGGAATTGGCTCTATTCCAGAATCTTCTGAAATGTGAGAACATCCTCTTTTTCCTTGCTTCTGAGTGTCATCAACATTATCAGCACCCTAACAGAACACCGTTTATTGTGTGCCTTTCTGTCTTCAGAATTTGTTGGCTTTTCCCACAAGACTCCTAAATACTTCATTCCTCAGTGGTTGTGCAGGGCATGACGGTGCTTTGTGGAAAAGTCCCCTCTGCCCTGGTACACTTTCCTCTGCAGATGCTTTGTTAAGTGCCATAGGTCATGGAGGAGCTCAGGCCACCCTGGCCTTCAGCATATTTTGATGCTAGTTGGGTGGCAGGGAAACAAATACATTTGCTCCTAATTCTCTTCTATCTCTTTCTGGCCTTTGATGTAGAGAAAGAGTAAAGAACCTCTCTGAGCCCTTTCAACCTCTGAGATGCAAAGTCAACTGTTGCCCATAAAGCAAGCAAGTACAGTAAACCAGTCTCTAGGCTGAGAATCCCTGGGAGGCAGGGACTTTGATACTTGCTCCTCTCACCTCCTCTACCCTAATGAAGCACAAGAAGGGAAGTTATCTTCTAGGACACCAAGCAAAAACCTTTCTGTCCTATCTCTTTGGAGCAGAGCAACTTTCCCTACTCTTTCTACTTTTTTTTTTTTTTTTTTGTCAACGCTTAGAGCTGTTTTCTCTAATTTCTACCTAATTTTTGTGCCTATTCTCAGAGTTCAATGTACATAGATTTACCTTACCAGTGCTAGAAATACAGCATTTCTACCTGTGACCTCTGAGATTTTCAACAGATGTTTACAAATAGGTGTGCATTACATAATAAAAAGTTTGAGGTTTAAAAAAATGATAAAGGAACCCAAAATGTTAATTATAGCAGCGTTTGTATGTGTACGCACGTGTGTGTTACAGGTGATAACAGACAATCAAATGAAACGCTAAAAATGGAAAAGGCAACTTCCTAGAAGTCTTGGGGTGTCTTATGATTTTCTAAGACCAAATCAGACCTTCAGATTCATTGACACAAAATCAGCTCACATAATTATCTACAACTGAATGTTAAGATATACTTTGCCATGTTTCCTGTTCACTAAAAAGAAACTTATTACCATGCAGATTTTAATTCAGTATATATTTTCAATCAAAGTTGTAGGGGTTTCACAAGAACACTCTACTTAAGATTCGAGTTCTGTGTACATAGAATCACAGAGTCCTAGGGTTTAAAATTAAAGTCACTTAGTTCCATGATTAGCTGCTTGAGTCCTATTGCAATATTCTTTCAATGTGGTTGGGATGTCAAGGCTTGGATGTCTCAAATGACAGAGAAGTCAATATCTCCCAAGTCACCCGTTCTTGAAAAGTGCTATTAGATCAGGTTCCCCTTGACCCCCTCTCTGTTATAAATCTGTTTTTTGTGGTTTCCATCCTTTATTGTTGATTTCTGCCTACCATGCTCCTGGGAAAATCTTCCTCTTGACAACCCTCAGAATATTTGAGGGCAACTAGCATGGCTTCCCAGGTCTTTCCACATGCATCCTGTTCCTCCGACTGCTCCCAAGGTGACATGGCTTGGTTCGCCTTACTGACCTATTCTGAATGTATCTCTCCTCTGTACACTTAAAATATATATACTCCTTTCTGAGTGTGGTAATGAAAGACAATGCTTTGGGTGCGGTCATTTTCCATCAGTACACTGGCACTTTGACTGCTTTTTTCACATATGACATATGATTCCTTTTCTTGACATGAGCCTGCAATATTCACTCCAATTCTCCCTGAAGGCTTACACGAGCCACTATGCAAACTTTCAGGCTCGCTTTCAGGGAACTGTCTAATGATGGGTCTGAGTAAGGCCATGGGGGAAATTGCTCCTTCACCAAGTGCAGTGGTTCCCAACCTGTGGCTGACACACCATAGGCAGCCAATGGCCAGGGGACTTCCCATTAAAAAGACTACCAACTGTGACGCCCCTTCACTGCTGGAACCTTGGGGTACTTGACATCAAAAAACACCACCAGCCTTCTCATTAAGTGTTATTTAGTCCCCGCTGGAAAGCACACTACAGGTATATGTTCTGTGACAAGTGTAATGTGTTTATGAGCATGTGCATAATGAATTATTGGAAATAGCTGTGTTTTTAATACCCCCTTAATATATAAAGTTTGACTCCTGTCAGCCTTGGGTCTGTTAAAAATATTTAAGGGTTTCCTTACATGGTGGTCTGCCAAAGCCTTCGGTGGTGATCTAGTGGCCTCACCGTAGAATCACTGAGGACCCAGGATTGTGGGAGGCCCCCAGAGGGTGATGCAAGGCTGGGGAACATTTAAGGTGTCACTTCACTCATTTTTGGAGAGGCAGGTGCGAGACTTGCCCACCTTTCTTACAACCAGGGAGCCAAGACTATTACATAAGAATAATAAGAAACCACTACAGAACACAGAATTCCAATCTCCAATACTAAGGTTAAGGAAATAGCTATTTAGCACTTACTTTATCAAGGGTTCCTCTGTTTAAGCCATTTGCTTGTTAGTACCCTAAGTTTCCTTGAGGAGTGTCCTTTATACTAACTTTCTCACCTGGTACTGTAACTGGTCTTCCATGTGCAATAGGTGTTACTTCTATCAGTCTGACCCACAACAAATGTCTCCCTTATCCTGGCCAGAAAGGTATGCCCATGAGCTTCCTAGACCTGACCCATAACACTTTCAGGGAATTGCCTGATCCCAAAATGTATGGCAGAATCCAGCTCTAAGAACATGTGGATGACATCCTCTTGGATGAGAAAGGCTATGAAGTGTCACTTAAGGCAATAGACTTATTAATGATACTGTAAATCAATCCTCAAATATACAAAATTACCTACCGAGTTTGCCTTGGTACTCTTTAGTGAAGAAAATAAAATTGAGTAAATACAGGTATATCTCACATGCAGAACAAATTCAGGTATTCCATACTTCATGCTCAGACCCCTGCAATAGCTTCCCTTCGTCTCCTTGCCTTGCCCCTAACTTCCCCCACTCTGGCCCATCTTCCTCTGTGTTGCCAATTAGCACTGTTACTATTCCTCCTCATTACAGTAGGAAAGTTTCTCCAGGCCTTCCAGAAACCAATTGTAACCTCCCTCAGCTTTCCTACATGAACTTTCCCTTCCACCAAACTTGTCTTTTGTAGGTTTTCAACTACATCACCACATGTCTGTCTTCACACCCACTTGAATAAGTAAAAGCAATCTCCACCTTCCCTGGCCCAGGTTCTCCCTTCCCTGGCCCAGCTGCCTTCCCAGATCGCACTGCCTGCAGTGCTCGCTTCTTCTTTTTTTTTTTTTTAGATGGAGTCTTGCTCTGTCACCCAGGCCAGAGTACAGTGGCACAATCTTGGCTCACCACAACCTCCACATCCCAGGTTCAAGCGATTCTCCTGCCTCAGCCTTCCGAGTAGCTGGGACTACAGGTGCGTGCCACCATGCCTGGCTAATTTTTTGTATTTTTAATACAGATGGGGTTTCACCATGTTGGCTAGGCTGGTCTCGAACTCCTGAATGCCAGTGATTCACCCGCCTCGGCCTCCCAAAGTGCTGAGATTACAGGTGTGAGCCACTGCACCTGGCCACTCACTTCTTTTTTTTTTTTTTTCTTTTTTCTTTTTTTTATTATTATTATACTTTAAGTTCTAGGGTACATGTGCATAACATACAGGTTTGTTACATATGTATACTTGTGCCATGTTGGTGTGCTGCACCCATCAACTCATCAGCACCCATCAACTCATCATTTACATCAGGTATAACTCCCAATGCAATCCCTCCCCCCTCCCCATGATAGGCCCCGGTGTACGATGTTCCACTTCCCGAGTCCAAGTGATCTCATTGTTCAGTTCCCACCTATGAGTGAGAACATGCGGTGTTTGGTTTTCTGTTCTTGCGATAGTTTGCTGAGAATGATGGTTTCCAGCTGCATCCATGTCCCTACAAAGGACACAAACTCATCCTTTTTTATGGCTGCATAGTATTCCATGGTGTATAAGTGCCACATTTTCTTAATCCAGTCTCACTGATGGACATTTGGGTTGATTCCAAGTCTTTGCTATTGAATAGTGCCGCAATAAACATACGTGTGTATGTGTCTTTATAGCAGCATGATTTATAATCCTTTGGATATATACCCAGTAATGGGATGGCTGGGTCATATGGTACATCTAGTTCTAGATCCTTGAGGAATCGCCATACTGTTTTCCATAATGGTTGAACTAGTTTACAATCCCACCAACAGTGTAAAAGTGTTCCTATTTCTCCACATCCTCTCCAGCACCTGTTGTTTCCTGACTTTTTAATGATTGCCATTCTAACTGGTGTGAGATGCTATCTCATTGTGGTTTTGATTTGCATTTCTCTGATGGCAAGTGATGATGAGCATTTTTTCATGTGTCTGTTGGCTATATGAATGTCTTCTTTTGAGAAATGTCTGTTCATATCCTTTGCCCACTTTTTGATGGGGTTGTTTGGTTTTTTCTTGTAAATTTGTTTGAGTTCTTTGTAGGTTCTGGATATTAGCCCTTTGTCAGATGAGTAGTTTGCAAAAATTTTCTCCCATTCTGTAGGTTGCCTGTTCACTCTGATGGTAGTTTCTTTTGCTGTGCAGAAGCTCTTTAGTTTAATTAGATCCCATTTGTCAATTTTGGCTTTTGTTGCCATTGCTTTTGGTGTTTTAGACATGAAGTCCTTGCCCATGCCTATGTCCTGAATAGTATTACCTAGGTTTTCTTCTAGGGTTTTTATGGTATTAGGTCTAACATTTAAGTCTCTAATCCATCTTGAATTAATTTTCGTATAAGGAGTAAGGAAAGGATCCAGTTTCAGCTTTCTACTTATGGCTAGCCAATTTTCCCAGCACCATTTATTAAATAGGGAATCCTTTCCCTATTTCTTGTTTTTCTCAGGTTTGTCAAAGATCAGATGGCTGTAGATGTGTGGTATTATTTCTGAGGACTCTGTTCTGTTCCATTGGTCTATATCTCTGTTTTGGTACCAGTACCATGCTGTTTTGGTTACTGTAGCCTTGTAGTATAGTTTACAGTCAGGTAGAGTGAAGCCTCCAGCTTTGTTCTTTTGACTTAGGATTGTCTTGGCAATGCGGGCTCTTTTTTGGTTCCATATGAACTTTAAAGCAGTTTTTTCCAATTCTGTGAAGAAACTCATTGGTAGCTTGATGGGGATGGCATTGAATCTATAAATTACCTTGAGCAGTAGGGTCATTTTTACGATATTGATTCTTCCTATCCATGAGCATGGTATGTTCTTCCATTTATTTGTGTCCTCTTTTATTTCACTGAGCAGTGATTTGTAGTTCTTCTTGAAGAGGTCCTTTACATCCCTTGTAAGTTGGATTCCTAGGTATTTTATTCTCTTTGAAGCAATTGTGAATGGGAGTTCATTCATGATTTGGCTCTCTGTTTGTCTGTTACTGGTGTATAAGAATGCTTGTGATTTTTGCACATTAATTTTGTATCCTGAGACTTTGCTGAAGTTTCTTATCAGCTTAAGGAGATTTTGGGCTGAGACAATGGGGTTTTCTAAATATACAATCATGTCATCTGCAAAGAGGGACAATTTGACTTCTTCTTTTCCTAACTGAATACCCTTGATTTCTTTCTCTTGCCTGATTGCCCTAGCCAGAACTTCCAACACTATGTTGAATAGGAGTGGTGAGAGAGGGCATCCCTGTCTTGTGCCAGTTTTCAAAGGGAATTTTTCCAGTTTTTGCCCATTCAGTATGATATTGGCTGTGGGTTTGTCATAAATAGCTCTTATTATTTTGAGGTACGTTCCATCAATACCGAATTTATTGAGCGTTTTTAGCATGAAGGGCTGTTGAATTTTGTCAAAGGCCTTTTCTGCATCTATTGAGATAATCATGTGGTTTTTGTCTTTGGTTCTGGTTAAATGCTGGATTACGTTTATTGATTTGCGTATGTTGAACCAGCCTTGCATCCCAGGGATGAAGCCCACTTGATCATGGTGGATAAGCTTTTTGATGTACTGCTGGATCCGGTTTGCCAGTATTTTATTGAGGATTTTTGCATCGATGTTCATCAGAGATATTGGTCTAAAATTCTCTTTTTTTGTTGTGTCTCTACGAGGCTTTGGTATCAGGATGATGTTGGCCTCATAAAATGAGTTAGGGAGGATTCCCTCTTTTTCTATTGATTGGAATAGTTTCAGAAGAAATGGTACCAGCTCCTCCTTGTACCTCTGGTAGAATTCAGCTGTGAATCCATCTGGTCCTGGACTTTTTTTGGTTGGTAGGCTATTAATTACTGCCTCAATTTCAGAGCCTGCTATTGGTCTATTCAGGGATTCAGCTTCTTCCTGGTTTAGCCTTGGGAGAGTGTAAGTGTCCAGGAAATTTGTCCAGGAAATTATCCATTTCTTCTAGATTTTCTAGTTTATTTGTGTAGAGGTGTTTATAGTATTCTCTGATGGTAGTTTGTATTTCTGTGGGGTCGGTGGTGATATCCCCTTTATCATTTTTTATTGCGTCTATTTGGTTCTTCTCTCTTTTCTTCTTTATTAGTCTTGCTAGTGGTCTATCAATTTTGTTGATCTTTTCAAAAAACCAACTGCTGGATTCATTGATTTTTTGGAGGGCTTTTTGTGTCTCTATCTCCTTCATTTCTGCTCTGATCTTAGTTATTTCTTGCCTTCTGCTAGCTTTTGAATGTGTTTGCTCTTGCTTCTCTAGTTCTTTTAATTGTGATGTTAGAGTGTCAATTTTAGATCTTTCCAGCTTTCTCTTGTGGGCATTTAGGGCTATAAATTTCCCTCTACACATTGCTTTAAATGTGTCCCAGAGATGCTGGTATGTTGTATCTTTGTTCTCATTGGTTTCAAAGAACATCTTTATTTCTGCCTTCATTTCGTTATGTACCCAGTAGTCATTCAGGAGCAGGTTATTCAGTTTCCATGTAGTTGAGCGGTTTTGATTGAGTTTCTTAGTCCTGAGTTCTAGTTTGATTGCACTGCAGTCTGAAAGACAGTTTGTTATAATTTCAGTTCTTGTACATTTGCTGAGGAGTGCTTTACTTCCAATTATGTGGTCAATTTTGGAATAAGTGTGATGTGGTGCTGAGGAGAATGTATATTCTGTTGATTTGGGGTGGAGAGTTCTGTAGATGTCTATTAGGTCTGCTTGCTGCAGAGATGAGTTCAATTCCTGGATATCCTTGTTAACTTTCTGTGTCATTGACAGTGGGGTGTTGAAGTCTCCCATTATTATTGTATGGGAGTCTAAGTCTTTTTGTAAGTCTCTAAGGACTTGCTTTATGAATCTGGGTGCTCCTGTATTGGGTGCATATATATTTAGGATAGTTAGCTCTTCCTGTTGAATTGATCCCTTTACCATTATGTAATGGCCTTCTTTGTCTCTTTTGATCTTTGATGGTTTAAAGTCTGTTTTATCAGAGACTAGTATTGCAACCCCTGCTTTTTTTTTGTTCTCCATTTGCTTGGTAGATCATCCCCCATCCCTTTATTTTGAGCCTATGTATGTCTCTGCATGTGAGATGGGTCTCCTGAATACAGCAAACTGATGGGTCTTGACTCTTTATCCAGTTTTCCAGTCTGTGTCTTTTAATTGGACCATTTAGTCCATTTACATTTAAGGTTAATATTGTTATGTGTGAACTTGATCCTGCCATTATGACATTAACTGGTTATTTTTCTTGTTAGTTGATGCAGTTTCTTCCTAGCCTCGATGGTCTTTACATTTTGGCATGTTTTTGCAATGGCTGGTACTAGTTGTTCCTTTCTATGTTTAGTGCTTCCTTCAGGGTCTCTTGTAAGGCAGGCCTGGTGGTGACAAAATCTCTAAGCATTTGCTTATCTGTAAACCTGGAAATTCAAAAAATAATAGTGCATCTACCCCTGCAAAGGAACGCAGCTCATCGCCAGCAATGGATCAAAGCTGGCCAGAGAATGACTTTGGCGAGACGAGAGAAGAAGGCATCAGTCCATTAAACTTCTCAGAGCTAAAGAAGGAATTACGTACCCAGTGCAAAGAAACTAAAAATCTTGAAAAAAGAGTGGAAGAATTGATAACTAGAATAATTAATGCAGAGAAGACCATAAACGAACTGACAAAGATGAAAACCATGACACGAGAAATACGTGACAAATGCACAAGCTTCAGTAACCGACTCGATCAACTGGAAGAAAGAGTATCAGCGATTGAGGATCAAATGAATGAAATGAAGCGAGAAGAGAAATCTAAAGAAAAAAGAAGAAAAAGAAATGAACAAAGCCTGCAAGAAGTATGGGATTATGTAAAAAGACCAAATCTACGTCTGATTGGGGTGCCTGAAAGTGAGGGGGAAAATGGAACCAAGTTGGAAAACACTCTTCAGGATATCATCCAGGAGAACTTCCCCAACCTAGTAGGGCAGGCCAACATTCAAATTCAGGAAATACAGAGAATGACACAAAGATACTCCTCAAGAAGAGCAACTCCAAGACACATAATTGCCAGATTCACCAAAGTTGAAATGAAGGAAAAAATCTTAAGGGCAGCCAGAGAGAAAGGTCAGGTTACCCACAAAGGGAATCCCATCAGACTAACAGCAGATCTCTCGGCAGAAACTCTCCAAGCCAGAAGAGAGTGGGGGCCAATATTCAACATTCTTAAAGAAAAGAATTTTAAACTCAGAATTTCATATCCAGCCAAACTAAGTTTCATAAGTAAAGGAGAAATAAAATCCTTCACAAATAAGCAAATGCCACTCACTTCTTACTCAGGTGAATGTTTGTCACATTTGGTATTTCTGGTACTTGTGTAGTACTTGGCATACATAGTCATGCACCATATAATGATGTTTTAGTCAACGACAGACAGCATATTTGATAGTAGTCTCATAAGATTATCACACCATATTTTTTAATGTACCTTTTCTATGTATACATATGTTCAGATAGATAAATATTTACCATTGTGGTGCAGTTCCCTGGAGTATTCAGCACAGTAACATGCTGTACCGGTTTGCAGCATAGGAGCAATAGGCTCTACCATATAGCCAAGGTGTGTAGTAGGCTCTACCATCTAGGTTTGTGTAAGTCCATTCGATGATGTTCGCACAATGACACAATCCCCTGATGATGTATTTGTCAGAACATCTCTGTTATTAAGTGATGCATGATTGTACTGCCTTATATCTGCTGGAGACAGTTGTCCATGGGTTTCCCATGTCTCTGCACCTCTTGCCAGAAGATATACTGACTGCATTTATTCTGAACTATGATTACAAGGATGTTTATATAGGGGATAGCTTTAAAATATGAAAACAAAGTCTCTCTCTGGAGAAAAGGGCAGGCATGTCTGCTGCCCATTAAGACATGGGTTCCTTAAGCTCCAGGTTTCTCTCCTATAATGCAACCTACTTCATGTGCTGGTGTCAAATGGCCATCTGTGTCACCTGTTGGGAATTGGGGCCTGGGGAAGTCACAAGAAAAAGTTGGTACTGTGGCTATTGCTATGGTTATAATAAAGGCCTTTATGTGTGACCCAGGAGTCCTGTGTCTTCTGCCAGCATCCATGACACTGCAAGGTAAAAATCTCAGACCTTTCACAGTTCTTGACATTATCTTTCCATGGGAGCTTCAGCTCCTCTAAATGAGAAAGCCAGAGATTAGAGACAGAAATCTGTATTGTATTTCTTAACATGTCTGATATTTTCCCCTATATATTCTAAGTACACGATAAGTTTTATTGATGATACAAATGATATTGAAACTAAGACAAAATCATCATAGCAACAAACTCTCCAGTTTGACTCAGTTTCAATCCATACTCATCCTTTCTGCTCTGCATGGCTCTGGATTTTGAGCAGTAGGGTCTTTAAAAACAAATACATGTGTGCAAGAGGGAATAGGAAAGGAATGAATGTGAGGAGCCCAGGGAACAAAATCCAGGAAATGGGTTTGAGAACCAAACTGTGACAAGGATGCCTAATTGCCTCTAAATATTAATTCTGCATTTTTTCCTTTGTAAAAAGAACACTGATTTTTGTTTTATCTGAGAACATTATGGCTAGCTAAAATAATACAGTTGGCCCTTGAACAACCCAAGTTTGAACTGTGTAGGTCCACTTATATGTGGATTTTCTTCTGCTTCTGCCACCCCTGAAACAGTAAGACCAACCCCTCCCATCCTCCTCTTGCTTCTCCTTTTCCTCAGCCCACTCAACATGAAAATAATGAGGATAAAGACCTCTCTGATGATCCACTTCCATTCAATGAATAGTAAATACATTTTCCTTATGATTTTCTTTTTTTTTCTCTTTGAGATGAAGTCTCACTCTGTCACTCAGGCTGAAGTGTAGTGGTGCGATCTCAGTTCACTGCAACTGCCGCCTCCCAGGTTCAATCGATTCTCCTTTCTCAGCCTCCTGAGTAGCTGGGACTACAGGTGCCCACCACCACGCCCAGCTAATTTGTGTATTTTTTTTAGTAGAGACAGGGTTTCATCATGTTGGCCAGCCTGGTCTCGAACTCCTGACCTCAGGTGATCCGCCCACCTCGGCCTCAAAGTGCTGGGATTACCAGGCATGAGCCACCGTGCCCAGCCTCCTTATGATTTTCTTAATAAAATTTTCTTTTCTCTAGCTAGCTTTACTATAAGAATACAGTACATAGTACATACAACATACAAAGTATGTGTTAATCAACAATTTACGTTATCAGTAAGGATTCCAGTCAACAAGTATGTTTTGGGAGAGTCCAAATTATATGCTGATTTTTGACTATATGGAGGAGTTAATCCCCCTAACCCCTACATTGTTCAAGGGTCAAATGTATATTCTTCAGCCTGTCTTGTAGGTTATATTTCTGGGCTCTAGCTAATGAGATATAAGGGGTAGTGGAAGGGAGAGCATTTCCTTCTTCTTGCCCCCTTTTCCTTTTTATTACCTGGGTTGCAGATTTAATTGTTGGAGCTCTAGCAATCAAGTTGAACCATGAGGCAAATTTGAAAATAGAATCCTTGCATAATGGAATAATAAAAGGAAAGCATGAGCCCCTGATACCATGAAGCCACCACAACAGGTTTTAACAAACTATCTCCTAACCTCTTTTACATGAGAAAAAAATAAACTTCAGTTGCCTTTAAACCACTGTTACTTTTTATTTTCTGTGTGTAGTGAACTTATTCCTAACTAATACACAGACCCAATTTTCACTGAGGATAGAGTATATCGTCAACCGCATTTCTTAGAGAGAGGCCATTTTATGTCTTTTTGACACTTAAAAACATTAAAAAGTGAGGACTACAATCAATCCACATGTGTGACTATATAGTCCAAGAGAAAACCCATTTTAAATCATTGAATTCAATTCTGTTTTGAATGATTCATGCAAACTTACACGTGCATAATGTGTCTTAGGAATATTTATATCAACCCAATGAAGAATGGCTTTTCCAGAAATTTTCTGACCTTTTAAACATAGTCTTATTATGTCAAAAACTATTTCACAGGTACTTTGACCGGGCGCGGTGGCTCAAGCCTGTAATCCCAGCACTTTGGGAGGCCGAGACGGGTGGATCACGAGGTCAGGAGATCGAGACCATCCTGGCTAACACGGTGACACCCCGTCTCTACTAAAAACTACAGAAAACTAGCCGGGCGCGGTGGCGGCGCCTGTAGTCCCAGCTACTCAGGAGGCTGAGGCAGGAGAATGGCGTGAACCCGGGAGGCGGAGCTTGCAGTGAGCTGAGATCCGGCCACTGCACTCCAGCCTGGGTGACAGAGCGAGACTCCGCCTCAAAAAAAAAGAAAAAAGAAAAAAAGAAAATGCTTTAGAGCATTGAGTTGTACCACGTTTTAGTCTATTTGTGCGGTTATAGCAAAATACTTCAGACAGGGTAATTTATAAATCGTAGAAATTTATTTCTCATAGTCCAAGACCAAGGTGCCCACAGATTCAGTGCCCAGCGAAGGCTGCTTTCTGCTTCCAGAATGGTGCTTTGTTACTGCATCCTCCAGAGAGGAGGAATGCCATGTCCTCACATGTTGGAAGAAATGGAAGGAAAAAAGGACCAGGCAGCTCTCTGAAGCCTCTTTTATAAGGTCACTAATCATATTTATGATAATGAAACACTTCTGACTTAATCGTTTCCCAAAAGACCTCTAATACTATTAGCATGAACTACTAGAGTTGGATATTAGGTTCCAATGTGAACATTTTGTAGAGACACATACATTTCAACTATAGCACACCAGCACTGCCAAAAATCAGGCTGGATCTAGCTTCCAACCTTGGTGTCCTTTGTCTTGTACCCCAGTCATATGTTCAGCCATGATTTAAATTCTTAGGACCAATTCCAAGCTAAGGCAAGAGGTATTCATACCCCATCAGCTCCATTGTTTGAGATCTCAGCTTCAAATGACCATTGCTGCTCATCAGTCTGCTCTAAACGAAAGTGTGATTTTTTTTTTTTTTTTCTTGAGATGGAGTCTTGCTCTTGTCACCCAGGCTGCAGTGCAATGGCATGATCTCTGCTCGCTGCAACCTCTGCCTCCTGGGTTCAAGTGATTCTCCCACCTCAGCCTCCCAAATAGCTGGGATTACAGGCATGTGCCACCATGCCCAGCTAATTTTTTGTATTTTTCATAAAGATGAGGTTTCACCATGGTCTTCAACTCTTGACTTCAGGTGATCCACCTGCCTTGGCCTCTCAAAGTGCTGGGATTACAGGTGTGTGCCACCGCATCAGGCCAACTGTGATTCTTAATAAACCCTTTTGTGTACTATGGAGAAGAGATCAAGGTAAGAGAATGCTAATAGCCCTAGAGTTCTGGATTCTAGTCCTAGAATCCATTTACTAATTTGGGTACCTTCAGGACAGCATGTGTTTTTGTTGTCTCTGTTTCTTCACCTGATAGACATAGAGTAACTCAGGCTTTGACTTTCTCCCTGGGCTTCCTTGAGATTTCATGACACAGTTAATGAGGAAGAGCTTTGTAAAATGGAAAGGGCCCTATTATGTCACATGTCATGAAGATGATGACTCCCAACAGTTAGAAATTCAATGGAAAAGGAAGGAAACTATATGGGATAACCTATTGGGCATACATTAATTTTAGAAGGATGGCATCCTTAAAATCAGTAAACTCTTGGATGCCTATCAACCCAAACTTATTAAGATCTTCTTGCAAGAGCTACCTCAGAGACTATTTCCTTCTGACCTCTTGTTCAACACACATAGTGGAGGTTAAGGGTATTACTTTGATTCAACAAGCCAAACAAGCAAATTTTGCATGATACCTTCAAAAAAAGCCAATGGACAGAGGTAGTATTTAAAAGCACAAGAATTGCTTGAACCTGGAAGGCGGAGATTACAGTGAGCTGAGATCGTGCCACTGCACTCCAGCCTGGGTGACAAAGCAAGACTGTGTCTCAAAAAAATTAAAAGGTAAAAATAAATCAAATAAAATGGTACCACTGTAGCAATACTACTCTTTACCATTTTAGTAGGCCATTAGAGATAGAGTTGAGGCCCATTCTTTAGTCAGTGGTCTCTTGAACTTCATGAGGAGAATGTGTTATCTTCTTGGTAAAGTCAGAACTTTTGAGAATAACCCTAAAGCTCTGTGACAGAATTGGAGGAATAAAATTCAGGCAGCTTTCTGAATGGAGCTAACTTGTGGGGCTACTCCCCTCAGCAGATGGGTCTTAGTTTCAATTTCAGCTTTGCTACTTAGCTCTTACGTGTTCCTGGTCCAATAACCAAACTTCAGTTTCCTCATCTATATGATGGGAACAACAAAGCATTCCCCATACTAGATGCTGGCTTACTCTTATTCCCTTTCCTCTTAGTTCCTCTCAAAAAACCAGGATAACTAGGAGATCAGAGGCTGTTGATATGTACACTGGATCTTAAGGAATCTGTGCCTGACTTCTAGTGTCCTTGGACATCCAAAGAGAGCTTAAAGCTGATTCAGAGACATTTCTTGGAGAAACAGCTTCAAAAATTATGTCAGATGGGACTATATTGGATAACCTCAAACCAAAGAGAGGCAAAATTGTGATGTGGGCAAAGTATGTCTTCAGTTCCTCCCCTCTCCTACTTTCAGGTCCCTTCTCTCTCCTGGTTGGCTGTTCTTTCTTGGACACCAAGTGTCCCTTTGCTGCTTGTGGATATCCTGGGTCAGGCCTTTTCCCTCTGGGGAGGCCCAATGACCCAGACTGGGTCTCGCTTCTCATCCCTCTTATGTCTCAGCTAACCTCATCATACTCTTGTGATGCATGGAACTACTCTGAGTTGAGGGTCTTCTCAAAGAAGAGCTGATAAGGCAATTTACTCAGAGGCTAAATCGCTAGTGAGGTTTTTTGGGTTTCCCTATCTGAGAGTCTGAGAGAATCTGCAGTTCCTCCTGCAGGAGGTCTTAAGGCTAAGGCACAGTCAAGGAGCCCTTTTAATATCCTTCATAATCCCCATCCTGAACCCACGTGTAAAAAGCCAAAGAAGCAAAGTAACCAACTGCTAGTAGTGCTTGCTATCAGTATGAGATCCCAGTGCGGCCCCGTGCTGTCGTCTAATCACTGCCCAATACGAGTCATCTGAGCCACTAGCACAGAAAGACTCTCTAAGATATTTGCGATGACTCAGGAACACCCAGGATCAAGCTCCAGAGATGAACCTTTGGGGACTTTCAGCTTTAAAAAAATATCTGGAGTACAGGCTTGATATATGGTTTGGCTCTATGTCTCCACCCAAATCTCATCTGGAATTGTAGTCTCCAAATGTCAAGGGAAAGCCCTGGTGGGAGGTGATTGAATCATGGGAGTGGTTTCTCTCATGGTTTTCTCATGATAGTGAGCAAGTTCTCATGAGATCTGATGGTTTTATAAGTGGCAATTTCCCCTGTGCTTGCTTTCCTCCCTGCCACCTGGTGAAGAGGTGCCTGCTTCCCCTTCACTTTTCACCATGATTGTAAGTTTCCTGAGGCCTCCCCAGCTATACAGAACTGTGAGTCAATTAAACCTTTTTCCTTTATAAATCACCCAGTCTCAGGTATGTCTTTATAACAGTGTGAAAACAGACTAATACAAGGCTGATATGGGAACGATTTTTTGATCGGTTTAAACAGTTTCTTCCCTCAACAAACTGTATAATGTGTGACTATTCCACATACAGGAGAGGCATATCTCAGCTTCTTCTCTGCTTTTCCTATTCCATTCTGCTTTTCCTATTCCTATTCCTAGGACAGGCAAAACTGAGAAGAGTCGTGCAGGGGGAATTATCTCAGCACCTAAGATCTTTCCAGTTGAGAACATTCAAAAATGTCAAATGGCAGAATAAAATCACCAGTGAACGAAGCTATTGAGAAATACAGCCCACCTCAACATAATTCTCACAGAAGTCACAGCATGGGAAGGAGGTGTGGCACGTGCCTGGCTAGCCTTGGCATGGAAGATAGTAAGCAGACCAGGTAGGAGGTGTAATCTTCATAAAAGTTCAGGAGAGAGACATTCAAGCAATTCAAGCCGCATTTTTGGAATGCAAGAGCCAAGAGGCCAGTGCAAGAGCAGCAAGGTCTGGTGCAGACAGAGACACGATGACTTTGTGACAAGGCCAGCTATGCCCTGGGAGACCAAGAGATACAAACCAAAAAAAAAAAAAAAGATTTATCATGTATGCTCTGCAGAAAGGCCTTATCATCTGTCACATTCGGGTATTTTCAGCCACACTTGCATACAGGGATAGCCACAGTGTCAACAGTATCATCCTTGACTACAAAGGATGACAGTGACAAATCTCAGGGTCCTTTGAATTTGAAGATAACATTGTTCACTACTGTGAATGCCAGACTTTTATTGTCAACAGAGTTTCTCAAGTTATTTATGCCTGCAACAACTTGTATTAGATCACACGCCTCTTTCAGCTGCTTCCCTGAGATGTGTTATAGTGAAAGTGAGGGTGTTGTCAGCAGTAACATGTCCTACATTGCCTAAACAACCACTGAAATTGGAGTTCCCAAATGTACACTGGAGACCTCTCACTGTGTTAGCCTCTCCACTTCAGCCTGTCTCTGTGATTCCCTTGGGAACTTAGCAACTTTGCAAAATGCTATCTCATTCTTTATTCTGGAAACTGAAAATCTTCCAAAAGAATACTTTCTGAAACTCTTTAAACGCGTGGTCCTAAACCATTCCTGTAGAGATTTTGGAAGAACCTGTACAAGGAGGCTATTGTATGCATATACAAATAAATGACACAACTCAATGGTTTAATACTACCTGCCAAGTTAAACTACTGCAGAGCAGCTGTGCATATTTAAAATGATGCCTGGCACAACTAGAGATCCATAAATCATCAGCTGCATACTTTCATCCAATTAAGAGAGTTAAGTAAGAAAAAATCCACAAATTAAGATGTGTGTAAGGACATGGATGACATCGTCATTCCTCTCTGAATGCAAAAATAAATAAAAATAAAAATAAATCCTCATTTTGCTGATGTTAAGGCTAGAGTTACTTTTCTAGGGACACAACTTTTCCGGTGTTTCAAATCCTGGCATAAAATCTTGTTCGCAGAAGGGTCATTTCAGGCTTGTCGGTTTTCTTTCTGTAAATACTGGAGCAAAACAGAAGTAATGACTTAAACTGAAAAGCAATCCTTCAGCAAGAGAGGATGGGTAAGCCAGGATCCTAAGGTTTTCCTGGGACAATGATAGCCATTTCATAGGATTGGAGCACTGTCTCTGTGCAGTGAATCCCTTTGTTCTGGTTTATCTGTAGCACAAAGATGTTCAAGAGGATGGCAGATGGCCAGGCCAGCAGATGCCTCATTCCAACTCTGGCTGGCCTTGGGTTTATAGATTTGGCTAGAGAAGCCAGAGCAAACTAAAATGAAGAGAAGTTGCATTATTATAATTTGGGTCGCTGTAGGATAAGGTGATCCACCATCCTGATTGTCTTTTTTTTTTTTTTTTTTTTTTTGAGACAGAGTTTCACTCTTGTTGCCCAGACTGGAGTGCAGTGGCACGATCTCAGCTCACTGAAAACGCTGCCTCCCTGGTTCAAGTGATTCTCCTGCCTCAGCCTCCCAAGTAGCTGGGATTACAGGTGCATGCCACCACACCCAGCTAATTTTGTATTTGTAGTAGATACAGAGTTTTACCATGTTGGCTAGGTTGGTCTCTAACTCCTGACCTCAGGTGATTCACCTGCCTCAGCCTCCCAAAGTGCTGGGATTACAGGGATTAATTAACACAAATAACTACAAAAGTTCTTATCCGTCTGACAACTGTCATGCTTTGGTACACAGCAGAAGTACTGTAATATGTGCCTCTCATTTTGTGTCACAGAATATTAAAAACGTGTACACTGTGCTCACTTCAGCCGCACTTATGCTAAAATTAGAAACTAAAAGTGAGCCACCGCGCCCGGCCAGATCCTGATTGTCTTGTTCAGATAATTGAAGCCATTCTTCTTTGATGTGCACCACAATTTGATACGTGGTAGTTTCTCAAGCCTTATTTACAATGCGGTATCTGAAAACAAATCAGTGAACTTTGTGTTCCTGTTTCATCAAAATCCATTGATCCATCTTGCGCAAATGTTGACATATTACAATCGCAATCATTAATAACAATATCGCTGATCTCATCCAAAATGTCTCTAAGTATTGGGAAGCTGCAATGGACTGAATGTTTGTGTCTTCCTAAAATTCACATGTTCAAATCCTAATCCCAGTGTGATGGTATTTGGAGGTGGGATCTTTGGGAGATAGTTAAGTCATGAGGTGTAACTCTCATAAATGGGATTAGTGGCATTATAGGAAGAAACCAGAAAGCTAGCTAGCCCTCTTTTCACCATGTGAGGACACAGCAAGAAGGTGGCTGTCTATAAATCAGGAAGAGAGCCCTCATCAAAAACCCTGCAATGCTAACACCCTGATCGTGGACTTCCAGCCTCCAGCACTGTGAGAAAAAAATGTCTGTTGTTAAGCCAGCTGACCTATGGCCATTTGTTATGGCAGCCTGAACTGCCTAAGACAGAAGCTATGAAGCTCACAGTGGCAGATAAAAATTTTTCTAAAATTCATATTTTCATTTGTAAACTCAAGATTTTATCACTGACAACATTCCTTGAAGTGACTGTCTCACGTGGTTCATTTTAGAGAAAATATCTGCCAAAATTCAATCCAAATAACCATAGTCCATCAGTCATTCTTTCAAGTAAAGATGGCAGTCTATGAAAAAAATGAGGCTTGTTAAGCTCATAACACAAACAAGCACAAAAGTTCTTATCCTCCTGACAACCGTCTTGCTTTGGTACACAGCAGAAGTACTTTATATGTGCTTCTCATTTTGGGTCACAGAATATTAAAAACATGTACACTGTGCTCGCTTCAGCCGCACTTATACTAAAATTGGAATGACACAGACAAGCAGGACCCTTGCACAAAGATGACATGCAAATTTGTGCAGAGTTCTGTATTTTGCTTTCCTTTTCTAATGGTTATGGGTATGGAAACTGAGCTGTGATGAGTGAGGTAACTTGCCTAATTGAGGAACCTCTGGCTTCAAATCCTACTCCCAACTCCTCCTCCAAAACCAAAACATATATATATTCAAGGTTGAGATTTAATAAAAGCAATAATTATATTGATTCTTTTATGACCATTCTTCATTAAAATTGGCTTTTCCCCCCTTGAGTGCTTAGCATCAAAGAATGCAGTGACTATTAGTAGAGTTAGGTGTCACTGCCTTGTTTCATGCTAAAGTGCCAGCAGTTTTAACCAGCTTTTGCACCATCAATGCAAACATCCACTAAATGAAAAAGGCAAATACATAATGTCTTAGTATTATTACAAAATGGTTTTGACCTGATAGACCCTCTGAAACTTAATGTTTATGTTGGAAGCAGGGTCATCATAAAGAAAATAAATGATTATTAGCATTCCCAGGGACACAACAGGGGAACTATTACCTTATACTTCTGTATCATCTGATCCTTTATGATTTTTGTAGTTCTAAAAAAATGAACAAATAATATACCTGGAAGTGTCTTCATTAAAAAGGGGGAGGGGGCCTGAATGATGTCTCAAGAACTTATCATGTGAACCCAAATCTCCTTAAAATTCACCTTAAAGGCCGGGTGCAGTGGCTCACGCCTGTAATCCCAACACTTTGGGATGCCACAGTAGGTGGATCATGAGGTCAGGAGTTCGAGACCAGCCTGGCCAACATGGTGAAACCCCATCTCTACTAAAAACACAAAAATTAACCAGGTGTGGTGGCATGCACCTGTAGTCCCAGCTACTCTGGAGGCTGAGGCAGGAGAATCGCTTGAACCTCGGAAGCAGAGGTTGCAGTGAGCCGAGATCCCACCACTGTACTCCACCCTAGAAGACAGAGCAAGACTCCATCTCAAAAAAAAAAAAAAAGTCTCCTTAAAGAGTCTTATGAAAATGTCCCCTAAAAATCTTAATGGATTCAGTGACTTGCATGAGTATTTTCTTTTTTTTTTTTTAGCAATTTTTTTTATTATTATACTTTAAGTTCTAGGGTACATGTGCACAATGTGCAGGTTTGTTACATATGTATACATGTGCCATGTTGGTGTGCTGCACCCATCAACTCGTCAGCATGAGTATTTTCTATATTTTCTGTAGTAAAACAATGTAGAGATTATGAAGATGTAAGATAAGGACTTCATATAATATATATATATACACACATATTAATTTCAGTTTGGAGTAGCTAATTATATTGTTTGAATTCATCAATTTATATGTACTATAAAAACGTTATATAAATGTAGCTGATTTGACATGGCATTTTTTTATCATTTCAGTTAAAAATTGGACACTGTATTCTTTATCAGAAATGTAATTCAAAGCATATGACTTTTCCCCATAGAGAAGCCAAACTCAACTTATATGATTTTGGTGTCATTTTAACGTCTTCTTCCAGGAATACAACAGTATCAATTATTATGCTTTCTTGGAAGGAAGAAAAAGGCTAAATGGCTTACACAGAAGGACATTTATTAATTTCCATAGTTTGGAGACCAGAACAGCGTGGGTTCCAGGTCATGTAGGTCAGGGTCTCTCTTCTTGGCGATTCTCTCAGCCTGTTGTCCTGCATCAGGTAGGTGGCACAATGCCTGCTCCCACCACAACAAGATGCAGAGGAAAACAAGGGAGAGGCTCTAACTGTGCCTCTTTAGAATTAAGGAAACCTTTCCCAGAGGTCCCCACTATATTTCCTTCATGTTTCCTTAACCAAGATTGGGTCACATGCACAAGTCATTTTGACCAAGTCACTGTTGAGGGAAATAGTATGACCAGCATTGATTGAAACCAGAAATCAGAAAACTACAACCAAAGGCTAAAGCCGGCCTAGAGCCTATTGTTGTAAATAAAGTTTTATTGTAACACAGCCATACTAATTCATTTATATATTGTCTATGGCTGCTTTCTCATGCAACTGCACAGTACAATGGTTGTAACAGAGATCATGTGCCTGCAAAGCCTAAATATGCACTATGTCCTTTATGGAAAATGTTTGCTGACTGTTGGTGTACAGAATTATTCAAGGAAGAATAGATGATGACAAGTTAACCACAATGACCACTACAAGATAGAGTAGTTCTAAAAAAAAAAGAAAAAAAAAAAAAAAAAACAAGCTCCTGGCCAGGCGCTGTGGCTCACGCCTGTAATCCCAGCACTTTGGGAGGCCGAGGCAGATGAATCACCCAAGGTCAAGAGTTTGAGACCAGCCTGGTCAACATGGTGAAATCTCATTTCTACTAAAAATACAAAAATTAGCCAGATGTGGTGGTGGGCACCTGGGATCCCAGCTACTTCAGAGGCTGAGACAGTAGAATCTCTTGAAACTGGAAGGCAGAGGTTGCAGTGAGCCGAGTTCTCACCATTGCACTCCAGCCTGGGTGATAAGAGTGAAACTCCATCTCAAACACACACACACACACACACACACACACAAGCCCTTTGCCCTTGAAATGTTAAGATAAAGCTTACAGTATATATGACACATAAAACATATAAATTATGTGTCAAAGATTGCAAGTGCTGTAAAAATGCAGAGGAATCCAAGCGCAGTGATGCATGCTTGTAGTCCCAGGTATTCAGAAGGCTGAGGTAGAGGACTGTTTGAGCTCAGGAGTTCAAGGGCAACCAAGAAACATAACAAGACCCCTTCTCTTAAAAAAAAAAAAAAAAAAAAAAAAAAAAAGAATTCAGAACAGAAAGTGATCACTAAAGACAAGGCAAAAATATTTTCAGTTCAAGACCGGCCTGGACAACAAAACAAGACCCCTTCTCTTAAAGAAAAAATTCCAAAGAAAAAGTGATCAATAAAGGCAAAGTGATAATATTTTTAAAGTACACAAATTCTCCCCTAAAATGTTTCATGAGCCACCCATACAGAATGCTGGTCTATTTTGACTTAGCTTCCTTGTGTTTTAGTGTTTTAGCGTTTTCTATTGACACTCTGGTGAGCAGCATACCAAGGGGCAGTCTGGCATCCTTCTGTCTGTGGACACTATTACAGTATTACAGGCCCTGTTTTCCCCCAGGCTTTCTTATGTCTTCTTTAACCTTAATCATTGCATAACACAAGGGCTCATTCTAGATAAAAATGTACAAATTTTATCTTTGTTGTCCAGCTGTGTTGATACAAGTCTCGTATCATTTCCTTTCTATTCTGTGATATTTTTCTCCCCTTTCCACCTATTAGAATGTCTTACACAGATCTTATAAGATCCGAAAAGCATTCATGGTAGGAGGTAATGCTAGAAGCCTCACTCCAGTCAGCAGGATATGCATTAAAGAGAATAGAAAATCCTTGCGTTAACTAGAAAGGAATCGGTGTCTACTTCTTGTTATCCTCAAAACTACCACTTTTAGGTACTTTCCTAACCTCATACTTCAAATGTGCACTATTACACCTCAAGCATTGCACTGAAAGACAAATACTGAATGGTGCTATGGTTTGAATGTCCCCTCTAAAACTCATGTTGAAATTTAATTGCCTATGTAACGGATTGGGAGATGGGGCCCTTAAGAGGTGATTAGCTTGTGAGGATCCTGACCTCATGAATAGATTAATGCCAGTGTGTTAATTACCTCAGGGGTGGGCTCCTGATCAAAGGATAAAGTTCAGACCCCATTTCTCTTTGTCCCACATGTTCACTTGCCCTTCCACAATCATATGACACAGCAAGAAGGCCCTCACCAGATGCAGCCCTTTGAAATTGGATTTTCCAGCCTCCAGAACTGTGAGCCAAGTAAAGTTCTGGTCTTCACAAATTACTCAGTCTGTGGTGTTCTATTATAGCATCAGAAAACAGACTAAGACAAATGGATAGAAAAACATGGAGACATGCTCTTCAAATTCCTATCCCATCTGCTCTACAGGACTCCTCAGAACACTAAGTTTGAACATTAGGTGATGACTTCAGATATCTCGTGAGTTCCTTGAGATGAGAACTAGATGGGAAGCAGTTGTAGTAGTTTGAAGAAAAGAGAAAGATCTTGCATCATCTGTTCCATCACATGATCCCAAATGTATTTGTCCCAGCAGTGACTCTCACTCAGGCCATTAGCAGGAAGCTCTAAGAGGCACGTCGGAGACATGGTTGCTCCTAGGAAGTTGCATGTCGTCACTCTAAACCTAAAATATAGATGAGGATCTTCTTTCTAGCAGAAATAAGGCAAGGCAGTAGAGATCCCAACAAGGTTAAATATTAAATTTCAAAGCTGAGAATGAATCAAAGGCCTGAAATTAAGTCCATTTTAGAGATCTAGGCAGGCAAGTTCCCAGAGTGCAACTGTCAGGGAATTTAAGATCCAAAATATTTCTTCCTGCCCAAGAATGTTTAAACCTTTTAATTCAATTCAGTAACTATTTCTTGAGTGATTATTGTGAGCCAGAAGTTGAACTATGTGTGGGATAGAGCCATAAACAAAGTCAACATGGTCTCCTTTGCTATGGATTTTACGGTCTATCATGCATATTACTTGTTTTGCTTTCCCTTTTTAGAATGCAGACTTTATTTTTTAAATTGAGAGGCAGGGTCTTGCTGTGTTGCTCAGGCTGGAGTGCAGTGGCATGATCATAGCTCACTACAGCCTTGAACTCCTGGCTGATCCTCCTGCTTCAGCCTTCCAAAGTACTGGGATCACAGGTGTGAGCCACTGCACCCAGCCTAGACTACAGACTTTTTGAGGACAAGACTTATATTGTATTCATCTTCTTAATTGCCTCACACCTAGCAGAGTGGTTTACACGTAGTTAATACTCAAAAAAGTTTACGGAATTAATGAATGACTTGACTGAATAAATGAAGTCAGTTCTGATCCTAATACAGTGATCCTTTATACTTTTTTTATGAGCAAAAGTAGTCCCAGATCCAAAATTAGAGAAAAATAAGAGGTCTACAGGTGTTCCACGTTTAGTTAGAATCAGGACAGAGGGGCTGGGATTACAGAGAGATTTTGGCACCAGGAAGTGTTAATGCGATATATATTTAGCACATGGACTCTAAATATTTCACAGCTGAGACTACAGTAGGATTGCCTGGATTAGAGCCGTGACGGAGACTGCCACAGGAAAAAGACAAAGTAAATGTTTGAGACTGAACCTGCTGTTAACTAAAATAAGTGACACAATAAAATTTTGTGTGTAGAAGGTATTTTTAGCCTCCTTTATGTGTGTCACACATGTTTAGGTGATGAACCATCTTATTTCTCTTTTAACTTTCATTTATCCTTCAGGATACAGCTCAGCTACCATCTTCTTTTCTAGGAAACATCCTTTGATCATCTTTCTGACTTGCCCTCGTCTGAACTCAATGCCCTAAACTGCTTTGAATAGTTCCTTCCAACCCCCAAATTCATGTCTACCGTGAAACTGTGGAGGTGACCTTATTTGGAAATGAGTAGTTTCAGACCGAATCAAGTTAAGATTAGATCATACTGGATTAGGGTGGGTACTAAATTCAGTGTGACTGGTGTCCTTATAAGGAAGGGGAAATTTGGTCACACATAGAAGAGAAAGCCATATGAAGATGAAGGTGGAGATCGGAGTGATGCATCTAGAGGCCAGTGAATGCCAGAGATTCTCAGCAGCTACCAGAGGCTAGAAGATGGAGGAAGGATGCTTCCCTAGAGATTTCAGGGGGAAGGTGACCCTGTTGACACCTTGATTTTGAACTTCCTGTCTCCAGAACTATGAGAGCATACATGTCTGCTAGTTGGTTTGTAGTGATGAGGTACAGCAGCCCTAGGAAACCAGTAGAGAGCCCTCTCCTCTTACATCCACCTATGCTCAACACCACCACACCATACTGAATATGTCTTTTTGTATATATTTCTCCCTTCCCACATTATGACTTCTTGGAGAGAAAAGCATAGCTTACTGATTTCTGTGTCCTCAGCACCTAACACACTATCTGTCAAAATAAATGTTATTAACGTAAACTGATTGAGCCAGGACTGGCAATTCCAAATGTTCAACAAAATTCAAATTTGCCATGCCTGCCAAAATTTCAAATTCCCACTAACCCATGTCAAAGCCATGCCCACTCCCCTAGAATTAGCCTACATATTCCACGGTGAGGAGTAGGAGAGAAGTAACAAAATATGGAAAAGCAAATTTATTACTACTTTGTAAAGCCTTTAGTAGATGAAAAATCTTTCAATCCACATGGATTTTGTAGAGGGCAAAAGTTAGAAATGAAATTCTTTATGGTAAACATACTACTAACCACTCCCCTAAACCATTGTGTGTGAAAAACAAACAAAAAGAAACCTGTAGGGCTTCTCATTTGCCAGGCAGTGAAAATAGAGAGAAACTGAGTTTGCTTAAATACACCAAAAAACTAATTTTGACAGAAATATCACCATATTTTTGCCGAAATACAGCTGACACATCAGAAGGACTTCTCTGAAGCTTCACCTAGAGATGTTCACAAGTTGACTAGTTGGATTTAGAGCTGCAAAAGAAGTACCCCTATTACAACCTGAGAGGAAAATCATTTCCATGCAGACAGTGTCATGTGTCCTTGTTCAAAACAAAGAAGGAAGAGTCATTAAACACGTCACTACCTCAAGTCCCTCAAGTATCTGACAGGAACATCTGATTGGTTGAGTCAGGCCACATGCCCGTGTTTTTGCCAGAGAGAAGGGACAAGAATTATCTGTCCACCTTTACCTATCATGGTAGGAGGGGAGGACATATCTCCACCTATTTGCCCCAAGTAAGAAAACTTTTATATGTCTAAAATACAGCTTTCTCTATCTTTGCAATTACATATTTATAATAGTTTTTGAAATCATATAATAATGTGTATTATTATATATTTGCATTGTATATGTAATACATATAATTATACGTGTATAATGCATGTCTATAAAAAAATCTTTTTTTTTTAAACAGGGCCTCTCTCTGCTGCCCAGGCTGAAGTGCAATGGTACAATCAAGGCTCACTGCAGCCTTGACCTCTCAGGCCCAAGTGATCCCTGCCTCAGCCTCCCAAGTAGCTGGGACCACAGGTGTCCTCCATTGTACTTGACTAGTATTTTAAATTTTTTGTAGAGACAGAGTTGTCCTATGATGGCCAGGTTCATCTCAAACCCCTGGACTCCACTGATCCTTCCACAGCAGCATCCCAAAGTGCTGGGATTACAGGCCTGAAAATCTTTAACACAAAAAAAGGTTTATTCTTGGATCATTTAAATGGGTATTCCTGACTCGTTGGAAGTGTTCTTCCAAGCAGTAATGTTTTGGGACCCAGGTTCCTTCCATCTTGTGACTCTGTCATTTTCAACTGTTTCCAAGAGGCCTGAACTTATGTGCATTAATCTGGAAGAAGAGGAAAGAAAGCACGTGGATAATCACTCCTGGGAGGCTCATAGGAGGACAAACCCAGAAGTGTATACATCACTTCTGCGCACATTCTATGCACTAGGACTCAGACTCGTGGCCACTTCTAATTGGAACTGTTCCTTGGAAACCACGTAGGTATCCAGGAAGAAGAGGAACCCGGTTTGGTGAACAGCCAACACAGTCTCTGTCTTATTATCTGCAATAATGATTGTCCATTACAACATCTCAATACTTTATGAAGTCTTAAATAGAAAGAAGTGAAATATCATGATCAAGCTTTGCAAGAATTAGGTAAATCTATGAAGTCCCAAAAGCAATAATTGAAAGAAAAAAACTGAATTTAAAAAATACAAGATTTATTGAGAAATGTCAGCTTTGATAAAAACAGGGCCTGCAAATATTTAGAATCCCATCAAACATTTAGATGGTGTTTTTCTGACTTTCTTCTGGATGTTTGTTATTAAGAAACTAATGGTCGTTCATGTCCTTTGTAGGGACATGGATGAAGCTGGAAACCATCATTCTCAGCAAACTATCACAAAGACAAAAAACCAAACACCGCATGTTCTCACTCATAAGTGGGAATTGAACAATGAGAACACCTGGACACAGGAAGGGGAACATCACACACCGGGGCCTGTTGTGGGGTGGGGGGATGTGGGAGGGATAGCATTAGGAGATATACCTAACGTAAATAACGAGTTGATGGGTGCAGCACACCAACATGGCACATGCATACATATGTAACAAACCTGCAGGTTGTGCACATGTACCCTAGAACTTAAAGTATAATAATTTTTAAAAAGTTAAAAAAAAGAAACTCATGATTAATATATTAGTCATTGTTTAATCAATTTGTTGCTCAGTTCATTATTTTATCAAAACAATCTCATTTCCAATCAAAGTTTAAAATTTTAAATAATATAAATATAACAGATGACAGCAATTTTGATTGAGCTTTAGTTTTAAACTGCAGGCTCCCTTATAAAACGCTTAGTGGATCAGACAGAGTGGCTTATGTCTGTAATCCCAGCAATTTGGGAGGCTGAGGTGGGCAGACAGCTGGAGGCTGAGGTGGGCAGACAGCTTGAGCCCAGGACTACGAGAGCAGCCTGAGCAACATGGCAAAATCCTGTCTCTACAAAAAATACAAAAAAAAAAATTAGCCGGGCATGGTAGCAGAGGCCTGTAGTCCCAGTTACTCCGGAAGCTGAAGTAGGAGAATCACCTGAGCCCGGGAAGTCAACACTGCAGTGAGCCCGTATCATGCCACTGCACTCCAGCCTGGGCAACGCTCATGACACCCTGTCTCCAGAATTCATTAATTAATTAATTAAAAAATTAAAAAGCCAGTTTTCAACCTAAGGTTACCAATTTTTGCTATGAGAATGGCTGACACTACACAACCATAATTTTGATCAAACCAATTGACCTTTCTGATAGCGTCCATAGCAAAACTACAAAGTCCTGGTGTTCCTTGGAATGATGTGGTATAGCAGGCCTTATGGATGAACTGAAGGAAAGCTAAGTTCACTGTGACATTTGAAACTGTTCTCTCTTTATGCATCTTGGCACTGCCTACGTTTTCTGTTTTATTGTTGCTGCTGTTTTTAAATTGGTGCTTCTACACTGTCTTTTCCTGCAATTAAGATTAAGGCAGCCAGGCGGGGACTATGTCTAAATTGTTTATCTTTCATATATAAAGGGAAAGATTGTCATCAGCCTGCTTAAAAGATAGCATATATGAACTCAAACAAGATCAGCCTTTGGTAATTCCTAGTTTCTGGTGTAGCTTTTCTTTTTTTCCGTTTTCTTTTCAGCTAATGTATGACCCTAATAAATTACCACTCTAATTGGGTGTTTGCTCAGTCAATTCAAAAACAGAGCTATTTAGGAGGGCAAATGAGTGAATAAGACCTTTTGTTTTTCTTAAGGCATCTCTTAAAACCTAAACGTTAATTACAAACCATTATTACAAACCTTCTTCCCTTATTTGATGACATCGGTGGCTAAATGTTTGGGCCTTCCTTTGGGTGTAAGTTATTGCATTAAGTACTGCCAGATCAAGTAAGTGGTATGTGCTTTATTAAATATGCTGTTCAGCAAGCAAGGTTTGAAAAATTAGAAAGTATGCCCAAACTGTTTTGTTTTGACCTACTCTGTGTGTGTGTATTTTGGTTTGTTTTGTGTGTCTTACATAGTAAATTGTCCTAAGATTGCTCGGTAACACAACTTCATGCTCTGGGAAGGTGGGGTAACATTTGCTTCTTCTCTGAATGTAGTCAGCAGAGAGCATATAATAGAACAAAGCCAGGAAAGCAGGAGGTGATGTTAGCGTAAAGAGAGACTGCCTTTTCTGTCTTCCTGGATTCCACAGAGAAGAATCGCAGCCTCATTACTGAGCAATGAATGTTTCCGGTTAGTTTGGGTGTGGAAGCACATGAGAAGGGGAGAGGGGAAAGCCAGCAGCAGGCTTGGACGGCTAACTAATCTATTACAGTCTGGGGAGATGCTTAAATGAGTGAAGCGATTAAAATCAACACACCTGGAACACCAGGGGAAAAAACTGGAGAAGAGTGATTAATGAAAATCCAAACACATTAACAGTTGTAGTATCTACATGAAGCCTGCGAAGTTGGTGGTTCAGCCAGGCATGAAGGTGTCTTACTCCCTTACTGAAAAACAAGTAAACGTACCCTACAACACACACAAATGATTTGTGTACAGATGCTGACATGGCTTCCAGTTTACCCATCCCACATACACAAATAGCTTATGCACTTTTATGGGCAGTATATATGTTTATACCAAAAAGAAAGAACGCATAGAGAATGACTGTTTTGCTTCAGTGTTTGGTGAACGTTGATGGAACTTAGTGAAATAGAACATTTATGACCATGAGAAATGGCCCTCTGGGGAGTCATTTCCCTGCCCACGGCTGGAGGCAAAAGGCTGCAGTGACAGCGCCGGGTAAGAGAGGGACAGAACAATAGGTTCTGTGAGTTCGAGAAGCAGAGGTTGCCCTCACTGGGTGGGTGGTAAGAGCATCAGTCCTGAGCAGCACATAACTCAGAGAGAAGTGATAGATTCGTGTGGAATGTGCACATAACAAAGGGCGTAAAGCAAGAGCAAATTATAAGTGCACTTGAATCACCCAGTGTGCTGAGGATTTTTCCTGCCAACAAGATTCCACTATTGAAAAGCCACACGCCTGGTGGATTTCCTGATCAAATCCAGAACACTAAGTAACACGAACTAACAAAATGATATAACCCAAACCAGACTCCACCAGGCGATTAGCTGACTGAATCAATCAGAAAACAAGGAGTTTTTTCACCCTTTTAATTAAAATAATTAATTTTGTTGTTTGAATTAAAAAGAATTTTAATACAGTTAAATCATTGTGCCAATTTATTCCAGCTCTTTCACTGCCAAAACTGGGGACAGAGGCTGCTTCAGTTTCTCTGCCTTCTCTTTGTGATGACCAAGGTATAAAGGTATCTGTTGCACTGAACTTGTAGCTTCACATTACTCTTATATGTCTTGATCCTGAGTTATTTGGCATCCTTTTGTCGACTGTGAGCAGAAAGTCCTTGATTTTCTTAATTTTGAGAGGCATGGCGACAAGACAGGGCCTGCACCAGCAGTGCCAGGGAAACACCCTTTTCCCCCTTTCATAAGAGTGTTTAAAAAACATCAAGATTCTCCTTTGCTCTGTATTTCATTTCAAAGTCACAAAGCAAGAAAATTGACTCTGACTAATATTAATTCTACTCTTTTTTGCTGCCTACACTGGCGATGTTCTTATATTTATTTCATTTTCCATTCACCTGACAAGCCCCTGGCAGTCTCTGTGGATGGTTTTGAAGTCAGCTGCCTGGTTACTATATCTCAGACTCACACACAGGTAACAGCCTAAGAAAAGCTTTGCACTGATGAGTGAAAGGCCCACTTTGGACCCTCATATCCCAGCATCGTGAGAGCAGGGTGCCCCTCGGAGCCCCGGTGACCCGACAGGGATGTCCAACCACCACAACAGAACTTGCCAGGACCTCCTTGGCTCTGAGGATTCATGATTGGCTTTGACACTGGGTGGAGGATGGTCAAAAGCCCTTCAAAAATCAGTCTCCTAGGGAAACTCCATTGTCTTTCATCTATTCTAGCCCAGTGTTTTCCAGACTGCCCCCTACCAAGATAGTGACTGTCAACACTGTGTTGCTCCTAGCTCCTCATACTTTAAATGGTGGTGGAGGAGAAGCTGAATCTAAGTTCTTCACACACACACATAGATATATATGCATTTTAATTAAAAGATTTTTATTCTATATAATGGTGAATCCTAAATCTATTAATCATTGGATTCCTTTGATCACATAAGGTGGTTTTTCAAAAAATATCAGTTCCTAGGATCCCAATCCTAGCATCTCAATCTAAGACCCCAGCCTGAAACTCGGGGCCTGGGATCAAACTCAGCAATGTGGAATTTTAGTGCCCCCCAGATGATTCTAATAATCACCAATATTTATGAACCTGAGACTTAATTTAGTTTTTGGTTTTTTGTTTTTTTTTTTTTTATTTAGAGACAGAGTCTCACTCGGTTGCCCAGGCTAGACTGCAGTGGAACGATCTTGGCTCACTGCAACCTCTGCCTCCCAGGTTCAAGCAATTCTTCTGCCTCAGCCTCCCAAGTAGCTGGAATTACAGATGCCCACCACCACACCTGGCTAATTTTTGTATTATTAGTAGATACAGGGTTTCGTCATGTTGGCCAGGATGGTATTGAACTCGTGACCTCTGATAATCCATCCACCTAGGCCTCCCAAAATGCTAGGATTACAGGCATGAGTCACCATGCCCAGCAGTTTAGTTATTTATTAACCAAATATTTTAAAATGTATCTTTGGAAATTCCATTTAGAACATATTGCTTGCACTTCACTCCTGATTCCAATACTTTACCACGTCACACGATCTCGTTCCCCTTTCTTCAAATACATCGTTTACAGTTGTGGCAAATAGAGCCCTGAGAAAGGATTCCTTTAGCTCCCTTTTTACTAAACTTGTGGGATAACATAACTCTTTAAATAAAAAAGAAATTCATAATTCTACTTTTTTACCGCAACCCAGATCATCTCCTATTATCTTAAGGAATGTTGTAAAATTTTTGAAATGAAATTCCTCTGAGTTCCTTAAATTTCTAACATTTGAAAAACACTGCTTTAGATTCAAGGAAAGAATTCAAGGCTTATCCTCCCCTGTCTCCTCTACCCACCCTCCTACCCTCGCCCCATCTCAGAGCCACTCCTGTGGAGGACTGTATTCTTTTCCATCGAGGTCCAGTCGAGAAAATGGACACCACACTAGGTATTTTAACAGAGGGAATTTGATATGGGAAATGTATTACAGAGGTTGAAAGGCTAAAAAGCAAAAAGAGGCACTAAGATAACAGAGATAGAAGGAAGCAACTACCACTCTTGGGGAAGAGGTTGGAGTTTCCAGAACTGTAAGTTGGATGAGAACCTCATAGAGCAGGGACCCATGTCTTGAGGTGGGGCCGCTGCCAAGTCATTGCTGATACATCAGGAGCTTGTAGGACAAGTGTCCTGGATCTGGGGCTCTGACCTCCGAGGGAGGCGCTAGCTGGAGGCCACTGCTCTTCAGATAGATTGCAGTGAGGTTCTAAGAGCAAGGAAAGAAACTGAAGACAGAAGATGACTACTGCTGCCCAGAGAAAGGCCACTGATAGGGTGACACCTAGAAACAGCAAGCAAACAGGAAGAAGGAAAATCCCTGTCCCGCCTGCAGCCCAGAGTCCCCATAGGGCATCCTAAGAGGAAGTTCACCGACCAGAGCAAAATACACTTTTCAGAGTCTTGGCCCTTGCATCGCAGAGCAGAGTGTACAGGGCAGTGTCACTGAGATTCATCCAGCACAGGATCAGACAATCTCTTGGGTCAGAAGAGCAGCAGAACTTGGCATTGGCAGACACAACAAGGTTAAAAGCTTCTGTTTACATGACTATGTTTTTTTGGAAGGTCAAATACATTTGGGAAAACTATCTTTATAATTTGGAGTATCACAAAGCCTATTAGCATATCAAAGGATCAGAGAAGTCTTGCAGTAAAGGAAACTGCTTTATTTTGTTTAATTATTTCTAAAATTTATTCAGTGTGAATCCCTTCCCCACTCACACACACATATAATATTCCTCAGAACATGCAAACTGTTCTAAATGCTGCTCTATAAAAAGTTACTAAAGTCCAAACTGCTTTTGTTGGTTTGCTTCTAAAGCTAGGAAAAAGAGAAAGAATATGTATATTAAATGAAATCAAATAATTGGGAAGAAAAACAGAATATCTGCAAAGTATTAAATCCAATTATGTTTTTTCATGCTTTCTGATATCTGTAAAGGGGAGATCCTCCTCTGCCCTTTACCACACCATTAGAGAAAAAAATTCCTCATGTAATCCTCAGATAAATCATGAACCACAAGCTATAACAAAGACCACCAGCTTCAACGAAATCTAAGAGAACAAGGTAGTGTTACATGAATCTGCACAAATAAATCATCACACAGCACTCCGAGATGCCCAGCTGCCTTAAACGTATAGGGTAGCTTGAAAATTATACTGCGGGGCAAAGAGTGGCTGTATTTCTACTCAAGAAGGTAAAAAGAAACTCTACTCTCTCCCTTTCTATACCTTTTAGGACTATGGTTACTTTCCACTCCCTCCATGCTTGCCTCAGGCAAGAGGAGGCACCTGACAGAACCGAAACCTAGAGTGTGGCACATGGTAAACTCTGGGGAGCTGGGCTGGAAGGTCATGTAGACACAGGGGCTGAGGCCAGCATTCAGCAGATATAGGTGAATGGGTAGAAAGAGTTATCCACAAAGACAGATACTGAGATAAAAGGAATGACCAGGATGGAGGGGGTGGGGAGAGAGAGGAGAGGAGGAAGAATGAGGAGAAGGGAGGAGAGGGAGGAGAAGGAGGAGTAAGACGAGGAAGAGGAGGAGGAATCTCCCTTTTATCGATGTCAGGAAACATGAAAGAAGATAAAAGGAAGGAAGGAAGGAAGGAAGGAAGGAAGGAAGGAAGGAAGGAAGGAAGGAAGGAAGGAAGGAAGGAAAGAAAGACGGACCTGTAAAGTATATAGAAAGAGGGAGGGAGGAGGGAAAAAATTACTGCTGGCTGATTTTCCAGATCCCATGATACCAGCTTTAAATTCTTCCTACTCAACTAGAATGCTTCATTTGACAACATCACAATGTGCAACCACTATATGTATCCTCATCAAGTTATGCTAATCTGGCTTTTACCTCTGAGTTGGATTTTGTCCGTGAAGACAAGTGATTCCTGTCTGGAAATCTGGAAGTTTCTTAAGCAAACAGTTTGAATTGATTTTATTTATTTAATTGACTATTCCATTCCTTATCAAAAAACAGGTACCAAAAAGTTCCAAACAGTTGAATGTGGATGAAAGTAACCATCACATGTCTTCAACACACCTCCTTGCATGGTGATGTACTACCTACAGACCTGGCATGACATGAATTCATACTATGATAAAATATCAAGGCCTAGTTCTAGTGCTAAGAAACTTTCAGTCCCATTCACTGGGAAGATGATCAGACAGAAGACCCTGGAAGTTTTGCCTACTATACTCACATAACAAAGGACAGACATTCCTGGGGCAGGGATGGGAGAAACCAAACTCTAGTTAAATATCTATAGTTCAAGGCATTAAAATTTGCTATTAAAGCCCTAGCATAGTCTCTTTTATTGGATCGGGCGTCACTTTACAGGCAAAGCAATACCTCTGACTATTGCCCCAACCAGCTTCCAATCACAGACTCCTTTAAAGGTGACTTATGAACAGGTACTTATATTTGTGTTTTTTGCCTTAGAGTACACCACATCTTCTACCTTCTAAATTCACTGGCTTTGTCGTGCTTTACTTTCATTGGATTCTTGCTGTTTCTACCCTTTTGGAATTAATCAGTCTGTTTTCCAAACTCACTTTCAGTTGGAGTACAGACTGAAACTTCCCTCTGCCTGCTGGTCCACAGTCAAAGGCCAGGAGGCCTGCCCACTACCATGCTCAGTTCCCCTGCTTGAACCCCAGCCTATGCCACAGGAAGTGGTCCCTCAAATAACATGCAGTACCCCCTTGCCCATCAGTAGAACTGTTTGCCTTTTCTCTTTAACAGTTTTAAACATACTTCTTTTCTTCTTAAAAATTATTTTAGATGCCAGTGGTACATGTGCAAGTTCGTCACATGGGTATACTGCATCATGCTGGGGTTTGGGCTTCTACTGAACCCATCACCCAAATCATGAACATTGTACCCACTAGGTAGTTTAAGTAGTTTTTCAACTCTTGCCCTTTTGGAGTCCTTACTGTCTATCATTTTCATCTTTGTAAACATGCTTATTTTCTAGTCTTTCTCTAAATGAGGATCTAATTATATTGACTGCTTTTCTGATGACTCTAGATTGTTTTTCCCTGTATTTTGTCTCTCTCTCTCTCTCTTTTTTTTTTTTTTTTTTTTGAGACAGGGCCTCACTCTGTCACCCAGGCTGGAGTACAGTGGCATGATCATGGCTTACCATAGCATCTACCTCCCAGGCTTAGGTGATTCTCTCACTTCAGCCTCCCAAGTAGCTGGGACTACAGGTACATGCCACTATACCTGGCTAATTTTTGTATATTTTGTGGAGACATGCTGTCTCTACATGTTTCAGCATGTTGCCCAGGCAGGTCTCAAACTCCTGGGCAAAAGTGATCCTCCTGCCTGAGCCTCCTAAAGTGTTGGGATTACAGGCATATGCCAGTATCTGCCTTTCCTGTATTTTGTAATTTAGAATTGTGAGTTCGTGTTGGGTGGGACTTTACCTACAGGATTCCTATGCAACCTAGGTTGAAAATAAGTCTTCCTAGAGAAGGCTTTTAGTCACTCATATTAGGAGGCACCAGTATTGTTATCAACCCGAGAATGCTTTTTACATTATTTTGTGGAGAATCTAGGTCATCCAGATAGTATAAACTCAAACTCTAAATCTGAGTGAGAGCAGCCTAGGGTTCAGGTTTCTAATATCCTCAGGATTTTCCTTTGCTTCCTCTTTTCCTAGTAGATCAGGCCAAGCGCAAAAGTTTGTCTCCTAATGGAAGAGGATGAACATTTTCCGTTCTCCTGCTTCACAGATCTACAGTAATTCAAAAGTTCTTTATTTAAGGGTCTTAAGTCTAAATTTCTGCCTTTCACAGGTCCAAAGATTTGTCTCCTGTACTTTCATGGCCATTAAAATCCAAACCCATTGTTAACTATACTGACAAAAAACTAAACCCCCAGCCATCAAATGATCAGTTTGCAGGGTATTTTCCTTACTTTCTTTGTAGCATTTAAAAGCATGCTTGTTATATTTTAGCTTATGTAAGTGATTTATAGTAAGAGAGCTTTCAGATGACCTTAGCCACATTGCTAGAAATCAAAGCTAATGTTATTTTTCATGTATTTATACTTTGAACATTTTTGTTCTTATTATATGTCAGGATTCCTTTGGATGTGGAGTCACTTCTGGAAATGGACTGGTTTGATAACCACATTTGATTCCTTATGGACTTACATTGAAAATGTCTTCTTAAGCAAAGTGAAAAGAAAATTTGTGCGATTATGTGCCCGTCTCAATCAACAATACAATCCATATGGAGAGAGCAGCTCCTTCTGCTCACCCCTCACGAACATGGTTCGAAATTTTCTCAGGATGGGTTCAGTGGCTCATTCCTATAATCACACGCTTTGGGAAGCTAAGGTAGGAAGATCACTTGAGGCCAGGAGTTAGAGACCAGGTTGCACAACATAGCAAGACCCTGTCTCTACATAAAAAATAAAATAAAATTAGCCAGGCATGGTGGTATGGGCCTATAGTCCCAACTACTCAGGAGGCTAAAGTGAGAGGATTGCTTGAGCCCGAGAGTTTGAAAGTTTGAAGCTATGGTAAGCTATGATGGCACCACTGCACTCCGACCTGGGTGACAGAGCAAGGTTTTGTCTCAAAAATTGTTTTTTCTCATACTCTCCAAAACAAAATAGAGAGTATGAATGGTTTCTTACTAGAAAGGTTTCTGGAAATCAGCTTTGCAAAAATAAAAAGAAAGGAACAACCCCATTCTCAAAGAAATCCAGCTCTCCCTGGCGAAATCAGGATTTACACCTTAATTCTAATATTTGGAATTCTTCTTTCCATTTTCTATTTTTCTTTGGTATGACTTTAATAGAAATCTTTGAGTGGGAACATTACAAGATCATGTCTTTACGCACCAAAATTAACTTTCAATTTGATCAATTTAGTCAAACCCAACAATATATTTTTAAAAGTATATTATTTTACTGAATTGAGTAATAATAATTAGAGGGATTCTTTAGAAAAAAAATAAGAGTGATGTTGGAAAAGTGAGTAAGGGAATGCAAATTTATATGTTGGTTAGGGTATTCAGAAGGTTTTATGATTTTTGAATTTTAGCAATGCGATTTCTATCAAAATTTTATGGATCTTCCTAAAAAAGGTATTGTTTACCCTCTATTTTACATCTAATGTACTGGTTACATCCACCACATAATAGATGGTGGACACCTATTTTCCTGGTTACCCATGCAGTCAGAGAGTATTTGGATCTAGCCTAAATTCTTCCTTCTGCAATTAAAATGTATTTCCTCTGGCCCTATTCTTAATGGAGATCAGATTCTTACAAACAACCCTCCTCTTCTTGAAGTCTCCCCTCTTTTTCATGCATTCCACTGCATTGCCTTAGGTGTACAGCCTCCAAGAAGGATGTCCTGAAGGGGAGAGTTCAAGATCAAATGATATGTCTCTCTTCATGAACTAACAAATGTAATGTTCTGCTTTCTGGTTATATTAACAGTGAGAATTTCTCTTTGAATAACACATGGAAGCCTAAGGTGCCGCAGAAAGTGTATCATTTTAAATCCCACAGTGGCTTCAAACTGTTACTCTAGTAAACATTTCCCCAGCAATGCTGTTTGTTGAATAATTACAGTTTGAGTTTTTCTGTCATCAAAATCAAAGAAAAAGTTCTGACTATTTCTGACACTAATTATATTGTTCAAGGGTAAAGTGTGATTCCATTTCTGTCTCCCTTTGACACAAAGCTCAAGAGGTAAGTAGATATATTGACCTGGTCTGGGAAAAGCAAGGTCTTCACTGGGGCCAATGGGCATTAGCTACTTGCCCTGGAAATCAGTGGGAAGCTGGAAAGATGAAAGCAGACATGAGTGAGAGGGCCTTAGGAAGCTGAGGGAGTTGTGTTTGCCTGCCTGCTCAGGTTGGACGTGGGGACATAAATGGAAATGGGGTAATTTTCCTGGAAGAAGATCTGATGGATGATAAAACAGCACAAGTTGGGAGGGAGGGGACAAGATGCCCAGAGAGCAGGTGGTAGAAAACAGACAAGGACCCAGGAGGAAAGGAAAGATTTCCCACTTTTTAACAGCTACTACAACCGAAACTCTGGTCCAAGGGCCAGATATGCCAAGAAAAGGCCGTTACCCATAGAGGTGTTGGAGGTGTTGGCTGTCCAGTCCATGAGGGTGCCTGGCCAGGTCAGCAAGTGCAGCTAAGATTCAGTCTGCGCTCCTCCTACCAGGCTGTGTGCCATGGAGCTGCACCGTGTCTGACCAGCAAAAGGTGCCTCTTCCCCTAGGCTATATGTGGCCCTATGCAAGAAATTATTATCTCAAGATCATGGCATTCGCATTGGACTCTCAGACAGGAGGCAGAATAAAAAGACCTTTGGTCATCATACGATTAGAAAGCGGTACTTTATACACATGATGGTTCTATGCTTTTGAGATTCTTTTTGTTTTTCTTCAGTTTTTCCTTTACCTTTTGTTGCTAGTGTTGAAAAGTCCCTTTTGTTGAGCTAAAGAAGAAATGCATTTCTTGTTTTTGATTTTTCCACATTGAAACCAAATTTCAAGAGGAAAATCAAACCACACACAAACTGTATGAACTGCTAGACAGCAGATAGGCAGAAATACATGGCAGTGATGTGCTACGGCTCACGAATTAGTCAGATCAACATGTGAAGCCCAGCTTTGCTGTGCAAATGGGGCAAACTAACTTCCTAAGTCTCATTTTCCTCACTGGAAAAGTCGTTCAACAGATTTTTACCAGGCAGGGCCTGGCACTGTTTTAGCATTCCCACATTAGCGTCTATATGCTCATGAAGATTAAATTCTAGATTAGGGTGGTAAAAAGGGGGAAAGACAGACAACGCTAAAAAATTCATATAATTTAATTTGCAAAATCCTCCTCCTCACAATTACATCAGTATGCATTTCTCTTTTGCATTTCTTGATATCTTATTAGCCAGAGAGCCATTGATCTGCAAGGGTAGCAGGGAGAGATCAAAGTAAGGCATCAGGAATGCAAAGTTATTTAAAGAGTTAATATTTAGTTTCTGACATCCAAATAAGCTTTCCAAATCAACAGCAAGATAATAATTCTTGACGCCAGGTGAGGTGCCTCACATCTGTAATCTCAGCACTTTAGGAGGCCCAGGCAGGAGGACTGCTTGAGCCCAGGAGTTCAAGACCAGCGTGGGAAACACAGCGAGACCTTATCTCCACGAGTACTAATTTTTTAAAAGTTAGCTGGGTGTGGAGGAGCACACATGTACTCCCAGCTACTTGAGAGGCTGGGGTGGGAGGATCATTTGAGCCCAGGCAGTTGAGGCTGCCTTGAGCCGTGATCGTGCCACCACACTCCAGCCTGGGCAACAAAGCAAGACCCCGTCTCAATAAAATAAAAATAAATAGGACCTGCTGACTAGATCACAGATTTTATGTACACTGCACATCCACATATACTTACACCTGGAGTAGGGATGTGGACATGCAGTGGACGGAGTTGAAAGTGCAAGAAGTCGGGGAGGGGAGGAGAAGAGGAAATCAGACACCAGTGGTTTTTTTCTCTGCTTCATTTTCTGGGACCCAATCTCAAACATCCGGATGAATGAGGAGAAACCTGGGCACGTTGGGGTTTGTGGCTCACTTCCACAGTTGTAGTACAGACAGGCTACCAAACAGGGCTGCCAGGTAAACAACAGGAAGCCCAGTTACATTTGAATTTCAAGTAAACAATAAATAATTTTTAGTATAACTGTGTCCCATGCAATATTTGGGATATACATTTTTTTCACCGTTTCTCTGAAATTCAAATGTAACTGGACTTCCTATATTTTTACTTGTGAAATCTGGCACACTTACCCCAGGAGAACTGTTAGCTTGGGGCATCAGCCCCCCATGGCATGGGCATGATGGCACGGAAGTGACAGTGGGAGTGTTGACAGCTAGGCCTAAGGAAGCATTCTTGCTTGATGTGTGGAGTTCTTGGATTGTCTGGCCCATTGTAAGTGCCCAATAAATATCACCTATTACTATCATTATAGCAATCAGTGAAACACCCTCTTATGTCCCTGGAGACATGGGAGCAGGAGAGGGAGAAGAATGCAGTAGGCAAGAATAGAAGAAATGAGCTAATATTATTCCATGAGTAAATTGGCACTGGCAAGGCTCCCATTGGATAAAAGATTGATGAGGCATTCTGGTGTCAGGAATGAATGTTCAGAATCCAGCCCTCATGCTGATCAGAGAGTCTCATTGGGCCCTGGCCAGGGGACTAAAAGAATGCAGAGCTCTAACAGCACAAAGAACTATAGGCCTGGAAATATAGTAGTCCATCATACCTCCCCCCTAGGGAAAACAGGAAGAGATCCAGTATACGTGTGAGAGACACAGAGTGGATATCTTTTAAAATAAGTGGGGTGAATTAGGTTTACTGCATTGGAAAACTACTGGAAAGCCAGCTATCAATTAAAATGACCAGAAAATTCCTTGCTGTTGAATCAAACTCAAGAAAAGCATACAGTGATCTTTTTGAACAGCTTTGCCTTCTGAATTTATGGCAAAATCCCCCTAATTAGTAATGTGAAGCCTTGGAAAATGAAAAGAATGTCCTAAAACCAAATTAAAAAGGCAAAATGGTGGTCATGAAATTGACAACTTACTGGTAACTCTGTCTCTTTTGCCCTGTGAAAATGTGCTTTTACTTATGGATTACTCAGCCTTAAATTTTTCCAGTGATGTTACAGAACCGTGAAAGTATTTCCACACCAGCATATTCTTGTCTTTAAGAAGTCATAAAGTGTATATGCAATCTTTTTCCTGACAATTGGCATAGGAACTTGGAAAGTTAGCAGAAATAGATGATGACTGGCAATTTCTATATAGCATCTTGTTGTGCTTTGGTTTACAAAGTCATTGAACATGATGGGCTTCACACTTTATTTTATTTTTTTATTATTTTATTTTATTTTATTTTAGTTATTTTGAGATGAAGTCTCGCTCTTTCACCCAGGCTGGCATGATCTTGGCTCACTGCAACCTCTGTCTCCTGGGTTCAAGCAATTCTCCTGTCTCAGCCTCCCGAGTAGCTGCGATTACAGGCCCATGCCACCATGCCCAGCTAATTTTTGTATTTTTAGTAGAGACAGAGTTTCACCATGTTGGCCAGGCTGATCACTAACTCCTGACCTCAGGAGATCCACCAACCTTGGCCTCCCAAAGTGCTGGGATTACAGGCATGAGCCACTGCGCCCAGCCTAGCTTCACACGTTTCTTAAGCACAGTATAGTAGAAAATGGCCTTGCATATTGTATGGTCCAGAAGGTAGTCCTACATCAGTTGAGCAATGATCTGCGCCAATCAAACACATCCTGGCCTGACATATCCAAGGTTTATATGATCTACTTTTAATAAGGCTACTGTGGGTTAGAAGAAACAGCTAATAATATTTTTTATTTCTAAGTGACATGTTGACACACAATGGAATTATCTATTTGTAATAGGCTGAATTGTTGCCTTGTAAATTCTTATATCAGTTTTGCCATTTTGAGAATAAATACAATTTCTATTTTGTTAAGAAATTAGACTAATCCAAATAGCTGAATGATAATAGTATGAAGCCCCACAGAGCATGGCTAAATAAGGCGTGTATGTTGTCCTTATGTATCTGAAGTTTTTGTGGTCTGCTCAAGTTTTTCCCTAAAAACTTCCCTCAATATGAGACTGTATGTTAAGGTTCTGATATGATTTGACTGTCCCCTCCAAAATCATGTTAAAATTTAATTGCTATCATAACAGTATTGACCAGAGGCACCTTTGAGAGATAATCAGGTCCTGAAGGCTCTGCCTGCGTAAGTAGATTTATGCTGTTATTGTGGGAGTGGGTTACTTATCACAGGAGTGTGCTCCTGATGAAAGAGTAAGTATTTTCTATTCTTTCTCTGTCTCTTGCATTTGTCACTTGCCCTTCTGCTTTCTGCCATGGGATGACACAACAAGGAGGCCCTCCTCAATGGCTGAGCAGATACTAGTACTATGCCTTTGGACTTCCCTGACTCCAGAACCATAAGCCAAATAAACATCTTTTCTTTATAAATTACCCAGTCTGTAATACTCTGTTGTGGCACCAGAAAATGGACTAAGACAGGTTCCATTGGAGGTATTACAGTCACAGCAAAATGCTATAAGGAAAAAATTTTTTAAAAAATTGAAAATAAAAGAGATAAAAGACCAAAAAAAAAAGGAAATTATACTATATGAAAGTATTTTATTCACAATAAGTTTACAAATATAAGGTTTTCTTATTATTAATCATTTAAACTAAATTTCAAATTTAGAATAATTTCTTCAGATTACCTTTATTTTAACTTTTTTAGCAAACGCTTTCTTTATCAACCATGCAAGTGAATGTGCTAAACCGATTAGGGAAGACTGGATAAAGTACTGAAATGGTAAAGCAATTTTTCTTGATAACATTGTTTCATTTCAATAAAATTATCTATAGGGCCAACTAAGTTTTTGGCCTCTAGAAGAACAATAATGACTTGAAGATATAGTTAATGTATGAACTTAGATTTGTATATCTTAGATGAAGCCTTATCTTTGCATTAAAAACATCTTAAAAAGACATTTACTAAGCAACATTGTTGGTGATAAATCAACTCTGTAAGCATTAAGTGTGTTATTAAAAATATTTGAAACTAACAAAGTCACTTTTTAAAGAAAATGTACACTTAGTATATTAATAGTTAAGTTTTTTTTTTCTTAGCCAGTTCAATGTCATGAGGTTCATAGTAGTTTCTTCACAATTATATTATGGAGAAAAACAGGTGAATCATGAATCACTGAAGTCTCCTTCAGCGTAGCTGAAACACCCATCCAAAGAGAAAACATAATCCTTGGAGACTGCTTTTTATAAAACAGTAAATTCCAAGACCCTACAGAGAAAATGTGAGTTTAGATAATCTTTCACAGGCAATTTTTTCCTTTTGTTTCCAGCTTTATTGAAAAGGTAATTTTTAATTGTCCAGGGTTATAATTATAGCAATTAAAATATAAAATGAAAAGCCAAGATACTGATAATGATTGGTATCATATATGGTCATAGTCATGATAAAACTTTATCAATTCAAGTTACTAGATTAGACAAAATGTTAATCTTCTGTCCCTTTTCAAATGGTTTTTAGCATCAGATAGAATCATACTACTAAATTCCACTATACAAAGGTCTCTTGTTTAGCAATATAGAATCACTGTTTTCTTCATTATCCTTCCTTTGAAGGATAATCTAAAGATGTGTCCACCAGTAAGGATCAATGGAAATCGGTGAAATTCGAATGAACACTTATTACAATTCTGGTAAAAGTAAGGATGGGAAGGGATGTGAAGTGAGTGGCTACAGTTAGTGCAAAATACATGACCCTGAATATAGAAGCCACTCTATAAATCCTTAATTAAATAATTAGGGACTTAATTAATTTTTGCCTTCTGGCCATTATCACATCTAATCAAAAGTTGATTATAACTATTACACCATGTGAAGCTACTCATGATCATAAGTTATATTTTTAAAAAGCACCGGGAAAATTAATGACCACTTAAAATACACACAACTTGATTATTCCAGTCTCACAAAACCTTTGGAAACCACAGCTGTTGATAATGTTTTTGATTTGCCAGATCCTGTAATAGTCCACTGACTTTGCCTTGAACGTGGCATTTGTGCCATATTAACGTCTGGCAAGCTTAATCTTTGCTAACCACTGGCAAATGTGAACATACTATAAAATATATAAACATGTTTCGGCCAAAGTCATTATCAGGTATGTATTTGCTTGGATTTGACTAAGAAACCTCTAATTTGTTCATGTGCACTTGGCATATTTACATTCTGTGTGATGATCATGCTTGCAATTTATATACTACGTGTCTGACAGCCAACGAAAGCTCTAAGTGCTATCGAGGAAGAAAAGAAAAAGGAGAGGAAGAAAAGAAAAAGAGAGGAAGAAAAAAAAATCCTATTTTACTTATTTTACTTCTGTTAGTGTGAGAATGAACTTCCATAAACTTTTAGAGGAAAGTCTTCCAACAGTGATCTTCCACATCCTCCCACCCTACCCGCCCCATACTAAAGACATTTTTGAAAAGTTGGCATATTCTCTTTCTACATCATCCCATAAGAGAATCTACCCCTGCATTTATCTGGCGACATGCCTCAGAATAGTGTAAGAACTAAGGTCTCTGGCCCTTTACCAACCCCAAGCTCAAAAAAAACATTATCTCTGATATGCCAACACAATGGAGTTCCTCAGTCTGGAAATGCACATCCTCCATTAAGGCGGCATCAAGCAAGTAGTGTGCGATTTTGAGATCATTGTTCTGTTTTGTTCATCCATGCATTTATACAAGGCTAGCAATGTGTGATACAGGGTAGAGTTTGTGCTTTAGTCTTACTTCCTCCACAGTGGGCCTCATGGAAAATTTTTCATTAAATTCCCATTTATTGACTAACTTTCCCATTTAAAAACTCAATAACCTTCCAAATATGGCATCTTACATTTATCTCACGACATGTTGTGAAGTAGAAAAGGTAGGAATTATGTGATGATTTATCATATATAATCAAAGGGAATGGTTCATTTTCAGAGCAGGACCAGAATTAGCATCTCCTCATCCTAGCTCTCCATCCAGGCCCACCCTTTGGGGTCTCGTGACAGGGAGCACATTCTATTTACTTTTCAGACCCAGGAGATGGATGCCTGTAATGAATAAAAAACACTAAACATAAACATAAAAAATATAACAAATCAGCCCCGGCTCAAACAAACCAAACCAAAACAGAGAAAAAGAAGCTTCTTCCTAAGAGTCATTTACTGTTCACGGACTCATTCGACAATTTATTGAGCTTCTACTAAGTTCTAGATGCTATCTTTGACACTGTTCACTTCAGGGAGTGAGATGACATGGGAAAGTAGCTATCACAGTGACTGATGCGTGGGGGACAATCAATAAAGTACATTTTCTTCCTTCTCAAATGTTTACCCTTGAACTAATCAATCTATCAAAATCCATATGCAATCAAAAGGAAAGTATTCGCTTCTGATCCAGAGTCATCATTCCTTTATACCTCCATATCTGTGGTTACGTACTGTGACATTTAGGCACGAGCAATCAAGCCAGAGAGAATAAACCACACTCAGGCCGAATCATGGCTTGTGATTTGTGGTTTGCTGTTTTTTTGTGGTAAAAGGGAAGAGGAAAAAGCCAGTCAAGTGTCCTGGTATTAATAGGCTTTATCAGTATATACTCCTGTGCTGCCCCAGCTCACGCACTCACGCAGACTTTGGGGAGGAGGTATTATTAATCTAAACAAATAGCTTGCGATTGAAAATAAACATTTTACTATCTTCTCTGATTATTTAAATTTAACTTCCATGTCCAAGCAATTTATACAGACAGACATAGCCTTGAAGCCAACACTTTCTGCCCTAACTTGCATCCTATTTTCTATTTGCTTTTCTTTTTTTTTTTCTCTGCTTGGCTCCCAAGACTAGGTCATATATGAAGGGGAAGCCAATCTGAGGCATCATTAATGTGTACCTTTCAGCAGTTTTCATGATCGACGCTAATGACTACCACCAAATTGTTCGTGTAGTAATCCACACTGATCACCGAGACATCTAGAATGAATAGATCCTTGCATACACAGACATAGTAGTTGTAGCTCCAAGATAATTAAAGAACTCATCTATGACCTCTACTGGTCATGTTACCAAAATACAACAGCTGCCATTCTTTCAGACATCTTTTCATTTATTAAAAAAATATTTTTCAGCCCCTACTATGTGCCAAGCATTGTTTAAAGTATTGCAGTAAACAAAACACACAAGACCCTTTCCCTCTTAAAATTCAGCAAGGGAGACATTTAAACTATAAACATGATAAGTAAGTTCATTGTAGAGTATTTTAGAAGGCAATAGGTGCTTTCTTTTTTTTTTTTTTTTTTTTTTTTTTGAGACGGAGTCTCGCTCTGTCGCCCAGGCTGGAGTGCAGTGGCGCGATCCTGGCTCACTGCAATCTCCCCCGCCTCCCGAGTTCAAGCCATTCTCCTGCCTCAGCCTCCCTAGAAGCTGGGACTACAGGCGCCTGCCACCACACCCGGCTAATTTTTTTGTGTGTGTGTGTATTTTTAGTAGAGACGGGGTTTCACCGTGTTCGCCAGGATGGTCTTGATCTCCTGACCTCGTGATCCGCCCACCTCGGCCTCCCAAAGTGCTGGGATTACAGGCTTGAGCCACCGCGCCGGGCCAATAGGTGCTTTCAAAAGGAGAAAAAAGTAGGTCAAGGTAAAGGGAATCAAAAGTACAGAAGAGGGCCCTTTTGCCCCACTAGTGCCAGGCCTGCAGATCTCCGTCGAGCCACGGACGTGGTCTCTGTTCTGCAGGATGGGGTTTATCACACTTGTTAAGAATAAGGCCTACTTTAAGAGATACCAAGTGAAATTTAGAAGATGACGAGAGGGTAAAACTGGTTACTATGCTCAGAAATGCTTAGTGATACAGTATAAAAATAAATACAACACACCCAAATACAGGATGATAGAGCTATCATTTGTTAGATTGCTTATGCCCGTACAGAGGGGAATATGATAGTCTGCTCAGCATATGCACACGAACTGCCAAAGTACGGTGTGAAGGTTGGCCTGACAAATTATGCTGCAGTGTATTGTACTGGCCTGCTGCTGGCCCGCAGGCTTCTCATGGACAAGATCTGTGAAAGCCAAGTGGAGGTGACTGGCGATGAATACAATGTGGAAAGCATTGATGATCAGTCAGGTGCCTTCACCTGCTATTTGGATGCAGGCCTTGCCAGAATACCACTGGCTATAAAGTTTTTGCACCCTGAAGGGAGCTGTGGATGGAGGTTTGTCTATCCCTCACGGTACCAAACAATTCCTTGGTTATGATTCTGAAAGCAAGGAATTTAATGCAGAAGTACACCGGAAGCACATCATGGGCCAGAGTGTTGCAGATGACATGTGCCACTTAATGGAAGAAGATGAAGATGCTTACAAAAAACAGTTCTCATAACTGCAGACATGGTGGAGGAGGTATAAAAGAAAGCTCATGCTGCTATACAAGAGAATCCAGTCTCTGAAAAAAAGCACAAGAAATAAATTAAAAAGAAGAGGTGGAACCACCCCAAAATGTCCCTTGCTCAGAAGAAAGATTGGGTAGCTCAAAAGAAGGCAAGCTCCCTCAGAGCTCAGGAACAGGCTGCCGAGAGCTAAACCAAACAGTTTTCTATGAGGATTTTTCAGATAAAGACAATAAACTTATGAACAGAAAAAAAAAAAAAAGAAGAGGTAGAGCTGGAGAAGTAGGTGGCAGAATTAAATTAGGTGTTCAGGATAAGTATCAGTGAGAGAGTGGAATTCAGCAAAGCCTTGAAGGAGGTAAGAGCCTCAGCAACTACTAACACTAGTAGGTTCTCAGATTAGTTAAATTAGATACTGTATTAGTCTGTTCTCGAATCGCTACAAGGAGCTACCCAGGACTGGGAAATTTATTAAGAAAAGAGGTTTGATTGAGTCACAGCTCCACAGACTACACAGGAAGCATGACTGGGAGGCCTCAGGAAACTTACAATCATGGCAGAAGGTGAAGGGGAAGCAGGCATGTCTTATATGGCCAGAGAAGAAAAAAGAGAGTGAAGGCGGAAGTACTACACGCTTTTAAACAACCAGATCTCATGAGAACTCACTATCACAAGAACAGCAAAGGGGAAGTCAACCCCCCGGTGATCCAATCACTTCCCACCTGACTCCTCCTGTAACACCGAAGAATACAATTTGACATGAGATTTGGGTGGGGATAACAGAGCCAAACCATATTAGACATCATCCTGGAAGTAGTGTCCATTTTCACAGAGAGTTTCTAAAAAGGTTTTGGAGTCAACCAGACTTGTGTTCAAACTCCGTACTGGTCAGCTTTTGGTGCAGCAACAAACAACACCAAATTCTCAATGGCTTTAGAAACTATTTATTTCTTGCTTACGTTTCATGAAGGCTGCAGGTTGACTGTGGGTCAACTGTGACTCTTTTGGGCTCAGCTCTGCTGGATTCGACTCAGCCACAAGTATTGTCTTCTTCTGGAGCCAGGACTGAAGGAAGAGCAACTCTCTAAGGTGTGCTGTTCTCACGGGGGAGTTCAAGGCTGAAGTAGGTCTCACCAAACCACACCGCTGAAAGCTTCTGCTCAGGCAGCAAATATCAAGTCCACACACATTTTATTAACCAAAGAAAGTGGCCAAGTCCAAGGTCAATGCAGGGAGGGCAATGTATTCTGTCTGCACAGAAGTATGGCAAAGGCAAGGAAGGACTGAATAATTGTGAACAAATAATACAATATGACCTTATTGAGCTCCTCATTATCTTTTATATTTCAGGGTCTATACCAATTGCCACCACCAAATTACTCATCCAGCCAAGTTGAGCCCATCAGACTTACAGCTGACCCACAGTCAACCTGCAGCTCTCATGAAACATGAGCAAGAAGTAAATATTTGTTTTTTAAGCCACCACCAAATTATTCATGTGGCAATCCACACTGACCACTGAGACAACCGGAATGAACAGGTCCTTATAGAAACACAGACGTAAAAGTATTTGCAGGTCCAAGGTATGTTGCAGGTCTCTGAATTTTACTTTGTTCATCTGTGGAACAAGAATAAGATCACCTTACTGCAGTGGCTCACACCTGTAGTCCCAGCTACTTGTGGGGCTGAAGTGGTGGGAGGATCAAGGCTTGAGCCCAGGAGTTGAAGGCTGCAGTGAGCTCTGATCATACCACAGCACTCCAGCCTGGATGACAGAGCAAGACCTCCTCTCTGATAAAAAGGAAGGAGGGAAGGAGGGAAGGAGGGAGGGAGGGAGGGAGGGAGGGAGGGAAGGAGGGAGGGAGGGAGACTAGTTATGAAGAACAGATGAGATCATGAGGTCATGTTTGTAAATGCATTTAGCACAATAACTGGCTTATAATAAAGGATCATTAAATGCTAGTATTCTTTTTTTGTCTTTTTCCAAAGGTGGTATCACTCTAGCCCAATTCCTTTGGAGGCTAAGGCGGCAACTGGGGCATGCTGGAAAATTGAGGAGCCTGGAATTCAAGAACTATGGATTCAATTCTGTTTCTAAATTCTGCATATATTCCTAATCTATAAAATGAGGCAGCTGTCTAAATGATCTCTAAAGTTCCTTCCAGTGCTAAAGATCCTCAATTTGGGATAAAACATGCCTGTAGATTGTTTTTTCTCCGGAGGTGCTGTTTAGTTTTAACACCAGGTGGCGCTAGATAACAACTAAATGGAAAAAGACAGGCTCTGTGTGTGTGGGGTGTGTGTGTTGTGTGTGATGATGTGATTTTTGTGTGTTGTGTGTGATGATGTGATTGTGTGTGTGGTCTGGTGTGTGTGTGGTGTGTGTGTGATGATGTGATTGTGTGTGGGGGGGTGATGATGTGATGAAATCTGGAGAGTTCTAGGCTATTTATATTTTCTTCTTATGTGTATAATCTTATAAAGCAGAACTCTTGAAGCTGATGGTTCCTCAGAAACCATCACTCTGAGGAAATGGCTTCCAAAAACAAACCAAGAACTCTGGTCCTAGGCCGTCACACTAAGGGAGAGGGCTCCAGGAGCCTGGGGATGGCACTAGACGCTTTCTAGGTTTGACTTTGAAATTTGGTTTCAGACTTTTACAATTAAAATAATTTATTTTGATTATTTTTAAGAGATGGGGTCCCACTCTGTTGCCCAGACTGGAGTGCAGTGACGCAATCATAGATCCCTGCAGCCTGCAGCTCCTGGGCTTAAGCGATCCTCCCACCGCAGCCTCCTCAGTCACCTGGACCACAGGTGCGCCACTACGCCTGGCACTGGACTTTGAAATTTGGAAACTTCCTTCCATTTGAACAGAGGTATGAGATCATCAGAGCTGTGCTGTAGGATGATATATCTAGCAGCCACAAGATGGGCGCAAGGAGTGGCTGGCAGCGGGGAGCATCGTTTGGGAGGCTCTTATGGCAGACAGGATCCCCGCACAGGCGTCTGAGCTGTGCTTTGGGAGTGAGCATGGAAATGAGGAAGTCGTTGTCGGGACATAATCCCTTCCAATTGGCAAATGTTTAAATAAAGAGGCTTTCAGCAGGATAAGACATTGTAAGAGATGACACTCAGATTACTAGGAAAACGTTACGGCCACTGACTGGAAGATGGCAGATGACTTCGGGGGCAGCATTGCTGCTATCCCTGCCCGGCTCATCTACACTGCGGGAGGGGAGACTGCTGTCCCCTGCCCTCCTAGGTACTCAAAACACCCCAGGACACACACGCTGCTCTTACTGGGGCCTCCTAGAGACTTGCCGGTGGGGCGCTTCAATATGACAATCAACCTTTTTTTTCAAAATATGTTTTCTTTCGCATGATTTTATTGGTGGTGCTTTAAAATCCTATGGCATTTCTCCAACTCCTGGCGTGCATGCAGCCACACAGCACAGTGGAAGGAGCAGATTTGAGGCAGAAAGGCCTGGTTTATCCTGAAACCTCACTTCTCCTGTATAAAACTCACCAGAAGAGATCATGTTTGTTTTAGGCTTCTAAGGTTCTTAATTAAGTAACTTGAGCAAGCTATTTAATTTCTCTGAGCCTCAATCCTATCCAGAACAAGGATAGGTGAAATATCTGTAATACCAATGTCACAGATTTGCCATGAGAAATAAAGGTCATTTAGCGACAGAATAAGTAATTGGTAAATGCCGATTCTCTTTCCCTTTAAAGAAAAGGTTATTTAGAGGCCCTTGTGTGAGTCTGTCAGACAAATTCAGCATCAGCACAGAGACTGATATAATGGCCACGGTTATCTATGACCACTTTTTGCAAGAAATGCTGAGCTGTCATGATACAAAACACTCAAAAATTAAATCTACTAAGCTGGCATACAGTTTGGGACTTAGGATATTCACTGGTCCGCAAGAAATAAAAAGGAAACAGGGGTTACACAATGCATCTCTGTTCTAGTTACTCAATCTTTACCCAACTGAAACCTTGCTTCACAACAGATTAGCCACAGCCCCTAAGGGCAATAAAATCCTGAATTGCAAACCCTGTTTTGCCACCTCACCGAACCTTCATAAATCTCAGCTGCAGTGAATGCATCTCCTATTCAATTTATGAAATGACTATTTTGAGAGACTATTCACACTAGTCATCTTTATTAGTCCTTCTGCCAACTCTCCAAACAGGGGGAAGAAGAAATCAATATGCAATATTCATGTTTTTATTTTGCATATAAATTTGCTGTTTTCAAGGGATATAGGGCAATATATGGAATGTGAACCTGGTAGATAATTTCCCGAGCTGGGTCATTGCTGCTTCCTCTTATTCTGGAAACAGGCAAAAGCTACTTGCTACCAAAATACCAGTGAATAAGTGCCCTATAGCAAGCAAGTGCGTAGTGCCCACTAAGGAGTGCACAATGTCAACTATTCACATGCTAGGGAGGAGAAAACTAAGAGGGAGTGCTTGAAGCGATGATGTGGCACCTTTACAAGAGTCAGGGATGAGAATGCCAGCACCAGCCACACAAGCATACACTCTTTTCAACAGTGGAAAAATGGGGAAAGCTGTGCACCCAGCCACGGCTGCTGTGAACACAGCTGACAAGAAGCACCCTTCTAGTTCTGCTCTTGTAGATGAGAACACCCACCCCTTTCTTCATTTAACCCAAGCCACCCCCCATTCAAACGACATGATCATGGGGCCTGAGGACTCGGGGTTGGAGCTGTGCATGGCAGCATAACCTTTCCTTTCCCACTCCTTGCTTAAGGATCCCCTGTATGTCACCATGTGGCCTCACCAAGACTCACCTCATCAGGATAAAGAAGACAGCAGGGACCACTGCAGGAAGCTGAAAGTTTGCTACTTGGGTATATGATTACAGAGTGTGAGATGCAACTTGTTTCCTAAGGTTCAGGGCTATGAGACTCCAGAATGCATTACAGAAAACATTACTTAGCAGTAGCCTCCATTGATTTTAAAGAAACTGGTGGGGAGATGACTTTCTGGACTGACTGTGTGAAATTTAAACAGACACAAATGTCAGGGAAGAAGGCCCAGGCTGCTCCCGTGGAGCCTCACAGGATGGCAATACAGAGGAGTGGCCATAGTGTTCTGGGGTCTGACCCTCAGCCATGCAGGTCCCAAGAGAGGATTTTGTCTGTGTTGCTGGGTGATTAGGTTGAAACTGACCTGTGCTAACCAAACTCTCAAACAAAACCCACATTTATTTATTTGTAACAGGTACAGAATAAGCCTTTCCAAGGATCTCCAAACTTGGTTCCTCAATCTTGGACACATTCTGCCCATTATCAAGGTACCTGGGAGACCAAATTCATGATCAGAATGTTGCTTGTGAACAAGGATACAGAGCAAAAACATTTCATAACCTTAAGGGGTGCAGCATCCAGATACCGGAGAAGACTTCTGAATGAAATGTACTTTCTAGATTATCTGAACAGGAGTAGCTACCAAGAAACGTGTCTCTCTCCTCTGGAAAGTGTTAGAGAATCACAACAAATTCTCACTGCCTGGCCTCCCCTTACCTCAATATGTGCAGATTATCTAGCTGCCACACCTCCATTCACACGATTCCCCTTTTTCTTCAGAGGGATCACAGTTCCTGCTGCCTTGTAATCTATTCAGTCATTTTCCTGACCCTTTTTACCTGGCTCATCTTAACTATCCCCAATCTTTGTTGCTGTTCATTACCAGCTCTCAGAGATGGTTACTGATGGTTGCTGTTGTCAGTGGCTCGTTGGTTCTTACTAGCTCCTCTGATGGAATAGTTTTCGAGTTCTGGGGACACTTTAATGCATGCATGACAAGCTCCTACAGCCCTCCTGGAGGCTGGAAGATGCCTCCTGCAGCCATGTTCAGCACCAATTGTTCTGTGCATCTGTGGAAGGAGCTTGTAATGTGTTTTATTTATTTTGTCTCCACACGTTCTCACCTTCCTAGAGGAAGAGGTGAATAAACTGCCCCGCCTATCCTCACAAGAAAGTAATTTTTTCACCTTAGGTGGGCCATCTGCTTCTTCTAACAACTCTGCTTTGCCTTGAATTGAATACATCTTGTCCCAGGCATTTTGCCAGCTGTAGGCTCCAGGAAATGGAGCAACTAAAAGTGGTTTCCTTATGATGTCGAGGTCTTATTATTTTCTTTCTGTCTTTCTTTCTTTTTTTTTTTTTTTTTTGGAAATGCAACTTATGAGATCAACCCAAAGGAAATTGTGCATCAGTATCCATAAGGGTGGTTGTTCACAGAGTGGCAGGAGTCTCTGAGCAACAATCTAAGCTGTATATGAATTTCTTAAGAACTAATCCCATTGCACATGTTGGTAGATGTAGCAGGGGCCTGATAGATGGGGGAAATTGAGTATTTCCTTTAGGACTCAAAAGAGACTCCTAAACTGGAGATTCTCAACCTGGGATGCAGATCCAATTCACCTGCGAGGTTTTCAGCCTTCATGCCTTAGTCCCACTCAACTGGCTGCTTCTTGTGCCCAGCTGTGTGGAGAACAACTCTCCTAAGCCACTAGGAATCAAAGCTCCCAAGTTATTGGGAAAAAAAATTACCCGGGGCAAAGAGCCAGAATGTGCAGTCTTAATTCAGAAGATGGTGAGCAGTGGGAGGCAACAGTAACCTGACGTTGTTTTCTGATGTGATCATTCACAGACTCTGGATTATAGCAAGGAGTAAGTCACAAAGAGCATGAGGCAGCCTTGGGCTGGAGATCACGGGCCACTCAGGCCAACGGAGGGGAATTTTTCCTGCTTCAGCTCAGAAACAGAGTATCAGCCAGGGCAGCATCACTTGAGTGATGTTAAGAGGCAAAGCAAAACAGAAGCTCCTTCCAGGAATCAATGCATCAACATGGGAGCCATTTTATGGAGGTGAGAAACAGAAGAAAAAATGGTAGGGATCATGAGATAGAAGAAAACGGCATTCATGGGCTTGTTCGAACATAAATATGAGAGAAGGCCTTGAGATTTGCAGAACTACTCAGAAGAGATGGGGCCATGGCTGATATTCAGCCAGTACACACAGGCATGATGTTACTGCAGGTTGAAATTGGAAATCCTGCCCTGATGGTTGGTAAGTAGCTTAAGTTAGACCACATGCCACCAAATGACATCATGCAGTGGCTACTGCATGGGTGGTTTTGGGACTTGGGACTGGTGCATCTGCACTGGGCAGCATGAGGTAAGACCAAGGTGGAAGCTGGGACAGACGCAGTGCCTACTTGCTGCTCAGGAGGGGTCCAGGGTTGGCAGGAGTAGCAGAACAAGTTGGGCTAGTGACAGTGTTGCAGATGGGGCAGAAGCAAAAGTTCTCTGGGTACAGATGACGTGAGAAACATTAGCATTCTAAATACGATGGGCACCCCACCCAACCGCTCTCCTGCTGAGGCATGTGCCCGGGCCCACACCTGATAACCATCTACACAAGGAGAAGCTACTGGACGCATTTAGTACAGTTTCCTCCGTACAACTATAGCTTAGAGACAAGCAGCATTTAGTTTAGTGAGAGCTTACCAAACATAAGACCATACCAGTAATTTCTAAAAATCGATAATGATTTAAAAATTATTAGAATGATTTGATGAAAATGTTGCCTTGTAAGCTACATTACACTATAAAGTTTCGTGATACATAGTTTAGTTTAAAGAATAGAAAGGAAATATTTTTAATTTTTATTTATATACAGATTTATAGAAATACATTTATTTATAAAACATATGCCACCATATAGGTTGCTAAATATGTTGCAATTTGTCCTCAGATTGAGCAATGTGGAACTAGGGAGATGGTGATTCAGCTGATGTGGTTTGAGATGGCTGTACCCCTGACCCCAATTCTGGGTTGATCCAACCTGGGAAAAGATAAGTTTTACTTGATTTACAAATAAAACATTATTTACTGTTTGCTGCTGAGGACTGGGCCCACCAAACCTAGTCAGTAGTTCCAAGTCATCACTGTTCTTATACTTCCTGAATCTCTGTAGCCACAAGGTACAAACTGTACAAAAGAAATGGTTAAGTTAGGCTTTTAGTGTCTTTGCCAGGACAGTGTTAGATCAGAAGTCCATTCATTTGACAAATAGTTATTGAATACTTAAATGGTGTCTGGCACAGTTCTAGACACTGAGGATACATAAGACAATAAAACAGGAAATCCCTACTCTCATGTAGCCAATGAGCAATTGCAGGTGGTGGGCATTATTCAAAGGCTAATAATGATAGATGGAGCTAAGGAGAAAGTTGGAATCCCATCTCAGCACTGTCTCACTGCACACTCTGCCCTCCTTGGGTTAGAGTCACTAGAGCAACACGATTAACAGCACAGAACCACGGAACTAGTCTATGCTGAGATAGTCAAACAACTATATGGGTGGGTGCCAGGAAAGGGCCTCTTCTCCCCATGCGCTGCTCCTTTGTCATGACCTAGTATCTAAAATTCTGTCACTGGAGAATCATTTTCTATTATAACAAGTGTTCCTTGGAATCCAGTCTCTTGAGATACATTGAGTTTTTAAAAAGTTCAGTAGTCAAACAAATTTAGCAAACCCTTCAGCTCTTAGAGATTCACAATTAATTAGCATATTAACTATAATCTGTATGGATCTGTATCAGTTTAGGATGAAAAATTGGGGCATCTCTCTTTATTTTTCCAATTCCTTGCTTAAGCCTCCATTCCTCCATATAGTAGGTAATTTGGTTTCACTTTCTTAAGGAACCTTCATTCTCTCTGTTGTACAGAAACTTGGGAATTAACTTAATCCAAAGGTAGTAGTCTTCTTTCAGAAGTCCATGTGACCAGTCCATTAACAGGTTCTGGTTTTAAACATCACTTCTATACAATGTCACTGTTGAAAACTGGTTCCATCAGGCTTCAGTGAGTCCTTGTCTTGCTTGGCCTTGCTGCTATGGAACACTGCACAGGCAGCAGGGTAGCACTGTGCGTATGGACTCCCAAGGCAACAGCTTATTGGATTTACACTCACACAATCAGCCACTGTTCCCTAAACACGACAGCTTTGCCAAAGTGGCTAGGTATAATTGGGCTTCTAACCACAGCTACACACAGGATCTAGAACAAGCTGTCCCCACAAACCTCGAGGCTCAGTTGAACCTGTCACTGAGCCAGACTCTCTCTTCTTGGGAGACCTTAGTCAGGGCTATCTTAGCCCTTTAGAAAGTTTTACCTAGGTTGAATCTCAAATGGGATGGAGATCCCTAGCCCAGGTCTTCATCCCTTTCCTCCTGGAGGATCTTTGGCACTCGGTAAGTTTATTTTGCCATGTCAGGAGGATACTGAAAAGAACCACCATTGTAAGACCACAGAATGTTCTTTTTCCAGAGACATGTATATCCACTCACCTAATATTGGCATACTTAAGAGTATGCAGGGAGGCCAGACGCAGTGGCTCACATCTGTAATCCCAGCATTTTGGGAGGCCGAGGCAGATGAATCATTTGAGGTCCGGAGTTCAAGACCAGCCTGGGCAACATGGTGAAACCCTGTCTCTACTAAAAATACAAACATTAGCTGGGCATAGTGGCGCATGCCTGTAATCGCAGCTACTCAGGTGGCTGAGGCAGGAGAATCACTTGAACCTGGGAGGCAGAGGTTGCAGTGAGCTGAGATTGCACCATTGCACTCCAGCATGGGTGACAGAGCGAGACTCTGTCTCAAAAAAAAAAAAAAAAAAAAAAAAGTATGCAGGGAACTACCAATGAAGATCCAGGGAATTCATGTCTTAGTCTATATTGCTGCTTCTCCAGCTTCAAATGGGACATGAGTCACAACCTGGAAGGATACAGAGCGTAGCACAGATAGTTTCATGGGAGCAAAAGGATAGGAAGAGAGATGGAGAAAGAGAGAGAAAGATGAAAAGCAAAGGACAGAAAGAGATCCTAGAACAGGAGAGGCAGCTAAGCATGCCCTTAGAGGCAGCTAAGGGGCTCTCTGTCACATAGGGAAGGGGTATGAAAAAAGAGGTAGAAGGAAGATTTCCCCTGTTATAATGTTAAAAGGGACATGGTCTACCACAGAAGCTCCCATCTAATGCATCATAACATGTGATTTGCTTCAGGGAGAATCACATTCCCAGGAATTATGCTAAACTAAAGCCCTAAAACCTCCAGGCTTATTGGTTAAAAAGTCTTCACCTCTCAGTGAGGCAGGATTCTAATGGAGAAATCTCAGAACCTTTTAAGTCGGGAAAGAAAATCCCATCATTTTCTGAGATAGCTTTAGACTCATTAATTTTCCTTTCTCTTCATTCTTTTTTTTTTTTTTTTTTTTTTTTTTTTTTTTTTCTTTTTTTGAGACGCTGGATGCAGTGGGGCGAACTCGGCTCACTGTAAGCTCCGCCTCCCGGGTTCACGCCATTCTCCTGCCTCAGCCTCCGGAGTAGCTGCAACCACAGGCGCCCGCCACGCCACCACGCCGGGCTAATTTTTTTGTATTTTTAGTAGAGACGGGGTTTCACCGTGTTAGCCAGGATAGTTTCGATCTCCTGACCTCGTGATCCGCCCGTCTCGGCCTCCCAAAGTGCTGGGATTACAGGCGTGAGTCACTGCGCCTGGCAGACTCATTAATTTTCCGACACTAAAATGGTCAAAATCTCTATGGGGAGGGGAAAGACATTGAACTTATGTGATATTCTTAAACCCTTCATTCTCACTGATACTTCTCCTTCTCTATTTTCTCAAATATTTTACATAAAGTAACTTAAGACATAAAATAAACCATAGACATAAGATAGCTTAAGACACACAATAAACCACTTAAAATTGTTAAATCTTTCTGATGTCAAGATATTTACACTTGAGCCATCCTGGACCAATCAACACAAGTCACTAACATAGAGTGAGGAAGCAGAGTAAAAATTCTGCAAGGTGGTAACAATCTGGGGGCAATTTTTGTTAATTCATCCCCAAAGAAGGAGGCTTATTTAGAATATTAGTATTAAAGGCAAAGATTAATTTGATCAAATTGTCGTTTGATAGAAGACAGTGTTATAGAAAGGTGTGGTTTTTTTGTAGAATTGTTACTATGCTTTAAGCTTTCAGTGGACAGAGGTGACTCTCTAACACATACCCAATCCTCTGGAATAACAAGTTATATTTCAACAGGATTATACCGTATGTAATATAGTTCATGTGTTTAGAGATTAAATATCCAGAGAAAATATCATCATTGCCTATATCCTGGCATTTCATGTGTCCTATCTGATATGTATTCACATAAAGGGAGCAAGTTTTAGTTATCTAATACTGTGTGGTTTTTATTATTTCAATTTGAAAATGCTTCTATTTAGATTTCCAGATATATAATTTTTAATATGTTTTATTAGTAAAGAATTAATAAAGGAACAATTTTATAGCAAATTTAACACCTATAAATTTCTCTGTTTGCAATGTAAAAGAAACAACTTCCACAGACCACAGGTCTGCTCAAATTTCAAAGAATGTTAAATGAAATACTTCTAAACTGTCCTAAAGTTACCTTATTCCACAAAATAATTGCAGGTTCATTGTTCACACTTTTATATAAAATGGTATCTGATTCTGGATGGATTTATTATATGAATGTGTTTATTATTTTTAAGGTAGCTATATTTGAGAAGCATATAAAGGCTAGATTATTACAAATTATGATTTTAATTGACCTGAAAAATAAATGTTAAAAAGATATTGAAAACTTATGTCCACACAAAACCTGCATACAAATGTTTATAGCACCCCTATTCTTTTTCTTTTTTTTTTTTTTTTTTTTTTTTGACAAAGTCTCACTCTGTTGCCCAGGCTGGAGTGCAGTGGTGCTATCTCGGCTCACTGCAACCTCCACCTCCCAAGTTCAAGTGATTCTCCTGCCTCAGCCTCTCCAGTAGCTGGGATTACAGGGTGCCTGCCAACATGCCCGGTTAATTTTTTTTTTTTTTTTTGTATTTTTAGTAGAGATGGGGTTTCACCATGTTGGTCAGGCTGGTCTCAATCTCCTGACCTCAGGTGACCTGCCCACCTCGGCCTCCTAAAGTGCTGGGATTACAAGTGTGAACCACTGTGTGCAGCCCCAGCACCTCTATTCTTTTTTTTGAGATGGATCTCGCTCTGTCGCCCAGGCTGGAGTACAGTGGCATGATCTCAGCTCACTGCAACCTCCACCTCCCAGGTTCAAACAATTCTCCTGTCTCAGCGTCCTGAGAAGCTGGGGTCACAGGCATGTACCACCATGCCTGGCTAATTTTTGTATTTTTAGTAGAGACAGGGTTTCACTATGTTGGCCAGGCTGGTCTCAAACTCCTGACCTCAGATGATCCGCCCATCTCATTCTCCCAAAGTGCTGAGATTACAGGCATGAGCCTCCATGCCCAGAGCGCACTTCTGTTCTTAATTTCCAAAAACTGTAAGCAACCAAGATGTCCTCCAACAAGTGAAAGTATAAACAAACTAGTATATCAATACAATGGAATATTATTCAGTGATAAAAATAAATTATCAAGCCATGAAAATACATAGATGAATCTTAAATGTATATTGCTAAGTGAAAAAAGCCAGTATGTAATGGCTACATACTACATGATTCCAATTATATGACATTCTAGAAGGGGTAAAACTATAGAGACGGTTAAAAGATCAATGGCTACCAGGAGTTCAGGGTAGGAGGGAGGGGAGGTTTGAATAGGTAAAGCACAGGAGATATTTTAGGGCAGAGAGACTATTCTGTGTCATAATATAATGGTATGTACAAGAAACTATGCACTTGTCAAAACCCATAGACCTTTTCAGCACAAAGACTGAACCTTAATGCATGCAAATTATGAACAATTATTTAGGAGGTTGGACAATCCCAGGATGAAAACAGAATGTGACAAAACAATCTAACTTTATTACTCATGTATGAAACAACCTCACTGAAAGGTGTAGTGAGGGGGAAGTTGCAGACCTATGTAACTCTGGAAATGAGTGGAGTCTATCAAACTAAAGGTAAAAGACGCTGTATATAAACACTGTATTCCAGTTGATAAAATTGTTTACCATGAGGTATGTGTTAACAATTCTGATGCTGCTATATGTGTATACTGGAAATGAATGATTAAATAAGTGGCTGATGGTAGGAGTTAGGTTCCCACTGCTAGAGCAGGAGGTTACAGATGAGCAAGAGGAGGAGGCTCAAATGATTCATGTAGTAATGGATTAGAGTTGGAGCTATCAGTATGAACTCATGTTTAGGTTATAATAGATACAGACGGTTATGCATAGCAATATTTATAGATACGTGTATTTACACAGGTTGGTATACACAGTATATTTCCTTGCTCTGTCAGCTGAGAGGAATGAGAAGCTATGACACACCAGTACAAATGAGCACACCTACCTCCCAGATCTTGGTTTCTAATTTATTCTTCAATGAAAGGAACTAGGGCTCCTTGGAGAAATGGCTGATTATAGTACTGGGACAGGAAATACACAAGATGAGCCTGGAGCAATCTTTTAGTGCCAGAAAGGAAGAAAGTACTCAAAAACAAAAACCACGACCTTGATGGGGCATGCCATAGAGACACAAGAGGCAACGAAAGGAGCCCCTAAAGGCAAAAGCTGGGACAGTTTGAGCAAGGAATATTTTAATCCAAAGAATAAAATAATCCAAAGTATAGAATAAACATACATGAGTTCATCCTAATACAAGTAAATAAATAAGCAACAATGGACAAATTTCATGTGAAGAAAAATTCCCAAAAATTTATATAGTTACTCTGCCCTCAAAGGGGTAGAGTATAACTCCCCACTCCTTACATATGGACCATGCATAGGGACTTCCCTCCATAGAGTGTACTATGGAAAGGGGGAGAAAAAGAGTAAATGTGCAGTGGAGCCACATAACGAAAACGACTTGAGCCAGGTGATTGAAGTTAAATCAATAGTGATTAAGTCATGTTCCTGACTTTTTTGTTCATGTGTGATATGACGTGATGGAAACGGCACTTTAACTTTGTGGTCCTCTTTCTACAAACACATAACGCAAGTTTAATCATAAGACCAATATTAGAAAGATCTAAGTTGAGAGACATTCTACAAAATACTTCACCAGTATTCCTCAAAACAATCAAAGTCATCAAAAACAGGGAATTTCGGAGACACTGAGGAGCCTGAAGAGACACTACAACTAAATGTAATGTGGTGTTCTGGGCAGGGGATCCTGCAACAGAAAAAGGTAAAAACTAACTAAAAATAAATAAAGCATGAACTTTAGTTAATAATAATGTATTGATGTAGATTTATTAATTATAAAAAATGGACCACACTTATGTAAGAGTTAAATAATAGAGGAAACTGGGTATAGGGTATACAGGAAGTTTCTGTATTAAGCTAACAATTTTTCTGTAAACCAAAAACTATTCTAAAATAAAAATGTTTGTTTAAAAATGATATTTAGAAGCATATACTCATAGAAAAATGATAAGTAGAAGGAGCAATAAAAACAAACAATTAAACCCCTTATTTTACAAGGGAGAAGACTGAGGGTTTACAGTAGGACTCAGTAGCCAGGCTGACCAAGTAGTTTGTGCTTTGGAGAGGACCTTGAGGAAGGAGTGGTGATCAGTTGCTGAACTTCACCTTCAGCGACACTGCAACATCATTCATGGTACACAGCAGACACACAATAAATAATTATGAATGATTACTTCCTAAGAACCTCTCCTCTCCTAAGAACCTAATACCCTCACTCATTTATTCATTGACTCATTCATTCATTTAACAAATATTTACTGAGTGACTGGTTTTACTCCTAGAATTATAGTCACTTAAAACCTCTGTCCCAAGGACTGATATTTTGGCAACTTTCCATATCTGACTTTGTAGAAAACACCATTCAGCTGATTTAAGTTTCTGACTGTCCACGTAAGAACTGTTTCAAGTCAAATATGAACAGAAGATGGATGGAGGAAACACAGTAAAAGAGAGAGGACTCTGTGGCTCACAGAGAGCAGGTGTGATTCATGCACACTCAAATTATGGGCTACGATTTTTTAAAAAGGTAGTGTTATTTTAGGTTCTCTAATTTCTCATTCTATTTTTTTTTTTTTTTTAACTATTTATTGTGGCAGCAGGCTAAGAGCACAGTTTTGTCTTGGTTTCCAGTTGGTGCTCCACTACTTATCAACTGTGTGATCTTGGCCAAGTGCTTAATTTTTTTGAACCCCAGTTCCCCCGTCTGGAAACTACCTCATGTAAGTAAGTTGCGTGTACTAAATAAGACAACATTTGTAAAATGTTTAGTACACTTGGCAATGCAGTTAATAGCATTATTATTACTAGTATCATTGCTATTATCATTAACATTATGAACTCACCAGATGCTTGTCTCTGTGAAACAACTTCGAGAAGATTAGGGCAATAACTCAGGACCTACAAAAGAATACACGTTGACACACTTAGTCAATCTTTCCATCTTTCTAGGTTTGGTAAGTGAGTAGGTTGTCTCCAACAAATCATAAAATTATTGCTGGACTCTGGGCTGTGATTCCATGGACCAGTCCAATGCCCCTCAGAGACTGCCAGGAAACTAAAAAGGTTATTTTCATGTTCCTTTCCTTCTTGGCCTCTTTTCCTGCCAAAGTTTATTTTCATATTAACATTACCATTCATTCTAACTATTCCATGGGCTCCTAAAAGTGGATAGTTTTCTTGGACACAGGTCTCTCCTGATGTTCATTTTTCTGACTTTATTTCTGCAGTATTTAAAATCATGGTACTCATGGTTACATGAGTAACCTTACAATCTCTGTGTATCAATTCTGTTAAAAAGCCCAGCACTCCCGGGGCGGCGCAGGGGAAGGGGCCTGCCTTCTTTCTATGCCCAGGTGAAAGAGAGCTTGTGTTTGATATTCTGACTAATAAGACTCTCCTGGCTATCCCCATTATAGCCAGGGTTGCCCATCTGGGAATCCTAGCCATTCCCAAGTACATCATACCATCAAAACTGCATTCCAATATGAATGCCTCATGGAAGCATTTCTCTCCCTGCAGGGGAGGTAGCATCAGCACATCCTCTTACACAACAGCTATCTGGTGATTCTGCTGTCTCTTCAAGGGCCTCACTGATGATTCCTCAGTAGAATCTGTTTTCCTGAGTCTCACTTCAGCAACACAAAGCTAAGTTTGGGTAATAGAGGTTATGTTGTTCAACCCACTTGCAAAAACCATTCTAAACATAAACGTCCCAGGTTCAGTGGATATCTTAAGGGAAACTTTAAATAGTTTTAATCGAAGAGGAAACTCTTTTACTGAGTTCAAACATAGTTAAGTTAGTAAAATAGCTTGTTTCTTTTTAACTGATGAAAGATTTTAAAGGTAGTTTTAAGAGGTAATTTTGTCTTCAGTTCATCACTATTTCAACAAGCATATTGTCAGTTAGTTTTCAATAAGTGCAATTATTTTGAGGCCCCTTTTGTCAAGGATACTCACATAAAACAAGTCCTACCTCTGTCCTGGGAAGATGTGAGCTGTGAAGGCTGAAACCAGCTGCTGCTTCTCCCCATACTGCCAGCCTTGGTGAGCCCAGAAGGAGTCAAGCCTGAGGGAAATGAGAGAAAGGGGTCAATCATGGAACAGAGGAGCAGCAGATTCTAAATTAGGGCGAATGCATGAGCTCCCAGGTGGACATCAGAGGAAGAACTAACGCACGTTCCTTTTTTTTTTCTCACAAGCTTAAGATGTCTGATATTTGAAATTATTTGTATCTGAGACATCTCTTGAGACTTCATCTGATTGGAAGGATTTGGCTGTTTTTGGTGTTTTTCTTTATTTTTCAATTTTGGGAGGTTTTTTTTTTTTAAAAAAAATACTAATTAGATCCCCTTACAAATTTAATTTCAGTACTTTGAATGTAATTGCTTAAATTCTGTATAAAATGTTTCTCTACTCATGAATTGGTCTTATCACTAATTTGTGAGGATTTTCTATTTCTAACAAACCTGATTGCACCTAAGAGTGACAACATATACCTTTAGAAATAAACACACACATCATCATTATCATCATCATCCTCACCACCATCGTCATCATCATCACATAAAAATACATAGCTGGACTTATTTTCTGGAAATGTGTACATTACATTTGTATGGTTTTACTTAAAATAGAAGCTTTATGTCACATAAAAGGTTTACTTTGGGAGGCTCCTGAGGCCGTCTCAAAGAAACAGGGTGGTCTTCAAAGCTACATAAAGTGGGTTCGATAAGAGGTCTGAGTAACAGCCCATCAGGAAAGAAAACAAAAAGGCCTTAAGGCTCCACGTACAGGAAAACTAAGAGTGGTTTCAGATTTGGGCCACAAATTAAAAGCCCCAAAGCAGACTCTGTGATTGCAGGCCTTGGTTTGCAATTCAACTCCTTCTCAAATGGACAACTCCATGTAATGGACATCAGGATGAATGACAAGCAATTATAAGTTCGATAATGTTTAATAATTCTTCCTAGAAATGATAGGAAGTCCAGCTAGTAATAAACACATGTTTGAAAACACAAGGGATTTGGAGGCCAGGGTCGAAATGTGCTTCTTAGGGGAAAACTTTCCTAAGTGGCTCAGAACATGATCCAGAGACAATTAGATAATTACCAAGAGCTGCTGTGTGCCACTTACAGCCAGCATTCATAAGCACAACGCCAAGCATATTGTATGGATCTCAGTGTTGCTGAATATAAAAATGAATCAACTATTTTGAGCAGCTATGAATTCAGAAACAAGGAGAAAAAATGAGCAACACAATAAGGGAAATTTAGACAGAATTAGACACACAGGGAAATAAGAGTAAAACAGAGTAAAGAGAGGATCCATCTACAGGGAATGTTGATTTGCCTTGGCACCATACCTCTGGTTTAGATCTACCTGAGGTAAACAGGACGGATAGCTCTTAAAGTGGAATAAAGGCTAGTTTCCATTTTCCTCCTCATATTCACATATTTCTATACATTTAAATCATGCAAACAAATTAACTCCATCTGTGTATGGCATCATCTTTATTTAGTAAGACTCATAGCAGACTATAAATATGCAAAGGAAATGTGCAGTCCATTGCACACACACCTCTCATCTCCCTTCCTGAAGTCCATGCCACTTGCTCCAGCTTCAGTGAAATAGAGACCAAGCAGAGATTTGACCTCTGTCAGGGCTGGAACTGCTTCTGGTTGTATTGACCTGCACTTTGCTGTGCCTACCTTCATATCAGGTGTGCATGTGTGGTTCTTCCAACACTGCTGTCATCAGCAGCCTTCCACTCACCTCCATTCTCTTGAAATACTCTTCCTTTAACTTCCATGATGACACTCTCCTAATTTTTCCCCTACTTCTTTGCCTACCTCTTGTCAGTTTCCTTCCCAGTTCTCAACCCAACCCTTAAATGATTCTGCTCTCAGTCCTATCATGAACTCTATAATCTATTCTAAGGGGCAGTACAGCATAATGGTGGGAAACAAAGACACTAGAAATACACTGCCAGGGTCTTGCCATTTTCTGGCTGTGTGTGTGATTTGGGGCAGGTTACCTGGCATCTCTGATGTTCCCCCCATTTATAAAATGGGACTAATAATAGTACCTACTTCATAGGGTTGGAAGGAGAGTGAACGAGTTCAGATGTGTGAAATGCCTGGCACACAGTAAGACCACAGTAAGTTCTTAGTGGTACAACCATGACTTCAGCTATCATTTAGTTGAATAACTCTATTAGTTATTTAGTTGAGATTATTTGATATTGAGTTGATTGGTTGATGAACTAATTCTCTAGACCAGGCTTTTTCCAAAGCTCCAGGTCTATTTAATCAATTGCCTACTAAACATTCTCAATTGTATTTAGGGTTCCTTAAACTCAACATTCACCAACTAACTCATTTCTATTTTCCCACTCCTCCAGCCAAAACTTTTGTATTCTTTTTCCTAGATGAATAACAGCTCTTCCTTTTATATTCTTTTTCTAGATGATTAACAGCACCATCGTCCAAAGACCTAAGCCTTTGAAAGTTAATAAAGTTTCCTATCTCTATGCTAAACATAAACACTTAATTGATCATCAAGTCTTTTCAGTTTTCCTTCCTATCTTCTCTTCTGGACTACAGCAACAGCCGGTATTCTCTGTCTTTAGTCTCCTTTCCTCCCGGGAAACCATCCTTGTTTCACACTGCAGTCAGGCTTTTCATCCTTTTTAATATGTTTTCATCATCTTTCCATTCATCTTCAGGATAAAATCCAATTTTTTTTAGCATGGCATATGAGGTACTTCACCAATTTGCTGCTGCTTATCTCTCAAATTTCATCTCCTACCATCTTTGAGTTTTAGCCAAATGAAACTACCTATAATCTCCAAAGGCGTCACCCTCTCTTTCACCTTCATGCCTTTGTAATTCAACCTGGAATGCCCTTTCCTCAATTGTCTGTCTAGATAATTTTAACTCCATTACAATATAATCTCTCTAATTCCCAGAACACCACTCCTAATCGAAATTTTTTAAAACCTAAAAGACAGTTAACAGATGTTAGAATTCCAGTATAGTTTGCTGAAAACAGAATAAAATTTATTTTGTGCCTTTATTTCTAAGATACAGAATACATTTCTTTTTTAGTCATCATTTTAGCTTACCATTGACTCGTAATGACTCTTTGGGTGAGAAATGGAAGGGGTGGAATGTGAATTGGAACATATCTTCTACCAAAAATTTGTAAGATATCTAGATGGCTAGGAAAACTGTGGAAAGGGAAGAGGTGCACAGCTAGCCATTCCCTCCTTTCCTCTTCTCTCTCTTTCTCTCTCTCTCTCACACACACACGCAGACACACACACACACACACACACTTTTCTTAAGGGAAAAATCACTCTGTGTTCTTTTAAAAATACCTCAGGTTTTATGTTTTATTGCTACCAGAGTCTGCCTCCCTGAGGTTCTTGTATAGACTAGTTATTTCCCTGTGTAAAGAAGCTGTTCAGTTCATTCTCGCCTGGTTTGGAACGAAATGAACACTTCCAAAGGAAGCAGTTCTTGCAGCCTCCTCATCTTCCACTCCCCTCCTCCCCGCAGTCCTGGCTGAAGCAGCGAGTCTGTCGATCCCAGGCCAGAGACAAGGCAGACAAAGGTTCATTTGTAAAGAAGCTCCTTCCAGCACCTCCTCTCTTCTCCTTTTGCTCAAACTCACCCAGTGAGTGTGAGCATTTAAGAAGCATCCTCTGCCAAGAAGACCAAAAGGAAAGAAGAAAAAGGTATGTAATTTTTTCTTTAAAAAAACATGTCAGTTGTTTTACTCCAAACTATTACTATAGATTAGAGCAGAAATGTATGTATGTGTTGAGTCAGAAGAAAAAGACAGAGATCCTCTGAGGAGATGGTGCAGGCACTTTGAAAAATATGATGCTTCCTAGTAGAAAGGCAAATAATCAGATTAAAAGAGAACAGAAAATGTGTATTTCTTGATGAGGAATGTCATTTCATTATAGGTTTAAAAAGAGGCAGATTCTTCACTGTCATTTATTGAATGCCCAAATTCACTCTGAATGTTGTCCCACACAACAGGACTTATCCCAGTCCTCAGAACTATGTGAGGATGATGAAGTATATAAGATTGTTTTAAATGCAGCAGCTGTATTACCTATACTACATGAAGTTAACTGCAACATCTAAGAAAGCCAATGTTTTTTGCTTTTAAAAATCCTGATTCCTGAAAAGAAACTGGTACAAATGTGGGACACAAAGAGGGAATTCATTGAATTCATCCTTGGTGTCCACTCTTGGAACACAACAGTGTCTGTACTGCTAATATAAAGAGAACACTTTTTCCCTCTGAGACTTAGAAAAATTCCCCTTTAAAATTCCTTAACTTAGTTACACAGGCTTTGAAAAGCTCTCCCAAATGCTGGTCCTTTTCTCCAGTGATGATGATTTACTGTGTCCAGGAAAAGAAGGAGAATGATGCAAGACTGAATATTAATATCATCTTCTGGCATGCTCTAAGAGCCTGATCACTTTTAGGGAGGATGTGGATTATGTTTTTCTATGGATGAAGTTATCTTAGATATTTAAGATGATATGTCTGTTTTAAGGATCCTTAAGCAGCTTATTCACTGTTTAATACTACTTCTGTTCTTTAACACATATTTTGGGAAATTTCACTTCAGGACTCAGTTCTTCTAACAAAAACATTTACTAAGGACTCAGTCATTCTAACAAAAACGTCTTCTAAGGCAGTTAATAAGAAAAAAAGAGAACTTTAAAAAAACAGTGATTTTCATCCTCCAAGAAAGATGAATGGAAAACATCACAGACTGGGCAGCAATTTTAATCTCTCCCAACTATAATTTTGATATTTCAAATGTCAAGTTCTGGGCTGGAGTTTTCATTTGCTTTTGCAGTTTTGCTTCTCTCTTGCTACTTTTTTGAAAGCAGTCCGAAAATGGACTGTCTTTTCTGTCTAATTCATCAACTCTGTTTCACGCCACTGCTCTTAATACCAGTTCCCAGAACTGACATCAGCTGCCTGTATGAGCATTTGCACCATAAATGTCTGAACACTTAAACTACATGGTCCTGTTAGTTTTGGCAATTAAATGAGATAATTTTTCTTTTTAAGTCTGCATTTAACTCCAGCCATTCAAAAGCTTGCTTGTGCTGAATGCCCAAAATTTGCAATTCCCTAGCAAAGGATGGTAGCAATGATTTATTGTTTAGTTGGAAATGTCTTGCTCATAATCCTGTATCCTCTGCAATGATCTATTAAAACTTACAACACTATTAGGATATAAATGGTATCATACATTTGGAACCATGTTAATTACATAAAATCGAATTTACGAAAACAATGGATAACTACCTAAGCTTCTCTTGCTCACTCCTTCTAATTTTTAGTATGTAACTTTGTTTTCTTTTGTAATTTGGGTGTACTCCAGGAGGAATTTTAAGTACATGTACCTCAACCGAAAAAGAAAAAAAAGACCAATTTGCTTCAAATTGGCCAAAATCATTTCACTTTTGTTACCACTTGAACATATATGGTTTTGATGGATTGCCAAGGATTAAGTTTCGTGTCCTTTAATGAAAACAACCACCAATGTATCCCAGGAACACACTGGGTCAGAAATTTTTCCATTTGCTAAATAATAGTTAAAGCTATTTATCTGTACTTAAGTACAGGAAGAACAGAATTCTGCATTTAAAACATGTAGTTTACTTTATTTTATTTATTTGAGATGGAGTCTGGCTCCGTCACCCAGGCTGGAGTGCAGTGGTGCAATCTCAGCTCACTGCAACCTCTGCCTTTGCGGTTCAAGTGATTCTCCTGCCTCAGCCTCCTGAGTAGCTGGGACTACAGGCGCACGACACCACTCCCAGCTAATATTTGTATTTTTAGTAGAGTCGAGGTTTTACCATGTTGGCGAAGATGGTCTCAATCTCTTGACCTCGTTATCTGCCCACCTCTGCCTCCCAAAGTGCTGGGATTACAGACGTGAGCCATTGTGCCTGGCCAAAACATGTAATGTATAATGCGTTCTCACACACACACACACACACACACACACACTCACACACACAACTACCAGTAGGTACTTGCCAGGTGTGGAACTTTCCATTGTAGTATGTGACTGAGACTGCGGCAAAAAAAACAAAAAACAAACAAACAAACAAAAAAAACAATTTTATGCTCTGGCATGAAAATAGAAGAGGTATGTGGTATGACAATTTACCTACTTATTTTTCCAGAAATTTATTTGTTCATTTCACTGAAGGAAATTTTTTGAACACTTACTGTGAGCTCAGCATTGAAGCAGATACTCTTCTTCAATACAAAAGAAGTAGAAGTTACAATACTTGCTGACTTGATGTTAGCATCTCTTCTTCCAGTCCTCTGAATATTGAATTTCCCTAGCCTCAGCCCTTTGCCTCATCTCTTCTGGGTCTACCCTTACTGCCCTGCCAGACCCATAGCTATAGATACTATCAATAAATATCCTGATTGCACTCAAATTTGTATTTCCAGCCCTGATCTTTAGACTCACATTCAACTGCCTATTCAACATCTTCACTTGGATATCTAATAGGCATCTCAAACCTAACTTGTCTAAAAACTCATTCCTGGATTCCTGCCAAAATTGGCTCCTTCCAATTCTTCCTCAGTTGAACAAATGGCAACACCATTCAAGCCAAAAACCCAAGAATCATCCTTGATTCTTTCCCTCTTGCCTCATATCTCCCATCGGTTCTCACCAAAAGTCTCTTTTCTTCTATTTCCAATCTTGTCCCACCACAATACATCTTCACAGACCAGCCAGGGATTTTTTAAAAAGGCATAAATCAGATCATGCTACTGTTCTCTCAAAATCTTCCAATGGCTTCTTAATATACCCAATACAATCTGAACTCTTTACATATCTTCTAGGCCCTTTATGATTGTTCCCAATCTTCCTTCTTGGCTATAGGTAAATTCACATAATAACCAATTCACTAAATAATTAATCAGCTTTCTGAATTTCCCACTCCCCATATTCAATTGTAGTCATGTTCTCCAAATGGTTAACCAGCTTATAAAAATGTCGACAATGACAAGGCATTATTTATTCAAATTCACAGTTCTTGTAGGACAGATTATACGTAAGTGCTTTGGGAACATAGAGCAAAGGAGCTATGAGAGTAGTATTGTCTGGAATCAGGGAAGGATTCTTAGAAGATATGAGTGTGAGGTTTGTCCTTCATGGATGCTTTGGTCAGAAATTAATACCAAGGGAAGGGGTGAGAAGGAACAACAAGGCAGAGACACATACATAGGATTAAAGAGATGAGTGGCTTGACTGCCTGGCTAGCTGAACAGGAATGAATGATAGATGTGGAGACAAAGTGAAAGGAAGGCCTTAGGTTAGTTCTAAGAAGTCCACATATTCTTTTAGACAACATAAAATCTCTGTAGGCTCTTGCCTAGAATAAAAAATATGTTTTTGGAAAAGCATTCATTTTCAAGTATGCGCCAAGCATTGTATTAGCCACTGGTGTATGGTAATGAACAAAATAAATTGTTGTCGTGGAGCCTTTGGTCTAATGAGAATGACAGACATAAAATGAGTAAATTCACAAATATATAATTTAAATTGTGATAAATATCTTAAGGAAAAGAAAAGGGCACTATGAAAGAATAAGGTTGAAACTACCTTAGATTGAAAGGCCGTGGAAGGAATGACATTTAAACTGAGACCTAAAAGTCAAAACAGCCAAAAAAAGAACATTCCTGGTAGAGAGAGCAACATATAGAAAGACCATAATAGAAGAAAAAGGTTTCCTTTTAATTATAGGAAATACTCTATACATCTTGATTGTTAAATGCAACAAAATAGCATAAGAAAATATGAAACTCATTGACAAAGATAAGTGTATATACACATACTGACTACTATATTACTAAAATGGTGGTGGTTAAATTCCATTTAATTCTAGCATAAAAGTTAAAAGACAAAAGTATTAAAATAACTATAATTTAAAATATGTTTGTGGATACCCAATATAAATAGATGTAAATTGTGACATCAATAACATAGTGTGGTGAGAGAGAATTAAAAGAGTAGAGTTTTTGTATGTGATTGAAGTTAAGTTGTTATCACCTCAAAACAGACTTATAATTATAAATTTTTTTTTTTTTTTTTTTTTTTGAGATGGAGTCTCTCTCTGTCACCCAGGCTGGAGTGCAGTGGCGCTGATCTCAGCTCACTACAACCTCTACCTCCTGGGTTCAAGCGATTCTCCTGCCTCAGCTTCCCCAGTAGCTGGGGCTACAGGCGCCCGCCACCACACCCAGCTAATTTTTGTATTTTTAGTAGAGAAGGGGTTTCACCGTGTTAGCCAGGATGTTCTCAATCTCCTGACCTCGTGATCCGCCTGCCTCGGCCTCCCAAAGTGCTAGGATTACAGGTGTTAGCCACTGCGCCCGGCCAATTATAAAATATTTTATGTAAGCCTCATGGTAACCACAATGGAAATACCTATAGCAGTTTACACAAAAGAGAAAGGAATCAAAGCGTATCAGGAAAAGGAGAAGAAGAAGAAGAAGGAAGAGGGGGGGGGGAAGAGGAGGGAGGAGGAAGGAGGAAGGAGGAGAAGAAAACAACAACCAACAAAACACAAAGGAAGACAAGGCAGGGGAAAAAGCACCAAAGAACTACAAGACAACTAGAAACAATAAGCTAAATGGCAATAGTAAATTCTTCCCTATCAATAATTACTTTAAGTGTAAATGGATTAAACTCTCCAATCAAAAGACTTAGGGTTGCTGAAAGAAAAAAAAACAATATATAACTATATGATTTCTGCAAGTGACTTACTTAACATTTAAGGACACACACAAGCTGAAAGTAAAGAAATGAAAAAAGATATTCCATGCATATGGTAACTGAAAGAAAGCAGAGTGGACTATTTTATATCTGACAAAATAGACTATAAGTAGAAAACTGTCACAAGAGACAAAGAAGAAAATATAATGATGAAAGGGTCAACCCACCAGCAAGCTGTAACAATTATATACACACCTAACATCAGAGCACATAAATATATAAAACAAATGTTGACCGAACTAAAATAAGAAACAGACAGCAACACAGTAATAGTAGGAAACTTCAATACTCCACTTTTAGTAATGGATAGAATAACCAGACAGAAAATCAACAAAGAAAGAGTGGACTTCAACACCAGTATAGATCAAATGGACCTAACAGACATATATAGAACATTCAGGTCAACAGCAGAAGAATACACATTCTTCTCAAGTACATACAGAAAATTCTCCATGATCGATCATATTCGGTCACTTAAACCATGACCTACAAAAAGCCCATTGGAAGATATTATTTATATATGCTGGATTGTGATGCACTGTAACACTACAATGTCTTGCTCCATTAAATCTGAAAATATATAAAATGAAGTAGATCTCATTTTAGACTTTTCTTTCACTAATGTTTGGAGGTAGGAATTAAATTGGATATTGATAATTCTAAGGAAATATACAGCCAAAGCCAAAAATGGCTAACTCAAATTAGAATGTGAGACAAAGAAAATCTGAAAACTTAGGAGTATGAAGAAATACTTTGTTTCTAATCTAGAGGGAAAAAAAAAGCAATAAATGTATTTATTTAAAAATCAATGATCTTATCTAAAATGATTTACCTTTAAAATATACCTAATCACTAAAAACTTCATACCAAAAATTTCCATTCCACAATACTGTTTTCTTTTCTTTTCTTTTTTTCTGAGACGGAGTCTCGCTCTGTTGCGCAGGCTGGAGTGCAGTGGCTTGATCTCGGCTCACTGAAACTTCTGTCTCCCAGGTTCAAGCCATTCTCAAGTAGCTGGGATTACAGGCGCACGCCACCATGCGTGGCTAATTTTTGTATATTTAGTAGAGACAGGGTTTCGCCATGTTGGGCAGGCTGGTTTTGAACTCCTGACCTCAGGTGATCTGCTGGCGTCGGTCTCCCAAAGTGCTGGGATTACAGGTATGAGCCACCACGTCTGGCTATTCTACAATATTGTTTTCTTTCCAAGTACAATATCCAAAGAGAAATATCCTCTATCTGTTTTCCCTCTTTCCAAGGAGGGAAAGATACTTTGGCACCTGTTAACGAGATAAAATCTGAATGGCTCTAGATTCTAATTCTGGTTCCTCCACTATTTTGCTATTCTTCCTTTACTACGATAGTCTCCATTTTCTTCACATCTAATATAGAAACCAGAGAAGTCTAATTAGATAGATACTTAATATTCTATAGTTCTATGCAAATCCTGTACTTGAAAAATTATCTCCTAGAAGAGAAATTAGAATTGTTGGTATGACTTCAGGGTTCAAACTAGGATTGGTGGGTGGAAGCTACAGAAAAATATTTTACAATAAGGGAAATGTTAGAAATGTATCAATGGGATATGTTGACTTAGTCAATAATGAGTTCCCCATCATGGTAGGGGTTCATGGTAGGCTAGATAATTATAAGGCAGGAATTCAAGCCTTCGTTTTCAAGTGCAGCTAAGATGAAGTCATCTATGTGGGATAAAAATCCAAACGTTACTAAAAATTTGCAACAATGGGTACTAAAATACTTCTGGAAGTTAAAAAACAATCAAACTATAAATATATGTGTATACTATCATCTGTCATTATCAACATAAATGAGTTTTTTGTTTCTGTCAGGAGGGGACCCAGCTTCTTTGACAATGTTGTTAGGATGTAAGATAATGTAAGGTAAAGAACCACTGTATTCAATTATGTTATTTGTTCTAGAAATTTGCCTGAGTTTATACCACCTTAAAAAGCAGGTGTTCTCTACTGAATGTTCAAAATATATATGGCTTTGGGTACTTCTTAAATGCAGATTTCAGCTCTCACCAACACTTCCTCCCTGCCTACAGCATGTGTGTGACTGTGTGTGTGTATGTGTGTGTGTATCAAGGTCTCACTCTGCCACCCCCAGTAGAGCAGTGGCACAATCATGGTTCACTGCAGCCTCAGACTCCTGGGCTCAAGTGATCCGGAGTAGCTGGCAGGACTACAGGCACATGCCAGCATGCCTGGCTAATTTTTTAATTTTTTGTAGAGACAGGGTCTCACTATGTTGCTCAGACTGGTCTCAAACTCCTGGGCTCAAGCAATCCTTGTACACCAGCCTCCCATGCTGAGATTACAGGCATGAGCCACTGTGCCTGGCCCAGAAGCCTCAGAATTTGATTTTTAACAAATATTCCAAATGGTTTTTTATCATACATGGTCATAAAACTACACTTTGAGAAACACAAACAGGATTGTAGAAAAGGCCAACTCCCATTCTTTCTAGCCAAGAGTTTATAAGCATGCTACAGAACTTCATTCAGATGAATTCTATCTTTAAAAAACAAACATTGACACATTTTGGTCTTTCTTCTATTTTAGGGCCAAAAGCCAAAATGAAATTGATGGTACTTGTTTTCACCATTGGGCTAACTTTGCTGCTAGAAGTTCAAGCCATGCCTACAAATCGACTCTCTTGCTACAGAAAGATACTAAAAGATCGCAACTGTCACAACCTTCCGGAAGGAGTAGCTGACCTGACAGAGATTGATGTCAATGTCCAGGATCATTTCTGGGATGGGAAGGGATGTGAGATGATCTGTTACTGCAACTTCAGTGAACTGCTCTGCTGCCCAAAGTAAGGAAATGAAATCACAAAGTGTATTGCCCAGAAATGTATGTAGAACAACTTTTAGCTACATCTTCGTAATAGGTTTGCTGAAATTAATAACCCTTTTAGTAAAATCCTGTTCAAATCCCAGCTCTTTTCTAGAATAATCATTATTGTGTAAAGAACTAAATGCTTTCATTTAAATGAAAGTTCAAAGGGAATTTAGCTGAGTTTAATAAAAGTAAATAAAATCCAGAAAATAATACTTCAATCTATTAAATTCTAAACTCCCCATCTGATTTTTACCACACACACACACACAAATCTACCAGTAGCAGAAGTTAAGCTCAAGGTTGAAATCTTAAACCAACTTGAAAACCAATAAAAGGTTTTAGATAACAGATCCCAGTGAGGCTGGGCCCGGTGGCTCATGCCTGTAATCCCAGCACTTTGGGAGGCTGAGTTGGGCAGATCACCTGAGATCAGGAGTTCGAGAACAGCCTGGCCAACATGGTGAAACCCCGTTTCTCCTAAAAATACAAAATTAGCTGGGCGTGGTGGCACGTGCCTGTAATCCCAGCTACTCAGGAAGCTGAGGCAGGAGAATCGCTTGAACCTGGAAGGCTGAGGTTGCAGTGAGCCGAGATCGCACCATTGCACTCCAGCCTGGCAACAAGAGTGAAACTCCATCTCAAAAAACAAAACAAAACAAAACAAAAACTCAATGAATGGATCAATTCACTGAACAGAAAAGTTTAGTAATGATCAAAAATAAATTTCTAGTTCTATGTATAAGTTAACCAGAAATGAACTAGATAGAAGTTCAAGACAATTTATCTACCATTATTTTCTACTTATATTTTAAGTATAAATATTTATTGATTTATTTACTATCGTTTTGTACTTAAAATACAAGCATACATGGTGAAACCCCGTCTCTATAAAAATACAAAAAAAAAAAATTAGCCAGGCATGGTGGCACACACCTGTAATCCCAGCTACTTGGTAGGCTGAGACAGGAGAATCACTTGAACCCAGGAGGAGGAGGTTGCAGTGAGCCTAGATCATGCCATCGCACTCCAGCCTGGGTGACAAAGCAAGACTTAACCTCAACAACAACAACAACAAAAAAGGTGTAAAATGATGGTAGACAAATTAATAAATATTTTTAGTTCTTGATTTTAAAATCATTTCCCCCTGGTTATTGAAGAATCTTTCAAATCCCATGATCTTGGATATTTCATACTGAAATTAGCTTTTTCAAATTACTTTCAACAGATGTCATCATATTTTCATCCTTCTAAGAAATCTGTGAAATAGAAAAGGTAGATATAACCATCTTACCAAGGAAAGGTGCAGAGAGTTGAAATGACCAGTACTATCCCACATAACTAGCTAATATCAACACTGAGATTAGAACCCATGTGTTCTGATTCAGAACAGATTTTTCATCTACCAAGCCAGCTGGTTCTCAAAGTGTGGTTCCCAGAACAGCAACTTCAGCATCACCTGAGTTTTAAAAATTGCATATCCATCCTTGGACTCCACCCCAGACTTACTAAATCGAAACTCTGGAGGTAGGACTCAGCAATTATGTTTTTTGTTTTTTGTTTTTTTGAGATGGAGTCTCGTTCTGTTGCTCAGGTTAGAGTACAGTGGCGCGATCTCGGCTCACTGCAAGCTCTGCCTCTCGGGTTCACGCCATTCTCCTGCCTCAGCTTCCCGAGTAGCTGGGACTACAGGCGCCTGCCACCATGCCCAGATAATTTTTTTTTTTTTGTATTTTTTCAGTAGAGATGGGGTTTCACTGTGTTAGCCAGGATGGTCTTGATCTCCTGACCTCGTGATTCGCCGGCCTCAGCCTCTCAAAGTGCTGGGATTACAGGTGTGAGCCACCGCACCGGGCTGGGACCCAGCAATTATGCTTTAACAAACCTGCCAGGTGATTCTAATGCATAGTAAAGTTTAAGAATCACTGCACTAAACAATGATGCCAAGAACTTGACTTAATTAATCTCATGAAGTGACAATTTTTCCTGTACTACATAAATGAAATGCCAAATAATATTAAAATGCCATGTTTGCTTTTTTTGTATGACTTGAAAACAGTTTACTGAAATGGACTTACATTTATATTATAATATAATTTTGCGATTATCTCTGTTAATGGATGAGAACAGCAGTGTAGATGTACTTGATTTTGGGAAAATCAAAGAGAAATACTACTAAGTATATTTCTAATAAGCCATAATTATAATATCACTTTGCATTTGTATATAATTTTGTATTATTCCATGCATTTTTATATATTACTTTATGTGATCTTTTCAGCCAGGGAAAGTTGAGTAGCTTTGTAACATTTCTCCTTTCCCCATAAAACCTAGAAATTTATTTAATAAACAAGAAATGTTGAATCTTCTGTTTCCTAACTGCAGATTTAAACGTCATGGCCTCTCCCCATATAAGAGACATGAAATTGTATACATGGCCATAAAGTTTTGAAATTACCTAATATTTCTTTTTCTTCATAGATAAACGATAGCATGATATCAATGGCAAATGGGAGGAAGTAGACAAATCAATAACCTTCTTGGTCTTTGTTGCTTCTGTGGCAAGTCCTCCCATACATCTCTTTACATTTTAGTCACCTAAAAAGAATAATCATAATTGAAATCCTGGAAATCACTGTCTATTTTTAACCTAGAAAAGACTGACTAATATCTTAGCCTTAAGGTGAATTTAATTGATGCTCTACTTTCTTTCAGAGACGTCTTCTTTGGACCAAAGATCTCTTTCGTGATTCCTTGCAACATTCACTGAGAATCTTCATGTATTCTGGAGAACACCATCCCTGATTTCCCACAAACTGCACTACATCAGTATAACTGCATTTTTAGTTTCTATATAGTGCAATAAAGCATAGATTCTATAAATTCTTACTTGTCTAAGACAAGTAAATCTGTGTTAAACAAGTAGTAATAAAAGATAATGCAGTCTAATTTTTCTCTGTGGACATTGTTGGCATTGGTTAAAAATTTTGCCTAGAAATGTAATCTATGAGGTGTTCATTATACTCAGTTAGAGAGTTCTGCCCCCGAGATGAAGAGTCATAGGCATGGCTCAAGGATAGAAAATACTTTCAGTCCTTAGTTGACAGTTACTAACCATGCATTGAAAGAACCAAGTATAAGTTGAGATTCTTGGAAGGGAGGTAGAAATTTTCTAGTAAGAAGGAAAAAGAGACCAGCCTGGGCAATATAGTGAGACCCCCTCTTTACAAAAAAATTTAAAAATTAGCAGGTTGTGGGTGCCCACACCTGTAGTTCTAGTTACTCAAGAGGGTCATTTGAATTTAGGAGTTTGAGTCTGCAGTGAGCTATGATTGTCCTACTGCACTCTAGCCTGGGTGACAGAGCAAGACCCTGTCTCAAAAAAAAAAAGGAAAAGGGAGGAAAAGGAAAAAGCGAACAATATTTGAGCAAATATTATGTATGCTAATAACTTTAAGTACATTTCAGGCTGGGACTGGTGGCTAATGCCTGTAATCCTAGCATTTTGGGAGGCCAAGGTGGGAAGATCACTTGAGCCTAGGAGTTTGAGACCAGCCTGGGCAACACAGTGAGATCCTGTCTTTACAAAAAAATTTAAAAATTAGCCGAGCATGGCAGCATGCACCTGTAGTCCCAGCTATTTGGGAGGCTGAAGTGGGAGGATCACTCAAGCCCAGAAATTCAAGGCTGCAGTGAGCTAAGATGATGCCACTGAACTCTACCATGGAACCACAGAGTAAGACTCTGTCTCAAACAAACAAATAAACAAAAACCAAGAACTTTAAGAACATTTCATTTTACTCTCTTAAAAAATGACAACAAAAGCCTTTAAGGTAAATGTTCTCAGCCCCATTTTTCAGCTGCTAACTCAAATTTAAGATATTTGCTAAAAATCAAGGCAGATTTTTCAAAAGACTTCCAATTCCAAAGCCCATATGTCACACACAGATGTATCCTTAAAACCATGATACATTTCCTAAAGTGTCCATTTTTGCTTGAGAATAACAAAACACACATTAAAAGAAACATAATGGATGAGAATTTAAAAGTCTCATAAATTTTAAAAGTAAATAAAACTGGCAAATTCAAAGGTATTTTCTGATTGTTAGAGGAGACAGCTTTGGATTATGGCCCCATATCTTAAGAGGTATGTGACTCATATTGACCGTCAGAGGTAATGTCAGAAAGTCTTTCATGTTATAAAAATGTATTCAATGCCTGCTAAGTGCCAGACATTATTAAAATCTGGGATATAGTAATGAATAAAATGGACTTATCCGCTTGGAACTTGTGCTCTAACAAAGGTGTGATTGTTATATACAAATAATTATTTATAAATATGAAGCCTGCTACAGAGAAGTATAGGGCGCTATACAAAGTATTGTGGGGAAAAGTTTGAGAAACACCATACCACACAGGCAATCTGGGAGATATAATTTTGTGAATAAAAGTGACATTATGTCATTAAAATACATCCTTGGAGGTCCCTGATCTGTTTCTGAAGACCACACCCAGAACACTGTCTGAAATCTAATCTGTGTTTAATAGTGTTACTGGGCTAGAAGACCAAACCCAGAACAGTGTCTGGTATCTAATCTGTGTTAAATAAGTGTTACTGGGCTGGATCAAAAAATTTTGAGGTAGTCACAATTCAGTGTCAAAGTGTATATAAACACGGCCGGGTGCGGTAGCTCACGTCTGTAATCCCAGCACTTTGGGAGGCCGAGGTGGGTGGATCACGAGGTCAGGAGATCAAGACCATCCTGGCTATCATGGTGAAACCCGTCTCTACTAAAAATACAAAAAAAAAAAAAAAAAAAAAAAAAATTAGCTGGGCCTGGTGGCCGGCGCCTGTAGTCCCAGCTACTTGGGAGGCTTAGGTAGGAGAATGGCGTGAACCCGGGAGGTGGAGCTTGCAGTGAGCCGAGATCTTGCCACTGCACTCCAGCCTGGGCAACAGAGTGAGACTCCGTCTCGGGGGAAAAAAAAAAAAAAAAAAGAAAGAAAGGCTATATAAACACAAGTCAGAACATGTTTTCGAATAGTGTGACCTCCTATAAAATACATGAAGTGAAATTGTAAAATAATATAGATAGGTAGGTAGGTAGGTAGATAGTATTAGTTGTTTTATCGAGATAGCATGTGATTTGATTGGCCTTTCTTCACTGAATCGACCGGTCATGAAATCAGACTAACTCAATAATGAAAGTTTCATATCCATTCTGGAACGGTGCATAGAATAGGTAAATAAAAAAAAACTATCAGCAAACCAGTTTTATTTTCTGCTTGGTAGGAACTCTTCTTGATGGGGAAAAAAGCATTAAAGATCCAGTGTCTCCATTTACAAATGATACATCAGCATAAGGACATATGTGAGACAACAATGGCTTTTTAATAAGTGTTCCCTTATTACTGCAATCAAAGCCTGGTAAGAAAAATTGTATCTAAAAAAGCTAAATATTTAATAAATAAAATTTTATAAATTATTCATCATAATGTCTCCTTTCTGAAAATATGAAATTCAGTTACTTCTTTTAGAAATAAATGCATTATACAAGTACACAACATTCCTTATATTACAAAATAAATGTAAAAACATACATTCACACAACTTACCTTATACAACTATTTCTCTGACTTGGTCAATGCATTTTTTAAAACAATAGATTTTTTTTTTTTTTTTTTTTTTTTGAGACTGAGTCTCACTCTGTCACCCAGGCCAGAGTACAGTGGCACGATCTTGACTCACTACAACCTCTGCCTCCCAGTTTCAAGTGATACTTGTGCTTCAGGCTCCTGAGTAGCTGGGACTACAGGCACCTGCCACAGTGCTCAGCTAATTTTTGTATTCTTTTAGTAGAAATGAGGTTTCGCCATGTTGGACAGGCTGGTCTTGAACTCCTGGCCTCAAATGATCTGCCTGCTTTGGCCTCCCAAAGTGCTAGGTTTACAGGCATGAGTTTTTCCAATAGATTTTAGTTATAAGACAACTAAACTTTATTAAAATTTTATTATTCTTCTAAACACCATCTTGCAGCAACTGAATGAGATAGGTACTGATATTATCCTTGTTCTATGGACAAAAATGCTAAGGTTTAAAGATATTAAGTAGTTTGTCTAAGTTTACATTATCAATGAGCAATCAAGCCAGATTTTGAATATGGCCAGTCTTACACTAGCATCTAGAGTCTTAACCACTATGTTGTTTAACAGCATTAACTAACCTATTATTTCCTTTACAGAAATGCAAACTTTTCCTTGGATAGGACACACAATTGTACACTTCAGATAGCTCATATATGCTAAAAGCTTACTGAACAAGTATTTCTGTATTTTTATCTTTGACTTTCTAAATCATTGTTCTTACTGTGAATCCCATGTTACTGAGCACAAAGTTGATGGTAATACATACAAATAGCTTACCTCTTTTTGATTAAAATTCATCTTTTCTTCATTGTAATTCATAGAGACTTGTTGAACATTTTGGCTTGCTGGGATTAGGTATTGATCCTAAAGGATTATTACAGAATTGGAAGGAAGATGGAGAAACCAAAACAATGAGCAACATCTATTGGGGGAAAAAAAGGACAAGGGAGGAACATTCACAGATCATTTTGTGACTTTAACATACTTATAATTATCAAAAGGTATACATAAGTTATTTCCATAATAAATCTTTTTTTATAAAATATTATAGCAGGTGTTTGTAAAATATAAAACTCTCTATAAGTAAAGCACGACAGGCTTCAAAATAATTTTCCCAAAAGGAAAAAAATCAAATTCATGTATTTCTAAATCAATCTTGGATTGATAGTCTAAGCCTAAACTTTTCTCTCAAAAATTTGAAGAGAAACTGATATTAGAAAATTAAAGTAAATTGATACTAAATTTACTTCTATGCAATGGTATCACCATAAAATGCTCATCTTTGTATGGTGGTATATCTAGAGAAAAATGTGTAGAATATACCTACCTGATATATTCTAAGAACTTTAAAAGCCATAGTAAATTTTCAAGAGTTTATGTGATCTACATTTTCAGAGGTTTACAAGTCAAATAAGTCCATTGGGTTTAATGTTTAAAAAATTGACTTGATATCTACATTTAATATCATTAAAGTATATATACATAAATACATATATACTACATATAAAATATATATTCATATATGTAATAATCTGGTAGCAATTAATATGACTATTATTTGAGACTTCTATGATTGTGTAGACTATTAATGCAACTAGGACAAGATACACACAATAAACTCAATTGTACAGCAAGCATCAGCTCTTATCTAGAAAGAAATGCAAGGAATTAATAATTTCAAAGGAATAAATTCTATAGTAAGCAGTATTCACCCATAAAAATATACATATAAGTATAAAAACAGCAAATTTTCCTCTGAATATTAGCTTTCCTGCATCCACTGTTTTAGCTTATAAGCAAAACTTTGCTTGACATTTAAAAAATAACTCCACTAGAATGGCGTAAACCCGGGAGGCGGAGCTTGCAGTGAGCTGAGATCCAGCCACTGCACTCCAGCCTGGGCGACAGAGCGAGACTCCGTCTCAAAAAAATAAAAAATAAAAAAATAACTCCACTAAATGAATAAACAATAACATGACAAAAATTTATTCTTGAACCACCATCACTTGCTTAGATATCATAATCTGAATTTTACTATTAAAACGTTATGTAAATATGTGGAAATTATAACCAAAAAGGAACTGGGATGGCTATACTAATAACAGACAAATTAGATGTTAAGTAAAAATATGTTACAAGAGCAAAGATGGACATTTTATATTGTTAAAAGTTTCAGTTTATCAAAAAGATATAACAATTATAAACATATATACACCATATGGCAGCCAAAAAATATATAAAACAAACCTTTAGAAAACTGAAGGGAGAAATACACAGTTCTACAATGATAGTTGGAGACCTTAATGCCTCACTTTCCACAATTGATAGATAAATAGAAAGAAAACCAATAAGGAACTAGGAGGCTTGAACAATAGTATAAAACCAACTAGACGCCATAGAAATATACAGAACATTCCACTCAACAATAGTAGAATACCGTCTTCTCAAGTACACGTGGGACTTTCTTCAGGATAGAATATATGTTCTTCTATAAAACAATTATGTATAAGCTTAAAAAGACTAAGGTGATACAAACTATCTTTTTGAACCACAATAAAATGAGGCTAGTAATCAATACAGAAAGAAAACTAGAAAATGCACAAATACCTGGAACTAAGCAATATACTTGTTCACAAAAAGTATATTGCTTCACAGGTATATTGCTTAGTTCCAGGTATTTGTGAATTTTCTTTAGTGGTTTAAAGAATATAACACTAGAGAAATTAGATAGTAATTTAAGATGACTGAAAACAAAAACAAACATTCCAAAACTTACAAGATGCAGGAAAAGCTGTATTCAGAGAAAAATTTACAGCTGTAAATGGCTGCATTAAAAAAGAAAAATATCAAATCAACTTAACTTTACACATTAAGAAAATAGACAAAGAAGAGCAAACTAAATCCAAAGCCAGCAGAAGATAACGAAGATCCGAAAAGAGAAAAATGAAATAGAGAAGAGAAAAAAAATATAATCCATGAAATCAAAGAAAATACCAACAAAATTGATAAATCCTTACCTAGACTACTAAGAAAAAAGAGAGAAGACATAAATAAGTAGAATCAGAAATAAAGGTAGGGATATTACTGCTGACCTTACAGAAATTAAAAGTATTATAAGAGAAGTATAGGAACAATTTGTATGATAACAAATTAGATAATCTAGGTGAAGTAGACAAATTCTATGACTTACCAAAAATAACTTAAAAGAGCACAAAGTCTCAACAGACCTATATATAATGAAAAGACCTATATAAGTAAAAAGATTAAATCTGTCAAACCTCTTCCATCGAAGAAATAGCCTAGACCAGATAGGTTCACCCATAAGTTCTGTCAAACATTTAAAGATGAATTAATATCATTCTTACTCAAAAATCTCCAAAAATAGAATAGGAAAGAATACTTCCTAACACTTTCTATGAGGTCAGTATTAACCTGATACCAAAGTCAGATAAAGATACCATAAGAAAACTATAGAGCAATATCCCTTATGAGTATAGATGCAAACACCCTCAACAAAATACTAACAAGCCAAATCCCACAGCATATTAAAAGAATTATGCACTATGACCAAGTGGGATTTATCCCAGAAATGTGAGGGTGGTTCAACATAAGAAGGTCAATGTAATATACACTAAGGAAAAAAAAAAATCATCTCAATACTACTAAGGAAAAAAAAATCATCTCAATACTAAAAGTATTTGACTAAATTCAACACCCTTTCATGATAAAAAAAATTTAGCAAATTAGCAATAGAAGAGGGCTTCCTTAACATGACAAAGAACATTTATGAAAACTCACAGCTAACATCATACTGAATGGTCAAAGACTAAATGTTTTCCTCCTAAGAAAAGGAACAAGACAACAATTCCTGCTTCCACCACTACAGTTTAACGTTGTACTAGAAATCGTAGCCAGGGCAATTTGGCAAGGAAAAGAAATAAAAGGCATCCAGATTGGGAAGGAAGAAGTAAAACCATTTTTGTTTGCAGATAACATCATTCTATATGTAGAAAAATCCCATGGAATCCACCCACACACACAAAAATTACTAGAGCTGATTAATTCAGCACAGTGGCAGCATCAGCACACACCTCTAATGAATGACTCAAAAAAGAATTTAAGAAAACAATTATATTTATAATAGTGCCAAAAAGAAGAAAATACCTAAACATAAATTTAACCAAGAGGTGAAAGACTTGTACACTGGAAACTATAAAACACTGCAGAAATTAAAGAATACCTAAATAAATGGAAAGATATCCCATAATAATGGATTGGAATGCTTAATATTGTTAAGCTGGCAATCTGAAAATGGTCCATAGAGTCAATGCAATCCCCATCAAAATTCTAATAGCCTTTTGGGCAAAAAATGGAAAAACCAATCCTCAAGTTCATATGGAACTGCAAGGGGCCCTGAATAGCCAAAACAATACTAAAAAAGAAAAACAAAGTAGGACTCCCACTTACTGATTTCAAAACTTATTACAAGGCTACAGTAGTCAAAAGAGCATAGTACTGGCATAAGAATAAATACATAGACCATGGAATACAATTGAGAGTGCAGAAATAAACATCTATGGCCAACTGATTTTCAACAAGATTGTCAAGACTTTTCAGTTGGGAAAAAATAGTTTCTTCAACAAATCATACTGGGACAAGTGGCTAACCACATGCAAAAGAATGAAGTTGGACCCCTACCTCATTCACATGTAAAAATTGATTCACAACAGTTCAACAATTTAAATTTAGGAGTTAAAACTGTAGAACTCCTAGAAGAAAACATAGACGTTAATGTTTATGATGTTGGTTTTGGCAATGGATTCTTTTGACACCAAAAATGTGAGCAACAAAGGAAAAAATAGATAAATTGGACTATGTAATTATTTAAAACTTTTGTGCATCAAAGGACATTATCAGAACTGTGAAAAGGCAACGTACAGAATGAGAGAAAATATTTGCAAATCATGTATCTTAGAATGGTTTAATACTCACAATAAATAAACAGTCCTACATTTCAACAACAAAATCAAACAACCCAGCTAAAAAAAAAAAAGAATAAAAAGGACTTGAATAAACACTTCTCCAAAGAAGATATATAAGTGGCCAAGAGCACATGAAAAGATATTCAATAAAATTGATCATTAAGGAAATATAAATAAAATCCACAATGAGATACCACTTCACACCCAGTAGGATGGCTTTAATTTTTTTTTTTTAAATGAAATACAAGTGTTAGTGAATTGAAGAAATAGGAGTCTTTATACATTGGTGGTAGAAATGAAAACATATGTCCACAGAAAAACTTGTACATCAATGTTTACAGCAGCATTATTCATAATAGCCAAATGTAGAAACCGAATGTTCATCAACAAATAAATGGATAAATAAACTGTGTTCAATAGGTACAATGGAATATTATTCAGCCTGAAAAAGGAAGTACTGTAACTTGGATGAAACTTGAAAACATGCTTTTTTAGCATTATGCTTTTTGGCATGTTTTCAAGGTTCATCCAACTTGCAGTACTTCATTGTATGATTCCCTTATAATATATCCAGAATAGGCAAATTCATAGAGATAAAAAGCAGAATGGAGGTTACCAGGGAATAGGGAGAGGGAAGAAGGGGGAGTGACTATGTATGGCTGTTTTTGTTGGGTGACAAGTTTTGAAATTAGAGCTGCTGGTTATACAATATTGCAAATACATTAAATACCACCGTATTGTACACTTTAAAATGATTAATTATATATTTTGTTTCTTAATTTAAAAAGACTTCATGTAGAAAAATATAGAATTTATTTGTTGTAAAGACATGAATTTCAGGCATGTTTAGGCCTTTCCCAAAATTATTCTTTTGAAGTTAGTAACCAAATAACTAACTTATTTTTTGAGCCCCTGCTATCCATTCAGTATACTTTTTCCTCTTACTTCTCGTGGCATTTAAATTTAGATTCTTCTCTTAATGCTCTAACATCAAAAGTAACCTATACCCTTATAGAAATGAGTTTCCATTTATTTTTTGTTCAGATACGGATAACTAAAAATAGTTTTTAATGAATTCATCATTTAAAAAATCTAATGGTAACTGAAATTTTCATATAAAACTGACTTTTACATTGCAGCTCCTTGAGTTACTTCTCAACTTACAAGATTCGATTTTTCGTATTTTAAATTAACAAGGATTTGATTTCATTGAATAACTACCATCCAGAACTCTTCATTCATATTTTGTAAAACTACATTTTATTATACAAATAATTATATGAAATTAACATTGCCAAAGGTTATGTTCATACTTTTATGTCAGCAAATAACTTCAAGCTTTTGTTTTTCACAAGAACAGAATATGGGTTTCATTTTGGTTTTTTTTTTTTTTTTTTTTTTTTTTTTTTTTTTTAAGTCGGTCTCACTCCAATGTCCATGCTGGAGTGCAGTGCTGCAATCATAGCTCACTGCAGCCCCAATCTCCCAGGCTCAAGTGATTCTCCCACCTCAGCCTCCCAAGTAGCTGGGACTACAGATGCACGTCACCAGGCCTAGCTAAGTTTTGTATTTTTTTGTAGAGATAGGGTTCACCATTTTGCCTTGAATGCCTGGGCTCAAGTGATCTGCCTATCTTGACCTCCTAAAGTGCTGGGATTACAGGTGTGAGCCACTGTACCCGGCCTCAAAATGTTTTTATAAGAAGTCTTCTCACAGATTTCCAGAATTCCAGAAATGAGAAGTTTCTATGACAGCAATTATTACAGCCTGTGCTTGCTAATAAAGTAGCAAGCAAATCTTTCAATGGTCATAGCAAAACCAAAGACCAGTTGCTTTATTGTTCATTATATTTTCTAGCAGTCAATACATTAAGAACACTTGAAAATATGCAGTCACCTACTAATGAACTAGTACTTTAGATGCAGTATTTTAGTTACATCAGTGGTTCTCAACTAGCTGTGATTTTGACCATCAAAGTATGTTTGGCAGTGTCTAGAGGAATTTTTGGTTGTCACACCTTGGAGGAGCTACTGGCACCTACTGAGTGGACTTAGGGATGTTGCTAATCCTCCAATAGACTCAACGGCCTCCCACAAAAAGGAATTATTGAGTCCAAATGTCAACTTTGAGAAATCATGAGCTACAGTAATGGTCTCATCCATTTCCAGCCTAAAATCCGCAGCTTTATCTCACAACAGTTTGCTGAAGCGTTACAAACTATAAATTTGATTTCTAATTATAAGGATTTAGCTAAACAATATAATCTCAGGAAAAGCAGAGGTTTAGAATGTTTGATAGAAAACTGACCGGGAATGAAACATAAAATGGAGATGGATAAATCAAGTCAGTCATATATAACCAAAATTTAAATGAAGATCTTGTTAGATATCTAGACCTCTCCAACTTACTAGTTAACATTTGCAATGTAAACAGTACAGGACATCACTAAAAATTAAGGGGCATAGCAGAGGTACTTTCTGTATTCATGCCACATAAATATCTTTTCCCAAAGACAAAATTTTCAAAAACAGCTATTTCATGTCATGTTCTTATTTCAACTTTCAGCATTGTGTTTATCTTCACTGGCACATTAAGTTGTCTTTGGAACGCGGTGGGCATATAAATTAAACCATTTGTTCTTCCTAGTACTTCATCAAGTAATAATAACAAAAAAAAAAAAAAAAAGGAAATAAAAAAGAAGTTGAATTCTAATAGAAGCTTATTTTTCAAATTTGCTAGCATTATAAAGCACTTAAAAAATAATGCTATTTAAAATATCTTCAATTCCAAGTCAGATTGTCCCAGAGAATGCAAATGTGCTACATTTGTTACTTCTCCTTACCCTGTTAATTTCTTGGAAGTTTACAAAAAAAAAAAAGGGGGGGTTATAAAATGAAGGACTTTACATTAAAATATCAATACTGATCTCTAAGTCAGTTTAAAAGAAAAATCAAGTTTCACAAAATAAATACACTGAAGCAACTATAATAGTAATAACCTTTATTTAAAATAGTTTTTAATTTAGGAAAGCTCATTTTACATGAGTTTCCAACTAATTATTAGAGTCAGAAACAAAGAAAATAAAATCAGAGAAAATCCTCTGTAGAAAAAATACACAAAGAACATTTCTACATGTGAAAAAACAGTAAACAGTGTTATCATCCAAGTTATTAGTCTCAATTCCACGTCTCCTAGTGAACACCACTATCAACCTTGACCTCTGATTTGTTCTTGTCATTCTTCACTGAGTAGATGAAATATGTTAAGGTGTCTTTTTCATTCACTGGAATAGACCTAAAGTGGCAACCAACTATCTATAAAGAAAAAAAAAAATTAAGGAAATTAAATTTTAGATATAACAGGTTTCGTAAACTAGGTAAAAAATACGGTTTCATCCAAAGAAAAAAATCTATGTGATAAGAGCTATTTCCTTTAAAAATTATATTTAACAAAATACCAACAGGACAAAAAGCATTTAAGAATAAAATGTTATGAACAAGAGATAATGTGATTTCAAAGGATCTTTTGGCTCACTCAATTTACTATACATTGATTAGAAAATACATTTTCCTTTTATTTATTTTAAATTTTACAATTGGGCCAAGAGTGGTGGCTCACGCCTGTAATCCCAGCACTTTGGGAGGCGGAGGTAGGGGGATCACTTGAGCCCAGGAGTTCAAGACCAGCCTGAGCAACATGACAAAACCCCATCTCTACCAAAAAAAAATACAAAAATTAAGTAGGCGTGGTGGTGTACACCTGTAATCCTAGCTGTTCAGAAGGCTGAGATGGGAGGATTGCTTGAACCCAGAAGGTGGAGGTTGCAGTGAGCTGAGATCACGCCACTGGACTCCAGCCTGGGTGACAGAGCAAGACTCTGTCTCAAAAAAGATAAATAAGATAAAAATAATAAATTTTATAATTGGAATCTAGAGTAGGGAATACATGTTTTTACTTTTAAACTTTAAATGAGATAAAACAGATGTAAGAGACCACATGCATCATTAAACCTGCAATGGTTTAGACCCTACTGATAGAAAAAGAAGTATGAAGTTGAAAACTTTTGGTAGTAATCAACAATAACATATAAATTGTTTGCTGCAAATTATATTCATTCATTCATATCTTGGTAGCATTCTTTGGTTAAGGTTCCTTGAAAATTTTTCTGAATAAAAATTATGAATGGAAATGAGAGGAGAAAGAGGGATGTTCAATGAAGGATGTTTACCTGCTTCCTTGCCTTTTCATTGTGCTAATGTAATATGCATACTACAATTACGAATAGAAGATTAATAGACTTACCTGGGTGCTGACAAGCATATTTAGATTCCAGAAAATAAAATTTCTTAAGAAAAAAGTTCATCCACACAACAATTACGAGACTTAAGACTTAGTCATACAACCCTGGAATCTCTTAAAACAGTGGTCCCCAACCTTTTTGGCACCAGAGATCGATTTCACGGAAGGCAATTTTTGCACAGATTGGGGGTGGGGGAGTTGGTTTTGGTATGAAATTGTTCCACCTCAGATCATCAGGCATTAGATTCTTATAACAAGCATACAACCTAGATCCCTCACATGTGCACTTCACAAGAGGTTTTGGACTCCTGTGAGAATCTAATGCTACGGCTGATCTGACAGGAGGCGGAGCTCAGGCAGTAATTCTTGCTAGCTGGTGCTCACCTCCTGCTCTGTGGACCTGTTCCTAACAGGCCATCAACCAGTACCAGTCCATGGCCCTGGGGTTGGGGACCCCTGTCTTAAAATATATGTACTACATCTGCACATTTCCACATTCCTTAACCTGTTAATAACTGCATTTCTGATTAAGTAAAATATAACACTCATGGCTATCTCTTATGTATAAAAAAGAAAATAGCTCTAGAAATAATATAACTGTTCTTAGAAGGTCAGTTTATCAAAAATTTCAGGTTTAATTTATACCTAAATATAACATTTAAAATAATCAGTTCTTTGGTTCTCATTTGTCCCAAAACAGGGGTGCCTTTACTCCATTAGTACCTACTGAAATATTTCATCATGGTGGGCAAGATCTATATTTACATTACATAATGTATTGTACAACCCCAAAAGAACTTGATCTTTTAAATCAAAATTAAAGAAAAATTAATTAGATCCGTGTTGCCTAACCAAGGGTAAGAAGTTTTAGCTAAATAGTTAATGTATTAGATTTTAACAATGTTAAAAAGCGTTCCATCAGATAAATGTAACTTCTATTCATATTTCATTTTATTCAATATGTACATTTTAGAAAATGTTGGGTAACTACTAAATCCATGCAAAGAATATGAGAAAACTGATTTATATATCTACACTTCTATTTTGTCCAGTAGGCTAAATTTTCTTTTTTTAGAGATGGAGTGTTGCTATGTTGCCCATGGTGACTCAAACTCCTAGGATTAATCAATCCTCCTGAGTAGCTGCAAGCAAAAATTTTAAATATGATTAAAATATAAATATATCAATCTATAAGCATCTTAATAAGATGCACAGACTTCTTGGCTCTATTATATCCTGAGAACATATGCATACTCCATCAGCTTTCACAACTCACTGACTAACTAGAAGTCCTCTGTCAAAGCAAACTACAAGTAAAAGATTGGGTAAAAGAAAAGCTTTTGCCTCTTCTAGATGTGAAGAAAACATAGATGTCTCTAATAAAACTAACATCAACAAGGACCAATGTTGAAATAGTTAAGTCAGCAAATTATAAAAATACTGTTTAGGGGCTGATTTGTAGGTCTACTCCGCCACTTTAAAATATAAATTTTAATAAGGACATTAAAGCTTGCTAATTAAATTTATTATGCCTCAATTAGATGCTCAAACATTTACTGGTTAAATGGAGTTTTAAAACTAATAGATTTCTAAAGTGAGGATTAAAAAAACTCTCATTCAACATTTTGAGGGCCAGGCACGGTGGCTCACACTGCTGATCCCAGCACTCTGGTAGGCTGAGGTGGGCGGATCACTTGAAGTCAGGAATTTGAGACAAGTCTGGCCAACATGGTGAAACCCCATTTCTACTAAAGATATTACACAAAAATTAGCCTGGTGTGGTGGTGCACACCTGAAGTCCCAGCTACTTGGGAGGCTGAGGCTGGAGAACTGCTTGAACCTGGGAGGTAGAGGTTGCCATGAGCCGAGATCGTGCCACTGCACTCCAGCCTGGGTGACAGAGCGAGACTTTGTCTCAAAAAACAAACAACACATTTTGAAAGCCAGTATCAGAAGGTGCTGTACACAATCTGCTGAGTAGTCATTACAAAAAGGAATTTCCTAAGTGGCTGACAAACATTTCTAGACAACTAGATATTCCACAATAGATTTTTTAACACTGTTCTTTCTAACTAAAATGTACTGTTACATATACTACATTAATACTTTCATTAGCATTTAACAGCCTCTCGGTTGTGCAGATAGTTCAAATAGTTTAAAAATCATATATACCTCAACAAGCTGTGCTTTATTAAGTCCTGGTCTGGTTGGTAGCTTGAAGTGTCTTTTGTATCTCCTAAGTGTATTTACTTGTAATTGGTATAAATCAACCTAGAAAAAATTAACATGTATAAATTAGTTCATACAATTTGTGGAAAATTTATCATCGATATGTATAATAACAAACATTTTAACTTCAGCACAATAAAAATTTACTTCCAAAATCAAAAAAATTATTTTAAAAATTTACATAATCAAACCTATAAATTATTAAACAGTTTAATCTTTTGGGGATTAATAATATAAACTGAGGTCAAAAAAGAGTAAGTTATGTGACAACAGAGCTGCAAAAATTGTCAATTTAAAATGTAACAATTCAAACTGTAAATGCATGACAACTGGCTATATTTAATTTTGCTTTCATTTTCAGATTTCTCAAATGTTTTAAACACTTAAAAGATTGTTCATATCTTTTTATAAAGGTTTCAGAATGCACTACTTAGGATTTATATTAAGCATAAAAACTTCCATTTACCTCTGGGGTATCAATATCTTGAACAGGTGAATCACCTCCATCATCATCACTCCCTTTTCTCTTTCTTCTGTTTCGAACACTCTGAATTAAGTTTTTATGATAATCACATATGTAAAGATGCCTTGCCTGAAACAGAAAAGTTTCACACACTGCTAATGATTACAGTAAAATGTGTCTATGTATTAGTAAAACACATATGCCACAGATAGTAAAAATAAAGACAGTCAAGATGGGCCATTGTTAACACAATGAAATATTTATACGTTTAAATCCTAAACCCTGTTAAAACATAAGATGTCTGGAATACTGTTAAAAGGATGGTGGAAGGGGAAGGAGGGGTTGGTTCCATTTGGGGAAGGGGTGAAGGGAGGGAGGGAGAGGAGAATGAGAAATTCCAACCCTCTGGGTTTTGTCATCAAATTGAAGTGAGGGGCCGGGCGCCGTGGCTCACGCCTGTAATCCCAGCACCTCTTGAGCTCAGGAGTTCCACACAAGCCTGGCCAAAATGGTGAAATCCTGTCTCTACTAAAAATACAAAAAATTGGGCGGGCGTGGTGGCACTAGTCTGTAATCCCAGCTACTCAGGAGGCTACCGCAGGAGAATCACTTGAACCTGGTGGGTGGAGGTTGCAGTGAGCCGAGATCGCGCCACTGCACTCCAGCCTGGGCAACAGAGTGAGACTTTGTCTCACATAAATAAATAAATAAATAGCAGTGAGGATGACATGAATTAGTTCATGTTGAATTTTTAACTGATAAGGGGAAAGATGATGTTGCCCACACTTTTGCTACTTGACAGTACTTTCTCTACTTAAAGAAGAGCATATTTTAGTAACATAATGTATGCTTTCCAGTCTTTCCAACTGAATGCCCAAATTATATTCCAGATACAAAACCATCCGTTTTTACAAATGAGCTATCGACTTCATAACTATATTTAAATTTCAGTTATAAACTTTTCTGAATATTAAATCAATGTATTTATTTATAACACATTTTCCCAAAGCAATCTGAAATTATGCAAGTTCACCTGAAAAGTTTCTCACGGATAACACTGAAAACTGTTTAAACGGGCAAAAAAGTATCACAAATAAACTTTTCAAAAACTTTAATTACACACACTCCTGCGAACTGTAGACTAACATTTGAAACAAATACGGACTGAGCTAACAGGCTTTTACATTTACTTCTAAGCCAAGCGCAAGATAAAAATACGCAGGACTTGTGGTACGTTCTTGATACCATGTTATTCATTTACCGCTAGCCAGATCTCCCAAAAGTAGCAACGGCTGTTAGATGGTCAAACGAAAAGACGCGCAGAAGGAGGAAAAAAGAAATCCTGATGGCTGCCAAGGGGATGGCAAAACCGCAGAGGCTACGTGCTCCCCACCATCGGAGCAGCTGCCCTCGGAGCTGACAGCGCAAACGCCGTTTACAACCCCGGCTCACTGCCAGGCGGCGGGTGAGCTCGGCTTCCCTCTCACTCCGCTCCGGAGGAGACGGAACACAGAAAGGAACAGGATCTTCCTTGATCGCGAAGGTCCTCCACTTTCCCCTAGACGAGGGGAGTTAGCACCGCCTGGGGCCAAACACCAGCTTGGGCAGCAAAACAAAGGCGCCTCCATTCCAGAAGAGCTGCCGGGCTGCAAGAAAACTACTCTGGGCCCTCGGTCCGGCGGTCCCCTTTGTTTCGTGTCCTGGTCACAGAGGAGAAGGAAGAGGGAAGACAGTGCGCGGGAGAGTCGCAGGCAGCGGGAGGCTGGGGGCAGGGTGGGAAAGAAAAGGGGAACGACAGCGTGCGTGTTGTGTGTGTGTTGGGGTGGCGGTCGGAGTTGCAGCGACTTTGTTATTTGCTTCCAAACACAGACTCCTCGAGACCGCACTGCAGCCAGGTCTGGGAGACCCCGCCGACAATCCGTGCCTTTGCCCGACTCCTGGGGCCCCACCAGGGGACAGGAGGGCAGGGCGATCCCGCGGTTACTTACGCTCTTATCCAGCTCGATCTTCACCTTCTTCTGGGAGATGCTCTTCTGGATCCTCTTGCTGAAGCTGGCGTTGCCTGCCGCCCGGCCGCACCGCTCACCATCCTCCCGCAGGCAGCACAGTTGCCCTGGGCCCGGCCCGGCCGCCCCCGGGGGCCCAGCCACTGAGACCGTCCCCGCGCCCGGCACCTCAGCCCCGGCGCCCGCGCCAGTCCCGTTCCCCGCGGAGGCGGCGGCGGCCGCGGCAGCGACTACGGCGGCCACTGCAGCGGCCGCATCTCCGCCGCGGCTCATCTCGTCAGGCGTGAAGCCGTTCATGTCTCCGAGCTCCCGAGCGCCGGCGCTGACAGAAATCCCCTCTCTCCTGGCCGCTCCGCCTCTCTCCGCTCCGGCAGCGGCAATTCACTCTGTACACCAAGTTAGCGGCACGGTCAAACACCAACCGTCCCGGGCCTGCTGGTCTCTGCTGGCCCCGGAACAGTGGACAGTGCTGAGGGCCCGGACGCAGATTCTAGCGTCTTCTGGAGCCGGGACCCCGCTCACTGTCACATGGGGACTTCAGCAGTTGGACCGCTACGCCTCCGCCTCCCTCCGGCCCCGGGGACTGCGCAAGCGCGACGCGCCCCCTCCCGTCCCGCCCCTTTCTTTCAAACGCACGGCCCCATGGGAATTGTAGTTGTCTGCTACGGAGTCAACCTGAGCTACGCCCTGACCCTTCGCCCTGCGGGATGGAGGAACTACTAATCCTAGCATGCATAGCGCGGCCACGGACCCACTTTTTTTTTTTTTTTTTCAGTACCGGGAAAACAGGAGCGTGTGATTGGGGTTTACAGTGTTTTCTCTCTCTCTGTCTCTAGGGAAGTCGGGCTGTGTTTAGCTGCTGGGATTTCGTAGAATTGGGTTTCAGAGAAGTTACTCGATTCCTGAGGCGAAACATAAAGGGATGGGAGTGGTGTGGGAAGTGAGCGTGTGCGGAAAAAAAAAGTTTCGAGGCCGTTTCGCATTTGTGGAAACACAGCTTTTGGTGTGACCGCGCTTTTGTGGGAAACCCAAACCAAGGAGAACTCAGGAGAATTGGCGCTCTTCGGTCCTGGAGGTTCCGTAGCTAACATCCCGGCTTGACCAACTATCGAGGCAGCAAATTAATAGGGCACCTCCTGGGAGGAAAACGCCCATCCTGACTTCTCAACGGTGACAGGTCCCCCTCACAAACGCCTCGCGGGGGGCGGGGGGGCGTTTCTAAACCCTTGCATGTTCCTACATGGGAAATGTTTTTATTCTTGGACGCACGGAGTTGGCCGCCTCCTGAGGTGGAGTACGGACCAGCTGACAACAGGGCTCCTTTTCACCTCCACGCCCAACCTTTTCCATTTCTCCTCAAACGGTTTTGGAGAAGGGCGGAGTCGTTTCATTTTAAAGGAGACTTGGAACCTCACCAATACAAACGCTGCTCGACTGTTCCCAGAAACTTCCCTGCATTAGCTCTACCGGCGCGGGGAGTAGAAAGCGCATTTCCTGAGACCTGGCAGGCGCGTGCGCCCCTGCAAGCTGCCGGCGTTTGTGCGCTCTTGCTTATATGTATGTGTTCGCGGGCGCGCGCATGTGTACGTGTGTGTGCCCGCGTACGCGTGTATGTCCGTGCGTGCATGCGGGGGGAGGTGCTTGTGGAGGGCGGGGCGAGGGATGTGCGTGGCTAACACGAAAGCTGCGCCTTTACTAGTTACCACGCGTTATTATTTATCAGAAGATTTACGCTGCTTAAACACAAATACGTTTTAAAATATATTTTAGGCAGTAGGGTTTTGTTTTGCAAGTTCTTTTAGTGAGTAAATTTAGTGATAAATAATTGTTTTTTCTTTTGAGACAAGAGTTTCGCTCAGTCGCCCAGGATGGAGTGCTGTGTAGTGCAGTGGCACGATCCTGCAACCTCCGCCTCTCCGGTTCAAGCGAGTCTCCCGCCTCAGCCTCCCGTTACAGGGGCGCACCACCCCACCCAGATGATGTTTTAAAATGCAAAATGCCATCGACGCAGAAAATCAAAGGTATCCATTGCGTCTGTGCGTTTGGGTTCTAGGATATGACAAAGAAAAACAATTTAAATATTACATAAATTCAGTAGGAAAAAGAAAGATGCCGACTGGTAAGTACTTTGTCTACCCCCTTAAGCTGCGCTGTCCAGCAGGCTGTGCTCTAGCCATATGTGGCTACTCAGCACTTGAAGTGTGGTTGAGACGGAAAAACTGAATCGTTAATTGAATTTCAGTTAAACTAAAAACAAAAACGATACTCGATTTAATTGTTGGAATACTTTTAAGTATGGTTGCAACAACTCAGATATATGAATCTGTTTTTCCAACTTAAATTTTATGAACTCTTAACTTTAGCATGTGAATTGAGATGTGCTGTAAGTATATATCAGCTGGATTTTTTTTTTACTTCTGGACTTAGTACAAGAAATTTTCAAAAAGAATATTGAATCGCACATTAAAAAATTTTTATATGTTTAAATATTTTGGATGTAACGGGTTAAACAAAATATTACAATAAATTGTACCTGTTGCATTAGATAACACTGGCTTAAAATATTACAACACAGCAGGGCGCGGTGGCTCATGCCTATAATCCTAGCACTTTGGGAGGCCAAGGGTGGATCATATGAAGTCAGGAGTTCGAGACCAGCCTGGCCAAAATGGTGAAACTCCGTCTCTATTAAAAACACAAAAATTAGCCAGGTGTGGTGAAGCAAGCCTGGGGTCCCAGCTACTCGGGAGGCTGAGGGAGAATTGCTTGAACCCAGGAGGTGGAGGTTGCGGTGACCTGAGATTGCACTACTGTGCTCCAGCCTGAGCAACAGAGTGAGACTCTGTCTCAAAAAAAAAAAAAGTATTACAACACAGAATAATTATATATTTATGGATATATATTATATATTTATGGATATATTTTCTTAAGTGGTAAAAATGAGAATATATGGATGGGATGGCTACATCCCAACTTCAGGGTGATGCTCATTTAGAAAGAGATGAATTTCTAAATTTATTTTTTGGGGAAGCAAGAGTTGCAGTTCAGGACATACACATAGACTGAGTGGTCTTTAGTATGTCAGAAGAACAAAGAGAAGGTCGAGAGTTTTATTAGAAAGAGAAATGTTACTACTGTTTTGAAGGAAGGTTCATTGGCACTATAGTAAAGTTTTGGGAAGCTGGCAGCCTCTGGCGAGTGACAGTGGTAGGTAAAACCAGTCTTAGTCATAGCTGATTGTTTCAGCAACTACTCAGTAAAACTGATCTTAGAGTTACTGCAGGCTGTTTGAGCAGCTGGGTTGTAAAAAACTTAATTCTTAATGCTAGAGCTGTGTGCCCTGGTTGCTTTTTCCCCTGGTCCTTGGATTCTGATTTAGTTGGGTATGACAAGAATGATCCAGACTGTATGATCAATTTTCACACTGGGAATGGCTTAAAGATGGTTACTTCTGAATTTTAAAGTTTTTATTTATTAAAAATATCTGAAACATGACAGTGGGATGCTGAATTTTCATATTTTTCTTTGTACATTTATGTATTTTTAAAATAATTCATGATATTGTTTGGTTCTTCTGCTTAAAAAAGCTTATATCTTCTGCAAAATGTGACCGAATCATGTAAATTCAGTAGGAAAAAGAAAGATGCTGACTGATAAGTACTTTGTGTATCTCCTTAAGCGTGCATGTATGTATATGTATAGTTATCAGTTTCATATGACGCTTACTCAAGTAAAGAACGGTAGCTATGCCTCCTTTACACACAATACAGTGGTTGTAAAAAGATATTATTAAACAGTCACTTGTTGCATGCTAGAATCTTATTCTAGGCACTGGAGACACAAAAGTAATTGAGAGGGTCCCAGTTATTTGGGAGCTCCTTATCCAGTACGGCAGACAGGTAGTTTAACAAGCACATAATACAAACCTCAATAACATGACAGAGAAAGTACAGGCATAGCACATAGGAGGAAATGATTCATTTTTGGCAAGTTGAAAAGATTCCTGGAGTAGGGGACATGTTAATTCTCACTGCCAGATTTAAAGTATATCTTCAGTGAATCTATTTGTTTAGATACATTTTTACAACCATGTTTTGTTACTTATTTCTATAAATCTTCATATTTAAGGCAGGTGTAAGAACTCTTTGATTTGAGTGTACCTCACCGTCAAGGTTGTAATCAGATTTTAGGGGGGGCTTCAAGATTATATAATCTGAAAGGTCTTTTTAAAGAAGCATATAAAATTATGAATGCAAAATTAGGTACAGGCCTTTATAAGGGTCTGTCCAAGTGAGGGACTCTGAAGTTTGAATCCTTTAGCTTCATGGTAAATCTACCTCAGAGTAGAGTAGGTGAAAAATATAGATCTATGAAACCTTAATTATAGGGGGGTTGTTCATATCAACAAAAATACTCTGCTTTCTAAAATGGTTCAAAATATGATTCTTAAAAAAGTATATATCTCTGCCTCTCTTCCCTATAGGCTTTTAACATGATTGCATTTTTCTGGCTTTATTTTAAAATAAGCAACTAAATAATTTTATTTAATTTACAAAAAGATATAAATTGGCCAATAATCCCAACATGAACACAATAGAAAATTCAAATAATATAAAAAGGTTCATATGAAAAACAAAAGCCTGTTTTACCTCATCTCCTCAAATCCCTGTCCCTTAAAGCAACCAATGTTAACAGATTCTTGTTTCCTTCTAGAAAAAAAAATATGCATTTACTAGTATATACATCTCTATATGTGAATAATTCTATATTTTACAGCAAAAGTTCATTCTGTTTTACATCACCTTTCCTTTACCTAGTTTTAAACTCAGCTGTCATACAGAAAATTGTATGAAGCATAAATATCCAGTTTAAGCAGTGCTGTGGTTTCAATGTTTGTGTGTGTCCCCTCCCAAATTCACTGTGAAACTTAATCCCCAATGCAACAGTACTAAGAGGTGGGGCTTTTAGGAGGTGGTGAGGCCACAAGGGTTCCACCCTCATGAATGTGATTAGCGCCTTAAGAAAGGGATAGAGGGGGCGAGTTTACCCCTTCCATCTCTTCCACCATGTGAGGATGCAGCAAGAGGCACCATCTTGGAAGCACAGAGCAGCCTCTACCAAACACCAAGATCAAACCTTGATCTTGAACTTCTCAGCCTCCAGAACCTTGAGAAAATAAATTTCTGGTTTTTATAAATTACTCCGTCTCAACTATTTTGATATAGTGGCACAAATGAACTGAGACAAGCAGTTATGGTAAAATGCACATTCGTATAGCTGCTATCCAGGTCAGGAAACAGAACATTGCTGAAAGGGCCAGCTTCAGGGACTTGCAGTGGCACAGGGCGCCAAGCTCAGAAGCCAACACACTCCACTCTCGTACTCCTCCATCCTACTTGACATTTAATGCCCTGCAATCACCCTCATGTAATTTTCAATAATTTTATCTTTGAATTTGCATTTTATCAGTATCAATGGGACAATGCATTGATTCAGGCATCATGGGCCTCCTGCCACCTCCCTTCCTCCCCAGAATGAGTTCTGGCTACTCATTCTCTCCACTCCATGCCACCCCACCCTCTGCTCTGGCAGAGGCTGAGCAGGAGGTACAGTGCAGGAAGTGTCTGGTTGAGGCACAGGATCCTCCCCATTTCCTCTGAATCAGGGGTCAGGCCCCTAGCTCCTGTGAGGGTCAGTTTTCCACCTGTGCCCAAGGGAGTGCCACATTAAATAGCAAATAAGAAAACACCATTGGAGGAGAAGGAGAGGGAGAGAAAAAAGATGTTTGTTCTGGACCCCACAAATTATGTAGATGGCCCTGATTAACAACATGCCAGAAAGTCACCACCTGCCCCTCTTCATCATAAACCCCATCTCCCAGCTAGCAGGAGCAGCTCTCTTGACTTTTATGGTATTTTTTTACCTCATTTTTCATTATAGTTTTGCCACATAGTTCTTCAACTTTTGTTTTGTTTTGTTTTGCTGTTTTTGAACTTTATATAAGTGGACTCATATACTTTATATTCTGTTTTCTTTGGGTTCATTCACTCTGTTTTTCAAAGGTCTACTTGTATGTAGTTTAATTCTTTCTCTTCATTATGGTATAAATAAACTACAATTTATCCATTCTATTGTTGATAGACATATGGGTTGTTTCCAGTTTAGGGCTATTAAAATAATGTTGCCATGAACATTCTTATTCTTGTACATGTATCCTGATACATATGTGACTGCAGGTCAGTAAGATATATGTTGTTAAGATGGAGAACTTCCAGCTCCTTGCTTACATATGTAAACAGAATTGCTGAGTTTTAAGGTAGGTATAGCTTCAACTTTACTAGATACTTCCAAACTTTTATACTTCCATATGAGAGTTCTGTATCTTTGCCTACCATTTGATATTGTACTTTCTAAAAAAGATCAAATAGGTATGTATGGTATCTCATTGTGATTTTAATTTGAACATTCTTAGTTACTAATGAGATTATATATTAATTGATCTTTTGGATTTCCTGTTTGGAAGTTCCTAGTTAGGTCTCTTGCGTATTTTTCTATTGGGACTGTGTCTTTTTCTGTTGATTTGTAGTAGTTATTCATGTTTTCTGAATGACAGCCTTTTCACAATTTTACATATTGCAAACATCTTTGCCTACTTCATAATTTGCCTTTTGACCCTGCAGTGGCAACTTCTGTTTAAAGTCTTTTAATGAGGAAAAAAAATGTATGTATCTATCTTTTCTTTTCTGCCTGATGATTTTTGTGACTTAAGTTCCTTATCCCCAAATCATGAAGATATTTTTCTACATTATCTTGTAATAGCTTCATTGTATTGCCTTTCCCATTTAAGATTATGATTGATTTTTGTGCACGGTGGTTTAGGTTCAATTTTATTTTGTATATGCTACCCATTTGACCAAGTACCATTCACTGGGAAATCTATCCATATTCCACTTTTCTACAGTGTCACCTTTGTCATAAATCAAGTTGTATATATGTAGGTCTGTTTCTGAACCCTAGTCTTTCCATTGTTCTTTGCCAATTCCACACTCATAAAAGTGTTTCAGAAAAATTTTGATAACCTAGAAGTATAGATCTTCTACCTTATTTTTGTTTCGTCAAAACACAGACTTGGTTATTCTTGACCCTTTGTATTTCCTTATACATTTGAGAATCAGCTTAAGTTCCAGAAAAAAGAAAAACCAACCAAATGAACAATAAGACAACAACAACAACAACAACAAGGTCTTTTGGGATTTTGGATGATATTGCATCAAATCCATACATTAACCTGAGAGACAAGAGACCTCTTCAACACTGAGCCTTCCAATCATGATTTTCAATTCCTTTGGGTCTTCTGTAATGTTTCTTAATAGAATTTTATTTGTTGCTTTGCAGAAATTTCACTGATCTTTTATTAGATCTCCTTATATATATATTTGATATTTCTGACACTATTGTAAATAGTATCTTTTTAATATTTCATTTTCCTTTTTTGTTGCTTAAATATATGTAATAAGCTAATTTTTCCAAACTAATTTTTATATACAGCAACCCTGCTAAAATTTCTTATCCATAAAAATATAAATGTATATGTGTTTGGGTTGTCAATGCACTCAATCATACATTTTCAAATAGCGAGTTTTCCTTCATTTTTTATTCTTTTTTTTTTCTTGTGCTACTACAGGGTCAGGACTTAAAAAGAGGTGTTAGCAGGCAAAAATATCTCATTTCCAGTCTCAAAAGAAAGACTTTCCATGTTTCGCTATTATGTATCACATCTAATATAGATATTTTTGTTTTTCATCTAAATTTTCATACCATTTACATGTTCATAACAACCTCATGTTTTTAAGGTGTGCAAGATCTGAACCAGTGTCCCTCTATTCATTCTTGGCATCAATTATTAGTGACTCCTCTCTTTTGTTAATCAGTCTCACCAGTGTTCTATCAATTTTGTTAGACTTTTCAGAGGACCTGAGTTTTGTACATAGTTTTTATTGTATTTTTATCTATTTAAATTATTCTATTTTCTTTATTATTTCTTTCTACTTTCTATTTTGCTGTTCTTTTACTAACTTCTTTACAAATATGTACATTAAAAGCCACACATTTCTCCATCAATACTGTTTTAACTTCTTCACACAAGTCTTGATATGTATTATTACCATTGAATTTAAAACATCATCTAATTTCCCCATGATTTTTTTGATGCATAGATTTAGAAGTAGGTTTCTTTTTTTTTTTCCAGATGGAGTCTCACTCTGTTGCCCAGGTAGGAGTGCAGTGGTGCTATCACTACTCATGACAGTGTCAACCTCCCCAGGCTCAGGTGATTCTCCCACCTCAGCCTCCTAAATAGCTGGCACTACAGGTGCAGACTACCATGCCCAGCTAATTTTTTTTTTTTTTGTATTTTTTGTAGAGACAAGGCTTCTGCATGTTGTTCAGGCTGGTCTCCAACTCCTGGACTCAAGCCATCTGCCAGCCTCCCAAAGTGTTGGCATTACAGGCGTGAGCCACGGCGCCCAGCCTAGAAGTAAGTTTCTCAGTTTCCAAACATATGCAAATAATGTGATTATCCTTTTCTTATTGATTTCTAACACATATAAATTGTCACTTTAGAACTGTGTATGATTTAAATCCTTTAAAATTTATTGGTTTTCTTTTTAACTTATCTTCCAGTCACTCATTATCTCTTTAGGTGTCCCTAACCTGCTCTAAAATTCACCCGTAGTCTTTGTACTTTTAGTTATTACATTTTTTAGTTTTATAATTCCTGTTTGGTTCTTTTTAAAATTTTGAATGTCACTTTTTATGATTTCTAGTTCCTTGACAACATTTATATGCTTGCCTTTTTCTTTCATGAACATAGTAAGCATAGTGGTTTTTAGACTTTGTTATTAAGTCTGTTTATTTTGTCTGTTGTTTCTCCTGGTGCCTGACTCATGCTTACTCTTCCTGCATCCATTAATTTTGACTGTTTGCAGTTCATTTTATTGGAAAAACTGATTTAATATAAACAATTTGAAGCACTAGATGATGTAATGTTCCTACAGAGAGGAGCTTCTTTTCCTTCCATTGGGTGCTAAAGGGTGCCAATAGTCCTGAATCAATGCTTGAGGATTTCTGAGCCAACCAGATAATTCTAGTCCCTCTCCCCACTTTTGGCCTACACTTCCCGGGGTCCTATCCCAGAGGAGGAGGTGTTTCACTGGGGTTACCACCATCAAGGTATACTGGACTCCAACCCTACATCCAAGTGACTGCCACACGCTCAGCTCTTCCTCTTCCTATTTTAAGTCACTTGGTTATAACTAGTACAGTATATAGTAAAACAACATCTGCATTCTGATACTATTCATAGTCTAACATATTGCTCAGCATATCTCTGTGGCTTCTACTTTGATTTTGTTCTCATCAGAGAGTAAGGCATAGAAAAGATGGAGATGTAGTTCCCAGGTAATGCTGGAACTTGCTCTGGGTACAAAATTATTTGCAACTGACTAGCAACATAGAATGTTAGTAATCTTCAAAAAGAAATTGAACATAGATTAAAATTTCCAGAACTAAAATGAGAATTATTATAATATTCCCTCACCCATAATCCACCTGGATTGGAATATCTTCTCAAACACTTCTGTAGTGTTCCTGTTGCTTGGGTTCAGGAGAAACATGTTGACTAACAGTCTTCTTTTTAGTATACCAGAATAAAATGTTGAAAGCACCTCACTGAGGTGCTTTCATTTTAATTTAAAAAAATCTACACTGTATGCTGCAAATGATTTTCTATAAAAACTGCTTTGGGATATTACCTTCTAGTTATAGCCTTGGTGTCATTGCAGATGTGAACATCTACATAACTGACTCTAAGTGGGCTACTGACAACTCTAACATTCATCTTCATTATCTGAAGCCAATAATCAGAGTACTTCCCTAGAACTTCTTCATATTTTTTGAAAACATGGAACAGAAATGAATTATATTAGCATTCTAAAAGAATATGAGGTCTGCTTAGTTTTGAAAGTTTTCATTTCTTCTGAAATCTATCCAAAGCAACCAAGAAAATGAAAATAAATGCATAAAAACTGAACTTTCAGCAAATAGCTAAGAAAACTCCCAAACTCCAAAATTAAATGTGAGTGCTGCAATAGGCAACTGAGGACAGCAAGCCCACATGGGAAATCAAGACAATATTATGGGAAAGTACTGAAGTGGGGAAGAAGTTTAGTGGTGGCTGTACCCTAAAATCAAATAAGGCTGAGACTGAATAGGCTCCAAACATTGGGAAGGGAGAGAGGACAGAAGGTGCCCAATCAGAGATAGCAGATCTTAGAAAGCACCAGTAAAATAACTTCTAAAAGCCTTATCATCATCTTAGAAGGCAAGATCTGTGTGTCCCTGCAGCCTGTGAATAAATCAGGAAGCCCAAGACTGTGTGTAGAAGCTCTTTAGAACCAGGTTCAGTTCTGAGAGGCAGAGTGGGTGTTCACAGAGTTTAAGAAAAGAGTCGTCTGCTATAGCAACAGAAGAGGGAGCCCTCAAGAGATGAATTTTATAAAGCTATCCTGATTTTTCTTTTCACTTCCTGTTAATAGTCCAGGAAAATTTCACTAATTTAAATTCAAAGATTATGAAAGTCATATGCAGAACATCTATTGAAAATTATAATAAAAAAACTGTGAAACGGAGTAGCACAATTTTCCTGCAGAAGATGAAAATTTACCAGAAAATGGTTGTCATAAAACAAATGAAATTTATAACTCAACATTCCAACATGAATTTGAAAAACTTAATGAAGCAATCACAGGTATGAAGTAAAATCATGAAAAGTAATATATTTGACTCAGCAGGGAGTCAGACAATAGGATATTAATACCTACTTTTATAAGAATATATTCAGAGAATTGATTATTTTGGTATTTTCGAAATGTGTAGCAAAGAATTAACCTTACTCAAAAAGAAGTCTGGCCTTTGTCCTCGTATCCTAGGAGGTGATCTCTAGGAAGAGTGGCTTGTGTACCTGGGAGCCTTTAGCTACACTGGATGGGTTAAGAATGTGATTTATGATGTGGGCTTTGGGCCATGAGATAGCCAGTTTACCTCCAGAGGGGTCGGAGACTGAAATTTCCTGGACTCTGCTCTATGCACCAATTCCCTTGGAATCAGCATCCTTCCCCCCCGCCCCTTTTACACACACACACACACACACACGTAAATTTTAAAAAGATGGAGACTGTGTTACCCAGGCTGGTCTTGAACTGCTGGCCTCAAGCAATCCTCCTGCCTCAGCCTCCCAAAGTGCTGGAATTACAGATGTGAGCCACCGTGTCCGGCCAGTATGCTTTTGTTGTAATAAACCATAACTGTGAATATAATAGTTATTAGTGAGTTCTCTGGGTCCTTCAAGTAAATTACCAGACTTAAGGGTGGTCCTGGTGTGCCCAGAATTTATTCCTTCTGGTGGGTTCTTGGTCTCGCTGACTTCAAGAATGAAGCTGCGGACCCTCTTGGTGAGTGTTACTGTTCTTAAAGATGGTGTGTCCAGAGTTTGTTCCTTCATATGTTCAGATGTGTCCGGAGTTTCTTCCTTCCGGTGGATTCATGGTGTCGCTGACTTCAGGAGTGAAGCCGCAGACCTTTGCAGTGAGTGTTAAAGCTCATAAAGGTGGTGCAGACCCAACGAGTGAGCAGCAGCAAGATTTATTGTGAAGAGTGAAAGAACAAAGCTTCCACAGTGTGGAAGGGGACCCGAGCAGGTTGCCACTGCTGACTGGAGTGGCCAGCTTTTATTCCCTTATTTGGTCCCGCCCACGTCCCGCTGATTGGTGCATTTGCAAACCTTTAGCTAGACACAGAGCACTGATTGGTACGTTTTTTACAGGGTGCTGACTGGTGTGTTTACAAACCTTTAACTAGACACAGAGCACTGACTGGTGCGTTTACAGTCCTTTAGCTAGACATAAAAGTTCTTGAAGTCCCCACCCGACCTAGAAGCCCAGCCAGCTTCACCTCTCACTGGGAACCCTGAACTCTTAAGTTCGGGACAGAAGTGAAGGTGATCTCTTGTGGATTGCTCCCCTAACTTTGAAGGAAATTTCTGAAGTTTTGCTACGAAATATGTAATTAGAATTTATAAGTATTGCCTGTTTATAAGGTATATTTTGGGTTTGTATGCAACAGACCCTATTGAGTAGATATGTGGACTACTATTTGTGTTTCTGATATTTTTTGTTGTAAAACCAATAATCCCTGCTACATTTATTTTAATGCTATGTTATCTTTAATATGGAAGATACATTTGATCCATGAAAAGACCTGTTTTCCCTGTGTGTGGTTTTTTTTTTTAAGAATGAATGTGTATTAAAGACATTGTTCCAATAAGTAAAAAGACAAAATAATTATGTCTATTTTTGCCACTGGTACCTAAAATTTACAATTCAGTCTGACTAAAAGAAATGTCACCCTTATGCCCTGCAACAGTGACTTTAGGATAAGGATATAATGAGAAATCAATTTTCTTTATTTTTCTCTTCATATCTTATGTTTAGTCACTTCAGCCACTCTCGATGTCTTCCCTTCCATTAAATCCCACTGCCCTTCCTTACCACCTGCCTGGTGAAACTTAGCCCCAGTTCAATCCAATCTTAGTTGACTGCCCCTTCCTCCACAGTGCTTCATGCAGGTCCTTCTCCCCATCCCTAGCTAGTTTTGAATCCTCAATACTTTCTCTGCCCTCCCATTCCACCAACTATCCCCTCATTTTCACCAAAGACCAACCTGCTATTAAAGAAAATTGAAGCTAACAGTCCGCAATTCCTTCTACCAACAAAATGATCTGCATTCTCACAAATCTTTGCCTCTTCAGTGGAAGAGGGAAGAATCCTTTTATTTGTATTCTGGATTTCATTACCTCTTATCTCTCTAGGCTTTTTGTTCCATTAATTATCCTCCCACTCTCCTATATCGTCAGTCTCTTCCTGCAACCTACATTGCTCAAGTGTCTCCCATGTTAAAACAAACCCCATGTATAAGCCATTACCCTCCCTTAACTCTAAGAGGCACTCTAGATATTTACATAAGCCCTTGGATTCCCTTAATAGTCAAGCTGCTTAGAATGCTAGTCTATACCTATTTTCACTTTTTTACCTCGAATTACTTCCCATGCTTAAGACTCTTCTTCCATCCTCTCCCTTCCTACATTGCTTACCATCATCTACAGGATGAAGTCTGAGCCCTTTATAAATTGACCTTGGCCTAGCTCTATAGTCTCTAGCCTCTTTGCTACCACTTCTCACCTTGCATTTTATTTATGCATCACTGAGCCATCCAGATCACACAACACTCTTTAAATATCTGTGCTTTTGCACATGCTCTTTCCTCCTTCCACAATCATGTTTTTCACTTACACTATACACACTCTATTTGTCCTTCAAACCCTACTCTGGGATCACCTTTTTTTCGAAAGCACCCTCTTAGAAATTTGAGGGAAACATATAAATAGTATTAGCACTCCTCATCTGAGTTTCAAACCAATTTTCGTGTAAGAGCAAAGAGTACGGCAGGTGGAGAACCATCACATCTCCTTTATTACTGATAAAGCTGATGTTAGGTAATGCAGCTCCCCTCTTTATGCAATAATAATGAACCTTAAAAAGAGGCAGACTACCTACTAAATCACAGGGAGAGCTGGAAAGCCACAGGCCACTTCTCTTTTGTGCTGTGGCACAAAAGTAAGCAGAATATGTGCAGTATGGGAGAGCAGGCTAACTCCCCAAGGAGAGAGGAGGAGACTGGAAGAGGAATGCCAGTTTTCTTTCCAAATTCACCCATCAATAATCCTGCTTCTTTAGGGCAGAAGTGAGCAGGGAAACTGAGTAAGATAAAGAAGAATTTCCCCACCTCTACTTGCCATTCTGAAGATTTTCTTCTATAAGCCCACTATGCTTAAATACTAAGCCTAGAGTCCTTCCAGGATGTGGTTATCCGCTTTGGGAGCTCAGCAGTTGACCAGGATAATTTTGCTCCCACTTTCAGAGGTCAGCCCACTCCTCAATCCTAATCTCCACTCTTTTGTGAACAAAGTATACGGTGTAGCTCTGTTCCCCAGAAGGCTCTGAAATGGATCAAAACAAGACATTACTTGGATCAATTTCAAGGACACTGGATGCTCAAGGCTGAAAATTACTCTATTTCCTACTTCAAATTATATCTAGTCATGTTGTACACCATAGTAAGCAGAGAGACTCTAATGACTTCAAATTAAAACATAAAGATATTCTGAGAATAAAACGTATAAAATCATTTCAATAACAAAATACTAACAATACACAGATGTATCACATTTAAATACAAACCACCTCCCATTATCAAATTCCTAAGGAAAAATTAAAGTGTAAGTTAAATCCCCTGCAATCGAGCCCTGATCTTTTAAGAGGCAGCTCCCCTAACTGCCCTTATAAAGTCAATCTATGCCCTGAGAAACTCTCAGTGGTTTCCTAGATCCTGATTCCTTTTGAGGAGCTGTTCTAATCTGCCCCTTGAAATCTTGTCTGTCTTCTTCTATTAGATTATTTGGGCCTCAGTCATTTTTCTGATGTAATAACCATAAAGGCATTTTCCCATGTTCTAGTGCATTCTTTAAGGACATTTAGACACAGGTGCATCTCCATTTCTCTTTTATGTGTGTCCATCTTGGACTTTAAGATCTAATTTCCATTTCACATCTTTGTCTTTCCTTCTAAAAGCTCTCTTCCCAAAAGGTCAGATGTTCTCTGAAGAAAACCTCTTTCTTCCTCAAGTGCAACCAGCCTGCCAACCTTTTTTTTGTTTTTATTCTGTTATTCCTGTTCTGAAAAAAAGACTGAAGCACACTTTCCAAGTCACACTAGCTTCTCTATTATTTCTTTTTTATTTTATTTTTTTAGAGATGTGGTCTTTTTTTTTGTTGTTGTTGTTACAGAGTCTCACTCTGTCACCCAGGCTGGAGTGCAGTGGCGTGATCTCAGCTCACTGCAACCTCTGCCTCCCGGGTTTAAGCGATTCTCCTGCCTCAGCCTCCCAAGTAGCTGGGACTACAGGCGCCCGCCACTACGCCTGGCTAATTTTTTTGTATTTTTAGTAGAGACGGGGTTTCACTGTGTTAGCCAGCATGGTCTCGATCTCCTGACCTCGTGATCCATCCGCCTCGGCCTCCCAAAGTGCTGGGATTACAGGCATGAGCCACCGCGCCCAGCTGAGGTAAAGGGTTTTTTCTAAGTTAGCACCTGTTGATGTTCTAAAGACTGTGTAGAGGAAAAAAGTAGGTTATCCCCGTCTGAACAGTTACCTTTTTAGACTCTGCCATGAAGTTATTTGAATGAGAGCTTTTATCTCAGTTTCAAAAAGGAGGAAATGTGGGTCCAAATAAATCATGTGTCGGAGACTTACTCTGAAAAAAAGACTGAAGCACACTTTCCAAGTCACACTAGCTTCTCTATTATTTCTTTTTTATTTTATTTTTTTAGAGATGTGGTCTTTTTTTTTGTTGTTGTTGTTACAGAGTCTCACTCTGTCACCCAGGCTGGAGTGCAGTGGCGTGATCTCAGCTCACTGCAACCTCTGCCTCCCGGGTTTAAGCGATTCTCCTGCCTCAGCCTCTCGAGTAGCTGAGACTACAGGTGCTCACCACCACGCCCAGCTAATTTTTGTATTTTTAGAAGAGATGGGGTTTCACCATATTGGTCAGGCTGGTCTCGAACTCATGACCTTGTGATCCACCCACCTCAGCCTCCCAAAATGCTGGGATTACAGGTGTGAGCCACCGTGCCTAGCCTAGAGACAAGGTCGTGCTATGTCACCTAAGCTGGAGTACAGTGGTGATGATAGCTCACTACAGCCTTGAACTCCTGGGCTCAAGCAATCCTCTCTCCTCAGCTTCTGAGTAGCTGAGACTACAGGTGTGCACCAACACACCTGGCATATATACACACACACACATATATATATATGTGTGTGTATATATATATGTGTGTGTGTGTGTGTGTGTGTGTGTATATATATATATATTTTTTTTTTGCGGGGGGTTGGCGGGGGGCGGGGGAAATGGGGTCTTGCTGTGACCAGGGTCTCGTATTCTTGATTTCTTGAACACAATTGATTCCTAAAGCCAATTTTCAAAGCACAATCTTTTAAATTGCTTTTTTAACCCTTGGATTTGCAGTAATTTAATCAAGCTGTTTCTCTACTCCAACCCCAAAAGAAGGTGTAGCCTTTATAATAAGAATCCCCATTATTTGATAATAAAAATACATTACCCTTCTATGAATGAAGCTACTATTTGAGTATAACATGACAGATAAAGCCATGGTCAGAACATATGAGATTAACAAATTAAAATCAACCTGATAGTGAGTGACCCTCAAGAGCCTGTGAGCAATCCGCATGAATCCAAGATGTTTGTACAGTACTTACATAGTTTCCTCCTTTGGTCCTATAGGTAGACAAAAACAATATACAAATGGATAGGATTTGGCTTATCCACACTGTCCAACGAGGCCTAGCAGTAACAATTTAAAGCTAAAATGTTGGTGCTTTGTAACATACATGAAACTTGGGTATAGGATGAGTCTTGCCCTGTAGACCTAGCTGAAAAATGTAGTATAAGCAGCAAATAATTGATGTGCCTCTCATGTGTTTTTTTCCCTATGATCATATCTTTTTAAAATTAGGGCTTGCACATGCTATAGAAATCTGGTGGTTTTGTAGGGGCTACATATGAGAGAGCTAAGGTGCTGCTATCTGCTCTCTGAGGATTGTGTCTGCTAAGGTCCTCCTTGCCTTCTATTTACTAAGGTCTCTGAAGCCTTTGTAGGTTTGTGGAGCCTAGTCTGATCTATGAAGCAGGGGTTTAGCTTACTTAGGGCAGCCGGTAAGGCCCATCTGTTTTCCGGCATTTTTTTTTTTTAGACAAGGTCTCGCTCTGTTGCCCAGGCTAGAGTGCAGTGGCATGACCACAGCTCACTTGCAGCCTCCTAGGCTCAAATGATTCTCCCACCTCAGCCTCCCAAGTAACTGGGACTACAGGAGAAAACCACCATGCCTGGCTAATTTTTTAAAAACATGTTTTATAGTGATGGGGTCTTACTGTGTTGCCCAGGCTGGCCTCAAACTCCTGGGCTCAAGCTATCCTCCCACCTCAGCCTCCCAAAGTGCTCGGACTACAGGTGTGTGCCACCATGCCCAGTCTCATCTGCTTTTAAGAGGCTGTTTGCTGAGATTCATGCATGTTTGCTTAGGGCTAGCAGGGTCCTCTAAAAACAGCTATTTGTCTATTATTACAAATTTCAGTAGTCCCCCAAAGTGAATGAATTCATAAGACCTAAGATTTAAAGATACTTACAGATAGCACAGCAAACTGTATAACTGTAAAAAATCTGTCTGATTGCAGAATAGAAGCCTCAAAGACCAGAGTCAAGGATTCACATGGTTTGTGCTCACAAAAGCACCATAAAAATTTAAAGCTACCTATACAGCTGACTCTAAAAGTCTCAGTCCCTCTGCATGTTCGATCTCCCATCCACCTCCTTTTCGTTGTCTTATTTCTTGAGGATTTTGGCTAATGCACCAGATGTTATGACCATACAGAAGCTCATTAAATAATATGAAGCAATTGAGAAATAAGACCAAAGACATCACATATAGAGAATAAACATCCCCTCTATTACTGATGAAATAAATATTAGAGAATTGACTTATTCAGCAGGCAAGTGAACTTCCTAATACTAAACCCCAGGATTAGAGAGAGAAATCTTTCAACCAAAGGCCATACTCACACTGAACTTTGAAAAATAACACATGGATGAAGATAACAGAATGTGTGATTCCTGAAGGCAGCTTGCTCCTAAGAGAAAAGGGGAAGAAAATGGCTGGACTATATATATACAATTTCTTTTCCCGAACTCTACTTGATCATTCACTCCAACTCCCTTGTGAGCTGTTACAAACATTGCTGCTATAAACACCCCAGTATGTTTACTGAATTATTTTTATATACATGAGCATTTCTGTGAGTGTAGACCTAGGAGTAGAATTGCTGGGACATAAATGTGTCTATGACCAGCTTTAGTGGATGAAAATTATTTTCCAAAGTGGTTGTAACAATTTAGACTTTGACCAGCAGTGTATGAGAGTTAGATGCTCAATATCCATGCCAAAACTTTATATTAGTTTTTAAAGTTTTATCCATCCTAGTGGTGTGTAGTGGTATCTCATTATGGTTTTAATTTATATTTCTTTGATTATTGTTATTAAACATTTTTATGTTTATTGGCCATTTGTTTATCCTTTTTGTAAAATGCCTGCTCAAGTGTTTTTGACCATTTTATACAAATGATGTATTTTTCTTATTGATTTGTAGGAAGTCCTCATATTTTCTGGGTATGAGATCTTCACTGGATAGATGTATTGCAAATATCTTCACCCACCCTGGGGTTGGCCTCTGCACATCCATAATCATGTCCTTTGATGATCACAAGGTCTTAGTTTTAATAAAGTCTAATTCATCATACTTTTCCTTTTGGTTAGTGCATTCTGCGTTCTGTTTAAGAAAATTTTATCTCCTGGAAAGATACTGAAGATATTCTCCTCTATTATCCTCTAGAAGCTTCAGTGTTTGTCTTTTACATTTAGGACTATCATCTACCTAAAACTGTTATTTGTATATGATGTGAAGTAGCCATTCAATTTAAATTTTTCTGTGTGGATTTCCAATTAACCTAGCACCATTTATTTAAAAATATCATCCTTTCCCAACTATACTGTACTAAGACTTTTGTCATAAATCAAGTGACTTTCTATGTGTGTCTTTTCTGTTCCCTTGGTCTGTATGCCTGTTGTCTCACCAATATCACACAGCTTAACTATTGCCATTTTCTGATAATCTTGATAGCCAATATCTTGATGTCTGGTCTTCCAACTTAGTTGCTCTTCAAGATTATGGTCTTTTCTTGGCCCAATGCATTTATACACAAATTTTAGAATCACCCACATTCCTTAAAAACCTGCTGAAAATTATATTAGGATTGCATCCAATCTACCCAGCAATTTGGAGTTTTTAAACAACGTTTTTTATTTTACTTTATATCTTATGTATACCATTACTTTACATATTACTTTTTTTTTTTTCTTTCTGGTCTTTATACTTTTGGGGGGAAAGGAGGGCTTTATTACACTGGAGAGAACCATCAATACATCAATACATATTTGAATAGAAACGTGATGGTGAATCTCCTTGTCCCAATCCCAATCTGAGGAAAAACTTACTTCTACATTTCACTTTAAATATAATGTTTGCTGTAGGGCTTTTACATATATCTTTTATCAAATTATTGATGATCCCTTTTACTACTTTGCTAAGTGTTTTAAAAATTATAAATTGGGGTTTAACTTTATCAAATGTTTCTGCATCTTGGGATGACTGGATGATTTTTTTTCATTCCATTAATACAGAAAATAACATTGATATTTATTTTCTATTTTCTTTTTTTTGAGATGGATTCTCCCTCTGTCACCCAGGCTGGAGTGCAGTGGTGTGATCTAAGCTCACTACAACCTCTGCCTCCCTGGTTCAAGCGATTCTCCTGCCTCAGTTTCCCAAGTAGCTGGGACTACAGGCACATGCCACCATGCCAGGCTAATTTTTGTATTTTTACTAGACACATGGTTTCACCATGTTGGCCAGGTTGGTTTCAAACTTCTGATCTCAAATGATCCACCTATCTTGGCCTCTCAAAGTGCTGGGATTACAGATGTGAACCACCATGGCTGGCCTTTTTATTAATTTTTGAATGTTAATCTTGCATTTCTGGAAGAATGCCAGATGGGACATAATGTCATCCTTTTTGAAACTTGATGGATTTATTTTATCAATAATTTGTTCAGGATTGTTGTATGTATCTTCATAACAGAGACCTGCCTGTAATTTACTTTCCTTGTAAAGTATTTGTCAAGTATTGTTGCCAACACAGTTGTTAGATTTAGCAAATAAAAATATGGGAAACCCAGTTAAATTTGAATTTAAAGATAAACAATGAATAATTTTTACTATATCTTGTGAAATATTTTATATTAAAAATTATTCATTATTTATCTAAAGTTCAAATTTAACTGGGCAACCCTAGTTACCAAGATTTTGCTTACTTCTAAAACAAGTTCAAATATTTCCTGTTTTGTATTTCCTATTTTGTATTGAAGAGTTTGTGAACTTTCCAAATGTGTGATAGAATTTTTTTTTTTTTTTCCAGACAAAATCTTGCTCTGTCTCCCAGGTTGGAGAGCAGTGGCACGATCTCGGCTTACTGCAACCCCCACCTCTTGGTTCAAGCAATCCTTCTACCCCAGCTTCCAGAGTTGGTGGGATTATAGGCATACACAAGCACGCCTGGCTACTTTTTGTATTTTTATTAACAGTAGAGACGGGGTTTTGCCATGTTGGCCAGGCTGGTCTCCAGCTCCTGACCTCAAGTGAGCCACCCGCCTTGGCCTCCCAAAGTGCTGGGATTTACAGATGTGAGCCACCATGCTCAGCCTGTTTAATAGAACTTATAAGTGAAGCAAAACATGCTGAGAATTTTCTTTGTGGGAAGGTTACATACAGGCTCAATTTGTTAATAGATAGAGGAACATTCAGGTTTTCTATTTCTTCATCTGTCAGTTTCATTAAGATGTTGATATGGTTTGGATCTGTGTCCCTGCCCAAATCTCATGCTGAATTGTAATCCCCATTGTTGGAGGTGGGGCCTGGTGGAAGGTGACTGGATCATGAGGGCAGTTTCTCATTAATGGTTTAGCACCATCCCCTTGCTGTTCTCATGATAGTGATTTCTCACAAGATCTGGTTGTTTAAAAGTGTGTAACACTTCCCCCTTCCCTCTCTCTCTCTTGCTTCTGTTCCTGCCACATATGACAACTGTTCCTGCTTTTCCTTCCACTATGATTGGAAGCTTCCTGAGGCCTCCCCAGAAGTAGAAGCCACTATGCTTCCTGTACAGCCTGCAGAACCATGAGCCAATTAAACTTCTTTTCTTTATAAATATCCCAGTCTTAGGTATTTCTTTATAGCAATGTGAGAACGAACTAATACAGAATGTGTTTTCAAGAAATTTGTCTATTTCATCTGAATTTTCAATTGGATTGTCCATGATATTTCTGTTTTTTTGTTTGTACATTTTTGAGGAGGGGATCTTACTATGTTGCTCAAGCCAGTTAAAAACTCCTAGGCTCAAGCAATCCTCCCATTTCAGCCTCCCAATAGGTGGTAGGATTTCTAGTTATCTTGATTTGCTGAGTCTTTTATGAAATATTCTTTTTGTTTTTAGTAGTATTATCGAAACAAATTTGACTTTGTCTGCTATTAGAGAAGTGATATCAGCTCTCTCTGGTTAGTGCTTTTATGATAAACTTTTCCATCCTTTCTCTTTCACCTCTGTGCCATTTTTATGGCATATCTCTTTAAACAGCATATGATTGGGTTTTTGATTTTGTAACCAGTCTGACAATCTTGGTCTTGGTATACTTACTCAATATATTTGAATTTAAAACTACCACGTTACATTTTTATTTGTTCTCTTTGTCCTATTTCATTTTCTTATTTCCCACTTTTTTTTTACAAATTATTTTTATCTTTCAATGTCCCCCTCCAGTAGCTTGTTATTATAGTTTTTAAAATTAAACTTTTACTCTTGAGATAATTGTACATTGTCATACAGTTGTAAGAAACATTACAGAGAGACACTGTGTGTCTTTACCCCGTTTTCTCCAATGGCAATATTTTGCAAAACTGTAGTACAGTATCATAACCAGCAATTGACATTGATACAGTCAAGATACAGAACATTTCCATCACCACAAGGATCCCTCAAATTTCTCTTTTATAGCCTCACCCACTGCCCTCCCGTCCCCACTGCCTCCTGAACACCTGGCAACCACTAAACTGTTCTTTATTTCTATAATTTTGTCATTTCAAGACAAAATATACAAAAAAGCATGGGCTTATATAGTACATAAACTTTGAAATTTTTTTTTTTTTTTTGAGACGGAGTCTCGCTCTGTTGCCAGGCTCGAGTGCAGTGTTGCGATCTCAGCTCACCACAACCTCCACCTCCCGGGTTGAAGTGATTCTCCTGCCCCAGCCTCCGGAGTAGCTGGGACTACAGGTGTGTACCACCACACCCAGCTAATTTTTGTGTTTTTAGTAGAGATGGGGTTTCACCATGTTGACCACGATGGTCTTGATCTCCTGACCTCATGATTCACCCACCTCAGCCTCCCAGAGTGTTGGGTTATAGACGTGAGTCACCACGCCTGGCCTGGAATATTTTTTTTTTTCCCCCACTGAATGTAACTCCCTGGAGATTCATCCAGGCTGTTGCATGTATCAGTACTTTGTTCCTTTTTATTGCTGGGTAGTATGGTATGGATTTAGAACAGTTTGTTTAGCCATTCACCCAGTGAAGGACATCTGGGTTGTTTCCAGTTTGGGGATATTATGAATAAAGCTGCTATAAACATTAATGTACAGGTTTTTTTGAAAATGTAAGTCTGTATTTTTCTTTCTTTTTTTCTCCCTATTTACTTTTGGAGAAAGTCCTTCATTTTTCTGAGGTAAATATCCAAGAGTACAATTGCTGGGCTGTGGGGCAGTTTCATGCTTAGGTTTTTAAGAAATTGCAAACTATTTTCCACAATCGCTGTATCATTCTACATTCCCAGTAGCAATGCGTAAGTGATCCAGCTTCTCTGCATCCTTGCCAGTATTTGGTGTTGTCACTATTTTTATTTTATCCAATCTGATAGGTGTGTGGTGATATGGCATGGTGTTTTAATTTGCATTTCCCTAATTGCTAATGATGTTGAATATCTCATTTGCTTATTTGCCATCTGTAAACCATCTATGGTAAGTTTTTATTCATGTCTTCTGTTTATTTTCTAATTGGATTTTTATTGAGTTTTGAGAGTTCTTTATATATTACAGATGTCAGTTCCTTGTCAGATGTGTGGTTTGTAAGCATTTTCTTCTAGTCTGTAATTTGCCTTTTACTACTCCTAATGCTTTTCACAGAGGAAAATTTATTAGTTTAGATAAAGTTCAGTTTTTCCTTTTATAGATCATGCTGTTGCAGTATGTTAAGTCTAAGAACTCTTTCTTCATGCTTGGATCCCAAAGATTTTCTCCTATGTTTTGTCTAAAAGTCTCATAGTTTTATATTTTACATTTAAGACTATTTTCTATTTTGAGTTAATTTTTGTGTAAGGTATGAGACTTAGGTTTAGTTTATACGCTTCTTTATTACTATAACTGTCTTTTATCAGTTGTAGATAAATCTTGGCTATTATATCTTCAAATATCCCTTTCCCCTCTTTTCTCTCTTTATTTTCTATGTCTGGAGTTACATGAATGTTAGAAGTCACACTGTTGCATTTATTTCTGATGGTCTTTTTTGTAGTTTGCACTTTCCCATTTCTCTGTGCTTCTGACTGTTTTTTACTTATCTACCTTCCTTTTCTTATACAAGAAGCTCTGTTTACTTTTTTAAAAAAATAATGCTCACTCTTCCTTTTATTCATACAGTCTTTCTAGGATTATTTTCCTTCTTCCTGAAGTACATAATTTAGTAGTCCCTTTAGGGCTAGTATGTTGATAGTCTCTCAATTTTCCTTAAGATTTTTATTTGCCCATATAGCTTTTCTGAGACAAGGTCTTGCTCTATTGCTCAGGATGGAGTGCAGTGGGATGAGATCGTAGCTCATTGCAGCCTCAATCTCCTGGGTTCAAATGACCCTTCTGCCTCACTGTCATGAGTAGCTGGGACTACAGGTGCCTTCCATCATGCCCAGCCGACATTTGTATTTTTTGTAAAGATGAGTGCCCCATTATATTTCCCAGGCTGGTCTTGAACCCCTGGCCTCAAGCAATCCTGCCTCAGCCTCCCAGATTGCTGGGATTACAGACCTGAGCCACCACACCTGGCCTGCTCATATTCTTGCAGTTCAAGAATGGCAGTTATTTTCTCTCAGCACTTTATATTATAGGTATTTTTCTACTGTTTTCCAGCTTCCATTGTTGCTGCTGAGAAGTTTGCCATCAGTATAACTGTTTTCCTTTGTAGGTGAGCTTTCTTTTCTCTCTTGAGTCTTTTAAAATTATTTTTCGGGCTGGGCATGGTGGCTCACACCTGCAATTCCACCACTTTGGGAGGCCTAAGCAGGCAGATCACCTGAGGTCAGGAATTTGAGACCAGCCTAGCCAACATGGTGAAACACTGTCTCTACTAAATATACAAGAATTAGTTGGGCGTAGTGGTGCACGCATGTAATCCCAGCTACTCGGGAGGCTGAGGCACAAGAATCACCTGAACTCAGGAGGAAGAGGTTGCAGTGAGCCAAGATGGTGCCACTGCACTACAGTCTGGGTGACAGAGTGAGACTTTGTCTCAAGAAAAAAAAAAGTGTATATATATGTGTGTGTGTATATATATGTGTATATATATGTATACGTGTGTGTGTATATATATATATTTTGACTGCATATATATCTGCAAGTTCACCTTGAAGTTGTCTGTCATGGATTTCTTTTTATTAAGCTACTTGGGTTACTTTATGCTCCTAAATTTGAATTCATATCATTCACTATGAAAAAAATGCATCAAGAATATTAAAATAGTGCCACTTTGTGCTTTTCTCTATTCTTTTTCTAGGACTAATCAAACATATTGCAATATTGATAAACATTATTCTATTTCCAGTGTTTCTCAGTTTTGTTTTTAAAATATTTTTCATCTCATTCTTCTGTGATTCAGTCTAATTTTTTCAGCAAAATATGTTATTTTTAGCTTTATCTAATCTGTGTAGCTCATTCATTAAGATTTCAACAACTGTTTTTTTCTTTCTCAAAGATCCATTTGGTTGTTTTCAGAACTTTTTTGTCATTCCTGATAGATACCTGCTGCTTCCTCATCTTTGTCATTTCATCCTTTTTCTTATTAAAAATGTTTGTATTTTGAATCTAACAATTGTAAATATCTGAATTACTTGGATGTTCAATGGTGGCTTGCTTCTTCATGTACCTGGTCATCTCTAATTTTGTACTTATATTTAGTCCATCAGTCTGTAGTATTTCTAAAGTAAGATGCTTTCCCTCACTAAGGATTTCCATCTGTTTCTGCCAAGAGACAAGGTATGCTACTAACATGCTACCATTTTAGTTTATTGAAAGAGTCCCATCTTAATGTAGTATCCAGTTTGGTTTCCTTTCCTTTTTGTGGGCCTATAGGTAAGGATTACAATTCAAACTTCTGCTTTGGGCATTTGTTTTCATGGCTAATTTGCTTCCCAGGTTTACTTACCACTCAAATTACCATGCTTGAGTCTAGCACATGATTGGCATCCCTACCAATCCTCATCCTCCGCCCCCACACTCTTGACTTATTTTGGTGTCAGGGAAAATTCCTTAGATATTTTTCCCGTTTTCTGTCATCCTAGGAATGCAGTAAAAATCTATTTCGAATTAATTTTGAGGGGATCATAAAAATATCTGAGTATCTGGGTCACCAGAGTGATGAAAGCTGCAATCATACATCACTCTTTTACATGGAAAGACAGAAAAAAAAAAAGGCCAGCTTGGAATGTGAAGATTGCTTTCAAATAAAATTACTGTCCTTCATTCATTCATTCATTCATTCTGATTCAAACTTATAGGGACTTATGTACCAAATGCTTTGTTAAGGGAGAAGAAAAGGAGCATGTCTCTACCCTCTGGAGGTCTAGGCAAGGATACAGATACTAAACTAATAGGCTAACAAATATATATATATATATAATTACAGATAGTGATGAATGTTATAACCAGTGATATAAGAGGAAGTTGGGTAGTAACTTTATATTTAAGCTTAAACCTGAAGTGAAAGAGCCAGCCACGATGAGAGAGAAGAGCATTAAACACAGAAGCAATAGTATATGCCAAAGTCTTGAGGCAAAAAATATTTTGGTGTTTGACAAACCAAAAAATAGTTCTATATAGCTATAGTATAGGGAGTGAGAGTGAAAGTGGTAGGGGATGCAGTCAAAGAGATAGGAAGGGGGCAGGCTATGCAGGGCATTGTATGCAATGATAATGTGTTACATTTTATTTGGAATTGGAGGCCATTCAAAGATTTTATGCTAGAAAGTGGATTAACCTGTTTCATGTTTTGAGAACACTCTGGCTATTCTGTGGAGGATGCAATGTTAAAGCCAAAAGTCTCTGGAATCAGGTAGACCAGTTCAGAGTCTATTGCTATAGTCTGGATAAGAAATTATTGTGGCTTGAGCTTGTGTGATGATAGTAGAAATGGAGATAAGTGGATGGTTTCAAAATATATCCTGGTGACAGAACGGAAGATTTTTTTTTTTAAAATAAGCAAAGTGGCTCTGCAGAAGATCACATGCATAACTGGACATGTGGCTTTAACTTGTATCTGAAAGGCTATCATCTCACTACAGCTTTCTTGGTGAAAGAGCCCTCTTGAGCTTCTTTAGATATAAGTGTCAAAATATGGAGCCAGCACAGGTAGAGAGCTGTAGGGAAAAACCGTGGTCTTTCTTTAGTTAGGGGGGAATCCAAAATAGTTAAAACTTGAGTGACCAAATACTTACTGCTTATCTCAGTTTTCTGATGAGTTACTGTAATGAAATAATCTAGTCCAGAAATAAATGACTTGCCTTGGGGTTGCTATGCAAAAGAAGAAAAAAATGCTATTAAAAAAGTTATTAGTCAATGGCTGCATATAATAGAATACCTACCTAACTGTATTATTATGAGTTTATTTTTCTGACATATAAGAAGACTGAGAGAAGATGGTTACTGGTATTGGTTCAGTAGTTCAATTAATGTCCGGGTTGATGTCTACGATTTTCTTACCCTTCTTGAATGCTACTGAGAATAGCTTTCTCATGAATGGTTTGAATCTGCAATAATTTATCAATAACTTGTTTATAATGAAGGTATTTTTTAAAGTAAGAAAAAAGGAGAAAATGGGTTTTGGGTAATTAACAGAGTTCTGAACAACAAACTAGATTTAAGAATTTTAGACAAAGGAATAGAACAAGACCATGCTACTTTATAGTTTTCAAACAGATGAAGTTTTTCAGAAGTTAACAGTAATGAGTTATTGATATGAATTATAAGTTTAAAAACACCTATTAACCTAGAAAATAATATTTAATGAATATTTAATAATCATTACCTTGAAAAATTCATCCAGTAAATATTTGAGCCTATGCATATGCATAGCACTGTACTAGGCCTTATGAGAGATGTAAAAACATGATATGTACTTCCTGCCTTCAAGAAACTCCTAAACAAGAATTTTTGGTATTACATTTTATATTTTATAACACTCTTTCATAGGTGTTCTTTCTTTTGAAATTTATAACTCCATGCATTAGGCAGATAAAATTTTTACCTGGTGAAGAAGTTGAGACAGACCCTGCTCTTGTCTCTCTGGCCATTACCACTTCAAGGTTCATTTCTTGGCTGAGGGCTTTCTCCAAAGCTGTGGAAGGCAGCTCTGTCCCTGTGTGATCAGGGCAGTTTGGAAATGCCTGGGAATTAACAAACTCCCACTCTAGCAGCCTTCACCCAGTGACTGGAAAGATTTGTTATGTAGATACCCCAGCTCGCTTGGCCTTCAGATGGGATAACTTTGAGGCCTGTGTTTTCCCAGAGTTTTCTCATGGGATTATGCTGCAGTCATTACAAGTGGTAGCTGGCTTGATACCGCACCCTTTATTGACTGTTTTCCCTTCTTTGTCTCGCTTCCCCACCTCCTACTGGTGTTTCCTGCACCTCTTAGATAAACTATTTGCAACAAAATCCTTGTCTCAGGTTTCTAGTGAGCATTTCCACTAGGTTATTTCCCCTAATACCTGCCCCGAAAGTGCCTAGCTTAATGAGGGGGGCACACGATTCAAATCAAGCCAGTTGGAATCATTCACAGGGAATTTTGTCCAGTCTGAAACAGTGAGAAAGGAACTCTCTTCCTTCATCTTCCTTTCATTTTGGTTTTGGAGTAGTGTCCGGCACAAAGTAGAAACTTAATATTTCTGGAATATTTAATGAATCCAATTCCTACAATTTCTTTCCTGCCAACCCGCATTCGTCATCAGCCATTAATTTAAAAATGTATGAAATAATGCTGCTATAGCATATCATAGTGTCACTGCATACTGTAGCAGTTAAGTGAATGGACTCAGGAGCTAGACTGTTTGAGATATAAACTCTGCCACTTGCCAGTTGTTTGACTGTGCTGGTTATTTGTCTGTTGTCTGTCAGTTCCATTCTCATTCTTTTACTCTCTCTATATTACAGAGTACTGGAATCCTAAAAATCGTTTCCCAGATTCACTTGCCAGTTTGTTTCCAGTTCAGTTCTGTTAATGGGAGATTCAAAGCCAAGAGGATGGAAGGCATTTTTTCTTTTACTCTAGCTCCGGCCTCTGCAGTGCTGTGCTCTACTACCCTGACTCCAGGAGTGGCCCGAGCAGGGTGAAGGATGCATAATCCTCAATTATGCATAAGTGCATGTTTTTCAGTCTGATTAGAATTCCAGGCTTTAAAATTAGATGTATATTTTGAAAAGTGTATCTGAAAATTTCATAGTTTGTGAATATATTTCTAAATACAGTGAAAATACTAAGCCCAGTAACAACACGATTTAGAGGACAAAGTTGTAAATATGCCACCTTTATATTTATATGAGTATTTACACAAGAATTTGCAGTTTTAAGTCGTTATCAATCATTGAATTGATATAAGGTCAATATAGTATTAATATATCACAAATTTACTTTAGCAGAAAACACCTACACAAAAGCAGATACAAAGTTATTTTCAGCCAGGCACAGTGGCTCACGCCTGTAATCCTAGCAGTTTGGGAGGCCGAAGCAGAGGAATCACTTGAGGTTAGGAGTTCGAGACCAGCCTGGCCAACATGGTGAAACCCCACTCTACTAAAAATACAAAAATCAGCTGGGCATTGTGGCGCATGCCTGTAATCCCAGCTACTTGGGAGGCTGAGACAGGAGAATCACTTGAACCTGGGAGGCGGAGGCTGCAGTGAGCTGAGATGGTGCCACTGCACTCCAGCCTGGGTGACAAAGTGAGACTCAGTCTCAAAAATTTACAAAAGGATGATTTGCTAGTATATGAAAGTGACAGATATTCATCTGAATATGGGCCAAATGAACAATTCTATTACAATTCAAGAACAAAACAAGGCTGGGTGTGGTGGCTCATGCCTGTAATCCCAGCACTTTGGGAGACTGAGGTGGGTGGATCATGAGGTCAAGAGATCGAGACCATCCCGGCCAACATGGTGAAACCCCGTCTCTACTAAAAATACAAAAATTAGCTGGGCATGGTGGCACGCGCCTGTAGTCCCAGCTACTTGGGAGGCTGAGGTAGGAGAATCGCTTGAACCTGGGAGGCAGAGGTTACAGAAAGCTAAGATTGCACCACTGCACTCCAGCCTGGCGACAGAGCGAGACTGTCTCAAAGGAAAACAAAAAACAAAAAACAAAAAAACACCACAGAGACTCTTATGGGGTCAGACCCTTGTAACAATTTAAATCTACTTATTCTTCCTACCCTTTATGCCATCGTTGTCATAGATTCTACTTGTCCAGTTTATAAAAATCCACAAGACATTATTATTGCTGTTTTAAGAAGGTAATACTCTTTTAAAATTTACGTAATTACCCTTGATTATGCTCTTTTCCTCCTCCTAAGGATTTGAGATTATTTTCCTTAAGTAGGATTCCTCGCAGTGAATTCTCTCAACTTCTCTTTGTCCAGAAACATCTTTATTTTGCTGTAATTCTTGAAAGCTTTTTCCCTGGATATGGAACTTGAGGTTAGCAATTTTTTTTTTTTTCCTTCAGCGATCTAAAGATGTCATTCTATGGGATTCTGGTTTCCCTAGTTCTGTTGAAGAATCAGCATTTAGACTTACTGTTGCTGTTTTGAATTATTTTTCCTTTTTCCTCTGGTTCCTTTTAAGATTTTTTGTCTTTAATTTTCAATACTTTATTTATATATTATGATGTGGTCCAGATGATATCTTCTACTAGAGATGTTTTGACTTTTGCAATATTCTACCTATTGCTAACAGGGAGAAAGTTAAAGGATTATCTCAATCCAATTAGAGATTGAGCTGTGTCCAGGCTAGGCTGCAAAGTTTTAGTAAGACCCTTCCATCTGTGGCTTATTTCTGTTGCTCATACATTAAGACACTATCACACAGTCTTTTGATTAAGGGATTGACAGTCTGTGTCTCCTTAGCCCTTAAAGACTATGAAAAATTCATTTCTGTTCTTTGGAGGGTTTGAACTTGTGTCTCTACACTCCTGCCTAAACAAGTTCAAAACATGTCAAATGTCTTCAGGAAAAGACAATGATGAGTTTGTGGCAGACCCCTCCCTCCAGCTGGACTTTTGTCCACTAAACACTGTGAAACCCTGGGACATTTACCTTTGTCTTTTAGAAGCTTCTGGCACAACTCTCTCGTCTCCCATACCACCTTGGCATTCAGCTAATCTGTGGAAAATGGGCCATTATGGATATTTCAGAGTCCTTTAGTTTCCAATTGATTGTGCTAACGCCCACCAATACAACTGACAGATGCTTGCTGGAGTCTCTTTCATTTAGTCAAAATCCTTCTACCTACGCCAAGTTAGACTGACTTCAGTTCCATGCCTAAAATCTACAAAATGTTTTCAAAACTCATCAGCATACCTAGGAAGGGCTCTTTCCGGTCTGGAATTTTAATTTGAGTTATTTTTTGATTGCTTCAACAGATCTCCAATGTATTTTAAACATGATTTTTGCAACTTGTCATTTTTTTTCTAATTGTAGTAGAGGATTTTAGAACTAAGTAACTTTCTTGTGGACATTTAGCTGCTGCTTCTTCTAATTATCATTTTTGAGACAGAGTCTCACTCTGTATCCCAGGCTGGAGTGCAGTGAGTGGCTCAGTCATAGCTCACTGCAGCCCCTGTCTCCTGTGCTCAAGCGAGCCTCTTGCCCTCAGCCTCAGTAGCACAGACCGCAGGCACGCACCACCAAGCCTGGGTAATTTTTCTTTTTTTAGTAGAAAGGAAGTCTCACTACGTTGCCCAAGCCGGTCTGGAACTCTTTAGCTCAAGCAATCTGCCTGTCTTGGCCTCCCAAAATGCTGAGATTACACGTGTGAACTACTGCACCCGGCCAGTTTACCATAACTCACAAAAATAGTTGTTTAAATAGGAAAACAAAATATATTTGACTAATTGTTTTGCATTGAAAATGTTAGCATCATAATGAGAGGTTTTCATTCCTTCCTAACCTGTGCTTCACTTCTTCAAAAACAGTGTTAAATTATTTCAGTAAATTGAATTTCTGGGGTGAGTATACAGTTAGGCTTCTGAATTGGCGATCTACCCATTAGTGGATGTGCCTGTTTCATAATACTTCAGTAGGCTGATCCTTCCCCTCTCACAGCTTTTAAAACAATTTGAAAATATTAAGCACCAACGTAAGATTTGTCTTTGAGAAACTGGGTGCAGAGTAACAGTTTTTGGGTTTTTACATTATAAAACTCTAGAAAGCAATTATTTTATATGCAACTAACTTTATATAAAGTATACTTAAGGTTGACTATGAGTTAATAATTATCAAAACTTTCTATTGCTTTGCAGAAGGGCTTAACAAAATAAGTGTATATTCACTTTCCATCAGTATTTTCCAATCTGGTTTTGTCCGGAATTGGTGGGTTCTTGGTCTCGTTGACTTCAAGAGTGAAGCCGCAGACCCTCGCAGTGAGCGTTACAGTTCTAGAAGATAGTGTGTCCCGAGTCTGTTCCTTCAGATGTTCAGATGTGTTAGGAGTTTCTTGCTTCTGGTAGGTTCATGGTCTCGCAGGCTTCAGGAGTGAAACCACAGACCTTCGCGGTGTTATATCTCTTAAGGCGGGGGGTCTGTAGTTGTTCGTTCCTCCCATCTGCAAGTATTCATTCCTCGCGGTGGGTTCGTGGTCTCGCTGGCCTCAGGAGTGAAGCTGCAGACCTTCCCGGTGAGAGTTGCAGCACATAAAGGCACCATGAACCCTAAAAAGCGAGCAGCAGCCAGACTTATTGCAAAGAGCAAATGAACAAAGCTTCCAAAGCCAGGAAGAGAACCCAGCCAGTTGTCTCTGGCTCGCTCGCAGCCTGCTTTTATTCTCTTATCTGGCCCCACCCACATCCTGCTGATTGGTCCATTTTACAGAGAGCTGATTGGTCCATTTTGACAGGGTGGTGATTGGTGCGTTTACAATCCCTGAGCTAGACAGAGTGCTGATTGGTGCATTTACAATCCTTTAGCTAGACACAGGGTGCTAGACAGAAAAGTTCTCCAAGTTCCCACTAGATTAGCTAGATACAGNACACAGGGTGCTAGACAGAAAAGTTCTCCAAGTTCCCACTAGATTAGCTAGATACAGAGTACTGATTGGTGCGTTTACAAACCTGGAGCTAGACACAGAGCGCTGATTGGTGCATTTACAATCCTTTAGCTAGACAGGGAGTGCTAGACAGAAAAGTTCTCCAAGTCCCCACTAGATTAGCTAGATACAGAGCACCCATTGGTGCATTTACAAACCCTGAGCTAGACACAGAGTGCTGATTGGTGCATCTACAGTCCTCCAGCTAGACATAAAAGTTCTCCAAGTCCCCACTAGACCCAGGAGCCCACCTGGCTTCACCTAGTGGAGCCCACACTGGGGCCGCAGGCAGAGCTGCCCAGCGTGCCCTCACTCCTCAGCCCTTGGGCAGATGGGACCGGGTGCCAGGGAGCAGGGGGCGGCGCCCATCGGGGAGGCTAGGGCTGCGTGGGAGCGCACCACAGAGGTGGGGCTCTGACCGGCGGGCTGCAGGTCCTGAGCCCTGCTGCGCGGGTAGGCTGCCGAGGCCCTGGGAGAATTTGAACTTGGTGCATGTGGGCCGCCAGTGCTGGGGGACCCAGCAGAACCTCCGCAGCTGCCGGCCTGGGTGCTAAGCCCCTCACTGCCTTGGGCCTGTGGTGCCCTCCGGCAGCTCTGAGTGTGGGGCTCCCCGAGCCCGCACCCACCGGAACTTGCACTGGCCTGTGAGCGCTGTGGTAAGCCTGGGTTCCTCTCCCTCTACATCTCCCCGCAAGCAGAGGGAGCCGGCTCCAGGCATCGGCCAGGGCTCCCGCAGTGCAGTGACGGGCTGAAGGGCTCCTCAATCGCCCCCAGAGTGGACGCTGAGGCAGAGGAGGTGCTGAGAGTGAGGGCTACTAGCACATTGTTACCTCTGCTTGATGACCACAGATTATGAAAAGTCAAATTTTTAGGAAAACTAAATAAATGCTAGGAATTTCAATAACTGGCATTAACACAGATCATTCCTGTCAGATTATTACAGCTGCTCTAGATAAATTCCAGTTTATCAACAGAATAGCGATTTAGAGGTGTTAGAGGACTACTTTGGAAACAGCTTCACTAACTCATAGTTTATTGCCTAATGTTTATATTTTACAATTCATGAGATGCTGAACTCAGACAAAGTTTGGCAAGTAAAGTAATATACTGATATCATCTGGCAGGGAAAAATGCTGGTAAGGTCATTTTAATTAAAGAATAGGATGACTGAGCAATACTGTGTAATCTAAAGTTTAGTCTATATTATTATATTTGGGCTGTCAACTTTATCCTAATGCTGTTTTGATTTTAAAACTTATTTATATCTTTTGGGACACGGTTTTGCTCTGTCGCCTAGGCTGGAGTGTGGTGGTGTGATCACGGTTCACTACAATCTCAACTTCCTGGGCTCCAGCTATCCTCCCACCTCTGCCTCCTGAGTAGCCAGGACCACCAGCGCATGCCAACATGCCTGGCTAATTTTTGTATTTTTGGTAGAGATAGGGTTTCGCCATGTTGCCCAGGTTGGTCTCAAACTCCTGAGCTCAGAGTCTTGCTCTGTCACCCAGGCTAGAGTGCCATGGTGTGATCTTGGCTCACTGCAACCTCCGCCTCCCTGGCTCAAGCAATTCTCCTGCCTCAGCCTCCCAAGTAGCTGAGATTACAGGCGCACGCCACTACGCGTGGCTAATTTCTTTATTTTTAGTGGAGACGGGGTTTCTCCATATTGGCCAGGCTGGTCTCGAACTCTAACCTCAGGTGATCCACTTGCCTCGGCCTCCCAGTGCTGGTATTAACAGGCGTGAACTACTGCGCCTGACTTCACTGGCACTCTTATAGTCAAGGGATTTCATATGACCCAAGTTACTTATTCTTTAAAATGAAATTATAATTTCCTGACTGCCCAACTGCATAAGTTAAAATGTATTATTTTCCCACACTGTGATCACATATTCACAGAATTATAGAATCATATGATTTAAGAGCTGAATTCTACCTTGGAGATTATCCCATAAACTTCAATTTATTGTCTATCAATCTAAGGCCTAGAAAAGACCAGGCACGGTGGCTCATGCCTATAATCCCAGCACTTTGGGAGGCCTAGGCAGGTGGATCACCTGAGGTCAGGGGTTCGAGACTAACCTGACCAACCCGTCTCTACTAAAAATACAAAATTACCTGGATATGGTGGCGCATGCCTGTAATCCCAGCTACTTTCGAGGCTGAGGCAGGAGAATCGCTTGAACTTGGGAGGCAGAGATTGCAGTGAGCCAAGATCATGCCATTGCATTCCAGCCTGGGCAATAAGAGTGAAACTCCATCTGAAAAGGCCTAGAAATGCTAAGTGAACCATTCAAAACCACAAGCCCTGGCTGGGTTCTAATTTACGCGTTTTTTAAAAAATGAAAAACACAACTATTTTCCTCTATATCATTTTGATACATGTTTCACCTTGATACATGTTTTAGAAATGTGTATCATTTTAATAGAAATAAATTTGTGGACTTTTTAGAATATATACAATTGATATGTTCTTGAAAAAGTGGCTTTAAAACTGTTTGAGAAATACAATCTTACTTGGCATTTAGGACTGCAACAGGATTAAAACAATGAGAAACACGTTTAGTATTAACTCTTTAACGGACATTTTAGTTTTCTGATAAAGTCATAATAGTGTGGCAAATAATTCATAGTATAGTGAACTGGCCTTATGTTTTGAGTGTGTGTATTTAATTCATCTTTTGAGAATTAAATTTAGGACTAGATTTTTTGTGCTACCAGATTCTGTATATATTTTTCACACAAAAAATGGGCTTGTTCTGTAACCAAAAACTGTATGTGATCTCAGCTAAGCCTTATTTCTTTTATTACTTTACTGTGCCTCTCAATGGTACTTTTAAGTCAGAAAGTGTGTTATAAGAGTGAAGTCTTGGCAGCGATGGTAAAAGTAGGTTAAATATAGAAATGTTTTCCTTTTCTCTGCTCTTACGGAGAAGAGAATGGTAATTGATATTAGCAGGAGTGGTTCCTTCCCTGCTTCCTTGTGGGCTGTAAGGATAGGATCAGTTCCATGCCTCTCTCCTTGGCTTGTTGATAGCCATCTTCTTCCTGTGTCTTTTTCACATCATCTTACTTCTATGGCTGTCTCTGTCCAAATTTCCCCTTTTGATAAGGACATCAGTCATACTGGATTAGGGGCTCACCCTATTGCAGTGTGAGCTCATCTTAACTAATTATTTCTGCAGTGACTATATTTCCAAGTAAGATCATCTTCCGAGATACAGGGTGTTAGTTAGGACTTCAACATAGAAAGTTGGTGGGGGGAACACAATTCAACCTATAATCCTTAGGTGAGCTGAGCATCTACTCTTAGCTTACCCTTGTGGTCCTTTGCCTCTCCTAGGCATCAACTACTGGGAAGTGATTAAAACATCTTTCTGGGTCAGGCGCGGTGGCTCACACCTGTAATCCCAGCACTTTGGGAGGGTGAGGCAGGCGGATCCTGAGGTCAGGAGTTTGAGACCAGCCTGGCCAACATAGTGAAACCCTGTCTCTACTAAAAATACAAAAATTAGCTGGGCATGGTGGCACGCGCCTGTGATCCCAGCTACTCAGGAGGCTGAGGTAGGAGAATCGCTTTAACCCCGGAGGCGGAGGTTGCAGTGAGCCGAGGTTGAGCCACTGCACTCCAAAAAAAAAAACCTTTATGAAAAATAGTACCCCAAATCCAATCAGTTGCTAGTTTAAGTGATGGAAGAGAAAGAAAAGAGATCTAAGAATCATGATTCTTAGAAAACAGAAGTGCTAGAATAGAATGTAAACTTCAGTTAGTGGCTCTGATTTTGGATGTGAATAAATTCACTATTTGCATTACAGTAACATTAAAAAAAAGCAGGTTGTGAAGCCATCCTATTAAATTATACAAATAATGCAAAATTCCTCAAGTGAAATAAAACTTTAGTGAACATTAAAAAGTTGATTAACTTGTAGTGAGAGATTATTCATGTAAATAAGTGGCTCACATCTATTACCATTGTCCCTTTGACTACAGTTTCGGACTCAGAAAAGAATGAACACAGTGAATTGATTTCTAACCTTACCTCATTTATACCACGCTATCAACACCGCTATCTAATGTGGAAACCTAATTATTTCATTGTCCCCAGTTTTCCACTGGGGAGATAAGGACTAAATTCCTTTATAAGCTGCAGGTTGAGTACCATCATCATTAAGTTCCTGTAATACTGAACTACTACTAATTGATCCCCAAACAAGCCAGGCTCTCTCAAAGGCCTTTCTGTTTTTTGTTTCCCTCTGCTTGAAATTCTCCAATCCACCTCTACTCAAATGCTACTTTCACAGAAGGGTTTTCCTATTTCCCTACACAGTCTTTAGGTGACTGTCTTATGCTCTCATTAATGAACAATTTTAACTAATGTTGTACTGTTTCCTATTTTTGTCTCTCTACACTAAATTTTTGAGGGCACAGGCTATGACTTTTCATCTTTGTATCTCGACTGCCAAGCTCAATGCTTGGCATATTCAATATACAGTTCTTGAATAAAGGCCCAGTTTTTATATAAACACAGCTTACTTTATGCCATAATTTAAAAAATTCTAAACATAAAACTTAAAAATACATTTTAAAAGTGTAATGCATTAGTATCTCACTAACTGATATTTGAATAAAGTAGTATGAATTACTTGGTTAATTTGGATTTTGGGGTGTTTTTGTAACTGATTTTGTAGGTATTGCAACTTAAGGCAGAAAAGATAATGTTATCAGCTAAGGATTATGATTAACAAAATTCTGGGACACTTAAATAAAGAAAATACATTTCTTTCCTGTTTGAAAAACCGCCACTTTATTTTTTTTGTGGTAAAACATACACAACATAAAAGTTACCATTTTACCCATTCCTAAGTGTATAATTCACTGGCATTAAGTATACTCACAATGTTGGACAACCATTATCCATTTCCTAGGAAAATACATTTTTTTAAGATCTCATTTTTATTAGTAAACATAGATAAACAACTGCTGGTTTTCAAGTACTATTATGATAACCATATATAAGCCAAAGAGCATAGTCTAACAAGTGCCAATGAACTTACGGAAAAATTAAGACAAAATATTTAAATTTCTTGAGTCATGCAAGCTATATGCCAAAAGTGGGGGGAACCCCTCAAAACTAAATACCACAGAAATAGTACACCAGGATGTCAACTAAAGTCCTCTACCTTGGGAAAAGCAGCTTGTGACGCTGGTAAGCAGTAAGGTAAGGTAGCTTTGGCGCGCTCTCCCTATACTAACACGGAGGTTCTTAACCCGCTCTTGGAGGAGCCTGTAAAATGTGGCGATATGCCGTTTGGAGGATCTACGCAACTGGGGGTGGAGTAGGGAGCATGCATTGCTTTTATGCGAGTCTCAATTTTTAAAAACTATCACACTAGTAGGATGAGGCAGTGAATGCCCAGGCGAAGGCCAGGCCAGCCAAAGACAGGGAAGCCGCCGGGTTCCGAGCTCCCGGCGCGGCGCAGCGCTGCGGTGTGCGGCGTGGGGGCCCAGGCGCTTGGGGATTGGAATTCCGGACCCGGCAGGAGGGGGCGGGGCCGGGGGGACAAGGCGCCGCCTCCGCCCCTTCGGGACCCGGAGGGTGCCCTTGTTTACCTCCCAGTATGTGTCACCCGAGACAAAGAGGGAAGGAAGGAGGGGCCTTCTGAGGGAAACTCCCTCGGCGGGAAGCACCTACTTTCAGAACGTTTTGTAACACCCCACGGGACGCGGGAACGGCTCCCTCCCGGCCCCCCGCGCCCTTTCTGAGGTTCCCTGCCTTGACTTCCCCGAGTTCTACGCCAACCTCAGCAACAGCGGGAGGAGCTGGGCAATCGGTTTTGCAGGGCAAACTCCAGGCTCTCCCCATTTATTACTCTGGGCGGCTCAGGGGAGACTGCAGGGCCACAGAGCAGAGCGACTACAGCTCCCAGGAGCCAACACTGCAGGGCTGAGCCGAGGCGGGAGACAGACAGGACCTAAATGGTGGTCGGAGGAAGGGCAAAGCGGACCTCTGCCGTTACCTTAGCGCCAGCAAACCGAGCCGCCGCCGTCGCCAAGCCAGGAGACCAACCCCCTGTCTCCCGACTAGGTATTTTTAAATCTGGCGGGGCTTTCCCTCCCGAGCCAACCACTCCCACCGTTTACAGTCCCAGCCAGTCAGCGTGAGGCCCGCCATTTTTCAAACCCTCTTCCCGCCGCCAATCAGGATCGAGCAGTACATTCCTCTCCTGACCGGTTCTAACGGGTCTGGGAGTTAACGACCTGGGCGACCCACCGAACCTGCTAGGCTGGGGCGTGGAGGGCGGGTCTGGTAAGACACTGGCCAATCGTTAGCCGCTGTGGCAAGGGGGCGGGGACTATCTGGGTTTGAATAATCGTCAGAACCAATCAGAGAAGTGGGGATGTGGCCTGTGGCCTAGCTCGTCAAGTTGCCGTGGCGCGGAGAACTCTGCAAAACAAGAGGCTGAGGATTGCGTTAGAGATAAACCAGTTCACGCCGGAGCCCGGTGAGGGAAGCGTCTCTGTTGGGGCCGGCTGCTCTGCAGGACTCTGAGGAAAAGCTCGCACCAGGCAAGAATACCCTCCAATACCCTCGGGTTCGTGGACCTGCCTTTCCCCATTCCCTCAGAGCCTCTACTCGGTCTCGGCGCTGTGGCTCTCGGTGTCTGACCCGGCGAGCGGCATTTGGGGTGCGGGCCGGCGAGGGCCGGGGCTGTAGAGGGCCGGCGGGCAGTCGGAAGAGGCGGAGACTGCCCCCGCCCGGGCCCGGTTCTGGGAGTTTTCAATGTCGGTCACGAGGTGATTAGCGATTGAGTGAGGCTCGCGACGTGAAAGCCGGGGGACATTTCTGTCAGGAAAGGCGTCTTGAGGGCGCTTGCGGAGTCGCCGGACTCGTTGAAGGGCGGGAGGCGGCGTCTCGGGCCCCGGGAGCCACTTGCTGGGCGAGCGTGAGGAGTCGTCAGCCGCGGCCGCTCGGGCTGGGAGGAGGAGGAGGAGGAGGAGGGTGTGCGCCGGGGCGGGGGCGCGGGCGGCCGCCCTCGGGAGGACGCCCTCGGGAGGAGGGGGGCGCGGGCAGGGCGGGAGCGGATTTGGGCGGGAAGCGGAGCCCCGCCAGCGCCCGCCCTGGCAGCTGCGGGCTCCGCACCGACCCGCCGGCTTCCCCTCTCCCCCCTCCGCCCCGTCAGGTGGACGCCGATCTGTCACCATGGGTAAAGGAGACCCCAACAAGCCGCGGGGCAAAATGTCCTCGTACGCCTTCTTCGTGCAGACCTGCCGGGAAGAGCACAAGAAGAAACACCCGGACTCTTCCGTCAATTTCGCGGAATTCTCCAAGAAGTGTTCGGAGAGATGGAAGGTGAGGCGGGAGAGGGGGTGCAGGTGTGGTTTTCGGCTAGGAGGGCCTTAGGCAGGTAGGTAGTAGGCAACTCAAGAGCTTCAACTTTGCCACCCCCGATGACTCACCTGAATATCTTAAGAGTTTGAGGCAGACGATTTTAGGTTTTTACTTACATAAGACTTCGAAAGCAAAATGCAGTTAAGGAAAATGTGCTCCTTAAAGATGATCTTCTCGTCTTTGGGTGTTTATAGGTAACAATTTTGCTGTATTCTTGGCGCTTATTTTTATGTCCAACAGACCATGTCTGCAAAGGAGAAGTCGAAGTTTGAAGATATGGCAAAAAGTGACAAAGCTCGCTATGATAGGGAGATGAAAAATTACGTTCCTCCCAAAGGTGATAAGAAAGGGAAGAAAAAGGATCCCAATGCTCCTAAAAGGCCGCCGTAAGTTTAAAATAAACCAAATTGCCCCTTGGATTTTTCCTTCAGTTTATTAAGCTCTGTTGCTTCCTTTCAGATCTGCCTTTTTCCTGTTTTGCTCTGAACATCGCCCAAAGATAAAAAGTGAACACCCGGGCCTATCCATTGGGGATACTGCAAAGAAATTGGGTGAAATGTGGTCCGAGCAGTCAGCCAAAGATAAACAACCATATGAACAGAAAGCAGCTAAGCTAAAGGAGAAATATGAAAAGGTACATTGTCATCTTACTTTTTTAAAGCTGTGATTAAGACTAGGTATAGGGAATAACTGTAGAAAACTTGGGAAATTTAGTTAATCTTGTATTAATTAACGGTTGTCAGCTATGTTTTGAAAAGGCCTAATGAAAATTGTACACTTAAACACAAAGTAATCAAACCTTCCTTTTGAATGAAACCAGTGTTTGTAGCACTAGTATATTCCTGCAGACAGACTTGTAGTTACTGTGTAGTCTTTTTTTTTTTTTTTTAAAGCAGAGGGTCAAATAAATTGTTTTATGTATATATATATAAAATATGAAGGTACAGCAGGGACTATGGCACTGTGTGTGAGGTAAAAGAGTATTGTTAGTGAAAGTACTGATACTGCTGTATTGCAACCCTTGTCATTTTACACCATTAACTTGTTAAAGCCTAGAGGCATAAGTGCTCTTAACACTTAGACTGGCTACCTTTTGGACAGTTATCAGGGTTATTGGTCAATCATCTTCGATTGTTTACAAGTAAGTGGTTTTCACAGTTGAGTAATGACACCGGATGCTTACTTTTTTTTTTTTTTTTTTAACAATATTTCAGGATATTGCTGCATATCGTGCCAAGGGCAAAAGTGAAGCAGGAAAGAAGGGCCCTGGCAGGCCAACAGGCTCAAAGAAGAAGAATGAACCAGAAGATGAGGAGGAGGAGGAGGAGGAAGAAGATGAAGATGAGGAGGAAGAGGATGAAGATGAAGAATAAATGGCTATCCTTTAATGATGCGTGTGGAATGTGTGTGTGTGCTCAGGCAATTGTTTTGCTAAGAATGTGAATTCAAGTGCAGCTCAATATTAGCTTCAGTATAAAAACTGTACAGATTTTTGTATAGCTGATAAGATTCTCTGTAGAGAAAATACTTTAAAAAATTGCAGGTTGTAGCTTTTTGACAGGCTACTACATAGTTAGATTTTACAGCTTCTGATGTTGAATGTTCCTAAATATTTAATGGTTTTTTTAATTTTTTGTGTATGGTAGCACAGCAAACTTGTAGGAATTAGTATCAATAGCAAATTTTGGGTTTTTTAGGATGTTGCATTTTGTTTTTTTAAAAAAAATTTTGTAATAAAATTATGTATATTATTTCTATTGTCTTTGTCTTAATATGCTAAGTTAATTTTCACTTTAAAAAAGCCATTTGAAGACCAGAGGTGTGTTGATTTTTTTTCAGTATTTCTGCCTAATAGTTCTTAGACACAGTTGACCTAGTAAAATGTTTGAGGCTTAAAAGAAAACCAAACATGCTCATATTTGCAAAATGTTCTTTAAAAGTTATATGTGGAATTCAGTGAACTTTGTAAGAATTTATGCAGTTTTACAGAACGATTAAGTTTTATACTTGACATTTCTGTTTGTTCATTAGCTAACTTGTTCCTCAGGAATTTTTTTTTTTTGAGATGGAATCTCACTCTGTCACCCAGGCTGGAATGCAGTGGCACAATCCCAGCTCACTGCAACCTCTGCGTCCCAGGTTCAAGTGATTTTTCTGTCTCAACCTCCCTAGTAGCTGGGGGTACAGGCATGTGCCACCAAGCCCAGCTAATTTTTTTGTATTTTTAGTGGCCTCATGTTGGTGAGGCTGGTCTTGAATTGACTTCAAATGATCCGCCCACCTCAGCCTCCCAAAGTGCTGGGATTAACAGGTGTGAGCCACTGCGCCTGGCCCAGTATATTGTTTAACAACAGTTTATTTTGGGTGAGAAATTCTCTTTAATGTGAAGAAGAAAGCTAGAATGTGAATTCATATCTAAAAGGACAAACTGAAAAAAAATTCAGTAACAAGATTAAGTTTTCTGCTATTAAGTTGAGCTATTTCAAGATAGAATACCAGATTAGGTTTCGAATTACAGTAGTCCCTCCTTATCTGTGGGGTGTAAGACCCACCGTGGATGCCTGAAGGTGTCAAGAGTACTGAAGCCTTGTTTTTTCCTATACATAACTGTGATTAATTTATAAATTAGGCACAGTAAGAGATTAACAGCAATAATGAGAACATTTATAACTAATAAGTTATGTGAATGTGGTCTCTGAAAATACTGTACTGTGGGAAAGTGAAACAATGGTAAGGGAGGACTACTGTGTATCTTCATTTTGGTCTTAAGCTTTAAAATTATGGGTAACTAAAACCATTTGAGATGTTATATTCTATGACTAATTTAAACTTACCTAGGAATTGTATTATTTATGGGGAAGGCAGTTATTTTAAAAATGCTTGTTTAAGGAAGCAGTTGCTGTATTTGAATTAAGATAACTTTCAGTAGAGATTAGCGAAGGTTGACCAGGTTCGCTACGTGCTTATAGAAGTAAGCTATTTGTTGACAATTTTAGAGTTAAATTTGACAGTCTTGGTTGCCTACCAAACTTTAAGATAGAAGTCAAGATTTCTGTTACCCAACCATGAGAGCTTTGGTTGTCTTATGTCATATTTGATAAGGATAGTCCTCTGTTAAATAGTGAGATATTAGAACAAATGGACTTAAGTAAAATCTTCAGTCATCTTTATGATTGCCCTCTATTATATTCTGAGTGGGAGAGGCCTCCCAAAGCCATGAAAGAATTGATAAATTGGCCTACCTAAAAATAAGAAATCTTACATTCAGACTTGGGGCTTTCATTTACCATAAGATGAAAACTAATTTTCAGTGTTTCCCCGTGTTAGGTGACTTAATATGCTAAAACATTTGGGGTAATCTATTTAGATACATACCTGTGTCTGGGACCTAGTTCCCTAGCTCTACCAAATGCTAGCAGTATGAACTTTATGTACTTACAGTTTTTTATGGTTGAAGTGTTATTTTAAAGTAGTAACTATTGCATAAAGGATATCAGATAAGAGTTTCTAAAACCGAAATAGAGTAATAGTTTGTTTCCGTAAGAATTTCTAAATATATTAATTAGATCCAAGAGACACACCTGTTGGGTTCCTTGTCACCTTTGTTGGAGCCTGTGACTTCTTTCATTCTCTTTTCCATAAAATATATTTAAGTTTCTAAGCTAAGAACAACTATTGTTTTAATCAAGAGTACCTCCAGAATGAACTCAGGATTTGAGATGGGTCCTTCCTGGCTCATGTTTGATATTCTTGTAAGTGTGGATCAAAATTCAATCTCAAAATTCTCAATAATCAAGACCAGGTGACTTCAAGGAGTGAACACACTGGAAAGCACTGAAACGAGGGCAAGAATTAGATCTCACACCAGCCACAACTTGGAGGTGTGTTTCTGAAATCTTTTTTCTTTTTAAAAACATATCTTAATAATTCAGAATGTAAAAGGATATGTAATAGTTTATACCCTTTCTTGATTCTGCTACCCTGTCCCAGGAAGCAACACCAACAATGCAATAATCCTTTAAGGAAGACATAGGTGTAAAAAATATATGTGTGTATATGTTACAGTGTTACATAGAAGCTTCCTATGTACAAGTATATTCTTCATCTCACCATTTTGGAGATTGTTTTCAGTATGACAGTAACAGAGCTGCCATTTTCCTTTAAATAGCTATCTGTATAGTATCCCATTGAATAGATCATAATTTAACCAGTTCCTTAAGGATAATAGGATAATTATGGTTTTTGTTTTGTTTTTGTTTTATATAAATATTTTTTAAGAACACCGTTGCTGGGTATGGTGGCTCACGCCTATAATCCCAGCACTTTGGGAGTCTGAGGTGGGAAGATCACTTGAGCCCAGGAGTTTGAGACTAGTCTAGGCAACATAGACCTTGTCTCTACCAAAAATACAAAAATTAGTTGGGCATGGTGGTGCATGCCTGTGGTCCCAGCTATTTGGGAGGCTGAGGTGGATCACTTGAGCCTGGGATGTCCAGGCTATAAGCTGTGATTGTGCCACTGCACTCCAGCCTGGGCAACAAACCAAAACTTGGTCTGAAAAAACAAAACCATGTGATGTCACATGTGAAAAAAGACCTACAAGTGAAGTAGCTGGGCCAAAAGACATGCACATTTAAAAATGTGCTAATTATACTAGCTAAAACCTGTACTTAATATATGCCAGAAACTGCTCTGGTGCTTTGTTAACGGAGCCTGCTAAACAAAACTGCTTGTCAATAGAAGTTGTACTATGCTAAGCAATGAAATGTTTTAGAGTGCCTGTTTCCTCATCTCAGCAACATAATAGTTCTCAAACATCTTAGTCTTTGTTATTCTGATATAGATAAAATGTTTTCTATTATGAGTTTAGTTGTTTCTTTTTTTTATGTTTAAGCGCCATTTGTGGAGCCTAGCGGGGTGGCTCATGCCTATAATCCCAGCACTTTAGGAGGCTGAGGCAGGCGGATCACTTGAGGTCAGGAGTTCGAAACCAGCCTGGCCAAAATGGTGAAACCCTGTCTCTACTAAAATACAAAAACATTATCCGGGTGTAGTGGCAGGCACCTGTAATCCCAGCCACTTGGCAGGCTGAGGCAGGAAAATCGCTTGAACCCGGGAGGTGGAGGTTGCAGTGAGTAGAGATCACGCCACTACACTCCAGCCTGGGTGACAAGAGCAAGACTCCGTTTCAAAAAAAAAGAAAGAAGAAAAAACCATTTGTATTATTTCCTGTGGTCTTTTCTCATTGGTCTTTTTATTAATGGCTTTTGGTAATACCATATATTAAGGAAAATGACCTTTTTGAGTTTATGATGCTTTTTTCATGCAGAGATTTCTTTGTGTAGGCAAATTTAGCAATTCCTTCACTGAAAACTTTTCCAGTGAGGTCCTTCCCACTCAAAGATCATAAATCTACAAGACTATAAAAACAATTATCCTTTGTTTTCTTTTTTTAAATTTTTGATTAAACCTTTGATCCTTCTGGAATTAATTTTGGTGCAAGGACTGAAGTAGGGGCTCACGTTTCCTTCCCAATGTCAACCACTACTTTTGGTCTTTTAATCTATAAAAGCAGGGCACTGGGTTAGAATTTCCTAAATTCTCTTATATATCAAAGCACTCACTGCAAACTTGATCAATAGAGGAAAGTATGCTTTTTTTTTTGTATTTTTTACCAGTTTCACTTACTGTAAATCGTAAGATTGTCTTACAATAGTAGAAAAATAGCATTATCTTAAACCTGGATTTTTATTACTAAATATATCACTAAAAATGCTTTACCAAGCAGTAATGATTTTATTTCTTGGGGAATAAAATCAAGAAAGCTAAAGGAGCTGCTATGCCACTGTGTAAGATCTAGTCCTTTAAAAATGAAATTTCATACCTCACCATGTTTGGATTAGTTCTTCATGAGATTCCTGTTAGAGACTGACAGTTTTAGAGAAAGGCAGAGTATTGACATTAGGACATGCCAAGACCTATAGAGACTAGCCAGGGAAAAGGACTGGATGTGGTGAAGTGAAGAACATTTCGAAAGTAAGCTCTGTGAGAGCAGTAAAACTTTCACTTTTGTATACGGCTTTGTCTGTAATGCAAGAAACAGTGTTCTATGCATATTTGTAAATGTACAAATAACCAGGTTAAAGGGGATAGCCACCATTTAGCTCAGTCCCATTGCTAGATGGAAATGTGAATATAGGATTCCCAGATCTCTCAAATTTTCAAGTGGAACTAGAACTCTGTTGAATTCTGAATTTTAAATACAATATTGGCAATGAATTCCAATTTTGGGGTCAAAACATGTCTATAGGTCAGATTCTGCCCAAAGGTCACTAGTTTGCCACTTCTATAAATTAAATAGTATAGGTAAATAAAAGTTTAATAATTTTTACTTGAGTCAGGTCCAAGGTGAATAAAAGTTTATATATACTTTACAGCTAACCATTGTTTTTATAGGTCAGAAACCCTCCTTGCCCTGATTGGAAACTCAACTTATCCTGCAGCAAAGGTAAATAAAAATGTTTCAATGGAACTTCATTGTGCTCCTGGGCCTTTATTCTTCAAGAGTTAACAGTGCAGACTTCTAGTGATCCTCATCCTGGGTGTTGCCACATCTACAGAATAGTGACTCAGGAGTGCAATAGACTGTCGCATTAAAAGGAAAGAAAAATAACTTTTCAGCTTATGTAGCACTAAATTTTGGAACTGGAAATGGCCTTTATATCATCTAGTCTTTCATTAGAAAGGCGGGACAATTAACTTGGACATTGTCCTCGGGCAGGTAAGAGATAGTAAAATACCATAATCCATTCATATTTGTGTAATTCTTTGATTCTCCACGTTTTTTCCAAAAGAAAGATTAATGGCTTATACAAAGAAAAACAAGAACAAAATATACAAAGAGAAAAAAACAAGGTTATGAAAGAAATTAAAAGCAAGGTAGTGAATCACGAGCTTGAATAGGGCTCTGTTTTTCTTACTGGTTTTGTAACATCAGACAACTCATGTAACCTTTCGGTTTCCTCATCTGTAGAATTTGAACGTTTTTGGTGATTAAATGAGGTAATACGTTTAAGACACTTATCCTGGTGGCAAGAAATAGCAAATGCTCGATAAATATTAGCTAAAAGTATACATGCCAATATACATGGGTTAATACAGATACCATGATGGAGTATTAGATTCATTTCTAGCTGACTGCAGCCTTCAGCTTCCGGACTCAAGTGATCCTTCTGCCTCAGTCTTTCAAGCAGCTGGGACCACAGATGTGTGCCACCACACATGGCTAGGTTGCCCAGGCGGGTCTTAAACTCCTGGGCTCAAGCAATCCTCTCCCTTGGCCTCCCAAAGTGCTGTGATTACAGGTGTGAGCCGCTGTTCCCAGCCCTGAGGTTCTTGATAGTCTAGGTAGAGAGAAAAATTAAGTAAGTTATGTGGAAAACATACATTCTTTAGGAGAGTTTTTCCTGGCACCAAATAAATACTCATCCCACAGAGTTAGAGGGATATTGAGTACTGGACTTGATTATGTCCTTGACCCCAGTACTAAATTTGTGAACTTGGACAAGTTATTTAACCTATCATGTATAAATGTATAACATACTGTATGTTTACTTTTAGTCACTTTTGATATTGGTAAACAGTGATGAATAAAGTGTTTTGGGAAGTGCCTTTTTCATTCAATCCTGTACACCTAAAACTTGTTTATAACAGTTTATTCATATTCATCTCTGTAATACTCCATTGTGATTATATCATAATTCATCCTGTCTCCTGTTGATGGGCATTTAGGTTGCTGCCAGGGTTTTTGCTATTGCAAATGGCACTGATACGAAAATTCCTGTAGAGCTCTCCTGACACTCAAGGGTACTTCCCCTCCAATAACCTGGATTGTAGATTCTAGCTGTTTCAGCAGCCGGAAACCTCCACTCTGCCTCCTCAGTTCAGCAGTATCACCATTCTGAGCTGCATTCCTTGCACCATGTTTGGGAATGTCCTCCCAAGGAGACAGACGTGGTGAACCTGGGGTTCACCTTGTGTATTTCCTTTCTTTTAGATACCAGTCTGCTTTGACTAGTATCCAATTCCTGAAAACAGTTGCTTCATATATTTTGTCCAGTATTAACTGTTGTTTAGGGTAGCAAGATAAGTCTACTTCCAATTATAGCCGGAAGTGGAAGTCTATTCATCCGTATTTTCTACTCAAAGTTTTAGTTTTGTTTTGGGTAATTCTTAATACAGCTGTTTTATTTGCTCAAACCAAAAGCCCAAGAGAAATTTCATTTAAAGGTAATTTAAAGGATACAATATCTTAGATATTCTTCAAGATGCACTTAGTTCTATCCAAGGATTGAAAACACAGTTTCATAATGCTCAACACGTTTTAAAAAGTGCTTTCACATGGAATAATTTTCACATACCTAAACTATTGACCTGTTAGATATCTGACTCTCTGGTGAAGTACTTGTCATGTTTTCCATTGAATTATATATGGATTTTTTTCCCAATTACTTTATGTCCAGAAATGAAATATATTCCAAGATCCCTATGAGAAACTTAAGAAATAAAGGAACTCCCATTTATTCTAGTCTGGTGCTATGTCACTTTTTAAAATTTCTTAGTCTACCTCTACAGCAGCTAAGAATTGAGAGATACGACAATAGACAGGTCAGTTGAGAGAAAGTTTCCCAAATCAACACAGCCACTTACTTGAATCTGTTAGCAACCGTATCTTCTCTTGAAATGTGTTTTGTACCACAAGGTCCTGTGGACTATTTCTAATTTCATTGTGATGGGCTTCCCTTCTCTTCATTTTTCTCCACTTAACCTGATCTGTCAGGTTGTAAACAAATTTGATTTAAAGGCATTTTTGCTTCTAACAGGCAATTCTATAGTAGCATATACTGCCAAGAAGGATATATGTTGCTGGGGTAATTTTTGTAATTAAAAAAGTATAAACTTAAAAAATTGGTATACATAGGCTAACAGGTAAAAGTAAACCTTTGTTTCCTTCCGACAGATACATAAGCTCTGAGTATTCTAAGCATGTGTAACAGAATGCTAAGCAACACTGAAGCACTTACTCAACTAATAACTGTGGTCTATAATACTTTAGGTATTAAGTGTGTCTTGTAAATAGTAAAATCAAGTAATTCTTTCAAATGTGCAGTGTTTAGATTTGAAATGATTACAAGCACCAAAAAAAACTCATGAATTAAAATACAATATTTTATTTTTTGTCACCTAAAAAACAAGCAACCCAGAATTAAGATATACATAAGTTTCTCAAATTTACCCTAATAAAATTTTGAATATTTATACAATTTCTACAGAAACATACAGTGTATCAAAATCTGCATAAATCAAATTTATAAAATGTGTAGAAATGCATAGTGATATTATCAACTTACAAAGCAAGGAAATGGGAATTATTTCCAAAGCAGCCTACAGTAGAAAATAGTCATTATGGCAGCAGCTTCTGATGTTTTTGTTTGGTAAGTTTTCTGATTTCAATATATAGAATCGTATTCATAGAGTATCTTCTTTTAACGAATTGCACAAAGTACCCATTTAAAATTTACATGCACAGTTCATTGCCACCTTTCTTAGGCCTATGCATAGTTAATAAGGTTATAATCTACTCAACATGGAAAATGGAGCCTATTTGCAAACACACAAGTAATTAAAGTACCAATTCTCTCTTAAAGTTTTTTTTTATAGTTGATTTATTTTGCAATTATAAATGTTAAACATCCCTAGAGATGAAAGTTAAAATGGCTGATCACAGATCAGTAGCAAAATACAAATTGACAATTCAAAATTATAAATAAAACTGTTGAGGATGTTTAACTTTGACTCTCCAAATTTAAGAGCTAAGCTTGGAAGAAACAAATTCATAGGTTATATTTCCCTCTTAAATTAAAAAACAAACTTCCTCTGGCAGTAGTTTGTGAATTCCTTTCATTGTAATGATACTATGATTACAGGATCAAAAATGCTTAACTTACTTGCCATTCTGCTCACATCATCACAGTTTTTTTTTTTGTTTTTTTTTTTTAAAGCACTCAATGTAGGCATTTTAATCTTTTGGGTAACAACAGAGTATCTTTTGAGAAATTAAAATTGAATTGACCATTTGCAATATTTGGTTTTCGTAAAAGGGACTGTCTTAGTAAATATTTAAATCCAAATAAATCTTCTGTTCACTGGAAAAACATTAATAAAAATACACTTCCTAAAAAGAAATTAAGAAACACTAGGGAACACCTAATCTAACAGAAAGTAGTTCACATTTGTTAATAAACTGTATTTTTAAATAGTCCTTTGTTTTTAAATTTTAAAAACATGCAGATAATGTCATTTGGATGAAAATATAAATGAAACATCAATTCACTCTTGGCTTCACAGGTTGCACAGCTTAGGTTATAATGCACACAAGTTTTATAAGGCCTAATCTAACAAGGGCTTGGAAAGTCTTACCTCAGTCAGAATGAACCTTTGACGTGTTTATAGCGGTGTTTTGTTGTTGTTGTCACCCTCCCTTTCAAGGGATAACAATAACAACTGATAATAGTTCTCTATAGTGACAGGTATTAGAGAAAAGTAAATCCCAAATGTCAGTGGACAATTTTTCTCTAGTTGGAAGACTCCTTTGCAATCCTAGAAGTAGGTATGGACAGAGGGCACTGGGAATGCCAGTAGGTAAGGGAGTGAATACTACACAACTTCCAACCCTATGGGATAGCCTTGGGATGTTCCATATTGTCATTTCTTTTTCAAGCCATACAACATTCAACTTTATAGCAAATGGCAGCACATAAATTCATTTCTGAGTAGTGAAAGTATTCCCCATACAGGTGACAAGTCCATCATTACCATTCTATAAATTTCATCACAAGCTCTTGAAATATATACTGAGAAATGAAAGAGGCACTAAATGTGTTGAAATTCACCTTTCAAAAAAGCAGCATGACTGTGAAGGAAGGCCACCTTGGCTAATAACCTGTGGCAGTGCTTCAAAAAGATGTAAAATTAAATAAAGACACAACAGGTTGATAATCACCAAGTTATATATGAAAGTCTGGCTACTCCAACCTTTTTTCAAGTGTGTTAAAAGTAAAAATCAAACTGCCTTTCAGACCCCTGAGTGTAATCCCAAAGAAGACAACATGCTTTAACTCTGTCTAATAAAACAGAGCTAAAGGCACAAATTACCAACATCATCTTAAAACAAAACAAAAAGATGTAAACATCTACGAAGTTTAAGGTAAAAGCAGTCTTGTAAACAGTAACTGCAGATGATAATGTTATTGTAAAATCACAGTTTATCAATGTCCTTCAAACTGATCAGGAGGTTCCAGGTTTGGAGCTGTACAGAGTTAATAACAATAGTTGCAGCAGGTTTCAGGCGGTTTTCAGTCCTGTATAAATTTACTTGTCAGTAGGTAGGTTATTTGTTTCTTTTATTCTCTCTAAACACTATGGATGTTATTCATTTCCCATTTTTGAGTCGTTTTACTGGAGTCACAATTGGAGATGAATACTTGATGCAGGACCTCTGAGCGATCTAAGCACTTTCCTGAAGGAATATGAGTAAATTTGTGCAGGTTCTGGAAAACACAGTAAGAAAAAAGTTTCAAATTTGGACTCTTGATAGCACTGACATCAGAAATCATCACTTGGCTTTCATAAGGAAACAGTTTAAGCAAATGGACAAGCTTATCAACCACACCTCAGACTTTGGATTTCTCTTGATTGTCAGTTTTGCAAGTCCTAAGATCTTTCATTGTTAAGTCACAATATACTGCTGGTATCTCACATTCAATGTGTACAAACCTAAATTCATTATCTGCCCCTCCAAATCTATGTCTCTTGTTTCTATCCTGGCTAATGACAATCCCAGCTTTCTAGTCCTTAGGAAATACTGCACTTTCCCTCATTCATTCACATTACACCAGTCACTAAGGATGGATATGTGCAATGTCTCTGGTTTATATTCCTTCCCATCGCCACTGCAGATGCCCTGGTTTGGCCCTCACCATATGTTGTAGGTTTCTTCAATATGGCTCAGAGCTTCTCAAAGTCTGGTCCTCAGACTATCCAGGATTGGGTCTGTAAGGCCAAAACTATTTTCATAATAATACAAAGACTCCATTGCCTTTTCACTTTAGCGACATTTATACTGATGGTGCGAAAGCAATGGTGAGTAAAACTGATGGTGCCTTAGCATGAATCAAACTATGCTAGTACCTGTAGTTGTATTGTTCATTGCCACACACAGTTAAAAAGTAAATGCCGGTTTCACTTAAGGATGTCACTGATGAAGCAGTAAAACATTAATTTTATTCAATCTTGACCCCTGATATACTTAAAAAAAAATTCTATGAGATGAAGTGGGAAGTACGTATCAAGTACTTCCATATAATGAGGTACAATGCTCAAGGATACCAGTCTACATTGCAAGTAAGTTTTAAGAAACTACTACTTACTAAGTTGTGGTGTGCAATAAAAAAATAGCCACAATTATATGAAAGGCTATTAAATTACTCCCTCTCTTTACGAACTGTATGCTTGTGTGGGGCTGGGTTTTCCTCATATATTGAATGAAAGCAACATATCGGATCAGACCGAATGCAGCAGGAGTATGAGAATCCGAATCCAGCTGTCTTCTTCTATTAAACCATACATTAAAGGGATTTGCAAAAATACAGAATTTCATTCTTCTCACTATTTTTTGTGGGTAAACAGTTATTTTTCACTAAAAATGTCATTTAAATTAGTGTTTAGTAGGTATATTATTGTTACTTTTAGATGAATTAATATATAAAAATTTTACAAATTTCTCAGACAATTTCCAATTCTGGAAATATTGTGATAACGTACATAAACAAAAGCAATTTGGGGGTGGGGGAGTTCAATAATTTTTAAGAGTGTAAAGGGAATCCAGAAGACAAAGTTTGAGAACTGCTGCTCAAGCTGATCTTGTTGCTTCATCAGTCCATACCTTACATTTCCAGATTATTTTCCTAAAAGTAGCCATTGTTTCCCATCACTACCTTTCTTAAAGAAGGTCAGTCCCTCTCCAAAACTTAAAATATGAAGTTCGGTACTCTTTCCTCCAAGCACAATTTAGGAATACCAAATGAAATGCAATTCTTTGAATTTTCTACATGTTTTCATGCCACGTCTTTGCTCATCCAGTCTTTCTTATTTACTTTCCATGGAAAGCCTTTTTACACTTCAGGACTTGTGCAATGACACTTCCTCTATGAAACTCCTCAGCAGTAATTCCTCCCATGAATCACTCTTTTCTATCCTATGGCATTTTGCTTATCTCTATTTTTGCATTTCTTTCTTCTCTGCCATTATATAATAGTGTGCTTTAGCTACATTTTTGAACTCCCCCACAGTCTAACACATCATTGGTCCCCAAGTGAATATTTAGTAATATCTAACACACAAATGTATATTCAGTGCTGTGTCCTTTAAAATACCTAAAACATGTTATGTGTCATTTTTTGGTCAATTCCTTCTTGATGTAGTTTCTGGTGTGTTAGCCTTCTTTTACTATTTTGCTAATATTGTTCTCATTGACCCCTACTATTTATTGCTATTATATTTCATTTTTCTTTGTGAAAATAAATGCTCCAGTCTGTAAGGTTTATGCTATTCTTCTCCTTCCTAACTTGTCGTAAGAAACAAAATCATTAGGTGATACATGCTTATCACTTCCTGTAAATGACAATAACAGGGAATGTTAAGCTAAGTCATATCATTATTACATAGCAAACAAGTGCTTGCTTGCATGACAGATGGGATATGATAACAAATACTGGGTGAGTAAATAAAATGGAGGGTTGACAGATTTTTTAGTGTGAGGCAGCTTTCCCCACTTTTTGTTTCATAATAAATTGATTTATGTTAGCCAAATCTAGAATTTGAAAACTATACATAAATCTATTAATATGTTGTAATCCTCAACTTGCCAGAGAGCTTTAAATACTCACAGCTGAAACAAAGCTGCCCCAGCAGTGTCACGTGAATAACTAAATTTGACCATTAAAGCAAGCAACTAGCTACATTTATCCCACTGTATTTAGCACACAACAATGATAAAAATGAAAGCCTAGATTTTAAGTTTTCTTTGTTTGTCTCTATCTCCACCTGCTGGACAATATCAAATATTAACCAAATTTTTTAATAGTATAAACATATTTTACTTTAATGAATGATTCACTTAAATTTCAAAAATCAGATTTTGATGTGAGCAGTGGTGATGACTGCCTCATAGAACACTGACTTTCTTGTATTACTAAAATTAGCAGTGCTCGTCATAGACATCATCGTGGCCTCATTACATGACAATATTGTACGAGAGAACAAAAGTGATGCCTCATTATAGAACAATGAGTCATCCAGTGCTCAGGAAAACCTATGCAAGTGACTAAATGAGAGGAAAATGCAAGTGAATTTGAATGCAGGTTTTAAGATTTATTTATTGAAATTCCACATGCTAGATGTTATTGAAAATGAAATAGCATATAATATTTCAGAAGTTAAAATGCAGAATACCTTGAAGTACTGCCATTCCTTAAATTCATTTAGATTACAATGTGTAATCATAACTTTTGATCCATCAGCCCCCTTTGTCAAACACTGGTCATACTGCATGAGTTGATTTGCTTCGTTGATTCTGAAAAGCTGTAAAAGGAAAAGACAGAAATAAGTAACAGAGGCATCTTCCCTGCTGATGTACATTTGAAAAGAAAGAAACTTAACTCCTATCATTAAATTGAATGACTAACTTGTTTTTCCATAATTTTCCTGTTTAGAACTGTAAGTCCACAGACAAATTATATTTATTTTGATGTTAATAAAGAGCCTTATTAACACTGAAATCATTAAGTTCTGTAGTCTCTAAGATACCAAATGGGTCACTAACACCAATTTATTAAGTACCAACAATGTGAGAAAATGAAAAGGCAAAAACATACCCACATAAGTAAGAGAATATATGAGTGAAATACACATTACTGGCAGTAACACTCTATTGGCAAAAAGATGAGGATTAGTGAACAATATTTGCAAAAAATTGTTAGGGAGCTAGGCTTCCATAGTTATGGTAGTGACATATATACTCCCACAGGAATATATTTTACTCTCTTATATTAGACATTAATTCTGGATCCTGACTGCTTACGTGAAAACCAATACTGCCATTATTCCCATCATCTAAGTGAATGTTTTAACACTGTCAATTTTTTTTTTTTTTTTTTTTTTTTTTTTTTTTTTTTTTTGAGACGGAGTCTCGCTCTGTCGCCCAGGCTGGAGTGCAGTGGCGATCTCGGCTCACTGCAAGCTCCGCCTCCCGGGCTTACGCCATTCTCCTGCCTCAGCCTCCCGAGTAGCTGGGACCACAGGCGCCCGCCACCTCGCCCGGCTAGTTTTTTGTATTTTTTTTTTTTAGTAGAGACGGGGTTTCACCGTGTTCGCCAGGGTGGTCTCCATCTCCTGACCTCGTGATCCGCCCGTCTCGGCCTCCCAAAGTGCTGGGATTACAGGCTTGAGCCACCGCGCCCGGCCAACACTGTCAATTTTTTATAGAATGTTTTACTTTATCAAAACAAACAAAATTACCAAATCGAAAACCAAAGTACAAAGATCATTCTGTGATCAATAAACCTGATGGCCCTCAATGCGGAACAATTTAAACACAAAGTAAGGTGGTTTACCTGATTCCCTCCCATCCTGTGGCAGGGTCCTAGTTCAACAAAGCCTCCATTTGTTTTTCCCATGCTATCAATGCAGTAAGCAGTTTCAAAGCCTCTGATCTAAGAAAATGAACAAAGATGCAAAAAGCAGGCAGGAGTTTAGTTTTTAATGAACTCTGGCATCAGAATTTAACATTTCATGGTAAATTTACAGTTTACAGGGAAAATCTGGGTATGCATAGTGACAGGTTATTACTGTATTGTCAATCTTTACATAGTTTTGAAATCATTTACGGTCTTGAAGTCAACACTGGAACGGGTTCTTTCTCTAAGAGCAAAGGACTATAAATTTCCATAAAATACCATAGAGAAAAAAAACAGTTACCATTAAATACAATTTCAGAATCACAGTAATTTATGTGAATGAGAAGCAAATAGAGCAAACCACAGTGGTAACAGACACTGGCCCTAGATATCGAGAAGAGACTGGATTTGGAAGCTGTGCAGCACTTTTGGTAGCTGCCTCGAGGGGCCTAGGGTGCACAGGTCATGCATGGCACAGGCTTGGGCAGTGAGGCTTTTCTCTATCAACATAGATGAAAAGCAAACACAGGTTTCCATCTTTGGAATGTACATTTTGTATGAAAATAACTATTTTTGGAAAAACCATGTATTTCTCTGAATTATAAATCACTACAGTATTTGGATAAAATGTTTTATTCTTGCATTCAGTCAGCAAATACTGACTGTGCACCTATGATGATAAGAGGTTTTGAGGATACGAAGAGGAGCAAGTCATGGTCCTCACCGCCTATAGACAGACAGAGGGGTAGTGGCCAGTTAGGACAGAGGCATGAATGTGCAGAGGAAGAGCTGCTCACCCTGCCTGGAGGAGCTCCAAAGACTGCCCCAAGAGACACCTTTAAAACAGGTAGGGGTTTACCCTGGAATGTTAAGGAACTGCCGAGAAATGAAGTATAAAGTGCAGATGTTAGAATGAGAAGAGGTTAAACTGAAGATATACTTGGGAGTGAGATAGTAAAAGGAGGACAGAAAATTCCATTCATTCATTCATGTATTTATTCAATCACCAAATATTGAGTACCTGATGTGTGCCAGGCATGTTGTAGGCTCTGAAACACTAGTGAACAAAATGAAGACCCCCTACCTCAGTAATGGGCATGCCGCAGTGAATGTGGGCCCCTGCCTCCATTCACTCTGGGAATGTAAGGGAAAAAAGACAGAATATAAGTTAAAAAACATAGTAGACAATTTGTCTGTTGTGGCGAAAGGTGGTAAGTGTGGTGAAAAAAAGGACAAGAAGAGGAAGTTAGGGTGGGCGCTAGGGCGTTGGGAAGTAACAAGAGGGACCTCACTGAGAAGTGGTAGGTCAGCAGACTTGAAGGAGATGTGAGAGCTGGCCATGCATGCAGGTATCTGCAGGGAAGCATTCCAGGGAGAGGGAACAGCACGGGCAGGCACATGCCTGGAGGGAGTCTGAGGACCAGTAAGGACGTGGGGCTGGAGTGGAGTGGGGAGAGCAGTAGCAGGTCAGGCGAGAGAGGAACGGGGACAGATGTGGATCTTGGAGACCACCAGAAAGGACTCTGTCTTCACTTTGAGGTGAAGGTGCAGGGTTTGTAGCAGAGGAGGGACATGACTTGCCTTCGTTTCAAAACAGTCACTCTGACTGCTGTATTTGAAATAGGCTGTAGGAGAGCCAACAAGTTAGTCTCAGTGAGAGATGATGGTGGCTTACACCAGGCAAGAAGGGACAGATTCTGGAACTAGATATGAAGTGCGAGACAAACAACACAGGATTCATGGAAGACTCCAAAGTTTTGAAATCAGCAAAGATGAGTTGTGGGGAGGAGATGGGAAGTTCAATTTTGGCTATGTCCAGTGTGATGTGCCTGTCAGACAATCAAGTGCCAGTTAAGCATGCAGTTGGATAAACTTGTCTGGGCCCTCAGAGAGATTTGTGTGTTGAAGGGTTTATGGTCTAGTTGGGAGTTAAACATAATCTGCTGTAATACGACAGGTAAAATAAGAGTATAGGGAAAAAGTATATTAAAGCAAGAAGTACAGAGAGAGCAACATGAGTGTCCTCTGTTGGTTTTTCCTTCTATTCCTGAACTTTCTGAGGGATGGGTCTAGTCTTCTCTTGTCTATCTGTATTTTCTCCCTCAGTGACCTCATTCAGTCCCATGAAATGACCTACCTGCTGATGGCCCCAAATGCACATCTCCAGAGTGGCCTCTTTTCTGGACTTTGGCATCGTGCAACCTACAATCTATGATCAGTAGGCCTTAATGGCTCCACCTGGGCGCCTAGCAGGTACTTCACATGCCCAGAACACCAACAGAAGCCTTGCCCCCTCCATTCACTCCCCTACTGTCTTCCAATCTCAGCAGTCACCTAATCAGCTACTCAAAAAAAGAAGAAAAAAAAAACCAACCACCACCACCTCGATGTCATTCTGGCCCTTATCCCTTCACACACCAACCCATAAGGGATCCGCCTCCAGATGAACTATGCTTCCGCCGTTGGTCTGCTTCTCTTCATCTCCACTCTCTGATTGGCTGACTCTTTACCATTCGGATCTGAGAACGAATGTCACCTCCTCTGAGAGGCTTTCCTTATCCTGTCCTTAAGTCCTCTTGACAGTATTATGTGTCATTATCGTTTATCACCATCTGTCATTATCATTTTTGTTTTCTCAGACTTTTTTGGTCTCTCTCCCCAGGTAGCATGCCAGTTCCCTGAGAAAAAGGACTTTGCTTCTCTTGTTTTCTATCTACTAGAGTGACTGGCACATAGTAGGCCCTCAAACAATATTTGCTGAACATAATTAAGCAGAGGATGTAGACTTGAACGTTCATGGAAGGTTTAGTGTACCTGTGAGGAATACAGTGGGGCTGAGGGGTGCAATCAGAAGTGAGTCTGAAGACAAGTTTGAATAAACAAAGAAATGACAATGTCTGATTGCCAAAATGCTTTTGTCTGATTTTAATTATTTTTAATTCATTTGAAAAGCATTGTTGGAGTGTCTATTGTATATGGTTCCCTGCGTCAGTCCACCTGGACACAGTGGGGATCAAGGTCCTGAAGTACTCGGACTGGTTGGGAGATGGTTGCTTTTGGGTGTTGTGAGAACCCCTGGAAAGAGCACAGAACTGCATCTTTTTGATGAAGTGGGGAATAGTAAGAAGGGCTTTTCAGTATTGGTGATCTCTAAGTTGAGAGCAGTAGGATAAACTGAAATTAGTTAAGGAAGGGAGTTGGAGTAAGGGGCATGGAGGCACCAGGAGCTGGAGTGAAGAGTCGACGTGTTGCAGGCTAGGGGGCCAATGTGCAAAGGCTGCCAGGAGACAGTATGGTGGCTAGCGGGTCTAGCAGCTGTAGCTGTTTAGTGGAAAGGTGGTAAATGCTATCAGACAGTTTTTACGCCAACTTTTTCCCAAGAATACTTCTCTCTTACTCACATATTTCCACCTCTCTCTGCCTTCTCCCAAACTCAGTCTACAAACACATACACTTTGAGATGTGACTACTTACTTCTCCCCAGTCAACATTTTTGGGTGGCAAAGGGTAGTGTGAGGTGATATCATAAGCTATTTCTTCCATGAACCACTTAAAACTTTTGCAGTTGTGATCTTCTCGAAATTTTTTCAGCTCCGATATATCCCCATATGGTAATGCCTGTGATTCAGGACGACTAGCATAGAAGTAGTCTTTATATTCATCCCACCAAACCTCCACAACTCTAACATAATTCTGTAAAAAAAGAAAAAAATATATATATATATTTATAAAAATACAAATGTCATATCATAAACAGCCTATATTAGACACATGAAATATGGCTTACATATAGCAAATTCATTTCAATAGGACCTGGCATTTAATTAAACAACAAATGCAAGTTAATGACTCTAATATGTCATCTGACAAGGATTAAAATGTCATGTATATTTAAGTAAAAAGTGTTGTACAAAACCTGATATCCCTGAGCTGGAAGATCATATATGCTGAGATAATGTATTCTAATCTGCTAACGGGAGAAGAAATTGAATCACAGAGTTTATGAGAGCCTGGCTGGACACTGATACTTCTTTCCCTATAATAACCTTTTTTTTTTTTGTGTGTGTGTGTGATGGGGTCTTGCTCTGTCATTCAGGCTAGGGTGCAGTGGTGCAATCTCGGCTCGTTGCAGCTTCACCTTCCTGGGTTCAAGTGATCCTCTCATCTCAGCTTCCCGAGTAGCTAGGACTACAGGTACATGCCACCATACCTGGCTAATTTTTGTTATTTTTTTGTTTAGATGGAGTCTCATTCTGTTGCCTGGGCTGGTCTCAAACTCCTGGCCTCAAGAGATCCTCCCACTTCAGCCTCCCAAAATGTTGGAATTACAAGTATGAGCCACTGTGCCTGGCCTACAATCTCTATTAGAATCATTCTGTTGGTAAATGTAGGGAAAAAAATTCTCATTTCAGAAACCATCATGAGAAACAAAAGCTCTGTTTAATAAAACACATTTTTGCAGGTGATTTTATTGATCCTGTTATAACTATAATAGAACCATGTCACTATAACCCCAAATGGATTGGGTATTTTCCCCAGTTGGTTAATTTTTTAAATTTAAAAAATACATTTTTTTGAGATGGAGTCTCACTCTGTCACCAAGGATGGAGTGCAGTGGCGCAATCTCGGCTCACTGCAACCTCCGCCTCCAGGGTTCAAGCGATTCTCCTGCCTCAGCCTCCTGAGCAGCTGGTATTACAGGTGCCCGCCACCACACCTGGCTAATTTCTGTACTTTTAGTAGGGATGGGGTTTCACCATGTTGGCCAGACTGGTCTTGAACTCTTGATCTCAAGCGATCTGCCTGCCTCGGTCTCCCAAAGTGCTGATAATACAGGCATGAGCCACTGCACCCGACCCCAGTTGGTTCACTTTAAGAAAAAGCAGCTATAGAGCAATAAAATATGTTGACATTGTGATAACTGATAAATACCTAGCTTTTAAGGCTTTAATTGATGAATGAATGCTTGCATGAATATATGTGACCAAATTGGTACACACTTGCAGTGATTTGCATGTGGTTTGTCTTTGCCAAAATTCATGTCAGAATTTGATGCCCAATGTGGCAATGCTAGGAGGCAGGGCCTACTGGGAGGAGTTTGGGTTGTTAATACATTAATGGCCTCCTATGGAGGTGAGGGGGTGAGTTCTTGCTCTCACAGAAGTGTATTCGTTCCCACAAGAGTAGATTGTTAAAGAGTCTGGCTTCCTTGGTCTCTCTCTTGCTTCCTGTCTCGCCATGTGACGATCTCTTTGCACATGTGCATCCCCCTTCTGCTTCCCATCATGAGTTGAAGCAGCATGAGACCCTCACCAGATGCAGCTGCCCAAGCCTGAATTTTCCAACCACCGGAATCGTGAACAAATAAACCTCTTTTCTTGATAAATTACCCAGCTTCGGGTGTTCTGTTGTAGCAACACTAAATGAACTAAAACAATACTCAATCCCTTGATCTTCTACATCATGCATCAGCAAATATTCTCTGTAAAGGACCAGACAGTAAGTATCTTGGGCTTTTTGGGCTATACAGTCTCTGTGGCAACTATTCGACTCTGCTATTGTAGTGAGAACCATAGACAATACACAAACAAATGAGTGTGGCTATGTTCTGATACAACTTGGTTTACTAAAACGGGTTGGATTAGGCCTGTCAGCCATAGTGGCTGACCCATGTTTTACATTCAAAAAAGAAATACCTAGTGTTCAGATTAAATGTTTTCTAGGCAACAAGATAACTATCGAAGGGTGAACATGCCCCTAAATGCATTGTTGCTGCAAAAGTCCATGGGTTTAAAAAAGGCTGTTATAAGCAGCAAGATAAAAGAACATACAGTATTGCCACTTGACATGGTTTGGATCTGTGTCCCTACCAAATTTCATGACCAATTATAATCCCCAATGTTGGAGATGGGGCCTGGTGGATGGTGACTTGTTCATGGGGGTGGATCCTTCATGAATGATTTAGCACCAGCCCACCCTCCACCCCCACGCCCATACCGTCCTTGTGATTGTGAGTTCTCGTGACAACTGGTTGGTGAAAAGTGTAGCATCTTCCCGCTTCTCTCTCTTGCTCCTGCTCCCACCATGTGAGATGCCTCGTTCCCTCTTTGCCTTCCACTATAATTGGAAGCTTCCTGAGCTTTCTTAGAAGCAGAAGCTGCCAAGCTTCCTGTACAGCCTGCAGAACTGTGTGTCAATTAAACCTCTTTTCTTTATAACTTACCTAGTCTCAGGTATATCTTTATAGCAGTGTGAGAACAGACTAATATACCACTAAACATTCTGAATCTTTGCAAATCCATATGAAATTAGACACAGTACATGTACTCTAGACATGAACAAACCTGAAGAGTTATGTATACACGTGTAAGATTATGGCAACAAAAAGAAGGAGCAATTAGTTTTCTGGGATGGACAGGGCCAGAGTGGCACTGTGTTGTCCCATCTCGAAGGAGTGGTTAATTAAGTGGGAATGGTATCCAGGGCAAAGAGAAAAGCAAATGCAGTATGATAAATCATGGTGTATTGCAGTATAGCAAGTAGTTTACAAAAACTGGAATGCAGCATTCACTGAGAGAAAACTTGCTTCAGTTTCTTCACTTTAAGATGAGGATATAGGCCAGGCGTGGTGGCTCACCCCTGTCATCCCAGCACTTCGGGAGGCCGAGGCGGGCGGAGGCCAAGGCAGGCGGAGTTCGAGACCAGCCTGGCCAACATGGTGAAACCCTGTCTCTACTAAAACTACAAAAATTAGCCAGGTGTGGTGGTGCGTGCCTATAATCCCAGCTACTTGGAAGGCTGAGGCAGGAGAATTGTTTGAATCCGGGAGGCAGAGGTTGCAGCGAGCTGAGACCCTACCATTGCACTCCAGCCTGGGCAACAAGAGTGAAAATCCGTCTCAAAAAAAAAAAAAAAAAAAATTAGATGAGGATATAGTCCTTACCTCATAGTGTGTTGTGAAAATAAGAAGTTAATCTATATAAAGGATTTAGATTTATGCCTGGTACACTGTAAGCACTTAATAAATGTTAGCTATTATTAATATTATGATTCTTTTTAAGAGAACTTTGAATTTTACCCTTGAGATGACAACCATAAAAAAGTTTTAAGCAGGTAAGTGACATCAGATTTAATTTTCAGGTGAATGACACCGGTGGTGAGTGGAGGGTGGGCTGAAGGGGGTTGAACCTGATGGCAAAGAGCCAAGTAGGAAACTATTTACTATTCATGGGAGAGATTTGAGGAGCTGCACTAAGTATAGAAAGGGAGGGATTGAAGAGCTACGTGTGAGGCAGAATCACCAGGGCTTGGTAAGGGGGACGGACAGGGACCAACTATACATGCCCCCTGAGATTCATTCACAGGCAAATAGAGAACACAGTGGAAGGAATCACTTTTGAAGAAAAGTTAAAGGTCAGTTTTGACTTCTGTTGAGTGGAAGATCTAAAGTACATCAAAGAGGATAATTCTAGAAGGTTTGAGACTCAGAGGAGACAAATGAGCTGGAGAAACAGACCTGGCCACTGGCCCCCTGATGGCTCAAGTAGATGCTGTCAAAACTGGAGAAAAGAAAGTGCCTGGCACATGCTGGGTACTCACTAAGTGTACGCTAAATTCACCCTTATTGGGTAGTTTGTATGGTATATATAGTTAATTTTTAGAGTGGATAAATATCCACCTGTCAGCTTTTTTCGTCTTTCAGAATAGACTTTTTTGAGTCAATTTGGCTTTTCATCAATTCTTCGTGATTGTGAGTCCAACTCCAAGGGGAGTTTCCTGCAATGTCAGTCATGCCTGGTGTTAGTTTGGTGCTATTTTTGTTTTATCACAGACATTTAAATCTCATCCCCTGTTGTAGCTGGGGCTTCATTTGGCCCATGAGAAGGATGTTCTGGTTCTGAAAGCTTAGCTGTCTGCTTATTACCTATTCCCCTTTTATGAACTGTCCCAAGTTATGTCTACAGTCAACAATAAACTTGACTTGGTTAAGCGTTCCAGAAAATGAGGGGCATCAGAGTTGCATGCCTCTTAGAATTTATGAAAGCAGCCCAACCAAATAAATTTCAAAGTTGTTTTGCCAGGGATAGAGGTCTTTGTCCTCCAAGCAGTGGGACATCTGGATTTCTGCATGAAGCTTCCTTGGTTTGTTTCATAAATAAATGCCACCCCTAAGTGTCACTAGTCTGGGATGAAATGTCAAAGAACGGGGAGACCCGAACATGGCTGGATAATCACCAGATCATCATTCACCACTACACTACTTCTAAATCTGTCCTCCCCAGCTAGAAACTGTCATTCTCTTGGAATACGGTGACTATGATATATCTCATTTTAGGAAGCCGAGAGAGAACTTACACTGCATGGAATGGTGAGAATCAATAGAAGGAACGAGAACTATGATTTATTTCCTAATAAATGTGTGACTGGGAAAGAAGCCTGGGAGGATGCTCATCCCACTAAAACAGTCCTGTTCAGTTTAAGTTAAATACATTTTATTTATTCAAAAAACATTTTTTAACATTTCCAAAATGTTTTAAAAACCAATGTTTTGTTTTTCTGCAGGTTCATGAGTTTTGGTAAAATATAGATTATCAATCCTAGTTCTACATTTACGGCATAGGAGATACATTTTTATTAAATAATCATAGCAAAATATTTATCGCAGTGGAACAATTTGGATGTCACAATGAAAAGAGTCAGTGGAATTTTCCTCTATTTTTTTTTTTTTTTGAGATGGAGTCTCCCTCTGTTGCCCAGGCTGGAGTGCAGCAGCAAGATCTTGGCTCACTGCAACCTCTGCCTCCCAAGTTCAAGTGATTCTCCTGCCTCAGCCTCCCAAGTAGCTGGGATTACAGGTACCCACCACCACACCCAGCTAATTTTTGTATTTTTAGTAGAGACAGGGTTTCACCATGTTGGTCAGGCTGGTCTCGAACTGCTGACCTCGTGATCCGCCCACCTCAGCCTCCCAAAGTGCTGGGATTAAGGGCGTGAGCCACTGCGCCGGGCCAATTTTCCTCTATTTTATATGATAGAGATGGAGAATTTGGAGGCAGAATGCAATAGGACAAAGGATATTCACATTAACTTTTCAATCTTTGAGGGACAAGAGATATTAATCTCTTGTAAGCATTGTTCAAAAATTTGATTTTGCTTACTATGCAAACTGCTAACATGATTATCTAAATTAAAAAAAATAAAACACATTTTACTCATGTGTCAATAACAGAAGCTAGTATTTTTCCCTTCAACTATTTCTCTACACTTTTTAGAATTTATCTGAAATGTATTCGTGGAGAACATTCAATATAGGAATCTTAATCAGAATGGGATATAATGGGAGGTGAGGTCACCAAGATGGCAAAGTAGGAGACACCAGCCTTTATTCACCCCCAACTAAAAAACAAATACAGACAGCTATTCACAAACCCAAAGAGCCCAGAGAACTCCAGGGCCCATTGAAGAATCTGCAGCAACACAATGGAGCAAAAGAAACTAAGAATATCTACATAGGACAGGATCACCTGTGAGGTCTACATACCTGAGGCACAAGGAGGTAGCTAGGAGAAAAGAAGAAAGGCAGATGCTATTGGTATTGGCCACGCGGCAGGAACTACCATAGTTTCCAGAGGTCTGCTCTGTAGAGGACACTGGCATCACTGGCCACTGAGGTAAACAACAGCCCTTTTGCTGGGGAACCCCAGAGAGGGAGATGCTTCTGAACACTCACCACCATCCAAGCAGCAGCTACTCTTGAATTACTTTGGGAAAAGCTCTGCCAACTCTCCCATGCCCCAGTGAGCCCTGATCCTGAAGCCACAGCTGCTCTGCTAGTGTCCACACTGCAGCCCCGGGCTCTGTGGCTGCACTGGGCCTACCTCTGACATTGGAACCATTGCTATAGTGAGCTAGTTCATGCTCCAGGCCCCAGAGCCACGCCTTTATTGTGCATGCCCCATCTCCAGGTCCTGGATCAGCTGCAACAGACAGCTAGAACCCACCCCAACTCAGGAGCTGCTCTAACTCTATGCATGTTTCTGCTCCTTTTCTTGGCTCTAAAAGCTACTTCACAAGCATCTGGTACCTCATATTCTGTTATCAATACAGTAGTGAAGTATCTTTGCTCTAAGCCCTGGGGTTTTTAAACTGCCCCAGATTCTGCAGCCATAGTCTTTCCACTCCTGCTTGTGCTTCAGTCCTCAGCTCCACAGCCACTCTACAAGTGCCACTGCTGCTGCAAGTAAGCCTATGAGTCAGAACCAGTGCCAAGATGCATTCAACTTCTGCAATGAGAGAAAAATCAGGATGACCTTGGCAGCCATATCCAAAGACCCCAACATGCCTCACTGCCACTGTACGTATCTACAGCATTAGCCACTGAGGAGCACTGGAATCTTTGCCAACACTGCCCTTGGTGGGCTGATCTGCACAGGGAATACATAGCTGGTATCCTTAGTAGTCCCAGAACTGCTATACCCCACCCAGCAAGAACCCTCACACCCTCCTTCCCCCACAGACGAAAGTCTTTCCACATTGAAACCAGCCTATAAAGTCCGCAAGAGGTGACTGGTCCACAAAATGCACAGGCATTAATGTAAGTCAACAAGAAACATGAAAAATGAAGAGGACATAACACCACGAGAATACCAGTAGCAGACCTGGATTAATAATTCTGAATAATTGTTTTACAGAAGCTCAGTTAACTTAAATCAAACACAGAGAAATAATTAAAAGATCATTTATAAAGATCAAGTGGGATTTATCCCTGGGATGCAAGGATGATTCAACATACACAAATCAGTAAATGTAATACTCCACATTAACAGAATGAAGGACAAAAACCATATAATCATCTCAAAAAAGGCATTTGACAAAATTCAGTGTAAAAAGCTTCAACAAATTAGGTACATGAGGATTGTACCTCAACACAATAAAGGCCATATACGACAAGTTCATAGCTAACATTATACTCAATGAGGAAAAGTTGAAAGCTCTTCCTCTACAATTAAGAACAAGACAAGGATGCCCGCTCTCCCCACTTCTATTCAACATACTACTGGAAGTTTTACCCAGAGCAATTAGGCCAAAGAAAGAAAGAAAAGACATCCAAATCAGAAAAGAAGTAAACTGTCTCTGCAGATGACATAATCTTATATATTCAAAACCTTAATGCTCACTATTTAAGGTAAATGTTTATCTTTTTACCTAATATACAGCTAATAATTTAATATTTTGTTTTCTACATATATCTTAGAGTTTTTCATGAAATAACGTTCCCATTTAAGATATAATTTCAGTGCCTTAAACATTCAGGTCCCAAATGTAAAAACAATTTATCAATTAAATAATAAACTGTCAAATAAAAAAAAAAACCTAAGGAGACTCTACCAAAAGCTGTTAGAACTAATAAACAAATCTAATAAAGTTGCAGGAAAATCAACATAGAAAAATCAGTAGTGCTTCTATATGCTAACAGTGGTCTATCTGTAAAACAAACTAAGAAAACAATCCCATTTACAATAGCTAAGCAAAACAATAGAATATTTAGGAGGTGAAAAATCTACATGCTGAAAACTATAAAACACTGATGAAATAAATTGAAGAATACACAAATTAAATGGAAAGATACCCTGTGATCATAGATTCAAAGAACTAATGTTATTAAAATATCCATATTATAAAAGCAATCTACAGATTCAATATAATCTCTATCTAAATTCCAACGACATTTTTCCCAGAAATAAAAAAATCCATCCTAAAATTCATCTGGATCCACAAAAGACGTTGAATAGCTAAAGCAATCTTGAGCAAAAAGAACAAAGCTGGAGGCATCACACTACCTGATTTCTGAATCTACTACAAAGCTATAGTAATCAAAACAGTATGGTACTCACATAAAAACAGACACATAGACCAAAAGAACAGAACAGAGAGGCCAGAAATAATCCATGCATTTATGGTCAATTGATTTTCAAGGTAGATGCTGAGAACACATTAGAGAAAACACAATCTCTTCAATAAGTGGTGCTTGGAAAACTAGATATCCATATGCAAAAGAATGAAACTAGACCTTCATCTCAAACCATATGTAAAAATCAACTCAAAATGGATTAAAAACTTACATGCAGACCTAAAACTGTAAAACTTCTAAAAGAAAAGAGAAAAACTCCATGACATTGGTTTTGGATGTAACAACCTCCAAAGAACAGGCAACAAAAATAAACACGGACAAATGGAATTTTATCAAACTAAGAAGCTTCTGTAAGCAAAGGAAACAATTAACAAAGTAAAGAGTCAATCTATGGAATGGGAGACTACATCTGTGAACCATACATCTGGTAAGGGGCTAATATCCATAATATACAAGGAACTCAAACAAATCAGTAGTAAGGAAACAATCTGATTAAATTGGGCAAAGGACCCAAATAGACATTTCTCAAAAGAAGACATACAAATAGCCAACAGGTATATGAAGAAATGCTCAACATCATTAATTATCAGAGAAATGCAAATTAAACCACAAGATAGCCCTCCCACCTATTGGTGGGAATGCAAAATGGTGCAGCCACTATGGAAAAACAGTACAGAGGTTCCTCAGAATATTAAAAATAGAACTATTATCTGATCTAGCAATCTCATTACTAGGTACATATCCAAAGGACATAAAATCTGTATATCGAAGAGGCATCTACACTCCTGTTCATTGCAGCAGTATTCACAATAGCCAAGAGATGGAATCAAGCTAAGTGTCCATCAACAGATGAACGGGTAAAGAAAATATGGTATATATACATGATGGTATTAATACTATGCACCCTTAAAAAATCCTTAAAAAATAAAAAAATCCTGTCACTTGCAACAACATGAATATTATGTTAAATGAAATAAGCCAGGCACATAAGACAAACACAGCATGATATTACTTACATGTGGAGTGTAAACAAGTAAACAGAGAGTAAAATGGTGGTTACCAGAAAGTGAGGATTGGGGGGAGTGGGCTGATTTTGGTCAAAGGACACAAAATTTCTGTTAGGAAGAATAGTTTCAAGTGATCTATTATACAACATGGTGACTACAATTTATAATATATTACATATATGAAAATTGCTGAAAACAAATTTTAAGTGTTCTCACCACAAAAACAAGTAAGTGACATAATACATGTCTAAATAGCTAGATTTAGCCATCCCACAATGCATACACATATTAAAACATCATATTGTACGAGATACACACAATATTTACTTGTCAATTAAAAAAATAGGGTGCAATCTTTTTTTTTTTTTTTTTTTTTAAGAGATGGGGTCTCATTCTGTCATCCAGGGTGGAGTGCAGTGGTGCAATCATAGTTCACTGCAGCCTTGAACTCCTGGGCTCAAGGAATCCTCCTGCTTCCGCTGAATAATCTTAAAGAACAATAAGGTATTTCATGAATAAGTCTAGCTAAGTTCAAGGTGAGAATCAACATGACTGCTGAAGAGATTTACCCCACTCAATAAGCTGACAATTGTTAAGTAATTACTATAGCATGTGGTACATAAATGTTATTTCTCTTTCTTCCCCTTTTATCCAAAAAACTCACCTTCAGAGTTGGAGAAGACCCAACATAAATGGGCGGAGGATTTCCTTGCCAGCCCTCAAGACGATAAATATGTCCAACACGAGAACAAGGAACAAATAATAATTTGCCACCACACTGCCATATCTATGAAGGAAAAACACATTGTGAAACTTGTTTCAAATACAAACATAAACCATAACTGAAAATTTATCTTGTAAGTGTAAATCTAAAATCTAATTATATACAATGTCCATACAGAATTCTTAAACTAAACAAGTTCTTAAAATAATTTGCTTTTAAAAGTTCATGTAACAACCAAGAAGGCAACAGGGAATATAGTATTAATAATAAACTGCTACAAAGGGGCCTCTTACTGTATACTCATAGCCCCTAGCAACTTTCTCCCAATATAACCTTGCAAAGTCATGTGGATTCTTTATTCCTCATTCATCATTTCCATTGCTAATATATTTCCTACTTGGGTGATTATTATAATAACCTCCTAACTGGCTTCTTCACCTTCAGCTTCTCTCTACTCAACTATCCTTATTTATAGCAAGAGATTATTACAGCTGAAGGGCAGCTTTGGGTCATGTTATTCCCTTGCTTAATATCTTTGATCGTTCTCCACTGCTTATCAAATTAAATAAAAATCTCTTAACTCAGCTCTAAAGGCTCTCTTCAATATGGCCCTAATACACCTTCCCATTTGATCTTTTAGATGTCTTCCTTATTCATGTTGCCTGATTCTGCCGAAGTGTGCTCCTTGCTGTTCTCTGAATACGTTCCTTGTGTTCCCTTCTTTGTACTTCTCCCATGCTACTTGCTTAGAAGTCCCCCTCCTGTCCCTTATCTGTACTTACTAACATCATACCCATCTTTCTACTTCTGCCTCAAATTCTACATCTAGCACAACGCTGCTCCCCTCCCCTCCCCTCCCCTCCCCTCTCTTGCTCTGTCACCCAGGCTAGAGTGCAGTGGTGCAATCTCGGCTTACTGCAATCTCCGCCACCTGGATCAAGCAATTCCCCTGCCTCAGCCTCCCAAGTAGCTGGGACTACAGGTGCGCACCACCATGCCTGGCTAATTTTTTGTGTGGCTAGGATGGTCTCGATCTCTTGACCTCCTGATCCGCCCATGTCGGCCTCCCAAAGTGCTGGGATTACAGGCGTGAGCCAACGTGCCTGCCTGACACTGTTTTTTAAACACACCAACTGAATGCCATTCTGCCTTCTTGCATTATGAATTTAAGTATAATTCTACTACCTTCTTATCAAATTCCTTGAGAGCAAGGACTGGTTTACTCCTCTTCTATCCCTCACAGTGCTAAGCACAGGACATTTAAGACAAGAGGTAATGAAAACCTGTTGAACTCAAACTGTGATATAGTTCTCTCTCTCTTTCTTTTGGAAAATGGGGGTAGGAATGGGGGTTGAGGTGGGGGCTGGAGCATGGAAGGTAGTATTGCTCCAAGACTGCTTCAACAACAGGGGAGGCGCTGCAGGAGGACAGCTCCAAAGTCAGCCTGAGGATGCAGCCATTGCGGGGCTCTGCTTCTGTCTTGAATCATGTCCTACAGTGATAAAGGGTGACTATATCAGTGGGTGGTCAACTGTGGGCCTAATGCACGCAGATTCTTCCAAGGGCTTCTATAATAAAAAGCTCCAGTATATAGAAAGTTGGGGTGTGGGGGTATTTTCATTTCTAAAGGTTGCTAGCCACAATTTTGAGCTGAGCCCTGTATATATATGGTAAGTTTGGAGCTTGCATTTCGCCTTATTTTTCCCTCAAAGGCATCCATTTTCGTTAAATCATTCTTTATATAATTTGGAGAAATGTATTATATCATTGTGATTTTATCCCCCTACAAGAAACCAGCTTTATCTGAAAGCCACAGAAGTTAGTAACTACTTGGAAAATTCCACCTGTTGAAATAAAATGTTACCTTGTATGAGATCTCAAAATTTTCACCACCCCAAATCTGGAGACCTGGATCATAGAGACCCAATTCAAAGAAGAACTCTCGTTCAATGGCAAATAATCCCCCAGCCATGGCTGGGGACCTAAGAAAAAGAAACACTGCAATAACCATCATAGACAAATCCCCAATAACCCTTCACCAATAGGCAAGAAGCCTTGTAGAATACAGCCTAAAAATGCATAGAAAACACAAAACTGATGGCCAAACATGAAGAAATTATAAAGCCTTTACAAAAAAAGAAAAAAATCTGTTCATAATTCCCTAACGAATTCACCACAATTTCTAACTGAAACTATAGTTCATTACAAAATAGAGCATTGTTTCATTTCACCATTAGAGGGCGCCTTGGTTCCTTTGTCGATTTAAAAATTAAGCCTTAGTTTTAGTTAATACAGAATTTTCTCTTTCACTCTTAAAAACACTGAGCCATACAGCCGTGGTCTGCTAACTGCTTCTGCATTGATTTATGAGTCATTCTTGGATGAACAAAACCATACACCATGGAAGTAGTCTGTCATTTTTAAATTTTATAGCTCAGGGACTCGCCAAATAAGGGTGTAAATCATCGTAGAACAGCCACAGTTCATTCAGAGTTTGCAAATGTAGCACAGAAACGACACAGGAGAATTAGACATAGGTATTTACTGTGCCAGGAGGTAGGAATGCAAAAAGGTGATCTGTGGATCTGTGGGGCTTCTTGAATGGACCTTAAATTAGATACTTTTTAGGTCCAAGAGAAAAAAGATTTGGTAGCTTCTTAGGGACAAGTCACTCCCACCATTGGGAGAAATGACAGCAGAATTTATTTTACTCCCTGCTCCCCTCCCCGAACAATTAATTACTAATTCATCATGTTTCTTAAATTTTAGGGTACTCATTATTATTAGGGTAACTTCATCATCATACATAATATTCAATCTATTCAAATAGGTTCATTGGAACATATTTCAAGGTTCCATTGATTCTACCTTGAAAACAAAAATCTTTTTTTTTTTTTTTGAGATATGGTCTCACTCTATTGCCCAGCCTGTAGTGCAGTGGCATGATTGTGGCTCACTGCAGTCTTGATCTTCTAGGCTCAAGCAGTCCTCCCACCTCAGCCTCCTGAGTAGCTGGGAATACAAGTGCGCACCAACACATCCAGCTACCTTTTTATGTATTTTGTAGAGACGGGGTTTGGCCATGTTGCTCAGACTGGTCTAGAACTCCTGGGATCAAAAGTCCCACCTGCCTAGGCCTCCCTAAGTGCTAGGATTATAGGCACGAGCCACCGCACCCAGCCTTGAAAATGTATCTTGAATCTGCTGACTTATTTCCAACTTCACTGCCACCAGCCTAGACCAGGCCAACACTGCTTGGACTTTCCAATATGTCCCGAGCTTGTGTCCTTTATTCTCTTCTGCCCCCTACTCAAGGCTAATCACACAGTAGCCAGAGCAGACTCCCCCGCATGCGCCTGTGTGATACCAGCCTCTCCCGGCTCTCTGGGCTCACCACGGTCTCTCTTCCCGTTGAGTCCTTCACTGCTCTGCTCCTACGTAGAATGTGCAGGCCTCCTTTCTGTCTCAAGGCCTTCATTCATGTTATTAACGATCCTGAAATGTTCCCTCTCCACAGAATTGGGCCTTCGTCCTTCAGGTCTCAGCCTAAATGACATTTTGTCAGAAGGGCCTTTCCTGATTTCCCAAGCTGGGTTAGGTTCATCTTTCCATAAACTCATGTACTCTGTGATTTTTCTTCATACTACTTATCACAGCTGCTGTTCCAGAGTTTTGTTTGTTTTGTGAGACAGGGTCTCCCTCTGTTGCCCAGGCTGTAGTACAGTGGCACAATCATTGTTCGCTGCAGCCTTGAACTCTTGGGCTCAAGCAATCCCTCTGCCTCAGTCTGCTGAGTTGCTGGGACTACAGGCACGTGCCACCACACCAGGCTAATTTTAGGGTTATTTATGTAGTTATCTGTTTAATTTCTGTCTGACTCACTGTATTTTACATTCAATGAGGAAACATATCTTTAAAAATGTATCCCCAGAAAATAGTGCTTGGCATATGGTAAGCACTCAATAAATGTTTGTTGAGTGGATAATGAATCAAGAAATACTTTCAATACTAAAAGAAAATAGCATCAGGAAAAAGTTCTCTTATGCCTTTTCTTCTTAAAGTATCCTGTCTAACTCAGTAACAACACTATTACATTTTAGGTGATATTTTCATGTAACTTTTATTTAACTGTCATTTAAGATTATTCCATTATAGCTGTGTCTTTTTTTTTTTTTAGACCGAGTCTTACTCTGTTGCCCAGGCTGGAGTGCAGTGGTGTGATCCCAGCTCACTGTAACTTCCGCCTCCCAGGTTCAAGCGATTCTCCTGCCTCAGCCTCCCAAGTAGCTGGGATTACAGGTGCACACCACCATGCCCAGCTAATTTTGCATATTTAGTAGAAATGGGGTTTCACCATGTTAGCAAGGCTGATCTCAAACTCCCGACCTCTGGTGATCCTCCTGCCTTGGCCTCCCAAAGTGCTGGGATTACAGGCGTGAGCCACCTTGCCTGGCAGCTGTGTTTTTATCTTTAAATATATTCCCATTCATCTCAGTATATACTTGAAAATGCATCTTAACATGGACACCAGTGAGTTAATTAACAGATAACCTCCCTTTAATTTTTCTAGCTCACTTAAAAAATTTTCTTTACTGGCCTATGGAATTAGCAGAAGTATAAAATTGTTCAGCACCCTTTATTTTTTTTTTCTCCCACAGTTATGTGTTAAGTTAAGCAGGTAAGCAGTAATTTCCTGGACTATTCTGAATAAGAAATTTACCCAAAAAAATTGGTAAATGTCCAATTAAGCTACTATAATTAATTAAGTGCTATAACTTCTTTATGTTTGCCATTCAGTATCTTGATATCATGACATGCCCAAATCCCACCAGCATTTCCATGACATTGGAAGCACCATCCCAAAACAGAATTCTAACATTATCAGCAGTGTAACAAGGAGAGAGAGACCAAAAGCAGAACCATAGGATCAGAAAAATGAGATTAGACACATTCAGGAGAAGGCTATACTAACATTTGAGCAAACATTTCATTTGGGGTCATTTTTTACAGAGACAGTAAAATGTTCTAATTACAAGATCAAAAGAAGAGAGTAGCATAAGTTTTTCTACTAAAAGAACCACAAGAAGGTCAAAAGCTGATTTTTGAATAGAGTTTTCTTTTAATAAATCACTTTTCTGAGAATGAAGCAATAAAAGATTCTACGTAATGTTTTTTAAAGTCATGTATTGTGATTCATCAGATTTTAGTACAAAATTAGTATTGAGAGTTAACATAACAGAAAAAGGGGAGAAAAACCCAAAAATCTCTTGCTAGTGCTCTTCATTGTTAACATTATACCCACGGCATGAATGTGGAAATAAAAGTCTTGGTTGGATTAAAGTAATTTATGTATTTTAAATGTATAGAATGACACTGTCATCAAAAGAATAAAATCTGATGTCTAATCCAGGATAACTAAGATTTCTTTTTTTTTTTTACTTGTACTTGGAACATATGCCATATTACATTATTTTTCTTTCCCCAATGAAAGTGTGTATGTCTCAGTAGTGGACATCGCATTTAGGGTAAAAGCAATTACAGCGGAGCAAGTGGAGTAGAGTGAAAGCTCTGAAACAGTATAAGGAAAGATGCTCTTTCAGAATCTGAGACAGCATCTACAGTTTTAAAAACAAATCTTTAGCTTGGCAAGAGGTTAATAGGTTAGCAGCAACTGGAGAAAAGAAAAATATGTAAGTGATTTAGTGATTACCGATATGGTTCAGTTTTTGTCTTTCTCAGTCTCTTCTCTTGAGGGGTCAGAGGCACCCGTTTCCAGAGCATACTCCAATCCCATGCTCCTCGGGCATACCCATCTTCATCACCGCCCCCTTGGGGTATAATTTCATATGTGTTGCCATTTATGACATCTATAAGCGGCACAGTGCAAATGGTTCTGTATTGTGTTGATGATGGCAGCAAAGATCAAATGGAAGCGTACGTATGGACCCACACATTTATACGAGTTCATGGGGAAGAAACAAAAAAAGAACTTAGATAAACATTCAACATAAGAAAATAAAGTAATAGTCTTTACCGATAAGGTTCAGTTTTATGTTTTCTTTTGGCCTTTTCCTTGTGGCTTAGAGGAATACGTTTCCATAGTAAACTCCAGTCCCAGGCCCCTCTGGCAAAACCATCTTCATCCCCACCTTGCTGTGGTTCAATGGAATAATCATTCCCATCTATGTAATCTATTAGAGGCACAGTACATGTAGTTCTGAAACATTTACAGAAAATGAAAAAGCATTTAAGAACCCAAGACTAGTTCAGCATGCCTAACTACATTATCTCTTTTTGTTGTTGATTTGTTTGTGCACTGGGGGGCTTTAGTATCTAATGGGAAATACAGTAAATGAATGTCCCATAAAAGCCAAAAAGCCTGTTTTTGTAAGGGCAGGAGAGAGGAGCCTTCTCCCTAGGCTTACAGACGAATGTCAGGGACAAAGAACTATATCATTGAGTTTAATAGCGTTTTTCTCCTTTTCACTTTGGTACTAAAGGCAACTTTATTTTGGTAATTTTATAGTATTTATAAGATTTTCTTGCCTGTTATTTTCCCTATCACCCATGAAAAAGCTCATGTGCGCGTGTGCATGCACGTATGTGTGTGTGGGGTCACCAATAGTACTTGCCACATTCTTAGCGGTTCTCTCGACCCTTTATTGCTTTCTATTTCTTGGCAATAGTTATTATGAAAATTTGTTTCTGTACTTTTGCTTGATCTTCCTCACTCCTCTAACTGCAAGAAAACAGCTTTTATTGCACAAAAAAAAAAAAAAAAAAAAAGGTATTGTTGCTTTAGAAAAAAAAAAGCAAAAAAAGTCCCTCAAAACTTGCTGAAGAACTTAAGAAGCAGTCTGAGAATTTGGAACAAAAAATCTCTTATATTTGGGCTTCACGAAAATGCTAGCACTCTATAACCAATTCGATGTCAAAGTGACATTACAAAGATTATCTGGTACCCTGCTTGTTGCAATGTTCATCTCCTCAGAAAGGATTTTAAAATCTATTTTCCTAAAACAAAAATGACAGCTGCTTATATCCAGGTCAAGGTGCTTTTAAGAAGTTTAAAAACCAAGTAAAAGGGAAAACCTACAGGGCTTAGAACTTTAATATGGAGGAAGTAGAGTCTAGAACAGGTGCTTCCTTCTGTGAACTCACACTGGAGGGTCATTGTCAGATTCGTGGAATCTGCCACTGGAATCTGGAAAAGCACTTCCTTACTACCCAGAAGCCTGCTGGAATTCACCTAGAGAGAGTTATCTGACACTTGGTCAGTTAACTTTCCTCACTTCTTATGATTTTCACATTCCTAAAAACATGGTGCAGCGTAAAGTGTCCCAGGGAGGTCTTGGTCTGACAGTTTATTAGCTATCTGATTTGGGGAAAATTACTTAATTTCTCTAAGCCTCGGTATCCTCTTCAGTCAAATGGGGCTAATAATCTCTATCCTGCAGGGTTGCTGTGAGGATTAAATCAGACAGCATGTGAAAAATGTTCGTGATCGGCCTTCACATTAAATCCTCTCATGATGAAATCCTCCAAAGTTCTGCCTTTGATTCATGCCATTTGCCATTTGCCACACGGACATGTTTTATTTTCCAAATTATGGACTAGAAGCAAGGAAGCCTTTGGAGCTAGAAAACTGACGGTGCCTTGTATTGTTTTAGACATTTCTGGAAATTTAATGGTGATTGCCACAATTCCATGGAATAGTTGTGTATTTCTAAACTTTAATGTTTCTATAGGAACCCAAATCCTTGACACAAGTAACACTTGGTCTTTACTATTGAAAGTACTAATTTAAAAGTCACAAAAATCAATAGGTATAATTTCAAAGCATGGTTCCTCAAGTGTTTAGAACTCTTACCCCAGTTTAGAGGGAGCAATTCCTATTACTCTTAGGGAAAGTGCCTGGAGATAGAGGAGTCTTAATAACCCAACCACAAAATGATTCCTGAGTGAGGAACCCTGGGTTTTTCCCAAATGCCAGACTGCCTACATTTAAATCAGTCCACAGTATCAGTCTAGCTTCACCCAAGGAAACAACTAGATGAGGGATAACACTAATGCACACTTGACACACTGAATAGAACAGGAATCAAAGGATGAAAATATTATTTGCCCTTCCAGGACAAGGTTTACTTTCAACCAGGAAAGAAAAAAAGCAAGGTAATGTTACCTGTCCTTAGATATGGGAGCTACAAGTGGTGCATACCAGTTAACTGCCACCTCACAGTGGGCATCAAGGTATATCAAAACCTTAAAAAAAAGAGGCAGGTGAAAGAATACTCCTCGTATATGTTACATCATATATTACACACAATTTAAAATTAGATGCTAATAAAAATTAGCATTATAGTCAATTCTGACACACAAGTTATCTGTTTAAGCCAGCATTCTCATTTCAATTTAAAAAAACTGAAGAATGATTAAAAATGTATATGATTTAGTTACCAAACCCAAAATGTTGACATTGTAGATATCAAATGCTTCCTACCTGTCCAAGTTTAGCCTTCTGAGCACCAATACTTCGTGCTTGAATTAAACCTTCCCTTCTTTCATTTCGAAATACCTTCACTAGGCCATTCCACAGCTTAATATATTCATCCAGTTTTTCTTTTAAGTGCTCTATTAAGAAAAATCAATTGATATTATAAATTAGACTAATAAACAGAAACCAATGAATTATTATTTTTCTCAGGAAACAAGAATAAGAAACAGGTGCATTGGGTAGACAGTAATTTTACATGGACCAGATTGAACGTTTTATCTATTAAGAAGGAAGGTGAAGTATATTATTTAAGTTAATTTTGAGTTTAATATGCCTACAGAGAACTGGTTAGTCTGAGAATTATCAAACGTCCCTCTAAACAGTGATTATTCCAATTGACAGTTAAGGTTTTAAGAGATATTAAAATTTTTGTTCCTGTTCACATGTTAATGTCAAATCTGAATGCTTTCAGGAACAACATTTTGTTGGCTGTTGGCAGAAGCAATGGTTAGGGTTTCTGAAGATGCACTGCCTACTAATAATACTGTACAACTTCACTGGAATCCACACAGGGTATAGGTTATTTAACATTTGTTTCTGGGCCATCTTTCCCCAACCACAATCAGTGTTGAAAGCTGCAACCTTCATATGATGAATATGGTTCCCACCAAGTTGGCAAATAATCAAAAAATCTCATTTTCTCTTTATCTTAAGCATCAAATGTATAATTATACATTATAAAGATAATTCTAATTATACATACATATATGTATAATATGTGTTTGTAATTTAGTAGAGGAAGTTTTGTGTTATAAAAACTAGACACATCTGGCAAAGTTTCTATCTTTGGCTTCCCATTATAAGAGAACTGCTTTTGTTTGTACCACTATGAGTCCATGAAATTAGCTCACCACAGTCAGAATGAGCTGCAGATCAGTTAAAAGATGCTTCTTGAGGACACACAAATTGTTTTAAAATTGCTTAAAAATTTGGCCCATGAATATGCAATCACAGGAAAACTGCTGTATTTAGAGACGAGTTAGTGGTTAAATGGGCAAATCAGACTGTATACTTAATATTTTACTCATTTTAGGGCATATATTATTAGTAAGATACTCACATGTGGGTATCTGGAATTGAGAAAAAGAACTTTCTATTTTGGTACCCAGTTTTAATAAGTATTATAAATAAGATTCTCGTGCTTAATCATGTTTTTCCCCTCAGAAAACCTGAGTAATTTTCCCTTCAAGTTAACTTTAAAAAAAAAAAAGTCTTTATCATCTTGTTTTTAAAGTTCAGTGCAGTCCTAAATTATTTTTTTAAAGCCTTTTTGAATTCCATTAGGAGGATTTTTTGCATATGCAACTTAAACACATCTTAAGTTTTTATGGGCAGAAATGAATTGATGGCCTATGCTTCGAGTTTAGATTCTTGGTTCTGACTGCAGGCTGGGACATGTGTGACTTGCCGTGGCCAATGAGAGGTGGGTGGAAATGACATCAGTCACTCGCATAGAGGCGTGAAGAGGCCGCTTGTGTGTGTCTTCTTTCCCACTGCCCCTCTGCAGGCAGTGTCCGAACTGAGGCTGTCCTGCACGCCTGGGTCCTGCACTGAGGATGGGGAGCAGAGCTAGCGCTGACCCGCAGGGACCGTGTAGTTTGAGCAAAAGCTAACCCTTCACTGTGTGAGCCACTGAGAGTGTGGGTTTGCTTTTATTTCGGACCAACTCAGCCACAGTTAGCTGATGCACACGTGTGTGGAGTAATTTGCTCTATTGTTAAAAGCTCCAAACCTTTATAGAGAATACTATAATGCCCAGAAACCCAAGTGTTATTATGAGTTAGCTCCTTTTATATGCATTTTGTCTTCAAAAGAAAAATCGTTATCTTAAAAGTTTTACTTTCTGAATATATTAGGGAAAGTACATACCAAATTATCACTCAAGTCTGATTAACCAAACAGTATGTAATTTTACTAAGGATAGGACTGAGATTTTAAGGTTGATTTTAAGGTTGTTTTGAAATTGAAAAAACTAATTAAAGCTGTACTTTTGTTCAAGGGTAGCCCAAACTTCTCTGCCTACTCTAAACTCAAGGGACCCTGCACGACTGTCTTCATTAGAGATTTGTAAAAGAAGTAAAGATAAAAAAAAAGACAAGAGTAAAAAAAAATACACAATACTCTGAGGTCTGAAATTGTGTTCTTAGTTATTTGAGGATGCTCAATACCTTTTGGTGTATCTTCACTTTTTTTTAGGATATGGTAAACTTTTACTGGTATTAATAATACACAGGTTCTTAAAATTAGTAAAATTGGGGGATTTTGAAAAGTTATTTTATAGATTTAGATTTTTGTACATGTAAATTATTATTGTATCAACAATATCATTTGTCTTAAGATAGAAATAGTATTTTAATGAAAACATTACTGTCATAGAAATTTGCAACAAAATGGACATACACAAAACGTTGTGCCTAAAAGCTTTTAGATTTGACATTAACATGAGAACTGAAAAAAGTTTTAATGTATCTTAAAGCCTCTAAATGCATTTGATACGACTAAAAATTTTAAAGCTATACATTCTCTAGTGTACTTAAAAATGACTAGTTAATAAAAGGATCAGCTGCACAGAGACGAAGGGAAAAATAGGTCATATTTCTATGTATTCATGCTAACATATGTGTACAGTTTCACAACTGTAATCATGTCCTTGCAAAACCAGCAAAGGTTTATCCAGACTGCAAGAATTCTCAATTACATTTTGGAGGAAGCTTTTTTATAAAGCCATTCTGAATGATATTTTCATGCTACCTATGTTTATCTTCACTTCTAACATTACAATCAGTGGTATACTTTTACTAAATTTTTGTGTACAACCAAAGTTTTGTGTACTACTTGTATATCTCTGAGCATGTAAAACGGACATAATAATATCTACTGCAAGGATTACTGTTAGTATTAAACAAAATAACTCAAAAAAATGCTCGGCACAGCGTCAACTTGTTGATAATAGATGCTATCAATAGATGCAATTAATTTTTTAAAGCTAATTATTTCAAAATCATATTTTTGCAATTATTCATGCTTAACTTATTTTATGGACAAAATGTGAGTTTTACAGCCATTACCTTTATTACTGAAATCGTCAATTAACACAATTTCTGCTAAATATTTCCTTGGAGTCCTTTTAATTACACTGTGGACTGTTCTCATGAGGGTTGACCATCCTTCATTATGGAAGACAATGACAACGCTTGAAGTGAGCAAGTTTTCATCGTAATGCCAATACTTGCATCTGTAAAGAGAAAATTTCATCATATTTATTTACAGGTAATCTACAATGCTTGGCTCCAAGCTGACTATATTTTCTGGTTGGACTACATATTATCGACTTAACTACGGTAAGTGAATGAAATATAGCCTTCAAAATTTAACGGAAACACAAGATAAAAGGAAGAAGCTGTTATGAGATAAAGTTACTCCTAGATAAAGCTACTGCATAACCAGCACTTATTCTGTAATACAAAGAACTAATTTGTGAATTTATGTTCAGGATGCTTAAGAGAGTATTTACAGCTATCAGGTGGTTGGCTGTCCCCCCCCCCCCCCATGACCTGGATCTTAGTTTATTTTCCTTTTTGAAATGAGCTTTTGGCACAAGAGATTTATTTCACTTGCTATAAATAAACCATTATATTACTGTATTTGAAAGCTAAACACATTATATTACTATGTTTGACTAAAATATTCAGAAAAAAATTAAACAGGTTGACCTGAGGTATATAGCAAGCATTCAGAAATTTACTGTGGAATGAACAAAGTGCTAATATTATTTAGAGCTTTTAGATTAGCTGAAGGGCTTAGTTGTTCTACACAACTATTTGAAACAACTGTAGCAGGAGTACAGTTTCCAGAAGACTCTTCCTAAATAAAAGAAACCCCAAACGGGGTCTGGTAAAAAGACTCATTTTGATTCTGAAAGAGTACTTTGCAGTGTAACCCAAAGTTGGGAGGGACCAAACACTCTTTCAGAATAAGTTCAAAAACACAGTAGTAGGGAAAACAGATCTTGTAGGAAGATGTAATGTTTCTGGAGAGAAACTAAAGCAGGCAGAGCAAGGTATGCCTAATTTTAGATGGGTAGGGATAATAAACCCCCAAACAAACTATAACCCAGATAGGGACTCAGGCAACGTTTTTCTTCCTCTGACTCTAACTGCTAGGCTTAAAACAGCAGAACGGGCTGAGACAGACAGCAATTTTGATTTACAACAGACACCAGAATTGGTGAAAATATGTAAAACATGAAAGGAAATTTGGGACTTGCTTCTAAGGCAGAAGATAGCAACTTGGGGAAAAGGGCAAGATAGAAACTTTGAATGGGAGACAGGACAGAGTTAGAAACATAAAGGGGCTGAAGAGGGAGGAAAAGGATGGGGTGAAGGTGCAGAAGGTGGTGAGGGACCCCTTTGCTGTCCTAGGGAACCTCGATTTGGGGAACATCTCCAGGCCTTGCATTCTTATAGAGGACAGGGGACAACACAGCTGGAATAGAGCATAATTTTGTGTTGTCTGTTGTATATTTTTCTTTCACCAATGTATAGTTTAGAAATAATAATTCAAAAAACGTAAACCAGGTTGTGTACCAGAGCAACTCTATTGGTATGTCTTTTTCTTATATTATTTGTCTTAAGAATTACAAAGTAATGCATAGTTTGTTGTACAAAATTCAAACAACATACAAGTTTATGACATGAAGGTGAAAGTTCCCTCCCTGCCTCTCTTCAGCAGGTTTTGTTGTTCCCTCCAGATTTTCCACCTCTCCCTAAAAGAGCTTCTACTTCCCTTTTCTGAGGAAGAGAGACGTCCCCTAGTAGATGTCAAATCTCATCTCCTAGACGAAATCATTGTTAATAGTTGGCTTAATATATTTTTTAAGGTTTTTGTCTACTCATGTAGACATGTCTGGTATGTATACAGAACACACGTTCAGATGAGTATGTATAGACTTTTCTCCCATGTGAGCATGTATAAGACTTACATAATTCTTTTAATAAGAATGAAAGCATTATAATAATGTTTCAATACATTATTGAATATTCCATAGTACAGCTGTTCCATAGTATGGCTGTTCCAGTCTACTGAATTATTTCCTTATTGATGGGCATTTCTGCTGATTTCATAATAATGTTTCAATAATCATCCTTTTGTATATACCTCTATGCCCTTGCATAGAAATCTTTCCTACAAAATTTTCAAGACTGTAAGTTCATTAAGGACAGGAGCCTCAGCTATTTTGCTCACTACCATATTTCCAGCATATAACAAATAACAACTGCTCCATAATTCTTTCCTGAATTGCTTTGCGGATAATATTTTTGAAATGTCTCTTATATTTTGTTCTCAGTAATGTCTACTCTCCACCCCACAATCTTTCTACTTTGAGACACCCTCTAGAACTGAGGGAGAAGGAAAGGAATAATCAGTTAGGGCAAACTCAGACTGCAGAAACGGTCTGCCTGAAAAGTCACAGCAACAGGTACAATTAAAACAAACTGGGAAAAAAACTCAGGCTACACCTGCACACAGATAAGCAGACATGGTCCAGTACAGAAGCCCTTTGTTAATCAGTGAGCTCTCAGGAAAAAGATTCCTCCCCTTTTCAGGCATATACATGGTGGGCTCCATGGAAACTGGCACAAGGAGGATGGGGGCTTACCTAAAACAAACCCACAGTTAAACAAACAAGAGAAGCAGCGCTTTGTGCTTGCCTAGAGGCATACCCACAGCTGCATAAGATAAGGGGAGTTGCACAGACAGCTTTACTGATAAGAGAAGTTGCTCAAACTGCTACAGAAATGAGAAGAGTTTCTTATAAAAGCTTTTGGATTTAGCTGTAACTCGGCAAACTACTCGGACTCCCCTCTCTGCTGCGGAGCATTTCTTCTTTCGCTTATTAAACTTTTGCTCCACCCCCACCCTTGTGTACATGCTCAATTTTCTTGGATGCAGGACAAAGAACCCAGGTACTAGTTTAGAGAACAAGAAACTGCTACATTAAGGTGCATGGCAAAACTACAACATATTTAGGTGCAGGAAGAAGGGACCATCAGAAGAGTGAGGAAGAGCAGACCTCTAACCTTTTACTTTCATTTCTGAGGCTTCTTGTCTATTCCAAACCAGTTTCCTTTCACAAAGGGCCCAGACATCGCATGGGATTGGAAGGACGTTCTAGAGCAAATGAAGGTTTTTGGCTGGGGCTACCCCTCAGTATTATCTCCAGTCCCTGACAGCTATCAGGGCATGGGCACAAGGACTTCCAGTCTTTTCCTACTGCATTTTTCCTTCTTTGTTTTCATGGCTATCATGCCTCTTATCCCTTCTTTGTATGCAATGTTACAGATGATTTTGCAGCCTAGGGATATAATCTTGCTGGGTAGAGTCAGTTGGTGAGTTACATTCCTGATTACTAAGACACTAACTGACAAACACAACAACTCTTGGAGTTACATTCCTGATTACCAAGACAAACAGTTGTGTTTGTGATTTCCTGGAGACGGAATTCAAGATCAGCCTAAATTTTCACCTAGTAAGGGCTTTTTGTCCTCTAATGATAGATACTGATGGCACTATATAAGGGGATATTTCACCCCAAGTAAAAATCCTCTTCCCTCCCCATTTGGATTGTTTCCTTCTCCTTTTGGGTTGTTTCTTCCCTCCATGTAAAAGCTCAGCACTGTCCAATGAATTTAAACAGTTCCTTTATGAGACAAGTTAATTTTCTTCTGCTGGGAGGCATACTATGGGGACAGCCTATTAACCCGCAAACCTCTCTTTCTAACTTCTGCCTGGAGAGAGTCAGTTTTTACATAACATCTCAGATCCTACAGTGCCACCTAGTGGGATGGGATTTTTTTCTCCATGGGGAGTCTCGTTGGCTGTTTGTCGAAAACTTCTAGTTCCCGGATTCCGCTGTTTGTCGAAAACTTCTAGTTCCCGGATTCCCCTCCCTCCTATGTCCCTCTATTAGGGACCAGGCTCCATGCCCCATCTGTAAATATCAAAGCTCCATCTTTAACAGTCAAGAGGACAGCCATTCAATTCCTATGTTCTTTTTTGAGGCACCTGGTCTGCATCCAACTACATTGGCGTTTAAACAAAAAGGGGATTTTATGTTTGGAAGTCAATTGGTCCCATTCTCTGGGATTTCAGTGTTTCACTAGGGCCATACCAAGGGAAGCCAGAGATAATATTAAAAGACTTCCTCCATTCCATTAAAGTGTCTTGCCCAAATACAATGTCTCGTGGACCCTTAGGGTACACTGGGAACCTTACCGGCTAAGTAGGTCTAGGAAACCAGCAAGGGTGAAGGGCCAGGGCCACAAGCAGATGAGCTTGACTAGTTATGCCAACTAGCTTCTCCAGGACCATAAGTGAAGGTCATACTTGCAACCATGCGGCGGTACCTATGACAGTCACTGGGACCCAGAGGACGGGAGGAAGCGGGTGAAGGGGAATGCCCCTCCAGCCTTTCCCTCCAAGGAGACTGAGGGTTGCCTCTTCTCTTGTCTCTTCTACATGGGTAACACCCCATCTTCAAGCCTTCACTACCCTTGAGCGCAGCCTGGATCTCCTTTAGCCCTCAGACCCTAAAGTTCACTCTGGGCAAGCCCCAACTTCACTCCTGTATAGAGGCCTTCCAAGATTTAACCCAAGTATTTAAAGTCTCCTGGATGTTCCAGGGATGGAGAATCCAGAGGGGAAAATAGCAGTGCCCTTGGAGGACTCTAAATGAGACCATGATGATAGCATCAGAAAATTGGGAAGGAAAATCTTTCAAATGTGTATATTGGAGAACTTGCAGGGCATTAGAGCTAAACCTATTAACTCCTCCAAGCTTTCCACAATAGATCAAAAGCTAAATAAAAATCCTTAAACCTTTTTATTCATTAAAGAACAAGTTTATTACTCAGACAGCCCTTAATATGAGAAAGAAGTTGCTGAAACAGGCCGTGTCCAAAGATCTTTCTAATTTTTCTCACCCTCGAGTTGAAACTCTGCAGTACATAAATAACACTCTCCTCTGTCCCCCAACCAAGGAAGTCTCAGGGAGGCACTGAGGCTCTCCTCAATTTCTTAGCTGAAAAGGGATATAGGGTCTCAAAATCTAAAGCTCGGCTCTGTCAGACTTCAGTAAAGTACCTAGGTCTAGTCTTATCAGAAGGGACCAGAGCATCAGGCGAGGAAAGGATACCCACTTCCTTTACCAGTTGAGGGGATTCTTAGGCATTAGTGGATTTTGCAGACTGTGTGTACCTGGATACTGTGAAATAGCTCGCCCTTTATACCATCTCATAAAGAAACTCAAGCAGTTAAAACTCTCTCACTAACCTGGGAACCTAAGGTTCAAAAAGCCTTTAACCAGCTAACACAAGCCTTACTTAAAGCATCAACCCCCAGTCTTCCCAAAGGAAAAGGATTCAGTCTCTATGTATCAGAAAAGAAGGAAATGGCCCTGGGAATTCTGGCTGAAGCTTGAGGTCCAGCTCAACAGCCAGTGGGTTACCTAAGTGAGGAACTTAACTTGGTGGCTAAAGGCTGGTCAGCCTGCCTCTAAGCAGTTACAATGGCGGCTTTGTTGGTGCCAGAGGCCACTGGGTTAACCATGGGAAACAACTGTTTATACCCCATACAATATAGCAGGAGTGCTGTCCTCTAAGGAAAGTCCCTGGCTAACAGACAATCACCTCCTCAAATATCAAGCTTTGGCATTGGAGGGATCTGTGGTCCAGAGGAAAACCTGCCCTTGCTTGAGCTGAGCCACTTTCTCCCAAAGGGAACTGGAGAACCTTAACATGATTGGGAAAAGATAGTGGTGCAAACCAGTAAAAGGAATGATGAGGATCACTGTTTACATTCTCTGTAGTTTTAATTAATGAAAAAGGATTTTCTTAAAGAATGCTCAGCTTACTTCAAAGTGCATATCTGAGCTATGGGTATATGTAAAAGGCCTTTATGTTTTTCTCTTCATAGATATGTTTTCCTGGAAAAAGTTTTTTTTTTTTTTTTTTCCAGTCGACTGAATCACTTTTTTCCACTGTGTCTTGTCATTCTTGGTGCATGCATGAAAGACCCTAGAATGACTTCTGGTGGCCTGGGATTCCTTGGGAAAACTGATAAGGTGCCACAAATCCCATTTTGGAGAAATCTCTGTTCTCCTCATGGAACCCCTGGAATTAGAGGTGGATAAGTCCCTTTCAAAATCTGTCTTTGTCTTCTGGCTATGCTTATTAGGCCCTGAAAACTGTATTCCTAGCCCTGTTCTTAAAAGGGCTCCACCCTGAGCTGCTGGATCTTCTTGTGATTGTGCAGTCATATATGTGATATATATGTGAAGTCTATAAAAAGAGCTCTAATTAATTGGCCTAAGAAAAATGAGCACTTAAATAAAATATTTTGCAGTAAAAGTAAAAGCTGTGGTACATTTCAGTTCACGTGACTTTAATATTTAAAATAAAAACAGACTTAGTAATTACTGGTAAAATACAAATGTCTTCAAGGTGTAAAAATGTGGTCTAATTTTTACACCAATGCAGGTCAGATGCTAGGTTTGCTAAATGTTTTAAGGTTGCAAACTGCTTCTTTGGCCTTTTAAAAACTGTCCACTTGCCTGCTTCACAATTAGTATGGCCTGGGAACAAATGGAAGTGACCATGTTCCCAACTATGCTAAAAGGAATCAGACTTTATCTGCACCTAGCACATAATTAAAACAACTTACCAGGCTTTACATTAAACTTAAAAATTGCTAAGAGTTATCATTATGACATGTAATTGAGACTACTGAACATGGATTTGCATGCAAGATTTGTAAAAATAGCAAAATGTGTTTTTAGTTAAAAGATTATAAGGCATGGAAATGTCCATTTTGCCTAGGATTGTCTTAAATTAGATAAAATAAAGCAGAAGGTTTAAGCAAATTGTGAAAAGACTGAAAACATTAATCTTGCAAAGGAAACTGTGTGTGTGAACATATGACTAAATTCAAAAGGGTATTTTTTTTTCTGTAAATTAAACTTTGAAATAAAAGCACAACAAGGTTGTCTTATGATGCTGACCTACTCTTTTTTTTTTCTTTTTTTTTTTGAGACGGAGTCTCACTCTGTCGCCCAGGCTGGAGTGCAGTGGCATGATCTTGGCTCACTGCAAGCTCCACCTCCTGGGTTCATGCCATTCTCCTGCCTCAGCCTCCGGAGTAGCTGGGACTACAGGTGCCCACCACCACACCCGGCTAATTTTTTTTCTATTTTTAGTAGAGATGTGGTTTCACCGTGTTAGCCAGCATGGTCTTGATCTCCTGACCTCGTGATCTGCCCGTCTCACCCTCCCAAAGTGCTGGGATTACAGGCTTGAGCCACCGCGCTGGGCGATGCTGACCTACTCTTTAGTAAAACTTGTAAAGGGTTATAAAATAACCATAAAGAAATATGTAAAAATCTCGCCTCATGATCAAACTGGTTAAGATTGAATAGGATTGTCTATAAAGTTTCATTAAAAATTGGGGTTAACATTAATAGTAGACTAATGCAAGGGTGAAATTTGGCTCTCTATTCATGTAGTAGTAAGGGCTAATGAAAAGTTTTGGTTTTTTTCAAAGTTTTGAGTCATTGTTTTGGCAAAACAAATCACTTATGGTAAAATTTTGTTTCATAATATCCAGTGTTTTAAACCTCTAACATATTTCACAGGCTTCCCAAAATTAAACTCCAGTCTCAAGGTTGTCTTTCCTGACCCCTTGCTTTTGGGCGCTACAGAGGGCCCCTGGAGCATGCAGAAGAGAGGTAAACAGGATCATTTAACATGTTAGGTACACGGGATTGCCAAAATGATGTCTAATACTCTTCAGGTTATGTTTTAGGGAATAATATTAAAATATGTCCAAAATTGTATGGGATAGCTAAGGCTCTAATGTCTGAATATGAGCTATCAATCACAATTAAGGTTGTTATGTTGGGTTATTGTATGCCATGGAAATAACCAACTTTGTCAATCATGTTCTTGACTGTAACCACCCTAGACATTCTGTCATTTACAGACAATTGTTGTCTTATTTTAATCTTCTTCAAAAAATGGTTTATAATCACTGTGGAACTTTAATAGGTACTGTCGAATGTAGGTTTCTGATAATAGAAAAAATGTACATGACTCATGAAAAGCTGAAATGTTTACAAATATTAAGCAGACAAGAGTTAATGGAATGGACTAAACTAATATTAAAGTAAAAGCACCTTTTTGATTTTTGCTTTGAACACTGCTAATTCTTGTTTTGTTTTTCAGAGTCAAGAAAACTTTCTTTCAAGTTAGCTACAACTTTTAACAACTAAGTAAGGTATATTCCTGTGAACAAAATTTGGAACATGCTTGTTTCTCTCTGCCTGGTTTCTCTAGAATTCAGAAACTGGTTATAAGTATTCTTGACTTATAACAATATAGTCGTCTGCATCAGTGCAGTAAGAATCCACTTTATTTTGCAACAGTGCACAATTGGAAAAACTGGTTGTTTTACTAGGGCTTTGACTGGAAGAGTATGTTTCCCTTTAAAGAGTCAAGCTTGACTTGCAGAGCCAATAAAAGCCCCCTGGGAAACTGGTCTCATACCTTATCTACACAGCCCCTGTACAGGGTTCCTAACCTGTGATGAGTAAAGGATGTCACTTTTTTTTTTCGAGACAGAGTTTCGCTCTGTTGCCCAGGCCGAGTGGTGCAGTGGCATGATCGTGGCTCACAACCTCCACCTCCAGGCTCAAGGGATTCTCCTGCCTCAGCCTCCCAAGTAGCTGGGATTATGGGTGCCTGCCACCACGCCCAGCTAATTCTTGTATTTTCCATAGACACGGGGTTTTGCCATGTTGGTCTGACTGGTCTTGAACTCCTGACCTCAGGTGATCTGCCTGTCTTGGGCTCCTAAAGTGCTGGGATCAGAGGCATGAGCCACCACGCCTGGATCAGCTTTAGAAAGTCCTATCTAAGATTCCTTGTGCAACAAAGTTCCATCAAAGCCAATCTAAAAAGCCTATGTAAAAATAAGGATTCTTGCCGCACTTATGTCAATAATCAGACCAAGTTTAAAACTAAAGTCTATTTTGCAAACAACTCAGTCCTATCATGATTTGTTTTTAACAAAAAGGAGGACTGGAGAGAGGGAAATTATGTTTCAAACTTATCATACAGTTGTCATTAATTTCTAGTCTCATTAGTTATTTTTAAGTTCTTGCCTACATTTTAGACTAACCCTGCTTACTCCTGTAAACCAACCAGCCACCTCTGGCTGCAGCTCAGAGGAGACAGAAAGGGATGGGTAATGTCAAAATCTGGAACAATATTCTAGTTCTGGGCAATTATCCTACAAAGTCTGCCAGGTAATAAAAGTAAATAAAGTGCCCCCATAACCTGGACGTTTCCTTTTTGGGAAGGTGAAAGCAAGCAAGCTAACCAAAGCCAAGCCCCATATACCCAAATCTTAACAGACATAACTATAGCCACCAGTTATCAGGGCATGTCAGCAGCCTCACGATTTTTAAGCCGTCCTTACCTCCTTCCTTGTCTCATTTTAATACATGTTCTCTAATAACCAAAATTGTTTTTTTTCATCGAGAGGCTATCAAACTCCAAATGGTAATGCAAATGGAACCACACATAAACGCACCTTTTTTCTGAGGACCCTTAAACCAGCCTCAGGAGGAATCCTAGCTGCTGTTCCTCACACAACGCCCCTCTCCAACAAGAAAGAGCCAGAAAGATCAATGCCCAACCTCCCTAACAGCAGTTAGAGTTCCCACTTCTGAAGTGGGGAATGAGGGTGAGGGAAAAGAAAAATCAGTTGGGGCAAACTTAAGAGTGTAGAAGTGGTCTGCCTGAAAAGTCACGGCAATGGGCAAAAACAAAACAACCTGGGACGAAAACTCAGGCTGCACCTGCACACAGAGAAGCTGACAGCATCCAGCACAGAAGTCCTTTATTCTTTGTATAATTAGCAAGCTCCCAGGAAAAAGTTTCCTCTCCTTTTCAGGCATATACGTGGTGGGCTCCACGGAAACTCGCACAGGGAGGATGGGGGCTTACCTAAAACAAACCCAGTTATACAAAAAAGAGAAGTGGCGCTTCGTGCTTGCCTAGAGACGTACCCACAGCTGCATAAGATAAGGGGAGTTGCACAGACAGCTTTACTGATATGAGAAGTTACTCAAACAGCTACAGAGATGAGAAGAGTTTCTTATAAAAGCTTTTGGAGTCAGCTGTAACTCAGCAATCCACTCGAACTCCCCTCTCCGCTGCGAAGTGTTTTCTTTCGCTTATTAAACTTTCACTCCACCGCCACGCTTGTGTCCATGCTCCTTAATTTTTTCGGATGCAGGATAAAGAACCCTGGGTACTTGTTCAGACAATGAGAAACCGCTACTTTAAGGTGCAATGGCAAAACTGCAACAGGACAAGTTAAGTCTACATGGCCCCATATTCTGTGGAGGAGGACATGTTCCTCTTCCATAGAAAAGGGAAGTAGACGCTCTTCTACTAGGGAGAGGTGGAAAACTTGGAAGGAACAAGGGGATAGAAGGTAACAAAAGCTGATGAAGGAACGGTTTTGTGCGCAGCCTCCATTTCCCAGCTTTGGAGGAGATTATCCAATAAAAGGTGGTTGCCATGTAAAAGAGATACCATGCTGAAGTGTACTTATGCAGGACAACTAGAGACAATTTCCCTTTCCACATCTGCTGTGCAGTCTCCCTTGGCTGTAGGGTGGAGCCAGGGAGCCCAGAAGTTTCCACACGCTTCCAGCGGGGAACATGGATGGTAGCGAAGAGTTGAGAGCCAGTGGTCTGCCAGGGGTCACAGTAACAAGGAATAGGATGACATGTGGCAACTCTGTGGGAGGGAAGGCTTAAGACAGGACAGGGTCTTGTAGAGAAGCGGGCTTCAGAGGATCCACCGTACCAGTGAGAGCCAAAATGCAGATGAGTCCCCAGAGTGGGGCTGGCGTGGAAAGGACTACTGGTCCCAAAGGCAGCAAGAGAACTGAACAGAAGTTACTGCAGCAGGGGTTCCTTCAGCAGCAGATGAAAGGGTGCCAGTATACCTGGGAAGACAGGAACACCTTACCCAGAACCAGGAGGAGGCAGCAGAGACAGAGGTTAGCAGGCCAGAACCACCTACAACATGTTCCTCAAGGGTGCACAATCCTTCTGTCACCTGGGTGCTACAGAGAAAAGGAAGAGAGGAAAAGAGACCCTCTGGAGCACAGAAACAGCCCAGAGAGGGAGTCTGAATTTTGGGCCAACTGGATGGGACACTTATCCCAAATGAAAGCTTAAGCCCAACACAAATTGAGCTGCCTTTAATTACAAGCTTTCATTTGCCACCGTCAGCCTGAAGGCAGCATCTTAAAGTTTAGCTCTTTTCTGGTTTGTCATTGTGAGATGAAGCCAGTGGGTAGAGCACACAGAAGTAGTATTTATAATACACAAAGCCTTGATATTAAGATTTAGTAAGAAAGAAATGCCATTGTATTGAGGTAAAACCCCCTATTCTGCATCATTCTCTCAGTTTACTGGTGTAGAATTTGTAATAGTTCTAATAAGAAGGAAGGTCAACATTTAAATGGATGGGCCTTGATATATATTTTTGACTAATTTCTCCTCTTGGGTAGCTCATTTCCCAAGAAAGCTTTAAAATCCTCTAACATCAAGGACAGTACTGGTTCACCTACATTGTAGAACTGCTCTGATCACATATACTCACATTCAGATTACAGGCTTGCAATGATTAGAGTTATTCTTAGAGTAATTTTACAAAATATTTCCAGGGTAGCTATGTGGGTCAGGTGCTTGACATCATAGAAAATATGAGAATAACGAATTTCCATAGTGATTTTCCAATAACTTAAAAAAATGGATTTTAAAAATAAAAATGAAATGTCTATGAATAACTCACTTGCATTTTCTCTGTATCAGCTATGTTTTCAACATCTGTAGTTTAATATAAAGCCTTGTTATATTTAGATTTCATCAACAGACAATATCTAATTCAGCAGACTATGGAAATCGTAACATTTTGAGGCTGCGAGTCCCTGCACTCAATATACGTTATCATTAATCTACAATAACGTGTGTGTGTGCATGCTTTTGTGTATTTGGTGTGTGGAAGTTACTCATCTCTTGCTCCTTTTAAAGGTTGTTTCTTACTTTTAGACCATTCACTAGGAGTCTCAAGAAAAAGAGTCATTTTTGATTCTCTTCCCTTAATTCTGAAGTAAGTATAACCAAGAAGATTCTTTAGGCATAGGAAACAAATCCTCAGTTTGAGAAACACTGATTTTTTAACTATACTTTTTTTTTTTCCTTTTTATTGAGACGAAGTCTCGCTCTGTCACCCAGCTGGAGTGCAGTGGCACGAGCCTGCCTCACTACAACCTCTGCCACCTGGGTTCAAGTGATTCTTGTGCCTCAGCCTCCCAAGTAGCTGGGACTAGAGGCACGCGCCACCACGCCTGGCTAACTTTATTGTATTTTTAGTAGAGACGAGGTTTCACCATGTTGGCCAGGCTGGTCTCAAACTCCTGACCTCAGGTGATCCATCCGCCTCAGCCTCCCAAAGTGCTGGGATTACAGGTGTTTACCACCACGCCCAGCCTCCATTTTTATTTTAAAATAAATTGAGGACCTCTTCTGCTTTCATCTAAAACCTCTTTTGCTCATTTTCATCATAAAAGGAAGTGGAAAAATGCTTACAATTTATAATAAACAGTGCTGACACTTGAGTATGTTACTAATGTAGAATACAAAGTTTAATTTAGTATTCAGAAATCAATATACATTTTCAGTGGAAGGGGAGTTTATCACTTGATATAGTTTGGATGTTTGCTCCCCAGAATCTCATATTAAAATGTAGTCTGCAGTGTTGGAGGTGGGGCCTGTTAGGCGGTGATTGGATCGTGGGGGCGGCCTTCTCATGTTCAGCACCATCCACTTGGTGCTCTCCTCACAACAGTGAGTGACTTCTGGTGAAATCTGGTTGTTTAAAAATGTGTAGCTCACCCTCCACTCTCTCTTGCTCTCAGTCTCACCATGTGAGACCTGCTCCCCCTTTGCCTTCTGCCATGATTGTAAGCTTCCTGAGGCCTCCCCCAAAGCCAAGCATATGCCAGTGCCATGCTTGTACAGCCTGCGGAACCATGAGCCAATTAAACCTCTTTTCTTTATAAATTACCCAGTCTCTATTATTCCTTTATAGCAATGCAAGAATGGCCTATTAGGTTACTGTTAAACCCAACTGCTCAAAATCAATAGACTGAGGGGAGTAAATTTTACCCAAGTGTTCAGTTTCTATGGACACTGGTTGGAATGACACAAAGTACACTCCTTGGGAACACAGTATGGTAGATTTTATTCCATACAGTGCATTACACATAGAAAAATAAAAAATCTAAGCTTCGAAAGAAATTTATAGATTAAAATTCCTCATTATCCCTCTCTGGAAATGCCCCATTTTGTCAACGTCTTTCCCAAAAAAGATTGCTATAATAATTCAGATGTGAACTGTACAACATACGAGATCAATGCTACAACTCTTAGGATACTTTACAAGTATAATCTAAAACTATATTGGCACTGTATTTTTGCAACTATATCATATTGCTATCTCACAATTCCCTAGAATTTTTCTCCCCGAATTACTATTAAGTCCAATGTTTCCCATTTTGTATTTTAGCAGTTGAACTTAGTACAAAATACCATGTTTACATTTATTGCATTTCATATTGTTGGTTTAGGTGTATGTTCCAGCAGGTTCTGCCCTCTTTGGATTTTGTCATTTGTTGTGCCTAACCATCCCTCCCAGTTTTCTATCTTGAAAATTGGACTAATATGATTCCACTTTATCAACTGTGTATATGGAGAATTATGAGGTCAAATATTGTTTTAAAGCTATGTGTTTTCCCTGAGAGGTTGATATCACTCATCAATTTCACCTAATTGCACTGTCATTCAGGCTACATTTATTTCTCTTCTCCATGGGGATCTGAAGACTATACTCAAATATCTTGCTAACTCACGCTGCATGAGGTATCTATCACACAGTTTTCTGGTCTGCTAAGGTAAACATATATCTTCTTTTAGGTATAGCTATGACTTTAGTCTAACTCTTTTTCATAGCCTCATGCCGGTACCTAGTGACGGCTACTTTTTAAATATGTTCAAATGATCTCCTTTAAGTACTGTGTATCAGTGACAAGTTTCCAGGAACAAATTTTCTCTCTCCCCTTTGAAAAACATAAGGTACTATTTTCCCACCTCCAATTTCCTAAGATTTCTCCTCTTCTCTCCAGTACCTGCGGATTACTGACAGTACTTCCTCTCAAACTCATCTGGCAAGTTCCTATATTGATACTCGTGCTGTAAGAGGTTTTAAAGGCTTTAACAAATCTAGTGCACTCTTAAGATGTCAGTTATAATACTTTCAACATGGAAATCACTCCTGCAGATAACTAAGAAGGAAACAAAAAAGTATTGCACATCTTTCTTTCTTCTTATAGGTTAAAATCGTATAACATGCACTAATAATCTGCCTACTCTTTGCTTTTTCATTATTTTACTCTGAACAAAATTTTAAAGCAATTTTTTAATCGTTGCAGACAACACTTGGAATACATATCTAGAACGTCTCCTGTTTTTCTGAAAGCTGCTCCATCACTTGGCCCTACTGAAGTCCCCTTCTCTAAGAATCTCCTTAAACAGTAGCTCCCAAGAAAAAGCAACCATGTGATGTCATCCCTAGACCATCAAAATGGACTCAGAGTGCACACCTGTTTGAGAAGTGCCAGTCAGAGTCCTTCTCTGCAAACTCTGAGCTTCTGAAACTCTTGTTGGTTTCTACTAGGCTCTTGCATTGTCAGGCAAGGACTGGGCAGCTATTTTCACGGAGAAGCAGAGAGAAAGAAGTAGAGATGAGAGTTCATGTTTGTACTTCCGAGTCTCCCACAGCAATCGTGTACTTCCTGACCTTGGGTTCTATGAGATACTCATATATCCTTTCAACTAGTAGCTTGCACCACCCTGCTCCACATTTTTTTGTCTGTTTTAAGGTTAAACTAGTTAAACAGATTTGTTTATGGGCAAATAATCCATGTCTAACATGCTACACTTGATATTTTTGTAAACTTTAGTTTATTATGTATTAATGAACTGAGAGTTAAACTGAGAGCTTTTCACTAAGTTTTAATCAATCAATCAATCTATCTATCTTCTCTTTAAATTAAGAGATTATTGGAAATCTTCCTCTATGGTCATTGTTGAAGTTACAGGAATGTAAGCTAGAGACAGAGATGGTACTACTTGGTAGGTCCTAAAACTTCTTATAAATATGCAAAATGGATTAAACTTAAGAGAATTACATATGTTCACCAAACGAAAAGCTGATATATAAAATATTGTTTGAAATCAGAGAAAATAAAACAAATTTTCATGCAACCTAATCATCACTGGAAACTCTGCCTGCAAACTCTGGTTACAATGAGAAGGTTGCTTGGCAAACACAGAATCTGTTTTAATGGCTGATGCCTTACAGTTTTGAAGCTCCCTGCTTCCTCCTCCACAGTAGGGTGTGCTAAACAGACTAAATTTATAATGACTGACTCCAACTCCCTCTCTGATGGATAGCTAGTGGTACAATAATCACATCTTTTCTTAGGTTCTCTTATTCTAACCCCCATGTAGACTATTCCTTTCTTGATAATACTATATATTCTTTATTTTAACTAGACACAATAAAACTGAGGTTATAGCTTTTCATTTAATCATTTTGTCAAATGATGCCTCGACTCCTTGAAGACCACCTCTTCTTTTCCTTGGCTAATAGAGACTCTAAGATAACCTAGTTACCTTTTTCCAATGTTATTATCAATCAATCCCCATGAAGGTCAAAATTAAGCCTATAATTCTACCTCATCATTCTACCTTATCATCTGCAAGATTAAAATGTCAACAAAACTAATCATCAGAAGTTGTGCTCTTAGCTAAAACAGCATTTTCATGTATTATGTCAAAACTCAAGACATACTTGTTGATTTGATTCCAAAAATTTTCCTGGGACTACTCCTTTGTCACAGGAGTACTATATCACAGAACGCTACCCATTTTCCTCATTAATGAATTAAATATTAATGAAGAGGGGAATAAAAAATGTTTACTTTCTGCTCTATTTAAAGTTGAAAGTCAAAATCAATGCACATGGAATTAACGGATGGGTCTACCTTTCAGGATGAAACTAGGTAATTAAGAAAGTATGGTTGTTAACTACAATCCTTGTTTTGGAGTGTACTGTATGGTGCCATAGTTGGAAGGTAGGACCCATTCTTGAAGGTAGCACCAGTTGGTGGCTTTAGCTCATCATGCCCATATCCCTATCAGGTCCACTCCCCCAGTCAGCTCAATCTAAATAAAACAGTGTTTGCCATGTGTGCAGGGTTTTAAGACAAGCATTCCTAGTTCCAAGCAGGTTACTGCATCTGAACTTTTCCTGGGACAGATTTCATTTTCTGAGGCAAAGAGTTGAGATGCATAGATTTATTTCATGTCTAAATAATCAATGGGTTTTGAGGAAAGTGGACCATTGTCAGCAGAACAGAGCTAGTACCAGAAACTTTCCACCTTACCATGGCTGAATCCTGGGGCTGGAAAGCTACAAAAAGAGGTCATAAAAACCACTGCTGCATGTAGCTCATGAAACAAAGAGCTGCACCGTGATCTGCCAGACCACTTGTGGCATTCTCTGACCCACAGCTCACTGAAAAGCTTATATTTGTATTTATTTCCATTTTCTCTACTCTGCTCTGAGGTAGCCAGTTTCCTGGCACTCCCACAGTCTGTGGGATGCAGCTGTCCAGGCGTTATTATGACAACACCTTTCTTATTTCAGTTCCCCACCCAGAGCTCGGCTGCCAATGATCTTTAAACACAGTAACAGTACAGTCAGAATTCACAAAGGAAGCCAGAGGCTTCCTAAAGGTCACATCGTCATTGGACCATTCAGCTTGCAGTCTCTACTATAACCTTAAATAATGTGTACAAACTCTGGTACAGAAACGTTCGAACACAGTTTTAGAGAACACTTCAGTCTCAGCCATCCCCTGATGCTCCTCCTCACTTAGTGCCCTAATGAGCCCAAACAAATGAGAAAGTTATGTTCCCCATGTTGAGATACTATGAGAGAAGATGTAGGTGAGAACTTCACAGTTGACAGGTGTTAAGAGTGGCTGCACGGGGATGACTGTATTTCCTTTTGGTGAGGACATTAGAGGTGTCAGGGGCTATGACCATGGAGTCACTGAGCACTGACTGCAAAAGCAGCAGAGGAGAGACCACAGCAGTGAGCCACAGAGAAGGAACAAGAGCATCCATGAAGAATCCAACAGGATCCATTCCCAAGCATATGTTGAGCATCCCCAGCTGACTCCCAGAACTAGTTGTGAATTTGAGGGAGGTAAAATTCTAGCAGAGTAGATAGTGTTTGAGCCAAATAAATGGTGATTTTGCTATTAGTTACTGTGATCTCCTTTTATCCCAGACTGAGGCAATGCAGTTCTAATAGCTCTTACAGTTTTCAAAGCACTTTAATACATGTTATCTCATGTGAGTTTCACAGTAACCCTGTGAAATAGGAAGGGCAGGCATTATTATTATTATTATTCGTTTCATACATAAAGAAACTGAGGCTCTGTTAGGTTATATGATTTGCTCAAAGCCACACAGTTAGTGACAGCAGCAGGATTTAAAAATGAATCCTTTGACTCTAACTTGAAGGTTGTTTCCTTAAACCTACAGGTTTACTAAGAATTACACACAAATATATGCTTAAACAACATACAGGAAAATAAATTCCTTATTTTCACCCAACACCCAGGGAATATGGCCACCAACAAAATGACTGCACACAGCTCAGAGAATGTCAGTTTAATTTTAAAGGTTGAGGATACTAAATACATTATGGAAAATTAAGAATACTGAACTATGTCTTTTGGGTAGCTATTTTCAAATTTTCTTTTTTTGAAAAGGAAAACATACTCAGACAGATGTATCCAGTTAATGATTTGAAATCTCAAACCACAATTTAGAGAAAAAAAATTCTGGCAGGGATTCCTAGGACTGGACATATGTTCTCGTACATTTCTTCAAAACTCCCAGGGAAAGGAAAAAAAGAACATTTCACAGTGTGAGCCATATGTTTATAACTATATTGGACTCTCATTTCAAATATGAGCTTACATGCCATATTCTGTGTTATAGAAGTTCCAGCTTATCAAACACCAATATATTTGAGCTGAAACAACAGGAGTAAGGATCAACATTGGGCGCCATGCATGGATGTATAGATAACATAACAGTCTGAGCAAATAAAGGTCTGTATCTTTGACTTAGTTATTAATTTATGCTACACCTTATTCCACAAGGACTTTGAGCAGCTAACAAAGACACACAGAATAAAACACTATTACAAAAGTTAAAAATAGGAGGAGGGAAAAAGATGGATGAAGAAAGAATGAGAGGAAAAAGAAGGAGGAATCAAGAATGAGGTTTTAGAAGTATATACCAGAGGGTCAAGGGCTCCCGTGTGCACGATTCTGGGGTACCACTGACAATGAGCACACTGTTAATGCACCACCCCAAGTGAGTAGCATGGTGGGCTGGGTATACCAAATACTTCTTATGGGTAAATCACAATTTTGGCTTGCATTTTCTAGCAAGAAAACCTAGTCAGGTCTGTGTTTAACAAGCCAGTTGTTCGGAAGAAGTACAATATTCATGGTGTGAAGATCAGAAGGGACTTTTTGTTGTTGTTGTTGTTTAAACAACAACGGCCTCCTTATGGTAAATGCAGTAATGAGCTTCACTGGGCTGTTTTTCACGAAGACTTCAATGGAGACCAATGGCATTGTACCAAGGTGCAAGTCAGTAAAAACAGTTGTGCAGAGAACAAGTTGGGAATTTAAGTTCAACACAGATTTGAAAATCACACTTTACAAACATTCCTTAAAATGTTTATTGAGTCATCTCTCCCAATCCATGTTTCATCACTCAGTGAGTGATTATATGCCTTCTCAATGTACTCTAATTACAATGAGGAAATGACATCAACCATATGGAGGACTTACATTTCCAAAAGCAAATTTCAACACTGTTAATGACTGAAGAGGTATAGTCTTACAGTAGCAGCATGATAACTGTAGGCTGGAGTTAGTAAATAATTTCTCAAAAGAGAATTGTTAGATATTACAGGATTGGTTGCAAGAAAAGTTGTAATACTTACAGAAGTCATAAACATTGATAGTAATGTCCCTATAGCAAAATGAGGAGATGTACTAGATCATTTTTTGAAGACCCTCTCCACTGTAAAACAAATATGGAAAAGAATATGTAATATACAACAGTTAACATTTTGTTAACTCTCAGAACAGACATTTTCTGGGGTTAATAAGAATATATGTTGGCTACACTTAGTAATTTATTTTGTTAAAGATATTAGGAAACCAAGTAGTTCATTTAGCATATAATTGATACATATGATGTTTCAAAATGTTGTAGAGGAGAAAATTTGGTAATACTATTTCAAAAAATTATTGCAGTAGTCTATCTCATTTCTGGAATCAATTGAGTTATCTTTACTTCTCTTTTTACCTCTCTGCTTCATTGTAATTTTCCAGAAAATCAAATCTTTCTGAGGCGAGTGAGTTGAAGTTAGTTATCAAATGGTTTATGGCTCAAAGATGGGATGGAATTATAAGAACTGTGAGGGTATGTTAATTCTCACTCTGAAAGAGGCAGATGCCAGAAAATCTCAAACCAAAATTTTAGAAAACATTTTAGTTCACTTAAAATCTGGCAGGGAACCCAATGACTTGACTCATGTGAACACTGCATGTAAGCTATGGTCAACTGTCATCTTGAAATAGTATCAGTTTGTTGCATTCTCTCCTGAGAGTCCCTCAATTTCTAATGATCTACAGATAGTCCATACACAGGGGGAGACCATTACCAAAGGAGAAAAAAAAAAAAGAAAAATGGAAAAGGGCAAAACAAATATATTCTGTATGAAGTGGAAGCAGTGAGGGACAGGGATGGTGGAGAGCAGAGGAGAGACTCCAGAGTTGACAAAACACTACCAAGTAAAAGGAACCAGTTATTAATCCTTTGATTGAGTGATTCCACTAGGAATTTGTCCTCTTGAAATAATCAATGATGGGCACAAATATTGAGCCATAAGTGGGTTCCTCACAGCATTGTTTACAATAGTGAAAACCTGAAAATAATCCAAATGTCCCAATATGGATGAAATAAATTGTGGTCATCCATGCAGTGAATCATATAGCTAGCAAAATGATGTTGCGCAAAAAATATTTAAAGATACATAAAAATGTGTAAAAAAATTTTAACAACAGTTTAGAAATAATATATAACATCTAACCTCATCTTTTATTTTTTAATTTTTATTTATTTATTTATTTTTGAGATGGAGTCTCGCTCTGTTGCCCAGGCTGGAGTGCAGTGGTACAATCTCGGCTCACTGCAAGCTCCGCCTCCCAGGTTCAAGCGATTCTCCTGCCTCAGCCTACCGAGTAGCTGGGACTACAGGTGCCTGTCACCAAGTCCAGCTAATTTTTGTATTTTTAGCAAAGACAGGGTTTCACCTTGTTAGCCAGGATGGTCTCGATCTCCTGACCTCGTGATCTGCCCACCTCGGCCTCCCACAGTGCTGGGATTATGGGCATAAGCCACCGTGCCTGGCCCATCTTTTAAAAATATACTACTTGGGGCCAGGCACAGTGGCTCACACCTGTAGTCCTAGCATTTTGGGAGGCTGAGGTGGGTGGATCACCTGGGGGTCAGGAGTTCGAGATCAGCCTGGCCAACATGGTGAAAACCCATCTCTACTAAAAATACAAAAATTAGCTGCGCCTGATGGTGCACACCTGAAATCCCAGCTACTCGGCAGTCTGAGGCAGGAGAATCACTTGAACCCAGGAGGCAGAGGAGGTTTCAGTGAGCTGAGATCACTCCACTGCACTCCAGTCTGGGCAACAGAGCAAGACTCTGTCTAAATAAATAAATAAATAGTTTAACGTACATCTATGTATTACTTGGGTGGTAGGATTACAGGTGATTGCTTTTACTTTCTTCTTTTAAATATTCTACTAAACATAAATACTTCTTTCCTTTTTTCAAAATATTTAAAATTGCTACTTAAGACAACTACAAGTGAACAGGACATTACTCTGGCAGCTTCATAATCAGCAAACCCCTGGGCAAAAGATCTAGCCTGATACTTTCTTTCTCATAAAAAATAGCACATTAAAGTTTTCCCTAGAACAACAATGTCACCTTACTAACAGAATTAGACCAAACTTTGGTATTCACTTTGCAGATGACTTTGCTGAAAATGCATCTATTCTAAAAAGCAAGGGCATATTTTAAAAATCATTACTATTTACACCCATTCTCATTTTGATTCAATAGGTTAATTGAAAGATTTGCAAATTATACTTAGGGGAACTTTGTGCTTCATTGCTGCCAGTTTTTTCCCTTCTGATATTAGCTGGTTATTCCATCTAATATATAGTCCTTCTAGATAGCTGTCATACTGACAGAGCAGGAGCCTGCACAGAATGCAGCTGCCAAGAAGACTGTGGTTTCTCAGAGGGTTGCAGCAGCTAAAAGCAAAGATAAATGTGCTTAAGCAGGAAAGGAAAACACAAACAAAGATATAAGAGCTCTGCTGGAAGAAATCTTTTACAAGGGCCAGCTGCCAACTTTTGGTGGTTTATAAATCCAAAGAGGAAAGCCAGAGCTTCTGAATTCCATATAATGTTCCAAATATTACTGAGTAAATATGTTTAATTATCATCACTTTAAAAAATTTCATATGGAGGAAAAATTATATCTTTTGATGAAAAAAAATCCATGAAAAACCTTAGAAATCCTAAAATACTCTGAAGCATCTGAGATAGGCTCCGAGATTAGCTTCACAGCACTGACCTCTATGGTGATCTTGAATACGAAAGCCTTCATAAAAGAAAGGAGGCTGTTTCTGCAGCTTCCTCATTACCTAAGGTATTGGAATACAGAACATCAATTTTCCCCTAAAATACTCCCCAAAACACTTGTCACAAAAACAGGCATTCTTTTCTCAATCTTCAAAACTCAATTGCATAGGAGCAATCTGACTGAATCCCTCAGGTACCTAATGTCTCATTTTCTGAAGCCGATGTCAATCTGCTATATCTTTATTCCAGAGAGCACATGCAATTATAAGGGTTATTGCCACAGTTTAAAGGGAAAAACGTTTCCCCTGTACCTCCAAATTATCTCACTTTAATTTCAAAGATTTCCCCATGAAATCATCCCTATCTTCACATATTGCCCATAACAGTTGCTCTATACTTCTGCAGAACGGTTAAAACTAGTGGCTATGGATCCAAGTACACTTGATTATCTTCTTATATTTTTCAGGTTCTAGAAATATGCATACATTTATATCATCTAGTTCTTTCTTCACAGGACCTTTGTAAATGACTTCTCCCACAATCAGCTGACGAGGTGGGGTGTCTCTAGTTTTACAGGATATGAAACATCCTAGCATCATGACTGCAACTTTTGATCCTCAAAAACCATTCATTTCTTTTCCTGCATGATTACAATTGGACTTTTTTGTATGTTTCTTTGAGACCAAGGTTGAAGTAAGAAACAGGTGCAATGGCTACTTGGAAAGAATTTAAATTGCTTCTGTTGAGGAGGAGGAGGGAAGATTAAATCTAAAATTAATAAGTATTCCTGATAAAAGTCAAAGCTGGTTACCAGGACATTAAACAGATTCAATACAGCATCCAACCATTTAGGAAAGGTGATGTACTTGGGGCCTGAGGATATGATACTATCACATTTACATGGTCATAAGGACCTTTGAAATTCAGATTAGGTCTGCTTATCAGCAGAGACTATTTCAGCGCTAAATCTAATAAATATTCCAGTCAGTGCAGAAGGCCTCCTGTGTTCCATAGCTCACATCACTAACTGCAGCAGCTTCTGTTGGGTACACTTTGGCATTATTCCAGCTATAAAAGGAGGTGGAAGATAAAGTGGGGAGGGGTGGGAAGGAGCAAAGAAAGATGAATTATGGGGGGAACATATAATAATAACTAGGCCAATTTATTTCTGTTCCTTAAATGAAAAACAACATTTGATGCTTTTTGGTCTTGACATTTCTAAAAGCCACTATCAGATTTCATTTTTGAAATAAATTAACAGGCAAAAAATACTTCGTTTTGTTCTGTGCCTCTGTTATCTGAGTGCCCCTATAATAAGCCATTCTTATCTGACAAACATCAGAGGAGCCATGCCCCTCTGATAAACATCTTCACTGTTACTGAGATTTGGGTTTTTTATAGTGGGGTACTGGGCATTTTGCCCATTAACTATACAGTAAATATTTCTGTGATTACCCTGAGCCCCATACTAAATATACAAAAATTCAGTGGATCCTTATTATTTGTGGATTCTATGTCCACAAATGTGGGTTGCCATTGGAGATGCCTGATGGGCATGCACACGAGGATGCTCTGTTTCTTGTTTCTGCTCATAGAGAGAACAAGTGTCCTATTTGCAGTTTGTTTGGTGCTACAGATGTTCTCATTTTTGTACTTTTAGTTGGTAATTTTGCTGTTTAAAACAGCCTCCCGAAAATAATGTCAGTGTGCTACCTGGTATTCCTAAGCACAAAGATGCTGTGCTGTGTCCTGTGCAGAAAATCCACGTGAGATAAGCTTTGTTTGGGCGCGAGTTAACAGTGCTATTGGCCCTGAGTTCAATGTAAACCCATCAACATTATAGGTAAAATAAAGTGTCTTTAAATAGATACATGCCTAAAACAAGGTTAGGTTTGTGCAAAAGTAATTGCGGTTTTTGTCATTAAAAAATCGCAAAAGCCGTGATCACTTTTGCACCAACCTAACATTTTTTTTCACTTCTCTTGACGCAAATTATAGATTCAATCACCCACCACTTACAAGCAAGCATTTCTTTATCTTAGGTTGACGTTAAGAACTTCTTTATATTTACTCACTTCCTTTAGGACGCCTCCTCTTTTGTAGTAGGATGGCAGGATGAAATACAATCATGAGGGTACCGTATTCTAAAGATAAGGCTGAATACCACACACCTGGCATGATGAGAGGACTATATAGAAAAAAAGAGCTTCTGAGGCTTCTCTATGCCACACAAGGGATGAAGGTGGCCTCCAACAACCGTGACCTCCAACCAGTGAGGCTCATGTGTGATATGCCTTTTATGTCCTTTAGCACACTTGTTCCCCACAATAACTTTACAAGTCAAGTATTATTATCCACAATTGCTAGAAGAGGAAACCAAAGCTCCCTAAATGCTCAATATTATGCTCATAACTCTTTCAGCTCTGTATGGGATTCCCAAAGTGAACCTCGTGTATTTATGAACTTGGCACTCTTGGGTACCATGCAGCACCCCTCATTTTCCGTGAGTTCTGCTTGCTGAGGTGAAGACTCTGCTGCAAAGGGGCCCCTGCTCCTGTGAAGCTGGTCCCCCTGCTGTGCCTATTCTAAGGAATGGCCATTGCTGATGACGTTTGCTGTTCTGTGCCCAGGCATGGTTTCCTGTCGCTGCAGAAGCCACTGGCTGGTAATCTGCCTACGAGTGTCCACAAACCCTCAAGTATAGAAATTTGCCATCCTTGAGTTTGACAGGCATTTTAATTGAACGCTCTTTCAGCGTATCTCCCAAGCATTCAGGTATGCATTTCAGGGGCCAGGCTGGAGGGTGATCTAAGTGACAGGCATGGTACAATGGTAAATTTTGCCCACACCATCAACAATGATCCTCTACTCTTAGGCCACACCAAGGTGGCTTTTAAAAAATTAATATATGATAATAGTACCTATTTATGGGGTACATGTGATATATGGATACATGCATATAATGGGTAATGATCAAAGCAGGGTATTTAAGATATGCACCACCTCAAACATTTATCATTTCTTTGTGCTGGGAACATCCCAAATATTCTTTTCTAGCCCTTTTGAAATACACAATACATTGTTGTTAACGATAATCACCCTGCTGTCCTTTCGACCATTAGAACTTACTCCTTCCAGCTAACTGTATGCTTATAGCTATTAGCCAACCCCTTTATCCCACACCCCAGCCCTACACACACACACACACACACACACACACACACACACGCACGCACACACACCCCCTTCCCAGCCTCAGGTAGCCATCATTATACTCTCTACCTCCATGAAATCAAATTTTTTAGCTCCCACATGAGTGAGAACATGCAATACTTGTCTTTCGGTGCCTGGCTGATTTTTAACATAATGTCCTCCAGGCTCATCCATGTTGCTGAAAATGGCAGGATTTCATTATTCTTATGTCTGTTTTATTAATAGTATGACTTCTTACAACTTAGATGTAAGCAGAGGCCCTTCTACATACAGTTGGAATTTTATATGTCCACATTTAAAGAGAATTACCTTGGGATTGATAACATACTTCTTTTGCTCCTAAGTAAAAATTTTTATTACTATAAAAATGTTTCACAAATGTATCAAAAATACAACAATTAAAACTACTGCTCTGATCAACACACTTTCCTGCTCTTTTGTCTCGTACAGTAAAAGGTCGGTCCTAGAAGACCTGGATTCATTCCTGTCAGTCACTTAATTTTATCCTGGATGATCACATACTGTTTACACTTGGGATTTCTTATACACAAAGTGAGGGACCTCTCATAGTACCAAGGGACCCCTCTAGCCCCCTTCAGTTCTAAAACTCTTTTCTTTTCTTTTTCTTCTTATTTTTTGAGACAGAGTCTTGCTCTGTCGCCCAAGCTGGTGTGCAGTGGTGTGATCTCAGCTCACTGCAACCTCCGCCTCTTGGGTTGTAACAGTTCTTATGCCTCAGCCTCCTAAGTAGCTGGGATTATGGCCACACACCACTAGGCCCAGCTAATTTTTTTGTATTTCTAGTAGAGACGGGGTTTTGCCATGTTGGCCAGGCTGGTCTCAAACTCCTGGCCTCAAGTGATCCATCTGCCTCAGCCTCCCAAAGTGCTGGGATTACAGGCATGAGCCAGTGAGATTGGCCAGTTCTAAAATTCTATGACACATTTAATATATTATGAGCAAGGTTCTTGAAGTGTCCAAGCCATTCCCTTTAAAAGCTACCACGTGACTCCCAAAGTGCAATCTTAAGCACTGGGCTCCCATCCATTCTGATAAGCAGTTTATCGGGGCCATTTGAGGAGTGAGATGAAAGCAAAGCTCTAGACTCAGAAAAAGGAGGTGAAAAGTAAAAACTCTGAAAAGCAATGTGGAAGAAATTCAAGACAATCCCATATTGCTTCAGAGAAGAAAGAAGGGAGAGAGACAGGGTGGGGGAGATTGGGGGATGGAGGGGGGCTGGGGGGCAGAGAGACAGAGGCAGAGAGAGAGAGAGAGAGAGAGAGAGAGAGAGAGAGAGAGAGAGAGAGATATGCTTACACCACCATCACTGCTAGTATAAACAGTTAGCAGGCACCTGCTGCCTACCATGTGCTAGGTGGTGAGCCAACCATGTCACAAACCTGAGGTCATGTAGAGAAGGCTGGTGAGGCTAAAGGATAAGGAAATATAGGGGATGATAAGCTTTTAGAACAAAAAATAAGTTTTCTGTGTTCTAAAAATCATGCATGTGTCTATAGAGGTATGGGGAAAGACTATGACAACAATTCACCAAACAGTAGCTGGCTCTGGAAAGGTCACTTCTGGTATGTCAGGCAAAATGGGTTTCCTCTGCCCCTGGAGCTGGCACAAACAAAGGCTAATAGAAGGAGACATTCTCATAACAGGATTATGTCCTGGAAATGCTAGCAGGGTTGAGCTTGGCAATATAAAATGGCTGACTGTCCTCTAGCTAATCCACCTGGTCCCCTGCCTGCTCCTGGGGAAACTGAAGAAGGGCAAGCCTGGTATCCTGGCTCCCAGTCTGATGCTCTCCTTGCCAGGATGGGCAAACTGTTGAGTGGCTTGTACATGAAGCGCAAGTTTTGCCAAACAGCACAAGTTGCTAAAGTGCTGGGATCAAAGCAGCATTTGCTTCTGCACCAACACTAGGTAGCCAAGTCAATAGATGCCATATCTATCGTTACTTTCCAAAAAGAGCTGTCACACCTGGCCGTGGCCCGGGGGCTGTCAAGCCACTCTACCCTCCAGGATGCAGGAAGAGGCAATACCACAACAGAAAGTATGCCACAAAGCTCAGGCTCGAGTGACAATAGCTGCATACCAGCTGCTTGCTGGATGGTTCTATTAAGCTTTTTTACCTAGAGAAACAAGTGTGGAACACCCAGGGGAGAATGTAGAAACACAGAAAAACTTAATTTTAAAATGAGAGAGACCTAGGAAGACATCTAGGTCTCAGGTTTCCAAACTTGTTGGAGGAGCCCAGGAATTTCAAGAAGGTGCCAAGAACAAAAGTATAGAGTTGTCTAGGAAGTAACTTGAAAAAGGATTCTGGGGCTTCTTGTGGTTAAAACAAGTTAGAAACATTGACAACTCCCTCTTTTTCAGATAAGAAAATTGAGACTCAGAGGGGAATATGGAAGAGCAATACCCATCTGACCCCAGTGTGTGCTCAGAGAACTCACACTGTATTAGGACAGAGATGCAAGAATCAACACCACTGTGTGTAGACTCACGCATTGTATCTTATAATGGACACTGATGGGAAAAATAAGACAATTTATCATCTTGCAGGGTTGGCTTTGCCTTATAACATTTTGCCTGGTATCATAACCACTCATATCTTAGTTACTCTGGCTTTGGGTGAATTCTTCTGATTCCATTGTATATCTGCTTAAAGTTTTACAACCATTAGAATACAAACAGTAAGTTCCTTCTGACTACTCAGGTTATCATATAGCAGATATTTTTCTTTTGAAAATGGAAGGGTGCATGGGGTGGAAAAATCGAAATATGCGCTCAGGTTGGTATATTATTTTCCTACTGAAAATTTGGTCCTAAGAATAACTTTTTTTTTTTTTGAGATGGAGTCTCCCTCTGTCGCCCAGGCTGGAGTTCAGTGGCCGGATCTCAGCTCACTTCAAGCTCCGCCTCCCGGGTTCACGCCATTCTCCTGCCTCAGCCTCCCGAGTAGCTGGGACTACAGGAGCCGCCACCACGCCCGGCTAGTTTTTTGTATTTTTTAGTAGAGACGGGGTTTCACCGTGTTAGCCGGGATGGTCTCGATCTCCTGACCTCGTGATCCGCCCGTCTCGGCCTCCTAGAGTGCTGGGACTACAGGCTTGAGCCACCGCGCCTGGCCAAGAATAACTTTAAAACAATTATTTTGTCTATATAAACACTACTTATGATAAAAGTAACTTGCTAAAGGGGGAAGGCTTTGCATGGAATAGCTTTGCGGATGTTCCAAACCAATGAGCTAGCAGTTTGGAACTTAGGTAATCAGACTGACCACAGGTCTTCATCATGTAAATACCATTCATCTTATTTTATGATGTGTTTATATTTATCTTAGCACTATCTCTAGACTTTAGAACATACGGAAAACTTTTGGGAACCCTGTTCAGTGAATTCTTGGCATTCCAAAAACAATCATTACAAAATACAGATATTATAATGAAATACCCAACTAACAAATCGGTGAACCTTGAACTCCTGGGTTTTGTTCCCACGAGTTCCTTTAATTTTAATCAATATGATGATGGTAAATTACTCCCTCCAGTTTGGAGGCTGGTTGCCTTACACCATTTAAAACCGTTTTAGTCCCACGAATATTAAAGCTGGCCAATTTGCTATTATTTTATCCATCAATCCTAAGTAATTAGTGTAGAGATAGCATTTCATACTATCCGGCCATCTATGCTTTTGCAGATGTGACTGCACTTTTGCAATATAAAATCAAGTTTTTCTTCTGTATCAGTTAATTAAAACAGAGCTCAATACAATTTTGAGTAAGTGAGCATCTTAATTATCTAAATCATCACGAAGTACAGAATCTCTGAAATTACCAATAAATCAAGTACAAGAGATCAAATTTTACTTTATAAAATAATGTTGTATTTGTCAATAATCAAACTGGAAGACTGGTGATGACAAACTTTTTCTGAGGAAACTTATTCACCTTCTGCATTCTAAAATCTATAGCAGTGGCTTTTTCAAAGTATGATCCACAGATTTGTGGGGTCCCCAAGGCCCTCTCTGAAGTTTAGTGAGGTCAAAATTGTTTTGCTGATCATATAAAGATACTATCGTTTTTCACGTGTGGATATTTACTCTGATGGTACCAAAGCAAAGTGGGTAAAACTGCTGGTGCCTTAGCATAAATCAAGGCAATGGCACCAAATGGTACCCATATTTATGCTATTCTTCAGTGCATACACTAAATATAAAACACATACCACTTACACTGAATGACCTTGATGAAGCAGTAAGTCTTCCTTGATGATTTATTAATTTTATTAAATCCTTTTAGAATATACCTTTTTAATATTCTGTGGGATGAAATGGGAAGTATGCTTAAAAGACTTCTATTAGATACTCAACTATGATGGTTGTGTCAAAGAAAAGCACCTGAGACTGATCTGTATGCTGAATAAGTTTCTATGATTTTTTTTTTTTTTTTTTTATAGAATGCCATTTTCACTTGAAAGAATCAAAGGACAGACTATGGTCACTGAGACTGGTTATCTGCAGTTTTTTGAACATGAATAAAGGGAGCCTGTCACTTCAACAAAAGCAACCGACATCACTTGTTGCCAATGACAAAACCTGAGCTTTCAGGCAAAACTAAGAAATTCGGAAATATGACAGTCTCTCAGAAGTTAAGGCTTTTCCAATGAGACCGATGATGATGTTAACAAATGTATTATTCTTATTATTATATAATGAAATTGTCAGTATTTAAAAGATCTGCATTACTTGGGAAATCATTATTTTCCAAATGACCAACTCCTGACGTTACAGAATCATACAATGGTAAAATGTCCTGTTAAAGTGCAAGACAGACTAGAAACAGTACTAAAGGTTGATTTTTATGCCTTCAAATTCTCTACTGCAACTAGTTTTTTAAAAAACTACCACTTGTTGAGTTTTAGTATAGTATCAAAAAGGAGTATCCACAATTACCTGAAAAAAGCTATTAAAATGCTCCCCCCTTTTGCAATTACATATCTGAGTGAGGCCAGATTTTCTTCATATATTTCAACTAAAACAACCCAGGGGCATAGACTGAAATGCAGAGGTAGATGTTGGAATTCAGGTATCTTCTATAAGCCAGACATTACAGAAGTTGGTAAAAATCTAGGACAATGACATTCTTTTTTTTAACTTAAAAAAATTTATTTTCCATAAAATATGTAATATGTAATGAATTTGTTCTTAAATGAATTAACGATTAAAATTTTGTTTTAATTTCAATGTCATAAATTTTGATACTTAACCCACATAAATAAAAGCCTAATAATTTGCAGCTATCTAATTTTTTTTTTTTTTTTTTTTTTTGAGGCTGAGTCTGGCTGTGTCACCCAGTCTGAAGTGCAGTGGCACGGTCTCAGCTCACTGCAGCCTCCACCTTCCGGGTTCAAGCAATTCTGCTCCCTCAGCCTCCTGAGAAGCGGGGATTACAGGTGCACGTCCCCACACGTGGCTAATTTTTTTATTTTTAGTAGAGACGGGGTTTCACCATGTTGGCCAGGCTGGTCTTGAACTCCTGGCCTCAGGTGATCCAACCGCCTCGGCCTCCCAAAGTGCTGGGATTACAGGTGCGAGCTGCCACATCTGGCCTCAACTATCTATTTTTTAAGCACATTAAAGGGTGGTCTGTAAGCTCTGACAAGCCAACATATTAAATAAGTATAGTGCAGGTCCTTGAATAACATTGCCTCATTCAACCTTGTTTTGTTTTAGTGCTGATGAGAAGAAAAAAAAAAAAAAAAAAACTGATGCGACTGCCTGGGTAGAGTCTGCATACCCTTCCCTTGTCTGCATGGGTTTTCTCTGGATATACATCCCCGAGCTGTGCCCACTACGTGAAATGCTGTGTCTACACAGCCCAGGGTGAATGAGTATGGGTGTGTGTGAGTACACCTGTGACGGGATGGCGTCCTGGCCAGGGAGGGTGCCCATATTGTGTTTTCAGCTGCCAAAATTGGCTCTGGCTACACACCACCCTAAACTGGAATGAGTGGATAGCAAATTATATGAATAAATACAAATTACTATAAAATAAAAATGTGTAATGTAGACAACAATTATACAGATGCAGGACAATAAGTGATGTGGGACAGAAGCACTCAGCAAGCTCCCCACGTTTGTTATTGCTTGTTTTTGAACTGCATATTGGTGCAAGGTACTCCTGACAATTTTCGCTTTGTAAATGTTTACTTGTTGATTAAATTCACCACCACTATGACCACCATCACTCATGGGTTCACCAAAAATTGAGTAAATCATCATCTTGTTTTTATTAATCTTTCTCAAACGTATGTATACTTCACATTTATTTTAATATTTAATATTACAAGTATTTTGGTCCTTACTTAGAAGTTTGGTGATACTTTTGTGACCAGAAATATGCCATAGGAACTTGACTCTTGTTTATGTTGTAAGGCAGAATAACAAACATAAAAAGGCATGCTCATTTCTACTTGCCAACATAATTTCACAAAGCTCTGGATTCTGTGATGACATACAGCTCTGTAAAAAATACTTTAAAGACAAAAAAAATAAAACACATGGTCCCACCACAACGCTTGCCTCAGTCACTACATTTCTTAAATGATCCTAGTCCTTGCCTTTTCCTATACATAAAATAACATTTGACAAAATTAATGATTATACTTCTATAATCTATCACCAGATATACTCTTACACTGAAACGTAGATATAATTTTACACATATTAAATCTTCACCACCTACATGTAAACTATAAACTAAAATACTGCCTTAAAACAGCCTGACAGAATTGCTTCTGGGTTATAAGCCTCAGTCTATAGTCCTCAGTAAGACTTCCAAATATAACTGATTTTAATTGTTTAAAAACTTCAGTTTTTTTTCCTTCAGTCAACAATATCAATTTGCCTATGGTAAAATTAGCTTCATTGTACGTCCTCTCCCTGAACCTACAGAAGACACTGAGCAAGGACTCGTAGTATTGTTACGTGCTTTGCCTTTGTGTAATTCATTCTGGCACTTGATGGCATGTAACTACAATATTTATAAGTGAATTTCTTATAATAGTCCTGGTAAGTATATTGTAAAATTATCTTCAAAGGTTAATAAAATAGCATTATTGATATTTTTCTTGTTACTTCAAGTAATTTCCCCCCACAGGTATTAGCAATTCTTCTAATTAAAAATACAAGAAATGGGCTGGGCATGGTGGTTCACGCCTGTAATCCCAGGCACTTTGGGAGGCTGAGGTGGGCGGATCACCTGAGGTCAAGAGTTTGAGACCAGCCTGGTGAACATGGCAAAACCCCGTCTCTGCTAAAAATACAAGAATTAGCTGGGCGTGGTGGTGGGCGCCTGGGATCCCAGCTACTGGAGAGGATGAGGTGGTAAAATCGCTTGAACCCAGGAGGCAGAGGTTGCAATGAGCTCAGATCATGCCACTGCATTCCAGCCTGGGCGACAGAGGGATACACACTCTCTCAAAAACAAAACAAAACAAAACAAAACACAAAACCAAGAAATGGAAATAAGAAATAAGGGGGATAATTCAAGAGGAGAATTAGTTTAATAACTTAGAATAAAGTTTGGACAAATATACACCAAATTCTGAGACGCCCTCAGTGGCTACCAACTGGCCGAAAGGTAGAACTAGAGAAATAGCAGGATTGGATCTTTTCTCTTGTATAGTACAAAAAGGGTGGCTCCCTCCACTCCACTCCTGGTATTTGTTATTTAAAAAAAAAAGAAAGAAAAAAGAAAAGCGGGAGGAGGGGGAAGAGAGAAAGAGTTATAAATGCATCTGTAAATGATTACTGTACTACCAGCAACAATATTCAGATCTGCCCCGATGGAGCCTGTGAACCTTCATGTAACCCTCCACTAATCTAATAACTATCTTCATCTTACTTAGGACAAAGTCCTCCTATCTATTTGTCCCATTCCATCAATCTGTTCCAATTCTTCCCCTTAATCCTATAAATGCATCTCTGTGATTTTCATTGTGTCACTCCCTCCTCCCACAACGTTACCTCGATCAACCCTTTACAGCAGGGATTTTTAATCAGGGGTGATTTTGCCCTCCAGGGGGCATGTGGCAACATCTGGAGAACTGGTTGTCACAACTAGGGAGGTGGAAGCGGGTGTACGTGTTCCTGACATCTAGTGGGTAGATGCCACAGATGCTGCTAAACATCCTACAATGTACAGGACAAAGAATTGTCAACAAAGAATTATCTGGCTCAAATATCAAGTGCCGAGATTGTGAAACCCTGTCTTAGGAGGCAGGAAAAAATCCTGCAATAATGACACACTAAACCTTTGCCTTTTACCTTTTTCTAACTCTCCCTCTAAAAAAAATCAATGTCCTGTAGCAAACTGGAACACAACCTCTTGGCTGTTAGCATCCCTAACAAGGCAATGGGTGTATATGCCAGAATTTGAGTCCCAGGATATCCATCTTCGAGTTATATGACCTGCAAGTGTTCTACTTCTTTGAGCCTCACTTTCATCACCCAAAAATATAGTGAAATTGAAAATATACTATCTCAGTATGGTTATAAGCATAGAAGATAGTATATTTAAAAACCCAGCATACTGCTGGACATATAGATGTAACACAGGGACAGTGATGCTGCTGATCCTTACTGTCACTGACTGAGTCCCCCTCTCCCAACCCCATCTCCATCAGCTGCTGCAACAGAGAGATAAGAAAAGCAGCAGTCACACCAACAGAGATAATTACGTGGAAGTGGAAGACACAGTTTAGACCTCATTTGAAGTGACTGAGAAGTATTCCTGAAAACCATATAAACAAGTGTAAATAAGTACACTAGGGGTGAATCCTGCTTTTCTGGGCCACTCTACGTCTGTTGGTGCACCCCCTTAGCACACTGTTAATTCCAACACTTCCTCTCATCAGCCTCAACATCTGGCATATGACCCTGGAGCCAGAGACTAGTACCACAATGACAGAAGATGTGAGGTCAAGAACCAACCAAACTCTAGTCTAGGTAACATTATTGTCTGCCCAGAAGATAGGATAGATTCTTCTTTGTATTTGATTTAAATAAGAATACCCAAGCCTGCTTTCTTAAGTAGTTGTGTTTACACAGACTTCAATAGAAGTTTTCAAGAGAGTTTCTCTGTCCTCCTTTAATGCCCCTTCCCCAACTCAATCTCACTGGGAGAAGAAATCAGCCTTAAATATCTTCCTTGGATGGGGACCTACTCCAGCAGGCCTGCAGCTTACCATGTGTGGACTCTGGAGGGAGCTCCTACCTCACAAAAGATGAAGTACATCCTTCTACTGAAGCCTACAATGCTTTCCTTTAAAGTGCCAGTTGTGAATCTCCAGGGTCTTAGGAATGCGGAGTTTAGATTCTCAAATCGTTCTCTAGAGCCCTTATCATGGTTTTGGTTTGCTCACTGGGCCTTTCTATTCTGGAGAATGCACGGATATTTTCCATTTGATTAAAATGGCAGTGTTCATTCTAAAATAAGTCACCAGGCTATTAAAAATGTGATTTTCCTCCTACACAATAGCTACATTTTGAAGAGTGGAATCTCCCCTAGGATTCAGTGAAGAGGGAAGCAAAGCTACAGGTCATTTCCCAGTGACAGACTAAAAGTTTACTGAATGTAATTAAACTATATTATTTATATAATGTTAACTCATGTAATTAGCTTGGCTTTGGTGTTAAGCCATTTTTCCTTCTTAGCACTTTCAACTTATATCTTGCAAAAATGATGAAAGACTAAATCTATTTATGATACACCAAGTGCACCTTTTACATATTCAGCTTAAAATGAACAAAGATAATTAACATATTTATAACTGCATTCAAGAAGTTATATAACAATTATTCAACCATTATTCATATTACTACTTCTACAATCCTTTCTGAAGAAAAAAAACTGGTGTTTATGATCCTGCTTTACAGCTCTCTCCAATGACTTGTCTTAATGATTCCTATAGATTAAGGAGTTGAAGTCAATTTTAAACTCTGAATGAGAGGAAGGAAGCCTCCCCTAATTGCCTCTAACCTGGTTCAACTACTTTTAAAGATTGCCTTCTCTCCAGCACAGGTCCTTTTACCGGATATTCCAGAGGTAAAGATCTATATGTGTAAATGTAAAAAGGGTGAAGTTATCTGGAGTTTTATAGCCAACTATGGCAAAAGTGAGTCCTGGCTCTAAACTGGGCCAAGTTTCTCCCCATTGTGGCCATATGTAACTCCTTGCTATCTGTTGAGAGTGGTCTATTTTTTTAGAATGGTTGCTCTGCTTCTAGAATAAATGGAGAGGTAGGGGATATTCCTTCTATATAAATGTTGGTTTATGCTTGGATTAACAGCTAGACAGTGTCATGTAAATTATTAATCTCAAATATAGAAAATATCTCCCATTCTTCCTTTTATATTATGGCTATATTATGCAAAGCACTCATAGCATAGCCCTAAGCCCAGCAGTCTGACTATGCCTGCCTTTTAGGTGCAATTACAGGCATTTCTGCCTTGTATATGTAGTCCTAGTAAACTCTCTGTTTTGCAAGATTATGCGAAAGAAAGAGAGAGAGAGAGAGAGAGAGAAAGAAAGAAAGAAAGAAAGAAAGAAAAGAAAAGAAAAGAAAAGAAAAGAAAAGAAAAGAAAAGAAAAGAAAAGAAAAGAAAAGAAAAGAAAAGAAAGAAAGAAGGAAGAGAAAGAGCAATAAGACTTAAAAAAATAGGGAAAGGAAAGAAGGAAGGAGGGAGGGAGGGAGGGAGGGAAGGAAGGGAGGGAGGGAGGGAGGGAGGGACAATAAGACTGAAAAAAAAAATAGGGATAGGAGCAGACCACACAAAACTTAAGGACCTTTGGGACCAGAGCCCTAAGGAAACCAAAACCAATCAGCACAGTTAAAATTGCCACGAATTTTTGCATTTCGTATCACAGTTCATCTTTTGCAAACTTAACACCCATAGGCTTGTGTTTTCCTTTTTGTAGGTCTTTGGAGACATTCATTTTTAATACAGAGCAATTTCACCAAAATTAAAAGTATAATCCAAGGATAGCCTTCTTCATCAATCAGTTTCCTTCTCAGTTTCTTTGGATGCACGTGCAGCTTCTTCAGACAGCTAAATATAGCGGCAAGTAGAGTGAGTGGGTCTTAAAGCCAGTAAACTTCCTATTTCTTTCACTAAAGAAAAACACTTCTGCAGAAGAGAATTTTTGTCCCCTTAAGGTCTTCATAAATAATTTTTTATGGCTATCTCTTTAGCTGTGAGAAACCTTATTCCTGATCACTTCCAAACATTACTATGCGAGAGGAAATCTATGAACCACAAAGACTTACACACTGAATTGATATAATTTCCCTATTTACAAACGCACAGGAGTCAATATGCATCAAAGAAACACATATTGATACAACCATTAGACAGCCTGTATCTAATGGTTCTGGAATAGTCTGAGCTAAATTACCACAGGTGACCATGCTGACCCACTGCGGTAAAGGGGCGTGTGTTCCGCGATCCACACTGCGCTCTAGCACGTCTGGGTCTATTGGCACAGGCTGTCTTTTGGAAGGAACTGATAACCTTTTGGCAGAGAACAATGACTAAATACTTTGAAAAGACTGTTAGCTCAAACACTGAGATAGTCTAGGAGGAAAGGGTACAAAAAACATCCCTTAATCTCTGTGTTAGTGTTTCCCACGGGCAAACGACTTATTCTGAAGAGAAAAAAAGAGTCAAGGTTTTCCTGAAATTGTCTGTCACTGGGGTGGGATGTTATGGGATATCTAGTGGTGCCACCACAAATATTTTTCAAACTAGTCTCCAGGAAACTTATTCTAAATTCATAGCTGGGGGTAGAGGGCTGTGAAAATACAATAAATGCAATGTGAGTTTATAACTTTTTATCAGGGGTACTTTGTGATTTGTAACATTGGTGGCAGAGACAGAGGGATGAAGGAGGGAAATGAAGATAAATCCTCTGTCAATAGAGCAACCTGGACAGTAACCAGAGAGTGGGAAGGCTCTCATCAACCAAAGGAGGTCTGGGAGCAGAAGGACGTTTCCACCAAGGGAAGGGAGCCATCTAGAACCTATCAAGGGTAAGAAGGCAGTTCAGGGAGAAAGGGATTCAAGACTGCTGCTACTCTGCTAACGGAGGTTTAGAGAAACAAATTACCTCAATTTCCAGTTTTTGTAGCCTCACTGAAATAAATACGGTACCTCCCTAAACTGCTGTGGAAATGAGAGTAATGTAAGTTAACCCCTGCTTTTTAAAATAATTTCAGTTTGTCTAAATACGTCTGTTGTTAGCCAGAACCTTAAACAAAAATCAACTTGAGAAAATTCTAACACGCAATGTATATATGTTTTTGTGTTTATATGTGTGTGAAGACGAAAAATAGGCATCAGAACACAAGGACTTATTTTAAAGTAAATCTGGAAAACCCCTGAATTCACAAAGTACTCTAGTTTCCAAGAGTCAAAATTTTCAGGCCAGTAAGCAACCTGGGTCATCTGAAACCACTTTCAAATGTGTTTTCTTAACATTAGACCTAAAGTTGCCAAACTGTAGTCTGAAAAATGCAATATATTTTGGGCAATCTATGTAAAAAAAGGATTGTGTGTGAAAAATTGTCATCAATTAGTTTGGATGGTCAGATAGAGCCACCATATATTCCAAAAACAGAAACTAGGGCAAAGTACAAATACCTCTGCATAAACATGATTCATATATGTATGTGTATATATGATTTCTATATATTCTAAATATTTGTCTTAACGTTTTATGAGTAGCTTTAAGGTTTTAGCTCTAGCTGAAATTTATGGATCAAGATAAGTAAAAACAAATTAAAAGGAAAGCTATAGTATTCCAACTAAATCAATGTTTTAAAAATAGCAACCATTTTATAAATTATAGCAATATGTTCTAAATAGCTTGGTAGATATTAAAGAGAACCTTTAACATGGATAGAGAATAAGAAAACCTCACAAACACAATTCATGTTAGCTTAAATTATAGTATAAGAATCAATATGTATTTTGGACTCAGGTAAGAGGAGAATTATCTGGCATATAAGGCATAAGTGTAAATGTAAAATATATTTTAAAAAAATATTTCCCATAGACAAGCTTAAGAAAGATACTAACAATCTTACTAACATGTGCATAGCTCTTAGAATTTTCAAAGCACTTTTACATCTATCATCTCACTTTATAATTGCAACTAAGATAGCTTTCTACAAAACAGAAATGCAAAAGGTGTGTAGGTGGGAGAAAAGGTTAAATATTAGAAGCAAATGAATTCATTCAATAAGTCAAAACATTTAATTCACTTGTTTGAATCAAAATACCTCTGATTGTCTGCTTTGTTGGGCAGAAAAAAAGGGTAAGAATAATTTCCAAGTGTTTGCGTCAGCAGTTCACAGTAAAAAGAAATAAAATCCCAAACTTTATCAGAAGAAAATCTAACCTATCTACAAATAGAACTTTCTACTTCTTCCCATAAACAGGCTCCTCATCCTCACTGGCTCTGCATGAATTCATCTAAACCAGGGGGCAGACCAGTTCAGGTAAATGAGTTTTGGGCAGAGTGGCTTGTTCTATCCTAACCAGCCTCTTTCTGTTAATGGCACCACTCCTCTTTGTGTTACTGAGCTTCAAAGCCTTGGATTTATCTTTGATTTCCCCGTCCACTCCATCACCTCCCAAAGCCTACTGCTTCTAACTCTTTTGTTCTCTTACATTGAATATCCTCGGTTCTATAACCTCCACTGGAGATCCCACTCGAATGCCACTAACCCTCTAACAAGTCTCCACCCCCTAATCTACTCTAACACCTCTACTAGTTTGAAATCCCCAAAGTTCTCTTTATAAACCTTCAATAGGTCTTCCCAAATACCAGATTCAATGTAGGCTCTGTGAATGGCATGTAGTCTTCCAATGCCCTACTATCTTCCCAGCTGTATTTCTCTCCACATAACTCCAGATCCAAGGAAACCGGATCCATGAACTATGTGTTCATGTCTTCTACTACATGTTCATGTGCCCTATTCCTAAAGACACCCTACGCATCCTTCAGTGTCTTCCCTAGTATTCCCCTCAACTATCATTTTCTTTTCTTTTCTTTTTTTTTTTGAGATGGGCTCTTACTCTATCACTCAGGATGGAGTGCAGTGGCGTGATCTCGGCTCACTGCAACCTCTGCCTCCTAGGCTCAAGGAATCCTCTCACGTCAGCCTCCCAAGTAGATGGGGCCACAGGGATGCACCACCACGCCCAGCTGGTTTTTTTGTATTTTTGGTAGAGACGGGGTTTTACCATGTTGCCCAGGCTGGTCTTGAACTCCTGGACTCATGCGATCAGCCCACCTCGGCCTCCCAAAGTGCTGGGATTACAGGCATGAGCCACCATGCCTGGCAAAGTATCCTTTTCCGACTTCCCTGTAACTTGACCTCTCACTCCTCTGAACCACATTATTAAAAGACCTTTCTAATGGTTCTACATTCTGCCTTACATTATGGCATTCTTTCATTTCTCCCTAGTGGTAGCTGCTGAGCCCCTTGAAGGCAGGGACAGTGCATTACATATTAGAGATACTCAATATCTGTTGAACTGTGAAGAAAATCGTATTTGTATTTTATAGAAAAAAAGTGTGAAGGCAGGTGAAGTCATTCTTGGCTCAAGTCTTTAAAAAAGAAGTAGGCCTCCAGTTCACTGAAAAGACTGTTACTCACCCTTTTAACAAGCAATCAACAGCCAATAAATTACTCAGTCAGTGAATGTAATTCAAAGCTATCACATACAGAAGTGTGAGTCATGCCAACAGCTGGACACTTCCCTCCTGCTTCTAGGGAAGAGAACATTCATCTACAAAGACTACAGAACAGCCACAAGAACGAACAAGCTAACCACAGTGTCAGATGTTACAGCTGGACAAACAGCCCGAGCCTGGTCTCTAAGCTATGCAGGTGCCTCATTTCTATGACAGACAGAGGCAGGAGAACAAGGCTGTTAGGGCCTGTGTTCTGAAGCGGCAAAAAGCCAGCCACAAGCAAGCCAGCTTCTGAGGTGCTCCCAGCACATTCCCTATGAGGGATGAGGATGAGGAAGGGTGCATCCTCATGTGCACAATATGGATGTACGATATGTTTTCAATATGTTGCCAGTAAAAGCAGACAAGTGCTAATATGCATATTAGGTAATATGCAACACTTAGGCGATTTTTATTCATGGTTGGTTTTTATTTTAGAGAAAAATTCCAAAGATTGTCCACATTCTAAAGTATAAATAATTTTACTTAGAAAATTATGTTATACTCTGCACTGAATTGTAAGTGTTCAAAAAGGAATGAAGTCTGTCTCATTTTTTTTTTTAAGTGTGAGACAGAATCCAGTTTAAAAAATAATTTGGATTCAGTTTAAAAAAGTTTCTGGGATTTATTATATTTGGGCATTTTGAAATATTAAAAATGACTTTTATCACTAGTATAGGATTTCAAAGAGAGGCTTAGGAGCATTTACTAAAATAGATTTGGGCCTTTTAATTTTATTGGAGACACAATATTTACAGAAATAATACACAAAAATATGCAATGTCCTGTTTCTAGGCACTGCTCCAGTTGTGCCAGAGGAAAGAACATGGGACACAACTGGCTATGCAAGGCATGGAAGAAGGAAAGAAAGGAGACGGGAAGGAAACCGCGGGGTGAAAGGAGGACTCAGAGATGCGAGGTTCCCATGGAAATCAGTGTGTCTGAAATTTTTAAAGGAGATGAAGGCTTTAGCATCATGGAAGGTACTAGTGGAAGCAAGAGGATATAGATAAGGCAATGTGTGACATTCATATTTTCCAAAAAGCAACAGAGCCTATCAAAGCTACATAGTAACTGAAAACATCTGAATGTTGACAACAAGGTAATGAAGAAAATACCATAGCAGTAAAAACAGCTAATAATACTTAGGTTTCTAACCAACAGGCTAATAAAAGACTTTTTGTAGTCAATTATGTCATTTAACTCTAACGCTAATCCTGAGAGATTGGTATTGTTAGATCTGTCTTAAGGTTTAGGTAACTGAGAGTTAGAGAGGATAAGTAACTGGTCAGAGATCTCACATCTAGTGATGGCATTAAGGTTTGAACCCTGGCTGATTTCATTCATACATTCATTCATTCTCGACGGATATTTACCAACTGGGTACTACTACTGAGTTCCTACTTGTCAGCTACTAGGCTTACAAATAGGCATGGTTCTTGCTCTTAGGAACTTATCTAATGAGAAAGACAGCCAATAAACAATTTAATAAGCCAATATCTAATTATAAAATTTGATAAATACCATGAACAAAATGGCTAAAGAGAAGTAATAGAAGTAATAGAGAATAAAGTGGGGCCTTAGCAAATTAGACAGCATGGTTAGAGTAGTGCAAGTGAGCCTAAAGGCTGGGAAAAAGCCAGCCAGTCGTTGGAAGAAAGGCAGGCATTCGTGGAGGACGGAAAAGCATATGCAGAGGACCTGAGACAGGCCAGCACAGCTGGACTACGTGGGCAAGAAGTATAGGAGCAAGAAGAGGTCTGCAAGGTGGGTAAGGGCCACAGCATGGGGGCTGCTGCACGTTAGGAGTTTGGGTTTTAAGTGCAATGGGAAGGCACAGAATGGTTTTAGATTTGGGTTTCTAAAAGACCACACTGATTTGTGTCTCAATAATAGATAGTAAGAGGCAAGAGTAGAAATGGAAAGACCAGTAAGGAGACTTCTGCAGGATTCCAGGAGAGATGATGGTTGCATGGCCTCAGGTGGAGGCAGACGAGAGGAAAGAAGCGGACCTCAGAAGTGATCTGGGCTACATTTTGGTGGTAGAACCAAGGGGCCTTAGTGATGGACTGGATGTGAGGGGTTAAGGGAGGGAGGTGCAGAGGATGTCTCTAAATCCCGTGCCCTGCTTTAAGCCTTGTACATCGTTTAATTTTCTTAATGTATTTCTTATATTGAAAAGTTAGCTATATTTATAGTGGTGTTTTAAGTGACATATTTTTAAATAAACAGTTCAAGTGCTAAAATCTCTGTTTCCAAACTGCTAAGCTAACCCTCTGACTGTAACATCTGCACTGAGGTACACTACTTAGAGAGAGATATATACCTCAGGCGTGCAGTGACGGAAATGAAGGGGCTTTCACACCAAACCACCTAGGGGTGACTCGGCATTTTGCCATTCTTCTGGGTAAATGCAAAGAAGTCACAACTCTGTGTGAGCCTCAGACTTCACACACTCAGGTAAGAGCTCTCTCACAGTTTGGTTGTGAGAATTCAGTACCTTATACTAAGTCCTGGCCTGCAGCAGACCTTCCCTTCTCCCCCACTACAGTGATGAGAATGCCACCAGTCATTTTGCAAAGCACCTGTGTAACCGAGATGAGGGATCTGAGTGCTACACTGAAGATAACTGAGATGCACTCTAGATGAGGGGCTCTAGATCCTGTTAGGGGTCCTAAAGGGTCCTCATATGGCAGCTCTAACTCTTTAACAGCCATCTTTATCTCCTAAGACCGCCAGATAAAACACAGAACACCCAGTTAAAATTGGATTTCTGGGAAATCCAATTTAAAAAAATTTTTAAGTATGTCCCATGCAATATTTGGAACATATACTAAATTTTTTCACCGTTTATCTGAAATTCAAATTTAATTGGGCATCTTGTATTTTTCTTTGCTAAATCTGAAAATGCTATCTATGACTAGGCAAGTCTCTACTGGGAATAAATTACTCCAAGATTCTGCCTTCACAGCCCCTGGAGATGCTCTGACTCTTCTCTGTATAAGAGGTTGTATCTCTCACCATCACCCTGCTGCACTTCCACTCCTATTTTCTTTGCACATTTCACTAATCTCTTCTCACTTTTACCAATAAAGGTATAGGAATACTTAAAGTCCATTGAATGGCTTTGTTTCGGACACAGGACTTTACTTAGCGGTCATAAAGAATGCTGGTGAGCAGGTGTATGTGTATGTGTGTGAGTGTGTGTGTACATGATACGTGTATGTGGGTAGGTATGGGGGTATGAGCACCTGCTGTATTAACCTTTTGAAAATTAAGATGATGCTAACAGTATGTCATCAGGAATACATTCTGCGTGTTTTCTAGTAGCAGTGAATTAAATTTCCAACTACATTCATGAAAGCTATGTAGATCCTATAGTAGTAGAACGAGTTATTGAATAAACTGAAAGAGAAAAGTTTTGAGTTCATTCAGTAATCACTATCCATCAAAAGTTAAGAGCTGAAAATCTTTCATTTAAAAATCATACTACGTGAAAAGAATTGGAAAGCTTAGGTCAGAGTTTTATCTATCTGAGTGTTCCTTTTGCTGATAGTCAAGTGTTTCAATTCCCAGTTTCAGTACTGAGGAAAAAAATTTGAGGAAACATAAATCTAGTTCATTATGCGAGATGCCCAGAACACTGTTACTGTTTGCTATTGTTCCACAACAAGATAAGGCACTTGCTCCAGAATGAAAATCAACAAATCAAGGAAGTTTTGCTATTAAAAATTTGTCAGTTAAACTAAACAACATATTTAATAGTGTAGTTGACTTACATCCTGGTGCAAGCTCATTTTCTCACTTGTGGACTGGTAACAAAAAATTCATAGACCAGTGCCAGTCTGGGGACCACGGTTTGAATAGCACTGATGTAGAGGGCCCCAGAATTTTATACAGCCCGCCTTCAATACAATGGCGTAAATGTAGGGACTGCCTCCTTCTGACCATTTTGCTGTTCAAAGATCCTCTTATTTCCTTGAAATAAAGGCATCAATAATTTCTCCATTCTAACAATCTAACTAAACCTAACAACCTATGAAAACAACAGCTGCCCCATTGTTAGAAAGAAGAGGATGTGTGCTTACTCTTCTTGGCGTAAGTCATTGACGCTGCGGTCCAGTGAGATCATGTCACTTGCCACCATGTTAAATCCAAACTCTTTAATGCTGGCTTGAATTGCATGTTTGAATTCTGGTCCCAAAACCAATGGCTTGGCTTTCTCTCCAGGGCCACCAACCACTCCAGGAGGCTCAGGTTCTTTGGGTTCAAAGTTACCGAGGATCCCTGGGCGAAGCACAGGATCACGGTAGGTGAATGTCTGAGGCTTAAATGTGAGATACTGCCTCTGCATGATATCTTTCTGGGAATCTCCTCCAGCATGGTGCTCTTGTTCATTTTTGGCCTTGTTTTTTCTTCTAATAGACTCTAAGTCCACTTCTACTCCTTCAACATGAGGCCATGGTACCACAGGTTTGAATCTGTCCTCCCCAGGAGCTAGTCCATTGCCGCCTCGGTTGGGCATGGGGTCATTGACATCTCTGTCTTCCTATACAAAAGGGAGGGGATATACAATGAGTATATGAAGGCAAACCACCACAGTTGAGTTCATGAGACCAATTTTCAGGTTTAAAAAAAGGCTGAGGCAACAATAAAACAGTTTGGAATACAAGCAGGACATTAATCAGGACTTCCCATTAGAAGATAGCTTTCAGAGTAGAGAGGAAATACCAAGAAATAGGTTATCTCCTCACCTTACTGTTTCAAAATTAATGAAAGGATGCATTTTTACTTCTCCCTTTACAAACCTACCTCTCTATCAAAGGCCCCTTAATAAAGCATGTTTTTAAGGGTTAGAGCAAAGTTCTAGAATCTTTGATTAAAACAGATGCTTAATAGGTCATGTTTGTACAGTATGTGGTTTTCCCAGTTGGCCTGTGTGTGATAAATATAACCTTTTGTCGGTAGCACAACCATATGGTGGCAGTGGTATTAGATGGATGTCACTGTCAGCAGGCTGGCTCAGTGCCCCAAATGGCAGAGGAACAAGGCGGGGATATGCAGAGTCCCAATTTGGTATTTTTTACTCACTGAGAGTTTATCTGAATTCAGAAGTATAAAAAAAGCTAATACCTGTAACTAAGTCAGCTTGGGCTTTTAAACTACTCCCCCATACCTAGTTTGCCCCATTCCAGAAGCAGCATGGGTCAAAACAGGTTCTTTGTACAAGGATATTCATTCACAGTAAAGGGTGCCTCTCTTTTCTGTTTGGACCGTCTTCATCACCTATGCAGATCTTCCAGTCAGATATGATCAGTGCTTTTGCTTCTACCAGCACCATTCTTTGCACAAGACACTGTTTCTCAACATTGGCATCACCTTGATGGCTTTGAAAAATGCCAATGTCTGTGTCTTACCCTCAGACATTATGATTTAATTGGTCTAAGCATTTCGATTTTTAAAAGCACTCCTGGTGATTTTAATATACATCTAAGCCTGAGAATCACTGGCTTAATGGGAGGGCTGCTCATTATAATTAGACAAGGGGATTATAGAGGACGCAGCTGGGGAAGAGGCAAAGTGCACACAGAACAACTGCAAAATAGGCTGATGGGTCTGCCACTTCCCTCCACACTAACACTGTGTGATTCCCCTACAGATAGAATTAGCTACAGATAGATTCCCCTACAGTCATAGAATTAGCACCACCCGACCAAAATCTTTCTACAGGTTTAGAGCTACCTTGAAAAGTAAAGTTTACTAGTTTGCCTTAAAAAATACAAAAGAAAGTCTCTAAGTATCATGTTGATGTGTAGGTGCTCTCTATTAGTAGTTTATCTAGAGGCAAAAATCTTTATAGAAAGTCAGTTATTTCAGATGTGAAGTTAGTAGTTAAGGGACGGCAAAGACTTGATTCTCAAAAGTTCAAAAATAGGCATGCAATGCAAAATTCAAAACATCCAAAAGGGCATGTAGTGAAAATCAAGCTTTTCTGCCTTTCCTTCTGCAGAGGTGATTACAGCTACCAACTTCTTGTGAATTTTTCTAGAGATGTGATATGCATGTATAAACATACATGTGTATATATAACAAGATAATTTTTTTTGGAAACGGGACATAGATTTTAACTAACTCATTAAAAAAGGAACCTGTAAGATATTACAACTGGTTCAAAAAGAAATCCAAAGGACAAACATAAATATCAAGGATATTGCAAAGAATTTACAAATGGATGCAAATCTGGTTAAATTGGTCACTCTGCATAGGGCAATAATCAACTGCATTCCACCAAAACAATTTGCATTTCAATGGACAAGGGTCTTTTGCATCACTCTCAGTTTTCTGTAATTTCCAGGATTGTAAAATAGGAAAGGGTGAGATAAGCTGGAAAGCTGAGTTAGACAGTCATCTTTTGGGACCATTTCAAAGTTTTTCACAAGTTCTCCCCTAAATAGAAAAGGCAACACAGCCTGATTGTATAAATGTGATGCCTTTGTTCAGGTATGTGTGGTACAGGGTAGAGAAAGCCTCTGGATCAGCCTTCTGATTGGCACATCTCAGGGACTTAGCTTGAGCCTAACCTGTGAGCCCTACTAAGGGTCAGAGTAAGTGAGTAGAAGGCTGTTTTGCTGGAAATCATATTCAAGAAGGACTGAAGATTCTCTTGGGAATTAACTAAGTAAAGTATAAGGCAAGCATAACTGTAAGAGAGAGGTAAGGGGTGATTCTGATGATGGAAAAAGTGTTTGTTTCTCCAATTTATCTCCTGGCTCCTTCCAAAATTATACTTACTTATGTTAGTGTTGTAAGTAAATTAATATAGAGCTATCATTATAAAATGTTGTAACAAACTGGTTCCAAGTTGTTGATGCTGAAACAAGTATAACACAAAAAGGAGAAAGACATTCTCCTCCACTTTAGTTTTTCCTATCACAGGCTCAAGAGAATTGGTAAACAGGGAGGTAAGGAAATGTTACTAAATACAGAAGAGTAGTTTGAACAGCTCATACGATGTCAGCATCCAGAAGCCATAGCATCCACTAAGTTACCTAATGTTCCACACAGAGGACATTGAATGTTAGAAGAATACAGAATATGGTAACATGAAATCAAATTGTGAAATACACGCTATAGTCTAGGTTGGCCTATGCTAATACCAAAATTGCAAATTTAAATATTTTTCAAATTCAACTATTTCAATGAGGGAAATTTTAATGGATTAAAAATTCATGTTTATTTTCCTCCAAAAGTTTTTTTTTTTGACTTAATGGTTCTTTGTCTAATCTTAAACTGTGGGTGTTCTTCAGGGTTCTGTTATTAGTCTATTTGTCACTCCATCCTCATGTTGGGTTATTTCATTCTCTTCCAAGCTCAGTGACCAGTTTTATAGTGATCATGGCTACAACCACTTCCCCAGCCCCTATCACCTTTCTGAACTCTAAACCTCCTAGGCAACTGCTTCCTGAACATTTCTATTCATCTCTCTCTAGTAGCTCTAGTAGCTAAATTTAACATATCAAAAACTGAACCTATCATTCACCTCACATCACAAGCCTGTCTCCTTACTTCAGGGACTGAAACCACCATTCACTCAGCTGATGAAATCCAAAACCTGCAATCATCCTCAACTTCTTATTCTCTTTTATCTACCCTTCTGACATCCAATTAATCATAAATTCCTGTCAATTCTATCACCTGCGTAGAGCCTCCATCTGGCCACTTCTTTCTATCATCCTCACTGCTGCTGCCTTAATTCAGGCACCCTCACCTCTGAACAAGATTACAATAGGAATAATAGTGATGATGGTAAACACTGTGTCCTAAAGTGCTTCACATATATTAACTTAATCAATCCCATGAGTTAGGTACTATGATTGCCATGTCTATTTTATAGACAGGACATCTGACAGGAAAGTTACCCAAGATTAGAATCAGTATGTAGTAGAGTCAAAATTTCAATCCAAATAGTCTGGCTCAAGAGTCCATACTCTTAACCACTATGACCTAGTGCTTCTCACCCTGACACATGTACTTCCTACACAGCAGCCACAGGGACTTTTCTAAAATTCATATATCAACATGTTTCTTTCCCTGCTTACAATATTCCAGCAGTAGCCCACTGCCCTCTGGAGAATATACACTCCTCAAGGGGGTTGGCAAGGCTTTGGAGCTCTAGATTGCATTTATGAAATGTCTCCATCACTATCCATGAGAGAGGAGTCAGCTAACTTTTTCTTCAAAGGGTTAAGTAGTAAACATGTTTGGCTTTGCAGACCACAGGGTCTCTGTGGTAATTATTCAAGTCTGCCTCTGTAGTGTGGGAGCAGCCATAGACAATATGTAAATGAATGGGTACGGCTGTGTTCCAGTAACCCTGAATTTACAGACACAGGTGTTGGGCTGGATTTGGCCCCCCAATCCCTGCACTAGACTGTAAGTTCTGTGAGTGCACAGGCTATGTCCATCGTACACACCACTGCATCTCCAGTGCATATCCTGGCACATAATTCCTCAATAAATACTCACTGAATAAACAAATGAATCCTAAAAGTTCTGCTTTGGAGGTAAGACAGACTCTGAAAAGAAAAGCGGAGATAAAGAATGGAAAATACAAAATAGGAGAGCAGGGCTTAGATCAGATAGACCCGTACTGGCAATACCTTATGAATTCACCAAGAACATAACTCTATATTCCCTCCACAGCATTGTACTTTTAATAATGCTATATAATAGGACCAGAAAAATTGAATTTGCTCACTTCTCAAAGACTGCATGTCATTAAATCTGAAGGCAAAACCAAATACAAGAATTGTCTGTCTAACCCCAAGTCAACTAAGAATAATCACATCAAATCTTAATTATATGATTTGAACAATGGCTATAAAGTGGTGTAATACTTTACTCCCCTGAGGAGGAAAGCTACATACTCCTTCTGTCTAAGAGTGAATGAGAATCAGTAGATGCCTCTGTGACTCACTGATACTATAATACCTTCGTAAACACCAGCTGATGCGCTCTACAGTCCAAACCAATGAATCACTGTTAAACAGAAATGGAAAAGAGGATGAGTAGATAATTTTCCAAGATCAGTATGTTCATAAAGGTGGAAATGGACTGAAAAATATAATCACTTATCACTGGATGGTAATATGGATTACCAGAAGTAAGGTCAGGGCAGTCACCATCCACCTTACAATTAACAAAGTGCCCCTTCTTACCTCCAAATCCTGCTTATACGTAATATTTTTCCAAGATGGCCATGCCTTGGTAGAGATAATATAAATCCAAAGGGATTTAGAAAAATGGTCTTTAGAGCAAATGACAGTAACTTAGGCTTGCTTGAATTTGAAATCGTAGGTGAAGCCTAGAAAACTAAGCTTTTAATGATGAGCTTATGCAGTCACACGATCTCTTGAGAAATGACTTAGCTTTAGGAAAGGGCCACTGCTTGAATGACATGCACACTATTTGGTTATCATTCTTCACGAGCCACAGAATTTAAAGGCATAACAAGCCAAACTTCAATCTGTGATTTTTAACTCTCTTGATCAAAAACACCTTTCATCAGAAAAATCCTATCAGCATCCTTTCTCTGGCTGCACTTACCTAAAAGGAGCAGAAGGAATGGGCACAGAAAGCAGATAGGGAGGTGGTAAAAATAAATAAGCTCCAGAAATTCAGAGGGAACAAGGTGTGCTAGTAGGCTGGGGCTCCCCAGACTCTCACCAACATGTGGCAGGATGTGGGTGGGAATGTGGGGTGCACCAGCCTCAGTACCCTTCTTTGTCTCTGCTTAGTTACAGCCGGATGGACTAGACATTTCCTGCTGACTGAAGACCTCCATGTCTTGCTCCTTTCAGAGCACTGAGCGATGACTGCATTGGGAGCTGTAACCCTGCTGGGCATGGTCAAGGAATTTGTCTGTGCTTAATCAGGGCTTAAAATGGATAAGCCCAAGATTAAACAGAGACCTTACCAGTCCTTGAATATCTAGAATGTCATCCATACAGGAAAGGACCCATTTCCAAGTATATTTTAATATCCCTAAACTAAAAGGAGATGGAAGGCCACTTTCCAATGGCAATGCCTCTGTTAGCAACTACAGAGGCAGAACTGAAAATGGATAAAGTATGCTTTCAGGTAACTTTATGGAAATATAAAAATTCTACATAAGCTGTGGGTGTGGCTTAAAGTATGACATTCTGGTAAAAATTATCTGCTCAAAGAAATAGACTCGCTTAGAGGAATTCCTATTCCTTGTCTTTATTTTTATTTTTTTTTCCTTTCTTTAAGTATCAGGCCAAGATATAAACCAAAGGGCAACAAAATAGAGAAAATAGTAGAGTTGACGTCATAATGCTCCACTAAAAGAAATCCAGGTCAGCAACTCTAATACTGTATATTAAACTTAAGCAGGGTAACCAGGCTGAGTACTATACAGTAAACCAGTTCGTCCCAAACTTACTTTACGGATTGAAACACTGGTACTCTTGACAATGGAGTGCAGCCTATTAAGTAATAGTTAATAGTTATATCTTTTATTTTTATCTCAAGACTTCTGATATACTATGGCAACTGCAGTTACAAGTGGGTAAGTCTGTGATGCAGTTTTAGCCACCTACTGGAAAGATTTTATCAGGTTTCTAAGTGGGCATTTTGAGCCAATTAGATGCCACCTCCTTTAACCAAATAAGCAAAATATATAATACAGTATATAGTAATACAGATCTATCCTGTACTATAGTGAAGAATACTGAAATGAATAAGTATCTTCCTAGGCTGCAGGGATCCATGATTGTGCCACTGCACTCCAGCCTGGGGACCACAGCTGTGACCCTGTTTCAAAAACAAAGGTATCATGCACACATACGTTTATTGCGGCACTATTCACAATAGCAAAGACTTGGAATCAACCCAAGTGTCCATCAGTGACAGACTAGATTAAGAAAATGTGGCACATATACACCATGGAATACTATGCAGCCATAAAAAAGGATGAGTTTGTGTTCTTTGTAGGGACATGAATGCAGCTGGAAACCATCATTCTCAGCAAACTATCACAAGAACAGAAAACCAAACACCGCATGTTCTCACTCATAGGTGGGAACTGAACAATGAGATCACTTGGACTCAGGAAGGGGAACATCACACACCCGGGCCTATCATGGGGAGGGGGGAGGGGGGAGAGATTGCACTGGGAGTTATACCTGATGTAAATGACGAGTTGATGGGTGCTGACGAGTTGATGGCTGCAGCACACCAACATGGCACAAGTATACATATGTAACAAACCTGCACATTATGCACATGTACCCTAGAACTTAAAGTGTAATAGTAATTTAAAAAATAAAATAAAAAATAAAAAATAATAAAAAACAAACAAACAAAAAAACAAAGGTATCTTCTTAAAAAGTTGCCTATATCACCTTTTTGAACACCTAGTCATCTGAATAAAAGGAAGATTTCCATTATATAAGAGCCTCCCAATAAATCTCACAATTTTGCAACTTGTTAACTAATCTTAGGTTTTTTATGCATACCATTTGGAATTCTTAAGAGAAGTCCCCATCTGTATCAACACAATAATTTTCTAAAGATCTCTGTGCATTCTGTACAGTAATTGTGATCAACTACACAACATCTAGACGAGGTAAGTTTTAAGTCTTGTGCTCTTTTCCCCCAGTTTTAATGCAATTTCTCCCACATCATTAGGATAATTTCATGATTTGCCTGACTTAACAGGAAAATTAAATGTACCAAAAACACTACATGCTCATTAGAAAAATACCAACTATTTCTTTTCATTTTTTTTTTAAACAGAGATTGGGTCCCAGTTTGTTGCCCAGGCTGGTCTTGAACTACTGGGCTCAGGCGATCCTCCTACCTCGGCCTCCCAAAGTGCTAGGATTACAGGGGGTGAAGTACTGTGCCTGGCTAATCAACTATTTTTTGTCATCTCTTTGAGTTATTGAAGATAACCTCATATGAATATTATCCAAAACCATTTACACATTCTGATCCCTGCTCCAAGCATCCAGTGCAATTCCCTGCCTTCTGGAGACGGAATTCCCTTTTTAAACAGAAGACAAAGTATGCACAGCCATCCCCCTGTTTCTAACCCCCCACAGAGCTTCTTCCTCCAGGTGAAAGATGGGGAGCTGGATCTCAATGTGAAAAACTTTGAACCGTTCTAAGCATTTAAAATCACTGAAGAAGCCAACCAAGGGTTAAACAGGTTTGTTCCCACCAGACTTATTTCAATTTAGTATATAAAAAATATTGACACATTAGTCCCATATGTTCTGTCTTTGGACGATAATTATGCACTGATGATATGCCCAGTCTTAGTGTTGCCCGGGCGTGGTGGCTCATGTCTATAATCTCAGCACTTTGGGAGGCCAAGGCGGGCGGATCACTTGAGGTCAGGAGTTCAAGATCAGCCTGACCAACATGGAGAAACCCTCTCTCTACTAAAAATACAAAATTAGCCGGGCATGGTGGTGCATGCCTGTAATCCCAGCTACTCAGGAGGCCTAGGCAGGAGAATCTCTTGAACTCGGGAGGTGGAGGTTGTGGTGAGCTGAGATCGCGCCATTGCACTCCAGCCTGGGCAACAAGAGCAAAACTCCATCACAAAAAAAAAAATTAAAAAATTAGCCAGTGTCCAATTTCCATCGTCATCTCTATTTCAACTATATACATGAATAAGTATTTGACATTTAATCTCAGAGCACTGGACATTGTGAGTGAATATACTTTTTGGTGGGGAGGCACCTCTTCACTCAGGCTTTAGGAAAATTGCTCTTCAACTGACAAGAAATATTATCTTTATTTTACCAGAACCCAATCTTAATGGAGAAGCATAACTTTCTTTAGATGATATAAATTTATTTAAAGTGTTTCAGAGATAAGAGGCTATATTAAGAAGAAAAACTTTAGAAATAAAAAACCTTCTAAGTCTTAAGTTTGATCTTGTGGAACTCTAGATTATTCCAGTGATAGGTATAGTTTAAAAGTGGTTTTGGCAGTGATATTAGTAAATATGGGTAACAAATCCATTATATTTACTCAGAAGTATATAGTACAATTTTGAACAAAATTTAGTTCATCCAAACTAAAGTACATGATCAAATTTACTAAAGTTATGCTAAATTTACTTTTAAAGAACCATAACAATGTACTGCATATTTTAAAGGCATCGGGGTAAATTACAAAATAAAAACATTCAATTCTCAACATATAAGTTAAAATTATTACTGGAAAAAAGGAGATTTCATACAAAACCCTTCTTTGCGTTAACATTATAATGTCTAATGTTCTATTTTGTAAATGTGAATTTACCATTAAGCACATAGTAGTTCAAACCAGCACATTTAAACTCAGGAACCAACTCCTGGGAAACTCTGCCCTTCTCCCATGGTCCTGGTCCTGTTTTGTTTGTTTGGTTGGTTTTGTTTTGTTTACACAGATGCACTTTCTGCTTTCGTACCTGTGAATATTTCTAACATTGCACTTCTGTATTGCCTTAGTATCTGTTTGTATGTTTCTCCCCAATCAGACTGAGGGCTCTTTGAGGACAGATAGTGTGTATTATTTATCTGTGTGTCCCGAGTACCTAGCAGACAGCAGGTACTGAGTGCATGGTTTGTTCATGGATGAGTAAATGGAGAACATCGAGGTGTGGCTCATCTATTACCCTGCTGGAATATAAACTGATTTTGGGTCTATTATCTTATGCCACTGCTGGCTTGGTTTAAGCTAGCATTTTGGGAATCCAAATGAGATAAGTGAAAACATTATTTCCCTACAAATCTAAAATTTGAATAATCCTTTTTTTAGTTTCTTCTCTTCCTCAGATTTGGATAAATCATGTTGGCACTTCATGGAAAATGAGTACTTTATTTAAACATGAAAAAGTAAATCTGCTGATGTTAGTCTTAGTTCTCTTGGCCAATTTATCTTGCAAACAGTTTCCTGCTAAATCAGGTCAGAAAAACATGAGTTAATACTCAAGTGGGAATAAATTTTAAAAACAAGCAAGTAATTAAAGGACCAAAATACAGGTTAATTTTTGCAACAGAAAAATAAACAACAAATTGATTATCGTTTTACAAAAAAAACTTTTATTCTTAAGACTTTAACTGGAGCAGATCAAAGTTATCATCGTAAACAATTAAGAAGTCTATGTAATACATGAAATTTGAAAATATTTATGAAATCTATGTAAGTTCTATCTTTCAGAGACCTTATAAAAATTTATGCTTTGGCTCATAAACTGAATCATAAATATGCATTACAGGTTTAAAAAAATAGTTCTTATTGTGAATATTTAACATTAACTCTAGCTGATTTGAACTGAACTTGAAAAAATCAAACGTCAATATTAAATAGTCAATATATCGTGTTGTAGTATATTTCAAAAGGTGATAAAACTGTATTTGTCAAAGTTTATGCCATCATTTCAGTGGTAAGAGCACGTGTGTCAAGACAGGCCTATAAATACAAGGCACACGAATGCCACTGAAAAGCCCATCTCCCACAGGTAGTAAAAGGCTGATAATAATACTTTTTAGAAATAATAAAAGGATCTAGTAGATTTTAACTCTTCATGTTTAGGAGCTAAGCAATTCCTGAATTTTAAAAAGAAAGCTCCTAAGTAGCATTTTTATTCTAAAGATGAGATATCATAAATTACACAAAATATTTTAATAAAATAGTCAATATTTTACAAGAAATATCTTACCACATTATTTCTACAAAATGACCTGTCTAAATATAAGAAAGGTATTGGGAAAGTGAAGAGAAAAAAAAAATGAAAGCAAAGTAACAAAAGAAAGATTTAAAATAAAATTTGTGAGAAATTTTAAACACATGAATAACTTATGTATGCATATATATTATGTATGCACATGGAGAGAGGAAATATACATTTAAAAACCAAATGGCTTAGTAGGATAAGAAATAAGAAATTAACCCTGCTAAACAGACCCTTCAAAAGAACAACCACAGCATTTCATCAGGTAGAGAAAGGGGAACTGCTTAAAAGCTGAATTGATTGAAAATGAGGTCACATCTGCTCCTCTTCTGCCCACTCACATAATGTTTTGGAATGAACTTTCATTTTGTGCCAATCAACCCTACTTTAGTACTTAGAAGAGCTAAGACTCTCTCTTTTCTTGATCCTCTTCAAAATATTTTAAAATGCATTCCCAATATCAATCCCTGGAGACCACACTGTTAACACTTTTTTTTTTTTTTTTTAAATCCAGGGAAGTACTTATTTAGACCTATCCTTTGATTCTTGTTTCCAATATAAGTGCATTTTATAATCTAATACCAGCCAAAGCCAAGCAAACAGTTTAATTCTTAATCCTCCTTCACATCTGGCAAACCCAGTGAAACCACATAATGATTTCCAAATCTTACTAAAAACCTTATAGGAAATTAAAGTCACCAACAGAATCATCAATAATTCTTATGACACTAAGAAAAATATTTTACTGAGTGAGAGCAGAATGAGGTCAAATGTGGCATTTGTGTTGGGAGAGAATGTTTGTTATATCTTTTGAAAGGCAAAAAAGCAATGTCCTATTATCCCTCTAGGGGAGAAACTCGAGAATGAATATAGCACTGCCACATGAAATGTTACTACTTTCTGCAGCTGGAAATGCATAAAACGGCTCTTCCTCCACTGCATCCCTGCTTTGCCCTGAAGCACGGCTTACATAACAGCTCATAAAAAAAGTATTGCAATGTGTCGCTTTACAACACATACATTATGATTGGTATATGATAACCTTCTCTTGGAAATCTGAAAAAATAACCACCGCAGGGAAAAAAATACCTCAAAGCTTTCAGGGCAGATGTATCATTTTAAAGCCTGGAACAACATTTTATTACCATGTCATGACTAGAAATCCATTTTGGGAGGGTGTGACAATGTACCGTAATTATGTGAGACAGAAAAATACAGTCAGAGTAGATCAAGGTTATTTATGTAATAAACTTTTTGACATTTTACTTTTTAACTATCAACAGGCCTGTTCTCAAGAAGGAATGCTTATTCATAGTGATACTCTGGTTTATCATGAGTGTTATTTGTCATTCAGGTTACTATTTATATGCATCATTAAAAGATAAAAGAACTGTCCTTTTAGTTATCCAAATATTTATTACAGGTCTACTATATGCCAGACACTCTATATAAAAGTGCCATGTTATGGAAAAAGGCCCTGCCTCTAAGGGAGTCACAGCCTGGAGGAAGGGAATGCCTGAGCAGGCCTCAGTGACCTGATCTGTGTTTTGAAAATAGTAGAGGCTCCCCAGGACATAGGCGGTGGGGATGGAAGGTGGGGCATGAGGAAAAGGCACAAAAATCATAAAAACATGGAGTACTCAGAGAATGCCAAATCATTTGCTATAACAGAAGGGCAGAAGATGAAACTCGAGATACTGGCAGTTCCTCAGAGGGCCTCTTAAGAACTGCCGAGAGGTTCAGACTTTATCCTCTTACATGGGAGCCATGAGATCAAAACTGAATTTTGGAATGAGCACTCGGATAGAGCAAATGAGTGGGAAGAGAAGCCAAGATGTTGTCAGAGACATAAGAATAAACTTAAAAATAAAATACTACAGAAGGCAAAGTGGGAGAGAATTTCAAGACAGGAGTGGTCAACAGGGCTAAAAACTACAGTCACGATGTTGAAGTAACAAGAATGACAAAGTCCAAAGGTACAGGCCAGGGAAGTATGGTAATGGCCGTGCTGCAGTGGGGCCCGCTCGCCAGCTCTCTCATAGACAACAGTGGAGGCCCCAGGAGCACGGAACTATAAAGGCCTCCGGACTCCTCGCAGCTCTCTCCCACTCAGCTAGAGGACGGATCTGTCACACCGCTTTCCACCTTCTAGAGCACACAAAGCATTTTTGTGATCCCCTTGTTGCTGTGCCCTAGACATTCCTTTCAAATGCCTAACTGATGGTTTAACAAATATGTACTGAGTACCTACTATGTACCAGGTTACAGAGATACAAAGGTAAGCAAATACATCCCTGCTTTTGTGGCTCTTTCTGTCCAGTGGGGCAGACAGATAAATAATCATATAAACATGGTGCTGTAAGAAACTTCAAGGAGAATTGATCCAATTTAGGAAGTTAGAAAAGGCTTTCTTGAGACCAGGCGCGGTGGATCACGCCTGTAATCCCAGCACTTTGAGAGGCTGAGGCAGGCGGATCACGAGGTCAGGAGATCGAGACCATCCTGGCTAACACAGTGAAACTCTGTCTCTACTAAAAATACAAAAACTAGCCGGGCGTGGTGGCGGGCGCCTGTAGTCCCTGCTACTTGGGAGGCTGAGGCAGGAGAATGGCATGAACCCAGGAGGTGGAGCATGCAGTCAGCAGAGATCACATCACTGCACTCCAGCCTGGGCGACAGAGCAAGACTCCATCTCAAAAAAAAAAAAAAAAAGGAAAGAAAAGAAAAGGCTTTCTTGAGAATGAGTACATCACTGAGCAAAGATCTGAAAGAAGAGAAGTTAGTTAGGTAAAGAGAGGAGGGAAGAGTATCCCAGGTAGAGAACATGTTGTGCAAAGTGCCTGTAGCAGGAAGCCCATGCTAAGCAAGAAGAACTAGATGTGGCTGGAGTACAGAGTGAGGCGTGCCTGGGGCAAGGTGAGGCTGAAGATTAGGTAGTAGCTAGATCAAGCCAGGCCTGGTGTCCATGGTAATGCATCTAGACTTCATCTGAGAGCAGTAAAAAGCAAGTTAATAGCTTTAATGCACCTTGGAAGGGACAGAAGCATTTTGAAAACAATCCCCTGGCTGAGTAATAAGACCTGGAAACAGGCCGGAGTGACCAAGGATAGATTCGGGAATAGACAGTAGTAGTCTGGATGAGAATCTTGGTGGTGGAAGAAAAGAAGTGGAAAGTGGACAGATTCAAGGGTAAATTAGTGTCTTAGTCCATTTGTATTGCTATAAAGAAATACCAGAAGCTGTGTAATTTATAAGGAAAAGAGGTTTATTTGGCTCACAGTTCTGCAGGCTGTATAAGAAGCACGGTACCAGCATCTCCTTCTGATGGGGCCTCAGGCTGCCTCCACGCATGGCAGTAGGGAAGGGGAGTGGGTGGGGTGTGTGCAGAGATCACATGGTGAGGGAGGGAGGGAGCAAGAGACAGAGAGGAGGTGCCAGGTTTTGTTTTGTTTTGTTTTTTATAATCAGTGCTTTTGGTAACTAACAGAATGAGAACTCCCTTATTACAGTGAAGATGGCACTAAAACAATACATGAGGGATCTGCCTCCATGACCCAATCACTTCCCATTAGGCCTCACCTCCAAAATTGGGAATCAAATTTCAACATGAGGTTTGCGGAGACAGACATCCAAATTATAGCAATTAGGAAGTAAAATGAGCAAATGTGATGATGGATTGGATATGTGTGATGAAGGAGAGGGAGGTATGAAGAATGACTTTAAGATTTGCAACTTACCCAAGTGGATACTGTTCACTGAGAGAGGAAACACTGAAATAGACCAGAATTGAAGATGATGAGTTCTTTTAGATATGCTGAATTTGAAGTGCTTCTGAAACATTCAAGAGGAGACAGAAACATAGAATTTATAGCTCAGTGAAGAGGTCTGGACTGGAGAATATAATTTGGCAGAAATCGTTGTGCAGATAATAATTGACTCAAGAGCTAATAAAATGAATGATGAAGAGATTATAAAGTAAGAAAAGGAAAGGACCTTGGATCCCGGCCTTGAGGAATCCAACCCTTACGTGATTGATGGAAGAGGGTGAGACCACAGAAGAGACAGATGACTAGTCCAATATATTGAAAGAAAAACAAAAACCAGAACAGTGTGTTCAAGACAGAGGGCATGGTGAAGTATGTCAAGAAGCCAAGTAAGATGAGGATTGCATTTGGTAACGTGAAGTTGAAGCTGACTGATAACTTTACTGACAGCTGTTTTGGTAGGGTAATGGTGTCAAGAGCCCAACTGGAGTGAGTGGAAGTGTGGAGCTGGGAGATGTGGAAACGGTACAAATAAGAATAGACAACATTTTTGAAAAATGTGCCTGTTAAGGGACGAATAGAGATGAAGAAGCAGCTGGAAGAAATATTAAGTGGAATGAGAAAATTTAGTTTGTTTTTAATAGGAAAAGCTTGAAGACTTAAAAGCAAAGGCAATGGTGAGACATTTAAAAGCATGTGAGAGAAGGGATAATCAAGTGTAGAAAGTTATTGAGAATGTAGAAGGGATAGGAGCCAAAGCAGTCATGGTGACTGGCCTGGTTGGGAGGAGGATACCCCCTCTGCTGTAATAGGAAGGATGGAATTGGCGCAGATACTGGATTCCAAATCCTCAACCACTGCAGTCTGAATTAATCCAACAGTATCTTCCATTTAATCTATTCTATGTATTGCATTTAGACTTACCTCTGTTAAACACTGCGGATATATGAAAAAATACTCAACATCACTAATCAGGGAAATGCAAATCAAAACTGCAATGAGGTATCATCTCATCCGAGTCAGAATGGCTATTACCAAAAAGACAAAAAATAACAATGCTGGCAAAGATGCAGAGTAAGGGAACTCTTACACACTGTTGGTGGGAATGTTAAGTTACAACAGCCATTATGGAAAACAGTATGGAGGTTTCTCAAAAACCTAAAAATAGAACTACCGTACGACCCACCCATCCCACTATTGGGTATTTATCCAAAGGAAAGGAAATTAGTATATCAAAGGATACCTGCCCTGTCATGTTGACTGAAGCACTATTCACAATAGCCAAGATACGGAACCAACCTAAGTGTCCATCAGTGGATGAACGGATAAAGAAAATGTGGTATGTATACACAATGGAGTACTATTCAGCCATAGAAAAAAATCCTGTCATTTGCAGCAACATGGATGGAAGTGAAGGTCATTATGCCATGTGAAATAAGCCAGGCACAGAAAGACAAATACCACGTGTTCTCACTCATATGCGAGAGCTAAAAAAGTGGATCTCACTGAGGTAGAGTAGAACGATGGTTAACAGTGGCTGGGAAGGGGAAAGGGGTAAAGAGATTGGTTAATGGGTTCAAACATATACTTAGATAGAAGGAATAAGTTCTAGTGTTCAATACCACAGTAGGGTGACCATAGGGAAAAACAATTTATTGTACATTTCAAAGTAGCTAGAAGAAAAGATCTGAGGCATTTCCAACACAAAGAAAAGGAATGTTACAAGCTCACACCTGTAATCCCAGCACTTTGGGAGGCTGAGGGAGGAGGATCTCTTGAGGGTAAGAATTTGAGACCAGCCTTGGCAGCATAGTGAGACCCCCATCTTTACAAATTTTTTTTTTTTTTAAATCAGGAGGGCATGGTGGTGTGTGTCTGTAGTCCTAGTTACTTGGAAGGCTGAGGTGGGAGGATTGCTTGAGGCCAGGAGTTCGAGGCCACAGTGAACAATGATCGTGCCACTGCCCTCCAGCCTGGGCAATAGAGCAAGACCCTGTCTCTAAAAAAAAAAAAGTTCAAGGTAACAGATATCCTAATTACCCTGATTTGATCATTACACACTGTATGCATGTGTCAAAATATCCCATGCACTCCATAAATATGTACAATTCATAGGTATCAATCAAAAATTTATAAAAACCACTGCTTTCTAGTATATGTCAGGGATTTTTTTTTTAAAGAGACTGAAAGCCTCCCTAACCAGGCTCCACTATGTACTCACTCAAGCTGTCCCTGTACTCATTAGTCAGTCATGTCCCTTCAGGAGATGATTTTAAAAAATCATTTTCAGTCCTGCCTCTAGGGTTTGCTCACTTATCAGCCTTAGCCTACAGCACTGCCCTGCTTTCCTCCTGTCTTCCTTCTAGGTTCAGTTCCAATTCCATTTATAAAGACTCAGCCCCCACCATCTGCTCTAGTTCCAGTGATATTTTTCCCTCTTACGAATTTCTACTCAATATTTTTATAATTCTCTAACTGTCCTATATGTTAGTTTTTCTTCCCCAACCAGACTAAAAAGCTCTAATTGAGGAGAGTCTTAGTCTTTTGCTCCTTTTGCACAGGAAGAGCTTCTATTATGTGTCTTCCTTTCTCCTAAATTCTGTGCCATTTCTATTTTCCTTATTTCTACTCCCATATACAAAATAATAACAGTTATTCAACAGGAAACATATTTCCTGGCCTCCATATACTTAAAGGAGGGTCTGCCTTACGTTTTTTAGATGGATTTTGGGGGCAACTCATCAGTGCAATTTTTGATTTTAAAAAATAAAACTACTAGACACTGTTAAGTATGTTACATACTCCAATCCTCACAACTATCCAGTGAGACAGGACCTGTAATTTTACTCTCACATTTTATAGTTGAGGAAGTCAGAGATTAGAAAGGAGATTATATATCATTAAGTACACAATTAGTAAGCCACTGATCTAGGTTTGAACCCTGGCCTGTGACTCCTGATCCTGTGCTGGTGGCCACAGTGCTAAACAACTTCAAGAAGACTGCTTGATAATGACTTCTACTTTGTAGAAACTCAGACATTTACAAAAACAATTAACTTGAGAGGCTTTTAAAACATGCGATCAATGTATACTTTAATGTCTCTTTATTCTGCTTTTTAAAATCATGTTATAAGGCTATCTTTGGCAACCACACCAAAGTAGCAAATTCTGACACTACACAATGAGATCTGCCTGTCAAAGGTGTTTTGTTCCTTCAACGCGTTAGGTCATGATTTCCCCTGACAGCTTGTGAAATAAAGGGAAAAACATTTTTAAAAATTTAATACAAAGAATTAAGTCAGTCTGTCCCATAAGTAAGGACTAAAGTGCTTTTCATCCTATGTTAAGCACACTGTTCTGACTGAGGTATTACTGAGAATTTTTAGATGTTCAAACTATCGCTAATGAATACTCTTGCCTTTTTGTGACCAAAAGTAGTGCTGTGGCTATGGAAGAAAACTAAATTATTCACGACTGAGCCCATTCCTATAGCTTTGCTGATATTCTACTCTAACCAAAAATTTATCAAATGCCTGGTTCCATAAAGACAGCAGAAGATAATTACACCATCACAGAAGAATGTACTATATTTCCCAGGACATGCTAACTATATTATATGTAAGACCAGAGTTCCATTTTTTCCCTCCCATAATGTAAGAGGTATCAATGAGAGAAAGGGGGAAAACCCCTCACAGAGTACTTATCCAGAAATACAACCAACAGTCTGTTTTCTAGGACACATGAGAATGTTCACCAAGAAACCCAAGTGAGGATTAGGAGTGACATATCAAAACACTACTTTCATAGAGAATAATAAGGAATGTTTTCCTAATTTAGTTCCTGATGTATGTAGTAAACAGATTATACTTATATTAAAACATTAAAAATATGATAGTTAACTTTAACTTCCCATTACTTTCTATTTCCATTTCTTCATCTTGCTACCTACCGCCTTTTAGATGAAAGAAGCAATATTCTAATTTTATCATAACCATGTTCAAAATACTAAATAATTCAAGTAATCGTTTTATTTCAAAAAACTTTTTTGGCACTTTGAGAGAAGGAAACATAGCAGTAGTTGAGCAACAGGAAGCAACTCTACCAATTAACTGAAAGAAGCTAATCACATATGCTTAAATTTAGCTGCTCTGACACATTCCAACCAACCTCAGTTGATCACACATGAGCTGCTGAAGTGGTACAATTGAAATTTACTATCCGTTTGCGACGAAAGGTGAAGCTCTGGCAAATAATATGCAATCATTTATTAGAAGACTACAATGGCAAGTCTCACTGAATACCTCAGTTTTATTTTGCCATACTCTTCTGATGACCCTAAGTCATCCAGGTTTTTTGTTTTCTATTAAAAAGATTCCCTTCTTTTACCTGGTAAAATGAAGGTAAGCAGCACATTTATCTTGGTATCTACAAATAAATGAAAAAGGAAGCATGTTGTTACTACAGCACACACTTAAGACAGCCTGCCAATGTGTCAGTCAAAGCATTGCCAAAGTTGTAACAGAACCTCCAAAGGCTTACCAAGAAAAATGGAAGGGATAAAAATGAAAAAAAAAAAAGTAGTAAATCAATTTATCAGAGAAAGTACTTTATTGAACACTGACTTCCATCATGATGACTACTACAAAGACGATGATAATAGGATGAGGAGAAGGTAGAAGAACGCAAAAGAACCCATACAATGAAGCAAGCATGATTCTGCCAGCATTATACATATCTCTTTTAATTCCTGCAACAACTCTTTGAGCTAGATACCACTATTATCCCATTTCGCAGTTGAGAAATCAGAGGCACAGAGTTTAAGCAACTTGATAAAAGCTGTGCTCCAAGGAGGCAGTAAAGGTAGGATTCAAATCCAAGGTCTCTGGCTACAGATTTCATGTTCTTAACTATTGTGCTCTCTCTAGGTAGAGGGAGGCATCCATGCTTTTCAAATCCTTAACTAGAATTTCTAGGGAAATTCTAGCTAAATAAATTGATAGTTATCTTTGTAGATTGTTTAAATGTTAAAACATAAATATATTCCTTAGAATCACTGTTAATTTCAATACGATTATTTCAATAAAAATTTCCTTTATTTTCAAACCAATAAAATACTACTAACTAGAATTCACACTAAAATAGCTCAGGAAAGGCTACTGTAATAGAAGTAAATTTGTAGAAATCCAATTAGTATTTCAAAAAGTAGTAATAACTTACTATGATGCCCCATAGCACAGGTGAATACTAAGATGTAATAAATTGTAATATACTGGAAATTATATATTCATCTCACGTGACTTGATTGCTACAGAGAAAAAAGAAACACTTTATTTTCAGCTAGTCACTTTGGCACCTAGGACCATTAAACTGAGCTACTGTGCTTGCTATTCTGATTTCGCAAAAACACAGAATGGTCTTCAAAAATCTACTGTTTGTCTGTCACTGACAATATGAAGTAAACAAAATAAGGTTTTCAAATTGACACCAAAGAGGAGTTGCCACCCTTTCCACTGCCTAAGGCATGTTAGTATTCCTGAAAGGCACCCTCAATTTTGGTCACATGTAGATCTCAATAAGATCATTATTTTCAACACATTTCTTGCACATCTACTTCAGGGTATACTTGCTGGTAGGCTTCCAGGAAGTTAAAAGGCAGTGATGACCTCAAGAAGCATAAAATCTGTTTTTCAAAAACACACCAGTGGCTCCTAACCTTTTTAGGATCACAAAGATCTTAGACCCTCCGGGGGCGGGTGGGGGAGGGGGGAAGTACAAACAATTTAATGTTGGTAGAGTCTTTTTGTAAAGCCATCTGGCTGTAAGTATTAAAATCTTTAAAAGCATTCATTCCTCCTGACTACAAAATTCCAGACCTGTGAATTATTCTAGGGACACAATTCTAATTACAGAAGAGGCATTATGCAGAAATGTTCACTGCAGCCTGTATACCAGTCAATCTACTAGAAACAGAATGCCCTTAATGAGAACAGTTAGAAAAATTATGCTAACTGAACTTAACACAACTGAATAGTATATAATTATAAAACATTCAAAAAATAATTTTTGTGGAAAATCCTTACATATAATATTAGTTTTAAAAATATACACATTGAATATACATACTGTTTATACCACATCTCCTCGAATATGCAAAAATAATAATGAGGCATAGAAATGACTAGAAGAAAAGAGAGTTAAAGCAGTTTTCTCTGGTGATGAGCTTTGGGTGTTAATTTTCCTCATCTCTTGGTTTTCCTTATTCCCTACATTGAGCACATGCTTGTACAAATTTTCAAAAAATTGTTAAGCTTCCTGTTAAATTTGTTCTTAAAATGATTTATTCAGAAAAAAAATCGACCTGTTAGAAAACATTTTTTTTTTTTTTTTTTTTTTTTTTTGAGACGGAGTCTCGCTCTGTCCCCCAGGCTGGAGTGCAGTGGCGGGATCTCAGCTCACTGCAAGCTCCGCCTCCCGGGTTTACGCCATTCTCCCGTCTCAGCCTCCCGAGTAGCTGGGACTACAGGCGCCCGCCACCTCGCCCGGCTAGTTTTTTGTATTTTTTAGTAGAGACGGGGTTTCACCGTGTTAGCCAGGGTGGTCTCGATCTCCTGACCCCGTGATCCGCCCGCCTCGGCCTCCCAAAGTGCTGGGATTACAGGCTTGAGCCACCGCGCCCGGCTTTTATATAACTTGAATATTTTTTCCATAAGGAAGTGCCTTATCATAGTAAGCTATAAAATTTGTTGGCGGCCAAAGGGATCATTTTACATAATTTAAGGAACAAACAGAAAACACATGACTAACACAGCTGAAAAGAGGCTCACAGAAACAATGTTTATGGCCACAAAATGACTAGGCTGAAAGTTCACACAAGGCGTAGCTAGCAATATTTTTCACTTGAGAACACAACCAAACTTGAGGTAGCATTTAAAAAACAAAAACAAAAACCTCAGCTTAAGCGATTTTTTAAAAAAAGCCATAAAAAACACAGAATGCAGGGAAATCAATTATTAATCACTCAATTATCCATCTTTTAAAAGCAATGAGAATCATGTTGCATGACGTCCCCCAACATGAGACATTCATGAGATAGAAGTTCAAGTCCTACACAGCACTCTATGTGAAGAGGCACACATCCTTATAAAAAGGAAGGAGGCCGGGCGCGGTGGCTCAAGCCTGTAATCCCAACACTTTGGGAGGCCGAAGCGGGCAGATCATGAGGTCAGGAGATCGAGATCATCCTGGCTAACACTATGAAACCCTGTCTCTGCTAAAAATATAAAAAATTAGCCGGGTGTGGTGGCAGGTGCCTGTAGTCCCAGCTACTTGGGAGACTGAGGCAGGAGAATGGTGTGAACCCGGAAGGCAGAACTTGCGGTGAGCCTAGATAGAGTCACTGCACTCCAGCCTGAGCGACAGAGCGAGGCTCTGTCTCAAAACAAAAACACAAATAAAAACAACAAAAGAAGAAGGAAACAAATGCTCTACCTTACACTTTGCTCTCTAGTGATCTCTCCTACTTATCTGCTCCCAGGTTCAATCTTCCTCAAGATACTTCTTTAAATGGAGTTACATTTTAAAATTTTTAAATTAAATTAAAAATTAAGGTTAAATTAACAGTTTTTCTCTTCAAAGTGGTAGATATACATGGTAAATTGGAAAGAAGCAATTAAAAGGAATGGTTGGAATAATTTTTAGGTTATTTTTCCTTATTAGGTTGGCTTTTAAGCACATATTAAAGCATATTTGACATATGCATAACTTTAAGGCATTTCATTTCTAGTTTAGAAAATATTATTAGCCAAAGAAAATTATGTAGCTGGGTACTGAGTTTCAATATACTCAGAAATGATTTATTTTTTAAAAACTACAGAATAAACATACAAAGTCTTCCAATAAAAATGAAGGCCAGAAATACTCCCAAAGGAAAAAGAGAACAAGTAGTACATTTATAACATAGCCTCACCTAATTTAAATGGAAAAATCAGGCATTTCTTTTGCTGAGAACACATAATCCCATACAAAAGGGACCAGGTACACCGGAAGCAGAAGGAGGTGGACGTGTTTCTTTACACCAGGGGGTAATAGGACATGCACCCTTCTGCCTCCAAGTTCACACAGAAGACAGACAGTTGGGACAGTCAGCCAGCAAGCTGAGAGTGAGTAATTTTCTCCATTAGAAAATCATGGGATGAAGGATGTATGCTGAGTGTCAAAGAGGATGCTTTAACAAAGAAGGGGTTGAAATTGAGGAGATCCTAAGCCTGGATTAATATGAAGACTTTCTCCTGCATTGCCCTCTTTGAGAACCTTCTCAAGAATGGCTGTAAAGACAAGCAGAGTAAAATGTTGAGGACTGGAGATGCTAAACACCGGATGTTTAAAAAAACAAGTTATCTGCATAAAAATATTTTGGTTTATCCAATGTAATATAAGGCAAGGAGTTAAGAGCTGATACAACTGGGTTAAAAAAGACTTTGTTTATGGTGAATGACATAAAAGAGCTAACATCTCTGAATATATATTCTTCAATGAGAAAAATAAGAAAAGAATAGCCAATAGGGAAAAAGTCTTTATCAAGAAAATTTGTTCTGAAGAAATTATAGCAAATTTATTGGCGATGTGGTGGACACTGTGATTAGTGATCACTTCTACCCCAGAAGCCCTTTCAGGATTAAAACACTTATTACCCTGGCTGCAGAGAGTGCCAGCAAAAGAGGGTGCCCATTCAAGATCAAGCCTCCTTCCAGGGACAGTCTGCATACAGCGATGGGTCAATGCAGAGGTAAAAAGGCCAGTCCTCCTGCTCCAAACTGGAAAGACTCTGAACAACTACCCCAGTTCCAGAGCTCTCTGTGGGGTTGGCTCAGGACTTGGTAGAGAACTACTTCATAGCTCAGCCTCACTGAGTGGTTGTAGTTGCATCTCCTCCCTTCCAAAAGTATTGATCCCCAGGGATCAATTCTGTCAGATCTGTCAGGTATCTCTAACAAAATAAGGTATCCAAATCTCAATCTCAGAGCCCACTTCCTAGGTAACTCAACCTGTGGCAAAGATAAAACCTGTGTTTTCCTTAGAAAGTAGCTCATTAAGCAGAGTACATATATTTAAGTCAGTTTCCTCATTTACAAAATTGGAATATTAATATGTGAGCACAATAAGGTTCCTGCAAGGATTAAATGAGGCACTGCATAAAATACTTTGAGTGCCTGGCAACGCTAAATATGTAATAAATGCTAGGCCATTATTAAATAAGTCCTGTTTTTTAAAACAAGATTACTGTTTAAAATCCTCTGAAGAACTGTAAGGAAGATACTGAGGATAATGATAGCCTATGAAAAGTTATTGTTCATGCCAGTAGCTTCTAAGCTCCCTATACCACCTTCCTGCAGATTCTTGATCTTTCTTTTTACTTCCCAGTCAACCCTTTTCCCATTTCCTTAAACATTTCTCCCTGTGCCAGTAATTTTATCATTACATTATAACAAAATTATAAAAATGTCTAAGAAGGAAAAAAGAGAGGAGGGAGGATTGAGAGATATGACCCAAAGTAAAACAGATTTCACATATTGCAGCAGTCCTCAGGCTGACTAGGGCAGGAGATCATGGATTTGTTATTTTAAAAATATAAATCTACAATCTGACAAAACTCTCTCCCCAGGATTCTAATTCAGAAGATCTTGGGGAAGTGGGCACAGATACTTGTATTTTTAAAAACTCCCCAGGGACAAAAAGAATTGCAAAGAAATCTTAAACTTCGTTCAGAATTTTATTGTAACTTAAAACTATATATGTATATATGAATCAAATAAACAAATATATTGCAAGTTGTAAATGTGACATACAAATATAATTTTTAAAATTAACGTTAAATTTAAATTACAAATATTAACATGAACTCATGATTAAGAGAAATACACTTATTGCCCTGCACTGTACACTGAAAAAGTCTAGAGGCAATGATACAAGTACAATAGGCATGCCTAACACTTAGAGCTTGTTTTTTTTTTTTTCTGTTTAAATATTCTTCTTTTTTTTTTTTAATACTTTATGTTCTAGGGTACATATGCATAACGTGCAGGTTTGTTACATATATGTATACATGTGCCATGTTGGTACTATAGAGCTTGATTTCTAAATACCATCCTTCACTAAAAAGAACTGAGGTTCCTTGAAGAAATGGCTGATTTGGGGTCTGGGGCAGGAAATTGGAAGGTGAGCAAATTTAGTTGTGTCAGAAAGAAAAGTAGCCCTGAAAAAATAATGGGAAAAATTCGATATAGTGAGATCCACTTGAAATGTGGTAAAGGGGAAGGATTACAAATTTACCCTAACTTTTTAGAAGAAACTGTAGTCCACCCACAGTTGATAAGGAAATGCTCACCTTTACAGAAGGCGGCCAGCTAATCAGTGTAGATGTAACAACAGAGTCTGATGGAACAACAGGTTCTGGTAGGGACAAAAGGATGGTTTCCTTTAGGTGAAATGTTAGCAACAGGATATTCACATAGTACCAGAGTACCACCCAGGCACGTTTGTTATTTACAAAAAAAGAGATCTGCCAGTTACCACCATGAACAAATGATTAAATACAATTACCAGCGATGAAACAACCTGATGTCATTTGCCACCTGATGTAATGCAATATGAAGTACCCACATCAATGAAGAATATTTTTAACAATAATCCTTTACCTAAACTCAAATCAAGCCAAGACGTATACAGATAGGTCTAAGTATATACACAGAGAGGGAGAGAAAGGCAGAGAGAGAGAGCAAATTTGTTAAAATATTAACAACTATTGAATTTAGAAGGTACTTGTATGAATGTTCATTGTACTAGTCTTTTAGCTTTTTGTATATGGGAAGAAAATTTTAGTTATAAAAAGCTTAAGGAAAAATAACATTAAAAATGTTCTTTAGGTGATTTTAGTGATCATTCAGCTTGACAAATTTTGGACTGCAGGGGGGCGGTCTCATTTATGGAAAAGAGTTAAGTTTATTCCAAGACTGAAGGAATTCCTAAAGAAAATATGTATAACAAAATGCAAAAATATGTATAATTAAATGCATTCATTTAATAACATTATTATTACTGAATAGTTATGCTACCATTACAGAGTTTTCATATAAGAGCTAGTATGATTTGCTTCTCTTAGATCAAAGTGAAATACAGATATAACTCAGGCTGAGAAATCTTGCTAATGAAAAAAACTATCACTTAATTTATTCACCATATGTATTAAATAATTAATACGGGTTAGAAAAAGGCAGGATATGGTATGAAAAAGGGAGGGGAAGTTTATTGCATTTAAAAGGCAATGAATGGAGTCGTATGCAGAACAGACTGTGTGATTTGACTTTTTGATGACTACAGTGCGTATCAATGGTTATAATTCTTGCACTCACTTATCAAGCAGCTTTCAAAAGGCTCATCTTTTGTTAAAAAGATTGCTGGTCTTTAGGAAGCTCCACCTAAGTACAAGTGTTTCCTAGAATTGATGTAGAGAACTGCTGAGGCTAGGATGGATTTTTTTTTTTAAGGATGATTTTTACTGTGAAAAAAAATTATCCTATTATTGGCAAAAATGATCCATTGACAGAAACTAGCAGTCTGATACCCTAACCTTAGTAGTCATTTTATTTAAAACATCACTGCAGATCAATGATAGAAAGGATTGAGCTCAGCTGTAAAGTGGGAGTCACAAATCCCAGTTTACAGCTAATGTCTTCCATTAATTAGCTATATAATCACAGACAAATAGCAGTTAACTCATTGATAAAATAATAGTAAGTGTCCAATATCGTCATAGAGCTGTCAAGAAGATCAAATGAGATCATGTATGGGAGAGCATTTTATACAAAAGTTCGATCTAAATGTAATAGATTAAGGAAGGGCAGGCATAAAGTTTCTAAAGAAGTGTTTAGAATGGCTAAATCTTCATTGTTTCAAAAGCATAATTTTTAAAGAATAGCTGACTTTGGAGCTCGAGACCAGCCTGGCCAACACGGCGAAACCCTGTCTCTACTGAAAATACAAAAATTAGCTGGGCATGGTGGTGGGTGCCTGTAATCCTAGCTACTTAGGAGACTGAGGCAGGAGAATCACTAGAACCCAAGAGGTAGAGGTTGCAGTGAGCTGAGATCACGCCATTGCACTCCAGCCTGGGGGTCAGAGAGAGACACCAACTCAAAAAATAATAATAATACTAAAATAAAATTAAAAATCATATTTTAAAACAAACCAATACCTAGCATAAATATGGGGTATAGATTATTAATGTAGAGATCATCACCATGAAACAAATGCCCCAACTCACACAAAGGTTTACTGAGGGTCTGCCAAGCATGCACTGGTACCATGGCCTAGCATGACTCAGTGAACTGTTATGGTTCCTGGTTCTATCATGAAGCAGGGGCAGACAGTCACACCAGTGCTGAGAAACTACAGCATCCAATAGCTTAATTTTATGTCTTTTGAATCTAATTCGGACTTGTATTTTGTATGCTTTTAAAATGTTTACTTTGTTATTAAGGTTTCTGGCCCCTGTTTGGAGTCATGCTAAAATAGTGTATCTCTCACAAGAACAATCTCTGAACAGTAGTAATTAAAGAATGGGTGAAGTGGAATAAATCTGAATTATATATCCCACTGAAGTAACTGTAATTAATTTAAATCTTTGCTTATGTAACAAAGTCTAGATGTGACAGCAAAACTTAACCAAAATTTGAGTCAGAGCCAAATGTTAAAACTGGAAATAATCTGCTTTTTAACTTTCTCAAAGAAAGTTAAAATAGTTCATTAACTATTTGATAGATAATACTATTGAAATATTAAAGTTCTCTATAAATCAAATGCTAAGCTAATTAAGGAATGTTCTAAGTCTGACTCTAGAAACTACAATTTTAGAATGTAGTTTTATTCTATTGGTTGTTTCATAATTTCAATTAGTCTCAAAAAAACTTCTAATTTTATTTCATTTATTAATTAGTCTCTCACCAAAGAATTACATCTCTGACCTAATATGATTAATAGCTCTACTCTATTTGAAAAATTCAGCTCAGCATTGATTGTTTCTCCATTTTATTCACGTTGACTTTTATTTCTAGGCTAGAGAATAACTCCATAAGGGAAGAAACTATTCCTGTCTTTCTTCTGCTGTAACTCCAGCACCTAGTACATCTCCTGAAAGAATATTTATGAAAAGAAATGAAACCAAAAAAGAGCCCACATAGCCAATTCAAGACTAAGCAAAAGAACAAATCTGGAGGTATTACATTTCCCAACTTCAAACTATACCATGAGATCACAGTCACCAAAACAGCATGGTACTGGTATAAAAATAGGCATACAGAACAATAGAACAGAATAGAAAACCCAGAAATAAAGTCAAATACTTATAGTCAAGTGATCTTCAACAAAGCAAACAAAAACATAAAGTGGGGAAAGGGCGCCATATTCAACAAATGGTGCTAACTGGCAAGTCACATGTAGAAGAATGAAGCTGGTTTCTCATCTCTCATCTTATACAAAAATCAGCTCAAGATACATCAAAGACTTCAATTTAAGACCCGAAACCATAAAAATTCTAGAAGATAACCCTGGGAAAACTTTCTAGACAATAGCTTTGTTAGGCAAAGACTTCATGACTAAGGACCCAAAAGCAAATGCAACAAAAACAAAGATAAATACACAGGACTTAATTGAACTAAAAAGCTTCTGCATAGCAAAAGAAATAATTATCAGAGTAAACAGACAACCCAGAGTGGGAGAAAATCTTCACAATCTATACATCCAACAAAGGACTAATATCCAGAATCTACAAGGAACTCACACAAATCAGCAAGAAAAAAACAAACAATCCCATTAAAAAGTAGGCTAAGGACACAAACAGACAATTCTCAAAAGAAGATATACAAATGGCCAAAAAAAATATGAAAAAATGCTCAATATCACTAATTATGAGGGAAATGTAAATCAAAAGCACAATGTGATACCACCTTATTCCTACAAGAATTACCATAATCAAAAAACCAAAAAATAATAGATATTGACATGGATGTGGTGAAAAGGGAACACTTTTACACTGTTGGTGGGAATGTAAACTAGTACAACCACTATGGAAAACAGTGTGGAGATTCCTTAAAGAACTAAAAGTAGATTGACCATTTGATCCAGCAATTCTATGCCTGGGTATGTACCCAGAGGAAAAGAATTCATTATAGAAAAAGATACCTGCACATATGTTTATAGCAGCACAATTCGCAATTGTGAAAACATGGAGCCAGCCCAAATGCCCATCAATCAATGAGTGGATAAAGAAAACGTGGTGTGTGTATACACACCAGGGAATACTACTCAGCCATAAAAAGGAATGAAATAATGGCATTTGCAGCAACCTGGATGCAATTGAAGGGTAAGTAAGTGAAGTAACTCAGGAATGGAAAGCCAAACATCGTATGTTCTCACTCATAAGTGAGAGCTAAGCTAAGAGGACACAAAGCCATAATAATGATATAATGGACTTTGAGGACTCAGGGGAAAGACTGGGAGGGAGGAGAGGGATAAAAGACTACACATTGGGTACAGTGACATTGCTCAGACAATGGGTGAACCAAAATTTTGGAAATCACCACTAAAGAACTTATTCACATAAACAAACACCACCTGTTCTCAAAAACCTATTGAAAAAAAATTTGAAGAAAAAAGAAAACAACTAAAATGACCAAGAATTTGGTAGTTGGTGGCTGCTTTGGGGGAGAGACCATGACTCATTTATCTTTGCATACCAAGCATCTAGCACAGTATGGATCAGGAAACCCAGAACCAGCAGAGGATCAATAAATGCTGGTTGAATAAAATAAACAAGTGATGAATGAATGGAAGCACTGGGCAACTGACAAAATGTAGAAGAATACATGTGCTTATCACTAAGATATTTTGATATTTATCACAAACTCTAAGCAGAAATTCTATTTTACTATTATTATTTGTACTGGACACTATCAATCATTATACAGTCAACACAATGTGAAGAGCAATGCTTAACTTAAAGAAACAGGAAATCTAAGTGGCTGGGACACTTGCTTGAGTTGCTCTTTTTAGGTACATGTGCATAATTTCCTTCAAACAACTGTCCATAAAACACCCACCCCCACACACCCTTCTCAGTGGCCTTGCTTGGATGCTGTTTCCAAAGCAAAGGAAACAAAATATTGAGGGAGAATTTGAGGTAAGGGCGATACTATCTTGTTCTCCATAATTTAAAAAATCCTCTCAAATTTACTTTAAGAGCTTTTTAGCTTTTCAGAAAATCTTCTCACATTTATTCAATTAGAGTAGTAGTTAAAGAAAAACCATTTACCCAACTCCTAAATTCCAGCAATCTTTTCTAAGCCTTAGGAAATTTAATAAGTTTCATTTTTCTTTTTATATCAGAAGCCGTATTTTGTTCACAAATGAAATGACTTCTAATCTACAGAAACTGTCTATGCTAAGATTAGAGGATAAACCAGAATCACTAATCTATCTTTATTACCATTTAGCTGAAGAAACTCTCCCAAGCCCAATGAATAGCATAAGGTATTGACATTTAATCTGTCTCCCTACCCTGTCTCCAGAAGCCAAGACAAAATTTAACAAAGTGATTCAGTCAGAGAAATTATAGTTATTATGAAATTTAATCAGAGAACTCTCTGGAGCCTGATGTCTTTATGACTGTATTTTATAAACACTTGTCAGTACCCTTAGCATTTTTTTATCTTTTGGCTTTAGAGGGAGTATCTTACAATAGGCACAAACTTCTATAAGCAAAGTTGAAATGCAAGTTTATCAACCCACTCCTTAATGACTCACAGAGTGAAAGCAGGCTGCAAAATATCTGTTTCTCACCAAGTCTGCACAGAAGTTTGATGTGTATTAAATTTCATCTTCACTGTGTGCCTTAAAGTGCACATGGCTAAATGTGGATATGAAGGTTTAAGAAAAATTATGAATGGCAAAAAACATAAACCACCCCCTATTACTTAGGCAAAGAAATGTAGAAGATTCCAAGAGTTGAATCTTAAAAACTAGAAATATTAAGTTCAATTTAAATAAGAAAACTGTGCAAGGTAATTTTGGTTTTCTTTTGTAGAAAATTGTTTAAAAATGCACAAAAATGTCCCCTGGGCTGGAGTGCAGGGGCGTGATCTCAGCTCACTGCAACATCCACTTTCCGGGCTCAAGCCATCCTCCTGCCTCAGCCTCCCAAGTAGCTGGGACCACAGGCCTATGCTGCCATACCCGGCAGATTTTTTTTTTTTAATAGAGAAGGGGTTTTGCCATGTTGCCCAGGCTGGTCTCGAACTCCTGGGCTCAAGCAATCTGCCGCCTTGGCCTCCCAAGGTGCTGGGATTACGGGCGTGAACCACTGCATCCGGCCTTTTAAAGCCAGTTTTGAAGGTCTGAGTGTTTGTAAAAATGTAGTTCATATTTTCTAGCTCAATCTTAATTACTAGAATAGTTTCAAAATAATTGACAAAAAGAATCGTGGATTTTATATGGTTCTATTGTCAGAATGCTCCTTGAAAGGATTTCTTGAGCCTGATGAAATTCCACATCCTAAAACTTCTCAAGTCAGGCCAGGTCTTAGGGTCAACAATGGGCCTTCCCCCAGCTCACCGCTGTGATCCTCAGTTGGGTTCCCCAGGACTTGGGTGCATTAAAAGAAGAGCAGGCCGGGCTTGGTGGCTGACGCCTGTAATCCCAACACTTTGGGAGGCCGAGGCGGGCGGATCACCTGAGGTCAGGAGTTCAAGATCAGCTTGGGCAACACGGTGAAACCCCGTCTCTACTAAAAATACAAAAATTAGCCAGGCATGGTGCCACATGCCTGTAATCACAGCTACTTGGAAGGCAGAGGCAGGAGAATCACTTGAATCCAGGAGACGGAGGTTGCAGTGAGCTGAGATCATACCACTGCACTCCAACCTGGGCGAGAGAACGAGACTCCATCTCAAAAAAAAAAAGAAAAGAAAAGAAAAGAAAGAGCAGAGGGTGGTGGGGCCAGTGGGTATTCAGAACCTCTTGAATAGTTGGATTAGTTCTTTCCACTAACTTTCTTTGTGTATCCACCATGTTTCTAGCCAACATGGGTATGGGAATACAAGAGCTAAAAGTCATTGTGCTTACTTTCTAGGAGCTTAGATTCTGGCAGGGAAGAAAGAAAGTAGGGGATCATGATAGGATTACAGAAGGGAATGGGTCCATGTGTCCAAGCCACAACTTGACTATAAGAACTGGCATGTGGCCATCACTGAGGCAGTCAGTGTATTCCTGAAGCACGACCATAGGCTAGATGCCAGGATGTGTTGGTACTGCCTCTGCTATTTGAGAGGTTTCGAGTAACATTTTGGAAAATGCTGTCACTACTAGGGCTGGAAGGAGCATTAAAGAAAAAAAAAAATCCAATTCGTAAATTTGGAAGCAAAAGGAAGGCAAGGAAGACAGGTTACTACTTGATTCCATCAAGACATTCTGTAAACTCTCTGCTGCCAAGTGCCAGAAATTTGATTCTACCAGGCTTGAGAAGCTGAATTTGGACTAGTGGTTGAAACAGCTCTATTGAGAACTTATAGAGTATATACATGCACCAAGCGCCTCACTGTTCCCATGGCTCATCTGGATCTGTCAGTCCCTTTTCTCTGTGCAGATTTCTTAAAATCTGGAGTTTTCTTAGGGCTCTCAGTCCCCTGTGGACTCAATTTAATCACAGAGATCTTGCTCTTTCTCTCGGAACACACTTTCTGCCCCAGTGGGCAGGCTAGTTAGAGATAAGGGGCCTGAAGCTACCATGACCTTACAGAGTGATCTGGGCCAAACTGCAAGTTAATGACTCCTCAAAAGAAAGCTTCTAGTTTATCAAAATCCAGAGGCTGAAATACTTACCACAATGTGGTCTCTTAAAGGTATTTTTTTTTAAGAGCTTTGTATTTATTCTGTCTTTTGAACTGAACTTAATTGCTTAAAGGACACAACACTTAAACTTCTTTTAAAACATCAAGATTAAAGAATACACAGTATAATGATCACTTCTCTACTTAGGTCTTACAAAAAATAATAACAACATTGGGTTGTGTGTTATTTCCAGAGGCATCTTGATCTTTTTGCAAACCAGAGATTGTTTAGGTTTGCCAGAAGCCATTGAAAAACCCTTACATTAACTTTATAAAGTGAAACGTATGTTAGTAAAGTACAGGGGCCAACATTTCAGAAACATACAGTAGAAGAATCTATTTAAGTCTATCTAAAAGCCCTCAGTATAAAATCAAAGGTGCTATAAAAAAAATTATGAGGAATCCTTTGGAGTAATAGGAAAGGATGTTCATGTAATTTAATCAAGGATAAAGATGGAATTTTTAAAACTAAAGCTGGTAAAAACATAATGGCCAGCAAACAAACAGAACTGAGGTGCTGTATGCCTGTCAGTGCTTGAATATTTATCTAAACAGTTGTATTTTTGTAATTTAATCTTTAATTTCATAACAGTGAATTTTATTATAGTGTTTTGGTTAGCAGACCTTCAAAAATTGCTAAGAAATAATCACTATATAGTTATCAAACCACAGTTTTCAGGATATGTGCAAACAGCCTCCTTTATTTGACTGCAAAGTATAACAAAAATATCAATCCGAGACTCTTATAAAACAGTGTATGACTACTCATATTATACATCACAGCTCAATTGTATTAAACCCTACTATCTAATTGCCTAACCAGGCAATTGTTCTACAAACACTGGCGTAGAAATAACAACTCTTTTTTTTCTTGCCGGAGTGAGTTCTTCATTCTTTTGAATGGCAATTGCTTAAACCCGATAATGTGCTGAACAAGGTACCTTCTAACAAACTCTCAAGTTTATGTGGAGCAGCTCCTCGTGGGGTAAACAAAATAGCACAGAGCTGAGGGATCAGGTTTATCAGTTTTAATTCTACAATAAAATCACTGTTCTACATAAGAAGAAAAAAAAAAAACACTAGAAAGGAGGAGAATGTAAAACGAGAAATCATTATTTTTTGTTTTCAGGGTCTTGAACACTTAAGAATACATCAGGGAACTCCAAATAAGGGGTTTTCTATTTATCATCTTGTCAACTTAAAATTACAAATACAATACATACATTTTTCTCAGATATTTAATACAAATTAATCAATAGTAACTCATACTTCCCAGTGCGTTACATATACAATTACACCCACTTGTCCAAAGGGGATTTTTTTTTTTTCATGAAGTGAGCAATTATGTTAAAAGAAAGAAACAAAGTTGTGGTTCCAAGTTTTAGTATTTTCCACAAAAAGCATTTTTAAAATTTGGATCTTGTACTCAGCTCGAAGGAACCTATTTTTGAAGAAATGATCATGCTCTTTAATGCCCTGTGGTAGACACGCGGAAGGAAACACACAAGGGACTCAGAAGCACTGAAGTCATGCTGCTATTGTCTTTGTTCTGCTGTATTGGTATGTCCAATAGACATGTCAAAATATTTTAAATCATTTTATTATGAGCAAATCACTACACCTTAACATGCTATTACATTCTAGCAAAAGAAAGTCATCATAGCTGATTAAAAAAAAAAAAAAAAAAAAAAAAAAAAAAATAAAATTGATTAAAAAAAAAAAAAAAAAAAAAAAAAAAAAGCCAACTGAAGTGAGTCAGAAGACAGTGGCAAACTAGCACTGGAAGGGAATCTCTATGTGAGTGGAGTTAATCCCTTCATCTTTTTGGATCTCTCTGAATTTTCCATTTGTACAAAGACAGTCTAGATAATCTAAATAGAAGCCTCCTTCAAGTGGGTGTAATATAACCATCCTGATCACTGTTAAATAACCTGTTTAAACATTTTGGACCTTTAAAATGCTTTTTTAAAATTCTAGTCATTATTTGTAGGCTATTATGGATACCATTATTTTATTTAACAGGCCTTGTTAATTACTTGTGACTTTTGTAGACTTAAGTTGATTTTTAATAAGAATACGGATTAAAGAACTATGAACATATTTAATGGTTAAATTCACTTGCATGAAATAAAACTGGATAATCTAAGTTTGGTCACTTCATACAAAATTAAGTGTTAAAGAGCAAACATTTTTCTCCATATCTCCAACTCATCAAAAATAAATCCTCGAATTACCTTTGGATGACCTTTCTGAGACTTACTATCTTTCAGTATAGCACGTGTGCTGTCCTTGTCAGCACTATGTGAAAGAGAAGAAAGCCATTGTGACTCACCTATAAAGAATTCCATAAAATTACAGAGTAGTCAACCACACTGCCTGCTGATATCTGGCAGCCTTGTTATTAGTTTAAAGATATGAAATTTTAACCTGAAAAATCCAGAGTTGACACTTTGAAAACTGACAGGCTGAAGAACTTTTGTATTTCGTCATGATGTCCAGAGATATGCTAAAATAATTATAATAGCCCTTGGTATCTATTTTGATACAGATTTTTAAAAGCAGTTTCAGAAACATATACTCTATGAGGTGAGTCTAAAAGGTATCAAGAAAATGGAAATACATATAAAATCTACACAGTCATGCCCATCACAATGAAACGTCAATTAACAAGACTATTTGATAATGTGTGTGTGTGCATGTGCAAGTGCTCATGCACACACATGCAGGTAGGATATTTTACATTTAATTTCCTGACAATTAAAGAGTAACTTGAAAATCCCTTTTGCTGCTGACTCTTGTTATTGAACAAATCTGTGTATATTAGTCTACATTCTTATCCTATACGTTAGAAATGATGAGGCAAAAAGGACAGCAGATTTGCGAATGGAAGACTGAGGTCTGTATCATTACTCTCTGTGGGAACGCTGTTTGATCACACAGGACGTGTTTAGTCATAGGTAGAACGGAGAAGCTGGACCATCTTAGTTGTTTTTAATTAAATGTACTTGTCGATATCACCTATGTACCTTACTCAAGACACACATGCCCAGGCTCACACGGAGCAGAGATTTTTACCTTAGCAGATCTGGTGTGGGTACAGGCAGGAATGCATACTTAGAAAAAGCTTCCAGGTGATTCTGGACATGCATCCCCAGTTAAGAACTTCTAGATGTGGTTATTTCCAATATAAAGACACTAGTGAAATCACTCAAAATTTGGAGGTAAAGTGATTTCATATGTAGCTATTGAGTACTTGAGATGTGGCTGGCCCAAATTGAGATGTACCAGAAGTATAAAATACACACCAGATATCAAATGAAAAAAAAAAGAATGTAAGGCATCTCAATATATTTTAATATTGATTACATGCTGATACATTCTTTTGAATATACTAGCTTAAATGTTAAAATTAATTTCACCTGGGTTTTTAAAGCTATTTTTAATATGGCCACTAGAAAATTTACAATTATAAATGTTACTTGCATTTATTTTTCTACTGGATAGCACTGAAATAGAATTTTAATAAAGTATCTTCTACAAAAGATATTTAATATTTAACATTTTAATTTTTTGTTGCAGGATCAAAAAGAAGTATGGGACAAAAATCAGCAAATGTAAAAGGAAAAAGTAGGCTGGGCATGGTGGCTCATCCCTGCAATCCTAGTACTCTGGGAGGCCGAGGTGGGCGGATCGCTTGAGCCCAGAGTTCAAGACCAGCCTGGGCAACATGGTGAAACCTCGTGTCTACAAAAATACAAAAAATTTAGCCTGTAGTCCCAGCTGCTTGGGAGGCCAAGGAAGGCGGATCGCTAGAACTCAGGAGGTGGCAGCGCAGTGAGCCAAGATGGCACCATCGTACTTCAGCCCAAGCAACAGAGCAAGACCCTGTCTCCAAAAAAAAAAAAAAGGAAAATAAAAACGTAGTAAATGGGATTTTCTGTTCTCCCCGGCTTTTTATAAGAGATTTGTGCAAAGGTGCAAAGGTGACTATTTTTCATTTAGCTCTAAGTATGTTTAGGAAAGAGTCAATGACGGTGAGTTTCCGACGGTTGAAATTCCATCTGCCTCAAACACAGGCTCCGTGCCCACAGAGACTCCGAAGCATAGGTTTCTTGGCATCCTTCCCTCCAGGAAACAAGTACTCATTCTTCTGGCTGGAGCCAGTTATGTTGATGTTGCAATGTTTCGAGGTAAGCATAACTAAATAAGTATTTCTTTTTCTTTTCTTTTTTTGAGACAGTGTCACTCTGTTGCCCAGGCTGGAGTGCAGTGGCGCGATCTCAGGCTCACTGCAACCTCTGACTCCTGGGTTCAAGCGATTCTCCTGCCTCAGCCTCCTAAGTAGCTGGGATTACAGACATGCACCTCCACGCCCAGCTAATTTTTGTATTTTTAGTAGAGACCGGGTTTCACCATGTTAGTAAGGCTGGTCTGGAACTCCTGACCTCGTGATCCACCTGCCTTGGCCTCCCAAAGTGTTGGGATTAGAGGCGTCAGCCACCGCACCCAGTCATAAGTATTTCTTAAATTGCTAGGTGCCTAATTCTGCCTGAGCACAAAGGCACCTGAGGTCATAAACTGCCTGTGCTGGCACCCAGGAAGGCAGGCAGGCAGGCAGGTCAACGACAGACTGACAGGTAGGGTGGGAAACAGGGAGCCTAATGAAATGGCCTGAAGGCCATCTACACATTCCTGAGGGAGGCAGTGATGGAGGCTGGGTCAGATGCCAGAGATTGGGAGATCAGATTGGGTGACTGGGAGGTAGTAGCAGGTATCAGGTAGCAGAAGGAGACGTGAAATATTGAGAGTGAAATCTGGCTAACTGACCATTTTCCTTTTGGCTCCAAGTAACTACACAAATGTCAGTGAAGGAATATGTTCACAGATCAGAGAAGACTAGAATTATTGGCATGTACTGCATTTTCCAGTCCTAGACCTGAAAGCAAGTGAAGACAAAACCTAGGTGGAACAGGGAACTGGTATTACACAGACGTTTTACTCTCTGCCTAGCTGGAAAGAAATACTGAAGAAGAGCTAAGACGTGGGCTGACCAAGGCAGCCTCATTCAAACGTGTATACTACGGCAAACTTCTCCTTTTGCAGCAGGGAAGAGAGAATACAACATCAGCTAAGAATATTTTGATAAAGAACGATGATGTGGGAGGATGGTGGTGAAGTTCTGCCCTCTAGATATTAAAATTCTGAAATGGCAATAATTAAAAGTTTGGCACCAGTGTGCCTCAGAGACAGGTTAAAGAAGCAAAGCTCAGCAACAGGCACAAATATATGTAAGAATTCAGTACTTCAAAACTTTGTATTATTTAATAAATGATACTGAGTAGTTGGCTAAACATTTGAACAAAAGAAATCTCCAAACCATTCTACCCACCAAAATAAATTCTAGAAATGAACAAAGATTTCAAAGTAAGAAGTAATCCACAAAAGTACCGAAGAAAATAATCTTAAATTGGAGAAGGACTTTCTAAACATGGCACCAAAGGTAGAAACCAAAAGGAATCACTTGCAGGTTTCATCACATAAAGATTTTAAAATTTCTGTACATCCAAAGCACTACAATGTTCAGCTCAAGATGGCAGGCTAGGCACATTTGCCTTTCATCTTTAGAGAACCATTTAAATAAAAAGACGGAGGTACAATGAGGAAAACCTGTAACAGGGAAGAGACGGGCTGGAACGACAGGAAGCAGATGAGCCAGCTGGGAGATGAACCAGCTGAAAGAGTTGCAGTGGAGATGAAAGCCTGTCCTGTGCAGACTGTGGAGGAAGGAGAAACTCCTAGAAATAGTCTAGGCTCAGTCTGCGGGTGCAGAGGAGGGGGTAAGAAGGGATAAAGGTGCTAATGTTCTCATTTTATAAAGCAGTGAGTCAAGAGATGCCACTGAATGATAATAGAATACAAAACAGAATTAGGTGAGTTACTTCAAGTCATAAGGGTAAATAACAAGAATTTTTAAAATCTCAAATATTAATAGGATAAGAGGCAAATGGGAAAGGGTAAGTCAAATTCACATCTTTTCTATCAAGAAGTGCATAGAAATTTTCTATTGCTAAAACAAAAAGATAAAGAATTGTACATTTTTTAATGCTGTTAGGTAGAAAATATGAAAACAGCACGATTATACTTTTCATTTTTAGCTTTTACATCTTCTGTAACCTTAAATAATATTTTAAAATATCACAAATAAAATAAAAACAAAAACAACTGGGGGGAGTAACTAATATTTATGATACCCAAATTGTTAATATTCTTAAATCCAAGTCCCCTCCCCTAGAGAACTCTTACAAATCAATAGGAACACATAAACACATCCATGGTAAAAAACAGGAAAAAACAAACAAGCAATTTACAAAAGAAGAAATATCCACATGACCAATTTGTAAATAAAAAAAGACGTTCAACTTCACTAGCAATTTAAAAATACAAGTCAAAAACAATGAGATTCATTTTTCACCTATGAAGCTGACAAAATCTGAAATGAAAATATCCATTGTTCACAAAGGTTTTCCATTATTGGTAAAAGAGTAAACTTACATAACCTTTCTAAAATGCAAATGACTTAAAATTTTGCATACTTTTTGATCCAACAATTAAAATGCTAGAAATGTACCCTAAAGAAATCATGACACTGTGGATCAGTAGGGAGAGCAACTTAGTCACTTCCCTCATTTACACATATTACTTAAAAAATAAACCAGAAAGGGGAGAAAAGTATAATATTTAAGAATGTGCACAAATAATTAGCTACATCAACTCTTACCACAGAACTGTTTACAACAGCAGAGAGGTGAGAAACAACTTAATAGAGGATTAGCTGAACAATTTTACTACTAAACGATACGAAAATATTTAATGGTATGAAAGATAGTTTCAAGAGAAAGTCAGGACACTAAGCTACAGGTACAAAACAAGCCATTTTATTTAAAAAGTATGTTTTCTTTATGTAAATATATATACATAAATGTAGAAAATGTTGGAATAATATATACCAAATTCAGCAAGTTGTCTTTGGGTGGTAATTATTTTATTCTTTTTATTTTTCACAAAAAATATATTTTTGAATTAAGATTTTTGACAAGCATATAAAGGGGCATTCTTGGGTAGCACACACTAGAACAGCCCCAGTTAAAAGGCAACAGATGCCCTTTGGAGAAAGTTCTAGAGCCCACTGCATAGTCCTGGTACTCAAAACAATACAAATTAGACAGCTATGAAAAACAAGTGAAGAAACTATGACAAATTATCACACCTCAGACACACAGCAACATATGAGACAACACAGGTGAAGACAGCTGATAGAGAGTCTGCTTCTTGGATGGTAAACCCCAACAGTTATAGATAGGAGCTATCAAAGGGAAGCTGACGACGGCCACAGGGACAGAAAGCAAAGTGCCCTTTTGCACAAAGGCCCTGGTGGCAAAAGCAGCAGTTTCCAAAGGCCTGGCAATGGTAGACAGTTGCAGTCAGGGGTAGCGTCACACCTTGGTTGCAAGTTTCACAGCAGTTTGGTGAATCTGGAACCACTCCAATGGGAGAAATACTTTCAGCTGGGCACTAAGGACCCTCTCTCCACAGCCCCTCCCCAACCTTCCCCAGCAACAAAACTCCTGTGGAGGGTGCAGACTCAAGGACAGTTCTCCCTCATCCATCACTGTTCTTTTCTACTTCCCATTTCTTAGAACATAACAGAGAAAGAAAAATCTCACAGAATCTAAAGACTAGTTTGAGATTCCACATCTGCACAGTGGAAGCAAGTAACCTCGGAATTCACAAAGACTGAAGTTTGAACCTTGGCTCTACTAAATAGTTTTGTGTCCTTGGCAAGAGATTCAAGTTTGCCGAACTTCAGTTTCTTCATCTGTAAATCTGGGACAATATGAGATAGATACCAAGAAATGGAGGAACAGGACTTTCCAGTACACATCACCTCCACCCAAGAGACGTATCAATTTGAACTACCATCCACATAGAAAAACACCTTTCACAAGAACTAAGGAAACCAAGTGAGAGATTATAGCACCTGGATGTAGCACTGAAGAAGGTAGGAAGGGTAGTTTGACATCACTTGCATCACCCCCTCCCAACTCCAGGCACCACAGCTTAAAGCGAGGTATCCTCAGCATGGGGGAAGGAGACAGAAATAAGCACTAGACTTTGCTTTGGACCTGCTGGCAAAATGAAACTTGCCTCAATAAAAGCCAGCATGAGGCTGTCCCCTGCAGCCTGTCATCAGGCTTGCACCTGCAGACCCTGCTTCTGGGCTGCAGATACAGGTTCCAGGCCCACCCAGTGCCAGGCCAGCCCCTGAGGTTCCAGATTCCAGGTTCCAGGATGGTACCTACCTGTGGACTGAGCGTCCAAGTCTTTCCCAGCACCAGGCAGGATCCCGCAGCCCCAGGCTCTAGGCCAGCCTGGCAGGCTCAGTCTCTGGACCTGCCCCACCACCAGGCCAACCCCAACAGTCCCATTAGCCCCAGACTTCAAGCCCACCCAAGCTACCAAGCTGGCCCTGAAGCCCTAGTCATGAGATCTGCCTCTGCAGGTATAGGCTCTGTACCCACCCAGCACCAGGCCAGCCTCTATGACCCCAGGTTCCACCCCGGGTTTCAGACCATCCCAGAGCCAGGTTGCCCTACGCAGCCCCAGACTTCAGACCACAGCCCCAGACTTCAGACCCAGACCAATGACACGGGCTGGGTCTGTCATTCAGCTGGCTAACCTGTCCAATGGGACTGGGTCTGAGTCACCAGGCTGGCACCTCAGGACACAGGCTTCAAGATTTCCCAGTGCCAATCTGGTCCCTGCAGTAAAAAATCAAAGCACACCACTAGACAAAGCCACCTAATCATAAAAAAAGACAGCAAGAGCAAAGAACAAAGTCCTTGCTGCCCCACGCTCCATCAGACCCAAGGTCCAGGCCTAGCCCAGCAGACCCTGCTGCCAAGCTGGCCCCCATGTACCAAGGCTCCAGGACCAACCCTGCAGACTCAGGTACCAGGCCATCCCAGTACGTGGTCAGCCTCTGCAGACTCACACTGAAGACCTACCCCAGGACCAAGTCAGCCCCTGTGGCCCCAGGCTTCAGATCAACCTGAGTACAGGGGTTCCAGACCTACTCTTACAGATACAATGGGGATCCAAGGCTCCAGGCCCAACCCCACAGACCCAGAGACCCGGGTACCAGGCCCACCCACCTGCTGATCCAGGCACAAAGTCCAAGGGCTCCAGTAGTAAGTCTGCCAGAGGACCACACCAGATGACCCGCTCAGAATCTTTTGATGAGCTGACTGGTGAAAGGCTTCCCCAGAAAATCCCAGTATGCAAAGACTGGAATAAGTCTTTACTTCTTCAAGTGCACAGATTATTAACATAAAGCAACAAAAAACATGAAAAACCAAGGAGACATAATACCACCAAAAGAACACAATAATCTCCCAGGAGCTGCCCCCTGCCAAAGTGGAGATATATGAATGGTCTGACAAAGAATTCAAAATAATTGTTTTAAGGAAACTTAAATGCAGAGAAATAATTCAGTAAAGTCAAGAAAACAATAAATGATCAAAATGAGAAACTTAACAGAAAAAATGAAAGTATCTTTTAAAAATCAAACAAATATTCTGAAGCTGAAATATACAATAAGTTAAATGAAGAACGCAATAGAGAGCATTGGCAGCAGAACTGCTCAAAGCAGAAGTAAAAATCTGCAACATTAAAGGCAGGTTATTTGAAAATATACAGAGGAGAAAAAAGAAAGAAAAGGAACAAAGGAAGTTTCTGGGATTTATGGGACAGCATCAAAACAGCAAATATTTGAACTGAATTGAAGAAGAGAGTCAAAGGCCCAGAGAGCTTATTTAAAGAAGTAAAAGCAGAAAACTTTCCAAATCTGGGAAAAGATATAAATATCCAGGTACAGGAAGGCCAACAGTCTACACTCAGATTCAATCTAAACAAGACTACACCAAGACATACTATAATCAAACTGTCAAAAATCAAAGACAAAAAGAGGATCATGAAAGCAGGAGAAAAGAAGCAAATAACATATAAGGGAGTTCCAGAAAGACTGGCAGTAGACTTCTCAGCAGAAACCTTACAGGCTAGGAGAGCGTGAGATGACACATTCAAAGTGCTGAAGGAGAAAAAAGTCACCAACCAAGAATACTGTAGCTGGCTAAGCTGTCCTTCAGAATTAAGGAGAGATAAAAGACTTGCCCAGAGAAACAAAAGCTGAGGGAGTTAATCACCACTAGTCGGCCGGGCGCGGTGGCTCAAGCCTGTAATCCCAGCACTTTGGGAGGCCGAGACGGGCGGATCACGAGGTCAGGAGATCGATACCATCCTGGCGAACACGGTGAAACCCCGTCTCTACTAAAAAAAAATACAAAAAACTAGCCGGGCGAGGTGGCGGGCGCCTGTGGTCCCAGCTACTCGGGAGGCTGAGGCAGGAGAATGGCGTAAGCCCGGGAGGCGGAGCTTGCAGTGAGCCGAGATCGCGCCACTGCACTCCAGCCTGGGCGACAGAGCGAGACTCCGTCTCAAAAGAAAAAAAAAAAAAAATCACCACTAGTCTTGTCTTATAAAAAACAGTAAAGGGTGTTCTTCAAGCTGAAAGAAAAGGATGCTAATTAGTAATATGAAAACATATGAAAGCATAAACTTACTGGTAAAAGTACACAGTCAAATTCAGAATAATACTGTGATAGTGGTGTATAAATCACTTATACTTTAGTATGAAGGTTAAAGTATAAACTATATACATAATAATAGCTACAATGTAATTTGTTGATACACAATATAAAAATATAAATTGTGGCATCAAAAGCATAAAATGTGGGAGAAAGTGGAGTAAAACTGTAGTTTTTAAACGCAATCTGAGTTGTTATCAACTTAAAATAGCCTGTTATAACTAGATGATGTTGTATATAAACCTAATGGTAACCACAAAGAAAATCTATGGCAGATATTCAAAATTTAAATAATAAGGAATCAAGGCATAGCAGCAGAGAAAATCGCCTAATCATAAAAAAGACAGCAAGAGAGAACAGAATGAAGGATTTATAAAGCAACCAGGAAGTAGCGAACATAATGGCAATAATAAGTCCTTACCTATCAATAATTACCTTGAATGTAAATGGATTAAATTCTCCACTCAAAAAATATACACTGGTTGAATGGATAAAAAAACAAGACCTGGCCGGGCACAGTGGCTCATGCCTGTAATCCCAGCACTTTGGGAGGCCGAGGCGGGCGGATCATAAGGTCAGGAGATCGAGGCCATTCTGGCTAACACAGTGAAACTCCGTCTCTACTGAAAATACAAAAAATTAGCCAGGCAGGGTGGTGGGTGCCTGTAGTCCCAGCTACTAGGGAGGCTGAGGCGGGAGAATGGCGTAAACCCGGAAGGAGGAGCTTGTAGTGAGCCCAGATCACACCACTGCACTCCAGCCTGGGCGACAGAGCAAGACTCCATCTCCAAAAAATAAAAACAAGACCTAACTATTGCTGCCCACAAAAAGTTCGCTTCACCTGTAAGGACACATAGACAGAAAGTAAAGAAATTAAAAAAAAAAAATTCCATGCAAATGGAAATCAAAAGAGAGCCGTACTTTCAGGGTAGCTATATTTGTATCAGATAAAATATACTGTAAGTTAAGTACTGTAAAATGAGACAAAGAAGGTCATTATATAGTGGTATAGGAGACAGTTCATCAACAGAATAATTGTAAATATATATGCACTTAACATTAGCACACCTAAATACATAAAGCAAATATTAATACATGTGAAGGGAGAGAAAGACAATATAAATTTGGGACAATGATAGTATGTATCTCATGGAGCTGCTGAGAAATAAAAGCAAGCAAATAGTCTATATTCAGAAAAATGATAGCTTTTATTAGAAAACACCAGGCAGTCTTAAGGGTCAGGTGGTATGGTCAAACAAATGCTGTCAACGGCCAGGTACAGAAATCAGTTTGAGTTGGAGTGAGCAGATAAGGCTTCCTAGAGGAGGCAGGATTTGAACTAGACTGACAGCTAGATAAGGATTGAGGAGGTAGAAAGGAGTGAAGAGGGTTATCAAAGAGGGTTATCTAAGAAAAGACAACAGTATTACCAAAGTTAGGAAGACAGATCCCTCCTCCTCCTCCCCTTTTCAATGATTTCTCAGCTCCATGGCCACTGCAGACCTACATTAAAAATCAACTTCATAGGCTCTTCTCCCTACAGTGTCCTACAAGTTTAGGTGGTCGTAGTTTCTCTACCTTTCATAATGTATGGTAAAGAGTTGGACCCGCAATAATTTGTACTTCTCTTTCAGAGAATTTTCATTCACCCTTGATACCTGAGTAAACTTCTTTAGAGCTATGCCATATGGCAGGCACTGGGGATAAACCAGAAAAATTACTTTAAATACTGTTTGATTCTCAGTTTTTAAGAATACAGAAGCATTTCCTTTTAGCAAAATGAAAACAACTTATACAATATCAATATTGCTACAAAATAGCAATAATGATCATCAGAAAGAAGAAAAATCAATAAATACTATGAACTTCTAGACCAGTACAGTTGTCTTAAGCAAAACCAGACTTCCTAATGAATAGTTCATAAAATCAGAATCTATTGTGTTTTCTTTTGGATAGATTTTCCTCTTTTCAGAAGTATAAGACCCAGGCATCTATTGACAAAAAGACTGTCACTTTTTCAAAACTTTAAAATCTAAGAGACATAAAGGTCTGAAGTTATCTGCCTTCCTATTAAGGAAAGCCCACAACATGAGGGATGATGAAAAGATGTTTGCAGGGTTCTGGGCAACCTGGCCAAAGCATTATTGAGGCGCTCCAAGCTAATTAACACAGAAGGGTATAGGACACAATCAGCAGTGACTAGAAAAAAAGGTGCTTTTTCTAAGATGTCCTCTCTGATATCACCTGTTGCTCATCTGCTCTGAATGGGAGTTGGCATTTTCATTAATGTTAATACAATGTTGAATTGAATCCTGTAAACTGAAAATGACTTACTGGTTTGGCTCAATCTAGAAATAGCATATAACCCAATTCTCTTTGCTCAAAATAGATTATATTCTAGTTATACAAATAGCTGTGAACCCTTTCAAAGCACTTAAATTTTTTTCTTTATTTTTACCTCCATAAGGAAGCAAGGCATAAGGCAGCAAGGTGCAATGAGAACTGCAAATGCTTGGATATTTATCATATTTAGGTTTATATATTTGGACCTACCATTTCTTACCTGTGTGACTAGTTGATTTATTAAATTCATTTAATAACTACACCTTATATAGATAATGACATAAGGTGGCTTATCTAAAAACATACAGTAAAACACTATTTTAAAAATATTTCGCAGAAAAATGAAGGCCAGAAAATCAGGAGAAAAAAGATAAATACAAAATTCATTCTAAAAGGTCTTATGTAATTGTTAAAAGTAGGTTCAAAATACTGGCTTGGAATTACATGAATGTTAAATGCAAAGTAAAAAACAGTAATTTACGAAATCGCTAGACCACATACTTAATCTGAACAAATTTATTTGTGATGGATAAATCTCACAGATCTTGAAGGTTTATTGTAAGAATTAAATACCTCTATGAAAATACCTAGTGTAATCCCTAGCACACAGTAGCTATTCCATAAATGTTCTTTCTTTCTTTTCTCTTAATCTTTTCAGTGATAAATCTCTCTATTTTAAACTTAGGTTCAAAACTGGTATTTGAGAAATGCTACTCTAATCCTTTTCTCATTCAGAATATTACTTTCGTCTCACTGAAATAAAAAGCAGCACATAACACAATCTACAATATAAAATTTCAGGATTATAGGATCTTTGTACTACAAAAAATGGAAATGGCTGTATCTTGCAAAATATATTTGCTGCAACATTCTTTATGATTACACATTCTCCTCCTACTCCTTAGCATACCCTAAACACTGGAAACACATAAATTTTAAAAGACAAAACTGCTGTTAGCAAGCTGTGGAGAATATGTGCCATTCAAATAACTAGAATAATATGGTCTTGCACATGGAATCCTAAAATAACATGGAGGAGGTTGTCAGCTCTCTGATATTAGTGTGCTAATTAGGCTCCCCCAGAATAAAATGATATGTCAAGCAAGATATTCTTTTTTTTTTTTTTTAAGAGTAGAATCCTATAGATTTTGGAAAGCAGTATCCAAGAACAAAGTGGTCTTAGAACATGACAGCGTGTATGACATATACAGATAACTGAAAATAGTTCTAAACAGATTAATCTGAGTCGCTTTCTTTCTGCCTTAAACAGTCAAGGGAAAATGTGACTCTCTGTAATGGAAAGACTTGACATTTTCATTCTCTTGGCATAAAATTGTCATGTTGCAAAAGGTGACTGACTTTCAATAGGATGCAATTAGATTAATTCCAAAGTGCTGTTACAGAAGTTAGATATATAATTGGTTAGCTAAATGGCTTCTTCCATGCACAAATAGAATTTTAATAATTGCTTTAGCTTTATAAAAATCTTTTATTTATCTAAAATGGTTAGGGAATGGGTTCTTCAGGTTATGAATACTTGCAGCAATGGAGACTTTCTTATTCTATACATGGATTGCCAATTTTCTAAGAATTAGAAATCAATAATGTACTAAAACTATTCCAGTAAGACTTTAACTTTTGTTGACTCAGAAGGAACATGGTGCATCTTTTAGCACCTTAGGGTCATCGTTATGATAATCTATTTTTATTACAGTACTGTGGTTCTCATCTACCCTAATTATCCAGCAAGTGGTTCATTGCAGATTCTGATTTGTTCCATCCTACCTCAACCCCGTTACCAACTATCACCACCCACCAACCACCACCCCCGCCCAAACTAAAAGACAACCAGAGATAAATCCTCAAGAAACTTCTTTTTAAGAGGGTGGTTAACAAAGTTAAATTGGGTAGAAAACAGATGAAGCAAGTTTTAATCTCTTTGCTGGGTAAGAATAGTGCCTACGTGGTGTGGGTGATCATGTGTAAGACTCTGATGGGTAAACCTGTGGCCCAGTAGGAGGGCATGAAGACTCAGGCATCTGAGCTGGACCATGGCACTAAAAGATTACAGTGATGACAACTGTAACAATGATGATGTTTATGACAGGAACACCTCTAACATCATCATCTTCAATTTTAGCATGTGCTCCTTATGTTCCAGGCACTGTCCTAACAACTTTGCATATACTAACAATCCGCTGACAGAGGCACTAGGAATGTTCCTAATATTCACATGCAGAGGTCAGTGGCTTGCCCAAGGTTATAAAGTAAGTGGTAGATCTCGGACATGAACTTGGGCAGTCTGGCTCTAACCTCAGCCACTACAACATGCTAACTTTACCATGCAACTTATCACTCAGTCCCCTAGATGCCTTTCTTCTCCGAACTACTCTACCCTTTAAATGTAACCGTCATCTCTGTGTCTGGCACACAGCATCTAGCACATAATGCTCCATAAAGATTTACTACATATTCTGTACACAAAAATTTGACTGAAATACTTCCTATATATGCTCTTTGCTCTTATTGGAACAGCTTTCCTCAAAGTGTGCTGTCAAGAACACTAATTCCCTTGCTTTTATCTCTGCATAGAAGGTTCTGCCCTCCAAGATTTTTGCAAGGCCAGTTAACTTGAATTATTCAGACTCCAGCTCAAACATCACCTCTTCAAGAGGCCTTTTATGACCATCTGATCTAAAATAGGTCTCACGTCTCACCCAGAATACCTACACTGATTTATTATATTCAGTGTATCCCTCATGATCTGGAACCATTATTTCAATCTTTTTACTCATCTCTCTCTCCCTCCCCTAGCCCTCCCTGAAGCAGCCCGTGATGGTGTCTGTGGCACACAGCAAGTCCTCAAACATTTACTGAAATAACACATGAATTGATGCCAATAGGTTATCATACTAAATAAATATTTTGTTTTCATATAAGTTTGTGAAACTCTGGGTTAGAGAAAGCTAAATAAATTCCTTCAGGACTTTTCAGGCTTGTGAATCTTTAAGAGGCAGGTATAACAAACAGCTTTTGCCAAACTTATCTGGTCATAGAACTCATCTGGCCACAGGAATTTTTTGTATTTGTAATGGATCTCCTCACAGAAGGACACTCTGGGAAGGGCCACATAGAGATGTATTAACTATATGAGAGGCTGTTGACATTGCTTTATTTAAGAAGTGCCCTTCTCCCCAGTCTTTTCTTCACTAAAGAAACAATCTAGGCCGGGGGCAGTGGCTCACGCCTATAATCTCAGCACTTTGGGAGGCCGAGGCGGGCAGATCACGAGGTCAGAAGATCGAGACCATCCTGGCCTACACGGTGAAACCGTGTCTCTACTAAAACTACAAAAAAAAAATTAACTGGGCGTAGTGGCGGGCGCCTGTAGTCCCAGCTACTCGCGAGGCTGAGGCGGGAGAATGGCGTGAACCCAGGAGGCAGAGCTTGGAGTGAGCCAAGATCGCGCCACTGCACTCCAGCCTGGGCGACAGAGTGAGACTGTGGAGGGGAGGGGAGGGCAGGGGAGAGGAGGGGAGGGGAGGGGAGGGGAGGGGAGGGGAGGGGAGGGGAGGGGATCCAGGTAAAATCAAGTAAACCTAGCTGCATCACCCTTGCAGGGGTTTAAATGCAGCGTAATGCATGGTTTACAGGTTTTAATTCCTGGCCTCCCTACCTGCCCTCATGGCAGCCCTAGAAGAGGGGCACAATCTGCATTTTACAAACCAGGAAAGTGAGGCTGTGATCTGTGAAGTAATTCACTCAGCTAATTCACCACCCTAATCCACCCAGCTGCCAAGAGGATGGACCAGAACTCAAATTCACAACCTTCTGGTCCCAAAGCCCATCCTCCTCCCATTACTGAACCCCACATCTTTATCCCCCCACTTCTCTCCAACCACAGCCTGGACATCCCTGGGTCTGGGCTTTGGGATGACCCTGAGTGAGATGTGGCTGCTTAAGTTAGAGCAGAAGTAGACGACAGCACATCTCCACCTCCACTGCATGTGTTTACATTGCTCCCTGTGCAATTCAAACAAGAACAGCGATTAGAGCTTTTCTTAATATCCAGCAACACTAGGTACTATGGAATCTATGCATCAAAACAAAACAGGAACATCTCTGATTACCAGTAGTATAACCATTTTCATCCCTTTACTGTGTAGGATTTCAGAAAGAAGAGAAAGATCTTTTTCCCATTGCTGAATTAAGTTGATTAACAAGTAAATTACTTTTTATCATAAAAGTCCACTCTAGGGTGTATAAAACTTATCCCCATGCTTTCTTTTCCTTCATATACATGAAATTTCTTTACTCTTTGTAAGAGAACATAACTCTAAATACTACCCTCTTAATGCAATATAAATTTATCTTTTAAAAAACTTCAGTTGTAGAAATCCTGCAGAGCATCACTATTTTGCTTAAGAAAGAAAAATAATCTCAGTGATGAGTCTGGAACTCTGAGGTTACTTTCCAGAACTTGCACAGAGAAGGCATTCATGGAATTAGATATCTACTACCCACATCCTGACAATCCCAAATGATAGTTCCTTCTGTTTACCTGTCAAAAAAAAAAAAAAAAGAGAGAGAGAGAGTCTAAAATTTTCACCTTCTCTGAAACATGTACCTATCAAATGTACCTCTGGGTGTCTGGGCAAAGAACCCAAATTTTATATGCATTAAACTGGCTCTTTAAGCAACAGGAATAAAGATAACATTTAGGACGCAAAGAAAAATCCAAATGTGCAACTGTCTCTGACGTTAGGCCCTTATTACACTATTGCACTATAGTCATCAAACCTGTTTTCATGACAATAATCTTCATGTTACCCAGAAAACCAAACACTGCATGTTGTCACTTATAAGTGGGAGCTGAATGATGAGAACACATGGACACACAGTGGCAACAACACACAATGGGACCTGTCTGTGGGGGCAGGGAAAGCATCAGGAAGAATAGCTAATGAATGCTGGGCTTAATACCTAGGTGATGGGTTGATCTGTGCAGCAAACCACCATGCCACACGTGTACCTATATAACAAACCTACGCATCCTTCACATGTACCCCGGAACTTAAAAGTTGAAGAAAAAAAATCTTCACGTTACCAAATAACAGTGCCTTATCTCTGCTCCAAATTCCAAGTTCTTTTTAGAAGGTCTTATAGAATATATAAAATGCTTCCATTTTAAACAGCTTAAAATACATTCTGGGCCGGGCATGGTGGCTCATGCCTGTAATCCCAGCACTTTGGGAGGTTGAGGCGGGTAGATCACCAGAGGTCAGGAGTTTGAGACCAGCCTGGCCAACATACCAAAACCCCGTCTCTACTAAAAATACAAAAATTAGCCGGGTATGGTGGTGGGCGCCTGTAATCCCAGCTACTTGGGAGGCTGAGGCAAGAGAATGGCTTGAACCCAGGAGGTGGAGGTTGCAGTGAGCCAAGATTGCACCACTGCACTCCAGCCTGGGTGACAGAGAGACTGTGTCTCAAAAAAGAAAAAAAAATTCCAACTTAAAATTCTCTTCTCTATTAAAATACGAACTAGAAAATTGTTATGTAATTTTGTATTGTCCAATTGTTAGATTTTTTTCCCCCTATTAATTTAGGGAATTTGAGAGTAAGGATCTCATCCACATCTGAAAGCAAGTAAAGTAAGCAGCTGAAGTTATTAGTCATGTCCATGTTAACTTGAAGGCAGTTATTCTTTTGACTGTATAATATTAATAAGAGACATGTTTTAGTTTTAGGTTTTAAATTGTTAATAGAAACCACATAGTGATATGTGTGTGCACTCTCCTCACTATTAAATCCCACATGCTAGATCTAGGGTCTTCACTAAGAGACTATGCATCTGAGTAAACCAAGTGTAAATTCCTTTACCTGTCTCATAGAAGTCATCATCTTATCTGATTCACTGTAAGCATGGAAAAGAACAGAAGTTCTTGACAGTAATTACAGATTGTCCAAGGAGATTAGCCAGGTAAGGACAACTCTGCTCTTACTTTGAGAGATTACCTTCAGGATCTAGTGTTCCTGGGGTTACACTCAGGTATTATTGGCAACTAGGAAGTACAGTGTTTTTTAATGTCACCTTTGTTCCTTTGCAGGACGACCCTAAGATCCTAGAGAAATTACACAGTCAAGTTTTCTTTAGAGAAGATGGAGAAACAACTCAAGCATTTACAGGTCTTCTGAATGGAAGAGCATTAGACTCCGAGAACTGTTTCAAACGTGAATTGCACTTTAAAGTAGCCTAGACACAGAGTCAGTCACTCAGAGCCCCCTTCAGGCTTTGGAAGACTGTTCTTCTTGTGTTTACAGGTCATTTTGGTACTTTTTCAGAAATAACTAAATTTAGCAACATGAGAAATAGTCACAAATACTTACAGATGAAGATGAGGAAGTAGAAATAAAAGTTCAAACGCATGACAGACTTGTTTAAGGACACTTCATCAGGAGCAAAACACTCAATATTAATTCCAAATTAATATTTTGGGTCTTGAAATTAAAGGAAACAAATGGCTTTATAAAGACTTTATGTGTGTGTGAAACCAAATCTTATGAACAAGTTATTATTAAACTAGCACTGAAAAGTAACATCTGTTACTTACTTGCTGATTCTAAGCAGAAATTTAGCTAAGAAAATCTAAGCCAGAGTTTTCAGGTTTACAAAACCCTTCACTGATCTCTTCAACAGCAGCAAAAAGTGGAGAGGACATTTTCAGGATTCAGTCTGAATGCTACTATGGCTGAAAACCAGATTAAATTTATCTCCTATAAGGCAAAATCCTAATCAGAGACTCATATGAAATCGCCTCTGAAACAACTGCTTAGATTCAAAAGTGATTATCAGTTTCATTTTATTATTAGTAAACTTCATCTCTCCTTTATTTGTGAACATGATAAATTCCTAAATTTACATTCAAAGCCACAGAATATTACTGCAAATGTGGACGTGTTGACAAAAAGCTTCCAACAGCTTTTCAAACATTTTTTAAAATGCAGTATGGTGTATACTAGCCCTAGGGCAATAAGACAGAATTTCTGAGACGATAAGTAAATTGCCTACTTTAAATTTAAATTGCCCCTTTAAACAACCTAAGACATGTACAAAGAATGCCTCTGTATAAATGCTGTCTGTTAACATGTTATCTTAAATCTGACAATAAGAACCCCAATTAGTTTACATCATTAGTCTCCTTAGCCTACTATTATCTCTTAATGCTTTTAACTCTCTGTACCCTAAGCAAACACTTTTAAAAAGTAATAGTTACAAAGCAATTAGTTGAGCCATTAAAGAAATATTTAATTGGTTCCTAGACTATCAAAAAGACTTTAAATCCATTTACAAATAGGAAAGTTTGAAAACTAAAGTCTAATTGCTTTCACTATAACTACATAGCATATGAACAAAATTTACAGCAACTACATAGTAAGTAAAGCAATAAATTATTAGTATTGTCAACAACCGAATATATTTAGCCTCCTTTTTAAAAAAAAAAACAATAGTTTTTGGTACAATCATCTATTTTATAAGCCACTCGGATGCCTCCCTAATAACAGATTTATTTCAAATTCATTAATTTCACATTCTTTAGAAAGGAAATTAAAAATGAAAACCTTAACCACCCAAAAAAACTAGTTTTGGGATTGTAATCAGAGCAAACACACCACTCATTATTTGGGAGGTTGGTAAATGCCTTTTTCTCATTTGTTGCCTTCTGCTTTATCCCTTATTTACACAGAAATTTCTTCAAATTTCATACTATATATCACAGTTGATGATTCTTTTATTGTCAAAAATATCAACAAAAAGCTAAGTATCACTTTAAAAAACTATAGAAAAGTAATTTTATGGTTATACAAAAACATGCTTTGTCTTCTGTGAATGCGATGCCTTTAAAAAAAAAAAAAAGTTGGGTTGAGGGGAGAGAAAAGACAGACAGGACACAAGGGCTAGGCAGCAACTTCATGTATGTGATTTGAGGGTCCTGCTCAAAAATCTCCCTTTCTGGCTTCCATGTGAATTTTCCATAACAGTAAATTCCTTTAGGGTAAAGCAGGAGATTATTTCTGTACGGAGTGTATGTTACTCTAGAATGACTTATGTACAAGTTACAGAAACCAGTTTAAGCTAGCTTAAATAAAATAGTATTTGTTATAAGGCTTCAGGCCTATATCACAACCTAATCAGCAGGAAGAACAGGCAGGTCTCATGGTAGTATTAGAAGGTCCTCAGACAGAGGCAGAGGCAGAGTCTTTTTGCCTGTTTGTCCCTCTCCATATCATCTTTATCTCTTTTTCTGGAAAGAAAGTGAACATCTACTTCACTCCTTTCTCTACAGACCGGCTTCCTTGGCAAACCTTTTAGGTTTTCCTCTCCCATAACTTTGCCTGGTATGTGACTGATGCGTAAGGAGCTGACCCTGCCTACCGACCAACTCTGCGCCATCTCTAGTGGACAACACTACATGATTCAAAAATCCCGGGACAAATAATATAGTTGACCTAGCTTGAATACTCCTGTCCCATCAGCTATGTCCATGGAACAGTGTTGAACCTTCCCACCCATGGATAGGGAGAGAGAACTGAGAATGGGATGTAGCTTAAAATGAAACACATGTGTCTTACAAGGTCCTGCTGAATTCAAATTTTATACATGGAGAGGACAATATTAACCACTGAACACAAACAGGAAGACTGAGGGAGAAAGGCTCAGGCAGGTGCATTCTGATGGTTTCCCAACAATTTACTTCTATAGCCTTTCAAGGCAACGATGGTAATTCAAGAACTCGAGTGTACATATAAAGGAGACATGCCGCCTTCTGGTGGCATGGCAGCTGGGGCATCTTTCATTGTTTGGTGATTCTGATAGCTCTCCAGACTACCTTTCAGAAGTAGGGAGGACCCACATACAGAAACTAGAAATTGTTCTGCAAAGGGCAACTTATATAAAAACACGGATGAGACGGCTTTCAGTTTGAAGATAAAGGTATTTTTTTAAAGGAATTTTTTACTTATAAAGTTGAATATCTCAGCAATATGGCTGACGTACAGAAAAATCATAATGGACGGGGGAGGGTATATATCAAATACAAAATTCTGAAACAAAGAGGACCCCTTGAAGTCAAAAAAAGAAAGGTTTCAGGGCAAAGGAATAACGCTTCTTTATACAGTAACTGGTAAATATACAGCACATGTCATCTTAATAATGATTTCTCCATGCCCTTTAAATTTGTGATTTCTACTTGCTGCCCTCACCCACTACACACTACTCCACACACTTCTCCCTCAGCCTGGCAAAGTCCTACTTTGAAAGACAAGCACAAAGTTAATTCTCCACAGACTTGCCTTTTTCCCCTTCCCAGATATGATCCATTTTATTTTAATATTTAACATACAATGTTAGTGTCTTCATATTTACCTTCTACCACAAACCAGGGTGTGACTTACCTGAGAACAGAGATTATATCTTAGTCATCTTTGTTTCCTCAAAGTCCAGTATAACAAAAGATACCTTAAAAAACCCACTAAGTAGTTTTTCTATGAGTCACAGACACTAAAAACAAACTCAAGAAATGGTCATGGAAACTTTTGAATAATATATTCATAACAGATTTCTAAGGAAAGAAAGGAAACTCCAGGCTGCATCCTTACCTATGAGGATGAAAGGATAGAAAGCATGCTTTCTCACGTAAAAGTGACTTTGGTATATGTGCAAGACACTCCTCAAGACTGAGTAGACCACTCTTCTACTCAATCTTGTTCATACCATCTGGCCCAGATCCACCTAATTTCTGTCACAGTACTGTTTGGCACAGTATCTTCCAGCTGAACTTTCCAAAGGAAGACTTTAAACCTACTACTGTGCCAGTGATTATTATCTTTCAGTTCCAAACCCACCTTTCTATATTTTGCTTTGTGAATCTGGCTCTAGAGCTTTGTAAAAATTTCTTGCCAACAGCCTTCCCATAAGGCTTTACCAAACAGGGGACACTACACAGAAGCAGTAAGGCTGGCGGAAGAGACTTACATCCTTTTGCTTACTCACCATAGTAATTGGAGTAGTCCCAGCATTTATTCATTTATTCAACCCTACTCCTACTCCCCAAACTAGCCCCATTATTTTCAAGAGATACAACAGGCAGTCAGCCAGCCAAGAACTCCCCCATCCCACCCCTAGAGATCTGAACCCCAACTTGCCAGGTGCTTTTCTGAGCTTCCAAATTTTGATAATCCCAACCTCTTCCTTTTATTGCCCTAGTCCTATCTGTGCTAATTCTTCTTGGAGTCACTATCTGTGTGTTTCCTTAATATTTCCATTTTGTTTTTTTCAGTGCTCCAATATAACTTGCCCACTGTAAGACCCACCTCTCAATGCTGCTATGCAAATCCACAGACTTTTGCTTATAACTTTCCATGACCCATAATCTTTTCCATGGTTCCCTGACTGCCAACAGCAATGGGGTATGATAGTGATTTTTGGTAACAAATCTTTGCCAATTCCATGCCTCCTCTGCATTTCTGATACAGGATACAGCTCAGATACGTGGAGTAGGGATTATTCCAGTTGGCAGAGAAAAGACAAGAGACGTTGAATCTGTTAACAACCAAGCAAAGCAATAAATGTAGAATTTCAATAGTCATCATAACCCAATGTTCAACAAACTTACTGAACACTAATGTTAAAAAGCACTGCTTGGTAATAATGAATGAATTTAAAAAACTTAAAGCCTGGCCCTATTCGTGTGAACTTGGGAGACAAGTTTGAAAAGAGACTTGAAATCAACAGTTAACCAAGTAATACAAAAAGTAAGAAATTTATGTTTGGATAAGATCAGATTTACACTAGATACCAAGACCATGCTCACTGTGCTAGGCAAGGAGAAGGTGCAACGAATTAAAGTTAGCTACAAGTGACTTTTGATCCTTGCTTATACAACTTTATCATTTAAAAAATTATATGCTATTACCTTGTAGGAAAGACTACGATTCCTCCCTTTCTATCTCATTAGTTACCCACCAGCTAAAACCATTTTTAGCTATGCACATGGCCACCTAGAATAAAGATACTGAAAGTGACATATACAGGTGAAGAAGCAAATCCCTTCTGATTCCTTCCTTCCTACTACTGCAATGTGGACACGGTAGTAAAATCTCAGACCATGTAGATGAAAGCAACTCTCCAGGAATGACAGAGTAACAAGAGAGAAGGGGCATGGATCCCTAACAATACCATAAAAGACTATGAAGTATTACCATTATCAGTTTGGGTATTTATGTAAGAGAAAAAAAAAAAAACTAACATTTTGGACGGCTGTTATAGTAGCCAAATCTATATTTTAATTAACATAAACTCCAAATATGTACTATCCCGTAAAGTTCACAAACAGTCAACAGAACCAACTGAGAGTTGAATCTATTGCTCAGTTTTCATGTGTTTCCATAAGGTTGGGATAGTGGTAGAAATAATGTTTCCCAGCAGGTACCATTCAAAGACTTCCAGAGGCATTCGTGAACACTGAATAGAGAATAAAAATGTTCAAGATAGATAATGTTAATTTTGTACACAGAAGTCCCTTGGAGCAAGGGAAGAATATCCATGATTACTGCAGGGAGTTGCCAAAAGAAAAGGTGGTGCTTTCGGTGCACACTTTACTAGACTAATATTTTAAAGCACTTCATTCAATCTTGCCTATGTAGAAAAATTTATCCAACTAATAGACACAATATGGCTCTGGTGCTTGCAAAATGTTCTTGGAAGTATATTTGATTTGGGGGACATATTTTGATATTTCCATGATATGATGAGTTTCCAATAACTGAAACATAATTCATACACTGGACATCTATTTCTGTATGAATAGAAATCTAATATGGGTTATACCATTTGACTCACAACTGGAGTCAAGGAACCACTTACTTTGGGGTTCCCTGCATAAAAGAAATTCCCAAATATAAATACTCAGCAGATTCATCAGGCTCTGTGGCAATGTAGCAAGATGGAGGTAACTGCCAAGCTGGGGTTGTTCTAGGAAACCTATTTTAACTATCAGTAGAATTTTTCTGTAATTGTGAAATACACTGTAAACAGAAATCTTTTTTGATAAATAACTGCAAGATCAGTGAGATGTATTCAAATGGAAAACAATATGGGGAGCTTAAGTGCTGATATGAGTGTAAGGTGATCACATGAGCCCCTCAAGTTTGAGGATTAAGAATGAAGTGCAGGTCTCACCAGGATTCACCACCAGGGAGACAAGGAGTATTTGTAAACCAAACAAAAACCACTGGAACACTTTAACCTCTCCCCCCAGGGCAGTAAGGCCACAGCAGACAGGGGTATAGTATAAAGTAGGGTGTTGAAGAGTTTAGGAACTCTATAGTATAAAGTAGGCTGTTGAAGAGTTTAGGAACCAACTGGGGAAACAGCCACATGCTAAAAGAGCATTACCATCAGTCATAATCAGGTACATAATGAGGAACCTTGTACATGATGAGGTCAGATATATCGGTGTGGACTCAAGTGGTCAGGAAAAGCTTCAGAGAACAGGTAATCCTGAACTGATCTTGAAGGATGCTAAGATTTACACAGCTGGATGATGGCATGCTGCACATGAACACGTAAGGAAGGCCTCAAGGCAGAATTCAGCAAGCCGAGGCAGCCAGATTCCTCCCCTGAAGACAGGTCCATCTGTCCACAGTACTTTCTCTTCTCTCAGGACACTAAAGTTCTTTAAAGAAAACTAGATGTTCTTTAAAAACTGGATCAGTGACCAGGTCAGTTTGTGAAAGATGTGCTAAAATGCTGAAGTTTCCTTTTTATAGTACTTTTCAGAGCTTTTAACATACCAATGTATGCTGTGAAATCTCTGAGGGGATGATACAATATGCAACACTTATCAACCTTACTGGCCCAAAACCCCTTTTAAAAGTAATGCCTGCTAATACACCTTGAGTTATAGAACACAGTTCAGGAAGTGCTACTTGGTGGTACTGAATCCCACCTGAAAAGATAGGCTCTGCAGTCAGCCTAGATTTGAACTCTAGTTGTTACCTACAAGACTAAGTGACCTTGGGCAAGGTATTTAATTTCTCTAAGCCACAAATTTCCCCAATTGCAAAATGTCAGATTAAATTAAGGATGTAAACATACCTAAGAGTTCAGTATAGGTTACTTATTAGTATTTGATGCTCCATTTTCAGACTAGAATTGGGCTCCCCACATGGGTGGGGAGTGACTGTGCTGACCTGTTGTATTAGTATATAAGTATAAATAAATGCATAGTGTCTGTATGTATTTAAGATGCAAACACATGGAAAAGAAGAGCCCTATCACCTCATAGTGAAATAAGTGTAGTCCAACTATGCAATGACTAAAAGAAAGGGTATTGTTTTAATTTTTAAATATTCCTAATATGAAGGAAAATGAGAAAACCCTGGAGTGGCTGAGTTGCATCAGGAGAAAGAAAAGCGAAATTATACTTCACGACACACACACTATAGGAGTAAGACTAATAAACAAAATTCAAGAAACCAATATTTTTATTAAACCTCATATTTAACCCCATGGCAGTGACTTAAATTGCTTAATACTAACTCACTAGGCAGAAGTTTAAAAGCTTTAGAGTGCTTTACAGTCCACAACTTTAAGTTGTGAACTATATTGGGGTAAAGAATAGGGAAGAGATCGTGAAATAAGTAACATCCACAAAATAATTGTTCTTCCAGTGATGGCTTCTGTTTTTCTTCATTTAATTGCTGGTCTTTCCAGAAAGGACTCAAAGTTTAAGCAATCTTAATAAACCATCTTATAAAATTCAAAATCATGCCTTGGCTTTTTTCAAGGGCAGGTGAAAAAATTTTGCAAATGTGGTGTAATGACAATTTCAGATCTCTAATTCCCAGCACACAGGTTTTTTTTCTTTTTTTTTTCTAATGTCCTCTTTCCTTAAACCATCTCAATACTAAAATGACCAGATGGTTTAAAAAAAAAATTACAAATCTATACATATCCTAAAAACAATTAAAATATTTCTACAGTGAAATTAAAAAAGCAATCCACAGAGTTTATATATACTGTGGACTATGTCTATGCATAGTACATACATTTAGGCAAGAAATACACCAAATAGCTAATGATAATTATCTTTGGATAGGATGGGTTGTAGATAATTTTGTTTCTTACTTGCTTTAACTTTTTAATATTTTCTACAATGAACATACATTCTTTTTTTCTCAATGTAAATGTATTTTAAAAGTAAGTAGGCCCAGCGCGGTGGCTCACACCTGTAATCCCAGCACTTTGGGAGGCCGAGGCAGGTGGATCACGAGGTCAGGAGATTGAGACCATCCTGGCCAACAGGGCGAAACCCCGTCTCTACTAAAAATATTAAAAAATTAGCTGGACGTGGTGGCATGCACCTGCAATCCCAGCTACTCGGGAGGGTGAGGCAGGAGAATCACTTGAACCAGGGAGCTGGAGGTTGCAGTGAGCCAAGATTGCACCATAGCATTTCAGCCTGGTGACAGAGCAAGACTCCATCTCAAAAAAAAAAAAAAAAAAAAGGAAGTAAACAATAATATTTTCCTCTTTCCCTATTTGAGAACACTGGTTCATTGAAGGATATAACTTTGAAGGCAAAAGTCTAAAAGTCCAGGAGAAAAGACAATATTCAGCCCTCCTTCACTTATAATTCAAAATAATGAATTCATAATAAGTTTGCAGAACTTAAGTATTTTCATTTTTAAAGCACTCTTGAAACTATGTACAAATTGTGGTGCTCATCCAAGAAGAAGGAACAGAAGGAAGGAAAAACAGTATGTATAAAAGTGCAAGTTAAACCCTGTCATAGAAGCTCTAATAAACTGGAAACACAAGAACATTGCCATGAAGTTGATTTTATGTCTACTTTACAGATGAGGAAAAGGAAGTTCTCAGTAAGTAAATCACTCGGTCAAGCTCACTGAAGCTATTAACAGTGATTGTACCAGCATTTTAATCCATGTCAGAGTCCATGTGTACTTTTACTATATAATGATGTCAGTTTTCATTTTTAATCTGCCAGCTGCCACCTTGTCCTTGGGGAGCTATATGTTATACAGTAAGGAAAATTGCATATCAATATAATTTCTCTAGAAAATTTAGTATTCATAGGGATTAATATTCATGGTTATTGACTCAATTAAAAAAAAAAAAAGTCTGTATGTGGTTTAGACCCATTCACCCTTCCTACTCCCTAACCCCAAGACAAATGATTGGCGTAGGCCATGACCTTGTACTATACAGCAGGCCCCTCCTCCTTTTATGTGGAACACACTTATCTTCTTCCTACACCTTAAAAGCTCATTCTCCTTGCCCTACGCCCAAGCTCTCCTAAGGAATACCATAATCAAGTTGAATGTAATTTCCCTAGGAATCTTTTGAATTGATTAAGGATGTGTTTGGGTTTTTCAAAATCTCAATGAGACAGTGACAAGAAAACATCACTAGGATAGCAGCTTATCCCAAAACCATGAGATTGCTAAATCTCTTGAACTGAAATAATGTTTAGTTATCTCTTTCTTGACTAGCACACAGTTCATACAAATGGTAGACTCTAAAATGTATACAAGGAAATTTAAAAAAAAAAAAAAAAACACTTTCCCAGTAGCACAGATTTAACCCCCACTACTTCCTGGTAACTAGTTGCAATACAAAGTTCTGAATTTTGTATTCCTAAACTATAAGTCCTTTTTGCTTGTGCTAAATATCTACTACATTTTAATTCAGTATACTGCCTGGGACAGGAAGCATTTAAGCAGTATTATAAAATCAGAAATGCAGTACCTGTATTATTTTAAGAAGAAGGGATTTCTCTCAGTCAGGTATGATAGTAATCAAAACCCTAAATTATACTAGCTTCTTTTCCCCAAAACGAATTTTTCCACTTTTTTTTTTTTTTTTTTTTGAGAATCATTGATCTTCTTCACTCCCAGTAGTAAGTTAAACCTGTACATATACTTAGTATGTGCTATCTATGCTGCTACACACTTTCATAGAGTGGCGAAGAGAATTCAATGAATCTGAGTCTTCTCTAGGCAAGGCAAAGGTGATTTCTGACTGATAACAAGCAAACTGAAACAGACCAAATTTCTCATGCATTTTGCTTCATGACAAATCTGTTAAAGCATGGTGATTTCTGTTTTGCTTTTTTACTTTTTTGGGTGTCAGTCATCTGTTACCAATGTATTTTTTAACCATGTAAAATCCTAAATAATGACAAACAGGAATATCAGTACTGGTCCATGGATTTAAGAAATTAGGTAAATCAATATGTATCTAAATGGAAAGTACTAGAAATCAGGAACCTGACTGAAGAAGGCACTGTATATTTTCTGATCTTCTTTACCACTTAATATGGTTATCATGTAAAACTGTGGCAAGTGGCCCAATGCTCATAGACAGCTGACAACAAGTAATGGGGATGGAGTGAAGCAGATTGAAACATCATTGTTCAGCTTTCAGAATATTAACATTAATATTTCAAAGTACCGAAAACCCTCTTCTAAATCAGTTTTTTTTTTACATTATCAGGAGGATGTTCCATTTAGTAATTTAAATTTGATTTGATTTTCATCACTGCATATATAAGGCAATTTTAACTTAAGCCCACGTCAACCCAGGAAAATTTGCAGTCCTGTGACAGAAAGGAGCCTTGTGCCAGAAAACCAAATCCCTAATCTTTCTCCCATTCCTGCTCAATCACTAGTCTTTAACTTTCATCATTCATCCCTCTCAAGACCTGTGGTATTTCAAAGGATATAACAGCCTCTTAATGCAGCTTAAAAAAAAAAAAAAAGTGCAGCATGTGAGAGGAATAGTGGGAGAAATGAAATTTTATTTTCTCATTATCACTGGCTCAAGAGTTAAAGGTTCAGTTATCCTTAATTAAAAAGTATCAGGTACATAGAGAAAAAGCAGTGTGTGTGTGTGTGTGTGTGTGTGTGTGTGTGTGAATTATGAGTAACCTGCTAGCCTCACCATTCAAAAGTTTGGTTATCTTTAATTTAAAAGTATCAGGTACATAGAGAAAAACCAGTGTGTGTATGTGTATGTGTGTGTGTGTGTGTGTGTATTATAAGTAACCCGCTAGCCTCACCATTCAAAGGTTTGGTTATCTTTAATGTAAAAGAATCAGGTACACAGAGAAAAACCAGTGTGTGTATGTATATATGTGTGTGTGTGTGTGTGTGTGTGTGTGTGTGTATGTATTATGAGTAACCTGCTAGCCTCATCATTCAAAGGTTTGGTTATCTTTAATGTAAAAGAATCAGGTACATAGAGAAAAAGCAGTGTGAGTTTATGAGTATTATGAGTAACCCGCTAGCCTCATCATTCAGGGGTAACATGCTCTGTGTGTGTGTGTGTGTATATGTGTGTATTATGAGTAACCTGCTACCCTCATCATTCAGAGGCAACATGCTGTGTGTGTGTGTGTGTGTGTATTATGAGTAACCTGCTACCCTCATCATTCAGAGGCAACATGCTGTGTGTGTGTATTATGAGTAACCTGCTAGCCTCATCATTTAAGGGCAACACACTGTGTGTGTGTGTGTGTGTGTGTGTGTGTATTATAGTAACCTGCTAGCCTCATCATTCAGAGACAACACGCTGTGTACCCACATGGCAAGTTTACTTTTTCCAGCTACCTGCAGTCAATAAAATATACAACTGACATTTTTTAACCTTAAAAGAATCATTCTTACATTTAGCACCCACTGGAACCCAAAAGAAACTGACCAATGAATCACTCAAATTCCAGGCCTCATAATCAGAGAAAGGAATCCACTGTACCAAGGGAGAAAAAAATAGATTGTAGTTATTTTTAAAAATAATCAAAGGAATAATAGAAAAAGTATCTAAATTCACCAGAAAACAAAAATACTGAACAAATGTACATTACTTTTGCTGTAACCTTAAGTTTTCTAATTTTCTATATTTAAAAAAGCATCTATTCCTTAACTGACACTTACAACTTCCTTTTAGTTATTCTTTCTGCATTTATCAGCCCTTAGAAATCATAAATCATGACACAAAACATGTTACTTTTAAACATAAGTACCTGTCACTTAAGCTAAAGAAGTAGACGCAAATAAGAATAAATGTTTCAAGCCATTCATTTATCTTTAGGAAGTGATTTTTGCCAACATATAAGAAAGACTGTAACATTTACTTTTACCTTACTGTTATCAGTTAACAGAGCGGTGCTTAAGGATGATAACTGCTTCTTACAAAACATGATTTTACCACTGTGACACTATTAGACTCTCTGGCTGTGATTCGCTTTCCATTTAGTCACAGTGTATAGGCTGATCAAACAAGAGTGGCTGTACTCTTCTTGCAGTCATAATTAATGGAAAGTAAGATGAAGCCACATTCATTAAAACCTTCCTCGAATTTTCAAATAGGATACTGGGAAAAATAATCTGAGAATGACCATACAGTACATACGTATTTTGACTGATACTTGGATGACACCAGCAGTTCCTTTCTCAGGTTAAGCAAACAGCATGACCTAGGAAAAGGCATGGTATTTTCAGCTCCATTATGTTTGCAGGTTGATTCCACGCTTCAAAATTTTCAAAGTTAACAACTGTGCTTTCACGTACCCTACATTTATTTTAAAATAGAAGTGTTACATGTGCCATGATTTAGAGTCTAAATGTTAGCTACAAGAAGAGGAATAATCTTAATTTCATACAGAAAATGTATTTCTTTAAAATACCGAGCTATTTAAAAACCATTCTCTCCTAGTATATGTTTAGAATAGAGAATTTTAGAAAATTATTTACTGAAGTTTTTTTTTTTTTTTTTTTTCCTTCTACCACGATCTCCCTGGACTGTAAGCAAATTTATTTTCATTGATCACTAAAATGGAAACATTCTCCTCCAGCCTCTCTGACAAACACTGGACCTAGAATTTCCTCTGAGGTCTTCACACAGGGAGCAACAGTTAACGAAACTGCCGGCCTGTATATCCCCATTCCCCAATCTTTTGCTAATTGTTCAAATATAATTATATATTTTAAGTGATAAAAATTTCTAATCTTGACAGTGATCTTTTAGTTTATCTACCATAGTAGAAAAATCTGCATGTGTAAAGTAATAAAATTTCAGTCATATTCCATTACTCTAAAAAGCACTTTGTAGTCATTTTTTCCGTACCATAATTGAGAGCTTATTTGCCAAAAATCTAATGGATTTTTAAAATTCATCTTAAATCATCCTGGCAAGAACTAGCAGATTTTTGAACAGGGGTGTTTAGACACTTTCTTTCAAAAGATGATGTAAAACTCTGCAAACAGATTGTAAAGGTAACACTAAGATTTACACAGCACACCTTGCTGTATTAGGGATTAAAAGATTAAATCTGTTGGGTTAGGCAGTAAGAAACACAATGATCAAATTGTCTAATAAAAATTGCATGCCAAAATACTGAACTGCCAGAAGAAAACTACCAGGAGAAGGGTAAAGATTTAAGTCTTCTCAAGCAAGCATAATTAAAACCTATATCCAATGAGACAAACATTTTAGAAAATGCCTCAGACAAGTTTTGAAATGGCAATGCAAAGTATACCTTTGACTTCCAGGTACATGGGCTTTTATTAACAAAGAACTGGCCAGGTGCAGTGGCTCACGCCTGTAATCTCAGCACTTTGGGAGGCCAAGGCAGGCGGATCACCTGAGGTCAGAAGTTCAAGACCAGCCTGGCCAACATGGTGAAACCCCATCTCTACTAAAAATACAAAAATTAGCAGGGCATGGTAGTGGGCACCTGTAATCCCAGCTATTAGGGAGGCTGAGGCAGGAGAGTCACTGGAACCTGGGGGGCAGAAGTTGCAGTGAGTCAAGATCGCGCCATTGCACTCCAGCCTGAGTGACAAGAGTGAAACTCCATCTCAAAAAAAAAAAAAAGGAACTGCAGTATGGAGAAATACACTGCATGGTAAATTTTTCTAGGCAAATAATTTCCTTCACAAATATGTGTTTTTCATAACAGCATTAAACAATCAAGCAAAAAAAAAAAAAAAAAAACTTAATTGACTTAACCTAATTAGACTGTTCCTGACATTTTTAAAATGTTTACATAAATGACCATAAACTATAAATCTAAACAGAATTAGAATCTTCTAATAATGATGCTATTTTCACATTTTCCAATTCTAAATATCATTACTCAGATATCTTTGATATATTCTGGCAAAATGACACTTGCATGACTCACTTAAGTATACTGATAGTTTTATTTTATGCTAGGGTTGTAAAGGAACTATTTTTGCAATAATAAATGTTAATAAACAGTATATAAAATATTTACTTCAAATCTACAGAATAAAAAATGTGAAGTACAGCAGTAAGTACTGACAAGGACTTATAGAGAACTTCATGCATCATGACTTAAGGACTTCTTTTTTGCAATGTACAACTGTACGTTACTGTTCTTTTTTTGTTTTGTTTTCTACTTAGGCTTTCTAAGGAATATATTTTTAAAAAAACAAATTCTCACAGAATCATAAAGATACTACATTGATGTTGTCGTGATATCACTTCTCTACAAGTGTTAATTCTTAAAATTCTGTGGAACAGTTCAAAGGGGTCTCTTCATACTACATTAGGAATTGAAACTATTCTTTCACTCTAATAACTAGAATCATCTGGTTGGTTTTAAATCAAGAGTTCTTGTAGAAGGAGTTAGGCATTTGCACAGTTGTAAAAGCTACTTGCAAACCTTGCTCACATTAAAGAGTATCTTATCAGGTTTGGTTTGTTTGTTTTTTAAGCGACAAGATCTTGCTATATTGCCCAGGCTTCTAGCCTCAAGCAATCCTCCAGGTTCAGGCAGCCAAAATGCTAGGATTATAGGCATGAGCCACCACACCTGGCTGGTGTTTCTATTAAAAGGAAAACCAAAAGTTAAAGAAGAATTATTAATACAAACAGTTTAATAAATAAAAATGCTGACATACCCAACTTCTAATAAGAGTGAACTCCCTCCAAAAAAGTTTTGGCAGTTTCTCAGTTACTGCCTATTTAATAGGCAGTAATACTTACATAATAAATAATACCATTTCTTTTTAAAAGACACCAGTGAATACACAGTTTTCATAGGAAGCATAGCTTTACCAGTGAATACATAGTTTTCACAGTAAACAGCTATGCATAAAAAATAATTTCATAAAGGTAACTACAAATGCTAAAATTACAATTAAGCCAGATAATCATTAAGCATGTTAAGTTTACTACCGAAGACGGCAGCATACCTCTTGAGGCTCAGATGTATTCCTAAACCCAGGGAATTGGTAAAAATTAAAATTAAAAAAAAGACTAGGTCATCTACACTATTCTGATACAGAATGGTTCCCAATAGTATGTGACTTAATTTTAACTCATCCAGTTTAAAATATTCTTGGTAGTAGCAGATTCCTATTGCTTAGAAGCCTATTCACAGACTAGTTGGTATTGATATAATACTGTGGTTAATTGTACCTTCTAGATTTGGGAAACCAGGCTGCTCTGCACCAATTCTGTAAACCTAATTAGATAATGTAAAGTTAATTTTTTCCTCAAGTTTCAGCGTACCAGTTCTTGTATTCAGTGAAGTGAATCAGGTCTCCCTGTCGACATGTTTAAATGCTTCTTGGGAGTAATGCTTGAAAATGCTACACAGGCTGGGGAGCCCAGAAGGGAATTTATAATGGTGCAGAAATGAGAACATTTCTCATCTGGAAATATTCAGGATTCTTAGCAAATGAAGCAACTGAAAGTTAGCTCTTCCCTCTCCAAAAAGATGTAGACTCTGGGTGACTGCAGTTCAAGTTGTCTCAGTGTTGCTTTCAGGATCACAGGGCTGAACTAGAATTTAATGATAAACCTCATTTTTAAAAAGTAAGAATATTGAAATGCTGAGCATACGTTTTCTCTATGCTGAGAATAGCATAGTTTTGCTGTTCTGTTTTTTTTAATACACTTCAGTCAAATTAATGTACTAAAAACTAAAAATTGTCTGCTGTTCTCAGAATAAAATTTATTTTCCAATTTTAAATATTAAATTGTTTTTCTAGTCACAGCTTTTCAAATCACTGGATTTTAGATGAGTAAAAAATGACTAATAAGTGTTGCAGTATCTAGCTTACATAGTATTATATAGGATCACAACTAAAATATATATACATAGGTGTCTGCACACACACACATACACACACACACAGTTGTGGGTAGGGAGAGGTGGAAAGGCACATAAAGTTATGGTAGCCCAGATATAACCAAAAATGGGTTAAGTTCCTCTTCGATAGTTACAGTTCTCTAATAAAATTTTTTCTCTATTTGTATTTTTCCCATAGTGAAGAGGACTCTTCATGACCTGAACGTCTTTATCATCTGAACCAGTTTTCCTGGGCCACAATATTTACTGAGATGCCAATGATGATGCTGCTGTGGTCCCTCTCTAGACCAAAGTACTACTGGTTAGCTTAGCAGGCAGGTAACGCTTCCACAGCCACTTGTTTCAGCTTTCATTCTAGTCAGTTCTCAAATATTGTAACATTTGAATTTGTTGATGGCCCTGCCCTTAAAAGAAATTATTTTTGCTCTCGGTTAGGCAATATTGTCTAAGTCGTTTTACTTCTGTCTATGTCTTCTTTCATCTCTCCCCACCAACCCCCTAGAGCCTAAAAGAAGGCATTTTCCATGTTTCTTTCTTAATACACACATTTTTCTCCTCCATCCACACAGGCTCCTTTAACTTACCAATCCGCTCCCTGAGCTTCAGACACCACCCTCTGGCCAATGAAATGCATCCACTTCTGATTCCATGCTGCGCTCCATGTACCTGGTTAGACACCTTCGCTCAACTGACCTGTAGTCTATAAAATACTATATGCCAAACCAAACCAAATTTTTCATTTTGCAGCCACCAAATCTATATAACCTCTAGACTGGCACTCCTCAAAAGCATGATCCCTAGACCAGCAGCAGCAGCATCAGCATCCCTGGAGAACTAGTTAGAAATGCAAATTATCTGCTCTATCCTAAATCTACTCAATCAGAAATTCTGGGCATGGGGCCAAGTAATCCGTTTTCTCACACCCTCTAGGTGATTCTGAAGCCTACAGAAGTTTGAGAGCCAGTGCTTCGGACAGCTGTATTCCTTCTAAAGGCATCAACATCCTTTCCTTTACCATCAAGAATGATTCCTCCTCCCACTGGGCAATTCTATTATACTTCCATAATCTCTTCCTCTGTATTCAGTTTCTAGGTCCTTCTCCTTAGTTTAGGCTTCATTATATCCTTCAGACATAATTCTTTCCTCACTGAAATCTAGCTTTCACTGTTTCCAGATTATTCCTTATAGCCCAGCTCTGACCATTCCAAGTCTTTCATGGCTCAGATTCTATTTATCTTTCTAGGGTCCTCTCTTCTATTCCACCCCTCTCCAACGCAATTTTCCAGCCATGTGGTCCCCAGGATTGGTCACAGTCATTTATGCTATTGCACACAGTCTCCTCTGTCCTCGTCTCTCCAGCATGTCTTTTTATAAGACAAGCCCTCTGACAGCATCCAGCCCCATACGCTAAATGCTCCTTTCTCTGTGATCCCACAGCACCCAGTGGACTTAACTAATACAGTTTTTGTCTTACTCACCGCAATTGTTTACTTGTGCATCTGGCCCACAAACTGTGGCCAAAAAGGACTATTATTCATTTTATTTATCTAGGAACATATATTTTAAGCAAGACACCCATATAATTTACCATCCAACCCAGGATATTTCTGAGAGTGAAAGGATAATAATGGCTAATGGGCAGCAAATGTAAACTAAAACAAATAATCACCCTAATAACAGACCACAGGAGCCACACACGCCCATCATCTGAGTCCTGACTACATCTTCAAGCTCATCCAGCACTGTACTCCCTCCAAATTCAACAAACTCCAGCCATACTGGCTTCAAACACTCCAGTCTCATTCCATCCTCAGCAATTTTGCACTTCTGTTCCCTCTGCCTGGAATGCTCTTCCCCCAGATTTGCATGATAGTCTTACACTTACTCCTGAAGTCTCTGCTCTGGCCATCGCCTTCCCTGATGTTCCCTGAGTAGTCCCCTCCACCCCATTCTCTCTTTTTTTATTATTATTATTATTTTTTTTTCTTTTTTTTCTTTTTTTTTTTTTTTTTTTTGAGATGGAGTCTTGCTCTGTTGCCCACGCGGGAGTGCAGTGGCGCGAGCTCCACTTACTGCAACCCCTGCCTCCTGGCTTCAAGCAATTCTCCTGCCTCAGCTTCCTGAGTAGCTGAGATTACAGGCGCATGCTACCATGTCTGGCTAATTTTTGTATTTTTAGTAGAGACAGGGTTTCACCATGTTGGCCAGGCTGGTCTCAAACTCCTGACCTCAAGTGATTCGCCTGCCTAGGCCTCCCAAAGTGCTGGGATTACAAGCATGAACCACCGCCTCCCATTCTCTTTCATATTACCAAGTACAGATGCTCCTCGACTTACCAGGGTTACACCCTGCAACAAACCCATTGTAAACTTGAAGAATCATAAGACATCTTAAGTCCAGATGTGCTCAGACTTATGACAGAGTTACACACCGATAAACCCATTGAAAAGTCAAAAACTATAAGCTGAATCATGGTAAGTCAGGGACCATCTACATTGTCTTCAGTGTTTATCTGAAATTACCCTGCTAGCATCTATATATCCACTTTTCAATGAAGTCCATATGTGTACTTGTCTGTGTTGTTAAAAACTGTAGTGCAACATCAGAAAGCACAGCTCTGAAGTTAGAACACCTAAGATTGAATCCTGGCTCTACAATTAATTAAGTGAATAACCTTGGACAAAGAGTGCACCTCTCTATACTACGACAGCCTCATCTATAAACAGGGATTCCCTCAGACTTGCAATAGAGGGTGGTTGTTACAAATAAACGACCAAATACATGTAGAATATTTATTAGGCCCAAAGTAAGGATTCAATATATGTAAACTATTATTGTTGCTGTTATTACTGAAATCCTTAATTTAGTTACTTTTCAGATTGTACATTCATTCTTCAGGAATGAGAATTGAAATTCAAAATATGAACAAAGACAATTATCTAGTTTGAAGCTGAATAATCACAATCATTTTCCTGCATTCAATAGCTACTCAAATCTTGCTGACCAACTTTTTTAATAACTCAAGTTAGAAATTCCACATATTCTGTTTACAGATGGCTCAAGCTCAGAATTTTGCTTTTCATTCATGATGAATTATTTTTCTCTCTTCCTCTTTCTCCAATTTACTATCGTCTGATCTAACACAGTTTATACAGAAACCCAAATCATATCTCACACGTTATCTCCCATTCCATGCAACCAGCCTAAGTCACAAAATAGACTGCTGTTCAACAGTTTTCATTCTCTCTCTACTAATAATTGTGCACTCCCCAAAAGGCCATTTTAAGGCTTCTCCACCTACTGGTTTGACTGCTGACGAAATATATCCTTGTGACAGTTCTTATATTATTTCTTTACATTGCTACTGGATTAAGGAAGAGCTCTCCCCACCCCCAACTAGATTGTGAGAGCAGGAACTCCCACTTCGGGTGTTCTCAGTATTCTTCATGAGGTCTTAGGGAGGGGAGGATGGGGAAGGGGGCAGGGGCAAGCAGATGGTAACAGGCCTGATGCCTGACCTCACATAGACCACTGGATGGGAAACATTTCCACAGAAGTGATAAATACAGCAATTCTTAGGAATTCACCAAACATTTCCAAAATGTTCAGACCTATGTGGGAGACATAAATGGATGTACCTTACTTTAGTTTCTTTTAGCATCTTTCCTGGTGCTAATTTTATAGAAGGCACATATCAAATGTTGAGGAAATACTCAATGAACAGGAAACATGAACCTTGCCTTCAAAGGGCACATGGTCAGTGGTTGGAAGCCTTGTTTGGTTTAGAGGACACTTTAGGAAACACGAAAGCTTCTGATTATCAACCTAGAAAAAAATGCAGATGTATGCAAAAGTTCGCATTAATTTCAGGAAGTCTATAAACCCCAGATTTCTCAGACTTGGTGATGTGAGATTTTTAATCATTATGTGTGGGGAGAGAAGGCGAATGGGAGATTGAAAACAGCAAAGAAAACAAAAACCAATCCTAAGGCGTGTAGCCTGGGAAACTGAGAGAACAGTGACCATTTAAGACACTACACTTGCATTAAGTGATAGCTCCATCCCTAATAGTATAAACAGAGCTTCCATTTGAAATACAATCTCATGTTCAAGGGCAGAATTTTTCAAGTTACAACTGATCATCACTGAGATAAAATGGCTTTGGTAAGGTGGAACTTGACTGCCAGGGTAATCAATTCAGCCACTAATCCTAATTTAAGCTATATTCCTTTCAAACCTGTTAGCTTGCCTATCACATAAAACCTTTTGGCCTAGTAGTTCCTGAATTAGTCCTACTATGTACACCCTGAACCTAAGTGGCATTAATGACTTGACTAAAGTTGCATTTGCATATCCAGAGAGTCATTAGTTTACACACAGCTTCTCACCAGCACTGAATGTTTTAATGCAGGGGTCCCCAACCCCAGGTCATGAACAGGTACCTATCCATGGCCTGTTAGGAACCAGGCCGCACAGCAGGAGGTGAGTAGCAGTCTGGCAAGTGAGCATTACCGCCTGAGCTCTGCCTCCTGTCGGATCAGTGGTGGTATTAGATTCTCACAGGAGCATAAACCCTATTGTGAACTGCATGCAAGAGATCCAGGTTGCGCACTCCTTATGGGAATCTAATGCCTAATGATCTGAGGTGGCACCGTTTCATCACCAAACCATCCCCCACCCAACCCAATCCCCCCAGTCTGTGGAATAATTGTCTTCAACAAAACCGGTCCCTGGTGCTAAAAAGGTAGGGGTAGGGGACTACTGTTTTAATGGATCTGTCAACATTTCCTTTAAAAACCTTTATTTTCAGAGGCTTATGAGTCAACTGTAGACAGTCACTCAGGACTAAAACCTGGGATAAATCGTGTTAGTCTGAAACATATTATAATTTATTTAATTAAAGGAGCTTTCTGTGATTTGCAAGTCTAAAGAGATAATCTTAATAAATGCTGTCCTTAAAATATCCAGAGGACAAAGACTTAAAAAAAAAGGCTTCCCATAATCATAATACAACACAAGAAAGTATACATTTCGCCTTGAGAACTTTCCATAATGGAACAAATAATCTATCATCCTAGGCCTCCTGACACCTTCGCTACCATATCCAATCGCCAAATCCTGATGCCTTTGCATCTTTAGGAGCTCTTGAATCAATTTATTTTTTTCTATCTCTACCACCACCCTGCCAATCTAAGCAAGGATTATGTCCCACCTGAATAATGACCACCCCCACCAGGACTCCTGCTTCCTGTTCTATAGACAAATACATACTTTCTGTAGGCAGCCTGAGTGCTCTTTTCAAAACACAAATCCACTCTCCCTTACTTAAAATCCTTCAATGGCTTCTCAGTGCACTTAAGATCTCCTTAGCGTAGACTAGGAGACCCATGCTTTCCTGAGTGGCATCATTCCACTTCTCATGCTCCATGTTCCAACAACATTCATCTCCTAGTTTCTCACTATTTCACCCATGCTACCTCCTGCCTTAGACCTTTGCACAATTGCTCCTTCTCAAGAATGCTGCCACCCACTTCCAGATTAACTACTTTTCTTGAAATGTTCAGATGTTGCCTCAAAAGTCAGAGTAGGCAGCTAGGCAGACATGAGCAGGGCAGGAAAGGCCCCTCACCACCAGGAATGTCAGGTGGCCAAAGGGTGATGGTCAGGCAGTTGTTAAACTGTCTCTCTGAAATAATAATTGGTCGCAGCCAACACCATGGAAAGTCAGTCTCCCAACAGACAGAAAACACCTAAAGCTGGTTATCAGCAGGTTCCCGCTAAGATCTCAGGAGTCGGGCCAGTGGGCTCCAGCATGTGCACTAAGAGGCAAAATGGCGGCTTTTAACTCGTACTTGCCCTTCCTCTAGGAAGGCCCAAATGGTAAGGGAAAAATGCCTCAGGTGAGCATGAGTACAACTTCAGTAAACACACTGCATGCAGCCCCTCCCCGCTGCTGGCAGGCCACTGCCATGCAGACAGACCACCCCAAGGGAAGAATCACGGGAGAAGAAACGCAAACCCTGGAATCATGCCAATGCATAAGACCCTCAAGTCCAAGGTGAGAGGAGGTACTTGGATTTCTCAGGTCGCCCACATGGCCCTCTTCAAAGTGTACTTCCTTCCGTTCCTGCTCTAAAGCTTTGTAATACTCTCGCTCCTGCTCAAAAATTTGCCTCGGTCTCTCGAGCTGCCTTATGCCCCGCCCCTCCAATAAATTCTTTCCCACAAGGAGGTAAGAATCGAGTTACTTCAGACCTGTATGGATTTGCTACTGCTAACAGTCATTTCTTCAAGTAAGGCTTTTATGACCAAATTCCTCCATTTTCTTGCCCCCTATGGTTTCACTATGAAAGCAGTAGCATAATTTTTATTTATATATTTATGGAGGTTTGATTGCTGTGTGGTTTTTACAAGATCCATGAGATTCAGGACAAGGAGTATTTCCTTAACAACTAGTACCATGCCTGGTACATAATAGGCACTCCAAAAATGTTCGAATAAATCAATATTTAAAATCACAGAACAGAATATGATCGGAAAGGTAAGGTCATTTTTCACATCATTCACCTCAGAGAAAGGACAAGCGGCCCAGAGATGGGAAGGAAGTAAGAAACATGTTTCTTTTGTCTTGACTCCACAGGTGGACAGACCTAAAACAAGGAAATAGTGCAGATGAGGAAGGACCATCTCAAGTCGTCAAGGCTGTAACAGAATTTGGTGTCTTAAATATTCATAGTTCAAGACAAAAACTGGCAGAGGGTGAATGGAGCCACAAGTACAAGCTTGCTGGAGTAGAGGCAGAACCCACACCTGGTAAACTGGATCGTTCAGGCCATTTAAAGGGATCTAAAAAAGTCCATGTGTAGATCAGCATTAAAGAGAAGCAGAGATCTCACGATGGGTGGAATATTTGCAATAATCATCGAAGGAAAAGAACCACAAGGGGGAGGAGAAACTCAGGAGTCACAATCCTCCCTACAGGATTTGTCCTTCTAGCACTGTGTCTTAAAAGTTCCTGGGTTAGTCTTTATTAAAGGAAGGTAATAATCCCTTATTTATGCTCTTATTTATAAGTTACACTTTAAATTGCTTGTATTACTATTTACCTGGGAAGCCAATAAAAGGGTCTTTCTTGCTCTTCTGATACCTAAGCATTCTTCTTAATGTTAACTATGTTAGGTCTTTAAAATCTACCTTTTGTCTTTGACGAATGATAGAAATTACACTGGATCCACTGAGAAACTTTATCCAGTACACTGAAACAAACAAAAAAATCAAGATATCATCACCTTCTTTATCATCAGCATATAGTATTGAAATGGGCATTATGGCCCATCCTTTATTTGCACTAATAAAATATTCCACGAGTTGGCAAGTGATGCTGATGTTCCGCCACCTCTTTAAAAGACTATCAGAAGGGCGGGACATTCTGAACCTAGCTAGTTTTGTCAGTTTCTCTACCAGAAAATAGGGGGTTAAACATTGCTAGCTACATGTAAAAAGCCATCTGATGACTTCAAACAAATATCTTCAACTGCAGTATTCAGTTATCCTTTGTCAGTAAGTCATATTGAGAGCAAAATCATAAAAAGATCACCATCACTCCATGAGCTGAGAAGCTTAAAACCGCAAACGTACTGAAAAGGAAAACTGATACTTTTTATTATCATCAATTTAGATGACTTAGATGGGAATCTATCCCAGATATTACAAAGGGATTCCACTGCTGTAGAGACTTCAAATACTAAAACTTACAGATTACATCTAATCTCATGATATAGGCAAAGAGCTGATAATGGGATCTCCTCCTAGGATTCTTACTCTTGAAAGGACACCACAAGCCTTTTTGCCCAACTTCTTGATGCTAACTTTCCAGAAGGAAAGTTAATAAACATGACATAGAAGCGATGCTGTTAACATTTACAAAAAGCACTTTACAACAGAGAGAGTGACTCAACTCCCCCGGCAGCCCCGCCGCCTCGGCGGTCGTGAGCCCCTCATACCCTCTCCTACCCCCCTGGCAGCCGGCCCAGTAGGCTGTCCCAGGCTCAGGGAGGAGGAAGCAGGGGGTGCAACGGTTCATCCGGGGGGAAGCAGGTCAGGGTTCCGGGCGAGGCCGGTGCGCGCCGCCCGCTGCCGGTCAGGGAAGCCGCTGTGGCCTCGATCCCTTCCCCGCGCTGCGCGGCTCCGGGTAACTAATGTTCCGAGGCGCCTGACTAAACCCTCCAAATCCAGGGAATGTCAGCGCTAACACTCGCGCCCTGGGCGGCAGACAAATGCGTCCCAGCGGAGCTGCCGCGAGCTCCGCGCCGCGGCTCCCCTCGGCGTCGGCCTGAGCGGCGGGGTGGCCGGGCGCCGACACAAGTTAGTTTTCCGGCCCGAGCAGCCCTGCCGCAGCCGGGAAAGAGGAACTGCTCCTTGTCCCCCGGACAGCGCCCGAGCGCTGCCAGAGCTGGGGCTTCCCCAGGTGCTGAGGGCGGGGGGCGGACGGCGGGGCGGGGACGCCTCTCCGGCATCTCCGGCCAACCGCCCCTCCCTTGCCTGGGGACACGAGGGGGACCAGCGGTCCGGACGAGGCCTCGGCCGCGCATCACACCCCAGCTCCCCGCCGCCGGAGTTGAGGGGGAGGCGCGCTCTCCGTAAGAGCCGGAGGCGGGGCGCCATCGCCCTCCCACTCCCCGGCGGGCGGGCCGGGGGAGCCCGGGGCTGCGAACACCCCCAGACGAGCGGCGGCGGCGGGAGGGGAGGCTAGACCGAGGGGCCTGGTCCATCGGACCAGCAGTGGCGACAGCGGCATCTCGCCTCCTTCAGGCCTGCACGCGCCACAGGCCGCAGCCTGGACCAACCCCGCATACACCGGCCGTGAGTGCCGTGGTCCCGGCTCCCAAGAGTGGGACGCCGGGCGGCCGCGGCCCCCCGGACCCGGCTCTTCCCCAGCTCCGCCCGCAGTCCCGGCATGGAGAGCGGCCGCCCGAGCCGCTACCGCCGCAGCGCGGGTGTCGGCGGCGGAGCCCGGGGCGGAGAAGAGCGGAGGAAGGGGCGGCGAGGGGGCGGGCCGGCGGCGGACAGGGGGTCGGGGTGCGCGGGGCTCGGCACCCCCTCGGCCCGCGCTGCTCCAGCACCACCTGCGGAGCTGCGGTGCCCACGCCGTACCGCGACCCCGCCGCCCCCTGCTCCCTCCACACGCGGGCAAACAAAACAAGTTGCCGGTCGCTGCCGCCGGAGGGGGCCGGGCGGGTCACTCACCCTCATCCTGCTCAGCGGGCTTGGGTCGTCCGGCCGCGGGGTCAGGGAAGACCAGAGGACCACTAGCCCCAGGAAGCTTCCCACCACCAGCAAACTGCGTAAGATGAACCCAATCTTCAGCCTCATCTTCCTCCGGCGGCGAGAGACTCACAGCCCGGCGCAGCCGCCGCCACCGCTCTCCCCTCCCTCCTTCCCCCTCCTCCGGCTCTCCTCCTCCTCCTCCTCTTTCCCCCACCCCTACCGCTACCGCTGCCGCCCTCTCCGCTGCCTGCCCTTTCCAGCTCCAGATCCGGAACTCCCCTCGGCTATACCTTTCCCCGGGCTCTTTCCTTCGCCCCTCCCCGCGGCCCCCTCCCCTCCGGCGGCCACCGCAGAGCTCCGACTGACCCGTGTGCCTCGCTCTTCCAGGCTGCCTTCCTCTCTACCTGCCCCCTTCCAGATCCGCAGTCCCCTGCTCTCCACGCGAGCCCCCTTCACAGTCCCCTGCTACCTTGCAACTAACTTGCACTTTCCCCAGGTCTGGTCCTTAGCCTTTGCCCTACAGCTCAGCTCCTTAAAGCTTTCAGATCCCCAAACTTTTATTGTAATTATGGACCATAACTCCGTCCTTAACGCCTGTGCCCCCCGGGATACCCTGGCCCACCGCCCCCTCCGTTGGACCTGGGGTCGCTCTTCTCTGCACCTCTCCCTTAGACCCACTTCCCTGAGCGCCCTGACGAGAGGCTTTCAGGAAGCCAACCAGGAAGTGGGACTACCGCTGCTGCTGCAGCAGCTCCACGTGGCTGATTTATAGCTGAAGGCTTTTTTTTTTTTTTTTTTTCCTTTTTTATTGATTGTTCTTGCTTTTTCACACGGCTCCTTAAGGTGGTGAATTTGTAACCGAAAGGCCCAGGTGAGATGTGCAAATATCACTGAATTGGAGGAGCTCACTTGGAAAGCTAGTATTTCTTTCTCTTGAGCTAATGAAAAGAAAGGCTGTCGTCTTACGCCAAAAGCAATACCAACCTTGTTCACGGGCTGGTAAGTTTCAAATCCAAGGACCATGCATTTCAGCTCCACCCTCATTGCCTCCCTCAGACCTGATTTTTGCCACTTGATTTCTGCTTTTCAAACGCCTTTTCTGCCTGTGTTACCTAAATTACACAGGAAAGGATATTGGCAAATGTTTGGCCAAATGCCCCACCCTGAGGAAATAATTTTTCTGCCCATATCTCTCAATAAAGATGTCTATACCTTTATATCAGAGTGTATGTAATTACATTATCAGTGTACTATACCCTAAACTGCTAATTTAAATCGAACAAAACGTTTTAAGATTTTATCCTGTTTTTTTTTGTTTTTTTGATTTTTTGTTTGTTTGTTTGTTTGTTTGTTTTGGGGGAGATAGAGTCTCTCGCTCTGTTGCCCAGGCCGGAGTAGAGTGCAGTGGCACGATCTGGGCTCACTGCAACCTCCACCTCCTGGGTTCAAGCAATTCTCCTGCCTCAGCCTCCCGAGTAGCTGGGACTACAGGTGCACACCGCCATGCCCGGCTAATTTTTTTTTTGTATTTTAGTAGAGACGAGGTTTCACGGTGTTGCCCAGGCTGGTCTCAAACTCCTGAGCTCAGGCAATCCGCCTGTCTCGGCCTCCCAAAGTGCTAGGATTATAGGTGTGAGCCACTGCGCCCAGGCTATCCTAAGTTTTAAGATGGTGAAAGCTGATTCTTTTTTCTCATACTGTCTCATATCTGCAAGTTTTTTGCTTTAAAACAAAACCCAGTTATTTCAGTCATCAAGATAGATAAAGAATTGTACCAAACTACCTTCATGTGCTTTTTGGCTTTGCTTACAATGGCTAGTATATCGGGGGGTTCTGTAGATGCCACAATTTCAGAATTTCCACACAATATCTGAAGTGATATCCTCATGAACAACATGGTTCCAGAAATGCAGAATGGACTGTAGTTAGGTGTATTATTGGTTGGCTGAATGATTGTACATCGTATTGTGGAAAAGTCCACTATATAGAGTACCTGGTAGAGGGACTGTCAAGTGTTAAACACAAATCACTGCTTGACTTAGCATTTGTATGAGCCCCTTAGGTTAAAACCAGTTGTTTTAAGTAGAAGATGAGAGATTTCGCCTAAGACCACTTTTTTGTGTGTGACAGATCTAGAGTGTGCAATTCATGAAGTATGAATCTGCTGGGTAATGTGATATGAAAAGCGAATGAACCATTTCTTGGTGATGATTCAGGTCAGCGTTGGGACCCAGGAATCTCCTGTTAATCAGTACCCTGGTGATTTTTGACCCAGGTAATCTGGGTACCACCTTTGGAGAAACACTGAAAGGAAGCAAGGTGGGGGGCTTGGGAAAAGTCTTATATAGATAACTTTGGAAAGCAGGAATAGGCTCATTTATGGACTCAACTTGAACTGTTCAGAAGTGAGGTGGACTCCTTTTCTTTTTTATTTATTTAATTTTTGAGTCGGGGTCTTGCTCTATCACCCAGACTGGAGTGCAGTGGCACATCCATAGCTCACTGCAGTCTGGAACTCCTGGGCTCAAGTGATCTTCCCACCTCAACCTCCCAGTAGCTAGGACTACAAGTGTGAGTCATCATGCCCAGCTAATTTTTTTTAAAATTTTTTGTAGACACAGGGTCTGTTGTCTGGTCCTGTTGTCAAGGCTCGTCTCAAACTCCCGGCCTCCAGCGATCCTCCCTTTTTGGCCTCCCAAGATGCTGGTATTACAAGCAGAGCCACCGTGGCCCACCTGGACTCCTTTTCATAGGAGACAGTTCCCTAGGCAGAGACTGGGCTTGAAACAGGTAACTTACAAGGCATCTTGTGATCATAAGAGAATAATTCCATTTGAAATCAGCAGCTGAAATCCACGTGAATAATTAAATCTTTCACTTGTGTTATTTTCACAGGGGAGACAGTTTTGTATTCTTAAGAAGGCAGGAAGCTTTATTTTTACTGTTAGGACCATAGCTGGGCAAGTATGCAAATGGAAAGTGATACCTATCATCAAAGTATTGAGAATGGTTAGTCCTTTGAAGGTCCTAGCATTCTGAGAACATCCTGCCACCACTACCACCCCCTACCTTTAGTTTTACACATAGAGAACTTAAAATATGTGTGAAAGAGTATATAGTTATACAGTTGTATATTGATGAATAGGTATATAGTTGTAAAAGTTTATGTTTCTCTGAGTCCTAATAACTTTTAAAAGAAACTGCAAGTAAATTAACACAGGAACAGAAAACGAAATACTGCATGTTCTCACTTACAAGTGGGAGCTAAATGATGAGAACACATGGACACATAGAGGGGAACAACACACACTGGGGCCTATTGAAGGGTGGAGGTTGGGAGGAGGGAGAGGATCAGGAAAAATAACTAATGTGAGTACTAGGCTTAATACCTGGGTGATGAAATAATCTGTACAAACCCCCATAACACAAGTTTACCTATGTACCAAACCTGCACATGTACCCCTGAACTTAAAAGTTTAAAAATAGTGCAATATACCTTAAAACATATGCCCATTGCAGTATTTGCTGGGAGGCAGCCTTTGTAGGGTTGACAGAACTTGTTTAGAAAATGAGGAGCTACATTCAAAGCTTAGGTCAAGATAAATCACATGCCACTCTGAACCTAGGGCTTTTATCTGCCAAATAGTGATTACAATACTCAACCTCACAATGTTCTCAAAAGGAATAATTGAGGTCAAGTACATATACAAATATAAAGTACAATTAGTGTAATGGAACAAGCCTCAGGTGTGTGTGGCTATAATTCTTGTTTTATGAATGCTGCAGTTCCTGGGATAATAGTCACTAAGGAAGAGGATAGAGACTACAACTGAATGAGATGGACATAGAGATGGCCAAGAGAAGCATCGTCCTCTGCCAAGTCATGGGGTCATGTGTGGTGGATGGTGACATGGTGCCCTCAGCTCAGAGTCCAGCTGGGGGCTCAGAAGCAAGGTAACTGAAGGGAGAGAATTATTTGAGCACCTAGTGAGTGTAAGATGCTTCACATTTATTATTTCACCTAACCTCTACACAACCTGATGTGGATATTACTGCTCTCAAGCTGGGATTCAAAGCAGGTTTTTCCAACCTCAGAATTCTTGCCAGACTGACTGGCCTTCTGGGTCTGGAACATAAATGTTTTCAGGCAGTGTAATGTGCAAGAGGTCAGAGCCTAAAGCTTTGTTATTTTTTAATTTCTCCACCATGTCAACTCGGTTACAGGGAAGCCCACCAGAAGGAATTGTACCCATTTTGGGGCTACACTACCCCAATGCTATGCTGCAGCCAAGCTGAACTTCTAAGTTTCTAAATGTAACTCACTTACCTTCAGGCCTTTGTACAGGGAGTTCTTTTTGCCTGAAATACCTTCTGACGTCTTAACATTAGGCTTAGATGTCAGTTACAAAAAGCTTTTTCTAGACTCTCTCATATTTCCCACTCCACACCCCTATATCTCTTCCCACCAATGTACTAGGGTAGGTATCCTGCTAGGTGCTTCCACTGCACCCTCTACTTCTTCCCTAATGATTACCACTATATTGTAATGGCTTAATTTCTTTTTCCTACACCCAGATAAAAATGTACATGAAGGTGGAGCCTTGTCTATCTAGTTCGTTATTGTTATTTGTGTCTGGTATGTGGAAAGGGCTCAGTGAGTATTTCTTGATGGAATGTTGAATGAATAATGGGATTGAAAATATAAAAGGCAGATGAAACTTAGAAGAGGGACCAGGTTTACTTCAATTGCTACTCCTCCTCACTGGGAGGTTTATCTTCCAAGGATAAAACTTTGGAGGTTTTATTAAATTAGAAAAGTGATTATTTTACACATGGTTATCGTCATCAACTGATAGGCTGTTGTTTCCCCCTTACTCAGCATCCTACTAAGGCTACTCAGAACCAAGAAGAAAGGGTAGTTTTAATTTAAGTTCATATTTTTGTATGTACAGAGATTTAAAAAATAACAGCTGCATTAAAATGGGAACATGTACCCATAGGGAATTATTTGCAAACAAATTTAAATATTAATTATGTCTGGTTGCCAAGAACTCAGGTTAAATTAGTGTCAATGACCTCTAAATTACTAAATATCCTTTCACCATTCTATAAGCCATTTAATCACCTCTTTTCAAAGAAGAAGAGCACCATTGGTAGTATCTTTAAAGGAAGATACATTTTATTGTTTAGAAAATAATTACTATTTAGATATCAAGGAGAACATAGTGTTTGTTGAAAATTTTTTAATTTTGTGTACTGTTCATTAGTTACCTCTCACTGCTTAACAAATTACTCCAGTTTAGCACTTACGAACAACGAACATTTATTTCACACAGTTTCTGAAGTCAGGAATCTAAGAGTGGCTTAACAAGGTGGTCTGGCTCAGGGTCTCTCATGAGGTTCTTGCCAGACTGTCATCTGGGACTACCATCATAACCATCTGGGCCTGGAGAATTTGCTGTCAAGTTCATCCACATGGCCAGCAAGCAGGCCTCAGTTCCTCACTGGCAGGCGGTGGGAGGCTTCAGTTCCTTGTCACCTGGGCTTCTCCATAGGGCTACTCATGACAAGGCAAGCTGACTTACCCCCTTCATGAAAGATCTGAGGGAGAGAGAGCCCAAGAAAGAATCCACAGTCTTGTATAAGAAATACTCTGTATACTGCGTTCATCTGTAAAATGAAGGTGTTGGACCAAATGATCTTTAACATTCTTTCCAATACTGAAATTCTGAGATTTTCCTATGATGTTGATATGTGATTGAGACTTAAATTTGTGCTTTCATGTGGAATACTATGAAGTAAAATCCTGCTTTTGTACTTTTTTTCTGACATGGGGTACTATTTCTATCATAAGCTTGAGATGGATAATTCCTGAGTTGTGCTCATCTGGAATAAAGGACTGTTGTCAAGGGCTTCCATTTGACGAGGTTAAGGGTCTCCTACAGTGTTTTGAAAGCAAAACTACTTATTTAAAAGCCCTCGGATTTCACATCGTAGAACACTACCTCTTCATAATTTGGTACTGTTTTTGGGCTCCCATAATTCAGAAGTGCTCTTCTGATCTAACCATTTATTTAAGAGGTGATTGAAACGGACTTTGTCTCTTACCACTCTTGTTTAAAACCTCTTCAACAACTTCCCATTGCTCTTAGATTTAAGCCCAGACTCCTCCATTTATTACAAAGCCTTTGTGAGCTTGACTCTGCTTACCTCTGCAGCCCCATGGCTGGTCAGTTATCCCCTCTTTTGCAACTTAAACTGTAGTCATGTTGATTTTCTCTCCATTTCTGAAATAGGCCAACTTCACTCTCACTTTTAGACCTTTGTGTGTGTTATTCTCTTGCTTAGAACGCTCTCCTCTGTAGTTCTTACACCAACCCCTCTCCCATGAACTCCCTGATAATCCTTCAGATTTCAATTTATACATCAGTTCTTTCAGAAACCTCTAATTGTCTTCAGCCTCTCACCCCACTGCTAGGTTAGAAGACCCTGCTTCATGCTTTCAAAGCATCCTGTAAGTTCTCCCTCAGAGCATATAGAACTCTATAATTGTTTATTCAGTTGTCACCTTCATTAGACCAAGTTTCTTTCTTTTTTTTTTTTTTTTTTTTTTTTTGAGATGGAGTCTTGCTCTGTTGCCAGGCTGGAGTGCAATGGTGCCATCTCAGCTCACTGCAACCTCTACCTCCCAGGTTCAAGCAGTTCTCCTGCCTCAGCCTCCCGAGTAGCTGGGACTACAGGCGTGAGCCACCACGCCCAGCTGATTTTTGTATTTTTGGTAGAGATGGGGTTTCACCATGTTGGCCAGGATGGTCTCAATCTCTTGACCTCATGATCCGCCTGCCTCGGTCTCCCAAAGTCCTGGGATTACAGGTGTGAGCCACCGTGCCCAGCCTAGACCAAGTTCCTTCAGGGCAAGGACCATATTCAAATTTGGCATTGTGTCTCTAGATGTTGACCATGCTTGGCAAAGAAGAGATGCTCAGTATTAAGAGACTGAATGAGTGAAAATATATTTCCTGTGTTCACTGTTAAGCGTGGGGAAAAAGGAGTTGCATAAGCAAAAATATGAATTTAAAAGCCCTCAGATTTCACAGTGTGGAACACCACCTCTTCATAATTTGGTACTCTTTTTGGACTTCTGTAATTCAGCAGTCTTCTGATTTAAGAAGCATTCTTTAATAGCTCTTGAAAGCTGATATCTAAATGATTTGCAGAAGCATTTTATAGGTAGATGGTTTTGCCTTTATTTTGGGTGTTGGGGAAGAAGGGTACAGTATTCTACATTTTACCTGACCAAAATGAGTACTGTAATTTCCTAGATAATAAACTGATAGCTATTTGAAACTGCCTGTCGGCTTACTGAAGGGAAAATGCATTGCCCAGAACCTCACATCTTTTATGTGGGAACCCAGTACCTACAAGACAAACTGGCCTCTCTCTGTTACTATTGAGAATCTCTTAGAGCATAACTTGTAAATAATGGGTGGAATGGAAAGGAACTCTGTCAGTGAAAGGGCTACAGAACTTGCCGTGCTGTATGCAAATTAAGAGATTTGGCTAGACTCAAATTTCTAATTTCCTTTCAAATGCTCAAATTTCTTAAAATTAGGGTATGAAATGCACTGAAGAAAGACTCAGGTTCTCAGCAGTGTGGTTAGTTAAATGACCTGAAGTCTTCAAAACTGGTATTTGTCAAGGTATTACTGTAAGTCCTCTTACAGTTTGTGCACATAAACCTCCGCATCAGCAAGCAGACTAGTTTCAGACAGTTATCAATTTGTTATCACATCCTTCCAGAGATCCTGCTTATCTAACTATGCCTAGAACCTGACATTCTTTATTGTGGGAACCTGTAAGACAAACTAGCCTCTCTCTTGTTAATACTGATTATCTCTTAGAGCATAACTTTGACACAACAGGAATGAAATAGAAAGAATCTATGTCAGTGAAAAGGCCAGATAACCCATGCTGCCATATGTAAAATGAGAGGTTTGGCTAAACCACATTGGGCATAGCTGGATAAGCAGAATCCCTGGAGATGTGTGAAGATGTGTGGACAGGAAAAGAAGTCAGGGAGAAGGGGACATTCCTGTGCTTGACCATCTTCTGTTTTTTGATTAATTTTTATAAAATTGAAAATTAGTAATGGACTATGCCTACAAGCCTTTTTAGGCATTTGAGACAAGATAAACAGTTACACACAAATAAAGAAACTGAGGTTCAGACTACAGAGAGATTATGATGCGAGAGGTTTTCCCAAATGTTCCAGGAATTAAGAGGCTTGGACAGGGACTACAGATCTGTTAATTTCAAACCTTTTACTTCCCAACTATGACATCTTGCGAATGTCCAGAAATTTCACCCTTTCTTTAGTTTGTAACAACTGAACAATGACAAGTACATTTTCTCTTTTATTTGAACGTGTGACTCTGTATTAAAAACCTATTTGGAGAGCCACAACAGAGAGTTGTGAGCTAAGAGTGCTGATCTTCGGGGGAGCTCAAAATACTGCCATTTAGGTAAATGTACTTTTGGCATACTGCAAAGAGCTATGAAATTTGAATTTTAATTACATTTCTTTTTGGAGAGTGATCTTTGAGGACTTGGTTTTATGGGATAACTTCTTTTTTCAAACCATATAAAATGATTTTTAACAAATGGAATCCTTTTCTATAATCTTGTGTATTTTTAGATATTTCTATTCAACACTTTTTGAGCATGTGTCATGTGCTAGTCATTGTTCTAGATGCTGGAGATATAGCAATAAGGTAAAAGCCAAAATCCTTGTCCCCATAGAGTCAGACAATAAGCCAAATATGTATATTGTTACATATCGTTATTGAATAAACTGCTATATCACCATGTGCCAAGCCTTGTTCTAAGAGTATACAAAGGTTAACTCATTCATTTAGATAGCATGTTAGAAGATAAATGCAATGGAGAGAAATAAGTCAGGGAAATGGAATGTGGAATGCTGGAGAGGGGTGAGGGGAGGTTTCCATTTTACATAGTCTGAGAAGATAATATTGGAACGAGACCTGGAGATGAGGGCACAGCCAAATATGTACCTGAAGGGAGATGGCTCCAAGCACAAGGAGCAGCAAATGTGAGGCCCTTAAGCAGGAATGTTCCTGCTTGTTTGAGGAAAAGCAAGGACATAAGGACAACTGTAGCTGAGAAAGCGAAGGGAGAGCATTAGATCATAGTAAAGACAGTGGCACTTATTTAGAGTGACAGGGGAAGACATCGGAGAGTTTGGTGCAGAGGTGGCATCATCTAACTTACATCTAAATAGGATCACAGCCTCTGGCTTCTGGGTTTGGTTTAGAAAAGAAAAAGACAAAAGCAAGGACCAGTTAGGAGGCTATTGTGGTAGCATAGAGTAGGTTTGTAACAGCAGAGGTGGGTAGACTACTTGTCAGAATGGGGATGCATGCTGATTATTCTTCAGCTATTATAGTTCCAACTAATTAGGCTTGCTGTTTTGGTTCTCTATCAGTAGTTAAATTAATAACCTGTAAAGCAAAAGCAAACTCGAAATGCTCCGGCATCACACATTATTTAAATAAACTATGCAAGCAATTACTTGGCATTTTGTTAAACATCTTTGTTTAGATTTTCATGTATCAAATAATATTTTATATATATGTGTGTATATGTATGTATATGTATATATATATATTTTGAGATGAAGTTTCGCTCTTGTCACCCAGGCTGGAGTACAATGGCGCAATCTCAGCTCACTGCAACTTCTGCCTCCCAGGTTCAAGCGATTCTCCTGCCTCAGCCTCCCAAGTAGCTGGGTCACAGGCATGCACCACCACAGCTGGCTAATTTTGTATTTTTAGTAGAGATGGGGTTTTACCATGTTGGCCAGTCTGGTCTCAAACTCCTGACCTCGTGATCCACTTGCCTCGGCCTCCCAAAGTGCTGGGATTATAGGCGTGAGCCATTGCGCCCAGCCTTAAAATATTTTTAAAATATTTTACCTGGCATTTTTGGTTGTTTTTGTCAGATCAGTTGTCCTGGCCCCTAAACTACCACTGTTGCATAGGAGATTTAATTTCTAAATACAGGTTGTTGCATTTGAAAATACGGGCTTTTTACCTGGGGGTTAAAAGATGATTAAGTAGGCTGGATGTGGTGGCTCACACCTGTAATCCCAACACTTTGGGAGGCCGAGGCAGGCAGATCACGAGGTCAGGAGTTCAAGACCAGCCTGGCCAAGGTGGTGAAACCCATCTCTACTAAAAATACAAAAATAAGCCGGGGGCAGTGGCACGCACCTGTAATCCCAGCTACTTGGGAGGCTGAGGCAGGAGAATTGCTTGAATCCAGGAGGTGGAGGTTGCAGTGAGCCGAGATCGCGCCACTGCACTCTGGCCTGGGTGGCCGAGTGAGACTGTGTCTCGGAAAAAAAAAATGAAATGCATCCATTCGTAACAAGAAAATAAAGAATGCTAAGGTCAAAGACTGATAAGGCAGGTAAGCTGAGCACTGAAGCTTGCTTCTACCTTAAGGGCTTTGGCCAGAACTGAGGAACCTGAGTGTCATATATATTCTCAGTTTGTGAGTTTGGGAACAAAAAACAAATTGAGAGCCCTCCCCAAAATGGAAAACCAGATAGGTCTGCCAAAACCAGGATTCTCAAAGGGCTGTATCCCCAAGGTGAGAGAGAACTAAAATTAACTCATTCCCTCACCTTTTGAATAGAAACCTCCCTCTACATGTATTCACACCATCATCTAAGAAATTCATAATCATAAATTGGCCCTCATGAGGAATTCACACTATCTAGATAGCTAGAAAAAACTTTAAATCAATGATTTTTTTGGAGGGGATCGTTGTTTCTATTTCTATTATTTTATTTTATTTATTTATTATTTTTATTTTTTTTATTTTTTATTTTTGAGAAGTTCTCACTCTGTTACCCAGGCTGGAGTGCAATGGTGCAATTACAGCTCACTGCAGCCTAGACCTCCCTGTCTCAAGTAACCCTCCCGCCTCAGCCTCCCAAGTAGCTGGGACTGCAGGCACACACCACCACACCTGGCTAATTTTTGTGTTTTTTGTAGATAGGAGGTTTTGCCATGTTGCCCAAACTGGTCTTGAACTCATGAGCTCAGGTGTTCCCCTGCCTCAGCCTCCCAAAGTGTTGGGATTAGAGGCATGAGCCACTGTACCCAGCCTATTCTTTCATTTTTAATTTTCGATTTACACAGGTACATAATATATATATACACCACATATATATACCACATATATATACACTATATATAGAGAGAGAGAGCATACATGAGATATTTTGATACTTGAGTACGATGTTGTAATAATCACATCAGGGTAAATGGGGTATCCATTACCTCAAGCACTTATCATTTCTTTGTGTTATAAACATTTCAATTATACTCTTAGTTATTTTAAAATGTACAATAAGTTTAAAGTGGTTTCAGGCCAATAATGGCACAGGCATCTGAAAAGCAAATAGAAATCCTTTTTGCAAGAACCCCCTCACCTCATGCTTTGAAAAATGTTTTGTTCATGTGGTCTCTAAAACAGTTGACAATCACTGAACACTCAAGACGCCATAAGGGAGAGCCAGCAAAAACCACAAACTGCAAAATATGATGCATAAAAAATTAACAGGTGCAGTTATCAGATATAGAACGTAAAATAAGTATGTGTAATACATTTCAAGAAGTGAAAAAAGAGGCCTGAAAATATGAGTAAAATTGAGAAAAGAACTAATTTCCAGAAATAAAAAATATAATTAAAAAATTTTTTAGTTTCTGAATGGGTTAAATTGCATATTGGAATTATTATTGAAATTGTCTCATCTCTTGGTTTCTGGACTCCAGGTTCTTTCTCTTTCTATCCATTCTTTCTATCTCTTTCTCTAATTCTACTATCTCTAGAAACAAGGCGTCATTTAGAATTTAGTCCGTTCCAGTTCTTTTTCTTTTCCTCAGTTTTTAATCTCTTCCTGGACTAACCCATTCACAAGGCTTCAACTTATGTTAATAATCCCCACACCTAAACTTTTTTGGCACAGGTTGTTTTCTGAGCATTAGACCTGCAGGACATTTCTCAATGGATGTTCCATTAGCACTTCAAAGTCGGCATTTCCAGAATGGAATTTATTTATTTCCCCACCGAGTCACCTGTTCTTTGTAGGCTTCTGATTTAGCCATTGACACTTGAACAAGAAATTTCTGAGACATCTTCCATAGCTTCCTCCACTTTTTCCTCCCAGATTTAGTTGTTATCAAGTCAAGACCATTCTATCATTGGTATTTACTTTTGCATCTCTTCTCACTGCTATGATTCAGGGTCCCTTGCCGTGTCCTTTATCATTTCCCCACCTTCTAGGATCCTGTTTCTTAAAACCATAACTTCTAGCACTACCAGAGTTACTCTTCTAAAATATAAGTTCAATCATATCACTCTTGGAGCAAAAGCCTTTAGTGGTTCACCCATAGATGTAGTCATTCATTGCATCCTGGGAAGTATCCTCTCAAAGCACTATAAAGTACAGCGTCAGTGCCCTGATTGGAGAACATCAAGAAGCTTATAGCTTTTCATGGACTTTTTGATGCAGAATGTTAGAAAACTAGATAGATGGCAGAGAAAGAGAACATTCTGTAGGATCACATTAGATAAATCTTTCATAAAAAATTGTCTTAGGTGATGTACATGGCAACCTACTCTCCTACCTTGGATTTCAGAAGTGGTAGTAAGTGAAATCAAGTATATTCACTCAATGAGGAGACCACTAGACAGACGTCTTCATCTGAGATTAAAAGAAAAAAAAATCAGGCCCATAAAAAAAGTACTGCAAAACAAGGGAACGGAGGTTTGGAAGATTTTAAGACTTACAAGAAGAACATAAATGAATAATTGCTGTGATGACTCCAAAATTTCAGGGGCTTAATGCAATAAAAATTCATCACAGCACAGCCCATTTCTCTCTATGGGTTTGCTGAGGGGTGCGAGGGAACTCTCTCCATTTGGTACATCAGCTATCTCCTGGGATGTCAAAGTTCTCCACTGATGCTTTTCTGCTACCTGGCAGTGGAAGGTGAAAAAGAGCACATGCAGGATCACTAGGAAGTGTTGTTGTTGTTGTTGTTGTTGTTGTTGTTGTTGTTGTTGTTATTTTGAGGCAGAGTTTCTCTCTGTCGCCCAGGCTGAGTGCAATGGCTCAATCTCGGCTCAACCTCCGCCTCCCGGGTTCAAGCAATTCTCCTGCCTCAGCCTCCCAAGTAGCTGGAACTACAGGCGCACACCGCCATGACTGGCTAATTTTTTGTATTTTAGTAGAGACTGGGTTTCACCATATTGCCCAAGCTGGTTTTGAACTCCAGGGCTCAGCCAATCCACCCCCTCGGCCTCCCAAAGTGCTGGGAATTACAGGCGTGAGCCCCCGTGCCTAGCCTGGGAGGTGTTTTAAAGAGTCAGGCCTAGAGGCAGGAAATGTCCCTCTGCCCAAGTTTTATGCACCAGAACTCAGCCACATGCCTATTGGTAGATGAATCATTAAACAGTGTATCTGTTCCTTTATGTTTTAAAAAATATTTAGTAAAGGAAACAATAGACCATTAAGTGGAGAAGAAAACATGATACAAAGCTAAACACACTCTGGTTCTAACTCTGCTAATAAAAGAAATCTACATATTTTCATTTTTCAAACAACTGTTAAAAAATAACCGATTAACATTTTGATCTATATCTGAACAGTAGGATTGCTGGGAATATTCTTAATGTTTTTCTGTACCTACATTATTGACAGTGAAATTATTACTTTTCAAAATGAGCATTACCAAAAAAATTTTTAAAGACAATGGTGTGTTTTTAAAAATATTTCTGTATTCCCTAAAATTACCCATTAGAGGACCTTGTCCACCTGGTAGATGCTTAATAAATATTCACGGATTGAATCATTGTAGCATTGAATGGAATAATTAAGTGTAAATAGCCTAAGAACAAAGTGTTAGGAAAGTTATTTCCCTAGTGACACCAAATAAAATGTGATAACTGATGAACCAAATTACCATACTTTCTTCTCTATATAATTACCTTGATTTCAGTTTTATAACACTTATACCGTAAGTGTGGCATTAATACTAGTGAGTTACCTGTGTTAATGATTCCTGAACTTTATTCATATTGGTACTATGTATACTATTTTCAGTCCTACCTAAACTAGCAATATCCTATTGCTTTCATATTTTTCATTCAAATTTCTTACTTTTTATAAACCTAAATTTAGCATTGTATTAAACAGCAATACCAGTAAAATCACAGCAGTGTATTTTTTCTACACAGATTAAAATATAAATGTGTAATTATCAAAATTTTAAATGTTTGTGTTTTATCTACTTAATCATCTTTTCTTTTCTCTTTTTTTTTTTTTTTTTTTTTTTGAGATGGAGTCTCGCTGTGTCACCCAGGCTGGAGTGCAGTGGTGTGATCTTGGCTCACTGCAACCTCCGCCTCCTGAGTTCAAGCGATACTCCTGCCTTAGCCTCCTGAGTAGCTGGGATTATATGCACCCACCACCACACCCAGCTAATTTTTGTATTTTTAGTAGAGACGGGGTTTCACCATGTTGGTCAGGGGGATCTTGATCTCCTGACCTCCCCGGTGATCCACCTGCCTCGGCCTCCCAAAGTGCTGGGATTACAGGTGTGAGCTGCCACACCCAACCTACTTAATCATCTTTTTACCCCCAGGTTGACCACATTTTAGGATTTATAACTGACTTACATTGTACTTCCCTATTTAATGTTTTAGGTTCAAGCTTCTGTGTGTTTGGGGACCATGAACATCATATGTTTTGCCCAGCTGGCATCTAGTTTTTATGATTTATGATCTAGTTTCATCATTTATGTTTGTATATGTATGTATATATAGGTACCAAAAAGTAAACGCTTTAACAGGTGCTATATGGGCTGATTTTTTCTTAAGCATGCCAGTGTTTTGGTTTTTTGTTTGTTTGTTTGTTTTTAACAATGAATACTCTGTCTCTCTCCCACCACTCCATTTTTAGTGGAAGTTCACTGATCTGACATAAAATGTTTCTATGGCAAAACTTAGTAAGTTGGTTAATTAGGGAACATTTTAAAAGTAGATCGCTTTGATGTGTACCTTGCTCAGGTGAGTAAAATAGAAAGGTGACTACCATTTCTTGAGATCATAATCCTCTTCTCAGAGAAGATAAGCTACCAAAATAAAAAAAGGTCAATCATTAATTTTACACTTTGAATGAAGGGGTTTTTTTTCATTTTTTTTTTTAGATGACAAAGAATAGGCAAACTTTAGGTTTTGAGACACTTAAAAAGTACAAAGGAACTTGTAGAATTGATTGGGGGAAATCCTTACAATAGAGACCTGTTTGGGATTTATGGGATGTCTGAAAATATGGATGTTGTTTCTAGGTTATTTCTGACTTTGTGGTTATTATGATTAAGTGCCTCATTTTCTTAACGCTAAGTATTAAGAAATGGTTGGGAGCAAGGCAAGACTCGGTGAAGTCAGTAATCTAATAATTGCAATTCATACCCAAGTAGTTATTAAACCAAATGAATTAATAAGTTACACTAGGTAGGTTAAGGTGGAAAACCTGTATAATTTTATTTTTCCTGTGTTTTTAAAACAAATTAAAACCTTCAGCACAAACCGTACCTGCAAAGTCCATGCAGGATCTTATAAAACAACAACTGATAAACTAACATTAGCATTCTTGTGGAGTACAGACTTGGAATAAGCCCTTCCCTGTGTACTGATGGCTATGAACACATGGGCTGAGCTATTTATTATTATTACAAATGAGCTGTGACTGACTTTCTGTTGTACCTAGTCATTCCATCATGTGATTCAATTTATGGGTGTATTTTAATTATTGAACAAGAAAATGAATAATTAGAAAGGATACCTAAGAAAAAATATCCATCTTCTGTATTGTCCTATTAGTGAGGAACTATGAATTGATTTTTCCCCTTTTATGAAAAAGAAATATTCGCACATCTACAAGATAAAGAGAAAGAACAAGAAAATAGAGGAATGGGACACTCTGGCTTTAGGCCTATAATAAATGTTCAGTTCGCTCCACATCGCACATGCTGGAGCCCCGACCTCTACCTTACCGAGCTGCAGTGATCACATGTCCTGGCATGCCATTCTCCCTCTCCAACAGTGTCTTCACATATTATCTAAAGAGCTGGTTTCGTATGTGTCTTACCCTACACAGCCTCATCTTTTGTGACATTGGATATAAGTTACAAATAAAAGATCATGAATTTAGCCTGTTTTGACTGAGCTCGTTAAACTTTAAATGGGAATTATTGAGACCTACAAATGTACATTTCCATTGTTTTGACGCCAAGGTGTAATGGCTAGAGTTCATAAATAAAATTATATAAATGATTCTGTCTTGTGTAAACTGCGAGGGAGACAACAGACGATGTGCCCCTCGGCCCCCTTCGGTGAATAGGCTGGAGGAATCACCAGGTTGATGCATCCGAGCGAAGCAAAGTGGCAGACCCAGCCAACTATGCTGCAAGCAGTTCCAACTGCACAGCCAAGGACAGGCTCCATGGAAAAGGCTGTTGTTCAGTTGTTGGCCTTTTCAGCCCCATTGTGTGGACAGCAGTTTTTCTCTAGGGTACCAAAGTGTCCCTCTTTGATTTGCAATAGTGTTTGTATTTCTTAGCTTCACAAACTATGATATGAATGAGCAAACTAAATTATGCTATTTAACTTGTTTTGTAGGGGAAGAAAGGGACTAGAGTCAAAACAGATAGCCACACCATAGTAGTAATAGGATTTAAACCCATTTCTGCAGACTCTCAGTCTAGAGTTCCCTTTACTCTACTGAGCTTCCTATTTCAAGTTGAAGACGTGATTAGTTTGTTGGATTTCGTTAACTATAAATTGAACATGAGCGCTAGAGATGTGATTGTAGACAAGATAGAAGAATTCTCCGCTTTCCACAAAGTTTATAGGTCCACAGAGAAGGCAGACATTAATATATATGATGAATGCTATGATAAGAGATATTTATGATCCAGCACTGGATGCTGGAGGCACCTAGTGATGTCTAATCTACTCTAGTGGATCCAGAAAGGCTTCCTGGAACAAGAGCCATTCAGGAGGACACTGGCAGATGCATAGATATTACCCAAGCAAGGGGGTGGAGTGGAAAGGAGAATGTGCAAAATGCCAGAGATGAGTTACAGTGATAGGAAGAAACCCAGATGGCTGGAGTGAGTATTCCAGAGTAAGCAATAGCTAAACCCAGGGTTTTCAAGGCAATCCTAAAGACAATGGGCAAGGGAGGAAAACAGACTATCAAGTGACTGTGTGGAGAGCTACAGAGAGCACCAGCATTAGCTTAACACACCAGAATATACAGAGTTCAGTTTAGAGTCCCTTGCCTCATCTTATCTGATACTGTTAAGAATGCACATATATCTGTTTTCCTAAAAGTAGACTGGGGAAAGAGAAGCCAGTGCTCTCTTACTGGATGCTATTCTTCAATTTATTTAATGTATGTTTACTGAATATCTGGTATATTCAAGGGCATGTACCACATTGTGCTAAGCACTATTGAACATTCAACATACAAGTTAATATTTATTGAGTGCTTGCCCATTACACACTTAGAGTTGTGGTGATCATAAATGAAGTTATGAGCCTCGTTATAGTAATCTCATCGGAAGTAGGACACAGCAAAATAAGCAACTAGGCCTGTCTACAAACAGGTATTATGCACACTGCTTAATGTTTTAATAAACAACCAAGTTGATCTCAGGGTTATATCCAACAATAAGAGAATTTTTGGTTGTTAATGTTATTTTTAAAAGACTTAGAACTAATTTCAGTTTTATAGTACAGATACCAAATAAATTTTTGCTCAAAAATATAAGTGCATATTATGTGCCAGGCATTGTACCAGTGATACAAATTGAGGACATTGTTCCTTGCCTCTGAGAAGCTTGCAAACAAGTGGGAACTATAACAATAAATATATTATGGTAGGATGTGCTATAAAAATGTTAGAAGATGTTAAAGTAATGTGGGCAACTTTGTAAACCTGTTGAATTTATTCCATTCCATCATACTGCAAAAAATGAGAATAATGCATTTCCTGCTTTTTTTTTTTTTTTTTTTTGAGACAGAGTTCTGCTCTTGTTGCCCAGGCTGGAGGGCAATGGTGCAATCTTGGCTCACTGCACCCTCTGCTTCCTGGGTTCAAGCGATTCTCCTGCCTCAGCCTCCCGAGTCGCTGGGATTACAGGCGCCCGCCACCATGCCCAGCTAATTTTTATTTTTAGTAGAGACGGGTTTTCGCCATGTTGGCTAGCCTGGTCTCGAACTCCTGACCTCAGGTGATCCACCTGCCTCAGCCTCCCAAAGTGCTGGGATTTCAGGCATGAGCCACCATGCCCAGCCCATTTCCTGCATTTTTATTGACACAATTTTAAATAAAGTGGTTGAAACCCAGCACATTTCTGTTTTCTTCTGAAATGTTCTAAATAGAACATTTGTTTGTCTAATAAAGTTATAAGAGTCATGAACTATTTCTTCTTTGCATAATTAGTCTTTTGGTAATCAGAAAAGGAAACAAACTGCGTTCCAAAAATGAAACTGTTTTAATCAAAAGGAGACATTTTCAGTGTGATTAGGCAGTTTTCTGTCAGCACAGGTTAAAGAAAATCAACCAATAGACTAGATCCCAAAAAACTTTCTAAGAATGTCCATTGCTTTTTAAATAAAACAGACTTCATTCATAGTATTAAAAGCATTTGTATAGCTTGCTTCGTAAATGCTGTACACAATTTTTCATATCTCAGCATGGAAAGGTTTCTGCTTTTATTTGAAATATGCAAATGTGTCATAACTGTTACCATTCATGTAAGATGTTATTGATTACATGTATTCAGTAAGTAGTGAATGACTAGTTGTATCAGACTGAGGTTATAGAATCCTGCCCTTAGGGCACTTACAGCCTGGAGAATCCCATGGAGTAATGAATAGTTACAGAAGGTATTTCTTTTTCTTGACCATTCTTCTCACTAATACTTTTAACAAAAAATTGAAGGTCATACTTTATTAGTATTTTCAAATACCCCCATCGATTAGAATTGCCTAAAAACACTGCTTTGCTAGGTATCTTTAATTTGATGCTACAATGGCTCACATCATGAACTTATCAAGGAAGATTACTGCCATAATTCCCTGTGGTGAATTTTTCTGTTTAAAAAAAAAAGATGGAAGGAAGGAAGGAAGGAAAGAAAGAAAGGAAAGGAAGAAAGAAGGAAGGAAGGAAGGAAGGGAGGATTAACGTAGCTACCTCTGAAGCTTTTTTATGGAAGAGGTATAATAAAATAAGGAAAATTTGGGAAGCAGCAATTTGGGAGTGCAGAGAGAAGGAAAAGTGAAATATAGGTAGAATTGTACAACAAATCAGAATTATTTTTAACCAAGGTTGGGAAAACAGAAGGTTAATAGTTAATGCAATCTAAATGAAATCTTATTACATAACCTAATGATTGAGGAGATCCTAAATTAGATATGTTATCAAGAGGAAATAATGTATTGCAATTCCTTAATTCAGCAAGAAATAAAATTTCAGCCACCAATTGCCCATATAAAGCCTACCAAGTGACTAGAATTATGTCTCTTGCCTAGAAATAGGTCAATTAGATAAATGATTGCAAAGAAATAAGTGATGTCTGATTTCATGAGTCATTTAATGCTTAATAACAAAAGCAAATCAATCAAGGGTTAGGTAAAATAGCAGTTCTAATCTGTTGGTTTTGAGCCTTGAGAATTATTTCGCTTCTTTAATTTTTAAATCTCAGCATTAGAAATCAGAATTTTTCATTACATTTCTCTTTTCTTCAAATAGTCTCAAGTGACAGTTTGTTGAATTCATAGAATTACATATGTAAATTTTAAAGAGAAGATTGTTTTACTTGATAGGTTTTAAAAATGTCGATTGCATAGAGAGAAGGTGCTATGAATAAGAATTCACACCTGCCTAGTGCAAGTAGACAGTTTGAAAAACTCTACATCATTTTAAATATGCATTCTCATACTTTTGGATCAGAACATCAAAAGAAGAACTTTACCATTTAGAGTTGCCATAAACTTGCATTTATTGAACACCCAGAATTTGAGCACAAGTGATTTTAATAGCAGCACAACCTCACTCACTAACTCACAGAAGCTCCAAACTAGTCCTTTCCCTTCATTCTGAGCCTATTGTCTACCACTAAGCTCAGCTCAGTAGGTAGCTTTAAGATTCAGTGAAGTCTCTTCTTATTTCTATAAATTTGAAGGATAACTGTTTCAAAGCGTAAAATACAAGAAAAGTATACATTGAAGGACTAGTTATTAGGATTTAACATTCTCATCAGAGCCCACACTCACCCTCCAGGTAGACTAATGGGGCAATCTGTAGAGATACTACGTGTTCACCAAACTCCCATCCTTTTTTTTTTTTTTTTTTCTGGTCACACAGTTTAGTACATTTCCCAAATGCCCTTGATGGGATCCTGTCACTGAGTTCTAACCAATGGAAATGATGTGGAACACTTGCAGGCCTGGTCCCTAAAACTCATCTTGCATAGTCCACAAAGTTGTCTTTTTTTTTTTTTTTTTTGAGATGGAGTCTCACTCTGTCGCCGAGGCTGCAGTGCAGTGACACCGTGTGGGCTCACTACAACCTCCGTCTCCTGGGTTCACGCAATTCTCCTGCCTCAGCCTCCCAAGTAGCTGGGATTACAGCCACCCACCACCATGCCCAGCTAGTTTTTATATTTTTAGTAGAGATGAGGTTTCACCATGTTGGCCAGGCTGGTCCTGACCTCAGGTGATCCACCTGCCTTGGTCTCCCAAAGTGCTGGGATTACAGGCATGAGTGCCTGGCCAAGTTCTGTCTTATCTGCCCATCCTATGCACAGAATTCAGGGAAAGGCTGAGGTCTAGGGGGATGGGAAAGGCACGCTGCGGGCATGTGCAGAATAGTTTTACCTCTCTTCCTCCCACTACACTTGCATTGGACTGTGACTTGAGCAAGAAATTAATCTATTTTGCATTATATCCAGATGCTTTAGTTTTTGTCATTGCAGTTAATACATGATGAATAATACAGTTGGTAAAGGAAGATGGTGGGTAGGAGAATGAGAAAGCAGATATCTTTGCTTTATGGTTTGCCACTAATTCCATATAACTCCCAGTGGAAGAGAATATGGTAATAGTAATACCCCATGATAGAAGTGCCAGACATAAACAAAAAGTTACCAAACCAATATGTCAGGGATCCAATGTGGTTGAGTACCTCGCTACCATCCATTTTTTTCTTCAAGCAAGTTCTGTATATCTTTATCACATTTCCCCTGACATATTTCTTGACTTGCCCCTGGGATCCAATAGTTCATTTATTCCATTCACAACATTTTCCCCTTGATTTTTGAGTGTTATTATCCTGCATTCCATTTCCAAGTTTCAAAAAATGATTTTTTTCCAGAAATTGTTAATAACCACTTTTTTGAAATTAATGAATTTGGCAAAAAGAGGAGAACTGAATTGATTATTTGAGCAGAAAACTGTTATAAAGGCCAGGTGTAGTGGCTCACGCCCGTAACCCCAGCACTTTGGGAGGCCGAGGCAGGCGGATCACTTGAGGTCAGGAGCTTGAGAACAGCCTGGCAACATGGTGAAACCCCATCTCTACTAAAAGTACAAAAATTAGCCGGGCATGGTGGCGCATGCCTGTAGTCCCAGTTACTCAGGAGGCTGAGGCAGGAGAATCGCTTGAACCTGGGAGGTGGAGGTTGCAGTGAGCTGAGATCACACTACTGCACTCCAGCCTGGGTAACAGAGCAAGACTCCATCTCAAAAAAACAAACAAAAAAGCTGTTATAAAGGGTTTTTATTTAAAAGTTATACTTTTGTTATTGTTAAAAATTAAAATTTTCTTCTCTTTTTCTTCTACCAGATACTACGTTTTAATAATATAATAATCAAAACCAGTGTAATGGTGATGCTGTAATAGCCAGATCAATGGACTGAAACAGCCCAGAAGTGAGTTGGGCGTGGTGGCTCATACCTGTAATCCCAGCACTTTGAGGCCAAGGCAGATCATTTGAGACCAGGAGTTGGGCAACATAGTGAGATCACTTGATCACCTGAGCACATGGATTGCTCGAGGCCAGCCTGGGCAACATAGAGAGACCTTGTCTCTACAAAAGGTTAAAAAAATTCACCAGGCGGCTAGATGCAGTGGCTCACGCCTGTAAGGCCAAGGTGGGTGAATCACGAGGTCAGGAGTTCGAGACCAGCCTGGCCAACATGGTAAAACCCTGTCTCTACTAAAAATACAAATATTAGCTAGGCGTGATGGTGCACGCCTGTAGTCCCAGGTACTTGGCAGGCTGAGGGAAGAGAATTGCTTGAACCGGGGAGGCGGAGGTTGCAGTGAGCCGAGATCGCGCCATTGTACTCCAGCCCAGGTGACAGAGGGGAACTGTCTCAAAAAAAAAAAAAAAAATTCACCAGGTGAGGTGGCACATGTCTGTAGTCCCAGCTACTCAGGAGGCTGAGGTGGGAGGATTACTTGAGTATGGGAGGTCAAGGCTATAGCGATTTGTGACTGTACCGTTGCACTACAGCCTGTGTGATAGAGTGAGACCCAGTCTTAAAAAATAAAAATAAAGCCTGGACACGGTGGCTTACGCCTGTAATCCTAGCATTTTGGGAGGCTAAGGTGGGTAGATTGCCTGAGCTCAGGAGTTCAAGACCAGCCTGGGCAACACGGTGAAACCCCGTCTCTACTAAAATACAAAAAATTAGCCAGGCGTGGTGGCGTGCGCCTGTGATCCCAGCTGCTTGGGAGGCTGAGGCAGGAGAATTGCTTGAACCCGGAGGCGGAGCTTGCAGTGAGCCAAGATCGCTCCACTGCACTCCAGTCTGGGCGACAGAGCAAGACTCCATTTCCAAAAATAAAAATAAGATAAAAACATAAAAATCAGGTCCAGAAACATACTCAAATATATAGAGACCATTCTTTTGTTTACAATATTTATATATATATTTAAATGTGTTTCTGGACCTTCTGAGTGAAAATTTCCTTCCCCCACATTGTGTTTTCTTCCCTTTTTTTTGTATTCTTCTTTTTAAAAAATCATAGTGTGTTAGCAAAGCCCCAAAATGGATCTCAGTGATCTCCACCTCCTGGTATTCACAGCCCACATTTTGGTATCCACATGCTTGTGTAGTCCCTTCCCACTTTGTGCCAGGGTTGGTCTATGCGAGCAGTAGAACTGAGCAGAAGTGATGATATGTCACATGGTATGTTGTTAGGTCATCAAGACCATGGCTTCCATCGTAGGTAGTCACACTCTTTCTCTCTTGGATCATTTGCTGTGGGGAAGCAAACTGTCATATGAGAGGACACTCAAACAGCCTCTGGAGTCTCATTTGGTAAGGAACTGAGGACTCCAGCCTGAGGACTCAGGCAAGTAACTGAGGCTTGCCAACAGCCATGGAGCAAGCCTGGAAGTGGACCATCCCTCAGCCTTCAGATGAGACAACAGCTGGAATGACAGCCAAGCCAGCACCACCCAGCTTAGCCACCCCCAGAGAACTAACTCTCAGAAACCATGTAAGATAATACATGTTTGTTATTTTAAGCTGCCAAGTTTGGGGGTAATTTATTATACAATAGATAATTAAAACACATAGCATATAAATAAAATAAATAAAACCAGTATGGATCTGTAATGAGTAAATTAGATAATTAGACAAATTTTGACATTTCTGTTTCTATGTTAATTATTTTTCTCAGAATAATTTCCTACAGGAAAATATGTTGAGTGGTTACCAACAGGACATTTTAAAATTAATAATTAGTTTGGGAGGCCAAGACGGTTGGATTGCTGTAACTCAGGAGTTTGAGGCCAACCTGGGCAACATGACAAAACCCTGTCTCTACAAAAAATACAAAAATTAACCAGGCATGGTTTTGTGTGCCTGTTGTTCCAGCTACTTGGGAGGCTGAGGTGGGAGGATCAGTTGAGCCTGGAAGGCTAGGCTGCAGTGAGTCAAAATCATACCATCTCAACCCAGCCTGAGCAACAGAGTGAGACCCTATCTAAAATATGTACATATATATTAACAATTATCTCTTGAAACTAAAGTATAATCACAGTACTATTTCCCATTTTATCAAATGCACTAAACAGTGTTGCAATTTATTTGTGTTTATTAAAAAACATTTTTGAAATCTTTGGGAGAAAAGCTACTTCAAATTAGTCTGAAAACTATCATTTCTTTCTAGCAATGTGTAATAACATAATGATTGCTTAGTAGAATTTCCTGAGAGGGACTGTAACATATATTTTAAGCATAATATTGTAAACAAACAAGTTCTTTTGCAGTACTTGAAGATTTTTTTTGTGACTATTCCCCTTATATATTATGAAGATACATTTTTTGTGACTATCCTCTTTATATGTATTATGATGATAAGTTTTTTTTTTTTTTTTTTTTTTTTGGTGAATATCCTCCTAATACTACTAGTATTGTTTGCAGTCTGTAACTATTCTTAGTGTAAAATTAAACTTCAACATAGTACCTGTGTGAACTCTAAAAATTTTTGAATTAGTGAAGCCCCGAATTAATGATGCTTTACTAGGCATAAGGGAACTGGAAAGACTGAAATCTCAAGGTAGAGTCAAGGCAGTAATTCCTAGCAGCCTGTGTTTCTTGGTGTTTTTCATGCTTCACAGAGGTTGGAATTCAGCTTCTAGTTTAAGTTGTCTTAATCTTGGCCACAGTGATAATTTTACTTTCCTACTCTTTTTTCCTCAACTAGAATGACTGGGAGAGTTGAGCTAACAGAGGTTCAGTATTGATCCATGAGATAGGTTCTTAGAGATATAAATGTGGGCATGGAAGAAGGAGGAATGGTGTGCAAGAGCAGGTGGAGACAGCCACAGCAGGGCTTAGATATTCCCTCTATCCAAAGCCTGGTTGTGAGGAATTTGATAGAAAGGATTGCGTGGGCTAAGACGGCAATTTTTATGGTAATATTTGAGGGAGAAAATTGAGATCTTGGAATACATTTGAAAAAGATTAGTTTTAATACAGTTATTACTTTACCTGAGACCCCATCTCAAAATCAAAATCAGTGGTGATGACTTTGCATTAATGTTGGAAAGACTTATGCTACCTTCTGCATAATTTTTCTGGTAAATTATGTAAAGAGAGGTCAGTATACTAGCATGGTTATTGTGAAGGGTACGGATAGTATTTCATTTTTTTCCCTCTTAACATGTAAAGGCTGTTTTCCATATTATACATACATTCATATTTATATGTGAAAGAACAAATAGAAATATCATCAAGTAAAACTGAAGGAGTTGATTTGGGTTATTTCTTGTGTGAAATGGATGAAAAGAAAAATATTAGAACATTTAATTACATTATGAAGTTCTCATCAAAATACAGCTTAATGAACGTGAAAAGATAAACTAGAAATAGACATTTGTAACACATGTAACTGGCAATGGATTAATATCTGGAATAGAAAGAATTCTCAGAAATACATGTAACCGAGTAAAAAAAATGGACAAAAGATATGAATAGACATTTTGGAAAAGAAGTAATACAAATGGCCATAAACATAGGAAAAACGCTGAGCCACATCAGTAATCAGCGAGATGCAAAGAAAAGACAATGATATAACAATTACATCAACAAAAAAAACACGGAAAACTCTTTTTTTTTTTTGGAGACAGAGTCTCGCTCTATCACCCAGGCTGGAGTGCAGTGCCGCGACTTTGGCTCACTGCAACCTCTGCCTCCCAGGTTCAAGCAATTCTCCTGCTTCGGCCTCCCGAGTAATTGGGATTACAGGCGCCCGCCACCATGCCCAACTAATTTTTGTATTTTTAGTAGAGACGGGGTTTCACCATGTTGGCCAGGCTGGTCTTGAACTCCCGACCTCAGGCAATCTGCCCGCCTCGGCCTCCCAAAGTGCTGAGATTACAGACATGAGCCACCGCGCCCGGCCTAGAAAACTCTTATAATACTAAATGTTATTGAGGATGTGAAGTAAGGGGAATTTTCATTACTGATAGAAGTGGAAGCTAGTACATTCCCTTTGTAGAGAAATTTTGTATTGCCTAGTAAAGTAATATATATGCATAACCCATGACACAACAATTTTACATTTAGGTGTACTGTATCTTGCACAAATTGAATAGGAGACATGTTGAAGAATGTTAATAGGGCTTTTTTTTTTTTTTTTTTTTTTTTTTAAGACAGAGTGTTGCTCTGTCACCCAGGCTGGAGTGCAGTGGCATGGTCTCATCTCACTACAACCTTCACCTCCCAGGTTCAAGTGATTCTCATGTCTCAGCCTTCTGAGTAGCTAGAATTACAAGCCTGTGCCAACACACCTGGCTAATTTTTGTATTTTTAGTAGGGACATTTTGCCATGTTTCCTGGCTGATCTAGAAGGCTTGACCTCAAGTGATCTGCCTGCCTTGGCTTCTCAAGAATTTTTTTTTAGAGACAAGATCTCACTCTGTTGTCCAGTGAATTAGTCTGTTCTCACGCTGCTAATAAAGACATACCCGAGACTGGGTAATTTTAAAGGAAAGAGGTTTAATTGACTCAGAGTTCAGCATGGCTGGGGAGGCCTCAGGAAACTTACAATCACGGCAGAAGGGGAAGCAAACACAGCCTTCTTCACATTGCAGCAGCAAGGAGAAGTGCTGAGCAAATAAGGAGAAAGCTTCTTATAAAACCATCAGATCTGATGAGAACTCACTATCACAAGAACAGCATGAAGGTAACCTCCACTGTGATTCAGTTACCTCCCATGGGGTCCCTCCATGACACATGGGGATTATGGGAACTACAATTTAAAATGAGATTTGTGTGGGGACACAGCTCATTTTGGACCAAACCATATCACCCAGGCTGGAGTGCTGTGGCTATTCACAGGCGTGATCCCAATGTTGATCAGCATGGAAGTTTTGACGTGCCCTGTTTCCAACCTGGGCGGGTTCACTACCCCTTAGGCAACCTGGTGGTCCTCCACTCCCTGGAGGTCACCATATTGATGCTGAACTTAGTGCGAACACCTGATTGGCATAGCACACTGCAGCCCAGAACTCCTGGGCTCAAGAGATCTTCCTGCCTCAGCCTCCCAAGTAGCTGGGACTACAGGCACACACCACAGCATCCGGCGGCATTCTTCTTTATTTTGTTGCAACCAGTCTTAACTGGTAGATACGGTGTTATGCTTAATATCAGAAAGTTAGAAGCAATCATCAACAGGAGGATAGATATATAATCTGTTGTATAATCATACACTGGAAGGTATTAAGTAACAAAAATTATTCCACTACAACACATATGTCAACACAGATGGCTCACAAACCTAAGGCAAAACAAAAGAAATGTATCACAGTAATACACAAAATATAGTTGTGTTGGTGTATCATTAATTGGCATATCAAAACACGGTTGTATTTGTATATCAATTTTGTATATCAATAGATATACAAAAGCAGGCAAATGGCATGAAAGCAGACAAAATTAAGCGATATGTTGTTTAGAGATAACTTTTTTATATATAATACAAATTGTAAAACCCTGAGGAACAGCAAAAGAATGCTTAATACAAGTTTCAACATAGTGGCTAGCCCTAGAAGAAGAAAGCCAGCTCTGATTGGTGAGGGGCTTCTATATTTCTCATAATATTCCCTTTCTTAAGTTGAATGGTAGAGAAGCAAGGTTGTTCATGTTATTGTTATTCCTTAAGTTGTGCATATATATATTCTCAACCCTTTGCATGTGTGATATATCTCATGACAAAATATTTTAGAAACGTGTATGGAGTCTATACATTGGGAAGTTGGCCTGGATACAATTTGCAAAACGAAGACAATTGTTATATCTATTAAATAATTGATTTCCTCCCTAAATATTTCTTGAACTTGCCCCTACTCTCCTTTTGTATTTGTTCTTTACCCCATGTTCTTATCATTTCTAATCTGGAGTATTATCATCACTGTCTAACTGGTCTTACCCCTTGGATTCATCTTCCTCACAGTCACCAAAATATAAATCTATTCATGCCCCTTCCCTCACTATTTAGAACAAAAGTTAATGGTCGGGCTTTCCCTACAGCTGTGCTCTCTGCTATCAGTAGCCTCCAGAGGTATTTATACACAGGTACTACCTTGATAACATATTACTCATATTTAAAATATTTAAAAGACAATAATAAAGATATAATAATTATTTTACATTATTTATCAAGAACAAAAACATGTTTGCTCTTAAATATATTATTAACAAGAATTCTTAATTCTTGTTGAAATTAAAGGAAGAGAGCAATGTGATTTAATAAGCTTCATGATTTTTGAAGTTTTGGTGCAAACTTAATAATGCAAAGCATCAGAGATGTGGCTCCAACATCAATTTTTGATTCTCAGTGTTAATGACTGTCATAGCTTCATTTATCTCATTCATGTTTTCCTTATATCCTGAATTTTCTCAATTATTGTTCTCTTTTTTTGCACTGTAGTATTTTTGTAAGTTGTATCAAAATGGATGGGCTAGGTAATAAATAAATAATCTGAACAAATCATTAGATTCAGTTTATGCTCCCAACAAATAAGTGTTTATAACTCAAGCCTTCCAAAAAAGTAAACATTTTATAATAAACAACAGATAATTTATGGAGACTTTACTGAAGTAATAAATGCAAAGATGGGTAAATCTTCTTCAACAAGTTCAGTTCTAGAATATCTCAGGGACATAACACCAAACCTATCAGTAACAGAGAATATTTACTGGTCGTATACATACTCAGTTTGTCAGATTATCTTGTTAATTTTTGTCAAGTTCTGTCTTATATTGCATTTGCTAAGTTGGAAGAATAACATAACTTTGACCATACCTGAATTTCCTGTAAACCCTCTCAGAATACAAAGGAGGTTAAGGGACCAACTTTTGTTCTTAACAATTCAATATTGTTACATGATGCAGAAGTTACAAAGCTTTCATCAACAATTACTGACTACTTTCATTGTCATCCTCATGTGGGAGTTCTGAAAGACTGTTTGAGATGCATTCAAGTAACAGAGGAGAGTGCACAGTGCAGCCTTCTGTGTTAAACAAAGAATAAGAAAAAAATATTCACTTCTATCCAATGTGCAAGCAATAGAGCATCAACAAACAAAACAGGCACTAGCCACAAAGCCTGTAGGAATTCAGGAAAGGAAGCTCAAAATCACACTCTTTAGAGGTGAACAGTATTTAAAAAATACGATTTTATTTGCAGCAGAATTTTTATAAAAGAAAGACGTGCCCGAATAGACTATTAGCCAGATACTTCTTTCAAACTGAGTTCCAGACAGTGGTTCACTTTATAAGGACTCCAATAGTACCATATCCAACACTAAAGCAGAAGAGTTCATGAAAATATTCTGCCAGTGTCACCATTCAGGCCAACCAAAACCACCCACAATTGATAAATTCCTAAATCCTAATTTATTAAAAAATCATAAATGCCCCCACATCATTCCAGATTTATTTATACCTCTCAGAGACCTAAGTCAGTACTTTACATCAATATTACTCTATTACAAAAGGATAAAATGATTTACTTCTTTGACATTAAGAAAGTGAAATATCTAATTAGAGAATACATACACTCCAGATTTATGATGGCAGCTGACAGATAGTGTAAGAACTTCCTAAATTTAATGCACTATTAAAATTGCATCAATGGTCATATTAGAATAATTGTCAAAGTAAGATTCAGAAGACCCTAAAGTAGTATTATTTTGGGAGGGAAGAATACAATTAGTATTCTAATTCTGATAGTAATTTGGGAGGGAAGAATATAATTAGTGCTCCTGTGGTCATCATATGGTGGTTTACAAATCCCAGACTGTCTCTCTTTCTCAGCACATGGTAGGATTATACTTTCCTGTGCACTTGGAATTAGGTGTGGCAATTAATTTCTCTGGCTAGAGACAGTGAAAGCTTTAAGAGACAGCGTCTCCTTCACTGCATCCGTTTTCCCCTCTGGCTTTGTGATGAATAACATTTAAGATGGCAGTTGCTTGGTCAGCCAAGATCCCTGAACAATTACCAAAGGCAGAGTCCTGCTTCCAACTTGCAAAAGAAATACAGCATAGCAAGAAATAGTTAAAATTTGTGTTTTGAGCTGCTGGGATTTTGGGGTTTGTCACTGTGTCACAACCTAGTCTGTCCTGTCACAATGCCATGTGCAAGAGTATGCAAGCATCTATCTGATTTTTAGACATCATAATCAAGAGTGAAAGAAAAGACATGTTCTCTGTCACAATTCTGCTTTGCTTTATCAAAAGAACCACTAGTAGTTGCTATGAGAAAGATATCCCAAATTGCGTCAATTAATTTGAATGCTACAAAATTGTGCCTGCTCAAGTAGGACAGATGTTGCATATTACAATACACACTAGCTGAAAGAATGTCAGGCAGCCTATTGTGCATCCGTCTGTGTTTATTTATACTAAATGAACAGGAAAAATATTAGTTTGTTTGTTTATTTATCTATTTATTTAGAGACAGAGTTTCACTCCTGTTGCCCAGGCTACAGTGCAGTGGCACTATCTTGGCTCACTGCAACCTCCACCTCCCCGGTTCAAGCAATTGTCCTGCCTCAACCTCCCGAGTAGCTGGGATTACAGGCGCCCGCCACCATACCCAGCTAATTTTTTGTATTTTTGGTAGAGACAGGGTTTCACCATGTTGGCCAAGCTGGTCTTCAACTCCTGACCTCAGGTGATCCACCCACCTCAGCCTCCAAAAGTGCTGGGATTATAGGGGTGAGCCACCGCACCCAGCCTAGTTTATTTTTTTAAAGCAATTTATTCCTATCCCATTTGGGCTCTGGTATTTATTCTTCTAATCAGAAATTAGCCAAGGCAGCAACTTGGGAGTCCTTTTATTCCTTTTTAAAAGGACATTCAAATGATACTGTAGATTCCTTTGACTTTATTTAAAATTGCATTTTTATTTTTATGAAGGAAGGAATCTTGTTGATATTGTCAGAAACTACATCTTTACTGCTTAGAATAGTGCACATTTTTATAAGTACCTCAAAAATACAAATTTTTTTAAATGAATGAATCTGCATTTCTGCTAGAAGCACTCATTAACTGCAAGGTCAATGTGAGTTAATGGTCTGATGTGGCTCTCCTAAAACCCAAATGCCATTTTAGGCTGCAATAATAGAGGTGTCAGATCCAGGATAAATGAAGAACATAATTCATTCTACTCTTAGTTTTTTGGAGTATAACACTTAGTTAAACATAGTACCACACAGCAGGAAAGACTGACATTAATACATTTTAGTGCAGTGTTTCCCTAATTTTTTTTTCCATCCTGGTGAACCCAGAAAATGGTAATATTTGTAAGATACAAATGGGTAAAATAGGCTTTGCTCATCTTAAGGCTGGGGAACTAAGATGCTGTCAAGAACTAACAAATTTCTTTTAGCTGCTTTTTAAATGTTGATAACGAGAGAATATTTATATGATAAAGGAGAGAGACTTTTTATTCTAAAAAATTGTAATACTCAGGAAAGAACATAAAATGATTATGATGCTTTCTCTCAGGCACACCCCAATGCCATGACACTCACAGAAAATAATATGTTGGCACACTTGTAACACCCAGTTTGAGAAGCTGTAGTCTATTGTGTCAGGAGAAAACCAACTGGGGTGGGAGGAGGAAAACAGAAGCCACAGAATTAGTCATTATACAGGTCACAGTTAATCCAGCACCTCTAATGTAAGGCACTTTGCATATGTTAACCCATTAATCCATTTATCAATAAAATGGGATGGTGTTATTTTCTCTGCTTTGTCATTAAGGAAACAGAGACTTAGAGACATTTAATATTGTATCTAGGTTTGTGTAAGTGCTTTATGGTGAGCTGGGTTTTGAATCTAGGACTGACCCCAAGTCCCATGTTATTTTCTCTGCAAAATAGCAAGACAGAAAGGGCTTCTATATGTGCACCTGTCTTCAAATGTAAAAGGACTGCTAGGTGGCAGAGAGATTAGAAATTTCTGATGCTCCCAGATGTTGATCTCGTACCTATGAGTGGAATAATGAAGGGGGGACAGACTCTATTTCAGAACAAGGAAGAAACGATTATCTTATGAAGGTACAATTCTCTACCACATGACTACTTCTTAGGGAGTTTTAGAAGAAACTTCTATTTGGATGACCCCTGACCTTACTTCCAACTTCCAGTATGATGTTATAGTAAGTAAAAAGCATGAGACAAATCTGTTAGAAATACTGTTACTTTTACATGAACTTTCTCGAGAAGGATTTGTATTTTAGACTAATTGCATGTGGATAAAGAACTGACTTCCAAAATAAAAGGCTCAATAGTTCTCCAAAGAGTTTACAAGTGCCTTTCTTTGAAGTCTGCCCTATTATTTTGGAGCTTCCAAGACCTGGTCAGAAATGCATTCATTCTCAAAAATCAAAATACAGTCCCAAACCTCTATCATCAGCAGGGTTGCAGTAAAACAAAGAGGCTCTATTACTTTCCTCAATCCTTCTCAAAGTGAATGGACATCAATTAACAAGAAATCTTAGAATCATTAGACTACCCTACTGTAGACAATGGTTTAAGGCAATTTTAATGTGATTCTGTTGTGTGTGTAAGAAAAATATTATATTTATTTTCAGATTTCGTCCTGTGTTTCCTACTTTTGGGGGGAGGAAATGCCCTTTTCATCTTCCCACAATCTCTTTCACAGACACACTTTCAATTTTTGTTTTAGAATACCTCTCCTCTTATAAATCAAGGGTTTTCTAGAAAGAACACTTTTGTCCTGGACAGAGCACAAGAAAGTTAAATAAAGGATTGGCTACTGATCAGTAAAAATAATTCATAGAGCCAGGTAACGTCACTGCTGCTGCCTCCACCGTTGTCTTTTCTGCCTTTGGCCCATCTCTCCCTTTCTCCTCTTTACTTCCTTCCAGCCAAGCAGTTGGTGCCCCATTCAACCTGCAGTCCTGTGAGGAGTCTGAAATGATTTTGGACTTGCAGTGACTGTTTCCTTGATTCTTTCTTTCCCAAACCAAGGATAATTATGAGACAAACCTAGGCCAGGCATGGTGGCTCACACCTGTAATCCCAGCACTTTGGGAGGTTGAGGCAGGAGGATTGCTTGAGTCCAGGATCAAGATCAGCCTGGACAATATAGTGAGATCCCATCTCTAAAAAAAAAAAATAGCCAGGCATAGTGGTCCATGCCTGTTGTCTCAGCTACTTGGAAGGCAGAGGTGGGAGGATCACTTGAGCCCAGGAGTGTCAGGCTATGGTGAGCTAGGATCATACCACTGCACTCCAGCCTGGGCAGCAGAGTGAGTCACCATCTCTTGAGAGAGAGAGAAAATCTTAACCATTACAAAGAAGAAAACTGTGACCTTCAATCACTTGCAAATGACCTCCCTTTTCCTTGGCTGCAAGTATCTTTCATCATAAAGAAGAATGATTGAAGTCAGAGAGAAAATCTAGTGGATCTGGATTGCAGATAATTCTGTCATTAGTGGCATTAATTATTTGTCAAATGCAAGTGAGCACATAAATACTGATAAAATTTGCTGAAAGATATCTACCTATATAAAATATATAATTTATTTCCTGTCCTATCCTTCCTACTATTTTTTTAAAGCCAGGTACATATTTTGTGATCAATAGATTCTTGTTGATAAAAAAGATAACATGATTGAGAGAAAATTATAATTTCAATATCTTTAATATGCATATTTTGAGACAACTTCTTGATCGGTGAAACCATTTAAAAACCAAAGTCCTTTCAGTTCAGTAGATCCATTGGTAAGGATCTAACACAAACCCAATACATACTAATTTCACTAGCAATAGAACTAGTGAAAATTTTCCCTTTAATGAGCCTGGAAAATTGCATAGTGATTTTGAGTTCATATTCAGGATTCAGACTGCTGGAATCCAACTCCATCACTTACCAGCTTTATGACATGGCACAAGTTTCTTATCCAGATTCCCTCATCTGTACTACATTCTCTCATCTATACATTGGTGGTAACTGATAGGGTTGTTGGGAGGATTAAATGGGATAGATCTTGTAAAATACTCAGCATAGTGCCTGACATAGTATTAAATAAGTGTCAACCATTATTAGTATCATTAGTTTATCAGTATATAGAATTAAAGGAAATATATACCTAAGGAAGTATAACACTAACACATAGAAAAGGTAGCTTTGCTGTCTTTTATAGTTGTGCACTTACATTTCTTTGAGATTTTAGGTTACTATGCATTGTTTTTCTGTTGATGTACTTGCTTCAATGCTTTGAGAAAATAAACTAATGAATGTTAATCTATTAAATATCCCTCTGTAGTATAGACGACATGGTTAAATGCTTTGTAAAGCCTCATCAAACCTAAGGCTATTAAAATTGTTTTCCCTGAAAATATGTTTTATGTTTTAAATACACATATTATCTGTAAAAAGTAGTCACTATATTTTATTCAGTGCTGGAACCTCTAATTCTAAAGTCTGTAGACATAATGCTACTGCCACTGAAGTTTGCAAGTGGATTGACATGCTTCTAAGAAGCATGGGCATGGTTACGAAAATTATCTTAGAAGGTAAAGAAGAACACTCTGCAAATAGAGTTGGAAATCTCTTTATATTGAACTGATAGTTCTGTATCTTAACATTAACAATCTTCTAGACACTAAACTTATTCAAACTCAAGACAATCCCTGATGAATTAGTTGAATTGCCCTGATGTGGGCCAAAGATTAAGGTTACATACATTCTCATTGAGAGAGCCATGACACTTTTTATTAAATTTCAGACTCCTTCAGTTAGATTTACACTGGGGTGTTTTTTCCCCCTCTAACAACATTTAAATTTAACTTCTTGTTCACCTTTCTTACTACTTGTTTTTGTCTAGCATGATTTTTATGCCTTCAGGTGCATATCAATTATTTATGTACCCATATGATTTTCTTCCTACATCTCTATGCTGTGTTTTAAGTGAAAAGTTATGAAGGAATATTAAATAAGATGAAAGCAAAGCCAAGGGAAATGCAATATAGTTGTGTGTATGTGCTGATAATGCTAACCATCAAGTATTACTGGACTCAGCTGAAAAAAACAAATATGAGCTATTCTGTAACTGCCTTCACCAGTTGCTCATTTTGTATCGCCCTAGGGCAAGATTAGTTCCTAGAAGACATCATTCTGTAATATAACCCCTTCTCACTTCTGATCTCCCCAGGCCCTTTCCCTTCCCAAATACCAGGTAATTTTACTAAATCATAATGCATTTTGTTAGCAGCATGGGGAAAGGGACTAAATGAATGTTGGATCATCTATTATGCCAGTGGATAAATTACAAAGTGCCATTTCTCCAAATCAAATGCATTTGCAAATCAAACCCTGCAGTAGCTGCAAAAAGCAGACATTGCCTGACTCATATTTTACAATCATTTTCAGTTCTAAATCTTTAGAGTGCCTTAAAATGAATGTAAAAAGTCATAAATCTTTAGAATGCCCTTAATTCCACAAATACAATTGTATATCTCCTTCCATGCCATTCACAGAGAGTAAAGAAATTTGCCACATTTGCACTATACCATCCTAACAATTCATGTCCTTAACAGGCCTTTCTCAAAGACCCATCTCTCCCTTAATCTTCTCCAAAAGCCATAAAACTCATGCTTTTTCTATGATGAAGAGACAACTTTAGTCCTAAATCTCCAACTTTGCATTTTCATCTTCAAAATATCCTCGCTGTAAGGAGTAAACCCCTTCCTTGGCTTTCAAGGAAAAAAAAGAAAGAAAGAAAATGGTGTTTCAAGTAACTTGATCCTATGTATCTCTGTATCACTTAACACCTGTTTCTTTCTTCTAACCTCACAGTTTGCCATAAAATTTTTGGTTTTAAAACTATACCACATCCATCACAAAGTTGGAGATCAGAGAAAGTGCCTTGATAGGCCATTGTGAAACCATCTGCCGACTTTCAACTGGCTTCCAAGAAAGCGCAAAGTAAAACATTTTATTGGCTTGTAGCATTAAGAAAATGAGGCTATAAGGCATTAAGTCAACTGCAACAAACAAGTGATTTTGTTTTTCCTCTAATACCTAAACCTGCTCCAATATCTAGTGAAATCTTTTACTTCTTTTTCTTTGGCAATGAAAGAAAACATGCTCTCACGTAAAACGACCTCTGAAACGACAGTGCAGTAATGCAGTCAGAGCAATGTGTTTAGAGTCAGAAAATCAAGAATGACCTTGCTATGTAATCTTTGACAACTCTTTTACTCTCTGGGTGTCCTGTGAATTGGATTTCTCTTTCTGTAAAATATACATGACCTTTTATCTACTACAGTAGGAATAGAAAAAAATATTTGAGAACTCTCTTAGCATTGCATTTTTTTGGTATGAGAATTTTTAATTTTTTTAAGAGTCACAACTCATTTACTTTCAGATTGTATCTGTGTTGTGGTTTCATTTTGCAGTCCCTGCATAACCACTATTTTAGCTACTGATATTATTCCAAATTATTTTTTGTCACCAAAACCAAAAATAGTAGGTCCTGAATAGCCACTATAAGTCTTTATGTTTTTCTTTAGTGTAATACCTCTAGAGAGCAGTTTAACTCCCTTCTTTTCTCGATTGTTCATGTTGGAAGGCATACTTTCTGAACTCTTCTCAAGTGATGATAAAATGGACTAGTTGATAAATCTTTCTGGTACAGGTTTTCAAAACTTCCATCTATCCACTGTGCTTTCATGTTAAAGAAAGAATGGAAACATCAACTCTAAAACAAGATAACCAGCTCTGGGGCTGAGGAGGCCAGCCTGCTACTGGGTAGTTTTGATATCAGAAGTATTTCAAAACTTTTCCCCTGTGGAGGATGAGTTATATCCCCATCCTGGGGCATCAACATGAAGGTGCTGACCAGCGTGCCATTGACTGAACGCTGCAGGTCCCACAGGCCACTCCTGCTAAAGTATAACTTAAGTTATTCTCACAGAAGTGCTGTCCCACAGAACCCACCTGGGGGACTGTGGTTCCACACTGACTCAGTGATCAGAGTGGGGATATTTTCTTATCCTTCCAGAGACTGACAAGAGAGGGACCTGAAGGTACCTTGATCTCACAGCTGCATCCTGATACATATATTTTTAATACTGTGATGGGAATAAATTACTCTTGAGGCTCCCAATAATGGCTGTTTTTGTTTTGACAAATGAGACTCTGAGATTAGATCCCATAAATCTCTACTTCCATCAGTGGAGACTGAAATATTCATGTAAATTATCTGCATAAATTCAGTCTCAATCTATTCAGATAAGGACCAATGTCATTTTTAGAGAAAGAACTGAAATGTAAACAGGTGATTTTCAAGGGCTTTCTTTTTACAAATTGCCTGCTCACTGGTTACAGAAGGGTGCGATGAGAAGAGCAGACTGGGCAGGGTCGTGGCCCACTTCTGTTTCCAGTGACTCCATTTTCCATGACTTCTCAGCTTTTTCACGGGCCAGGAGGTTGAGCCGAAAGCAGCTGTGGCCACGTAAATGATGTTGGGGCACAGGCATTTTAGGAGGTGTGGAGGATGTAGTGGCTACCAAGGAAAATAAATCCTCTTTCCTCAGAATATTGGCCATGTGAAAATTATTGCTTTTCTCTTTTTTCAAGGTTTTTATAAAATTGCTCTTGGATTGATTACATGAATTTTGTTGTTGTGTTTCCTTTTATAATTTTTGACCTTCAGAGCTCAAAGAGGCAATCTCATTTGCATGGCACTAAAAGATGCAGGTTATTCCATTGTGGTTGTGTGTGTGTGTGTGTGTGTGTGTGTGTTTGTTTTGTTTGAGGCAGAGTCTCACTCTGTCACCCAGGCTGGGGTGCAATGGCCCAATCTCGGCTCAATGCAACCTCCACCTCCTGGGTTCAAGTGATTCTCCTGCCTCAGTCTCCCGAGTAGCTGGAATTACAGACATGCACCACCACACCTGACTAAGTTTTGTATTTTTAGTAGAGACAGGGTTTCGTCATGTTAGCCAGGCTGGTCTCCAACTCCTGACTTCTGGTGATCCACCCGCCTCTGCCTCCCAAAATGCTGGGATTACAGGCATGAACCACCGCGCCCGGCTGTGTGTTTTTTAAAAAAGCTTTGTGACAAATGTATACATGCAGCTGATAGAGTAAAAGTCTCGTTTTACATGTGTGTTAAGTCTCTTAATGCTAACACTAAATGCAAAACAGGTGCTGGAAAGAGCCTAAAGCTATTATAGTAGGGATGACACATCAGTAGTTGTTATGATGACTTAACAATTAAGGGTTCACTGAAAATCTTGTTAAACTCAGGAGACTGCTCAGCATCAGCATCATCTTGTGGAAGAGCAACAATTAAGCTCTTGCTTTGCCGTGTCATTATTCAGAACTGAAAACGCCCTTTGGATTAATTTTTCTTCATTTCCCAGCCTGCTCATTTTATGGAATGCCATGGTTATGGGACCCTGGTAAGTTTTGATTCGCCTTCTGTTAAGAGGTTTATTTTTACATACATTCTATTAAAGGTCTCTTATCCCCAGCTTAAGCCATACACGAAGTTACATGTTTTGCAAACTATGCTCAAGTCACATATGTCTTCATTTCATAGCATTATGTAGACCATATCTACTGTAATTCTTTTTATTATCAGTACTGAAATTGTCACCATTTTGGGGGAAGTTAACAAAACAGACTCAAAGTCAGTGGAAAATCCTTTCAAAGACTCAAAATGAACCTAATTTTTACCAATATTAATTTATACAGTGGTGGAAGTTAAGTTTGATTTCTTCTTCCAAATGCTAAAGTTCCAGTTAGCATCACTTCTTTTATTCTCTTTCTTATTCTTTTTAAAAAATCTGTCTTGGATAAGATGTCAGTTACATGTGTGCTATTCCTGCTTTCACTTAAAGGTTATAATTAAGTCTTTTGTTTGTTCCGACTGCAATTCATTCCTGGCACTGGATAAGAGCTAAGCTATTGCTTCTCCAAGTTCTTCCCACAATAAAGGTGGAAGTAACAGTAAAATGATTACTAGCTTTTCTAATGTGAATTATAATACACCTGACAAAACAAATTCACTTTAGTATAAAGTGGGATGTAGAATTTTATTTCATCAGCCACTTGTCAAGCTAACCCACTTAGAAATTCTCATGTTGTTTTTAACCTTTGCATTAATGTTGCTTTTCATTTTCATTCTCAAAAAATTCATCAAATTCCAAATGACGTGCCCTTTCTAGGGGTTACGTATGCTTTCACTTTTTAATAGCAATTAATATACTACGTGAAAAGTATTACTTCATTTTATCTACTCTAGTTTTTTGAGGTCAGAGTTACACTCAATTCAGCATGTTCTAGAACTAGGTACTAGGAAAAATACCCTTCTTTCTGGTTCCTCTTATGCAACCTAGAGTCATCTTTATTATGAAAGAGTACATTGGGCATTGGCAAAAATAAAACTAACCTCCTAATCTTAGAGTATAAGATTAGGTGTGTAATAAGTATCTTTAAAGTACTTAGCAACTATGAAGAACTTTTTTAGGTGACTCTTACTTATTATGAACTCCTCTGCAATTAGGCAACCAAGACCCTAAGGATTTTAAGTTTACAAAGTGGTTAATGGGAATAAAATCTGGCTTTCAGACTCCTTGTTCTGTGTTGCATAACCAGATGAAGAAGGGGCTACAGCCCTCATCGTCTAAGGACATAGTCTCTCCATTCAGCTTTTCTGAATAGAGACCTCATGGTTTTCTTCCTGCTATTGAAGAACCTCTGTGGTGTGACTTTTCCTTGATTATTTGAAACAATGTACACAGCCTCCTCGCCATGCCTTCACTTCAGTCCAGTCTTCCATCCATGAACACACTGGGCCCAATCCTGCTTCCTTGCTTGTGCCCCACCCTTCTCCCCAACATCTTGCTGGCTGTTCTTTTTCACCACTTGGTTTTCCATCCTTTAGAGTTCGGTTCTGGTCTTATCTCCTCCATTACCTGCTATTAACACCAACCTCTCCTTCCTCTGAACTCTAAAACTTACAGCTATACTATTTTATATTTTTATTTTGTTTATATGTGGCTTTACATGATATGCTCCTTATGAACTATATTTTCTATGTCTATGTCTACCACTAGCAACACGGTAGTTTTATACATCTTGTATAATTTAACTGAAGGGGCAAAAATGGTCATTGTGCTCCTTTGGTTCTCCTGTTCATCATTCCACTTCTGGTGGTTTGAATTGGAGACTACCAGGGAAATGAATCAGTCAGAGTCCAGTCAGGAAAAAAGAACCCAGACCAAGTGGTTTCACTGAGAGAATTTAACATGGGGAACTTAACAAAGAGGTGGGAAGTGCTAAAAAGGCAAACAGCAAATGGTGAAGGCAGGTCTTTGCAAAAGTAGGAAGTTACCATCACCTTTCTAGAGGAGGTAGTTTCACCACAGTTTAGGAGCTGGGGCTGCTCAGTGGGTGCTGGGGCCACCAAGGGCAAGGCTTCCCCAAGGAAGCTGGGACCGTGGAGGAGACACAAGCAATATCAGAAGTACTGGCCAAAGCAAATTCAGACGAGCATGTACTGGCTTCTCCCCACCTACATTCCAGACTCCTGCCTGTGATCCTCACTAACCAAACTAAACAGAAGCCAGTTAGCAAAGAAGCACGGGTAATGTGTTTTGCAGAAATCAACCCTCTGTGATACAGAGCAGAACAGGGGAAGCAGAAAAAAGAAATCTAAGAGTAAATGGGCAAATGATTAACACATTGATAGAGCAGAATTGAACAAATTGAAAGCTATTCTACATGTGGTGGAAACTACAAATAGTTTAATAGCTCGTAAGTAACTTGTTTCCAACATCTTTCCTGGGATTACTATTTCTGAATGATCACAAATAAATAATTTAGACTTCTTAAATAATAATTTATAATCCCTTGTATTTTATTAAAAATTATAAAATACAAAGTATTTCTGTCTATCCTTGGCCTGTTTCAAAGGATTGCAACTATTCTCGCATCCAAATGTAACGTATAAAGAAATGATTTCCAAAATATATTTTCTAATTTAATCTAATCTCCTAAATTGTAGCCACTCCCCAACTTACACCTATTCAATATATTTTCCATCTACAAACATATCTAAAACTAATCTCATCCTTTTGTTATTAGCTGAGACTTTTTCATTTAAAAGTGATAGAAATCCAACTCAAACTAGCATAAGCAAAGTAGGAAACATATTGGCTTAATCTAACTGGGAAATCTAAATCTAAATCTTGTATTTCAGGCATAGCGGAATCCAGGAGCTTAAACGATATCATTTAAATTCATTCTCTCTCTCTTGTTCACTCACTGTGCTCTGCCTGCCTTTGTTTAATTTTGCTCTCAGACAGGCTAGCTTCATGTGTGATATGCGTAGAATTCCTGCAAGAACTCTGATTGGGATGCCTGGATCGCAGGCCCACCTAGAGAACCATTCCCTAAGGTCAAGTTTATAGTGGATTCTCTTTGGCCAGACCTAGGTAAGGAAAGTACAATTTCGGGTGGGGTTGGGGGTGTTATCTTCCTCACCCAAATCACATTATATTGGGAAGAAGGTTGTTTCCAAAAACTGGCATACTGAGATGATTAAAAAATACATATTCACCACACTCTTCCTTCTTCCTACTACCAATTTCTTTTAAAAAATTTTTGGTTTTTGGCCAGGCACACTGGCTCATGCCTGTAATCCCAGCAATTTGGGAGGCCAAGGTAGGAGGATCACTTGACCCTGGAGTTTGAGGTCAGCCTAGGCAACAAAGTGAAACCCCATCTCTTAAAAAAAAAAATTAAAAAAAATAAAAATAAAAATAAATAAATAAATAAATAAATAGCTGGGCATGGTGGTGCATGCCTGTCGATCTGCTGAGGTGGGAGGATTGCTTGAGCCTGGAAATTTGAGGCTGAAGTGAGCTGGGTTGGTGCTACTGCACTCCAGTCTAGGTGACAGAGCAAGGCTCTATCTCAAAAAAAAAATTGTTTTCACTGTCGTAATTTTGTCAACCACGCAAGTTATAAAGTGTCTACTCCCCAGGTTTTGCCCCCAGACCCAATCAATCATCAAATCCTATCACTTTTTCCTTGGAAGTAATTCTCGTATCTGTCATTTGCTTTTATTTTCACTTGCCACCACCTTGATTTAGACCAGGTTTTCTCAACCTGGGCACTATTTACATTGTGGGTCAGGTGACTCTTTTTGGTAAGGTATTCTCCTGTGTTTTGTAGGATGTCTCTACTTCATGGATGCCAGAAGCACTCTCCCTAGCATGACAGCCTAAAATGTCTCCAGATAGCGGAAATGTCTTCTGGGGGCAAAATAATCTCCTGGCTTAGAATCTCTGATTTAGACGTTCGTTATTTTACACATGGGCTACTTTGCTAGTCTTTTACATTTTATTTTATTGTATTATTTTATTTTTGAGACAGAGTGCCCTCTGTCTCAAAGGGATCTCTGTTCATGGCAGGAAACGAAAAGGTGGCATGAGAGCTGGACTTTAGAAGATGCATAGGAATTTCAGTGGCACAATCTTGGCTCACTGCAACCTCTTCCTTCCGGGCTCAAGTGATTATCCTGCCTCAATCTCCTGAGTAGTGGGGATTACAGGCATGTACTACCATGCCCAGCTAATTTTTGTGTTTTTAGTAGAGATAGGTTTTTGCCATGTTAGCCAGGCTGGTCTCAAACTCCTGGCCTCAAGTGATTCACCCATCTCGGCCTCCCAAGTGCTGGGATGACAGGTGTGAGCCACTGCATCCGACCTACTTTGATAGGCTTATATCTACTGTTTCCACTTTCATGACCTATCCTTTTAACCTTTATTTTAATATACAACATAGCCAAAATACTATCATTAAAACCCCACACTGATTATGAAAATCCTTCACTAAAATTTCTGCTAATTTTTCTTTACTGCCTACTGAATAAAGACCAGATTCTTTTTTTTTTTTAATGAGACAGAGTCTCACTCTGTCACCAGGTTGGAGTACAGTGTTGTGATCTCGGCTTACTGCAACCTCTGCCTCCTGGGTTCAATTTATTCTCCTGCTTCAGCCTCCCAAGCAGCTGGGATTATAGTCATGAGCCACCACACACAACTAGTCTTTCTATTTTTAGTAGAGATGGGGTTTCACCATGTTGGCCAGGCTGGTCTTGAACTTCTGACCTCAGGTGATCTGCCTGCTTCCACCTCCCAAAGTGCTAGAATTACAGGCATGAGCCACCGTGCCCGGCCACGACCAGATTCTTTAATCTGGCATCTATAACCAAACTCACAACCTGTTACTACTCCGCTAAATTTAAGGGAATATTTTTCACTCAGATTGGACTACCCATTGTTCCTTGGCTCTGCCTGCATTTTCCAAATCACTGATTTTGTTGCTCTGTAGGCCAGGAGTGTCTTCTCTCAACTTATTCTGAGTGAAACTCTCAAACTCCTATGCATCCTCTAAAGCTCAGCTCTGGTGCCACCTTTTCTTCTCCTTCAGGAGATCTTCCTTTTATCTTCCTTCAACCTCCCCAGTACACGCTTATCCCGCTGCTCTCACATTTTACCATGCTCTTATTACATTTTGGCTTGTCATTCATTTGACTCATAGCACATGCAGCTTGTACTGTTATCATGTATGATCTTAGTAAGACCTTATTATTCCTACTCAATTATAACTTCCTTGAGGGAAGAGATTGAAATATGTGATACTCTCTCTGACATCACCACTTAGATGTGTCTTAAGGCAAGTGAGGTTAATTTGCCCGTGTTTTTGTTTTTCCATCTGCTTCATGGAGACAGTCATGCCTTTCCTTCCTATCTCACTTCCTTCTTGAGGATAAAATACATAAGGTGATTGCATTTCACAGAGCTACTGCAAAGGACTACAGAGTTCTTACATGAATCTTCTCAAGATTTGCTGTGACTCGCTGTCGAAGATCAGTATACTTTTGGGTATGGATAGGAAAGTGAAAACACAACTATTCTGAGAATTATTTATGGTTGTGACTGTGTATAGACCACCCCAGTATTTTGTGCTTTCACTTGGATATTAGGTTGACTAACTTTGTAACAGTCCTAAGGGAAGTAAGAAAAATGGAGTCATGGGAATGGAGAATGGTGCAGCTACTTTGGAAAACAGTCTGGGAGTTCCTGAAATAGTTAAGCATGGAGTTACTACATGACCCATCAATTCCACCCCTATCTATCCAAGAGAAATGAAAACATATATATATACAAAAATGCATGTATGCATGTTTATGGCAGCATTAACTCATCCTAGAATAGATAGAAACAACTCAATTTTCATCAACTGATGAGTAGTAAAACAACATGTGGTATATTTACACAGTGGAATGTTATTCTGCCATAAAAAGGAATGAAGCAGTGATAACAGGTTACAACATAGATTAACCTTGAAAACATCATGCTAAGTAAAAGGAGATAGTCACAAAAATCTCACATTATATCATTTCATTTATATGAAATGGCCTGAATAGATAAACCCATAGAGACAGAAAACAGGTTAGTGGTTGCTTCAGACGGGAGGTGGTGGGGGAAGATGGGGGACAGATGGGCAACATCTAAAGAGTACAGGGTTTCTTTGTATTTGTATCTGAGGTAATACAAATGTTCTAAAGTTGACTGTGGGCCTGGCATGGTGGCTCACGCCTGTAATGCCAGCACTTTGGGAGGCTGAGGCAGGCAGATCACTTGAGGTCAGGAGTTCAAGATCAGTCTTGACAACTTAGTGAAACACTGTCTCTAAGAAAAACACAAAAAAATTAGCCAGGCATGGTGGCGCGCACCTGTGCTCCCAGCTACTCAAGAAGCTGAGGCAGGAGAATTGCATGAATCCAGGAGGTGGAGGTTGCAGTGAGCGAAGAGCATGCCATTGCACTCCAGCCTGGGCCACAGAACAAGACTCTGTCTAAAAAATAAAACATAAATAAATAAATAAATAAAAATAATAAAGTTGACTGTGGTTATTGTTACATGTATCTGTGAATATACTAATATCCACTTAATTGTACACTTTAGATGGGAAAATTATATGATGTGTGAGTTATATTTCAATAAAACTTTTTTTTTTTAATCTAAAACTAACTGACAGAAAAAAAGGATTCCACAACCTATCAATGTCTATTCAAGTTTCTTGAATCAAAACAGGCAAGATAATCCAAGACTGAAATGCTAAGCCAAGGGATTCTATCTTACCTGTTCGTAGTGTTAGTCCCTTGTTTGCCCTGAACTCATTCCTACTCCCCTGGCAGAAACTGTATTCTGCATTCTCTGCTTTTGTGCTCTTATTTGATGCCGAACTTAGTGACTCGTGGATCCACAGAATTCTATTAACTTGCCATTACTAATTTTTGATTTTAAACATAGCTATGTCAGGTTGTCAAAATACAAATTTTTATTATAAAGGATTATACTTATGGGGGATAGAGAGGAGAAAATTCTGGCTTCCCAAATATAGGGGAAACTTGGACAGCATCAGTTTCTGCAAGTGCTGTTATGTTGTGGCCGGTTATACCGGACAAAGTTTATGCAGACCATGACTTTTTGCAATTGTTGGAGGTAACCAGTTTTCTCTGCTTTCTGAGACGTGTGCTAAGATCGCCAATGAATTGCTGAAGAGTTTTCATTTCTCTGTGTAATACATACATTGTTTTACATAAACTCAATTTCACCTTTCTGGTCTATTTCCTCTTTTAACTATAACAGGAATTTGTGAGCCTCCCAAGCCTTTCCTAGGGGCGGATGTTTTAAACAACATGAGACAATTCAGAAGTTTGGCCTCACCATCTCTCCTGCAGATATCCCTCTGCTGTCGCTGGCATTCTGGGTTTCTTGGCTGCCACAGTAGCATCTGTTTCTTAGCACCTCCAGAGACTCTCTTCTCTTGCTGCTGGAGAGAATGTAATGAAGAAGCCTCCCTCCTTTACTTTTCCCTTATTCCCTTGACACTTCAGCTTCTTCAATGGGATAATATCAGCTGTCATGGAATATATAATATGTATCAAAAAGCAGTAATAGCCGGGCGCGGTGGCTCACGCCTGTAATCCCAGCACTTTGGGAGGCCGAGGCGGGCGGATCACAAGGTCAGGAGATCGAGACTACGGTGAAACCCCGTCTCTACTAAAAATACAAAAAACTAGCCGGGCGCGGTGGCGGGCGCGTGTAGTCCCAGCTACTCAGGAGGCTGAGGCAGGAGAATGGCGTAAACCCGGGAGGCGGAGCTTGCAGTGAGCCGAGATCGCGCCACTGCACTCCAGCCTGGGCGACAGAACTAGACTCTGTCTCAAAAAAAAAAAAAAAAAAAAAAAGCAGTAATAATGATAATAGGAACATTAATACAGGCACTTATTGAGCACCTACTGTATATCATTTACTAACACATAGCTGCCTCTGCGTGTCACGGCCTGCTGGCTGAGTCCTGCCCCCATAATGTCAAGTTCCTGTCATGTGGCCCTTCCCAGGCAGCCCTCCCTGTTGTTGGGTTCTGGTAACCACTCCCTCCCTTACTCCACTTCAGGCCTCAGGTGGTAAAACCTGCTGTACCAGCCCCAGAGATTGCACTAACCCCTTGTGGTTTCTCTACACCCTGTGGACACCTTGGCAAACAGGATTTTTATTAAAATTTCTTTGAATTTTCCTGTTATGAGCATGCCACTTATTTCCTGCCAAGTCCTAACTGATGCAGTCCCTTGGGTGTTCCCCATTCCTGACCTGGTTCCACCTCAGTTCACACCCATGCCTCATCTGGCTCATGGCCAAACTCAAGTTGACTGTGAGCCTGGCATGGTGGCTCATGCCTATAATCCCAGCACTTTGGGAGGCTGAGGCAGGTGGATCACTTGAGGAGAGGAATGTGCATGTCTTCAGTTCTTTCCTGAATCCTGCAGGCTCAAGTAGGCTCTGCCAGTCTGGTGGACCTATGAAAAGAGGGAGGCACGGGACCCTCAGCTCTGGTTCCCACCTGGAAGGGCTATGGGTCTGCTGGTGCCTTACTAACTAATTATAGCCCTGGGCACATACTAATTATTATCTCAGAGACAACATGGACTAATCAAAAGAAAAAAAATTATTTTATTAGCAGAACTCTGGTTAACACCTGCAGAAACATCTCGTCTTCATTATTGTGCCTAAAATCATCAGGTTCAGATTCTTTTCTACTCTGCCTGGGGGGCCTGGCAGCACGAACAAAAGACCATAGTATATATCATATATATCATATATATCATGTATTACACACACACACACATTCTTGAGTCCTTCTTTTACAAGGTTATATCTTTATATACTCTTCTTCTTTTAGTTTTGAGCAGGATTTCTACCTAGATACTGCATTCTCATGTATCATCTAAGATGATCTCCTCTCACCTTGACAGTGTAAAGTATTTTTCCATACATGTAGTCTCTGAGGCATCTTGAACTTTCCTTTCCTGCTATCAAATGAGTTCCCCTCAAGGATCTTTGAAGAACTCTCTTCAGACTTTTCTGCTTAAAGGAAATTCCTTTTTAGCCTCAAAAGATAGCTGGCTGCATTAAAAGAAGTGCTGCTATGACTGTAATGTTTGAAGATTGCTCCAGAAATTGTGGCTTCGTTTTACTTTTAATTTTAGTTTCTGAATTACATATTTAATATAGACCAATTTGCAAGAATAGCAGATATCCCAGCTGATTTCTGTGGCAGGCAGAAGTGTTCTTCCTATCTGCTGTTCACTGAGCCAAACAGCTGCGCTTTGAATCTGCTCTCCAGGCAGCTGCCTTATGCTGTGACCCTCCCAGCATACTTCCTGCCTGATTGCCACACCTGGAAGCCCAGAATGTCACTGGACAGACTGAATGCTCCTTCCTACACATGTCTGCAACTTACAGACATTGTAAATGATTTGCCAAAATTTAAATGTCTACATTGAATTGTGGTAGGCCTGCTTAATGGTAAAGACATATTCTATGTTTGAAAAATGTTTCACTTTGTTGTAGGCCAAAGCATTAATCTGTAACTCTGTGACTTCTGGTAACTATCTCCAAGCTTGCTAAGTTGTTGTCATTATTATTATTATTGTTGTTGTTATTGTTTTGCTGGAAAATCAGCTTTGGAAACACAGCAGAATGAATAACAGCCCAAGTTCATGTCCCAAGGAATTCATGCTCCACTCTTGTCCCCAGAGTCACATTTCCTATTCTTAGCCTTGCCAAATCCATACCAACAAAAGAAAAAGCTATACAGTTTCCTCTACTCTGGTTTATTATGTCTGCTAAGCATTTACTAGTTAATTCACCAAATATTCATGAAACTCTCCTATGTGGCAGACACTGACAGGGACATCCCCACCTCTACTGTCCAAATGTTGGTGGCAATCCCAGACCACCTTGGGAGACCTGTATTTTGGGTCAACCCACATTACATATTTCCAAGTTCCATCCCTATTTTTCAGTGTTTTTGAGGAGGAAATCTAAATACAGTACCTCAGATCATGAAAAGTTACTTTCTTTCCATTGGAGCTATATATTTTTAGAGTTTAAAAGGGATTTGGCAAACCTGTGGTCATACTCTTTCAAGGCTATCTTTTTCTCTTCATTTCCATGGACTTTTACCTATCTGTGGTTATTTGCCTGTCTGCTTTTCCCTATTATTCCTGGAAGGTAGGGCTGGGTCATATTAATTGTAGAATTCTCAACAGTTAGTATCAGGTGTGCAAAAGATACTCAAAAGTCAATTGGAAAACAATCGCATGAATCACTTACCCCAGAGAGGTAAGTGATCTGTTTAAAGTCAAAAACTAATTAGTGATTTCTGTGTGTACCCCAGTAACATGTAATTAGGACCATATAAGCCGAGTAATGAGAAGGCTCAAAGTCAGCCCAACTAAGACTGGGTGAAAGTCATGAGTCAGACAGACACACAAGTCTGGACAGACAAGCCAAGTGACCGTGAATTATTGCCTCCTTGTAATGAAAGGACCTGAAAAATTGAGGATTTATGAGTGGAGTTGAATGAAATGAAAAGCAAATAAATGCCTGGTCTAATCTGTGAAAGAAGCAGGAAGAATCTTGAAGAAAACTGATACTCGATATTTTTTTAACCAGAAGGTTAAGGAGAGGAATCTGCTAATCTGAAAAAAATTTTAATGACATGATGCCATTTTTGAAGCAAAATCATACATACATAAAACAAATTGTGTATTAGTTCGTTCTCACACTACTGTAATGACATACTGGGTAATTTATAAAGAAAAGAGGTTTAATGGGCTCATGGTTCTATGGATTGTACAGGCTTCTGCTTCTGAGGAGGCCTAAGGAAACTTACAATCATGGCAGAAGGTGAAGGGGAAGCAGGCACATCTTCACAGACTGGCAAGGGGTGGGGTTGGGGGAGGAGGTGCTACACATTTTTAAACAAGCAGCGCTAGGGGGATGGTACTAAACCATTAGAAACCAACCCCGTGATCCAATCATCTCCCCAGGCCCCACCTCCAACACTGGGGATTACAATTCAACATGAGATTTGAATGGGGACATGGAGCCAAACCATATCCGTATATCTATTAAATTTTTATTAGAGATTGTCTTGGGGGTAGAATTATTAGGTACTTTGCTGACTATTTTTTTTTAAACTTTTAAGTTCAGGGGTCCATGTGCAGGTTTGTTACATAGGTAAATGTTGTCATGGGGGTTTGTTGTGCAGATTATTTCATTGCCCAGGTATTAAGCCTGGTACTCATTAGTTATTTTTCCTGATCTTCTCCATCCTCCCACCCTCCACTCTCCAGTAGGCCTGTATGTGTGGTTCCCCTCTATGTGTCCATGTGTCCTCATCATTTATCTCCCACTTGTAAGTGAGAACGTGTGGTATTTGGTTTTCTGTCCCTGTACTAGTTTGCTAAGGATGATGGCCTCCAGCTGCATCCATGTCCCTGCAAGGGACACAATATTCTTTTTTGTGGCTGCATAGTATTCCATGGTGTATATGTATCACATTTTCTTTATCCAGTCTATCATTGATGGACATTTAGGTTGATTCCATGTCTTTGCTATTGTGAGTAGTGCTGCAATGAACATACACATGCATGTGTCTTCATAATAGAATGATTTATATTCCCTTGGGTATTGCTGGGCTGAATGGTATTTCTGTCTTTAGGTCTTTGAGGAATTGCCACACTGTCTTCCACAATGGTTGAACTAATTTATGCTCCCACCAACAGTGTATAAGCATTCCTTTTCCTCTGCAAACTTGCCAGCATCTATTGTTTTTGACTTTTTAATAATAGCCTTTCTGACTGGTTTGAGATGGTATCTCATCATGGTTTTGATTGGAATTTCTCTAATGATCAGAGATGTTGAGCTTTTTTCCATATGATTGTTGGCTGCATGTATGTCTTCTTTTGAGAAGTGTCTGTTCGTGTCCTTTACGTACTCATTAATGGGTTTTTTTTTAATTGTAAATTTAAGTTTCTTATAGATGCTGAATATTAGACCTTTGTCAGATGCATAGTTTGCAAATATTTTCTTCTATTCTGTTGTCTACTCTGTTGATAGTTTCTTTTGCTGTGTGGAAGCTCTTTTGTTTAATTAGATCCTGTTTGTCAATTTTTGCTTTTGTTGCAATTGCTTTTTGCACATTCATGAAATCTTTGCCTATGACTATGTCCTGAATGGTATGCCTAGGTTGTCTTCCAGGATTTTCATAATTTTGGGTTTTACTTTTAAGTTTTTAATCCATCTTGAGTTAATTTTTATATATGGCATAAAGAGGGGTCCAGTTTTAATCTTCTGCATATGGCTAGCCAGTAATCCCCACATGATTTATTGAATAGGGAATCCTTTCCCCCTTCCTTGTTTCTGTTGGTTTTGTCAAAGATCAGATGGTTGTGGGTGCACGGCCTTATTTCTAGTTCCTCTCTTCTGTTGCATTGGTCTGTGTGTCTGTTCTTGTACCTGTTTTGGTTGCTGTAGCCCTATAGTATAGTTTGAAGTCAGGTAGTGTAATGCCTCCAACTTTGTTCTTTTCTCTTAGGATTGCCTTGGTTTTTCAGGCTCTTTTTGGTTCCATATGAATTTTAAAACAGTATTTTCTAGTTCTGTGAAGAATGTCAATGGTAGTTTAATAGGAATACCATTTGCATTAGTCTATTCTCATGCTGCTAATAAAGACATACCTGAGACTAGGTAATTTATAAAGGAAAGAGGTTTAATGGACTCACAGTTCAGCATGACTGGGGAGTACAGCACTACAATCATGGTGGAAGGCAAAGGAGAAGTAAAGGCACGTGTTACGTGGCAGCAGGCAAGAGAGCTTGTGTGGGGGAACTCCCCTTAATAAAACTATCAGATCTTGTGAAACTTTTCACTATCACAAGAACAGCATGCACTTTGGGAGGCCGAGACGGGCGGATCACGAGGTCAGGAGATCGAGACCATCCTGGCTAACACGGTGAAACCCCGTCTCTACTAGAAAATACAAAAAACTAGCCGGGCGAGGTGGCGGGTGCCTGTAGTCCCAGCTACTCGGCAGGCTGAGTCAGGAGAATGGCCATGTAAACCCGGAAGGCGGAGCTTGCAGCAGTGAGCTGAGGTCTGGCCACTGCACTCCAGCCTGGGCGACAGGGAGACTCCGTCTCAAAAAAAAAAAAAAAAAAAAAAAAAACAGCATGGGAAAGTCCCACCCCCATGATTCAATTACCTCCCACTGTGTCCCTCCCATGACACGTGGGAATTATGGGAGCTACAATTCAAGATGAGATTTAGGTGGGGACACAGCCAAACTGTATCAGCACTGAATCTACAAATTGCTTTGAGTAGTATGGCCATTTTAATGATACTGATTCTTCCTATCTATGAACATGGAACGTTTTTCCATTTGTTTGTGTCATTTCTGATTTATTTGAGCAGTGGATTGTAGTTCTCCTTGTAGAGATCTTTCACCTCCCTTGTTAGCTGTATTTTATTCTTTTTGCGGCAATTGTGAATGGGGATTTGTTTATGATTTGGTTGTCAGTTTGACTGTTGTTGGTGTATAGAATTGCTAGCAATTTTTGCACATTAATTTTGTATGAGACTTTGCTGAAGTTGCTTATCAGTTTAAGATGCTTTTGGGCTGAGACTGGGGTTTTCTATATATAAAATTATGTCATCTGCAAACAGGGACAGTTTTTCTTCTCTCCTTATTTGAATGTCCTTTATTTTGGTCTCTTGCCTGATTGCCTTGACCAGAACTTTCAATAAAATGCTGAATAGTGGTGAGAGAGGACATCCTTGTCTTGTGCCAGTTTTCAAGGGGAATGCTTCCAGTTTTTGGCCATTCAGTAAGATGTTGGCTGTGGGTTTGTCATATGCAGCTCTTACTATTTTGAAGTATGTTCCTTCAATATCTACTTTATTGAGAGTTTTTAACATGAAGCAATGTTGAATTTTATCTAAAGCCTTTTCTGCATCTATTGAAATAATCATGTGGTTTTTGTCTTTAGGTCTGTTTATGTGATGAATTACATTTATTGATTATTGAGTAGTGTATGTTGAACCAACCTTGCATCCCAGGGGTGAAACCTATTTGATTGTGGTGAATAAGCTTTTTGATGTGCTGCCAGATTTGGTTTGCCAGTATTTTGTTGAGGATTTTTGCTTTGATGTTCTTCAAGGGTATTGGCCTGAAGTTTTCTTTTTTTGTTGTATCTCTGCCAGGTTTTGGTATCAGGATGACACTGGGCTCATAGGATGAGTTAGTTTTATTTCAATTTTTTGGAAAAAGTTCAGTAGGAATGGTAACAGTTCTTCTTTGTATAGCTGGTAGAATTCAACTGTGAATTCATCTGGTCCCAAGCTTTTTTTTTTGGTTAGTAAGCTATTTATTACTGCCTTGATTTCAGAACTTCTTATTGGTCTGTTCAGGGATTTAATTTCTTCCTAGTTCAGTCTTGAGAGGTGTCTGTGTCCAGGATTTTATCCATTTCTTCCAGATTTTCTAGTTTATGTGCATGGAGGTATTTATAATATTCTCTGATGGTTGTTTGTATTTCTGTGGGTTGAGCGGTAGTATCCCCTTATAATTTCTGATTGTGTTTATTTGAATTTTCTCTCTTTTCTTCTTTATTAGTCTAGCTAGTAGTCTATCTATTTTACTAATTTTTTTCAAGAAACCAGCTCCTGGATTTCTTGATCTTTTGAATGGTTTTTTGTGTCTCTATCTCCTTCAACTTAGCTCTGATTTACATTATTTCTTGTCTTCTGCTAGCCTTAGGATTTGTTTGCTTTTGGTTCCCTAGTTCTTTTAGTTGTGATGTTAGGTTGTTAACTTGAGATCTTTCTAATGTTTTATGTGGGCATTTAGTGCTATACATTTCCCTCTTAACACCGCAATAGCTGTGTCCCCAAGATTCTGGTACGTTATATCTTTGTTCTCATTAGTTCAAAGAACTTTTCGATTTCTGCCTTAATTTCATTACTTACCCAAAAGTCCTTCAGGAGTGGCTTATTCAATTTCCACTTAATTGCATGGTTTTGAGAGAATTTCTTAGTCTTGAGTTCTAATTTGATTGTTCTGTGGTTCAACAGACTGTTATGATTTCAATTCTTTTGCAATTGTGCAGGAATGTTTTACCTCCAATTATGTGATCAATTTTAGATTAAGTGTCATGTGGCACTGAGAAGAATATATATACTGTTGTTTTGGGGTAGAGAGATCTGTAGATATCTATCAAGTCCATTTGATCTAGGGCTGAATTCAGCTCCTGAGTATCTTTGTTGATTTTCTGTCTCGATGATCTTATATTGTTAGTGTAGTTTAAAGTCTCCCACTATTATTGTGTGGGAGTCTAAGTCTCTTTGTTGGTCTCTAAGAACTTGCTTTATGAATCTGGGTAATCCTATATTGAGCACATATGTATTTAGAATAGTTAGCTCCTCTTGGTGAATTGAATCCTTTATCATTATGTAACGCTCTTCTTTGTCTTTTTGTTTTAACCTTTGTTGGTTTAAAGTCTGTTTTCTCAGAAACTAGGATTGTAACCCCTGCTTTTTTCTGTTTTCCATTTGCTTGGTAGATTTTCCTCCATCCCTATATTTTGAGCCTATGTGTGTCATTGCATGTGAGATGGGCCTCTTGAGGACAGCATGACATTGGGTCTTGGTTCTTTATCCAGCTTGCCACTCTGTGCCTTTTTTTTTTCTTTCTTTCTTTTGAGACAAAGTCTTGCTGGAGTGCAGTGGTGTGATGCTGGGTTGCAGTGGTGTGATCTTGCTAACCACAGCCTCTGCCTCCCAGGCTCAAGCAATTCTACTGCCTCAGCCTGCCAAGTAGCTGGGATTGCAGTTGTCCACAGAATTTTTGTGTTTTTAGTAGTGATGGGGTTTTGCCATGTTGACCAGGCTGGCCTTGAACTCCTGACCTCAGGTGATCTACCTGCCTTGGCCTCCCAAAGTGTTGGGATTACAGGCATGAGCCACCATGCCCAGCCATCTGTGCCTTTTAATTGGGGTATTTAGCCCATTTACATTTAAGGTTTGTATTACTGTGTGTGGATTTGATCTTCTCATTATGAAGTTAGCTGGTTATTTTGCAGAGTTTTTATGTGGTTGCTTTCTAGTGTCACTGGCCTTTGTACTTCATGGTATTCTTGTGGGGGCTGGTGATGGTCTTTCCTTTCCATATTTAGTCCTTCCTTCAGGAGTTCTTGTAAGGCAGATCTGGTGGTAATGAATTCCCTCAGTATTTGCTTGTCTGAAAAGAATTTTATTTCTCCTTCACTTATGAAGCTTAGTTTGGATATGAAATTCTCGGTTGGAAATTCTTTTCTTTAAGAGTGTTGAATATTGGCCTCCAGTTTCTTCTGGCTTGTAGAGTTTCTGTTGAGGGGTGCACTGTTAATCTAATGGGCCTTTCTTTGTAGATGACCTGGCCTTTCTCCGTAGCTGTCCTTAATATTTTTTCTTTCTTTTCACCTTGGAGAACCTGATGATTATGTGTCTTCGAGGTGATCTTCTTGTGGAGTATCTCACTGAGCTTCTCTGCATTTCCTGGATTTGAATGTTGGCTTGTCTAGCTAGTTTAAGTTCTCATAGATAATATCCTGAAATATGTTTTCCAAATTGGTTTCATTCTCCCCATCTCTTTCAAGTACACCAATCTGTCATAGATTTAGTTTTTTTACATAATCCCATATTTCTTAGGATGCTTTGTTCATTCCTTTTCATTCTTTTTTCTCTATTCTTGTCTGCCTTTCTTATTTCAGAAAGGCAGTCTTCAGGCTCTGAGATTCTTTCCTCTGCTTGGTCTATTCTGCTGTTAGTGCTCGTGATTGCACTATGAAATTCTTATATCATGTTTTTCAGCTCTATCAGGTTGATTACATTCTTCTCTATACTGGCTGTTTTATCTGTCAGCTCCTGCAATGTTTTATCGTGATTTTTAGCTTCCTTGCATTGGGTTACAATGTGATTCTTTAGCTCAGTGAAGTTTGTTTTTAATCCATATTCTGAATTCTACTTCTGTCATTTTAGCCATCTCAACCTCAGCCCACTTATGAACCCAGCTCTGAACCCTTGCAGTCATTTGGAGGAAACAAGGCTCTCTGGCTTTTTGAATTTTCAGTGTTCTTGTGCTGATTCTATCTCACTTTTGTGGACTTATCTACCTTCAATCTTTGAGATTGCTGACCTTTTGACGTTCTGATTTTTTTTTTTTTAATAGTCTAGCCACTTTACTGTAGGGCTGTTGCAGTTTGCTGGGGATTCACTCCAGTACCTAGTCACCTCAGAGTTTTTAGTACCTATAGGTATCACCAGTGAAGGCTGCAAAACAGCAAAGATAGTAGCCTGCTCCTTCCTCTGGAAACTCTTTCCCAGGGAGGTACAGACCTGTTGCCGGCCCAAACACACCTGTAGGAAGTGGCTGGAGACCCCAGTTGGGAGGTATCACCCAGCTGGGAACAATGGGATTAGAGACATGCTTAAAGAGGCAGTCTGGCTGCTTTCATACAGCAGCCGTGCTGTGCTGGGGTACTGCTTCCAGCCGTGATTGGCTTGGGCTTTCCAAAGCCTGGAGACTGGAATGGCTAAGTTGCCCAAATAGTAAATATGGCAGCCCACCCCTCTCTCTGGAAGCTTTGTCCCAGGAAATTTTCAAATCTCTAGCAACCAGAGAACATTGGTAGGGGTGGCTGGAGGCCTCATTTGGGAGGTCCTGCCCAGTGAGGAGGAACAGGACTGGGGACCCACTTAAAGAAGCAGTGTGGCCACACTTTTGTGGAACAACTGTGCTGTGTTGGGGTACTGCTTCTGGCTCTAGTTGAACTGAGCTCTCCAAAGCCCACAGGCTAGAAACTCTAAGTTCACCTAAACAGCAAAGATGGTGGCCTGCTCCTTCCCCGGGAATTCCATCCCAAGGAGAATTCAAATCTCTGTCAGCTATGGAACACTGGTGGGGGTGGCTGGAGGCCCCAGTTGGGAGGTCCCACCCAGTGAGGAGGAAAGGACTGTTTTAGGAACAATTAAGGAAGCAGTCTGGCCACATTTTGGCAGAGCAGCTGTGCTGTGTTGGGGGATCCCTTCTACCCAGGGCCAGCTTGGACTCTCCAAAGCCTGAACACTGGAACAACTGAGTTGTCTAAACAACAAAGATGGTGGCCTGCTCCTCCCCCAAAAACTCCATCCCAGATAGGGACAACACTGTTGCCAGTGATTGGCTGGAATTCCAAGCCAGTGGGTCTTATCCTGTAAGGCGCCCTGGATGTGGGGCTGGCAGACCATTGCTACTTAGCTTCCTGGATTCAGCCCCCTTCCTAGGGGTGTGTATGGAGGTCCAACCTCACGCCATGCTGGAGTTGCAGTCACTTTGCCAGGAAGCCCAGAGCTAGAGTATGTAAGCTCTTGGGTCTCTGCACATGTCTGAGCAGCTGCTCTGCCAAGACTCCACTGTAGCTCTCTGTGTCCGACTGAAGGCCCTGGTGGAGTGGGTTCATGAGGGGATCTCCTGACCTGAGAGTTGCAAAGATCCATGAGAGAAGTGTGGTTTCCTGAAGTCACACATTCACTCACTGCTTCCCTGGATGGGGGAAGTTCCCCTGGGCTCCGTGTCACGCCCTAGTGGGCCATTGTCCTGTCTTGCCTTTGGGTCAAGTTGTTTCCTTTATTAGTCCCAATGTGAGTACCTGGATGTTTCAGTTGAAGGTGCTGTATTCACTCACCCTTTTCCTTTTCTATGTGAGAGCCACACACCACAGCTGCTTCTAGTCGGCCATCTTGGCCCAAATCCCCACTATTTTCTATTTATATTCTTCTTTGATTAGTAAAAATCATAAAAATGCTAGAAAATCATAGATTTACTTTTTTTTTCTTTTGTTTGAGAACTTCTAAAATATTAAAAGCTTCTATGTGCTATATTTAAGCAACACTTATTGGAGCTTTCACTATGAGGATAAACTCAGTACTGTGCATGCAACATTTTTTGCCAGAAATTTGGATGTATGAAAGAGGTATAACTATGGTGCTGTGAGAATGTAGGGAAGGAGTGGGGGCGGGTTTAGCAGTGGCTTCAAGCAAAAGGTGACTTTGGAGTGGACTTGAAGCGTGAGGAGAACCTTGAGAAGGAACATGGAAGATTTCTTCTTCCAGGTGGAGAGAACAGCATGAGCACCAGGAACATGTGACAGCACACACTTCTTGGGGACAGGATAATAGATTTGTGTGAATGAGCTTATTCTTTTGCACGAAGAAAAGGAATGCTCAATGTAGCAAACTTTGAATGTCATGCTAAAGAGCCTGACTGTTCTGTAGGGATTAGGAAGCCGTAGGAAGCTTTGTGATGAAGGAGGAGATGCGATTTTGCTTACATGGTTGAACATTTAAAAAAAAAAAAAAAAAAAAGGCCATGGTGTGGTTACTCATACCTATAATCTCAACACTTTGGGAGGCCTGGGCAAGAGGATTGCTTGACATCAGGAGTTAGAGGCCAGCTGGGCAACATAGCAAGACCCTGCCTCTACAAAAAATAAAAACAAATAAATTAGGGTCGGCAAATCCCAGCACTTTGGGAAGCCGAGGTGGGTAGATAGCCCAAGGTCAGGAGTTCAAGACCAGCCTAACCAATATGGCAAAATCCCATCTCTACTAAAAATACAAAAATTAGCTGGGCATGGTGGTGTGTGCCTGTAGTCCCAGCTATTCAGGAGGCTGAGGCAGGAGAATTGCTGGAACCGGGGAGACGGTTATTGCACTGTGCTAAGATCACACAACTGCACTCCAGCCTGGGCAACAGAGCGACACTCTGTCTCAAAAATAAATAAATAAAACAAAAATAAATAAATAAGTTAGCTGGTTGTGGCAGCTCATTCCTGTAGTCCCACCCCGGCTACTTAAGGTGGTTGCTTGAGTCCAGCAGTTCAAAGCTGTAGTGAGCAATGATTATTGCTACTTCACTCCAGCCTAGGAAGTAGCAGGAAGCCAGGCTGTTTTAAAACAAAAAGCAAACACTACATATTGTTTTGTAACTTCTTCTCTATACCACTGATTAAGTTTTTTGGACATCTTTTTGTATCGATAAATATAAACATGTATTATTTTCAATTGCAGCATAATATCTTATTACATAGAAGTATTATAATTTATTTCGCTGAATTCTCTTGGTAGATGTTTAAATTAGTTCAGACATTTAGATTGTATAAACAACACTCCCTCAAGCACCATTTTAATTATACCTTTGTCTTCTTACCTAGGTATTTCCTTTGGACCACTTTTTGGAAGGATACTTGCTAGTTCCTTTCTAAAACTTCTGGTTTTTCTCTTATGTTTCAGAAATTCCTTCCCCTACTGCAAAGTTATTTTACCAATGTTCGCTTTTATTAATGTCTAATTTGAATGTTTTCATTTTATATATATAAATCTTTAACCCATCTTAAGTTCATTTTGGAGTGCAACATCAGATGGGAAATCTAACTTAATTTAGAAAAGTAGTTTTCCAGTTTTCTTGTTGACTACTGAAGGGTCTGTTCTTTTCCTACTGTTTTGGAACACTTAAAAAATTATATTCTAAATTTTTTAATATATTGGATATAATTTTGGATATAGCATTTATTCAATCCATTTATTCTGAATGCAGTACCACAGTGCTTTAATTTTGTAACTTTCCAATAGATTTAACACTCAGTCAGGAAATCTCCCCTTATTCTAGCTAGTGTTAGGTAGTTTCCGTATGTGTTATAGGAATTTCCCTCTGTAATCCCCAATTTTTAGTAAAGGTCTTCACACCAATAGTTATGTTAGTGGTCCTCTCAGGAATAATGGGATTGGGAGTGTCCACATTAAAGAAGCTGGGGCCAGAAATGGAACTATGTGCAGAAATGGATAAGCAAGGAAAGGCTGGAAAGTTTAGAAAAATTGAAGAAGGCATTACATTGACTTTGAAGGACAGAGTGAATCCAAATGCCTGTAGATATTGAGGACCTAAAGCGTATATATATTATGCATTTCATGTATATATAAAAAATGTGTTTATTTGAAATACACTAATATACACTAATATCACACTATATTAAAATTTTTTATGTTCTGCTTTTTAAAATGAACATTATTTTAGAGATATTCTCTCTAAAGTTATATTTTTATCTTTCATAAACTTTATTGGTTGTATAATATTCTATCCATGGATATTGCATTATGTCATGATGCTTCATAAAGTTGCATAACAACACTTCATTATTAATGTCTCACATAGGTTAACTACAGAGGAATAATCTAAAGTTAATTCTGTCTGTGCCTAGAAAATAATGTTTGACCTAAGTTGTTTGACTCCTGACCTCAGGTGATCCGCCTGCCTCAGCCTAAGTGCTGGGAAAGCCCAGCCTGGTTTGCTTGTTTTGTTTTGTTTTGTTTTTACCAGTTTTTGAGTCAGTTTTGACTTTTTTGTAGATTCACTCTTGACAATTAAATGTGCTTGTGTGGCTCTTATTAATTTACGGGTCCACCCTAGTTATTTACATTCTGTAACTACCTTTTGAGTAATCAGCATAATGTAAGTAGTATTTAATCCTCATTCTTCCTTCACTTCAGAGATCTGGTGTTTCATTAAATGGTTAGGCGTGGCCATATAACTATGACTCAGGAAACACTTTCATGTTTGTAGAAATGCATGTTTAAGACATTTAACTTAATAATCCTTGACAAGAGCATTGTGAAAAAGTTCTCCCCATTCTCTGAAATATTATTTTTAATAATTTGTTTTTAAAATTTGAAGAGATTTTTAAAAATAAACACTATCACCCCTCAGACAGGGCAAGTGATCTGCATGATTTAGAACTAGAATACAGGTCCTCTGGTTCCAAGTTTAATGATTATTTTTCTCAAATTCTCCTTTTGTATAGCGAATCTTTGTATCCCTTGCATAAACCCCACTTAGGCATAGAATGATGGATTTTATATGCTAACACCATATTTATGATTTATATATATGTTTACAAGTGATATAGACCTACCTTTTTATTAGTATTATGTTTTCAGTTTTGGTATCAAAATTATATGCCAAGTTTTATTCTTTACGTTCTGGATTTATTTATATGGCACAAAATGAACTGTTCTTTATTTGGTAGGCTTGCCTTAAAACATCCTGGTGTACTTTTAGGGGTGTCATTTGTTTTGTCTGTAAAAATTATTTTGTAGTTATTGATACATTAAGCTTTTATTTTCGTTTTTATTTTTTTGAGACGGAATCTTGCTTTGTTGCCTAGGCTGGAATGCAGTGGTGCGATCTTGGCTCACTGCAACCTCTGCCTCCCGGGTTTAAGCAAATCTCCCTGTCTCAACCTTCCGAGTAGGGGATTACAGGTGCCCACCACCAAGGCCAGCTAATTTTCGTATTTTTAGTAAAGACAGGTTTCGCCATGTTGACCAAGCTGGTCTTGAACTCCTGACCTCAGGTGATCCGTCTGCCTCGCCCTAAGTGCTGGGAAAGCCCAGCTTGGTTTTTTTGTTTTGTTTTGCTTTTACCAGTTTTGAGTCACTTTTTTCCCTTGGAAATAATATATATTATCTAGGTTTTTAGATTTACTGGAGCAAAAACTTTTTTACCTTCTCTTATAATTAGAAAACATTTTTGTCTTTAACTGAGGCATACTCCATTCTAATGTTTAAAGCTGTTTGTGGTTTTGTGTGTGTGTGTTTTCTCTTGTTTTCTTGTCAAAACTTTATTTTATTGGTCTTTCCAAAGTATTACCTTTTATTTATATTGTGAGAAAGAAGAAGGGTAAGGGGAGGGAGAAAGACAGAACTAATATAAATTAGAACACACTTACTACCTTTTTGGATCTATTTGGTCTTCCTATTTCTACAAGAGATGTATCACATTCTCACATAATTATAAAAGTTTCCATTTCTTATTGGTTTTTCTTTTAGCTTTTGCTTCATAGTTTCTCAGCTGTGCTCACAGATGCATAAAAGTTTACTACTGTTACACTATTTTGTGGCTTATATCTTTTATAAATGTAAAATGTGCCTTTTAAAAACTAATAAATGCTTTTTTCTTTAAATTCTTTTGTCTAATATTAATATTGCAATACTTCCTTTCTCTTTGCCAAAATTAGTCTGTTACATTCTTTTTATATCACTTTATTTTTCACCTGTTTTTGTAATTTTATTTGCTTTAAGGTCTGCCTACACTACAGCTGCCTGGTTCATATCATAATTTTATTTGTCTTACTGCAATAAGAGAAATATGAAATAATAGAGATCAGTCAAAAGCCCACCTACTCATTATTTTATATTTTATGCAATGCTCAAATAATATATACGTTCTCTGGACTAAATTGTGTCTTCCCAAAATTCATATGTTGGAGCTCCAATACCCGAGGTGATGGCCTTTGGAGGTGAGGCCTTTGGGAGGTAATTAGGTTTAGATAAGGTCATGAGGATGGGGCTCCCATGATGGGATCTGTGTCCTTAGAAGAAGAGGAAGAGAGACCAGAGCTTGCTTTCTCTTCACCATGTGAGGACACAGCAAGAAGGTGGCTGTCTGCAGGCTGAAAGAGTCCTCACTGGGGAACGTAAATGGAAGGCACCGTGATCTTGGACTTCCAGCCTTTAAAACTGTGTATTGCAGCAGCCAGAGCAGACTAATATGCTAAGACATAGTCCATTAACACATTATTACAGCTCTCCGCCTGAAGACAAAAATCTTTAATCAACCGTAATGATCCTAAATTCAGAGTTTAGCATTGCCTTCTCAGTGCTTGCAGAGTGGAGGGACAGACCACAGACAGGGCTTATTCTCAGCTAATATAAATAGGTAACCTGCTTTGTGTTTTTGGAAGCTCTTTGGATTTTTAAATTTTATCTTTGGTGTTCTGAAATTCCTCCATAGATGTATATCAAATCCTACTAGAAATTCATGAAGACGTTGGCTCTGGGAAATTTTCTAACAATGCTTAGTTTGATTTTCTAACTCACTAATCTACTCCTCAGCTATGTCCATTCTGCAGTTCAGTCCATCAATTGAGTTTTTAGTTTGTCAATTACATTTAAAAGTTTTCACCAGTGCAATATGTTCTTAAATCTCTGAATACAATAATTATGCTTATGTGGTAGATCCTCTGTAGGTTCACAACCTTGCCTGTCTCTGTCCTAGGTGTTGGAATTTATAGTCACATTCATAATTCTAGCCGAGTTGGTTGATACTGTCATTTTTATGTCTTCTACTTTCTACTATGTGGTCTGGAGTTTTAGCAGCTATATTGCAACCATTACTGGGGTAGAAACGGGGCACAGAAAATGAGGAGAGTAGCCAGCCATTCAACACAGCTGCCTAATTAATCACCAAGAGTTTCTTAAACACCTCCCACCCTGTCCACTGGCCACTAAGTTCCCCAACACACCTGACCACTTTTCTTGGTAAGATAATCCTTTACATGAACTGCAACTACATTAATGATATTTTCTCTTACACATAATAAGATTTGTCGATTTTTTTCTTGTATAGTTACTTGGAGAATTGTATTTGGTTTGCTTTCTATTTCCAGAAATGACACAAAAAACGTTTTCTGATGATGGTACTCTAGATTTCTGGGCTTCTCTGAATTTATTTTTTTAAATCAGGTATTCTCAAACTTTAGCCTGGATCAGGATCACCTGGAGGTCTTGTTAAAGCCTACCCACAATGTTTCAGCAGATGTGGGGAGAGGCTGAAGAAATTTACATTTTTGTGTTTCCAGATAATGCTGATGCTGTTGGCCTGGGGAACCACACTTTGAGAGTCACTTTAAAAAACCGTATCTGTTACTTAATGGATGTTTGGAAAGACGACTCTGCATATGTGATTGGTTTTCCATATTGATTCAGTCTTATGAGTTTAAATCCTTTTAAACAAATTTTATTTTTAAAAATCCAAGATTTTTATAATGAGTAGTCAAAGCTCAGAGGAAAACCAAATACAATGTTACTTTCAAGTTCTAAATATCCTCCTCCACGCTTCTTACCCATTTAAAATTATTCCAAATATTTCACTCCTCATAGCCCCTGTGGTCTTCTGGAACTCCGTGCTTTCACATCATTCAAATTTCGAATGAAGAAAAAAAAATCAGTGTGTGTAAGAACATTTAATATCTTCATATATATAAATAGTGGCTTTACAGACAAAGAATTATTTAGATATATAAACATTATTTCAGAAATTTATACTTGTACAATAGTTTTTTTAAAAGTGCTGTGTGTCAGGTACATTTCTACAGCATTGTCTGAAACTGACTCAGATAATTTAATCATCTCCCGAAGCCAATCCACTCACGATTTTCCCAAAGTAGCCACTAGTACCTAAGGAATCCAAACAGATGAGGGAAGCTAAATATATATTGCTTCTCTTAGTCTCATATCCTGTTTCTCCTTTCTTCTTCAGAATTCATTTTCAGGCCCAGGCACATGATTATGTACTAGTTTTCAAGATTAAATGTTCATATCTGCTTTATACTATGTTTTTGGGAATGACTTTAAATGCATGAATGCATTTACAAGAATTCCTTATATGCATGTATAGGATCCTTAGGACATAAAATACAACAAGAAGAAACACATTTATTAGCCTAGATAGTTTATTTTATCCGTGAGATTTCTCTCCTACGTTATAAACAAGACAGCCCTTCTTCTTCCTGCATCTCCTAAACTTAAATATTTGAATGTGCTTTGAGATTACCTTATTCCCACTACTTGTCATCGAGTACTGAGCTCAAACACTGACTATTTTAAGCTCTAAGTACTTTAATTTAAATTTGCAAGTAATTATTACCTCTTGAATTTGAAATGTACACATTTCTTTAAGTGCAAAAATCACACTCAAGTGAATCAGCTTATGTATAAATATAAACAACCTTAGAGTAAAGGAAATCTAAATAAACCAGTCTTGTATTAGCTGTAATCTGAACATATCACATATATATTTTAGGCTGCAACATTGCTGCTACAACCTAACAACTAAAAATACTACCTATATGCTTGAGGGTAAGTTATGACTGTCATGGGAACCATAATTTTGAACCTGATATTTGTGGGCATAAATCTCAGCCCTGTTTCTACCTAAGCTTTTAACTTAGGGGGAAAAATGTTTTAGAGGCTTATTTGCATATTGTAACAATAGCATTTGGCCTGACTCTGGTCTATTGTAGTTGCTGTCAAGGTTTTTTCAGATGCAGCTGGGTATGAAGGTATCTCCTCATATAGGATGCCAACTTGATCTCACTGCCCTTCAGTATGGGCATTGCTTAGATTGCAGCATCAATACACAGAGAAGGACAGATTGAATGGTATTTGATGTATTAGAATTTTCTAGGGGAAAGAAATGGAGAAAGAAGAGAAATAATAGCTTGGAAGTCTTTATATACTATTTGTATAAAGATAGTGTTTATCTTGGGAAAAGCTTCGAGCATGATTGGAAGTGGCTTTCTGTTGTATTTTGAGAGTTTAGAGCACCTAGCTGTGGCCCTGGAAAAGAGGTTCAATCTCTCAGAACAGCAGTATCTTCACCTGTGAAATGAAGGATGTAAGTGTCACCTTATAGGGATTTTATGAAGATTAGATGTGATAATATGGATAAGGTGCTTGCTACATACTCTGCTTACTGCATATAGGGACTTCATAAGGAGTGTTTAGTATTGTTGAAGAAACTGAATCAAAGCAACAGAATAATGATGACCAAAGGAGACATAAGGCAAGTGTGAGCCAAACGCATGTGTGTTATAATAAACAATGCTTCAAAGAATTGCCTTTAGGCAAAAATCACATTAAAAAATAAATACAATTGAGGATGAAGAGAAAATTAATATTCATCTGAGCAATCACTTTGTGTTAAGCACTATGTAGGGATATTAGGTATCTAGTGCTGAAACCAAAGTACCACAAAACTTAGCATCTTAAAACAACACTGCTGTAAGAGAATACCACAGACTGGATAAATTATAAAGAAAAGAAATGAAAAGAAAAGAAAACAGATCTGGAGTCTGGGAAGTCTATAATGTATATAGTATATGAGTATATAGTATATGAGTATATGAGTATAATGCCATCATCTGGCAAGAGTCATCCCATGTGGAAAATGGAAGTGAGAGCATGAGACAGAGAAAGACACGAGAGGCCAGACTCACTTTAAAACAACCCAGACTTGCAGTAACTAACCTGTTCCCAAGATACCTATATTAATCCATTCATGACGGCACCACCCTCATGGCCCAACCACTTCATATTAGGCCCTGTCTCCCAATGCTGTTGCACTGGGGATTAAGTTCTAACACATGAACTTTTGGGGAACACATTTCAAACCATACCAAACACACATTTATCATATCACAATTTTTATGAATCGGGAGTCACAGCATGTCTTAAATGGGTCATTTGCTTCAGGATCTTTCAGAGGCTGCAGTCAAGATGTAGGCCAGGGAGGCAGTCTCATCTGAAGGCTCAGCTAGTGAAGTGTTCACTTTCAAGCTCACATAATTGTTGGAAGAATTCAATGCCTTGAAAGTTGTTGGACTGCAACTTCAGTTCCCAGATGGTTCTTGGCTAGAAATGCCCTCAATTTTTTCCACACTGGCCACTTTCTTTTTTCTTTCTTTTTTTTCTTTCTTTCCTTCTTTTTTTTTTTTTTTTTTTTTTTTTTTTTTGAGACAGAGTTTTACTCTTGTTGCCCAAGCTGGAGTACAATGGTACGATCTCGGCTTACCACAACCTCTGCCTCCCAGGTTCAAGCAATTTTTCTACCTCAGCTTCCTGAGTAGCTTGGATTACAGATATGTACTACAGGCATGCACTATCACAGCCAGCTAATTTTGTATTTTTAGTAGAGATGGAGTTTTTCCTTGTTGATCAGGCTGGTCTTAAACTCCCAGTCTCAGGTGATCCAACTGCCTCGGCTTCTGAAAGTGCTGGGATTATAGGCATGAGTCACTGCAGCCAGCCTACACAGGCCACCTTTCTAATCTGGATGTTTGCTTCATCAAAATATGCAAGTCAAGACAGTCTAAGGCAGATGTCTTAGTTTTGTTTAGCCTAATCATGGTAGTGACCTCTCATCACCTCTGCTGTATTCTGTTGGTTAGAAGCCACTCAAAAATTTCACCTATATTTCAAGGGAAGGGATTATACAAGAGTATGAATGCCAGGAAGTGGGGATCATTGGAGACCATTTTAGAGTGAGCCTACCACAGTAGTTAACGTGGAAATAATAGAAGTTGTAATTATAGCAAAAACTAACATAGTACTAATTATGTGCCAGGCATTTCTCTAAGAATTTACATTTATAAATTAACTTAATTCTTCCAACAACCCAATGAAGTAGGCATTACTATTATATCCGTTTCAATAATGAGGGAACTGAAGCACAGAGAGCTTAAGTAATTTGCTTAGGGTCACATAGCTAATAAGAGGTGGAGTTTAACACTTGACATTCTGACTCTAGGGTTCTTATCCCTAAACACTATGTTACACTGCATATACTTTATAGCTATATAACAAAATTATAAATATTAATTTATTTACAAATATGGTAGATTTTCATTTATTTCTTATCTTCTATATTTGAAGGAGGTGTCTGATTACTAGTAGTTTTACAAGAAATAAAAACATTCTGGATAGATAAGATAATGTATGTGCTACTACATAGTACGTGCTCAGTCAATGTGGGTTTCCTTTCCTCTCATTGGTAGCTATACTGGGCATGGCAGAGTTAGGGTAGCATTCTTTGGGCAGTCTTTGATTTGCTCAATGTTTGAAAATATTTTCAGGCCGGGCGCGGTGGCTCAAGCCTGTAATCCCAGCACTTTGGGAGGCCGAGATGGGTGGATCACGAGGTCAGGAGATCGAGACCATCCTGCCTAACACGGTGAAACCCCGTCTCTACTAAAAAATACAAAAACCTAGCCGGGCGAGGTGGCGGGCACCTGTAGTCCCAGCTACTCGGGAGGCTGAGGCAGGAGAATGGCGTAAACCCGGGAGGCGGAGCTTGCAGTGAGCCGAGATCGCGCCACTGCACTCTAGCCTGAGTGACAGAGCGAGACCCCGTCTCAAAAAAAAAAAAAAAGAAAATATTTTCATATTACTAGCTCTCTGAAAACCAAAATATTCAGAAGTATTTGCTTGCAGTAGAACAATATACCTAAGCTCCTGAGATATTAGGATTTTTGCTTTCAGAGTGGAACCCAAGTAGTATTTGAATAACAAGTCATTGGCTTTGAGTGAATGAATTTCAGTGACAGAGTTGAGCAGCATTTGTTTAAAGGGGAATTCTTCCAGTCTTCATTAAATCGTTACAGTCGTCTGAGTAGTAGGATAAAGATGATGTATTTAATTTGATTTCTGCATATTATAGAGTTCCCTTAGCTTTGCCACCATATCTACTCACTTCTGTTGCTTTGAGTTCCGGTTTCATGCTTCCTTGCCCTGCAGTCCTCTGCCTTACAAAATGAGATAGGATGGAGATAGTTACATGACTCTAATAGACCACTTTTTCCTACTAAGTTTAAAGTTTGTATGTCTACATATAAAGGCATGGCATGCCCTGTATCATCCGAATTGTACTGCTTCTTCCAGCAGAACACTTGATTAATAGAATAGAACAGTTACAATACTTGTGATTCCTAGGTAATCTGAATACCTACTCTACAGCTTCACTAACTTCCAAACTAGTCAAAATTTGATTATACATGACCGTATGTGGGGAAAAGAAAGAGAGATCAGACTGTTACTGTGTCTATATAGAAAGAAGAAGACGTAAGAGACTCCATTTTGTTCTGTATTTGAGATGCTGTTAATCTGTGACCCTACCCCCAACCTTGTCCTTGCAAGAGAGGTGCTGTGGTGACTCAAGGTTTAACGGATTTTGGGCTGTACAGGGTGTGCTTTGTTAAACAAGGGCCTGAAGGCAGTATGCTTGTGAAAAGTCATCACCATTCTCTTAATCTCAAGTACCCAGGGACATGTACACTGCCAAAGGTCGCAGGGACCTCTGCCTAGAAAAGCTAGGTATTGTCCAAGGTTTCTCCACATGTGATAGTCTGAAATATGGCCTCGTGGGAAGGGAAAGACCTGATTGTCCCCCAGCCTGACACTCGTGAAGGGTCTGTACTGAGGAGGACTAGCATAAGAGGAAAGAAGGCCTCTTGGCAGTTGAGATAGAGAAAAGCATCTGTCTCCTGCCCGTCCCTGGGCAATGGAACATCTCGGTGTAAAATCCGATTGTATGTTCTGTTTACTGAGAAAGGAGAAAACCGCCTTAGGGCTGAAGGTGGGACGTGCTAGCGGCAGTGCTGCTCTTTATGCACTAAAAATGTTTATGGAGATGTTTGCATATGCATATCAAGGCACAGCACTTTTCCTTAAACTTAGTCATGTCACAGAGATCTTTATTGGTATGTCTTACTGCTGACCTTCTCCCTACGAAGATCCTATTATCCTGCCACTTCCCTTTTTCTAAAATGGTAAAGATAATGATCAATAAATACTGAGGGAACTCAGAGACCGGTGAGGACGTGGGTCCTCTGTATGCTGAGCGCCAGTCCCTTGGGCCCACTTTTTCTTTCTTTATACTTTACCACTGTGTCTCATTTCTTTTCTCAAGTCTCTCGTTCCACCTAACGAGAAATGTCCACAGGTGTGGAGGGGCAGGCCACCCCTTCAACCGTATATACTCTGTGTGTGTGTGTGAGAGAGAGAATATCTGTAATGAAAAAGAAAAACTAAGTCATGAATTATTCTTTACCATCTTAAACAACTCCAGAACATAACTGACCATTAATAAGTAAGTAAAAACAGCATCCATTGTGCTCAGAAATTACACTCAAGCATCATTTTGTATGGTATTGTGGATACTTTTGGGTATGCTGTTATGGACTGAATTGTGCCTCCCACACCCCTAAATTCATATGTTGAAGCTCTAACCTCCAATGTGAATACATTTGGAGACTGAGTCTTTAAAGAAGCCATTAACGTTAAATGAGGTTATAAGGGTAGGGCCCTAATTCGATAAGACTGGTGTCCCTATAAGAAGAGGAGGAGACATCAGAAATCGCTCTCTCTTTTGGAGTGGACACAGAGGAAAGGCCATGTGAGGATACAGCAAGAAGGCAGCCATCTACAAGTCAGGAAGAGACCTGCCATCAGAAACCAACCATGCTGGCACCTTGATCTTGGACTTTGAGTCTCCAGAACTGTGAGAAAATAAACTTGTTGTTTAAGCCACCCAGTCTCTGATATTCTGTTACAGTAGTTTGAGCACAGTAATATAGATGGCTATCCAGTTAAACTCCCTATCACCAACAGCCCCGTCCTCATTGCCTACTTCCTTCTAGAGAGCAAGCTCCCATAGATCTGGCTAAGTAGGTAGCAAGGAAGCAATGTAATCTTGTGACCTGAGAACAGCCATTGATCCCAGCTGTTCACACTTGATCTAAGTTTGTCCAACAGATTCACTCTAGGGGGAATTTGAAGCAACGACTCAGAAATTCTAGTTAGTTTCTGTGAGATGCCTTAAAAGAGAAAGTATTTGAAGCCTGGGCTGTGGTAACCTTGTGCATGCAGATTTTGGGGAAGAAGAAAAAGAATAAAGTAGAGTGCAGATGTGTGAAGAGAGGAAGAGATGCTAATCCACAAGACTAGCCTAAGAGAGATGGGAGGAGGGACCTTGGCTATGAACTCTGAAGTTCTGACTTCCAGTCTCTTAAGAGGCCCCATTCAAGTTCTGTACTTGGTTTCTATGAAATATCTCTGATTTTTAACAAAAATTCCTCTTTGCTTCAGCTGTCTCTAAGCAACTTCTGTTTTGTTGCAACCTGTTCCTTAGTGAGACATATGGAAACATGTATAATCAAAGCCTAAAGCATGAATTAAGTAGAAATTCCACAATAAAATAAGGTTGATTCATGAATTTGCTAATCATCCTCCCTCACAGTGGAAATAATCAGAATTTTATTCCTAATATATGGCAGTTATAGATCTCTATAGGTTCAGTTATTTTGATTTCTTGTTCACATTCTACATTGAAAGTCTTTCTGAGAAAGTTCCTGCCATGTGTCTATGACCTATAACAAAGGTAAGAAGAATATATTCCATTTATTCATTTAAAAAATAATTGAGTATGTGCTGTGGAGAAGTTCTGGTCTGGAAAAAAGTCTTGGGCAAGCACATTTGAATCAGAACTTGCTTCTGTCTGAAGTATTTCATGTTAACTGGTGGAATAGTCACAGCATACCCAGGTATGACCACTCAGTTCTTTATATAACTACAGGGGACACATTCACGATTACTGTGGACAGTATGCTCTGGGGTGTGCAGTACACAAATTTATACCAAAGGTAGAGCCCTGAAATGACTAAGCATAGCAATATGATTAGTACTATAAAATATATGAAAAAAGTCATATGAAGCACAATTAGTTCTACATGGGAAGGAAAGAATCAAAGGCAATTGGTGAAGGCTACACTGAAAATGAGACATTTGATGCATGATTGGTAATTTTCCAAGCAGAATAGACAGAGAATGTGGGCATTCCTATCATGGGAAATAACAAAAATACAGACAAAGAGACATAACAAAGTGCATGGAGGGAAGGATGGAGTAGGAACTCCCGAAATCTGCTCATCATAAAAGCAATGAGAACACTGGCAAAAAAAAAAAAAAATTAAAAATAAAAAAGTCAAAATCAACTTTATCAGAGCTCTAGAAATTAACTAAAGGCTTACAACAGTTCATGGAGTATATAATCAAGAAAAATTGCAGAATCTCAGAAAAAATAGCAAGTCTTGTAGCATTTTAACTTGCCCTAATTCTGTCATCCTCCCTAAGGTCTGTCATAGCCTTGAAAACCAACAGATTCATAACAATCGTAGCTGTGAAAACCAGAAACTTAGCACCCACTGGATGGGATAGAACAGTTTGGAGCTACACCAAAGTCCCATCCCCAGAGAACTGTCGTTACTTGGCTTGTCTGGAAGCTCAGGGAAAAGTTCTATTCTCAGGGCCTGTCTTCATTTGAGACGACTCAAAGCTTTGTCTTTGTGGTGATTCCTATTTGCAAGGCAGTGTAGCTCACAAACAGGATAAAAAGCAGTTGATAGAAACTGTCTTTGTGGAAGTCCAGATGTTGGACTTATTAGACAAACACTTTAAGCCCTCCATTATAAGCATGTTCCAAGAATTCCCTTCATTTAGGATATTGTAAATTATTATGAGAAAAAACAGAGTTCCATGGTCAAATACACTGATGAAATAAGGAGTTAAACAATTTCTGTATTGTAGGGTATGTCAGTACCTTTCCTGTGCTAATATACATAGTGATCATCTAAGAGTGATATATTATACAGCATTTCCCAAACTTCTTTGACTACAGAAATAAAATGTCAGAAAACATTTTCGATCTTATGGGGACAGTAATGACTCTTCATGTAGTTTAGAAAATATAGGCCTACACCATCATCTCCTGTAATAGGGTTATTCCTAAGATAGGAACACTGTCTTATCTAATTTGCATGTCTCCTGGTTCACTGTCCCATACATCCTCCTTGCTTTGTAATTGTTTACTGAAGGAATATATATAAGTGGAAAAGCTAGAGGGGAAAAATTAATTAGAGGAATAGTAACAGCAACAAAGCAAGATAAAGACTTCTGCTTAGCCAGCCTCTCTTGTTCATTACCACCCTGGTTATCCCCACCTGTATATGCTACGGGCATCTCATCTTAAGACCCCAGCTGATCTTATCACAACACAGGCTTCACAAAAGCACTTTGAATTTTGTCATTACTGTCCACTATTTCCTGTCTTTTGTTGGTCCCTAAACCCAAATCCAGCTGAGCTTGAAGTTCCCATTTAACTCTCACTAAGATCTGATGGACTGACATTCCAACTCACCTGTCCAGTGTTTACCAATCCCAGCCCTGGAATAAAACTCCTGACATATCTGCTTTCCTCCACTTCTCCTCTATGTAATACTTCAGATCAGAAGGAATTATAATGGTTGGGTCACTGAAGTTGTGCCGAGAACAAACCTGTCTCAGCCACACTTAATAGCGATTTCAAAGAAGGTTCCCTTAGTTACCCTGATCTAGGTAACATCTCTTCCAAACCTCCTGTACTTTTCAGTCAGTGACTCACCTCCATTCTCCAGCTCTTTTCCCACTCTACTGAGCAGCAGAGAGAGTTAAACTAAATAGCAAAACAGGGAAAGAGACATTTTATTTTAGAATATTTGGTGTGGGTAGGATGAGAGCCAATAGTGGAAGAGATCTAAGCTAGGCAAGGGCACCTCAACCTAGTCCTAGAAACAATGCAGTATTATCTATTGAAGACTCCATCTCAGTATTATCACTGACAAGCAGAGTGCTGTGTTAAAAGAATGCAGTGAAGACAAGAGGTTAAGAAACTAATGCTAAAGAAGAAAAACTAAAGGCATTGAAATGGCAACAGTTGTGATGCAAATTAATCTCATGTAAATGTAGAAACTTACTAAGAGCTCTTTAGAGCTCTCCGATAAATGTGCATTTAAGCAACAACAGTCAATTTTCCAGGAAACATTTTTGTAGCATATTTTGACTTGGACCTTTTGAATAAAGCAATCAGAAATGTTTGTTATGACAATGGATAATAAGACTGCAACTTGAAAGAAACTAGCAATTGAGAGGGAGCAGCTTGACCAAGTATGAAGAAGGTAAAAAAAAATTCCAACGACTTGCTTTCACTGCCAGAGTATCTGAAACACTCCAAGAGCACTGTCAAGAGAGCTATTCTTGACATTTAATTCAGGTCCCCAACATGTGTCTGTCTCTTGGCTTACTTGGGAGAAACCCTGAAGGCTCAGATGGTCTTTGGAATAAGGTCATTGTAGAAGATTGACAAGGGGTCCCTGGGTGATAGAGAGGGCAGACAATCCCTTTTCCTATCAGTCAGTGGTGACTGGTGGCTGTTATTTGCTCTTCTGAGAAACAGGACAAAACTGATAAACTTCAGGAGCTGAAAAAAAACCACATTGTAAAACAATAAAGCACACAGAGCATCCCAACACCCACAGCTGCAGGCAAGGTGCCAAAATCTGTTAAGGCAAAAATCATAGGCCCAGTGAAGCAATGGAGAGCGGGCAGGCACTGGGCAGAAAGGGTGGGGGCAAAATAAGGTAATTGGATCTGGTGAAAGAAGACAGGAAGGCTGAAGAAAAACATGATCAAAAATATGACTATAGACATATACATATGCAACTTGTATTTCTGCATGTAAACATCAAATGTGACAACTATTTATTGAACAGAAATGCAGTAAAGCACGTTAAGGGTACAATGCCACCAATGTCCATTCTATTTGAGTTTAAGATTATCACTATGAGTTACTGGACCTGTCTCCTTATATCTGCATAGGATTTTGAATTTTAATGACTTTTTTTTTTTTTTTTTTTTTTTGAGACGGAGTCTCGCTCTGTCGCCCGGGCTGGAGTGCAGTGGCCGGATCGCAGCTCACTGCAAGCTCCGCCTCCCGGGTTCCCGCCATTCTCCTGCCTCAGCCTCCGAGTAGCTGGGACCACAGGCGCCGCCACCACGCCCGGCTAGTTTTTTGTATTTTTAGTAGAGACGGGGTTTCACCGTGTTAGCCAGGATGGTCTCGATCTCCTGACCTCGTGATCCGCCCGTCTCGGCCTCCCAAAGTGCTGGGATTACAGGCTTGAGCCACCGCGCCCGGCCTTTTTTTTTCTTTTGAGACGGAGTCTCACTGTGTCACCTAGGCTGGAGCGCCATGGTGCAATCTCAGCTCACTGCAACCTCCCTTCCTGGGCTCAAACAATTATCCTGCCTCAGCCTCCTGAGGAGCTGGGATTACAGGCGCCCACCGCCACACCCAGGGAATTTTTGTACTGTTAGTAAAGATGGGGTTTCACCATATTGGCCAAGCTGGTCTTGAACTCCTGACCTCAGGTGATCCGCCTGCTTCAGCCTCCCAAAGTGCTGGGATTACAGGCGTGAGCCACCGCGCCTGGCCTAATAACTTATATTTGGTTATCACGGAGATGATAAATTCAAAATACGTATGTTTCTTTTTCCAACACCAATTGAAACCAATAAAATTTACACATTGTCTCTGCTAAGTACAAAACTGCAAAGGCTCCAAGATTTTACTCTTATTGAAAGATAACAAGTTAAACTGCCCCAACTTTATCTACATATACTGACATAAGAGCACAAGATGCCTGAGCCTGCAACACAGATCACTTATTACTCCCTGCAACAACCGCAGCCAAAAGGCATCCTGTACTGGTTCCCACATCCCAATCACTGCATAGTGATGTGATGAGGACCAGATGTTACCTGTATATGCAGCAGGATACATCACAGGAGTATATGATCAAGCTCCCAATTAGGAGAATCGCCCAATTAGGAGAATCGCCCAATTAGGAGACTCTTAGCTAAATTGGGCTCCTGGAGCATCTTCTCATCTCCTCCCCTCTAGAGAGAGAGATTCCTCATTATCCTGGAATGTAAGTAAATGATTCTAGGTGGAGAAGAGGCTCCTATCTTTATTACCATAGAACGTGTCTGGTGAGGAATATCTCTATCTCTCTATCTCTGCAGAGGATTACACTATCTCTAGCTCCCAAGGCTGTTCTTAAAAAGTGTTCTTCATTCAGAAAGCCTGAGCCATGCAGAAATGAAAGCTATCCATGAAGAATTGTCCCCCAACAGCTTCAATTTCTCAAACATTTCATTTAGTTTATTTTTTTTGAAAAGGTTTTAATTTTGTTTATTTCTACTACCCTTTTATGTTTTACCATTTTTTAAAAATTCTTGTCTTGTTCTCACAATTGCAGGCTTTCATATTTCTGTTACATAGAAAAGTCTTCACCCCAAGATGAATTCTTTGACTTATTTGATTTTGTTATTATTATTATCATTATTTTGAGACAAGCATTTGTTCTGTCATCCACACTGGAGTGCAGTGGCGTGATCATAGCTCACTGTAGCCTCAAACTCCTGGGATCAAGTGATCCTCCTGCCTCAGCCTCCCAAGAAGCTAGGGGTACAGATATGCACCACCATGCCCGGCTTTTTTTTTTTTTTTTTTTGGTAGAGATGGGTTCTCAATATGTTGCCCAGGCTGGTCTCAAACTTCTGGCCTCAAATGATACTCCCATCTTGGCCTCCCAAACAGGTAAGATTACAGGTGTGAGTCACTATGCCTGGCCTGATTTGTTTACTCAATATTAAAATTTATATGGGTTCTCTATGATATTGTAGAAAATTCAACCAGTGTAAAAGTATACACTATCCAGAGATAACTGGCTACGTACACCCATATGTAGAAAAACGATATTTTACCTTAACGAGGTCATTAAATACGGCTTTAAAGTCTTCTTTCATTGGACACTATGTCATTGACTCCTTTTCATATGAATTCATATAGAGCTACAGCATGCTTTGAATGCCTGGTTTTAATTTGCCACTGAAACGGCACACTTTTTAATGGTAGTAAGAAGCACCATGGAAGAGAAAGTTGGCCCCAGAAATTGCTTCTTTAGACTTAACTTGCTTTCTCTTTATAGATTACTTGCCCCTTCTTGAAGATTATCTTCAAACCAAAGGCTCTTCTACAAAGTCTTGTATTTCTCTCGGGCTAACATAGGAGACAGATCATTTTTCTTCACAGGACAGATCATTTTTCTTCACAGGGTTTTTTTTTTTTTGAGACGGAGTCTCGCTCTGTCGCCCAGGCTGGAGTGCAGTGGCCGGATCTCAGCTCACTGCAAGCTCCGCCTCCCGGGTTCACGCCATTCTCCTGCCTCAGCCTCCCGAATAGCTGGGACTACAGGCACCTGCCACCTCGCCCGGCATTTTTTTTTTTTTTGTACTTTTTAGTAGAGACGGAGTTTCACCGTGTTAGCCAGGATGGTCTCGATCTCCTGACCTCGTGATCCGCCCGTCTCGGCCTCCCAAAGTGCTGGGATTACAGGCTTGAGCCACCGCGCCCGGCCTCTTCACAGGGTTTAAGAATAAACTAAAAGCGGGACCTGAATATCCTTTGGATTTTCGCTTTACCTCTCATCTTTGCTCCTCATCCTGGAATATGGCTTCCTACAGCTCCCTTGTTTCAGATTTCCTCCTAGTATATAACAAAATATAACATATGCCCTTCCCTAGCTTGCTTCTTTAGTTCTCCTAAACCACTATGCAGCTATACTTCCCTTCTTTTTGACACAACATTGTGTCTTGTCCATCATCTTTCTACCATACACACCTGACTTTACAATAAGATTCATACAAGAAATTTGTCACACATCTGACAAGGACTTGATAATGAGAATATATAAGGAGCGCAAGCAACTCAATAGCAAAAGAACAAATAATCTCATTAAAAATGAGCAAAAGATCTGAATAGACATTTCTCAAAAGAAGACATGAAAATGGGCCAGGTGCCGTGACTCACGGCTCACGTGGCTGTAATCCTAGCATTTTGGGAGGCCAAGGCAGATGGATCACTTGAGAACAAGTGTTCGACACCAGCCTGGCCAATGTGGCGAAACCCTATTTTTACTAAAGATACAAAAATTAGCCAGGCATGGTGGTGCATGCCTGTAATCCCAGCTACTCAGGAGGCTGAGGCTCGAAAATCGTTTTAACCAGGAAGGCAGAGGTTGCAGTGAGCTGAGATCATGTCACTGCACTCCACCCTGGGTAACAGAGTGAGACTCTGTCTCAAAACAAACAAACAAACAAACACACACACACACAGGACATAAAAATGGCAAACAGGTACATGAAAAATGCCCAACATCACTAATCTTCAGAGAAATGCAAATAGAAACTACAATGAGATATCATCTCATTCCAGTGAAAATGGCTTTTGTAAAAAAGACAAGCAAAAATGGATGCTGGCAAGGATGTTCAGAAAGGGGAACCCTCACACACTGGGTGGGAATGTAAATTAGTGTAGCCACTATGGAGAACAGTATGGAGGTTCCTCAAAAAACTAAAAATGGAACTCCCATATGACCCTGCAATCTCACTGCTGTGTATATATGTAAAAGAAAGGAAATCAGTATATTGAAGAAGTATCTTCACTTCCATGTTTATTGCAGCACTGCTCACAATAACCAAGACATGGAATCAGCCTGTGTTTATCAACAGAAGAATGGATAAAGAAAGTGTGGTACATATACACAATGGAAATCTATTCAGCTGTAAAAAAGAATGAAATCCTGTTGTTTGCAACAATGTGGATGGAACTGGATGACATTATGTTAAGTGAAACAAGCCAGGCACAGAAAGATAAATATTGCATGTTCTCACTCATATATATGAGGCTAAAAAAAGTTGACCTCATGAAGGTAGGGAGTAGAATGATAGATACCAGAGTCAGTAAGGGTAGTGGGGAGGTGGGGGGATAAAAAAGGGCTAGTTAGTGCATACATACAGTTAGATAGAAGGAATATGATATAATGTTTGGTTGCACAATAAGATGGCTATAATTAACAATAATTTATCTTATATTTCAAAATAACCAAAAGAGAGCAATTGGAATATTCCAAATACAAAGAAATGATAAATGTTTGAAATGATGGATACCTCAGATACCCCAATTTGATCATTACACATTGTATATTTGTATCAAAGTATCACATGTACTCCATAAATATGTGGAACTATTATATATCTGTAATAATTAGAAATTAAAAATCTAAAAGAAGTTTGCATAGTGTTAATACCACCAAGTGAAAATTACCTTTCCTCTCTCTCTTTAGCGCTATATTGATAATATACTTGTTTCTTTAAATTGTGAATGCTGACTTTTCCTGCATATGACATTGAAAACCAAGTTTTCTCAGACCATCCGCAAAGTTTTAAGAACAAAGCAGTGATGTTATAAACACAGGAGATTTTCCTCTGCTTAGCATCTTATTCATATCCCTCACTTGGAGGGTCGCATAAATTCATTTGTTTATTTAAGGTAGTTCATCTTCCTTCACAAACTGGGTTCCCAGGAAAGCAAGGGAAAACTCTGAGATGAAGTTTAGTTGTCAGGATATTAATTAAGGAATGCTTTTGATATCAATGCATAAGAAAGGGAGGGGAGGAAGCAGAAGAGGGTAGATGGAGAAGACAAGCTGTTATGTAGTCCCATTGACAGTGTTAACCAATCCCACCGGGAACTCTGGAGCTACAATGGCCCTTCAGAGATGTCCTGAGTTGGGTCAAAGTGGCCAGACCTTTATGTCATTGAACTGAAGAGTGACTGAATGTGGGCTTTCCTGAGAAGTGATATGACCTTGAGCAGGGCTCTCTTGCCAACTGAGGCAGTCCCTGAAGGCGTTACCAACTGAAGGCACCCAGCACCTCCAGCAGTTGAGGTAAGGGGTCCTTCTCTGCTTGCAGGGGGTCTGGGCAGCACGTCACAGTGTCCACCACACCTTCCTGAGAACTGGTCCCTTCTATACCTTGTTTTGGAAACAATTCTATGCAGTGCTCCTTTTAAAGATCTTTTTTATTTTCTTTTCCTCTGACTAAACTTCAATCTATTTCTAGTTCCTAAACCCACTACCATCCTTTATTCTCTCCTTGTATACTTAAAATATCTGTAAGAAATGTCTTTAATCTTGCTTGATTTCTCTTCTTCCCTTATCAGTCTTGACTCTGTTGACGGAACTGTCTCTCAGATGTTGTATTTTGATATTTCACTCCAGTATTTTACCTTTTTTTTTCTAGCATGTGCTTGATGAATATGCTCACAGTTGGGAATGTTTACTTTGCTCTTTAAAATCTTTGGCTTTGTGCTTTCCATTGAGAGTTTCTATATGTTGTAATATGTTTCCTGTTTTCTGACACATTGAAAGAACAGATCCTCACTCCCCTAGATCATTTCTCTTACATTTTTCAGTTTCTTTCAGTTGTGATGGGAATTTTCTTGTGTTTCATTGCCGAAGCTCCCATTTCAGAAAGCTTAATAAGTAAATGAAATAGAAGTTCCTATTTGAGTATATTCTGGGATGCAGACAAGCCTAGATTCATAGACAGTGCTATAAGAAGTTTACCTGCATCAAGTGAGGTAAAGGCATTTTGCCCTACACCCTGGGGAAAGGGAGGAAGGGAATGGAGGAGGCAGCGGTTTGTATCTTTCATATAGGATCCCACCCTTAGATGAGTCTCAGTGGAGACAGGTTCAAAGGGAAGCTGAGAGGGCTGTAACCACAAGAGGCCCACTGCAACACACAAGTGGCCCTGCTCCAGTGCCAATGTGACAAATGTGACCCAGCGGGAATGGGACAGGGCCTCTCTCCTTTTTTTCAGGGGACTCAGTCCAGTTCACAGGAAACACGGGGTTGATTTTGCAGCACAAAGGTTTGCTTTTAGATTTGCCAGGCATCAGGAAGGAGCAACCTTGGCATGGAAGCCTGGTGGCAAACGGGCCTGCAAGACACTTCATGACAGAAAGGTTTAGTGGCTCACTGTGTGCTGCCTACACACACACACCTCATCTCCCACACCTCATTTTCCCAAATGGCCTTTGTACCTTAGCAACATCTATTACCCTCACGAGTCCTTAGAATGAGTGGGACCCTTACTTGTTTTTCATTAGGTTGGTGGGTACCAAGGAAGGAAGGCACATGTCGCTCTCATGGGTCATTGCAGCAAGATAGACAGCACACGGCAGCAGGAATGAGAAACCGGAGTTTGCCTTGACAATACCCAGGGAAACCACTGAAGTATTGGGTAGGGCGTGAATATCCACTGGGCGTGGATAGGGGTCCAGTACGATTGTGTTTAAATTTCAAGGAGCAGGAGACCTCAGATGGTAGCTGGGTTACAAAAAAATCCCTCTCCTGCTTGGCATTCTGCTGGCAACCCTGTTGACTACTGTTATGGATTGAATTATGTCCTCCTAAAATTCATATGTTAAACCCTAACCTCAGTACCCTAGAATGTTACCTTATTTGGACAGAGAATTGTTGCTGATAAAATTGATTAAGTTGGTATGAAGTCATCCTGGAATAGGGTGGCCCTCTAATCCAGCATGACTAGTATTCTTATAAGAAGGGGAAATTTGCGTAATATTAGCACTTTGGGAGGCCAAGGTGGATGGATCACTTGAGGCCAGGAGTTCAAGACCAGCCTGGCCAACATAACGAAACCCTGTCTCTACTGAAAATACAAAAATTAGCTGGACATGGTGATACATGCCTGTAATTCCAGCTACTCGGGAGGCTGAGGCACTAGAATTACTTGAGCCTGGGAGACAGAGGTTGCAGTGAGCCAAAATGGCACCCCTGCACTCCAGCCTGGGCAACAGAGCAAAATTCTGTCTTTAAAAAAAAAAAAAAAGAGGGATTCCTGGACAAGATGGCCGAATAGGAACAGCTCCAGTCTGCAGCTCCCAGCAAGACCAACGCAGAAGGCGGGTGATTTCTGCATTTCCAACTGAGTGGCGCCTAGAACTCCAGCAATGCAGAACCATTCACTCCCCTGGAGGGGAGGCTGAGGCCAGGGAGCTGAGTGGTCTTGCGCAGCAGATCCCACCCCCACAGAGCACAGCAAGCTAAGATCCACTGGCTTGAAATTCTTGCTGCCAGCACAGCAGTCTGAAGTCGACCTGGAATGCTCAAGCTTGGCAGGGGGAGGGGTGTCCGCCATTACTGAGACCTTAGTAGGTGTTTTTCCCTCACGGTGTAAACAAAGCTGCTGGGAGGTTAGAACTAGTCGGAACCCACCACCACAGCCTGGCAAAGCTGCTGTAGCCAGACTGCCTGTCTAGATTCCTCCTCTCTGGGCAGGGCATCTCTGAAAGAAAGGCAGCAGCCCCAGTCAGGGGCTTATACATAAAACTCCTGTCTCCCCGGGACAGAGCACCTGGGAGAAGGTGCAGCTTCAGCAGACTTAAACGTTCCTGCCTGCCAGCCCTGAAGAGAGCAGTGGATGTCCCAACACAGCATTCAAGCTCTGATAAGGGTCAGACTGCCCCCTCAAATGGGTCCCTGACCCCTGTACCTCCTGATGGGGAGACACCTCCCAGCAGGGGTTGAGCAACACCTCATACAGGAGAGCTCCAGCTGGCATCTGGCAGGTGCCCCTCTGGAATGAAGCTTGCAGAGGAAGGAGCAGGCAGCAGTCTTTGCTGTTCTGCAGCCTCTGCTGGTGATACCCAGGCATACAGGTTCTGGAGTGGACCCCCAGCAAACTCCAGCAGATCTGCAGAAGAGGCACCTGACTGTTAGAAAGAAAACTAACAGAACAATAGCATCAACATCAACACAAAGGATGAACTACGCAAAAACCCCATCTGAAGGTTGCCAACATCAAAGACCAAAGGTAGATAAATCCACGAAGATGAGGCAAAACCAGCTCAAAAAGGCTGGCAATTCCAAAAACCAGAATGCCTCTTCTCCTCCAGAGGATCACAACTCCTTGCCAGCAAGGGAACAAAACTGGACAGAGAATGAATTTGATGAATTGATAGAAGCAGGCTTCAGAAGGTGGGTAATAAAACACTCCTCTGAGCTAAAAGAGCATGTTCTAACCCAATGCGAGGAAGCTAAGAACCTTGATAAAAGGTTACAGGAACTGCTAACTAGAATAACCAGTTTAGAGAAGAACATTAATGACCTGATGGGCTGAGAAACACAGCATGAGAATTTCATGAAGCATACAAAAGTATCAATAGACAAATCTATCAAGCAGAAGAAGGGATGTCAGAGATTGAAGATCAACTTAATGAAATAAAGCATGAAGACAAGATTAGAGAAAAAAGAATGAAAAGGAATGAACAAAGCTTCCAAGGTATATGGCACTATGTGAAAACACCAAACCTATGTTTGATTGATGTACCTGAAAGTGACGGGGAGAATGGAACCAAGTTGGAAAACACACTTCAGGATATTATCCAGGAGAACTTCCCCAACCTAGCAAGACAGGCCAACATTCAAATTCAGGAAATGCAGAGAACACAACTAAGATACTCCTCGAGAACAGCAACCCTAAAATACATAATTGTCAGATTCACCAAGGTTGAAATGAAGGAAAAAATATTAAGGGCAGCCAGAGAGAAAGGTCAGGTTACCCACAAAGGGAAACCCATCAGACTAACAGAGGATCTCTTGGCAGAAACTCTACAAGCCAGAAGTGAGTGGGGGCCAGTATTCAACACTCTTAAAGAAAAGAATTTTCAACCCAGAATTTCATATCCAGTCAAACTAACCTACATAAGTGAAAGAGAAATAAAATCCTTTACAGAGAAGCAAATGCTAAGGGTTTTGTCACCAACAGGCCTGCCTTATAAGAGGTCCTGAAGGAAGCACTAAATATGGGAAAGAAAAACTAGTACCAGCCACTGCAAAAATACACCAAAATGTAAAGACCATCGAAACTATGAAGAAACTGCATCAACTAATGGGCAAAATAAACAGCTAGCATCATAATGACAGGATCAAATTCACACATAATAATATTAACCTTAAATGTAAACAGGCTAAATGCCCCAATTAAAAGACACAGACTTGCAAATTGGATAAGAGTCAAGACCCTTTGGTGTGCTGTATTCAGAAGACCCATCTCATGTGCAAAGACACACATAGACTCAAAATAAAGGGATGGAGGAAGATTTACCAAGCAAACGGAGAGCAAAAAAAAGGAGGGGTTACAATTCTAGTCTCTGATAAAACAGACTTTAAACCAACAAAGATCAAAAAAGATAAAGAAGGGCATTACATAATGGTAAAGGGATAAACGCAACAAGAAGAGCTAACTATCCCAAATATATATGCAGCTAACACAGGAGCACCCAGATTCATGAAGCAAGTTCTTAGAGACCTACAAAGAGACTGAGACTCCCACACAATAATAGTGGGAGACTTTAACACCTTACTGTCAATATTAGACAGAATTAGACAGGCATTCTTATACACCAATAATAGACAAACAGAGAGCCAAATCATGAGTAAACTTCCATTCACAACTGCCACAAAGAGAATAAAATACCTAGGAATACAACTTAAAGGAATGTGAAGGACCTCTTTAAGGAGAAGTACAAACCACTGCTCAAGGAAATAAGAAAGAACACAAACAAATGGAAGAACATTCCATGCTAATGGACAGGAAGAATCAATATCATGAAAATGGCCATACTGCCCAAAGTAATTTATAGATCCAGTGCTATCCCCATTAAGCTACCACTGGCTTTCTTCACAGAATTAGAAAAAACTACTTTAAATTTCACATGGAACCAAAAAAGAGCCCGTATAGTCAAGACAGTCCTAAGCAAAAAGAACAAAGCTGAAGGCATCATGCTACCTGACTTCAAACTATAGTACAAGGCTACAGTAACCAAAACAGCATGGCACTGGTACCAAAACAGATGTATAGACCAATGGAACAGAACAGAGGCCTCAGACATAACATCACACATCTACAATGATCTGATATTTGACAAATCTGAGAAAAACAAGCAATGGGGAAAGGATTCCCTATTTAATAAATGGTGTTGGGAAAACTGGCTAGCCATATGCAGAAAACTGAAACTGGACCCCTTCCTTATACCTTATACAAAAATTAACTCAAGATGGATTAAAAATGTAAACATAAGACCTAAAACCATAAAAACCCTTGAAGAAAACCTAAGCAATACAATTCAGGACATAGGCATGGGCAAAGACTTCATGACTAAAACACTAAAAGCAATGACAACAAAAGCAAAAATTGACAAATGGGATCTAGTTAAACTAAAGAGCTTCTGTGCAGCAAAAGAAACTATCATCAGAGTAAACAGGCACCCTACAGAATGGGAGAACAGTTTTGCAATCTATCCATCTGACAAAGGGCTAATATCCAGAATCTACAAGGAACTTAAACAAATTGCAAGAAAAAAAACAACCCCATTAAAAAGTGGGCAAAGGATATGAACAGACACTTCTCAAAAGAAGAATTTATGCGGCCAAAAAACATATGAAAAAAGCTCATCATCACTGGTCATTAGAGAAATGCAAATCAAAACCACAATGCGATACTATCTCACGCCAGTTAGAATGGCAGTCATTAAAAAGTCAGGAAACAACATATGCTGGAGAGGATGTGGAGAAATAGGAACACTTTTACACTGTTGGTGGGAGTGTAAACTCGTTCAACCATTGTGGAAGACAGTGTGGCAATTCCTCAAGGATCTAGAACTAGAAATACCATTTGACCCAGCAATCCCATTACTAGGTATATATGCAAAGAATTAGAAACTATTCTACTATAAAGACACATGCACACATATATGTTTATTGCAGCACCATTTACAGTGGAAAAGACTTGGAACCAACCAAGTGCCCATCAGCAATAGACTGGATAAAGAAAATATGGCATGTACACACCATGGAATACTATGCAGCCATAAAAAAGGATGAGTTCATGTCCTTTGCAGGCACATGGATGAAGCTAGAAACCATCATTCTCAGCACAGGAATAGAGAACTAAACACCACATGTTCTCATTCATAAGTGACAGTTGAACAGTGAGAACATATGGGCACAGGGAGGGGAACATCACATACCAGGGGCTGTTGGGAAGTAGGGGGCAAGAGGATTGATAGCATTAGAAGAAATACCTAATGTAGATGATGGGTTGATGGGTGCAGCGAACCACCATTGCATGTGTATACCTATGTAACAAACTGCACGTTCTGCACATGTATTCCAGAACTTAAAATATATAAGGAAAATTGAGAAGTTTGGACACAGACATGCCCAGAAGAATGACCTGTGAAGAAACACAGATGACCTTCGTCTATGGCCAAGTCCAGAAGCCTGGAACAGATCCTTCTCTGAACAGCCCCAGAAGGAACTAACCCTGCTGACTCCTTGATTTCAGACTCCTACCCTCCAGAATGTTTAAGCCACTGAGTTTGTGGCATTTTATTATGACAGCCTTAGCAAACTAATACCACCACTGAGCGGAGCCTAGATGCTAGTCGCTTCACATTTTGTCTTTTCATTGTCTATAATTTTGAAAAAATTAGTTTGAAAAGTGTATCTTGAGCTTTGTAGTCTTCTCTTACTACCTGTCTACATGCATGTGCTATTTATTTTGCTTTTCTCTGCTAAAAGTTTTGCTTTCTTCATGATTGTATGATGGTGTCACCACTTCTAGGTTTCCTGTAAACTCCCCCTTCTTTCTTAGTTTGACTCTTCAGGTTTTTCTTTCAATTTCATCTCATATTCGAATTTCCATTTTGTAATTTATACTGTTTGCTATTCCTTTCTCCTCTAGATGAGTTCCATCGACTGTAGATCCAGAATTCTAATTTTCTTTGTTTTTCACTCTGCAACTTATCTGAATGTTCTCACCCCATGTCATTCTTCTTCTAACAATGGCAAAGCTTTTGAAACAAATACACTCTTGATTACTTTCTTTGGTAAATATGAAGATTGTTTCCTTTCACCCTATCACAACCTGAAGTCCATTAAAAGTCTGTAAATGTGGCCAGACATGGTGGCTCATGCCTGTAATCCTAGCACTTTGAGAGGTGGGGTGGGCAGATCATTTGAGATCAGGAGTTCGAGACCAGCTTAGCCAACATGGTGAAAACCTGTCTCTACTAAAAATACAAAATTTAGCTGGGCGTGGTGGTGGGCACCTGTAATCCCAGGTACTGGGGAGGCTGAGGCCAGAGAATCTCTTGAACCTGGGAGAGGGAGGTTGCAATGAGCAAAGATCGTACCACCGCACCCCAGCCTGGGTGAAAGAGTGAAACTCCATCTCAAAAAAAAAAAAAAAAAAAAATTTGTAAATACAATTGACCCTTGAACAACATGGATTTGAACTGTGTGGGCCCCTTATATGCAGATTTTCTTATACCTGTGCCACCCCTGAGAAAACAAAACCAATCCCTCCTCTTCCTCCTCCTCCTTAGCCTACTCAAAGTGAAGATGACATGGATAAAGACTTTTATAATGATTCACTTCCACTTAATGAATAGAAATGTATTTTCTCTTCCTTGTAATTTTCTTATTAACATTTTCTTTCTCTTTCTCTTGCTTAGTTAATTGTTAAGAATATAGTATACAATATATTTAACATACAAAATATGTGCTAATCAACTGCTTGTGTTATCAGTAAAGCTTCCTGTTAACAGTAGACTATTAGTAGTTAAGTTTTTAGAGAGTCAAATATTAAATGTGGATTTTTTTCCACCTCCATCACCCCTGAGACAGCAGGAACAACCTCTCCTCTTCCTCTTTCTCCTCAGCCTACTCAACATGAAGATGACAAGGATCAAAACCTTAAGACCTTAATGATGATCTACTTCCACTCAATGAATAGTAAATATATTTTCTCTTTCTTATGATTTTCTCTACAATGCTTTCTTTTCTCTAGCAAGCTTACTTATTTGTAAGAATATAGTATATAATATATATAACACAAAAGTAGCCATTACTCAACTGTTTATGCCATCAGTAAGGCTTTCAATCAAGAGTAGGGTATTAAATTTGGGAGAAGTCAAAAGTTATACATGTATTTTTGACTACGAGTAGGGTCAGTGCTCCTAACCCCTGCATTGTTCAAGGGTCAACTATAATCTACTTCTCTTCTGGAAACCCCTTCTTAGGGTCTATTTTCCTTTGTTTTTGGACCCTTTTAATTTTGATTCCCACCCTTGAAGGTAACATCATTGTGACTAATTTCCTTCATCTCCCTTCCTCCTTACCTATTTAAAAAAATTAAATTTTTAAAATAGAGACAGGGTCTTGCTATGTTGCCCAGGCTGGTCTCAAACTCCTGGGCTCAAGTGATCTTCTTACCTTGGCCTCCCAAAGTGTTGGGATTATAGGCATAAGCCACTGCAACCAGCCCTCCTTGCCTTTTTAATGATAAATTCTTCAGCATTTTGCATAGGGATTTCCTCTTTGTGATTAGTGTTTCTCATGAATATTTTCTTGTATTGTCTTCCCCAGTTACCCTCATGAAAATTAATAGACAAAACCCAGTAAAACCACATGTCTTTTGGGGGCCATCTCACAGTTGTTTCAGTTTTTCACTTTTCATTGACTACTACTGGTTTCAAGCCAACATAGATGGTCAAGCAAGTCATCATGATGAGCCATAAATGCTACATAGTAAAAACAAAACTCTTCAGTGTGATGTAATAACATTTAAAAATAATTACAAAGATCATCACCTCACTTAATATTTACCTCATGAGAAGCTTACAGTGGCTTTTTGTCAGTTTTTTCCTATCCTGAAGAATATTGAAATCATCATAGGAAAAATAGCTTTAAAAACTGTTATACTTTGAGCCTATATTTTACTTAAATGCTGTCAAACTTCTATGAAAGCATCGCAGGCATCACAGTAAAAACCAACAGCCTTGGGAGGCTATTAATAATTTAGTGTCTCGAGTTCATATGGGAATGTTAATCCCACTTACTGAAGAAGAGTTCAGTATGAGTCACTATGATTAAGACCTTGTAACTGTGGAGATGCAGAAGTGTGAAAGTATGCTATTATACACATATTGAGTATAAAATCCAAATATACCAACTGAATAGATTGTGAATATGCATCCCTGATGAATATTCCTTGAAGGTTTTACTTTAAAAGTTAAACTTTGCCTGTAATCCCAGCACTTTGGGAGGCTGAGGCAGGTGGATGATCTGAGGTCAGGAGTTCAAGACCAGCCTGGCTAACATGGTGAAACCCCGTTTCCACTAAAAATACAAAAAATTAGCCAGGCACGGTGGTGCTCGCCTGTAATCCCAGCTACTTGGGAGGCTGAAGCAGGAGAATCACTTGAACCTGGGAGGTGGCGGTTGCAGTGAGCCGAGATCACTCCATTGCACTCCAGCATGGGCAACAAGAGCGAAACTCCATCTCAAAAAAAAAAAAAGTGGGAATGTTATCCAAACATTCCACTTTTTTGGTGCTCCTGAGACTATCCGGTAGGCTTATAATAGCAGCTTTAACTATCTTAGGGTTGAGCTAGCTAAACCAAAAATGTAATCTTTCAAATACTCAATAGTGTTTATAATTTAAAAGAAATGATGGTATCATTCCATAAACTTTTGACAGAGACAAAAGGACAGACTTGGAAGAGCAAGGGCAGATGGTCTGGAGAAGTGGAGGCATAGACTTTGAGGTTGCCTTGGGATAGTTGTGCATTTTTGCATACCACACGTGCCTCTGAGAATAGAGAGACGGTTGGGGTTCTCCTTGCTCTTCAATGCTGTGTTTGGGTAGCGTCCACAGTGTTGTTGAAAACTGTGCTTCATTGAGGCATGTGCCTTTTGGCCTCTCTTCCTTGCAGTTGTTATGACTGTCCTTTTACTCCTCACTCATTTATTAATGAACTTTATGCTGGTCTAGTAGTGATTCTCTCACGCAGTTCCTGATATCATATATAAGTACATGACCTGGCAGGGTGCAATAGCTCACGCCTGTAATCCCAGCACTTTGGGAGGCTGAGGCAGGCAGATCACCTGAGGTCAGGAGTTTGAGACCAGCCTAGCCAACATGGCAAAACCCAGTCTCTACTAAAAGTACAAAAATTATCCGGGAGTGGTGGTGGGTGCCTGTAGTCCCAGCTACTCGGGAGGCTGAGGTGGGAGAATCGCTTAAACCTGGGAGGCGGAGGTTGCAGTGAGCCGAGATGGCCCCACTGCATTCCAGCCTGAGTGACAGAACATCTTTAAGATGCTGGATGTCACTGCAAATGCCTGCACTTTTGGCTGGTCTCTTTCTTGGTGCCTTGATACTTTAATCACATTATGTATTTAAAAAACAAAACAAAACAAGGCCTAAGAGACGGGAGTCATGCCTAAATTGGCACGTCCTAAAACACTTCTCCCTATCCTTTGGAGCTCAGGTTAAATGTCATTTCCTCAAGAAAACCTTTCTTGTATCTGTGGGACTATGCCAAGTCCTCCACTGTATGCTTCCAAATTCATGAGACTGTTTAATTAATATCTGACTTTCTACCAGAATGTCAACTCTGAAAGCGCAGAAACCATATCTGTAAGGCTCACTGTTGTACCTCCAGAGGTCTGTACAGTGTTTTCCTAGGCTGGGTGCTTGATAAATGACCGTTGAATGAACAAATAAATGAGTGAATTAATAAAAGAGTTTATTATCTACCTGTCTAACTAGTAGTATTAGAAATCTGGAATCACGGAAGCCAGGCATGGTGGCCTGTGTCTGTAATCCCAGGTACTTGGGAGACTGAGGCGGGAGGATCAAAAGTTGGAGCCCAAAAGTTGGAGACCAACCTGGACAAAGACCCTGTCTCAAAAAAAAAAAAAAAAAAAAAAAAAAAAGGAAGAAAGAAAGAATCATCATCTGAATATCATTCTGATTTCTTGATAATAGCTGATTTATACTTAAAAATATTTTATTCAGCTTTTGGTGAAATTCAGGAGGACACCCAAAGAGAGAAAATGGCATTAAAATAGAGATACTTTCTTTGTCAATAATGGCTATTAAACATAATCATTAAAAAGTACTTTTTCTCTTTCATTCTTTTTCCGTTAGTGATATATATTAGAGGTGCTTACAGCAAGAGTGTTAAACCCTGTGTGTGTGTGTGCTGCATGTGTGTGTGTATGTGCTGTGTGTGTGTGTCTGATGCAGTCCTTTTCAGAGTCCATTTGTAATATAGCCTGGGCTTGGTGGTTGTGGTCACTGTTTGCAAAATCTGCTGTTCTATGTCTTTTCTCCCCGCATTCACAATGACTCATTTTCTCCCAGGTGCTGAGATTGCTTCACAGCAGGGCACGCTTATTGCCACATGGCCTGATTTTGTGCTTAATGTTCCCTCCATGCATCTCGTTCTGTTTCTGCTCCCTGCTTGACAAATGCCTACTCAGCTGGTCACCCCTTAAAAAGTGGGCTGCCTTAAGCATGACAGCAGGGCTTCTGAATAAGCTGCATTCCAGACTGGTGCCGAAGCCCTCGCCCATCCATCTGCTTTAGGGAAGAAAAGTGCAAATTTAAACCTGACCTTGAATTCCTAAATGGCATTCTGGGAGTAAACAAAATGACTAGGTATTTTTGCAGCACGTAAACCCTCTCACGAATACCAGTCAGTGCACTCTAACAGACAATTTATTGAATGAGTTTTTACGTCACCCAGTCCAGCCTTGTTTCTTTACCCTGTATACAGCACCCAGCACCACACCTAGGTTGCAAAAAATTCACCTCGGCTAGTTTTAAATTGTGCCTTACCATCTGTTTCTGCCCATAACTCCTGGCTCATTTCCCTTTTAAGAAATCTCCCTTTCAGCCCTTGCATTTGACTTACTTGTTTTTGTTATTCTTGTGCTAACAACTTGGATTCTGTATTTAAGAGAGTCTCTCTCTCCCTCTCTTTTGTTTTTGCTGCTTTGGTCTATGCTGGGTAATTAATTGCCTCATTGGCTGGAACTACATAGATGCCACTGACTGCTGCCTCCACTGGGTTCCACCCAGTCCCCTAAACCTAGAGGACTCAGAGAGATGCCAGGCCAGATTCGTTTTTTTTTATCTTTCAAGACATTTTTTAAACAAAACCAGACACAATTTTCTTGGTGGTTGACAATTTAGGACGAATGAGTTTTGAGTGTGAGTAAATTTGGGATGTTCACTGTACAATGAAAGACTGTGAGCTGTCATGATTTTATTTTTAGAGCTGGTGAGTCCAACATTACAAATAAGAACCTGCATATTCAAACATTTGTATGAAAATGTTAATTTTTAGGAAGGTTTTGTTGTTGTTGTTGTTATTTAAGTAGATGGGTGATGTGCTTAAATTGTAATGAGTTGACAGATTGACCACTTAGATGTTGAAGGTCCATCAAGCTGACCTCACCTATGACTCATTTTTAGTGCTCCTTGCCCTGGGTATAATCTGTGACTCTCTTTAACCACTCCTGTTTTGATTAAGGAAATAAAGACTGTTTCCCTTATTTTGCTACTGAGTATATTCTTACGTTGACTTTGCCACTCACATGTCATTTCCATTGCCATAAGGTAGCTGTCAAAGCAGAGGTTGTTTTATAACTTCTTGTAATGAGGAGAACCTTATGCCCGATTGTGGTTTTTTTGATACATGAAATGTTCTCAAGATTGTCCTTAAATGCCTTATTTGTTGTCATTCTAGTTACACAAGTAATCAGCCTTGAGCTGCACACTATTTTGATGAAGAGATTTGGTTTTTTCCCTTTTCTTTTTCTTTCTTTTGTTTCCCCCCCTCAGGTGTTTAGAACTACAAAAGATTTGTTTTTCTAATTGCTTAGTTGCAGTTAGGTGGAACCTACATATTATTTCTTTTTCTGCTGCAGAATTTTTATCATGTGGAATTAAGCAAGTACCTTGCCTTAGTCCATTTTTTCTTGCTTATAACAGAATACCTGAAACTGGATAATTTATAAAGAAAATGCTTTTATTTCTTACAGTTCTGGAGACTGAGGAGCCCAAGGTTGAGGGGCCTCATCTGGTGGGAGCCTTCTTGCTGGTGGAGACTCTGAAGAGTTCCAAAGTCATATGGGGAATCATATGGCAGGGACTGAACATGTTTGTTCAGGTCTCTCTTTCTCTTTTTATAAAACCACTGGTTCCCTGCCCATAGTAATCCATTAATTCATTAACACATTAATCCATAATGTGACATTATGGTGGCTTTATAATTAGGGGGATTATAAACTTATTCCCCAATGTGACATTATTGAGAGGTGGGGCCTTTAAAAGGTGGTTGAATCATGAGGACAGACCCACAGAGCGTGGGTTAATGAGTCTGTCCTCATGATTCAACCACCTTTTAAAGGCCCCACCTCTCAATAATGTCACATTGACCATTAAGTTTCAACACGAGTTTTTGAAGGGACATTCAAACCACAGCATAACCATTAAATACACCCACGAAATAGCTTTTTAAAAATTTGACTGTGACCTAGCATTTGCAAATGCTTAATTAAATATTTTTATACAGTTACACATTATCAGTAGTTCCCTCTCCTTTAAATTCAGGTACAGCTTAGTTGTGAAAACAGGGTGGGTGCTATTTAGAAGCCCATAGTCCTAGAGAAGTTCTTAATATTCAGCTCTAACCTTCAAATATCCTTTAGATTGATAGCATTTAGGGGCATTTAGTTTGACTTCAATGAGGTTAGAATCATAGAAAAAACATAACATTTTTACTCACTAATCAATTCAGAAACTGCATATTTTAGATCCCTCTGGAGAATTAATTAAATATTCAGTTATTTTAAAATTGAATTGGTGAAGGGGTAATTTGATTAAATAACACTTTGCTATAAGAGACATTCTAAAACTTCAGTCTAGAATACATCATGTAGGAGGAGGTGTAACAAGCCGTCTCTCACCTTCAGGTTTCGGAGTTTCTCCAGATGTCTCCGCGCTCACTTCTTCCCCCGGTAATTCTATTAGCATTTGGGAAAAGAGGATCTGGTGGAGAGGATGTAGAACTGTACACAGCATGATGACATTGTCAGAGTGGAAATTTCACAGACGAGACTTTAGTTGGACTCTAAGATTTTGCTCTGTGACCTCTTTACAGATTCCTTTCTCAGTGTCATAGCTTGGATCTGCTAAATGGATACAGTTGAATAAAGGGTATCAATTTATGAGCCAAAAAAAAAAAAAAAAAAACCCTCCTGATAACCTATTAGACTAGACAGATGATTTTTTTTTCCTAGGCAAAAAGTGTTCTACGCAAAAAAGATTGTATACAGAAATATTTAGATCCATTCTCCATCTGGATGTGAACAAGGTGACAGAATATGACTTTCTAACACTTGTGCCCTCATAGAAACATCAATTTAAACAACTATCTATGCATAACACTATTTTCACAAGAGCTAAGGAAACCGGATGAGAGATTATAGCACCTGGGTATAGCACAGAAATAAGAAAAGATGCATTGAAGAAGGTAGGAAAGATAGTTTTATATCACCTGCATCACCCATCCCCCAACCCCAGGCATCACAGCTTGGAGAGAGGTACCCTCTGTGTGGGTAAAGGAGAGGAATGTGAGCATCAGCCTTTGCCTTTGTCCAACACTGGGACAGATCCAGTAAAACCCAGTGTTGGGTGAGTCCCCATGACTTTAGACTCCAGGCTAGTATCCATAAACTGAGCCTCCAGGCCTGCCTGGCACCAGGGTAGATCCTGCAGCCCCAGGCTCCAGGCTTGCCTGACAGACTCAGTTTCTAGGCACACACCAACAAGAGGCTAACCCTGGTGGCCCCTGGTTCCCAACAGCCTCCAGCACTGAACTGGCCCTCGCATCCTTGAACTTCATCTTCCCCACTGCCAGTTTAGCACTCCTGGCCTCAAGATCCAGGTCTGCCTAGAGTCAGATTGTTCCCTGTAGCCCTACCCTCTAGGCTAGTACCTGTGCCCCCATAATCCAACAGTCCCAGGGTCCAGCAGACCCATCCCAGTATACCACAGTGCTGAGCCAGTGCCCATGGATCAAGGTTCCAGGACCACCCCTCTGAACTCAGGTTTCATGTAAGCCCCCATGGTCCTAGGACCCAAGCCAGTCTTGCAGAAGTAGCTTTAGACAAGCACCTGCATACCCATCTTCCAAATTGGCCCCCTCAAGCCCATGCTCCAGACCAGCACCTGGGGTCCTAGGTTCAAGATGGCCCTGGTGGAACCAGGCTCCATGTCTGACCCAGCACTATACCACTTCCAGTCTCCAGGCTGGTCCTTGTCGATCAAGGCTCCAGAAGGCACAGGATATGGACCCACTCCAGTAGATTGCAGTGCCAGACAGGCCCCTATGGAGTGAGGCTCCAGGACCACCCTTGCAGATATAGACTCCAGAGCAGGCCCACCTCCATGAACTCAGGCTCCAGGACCACCCCTGCAGACACAGACCCCAGGGCAGTCCCTGTGGACCCACACCCACCCCTATAAACTCAGGCTCCAGGCCTACCCCAGTACAGGGGCATAGACCACAGGCCAGCCCCATGGACACAGGCTTCAGGCTCAACCTTGTGGATCTGAGATATAGGTCTGTGCACCTGCTGACCCATACACTAGGCAAGCCTGCCCAGGGACCATGCCAGATGGCCTGCCCAGAATCTCTAGGTGGGCTAACTACTGAAGGTCTTTCCCAGAAAAAGCCAGTTTGCAAAAACTGGAATAAGCCACCACTCTTCAAACGCACAGACACCAACATACAGCCACAAGGTTCAAGAACAATCAGGGAAGTATGACTGTAGTCAGAGGAGAAAAAAGAAATAAAGCTCATGGGATTTTTGAGACAGCACCAAAAGAACAAATATTTGAATTATATGAGTTTAAGGAGAAAAGAAAGTCCAAGGTCTAGAAAGCCTATTTTAAAAAATAATTGCAGAAAACTTTCCAAATATAAGGAAAGACATAAATATCCAATTATAGGAAGATCAGAAGTCTTCAATTGGATTCAATTCAAATAAGACTACACTAAGACATGTAATCAAACTGTCAAATATCAAAGATATAGAGAGGAACCTGGAAACAGCAAAATAAGTAACTAACCCATATGGAAGTTCCAGTAAGGCTAGCAGTGAACTTCTCAGCAGAAACCTGACAGTCAGGAGAGAGTAGAATAACATATTCAAAGTGCTAAAAGAAAAAAATTGCCTACCAAGAATACTATACCTGTCTAAGTTATCCCTCAGAAATGAAGGGAAGATACTTTCTCAGACAAAGTTTGAGGGCGTTTATTGTCACCAATCTTGTCTTACAAGAAATGCTAAAGAGAGTTCTTCAAGCTGAAAGACAATGATGCTAATTAGTAACACAAAAATGTGTGAAAGAATAAAACTCACTGATAAAAGTAAGAACACAGTCAAATTCAGAATACTCTAATACTGTAATGGTGGTATGTAAATCATTTATATCTTTGGTAAAAAGGTTAAAAGACAAAACTAATAATAGCTGCAATAATTTGTTAGTGATACACAATATAAAAAGATGTAAATGTGACATCAAAACACAAAATGGAGGGAAATTGGTGGATAGAAGACAGGGTTAATGTACAGCTCTCACTTGGATGAACAGAATGATATACAGAGACTGACACAGTAGACTTTTGCTCCGGGAACCACTGCAGGAGCATACCAGGAAAACTGAAAGAAATCTCAGATCCTTTGAAAGAAGCAGCAAGCCGCTGCAAATTCTGAGACAGGTGAAAAGTTGAGTTCCCAAAGTGTGAGAGGAGGAAAACCTGCCTCTGAACACACATCCCCACTACAGAACCTGAAAATATAGATTGTGGGAGACGGATTTAACCTTACCTAGAGTTGGAACAAATCAGACGTGAAATACAAAAGTAGCAGTAGTGGGAAGAGCCTTGTAGGCACTCCTATTCTCCAGCTCGAGCCCAGAGACATTATCCCTGACTTTATCTCAAAGGGGGTCTCAGGGAAGGCAGGTGGTGGAATTTGGGAGGGGTCACGTGGTGAATGAAGCTTTCAATGGAACTTTGCAATAATTTAGGCTGGGCACAAACTCTCTTGAGCACAATTTGGGGATGAACAGGAAAAGCGGCAGAAAGGAAAGCAGGAGATGCAGTGAGGCATGGCCTATCAGCAGGGAACCATATAGGCTGGGGCTAGGTCTGAGTCTCTCCCTGCAGGCTGCCTGGAGATAAACTTGGTGCTATTAGTGGGGCACTGCAGGAGTGAAACTGGTCACGTAAACTCTGTGGGAGCTGGGTGAGGCCTATTGCTACTGGCTTCTCCCCACTTCCCTGGCAACAGAGGCAGCCATAATTCTCTCTGGAACATAACCCCATTGGCCTAAGAGCCACCCCTCCATCTCCAACAGTGGCCAAGGCAAGTCCCACCCAAGGAGAGTCTGAGCTCGGACCTGCCTAATCCTGCCCCCGTCTGATGGTATTTGTCTACCTCCCGTGATAGCCTATCACAAAAGACATAAACTCTTAGGAGCTTTATGAACCCACTCATCACCCTGAGAAACCCGATTATTTATCCTGGCCAATTTAGAGCAAGCTTGTATCTCCCTTCTACTATTGCAGCTGGTGCTGTCTCAAAAGTGCCACCTCCTGGCTGGAGGCCAATCAACTTAAGACATTATAGCAACTCATGACAGAATAACCCTGCTCCAAGGAAAGAGAAAACGGCAGCTAATTACACTGCCTGCAACATCTTGGCTAACCAGTGGTCCTGAGTCTTTCCACGTGACAACTTCACTTCTAACATAACCAGCATTTGAGAAAGACAGTACACAAAACGTATCTACAACCAACAACTCTCACAGAGTCTAATTCACTCCCCTGCCACCTCCACCAGAGCAGGTGCTGATATCCATGGCTGACAGACCTGAAGATGGATCACAGCACAGGACTCTTTACAGACATTTGCCAACACCAGGTAGGGCCTGGGAGCCACAGTGAGTGGCTAGACCCAGTAGAGCAATAACAATCACTGCAGTCTTGCTCCCAGGAAGCCCCATCCCTAGGGGAAAGGGGAGAGCACCACATCAAGGGATCACCGCATGGGACAAAAAAAAATCTGAACAGCAGCTCTTGAGTTCCAGATTTTCCACTCAACTAGTCTACCCAAATGAGGAGAAATCTGAAAAGCATCCCTGGTAATATGACAAAACAAGGTTCTATAACACTCCCAGGAGATTAATTAGCTCCCCAGCAATGAATCCAAACCAAGAAGAAATCTCAGAATTGCCAGATAAATAATTCAGAAGGTTGATTATTAAGCTACTCAAGAAGTTAGCAGAGAAAGGTGAAAACCAACTTAAATAAATTTAGAAAACAATACAGGATATGGACAAAAGATGCTCCAGATAAATAGATATCATAAATAACAAACAATCACAACTTCTGGAAATGAAAGACACACTTTGGCAAATACAAAATACACTGGAAAATTTCAACAATAGAGTCAAACAAGTAGAAGAATGAACTTCAGAGCTCTAAGACAAGGCTTTTGAATTAACCCAATCAGATACAGACAAAGAAAAAAGAATTTAAAAAAATGAACAAAACCTCCAAGAAATTTGGGATTATGTTAAATGGCCAAACCTAAGAACAATGAGTGTTCCTGAGGAAGAAGAGAAATCTAAAAGTTTGGAAAACATATTTGAGGGAACAATTGAGGAAAACTTCCCTGGCCTCACTAGAGAGCTAGACATTCAAATAAAAAAAGTTCAGAGAACACCTAGGAAATTCATCACAAAAAGATCATCACCCAGGCACATAGTCATCAGGTTATCTAAAGTAAAGACAAAGGAAAGAATCTTAAGAACTGTGAGGCAAAAGCATCAGATAACGTATAAAGGAAAACCTATCAGATTAATGGCAGACTCCTTAACAGAAACTCTACAAGTCACAAGGGATTGGGGCCCTAGCCTTAGCTTCCTCAAATGAAATAATTGTCAGCCAAGAATTTTGTATCCAGAAAAACTAAGCTTCATAAATTAAGGAGAGATAAAGTCTTTTTCGGAAAAAACAAATGCTGAGAGAATTTGCCACTACCAAGTCAGCCCTACAAAAAATTCTAAACTCAAAACAAAACTTTGAAATACACCAAACCAGAACCTCTTTAAAGCATAAATCTCACAGGGCCTATAAAACAATAACACAATGAAAAAACAGATATTTAGCCAACAACGAGAATGATGCATACGATAGTACCTCACATCTCAGTACTAACATTGAATGTAAATGGCCTAAATGCTCCACTTGAAAGATACAGACTAGCAGAATGGATGAAAATCCACCAACCAAATATCTTATCTGCTGTCTTCAAGATACTCGCCTAATGCATAAGGACTCACATAAATTTAAGGTAAAGGGGTGGAAAAAGATATTGCATGCAAATGAAAACCGAAAGCAAGCAGGAATTGCTATTCCTGTGTCAGACAGAACAGACTTTATTTCAACAACAGGAAAAAAAGACAAAGAGAGATATTACATAATGATAACAGGAGTAGTCCAAGAGGAAAACATCACAATCTTAAATATATATGCACCTGACATGGAAGCTCCAAAATTTATTAAACAATTATTACTAGATGTAACAAATGAGATAGATGGCAACACAATAATAGTGGGGGACTTCAATGCTCTGCTGACAGCACTAGACAGGTCTTCAAGACAGAACATCAGTAAAGAAACAATGGACTTAAACTATACCCTAGAACAAATGAACTTAACAGGTATATACAGAACATTCTACCCAACAATTGCAGAATATCCATTCTTCTCATCAGCACATGGAACATTCTCTATGACAGACCATACAATAGGCCACAAAACAAGTCTTAATAAATTTAAGAAAACTGAAATTATGTCAAGTACCCTCTCAGACCACAGTAGAATAAAACTGGAAATTAACTCCAAAAGAAATCCTCACAACTATATAAATACATGGAAATTAAATAATCTGCTCCTGAATGATCTTTGAGTCACCAATGAAATCAAGATGGAAATTAAAAAATTATTTGAACAATAATAGTGACACAATTTATCAAAACCTCTTGGAAACAGCAAAATTGGTGCTAAAAGGAAAGTTCATAGCATTAAATGCCTACATCAAAAAGTCTGAAAGAGCACAAATAGACAATCTAAGGTCACACCTCAAGTAACTGGAGAAACAAGAACAAACCTAACCCAAACCCAGCAGAAGAAAAGAAATAACAAAGATCAGAGCAGAACTAAACGGAATTGAAACAAAAAATACAAAAGATAAATGAAATGAAAAGCTGGTTCTTTGAAAAAATAAAACAAATTGATAAACCAAATTAATAGACCAAAAAAAAAAAAAAAAGAAGAAGAAGAAAGAAGACCCAAATAAGCTCAATTAAAATGAAATGGGAGATATTACGACCAAACCCACAGAAATACAAAAGATCATTCAAGGTTACCATGAACACCTTTGTCCACACATATTAGAAAATCTAGAGGAATTGGATAAATTATTGGAAATATACAACCTTCTTAGATTAAGTCAGAAAGAAATAGAAACTCTGAACAGACCAATAACAAGCAACAAGGTTAAAACAGTAATTTAAAAATTGCTACCAAAGAAGTCGAGGACCAGATGGATTAACAGCTGAATTATTTCAGATATTCACAGAAGAATTGGTACCAATCTTCCTGAAACTATTGCAAAAGATAGAGAAAGAGGGAATCCTCTTTAAATCATTCTATGAAGCCAGTATCACCCTAATACCAAAATCAGGAAAGGACATAACAAAAAATGAAAACCACAGACCAATGTCCCTGATGAGCGCAGATGCAAAAATCCTCAACAAAATACCAGCTAACCAAATCTAACAGCATATCTAAAAGATTATCCACCATATATTAAACTAGGGATAGTTTAATATATGCAAGTCAATAAATGTGACACATAAACAGAATTACACACAAAAACCATATGATTATCTCAATAGATGCAGAAAAAGCATTTGACAAAATCCAGCATCACTTTATGACTAAAACCTTCAGCAAAATTAGCATAGAAGGGACATACTTCAAGGTAATAAAAGCCGTTTGTGACAAACCCACAGCCAACGTTATACTGACTGGTAAAAGGTAAAAGCATTCGTTCTGAGAACAAGACAAGGATGCCCACTGTCATCACTTCTATTCAACATAGTACTGGAAGTCCCAGCCAGGGCAATCAGGCAAGAGAAAGACATAAAGGGCATCAAATCAGTAAAGAGAAAATCCAACTGTTGTTGTTCAAAAAGTCAATATACACAAATCAGTAGCACTGCTATACACCAATAGTGACCAAGCTGAGAAACAATCAAGAACTCAACCCCTTTTACAACAGCTACAAATAAAATAAAACAAAACAAAACAAAATAAAATAAAATAAAATAAAATAACTTAGGAATATACCCAACCAAGGAGGTGAAAGATCTATATAAAGAAAACTATAAAACACTGCCAAATGAAATCATAGAGAGCACAAACAAATGGAAACACATCCCATACTTATGGTGGGTAGAATAAATATAGTGAAAATGACCATACTGCCAAAAGCAATCGACAAATTCAATGCAATTCCCATCAAAATACCATCATCATTCTTCACAGAACTAGAAAAAATAATCCTAACATTTATGTGGAACCAAAAAAAGAGCGTGCATAGGCAAAACAAGACTGTATTAGTCCATTTTTATGTTGCTTATAAAGACATATCTGAGACAGGGTAATTTATAAACAAAAAGAAGTTTAATGGACTCACTGTTCCATGTGACTGGGGAGGCCTCACAATCATGGTGGAAGGTGAAAGGCATGTCTTACATCGTGGCAGACAAGAGAGAAGTGACAGCCAAGTGGAAGGGGTTTCACCTTATAAAGCCATCAGACCTCGTGAGACTTATTCACTACCATGAGAACACTATGGGGGAACCACCCCCATGATTCAATTATCTCCCACTGGTCCCCACCACAACACGTGAAAATTATAGGAGCTACAATTCAAGATGAGATTTGGGTGGGGACACAGCCAAACCATATCAAAGACTAAGCAAAAAGAACAAGTCTGGAGGCATCACATTACCTGACTTCAAACTATACTACAAGGCTATACTATAGTTTGGTACTGGTATAAAAATAGGTACACAGACCAATGGAACAGAATAGAGAACCCGAAATAAAGCCAGATAATTATAGCCAACTGATCTTTGACAAAGCAAACAAAAACACAAAGTAGGGAAAGGATACCCTTTTCAACAAAAGGTGCTGGCATAATTGGCCAACCACATGTAGAAGAACAAAGCTGGATCCTCATCTCTCACCTTAAACAAAAATCAACACAAGATAGATGAAAGACTTAAATCTAATATCTGAAACCATAACAATTCTAGAAGATAACATCATAAAAACTCTTCTAGACATTGGCTTAGGCAAAGAGTTCATGACCAAGAACCCAAAAGCAAATGCAACAAAAACAAAGATAAATACATGGGACCTAAACTAAAAGCTTCTGCACAACAAAAGTAATAATCAACAAGGTAAACAGACAACCCGCAGAGTGGGAGAAAATCTTCACAAACTATGCATCTGACAGAGGACTAATATCCAGAATCTACAAGGAACTCACACAAATCAGCAAAACAAAAACAAAAACAAAAAAAAAAATAAAAACCAAAAAACAATCCCATCAGAAAGTGGGCAAAGGACATGAATAGACAATGCTCAAAAGAAGATACACAAATGGCCAAGAAACCTGTGAAACAATGCTCAACATCACTAATTATCAGGGAATTTCAAATCAAAACCACAATGAGATACCACCTTACTCCTGCAAGAATGGTCATAATCAATAAATCAAAAAAAATAGATGTTGGCATGGATGTGGTGAAAAGGGAACACTTTTACACTGCTGGTGGGAATGCAAACTAGTAAAAACCACCATGGAAAACAGTATGGAAATTCCCCAAAAACTAAAAATAGAACTATCATTTGATCCAGCAATCCCACGAATAGGTATCTTCCTACAGGAAAAGAAGTCATTGTATAAAAAAGACACTTGCACATGCATGTTTATAGCAGCACAATTTGCAATTGCAAAAAATGAAACCACCCTAAATGCTCATCGACTGAGTGGATGAAGAAACTGTGATACACACAGACACACACACACACACACACACACACGGACACATACACCATGGAATACTACTCTGTCATGAAAAGGAATTAAACAATGGCATTTGCAGCAACCTGGATGGAGTTGGAGACCATTATTCTAAGTGAAGTAACTCAGGAATGGAAAACCAAACATCGTCTGTTTTCACTTATATGCGGAAGCTAAGCTATGAGGACATAAAGGCATAAGAATGATATAATGGACTTTGGGGACTTGGGGGAAAGGGTGGGAGGGAGGTGAGGAATAAAAGACTACACATTGGGTACAGTGTGTACTGCTCGGGTGATGGATGCAGCAAAATCTCAGAAATCACCCACTAAAGAACTTTTCCATCCAACTAGACACCACCTGTTCCCCAAAACTATTGAAATAAAAATAAAAAAACAAAACCCACATGAAATGTGTGTGGGGGGAGTAAAAGTGTAGTGTTATTTTATGTAATCAATGTTAAGTTGTTATCTTCTTAAAATAACCTGTTATAGTTATACGATGTTTTATGTAAGCCTCATAGTAACCAGAAATGATTAGAATTTTTTCCTTTTAGTTGATATCATAGACCTGTATTATTTTCCTTTGGTAATTTATTAAAGAATGAGAGTGTGTGTCAATTAATTGGCTTTAAAATACGTAACTTCAGTAATAACAGGATGCTAAATATGTATCTATTAATCTATGTGTTGACTACTCTTATTTATTAAATACGTAGACTCAGGAAAACCTATATTTGAATTCATTTCCTTATCTAAACACTTTGGCTCTTACCTAAAAATTACTTTGACAATCATAATTATTTGCACTTGGGTATATTTATTATATGTCAGACTCTGGACTGAATGATTCAAAAGCACATTCCATTTCAACCTTACAATCTAGTAAAACCCATTTTGCAACTGAGCAAACGTGTATGGCCTAATGGTGATTCTCTATGACTATTTTAATGAGGGAACGCTTTGAGCTTGACTTGGCACTCTGAACCCCTGGCTGGCATAAGCCAGATGTGAAGTGTAGTGCAAGGACAGCCCCACTCAGCCTGATCCTGAAAGAGTGATGAAGGCAAGTCCTTCCAGCGGCAAGAACTCTGAACGGTATCTATCGACTAGCCATGAAGTCTGGAAAAAAGTGCAGCATGATGTAAGGATTTATACATATTATGATCAATGGCTAATGGTTTGGCTAGTGATTTGGTTTCTGATAATCATGAATTTTACCACTATCCCACACAATTTTGCTTCTGACCAAGAATTCACTTTGTAGTGAATCAAGGAAGGTAATGGGTTTATACTCAGTTATTTGTTGGTCTTCACATGTTTCCCATCACTCAAAAGCAGCTGACTTTGTTGAAATGTGTGTTAAAGACTTATTTATAATACCAGCTGGGATATAACATTTTTCAAGGTGCTGTATACAGCTGATATTAACTGTATTTTCTTAGGCTAACTTATGATGCTTCATCCAGTTTGAATACAGGTATCTTGGAACCAAGGAATAGAAATAATTATACCTAATGACCAATCTGAAATTTTTGCTTCTGGTCTTTTGACCCTGGCTGCTATCGGCTAGAACCTTAACTACTCAAGGGATGGGTGTGTCTTCCAGGAAACAGAACAATGGTTCTACTGAATTGGAAACTGCAACATGACCATTTTGGTCTCCTTATGCCATTGGAATAGAGGACTTTGGTGTTGGTTGTGGTCACTGATCCTGAGCTTCAAAGTGAAAGTGGGCTTCTGTTGTGACATTGGGGGCATATTCTGAGGTATTTTCTTCTACTGCAACCAGAGGTGACATTGAATAGGGAGGGCTACTGCAATTCTATATAGGCAGAACCCCCCAAAGTACCTATATCTCTCAGAAATAAAGATTTGGGTGGCCTTACTAGGAAAAGAACTCTGAGCAGCAAAGGGGATGGAAGAGGAAATAAAATTGTAGCTATGGCCTAGTGACCAATTATAGATAGAATGACCACTGATTTTCTTCCTATCTGTACTTCCTTCTTTGCTGTCAAATGTATAAATAACATCTCCTATCTGACCTCTTACTTTCTGAGCTCTGAACCTGATAGATACGGGTTAGACAGATACTTGCATGTTTGCTGTTTTTCTTTTTATTTCCTCTCTCTTTCCAAAACCGTAAGGTAGAGTTACTCATGTCACAGTTTGGTTCGTTCGTTGGTGGATATCAAGGTGAGATTGTTATACAACTTAGAGGGATTAACATCATTCAGACAGCCCGGATTCCAGCTGGTGTGAGAACTGATGTCTTGTTTTCTGTTTGGGAGAGGGTTATTCGGTATATAAGGGTCATTGTGTTTTGTTAGGTGTGAACATTTTTTGGAAGTTTAATTAGGGGAAGAAGAATGTAGGCAAAGTTGGGCAGACATAGAGGTGAACTAGGAAAGATGTTTGTCTTTTTTTTTTTTTGGCTTTCCAGTGTTGGGACCTCTTTCTTTTTTTCTTTTTTGAGACGGAGCCTCATTCTGTCTCCCAGGCTGGAGTGCGTGGGGCAATCTCGGCTCACTGCAAGCTCTGCCTCCTGCGTTCATGACATTCTCCTGCTTCAGCCTCCCCAGCAGCTGGGACTACAGGTGCCAGCCACCACTCCCAGCTAATTTTTTTTTTTTTTTTTTGGTATTTTTAGTAGACAGGGGGTTTCACCGTGTTAGCCAGGATGGTCTCGATCTCCTGACCTCGTGATCTGCCTGCCTCGGCCTCCGAAAGTGCTGGGATTACAGGCCTGAGCCACCGCGTCCGGCCCGAACCTCTTTCTTATATGGAGGAAAGCATGCACTTTGTGAATCTCCATGGGACACTGCATCCTGCATTCCACTAAAGAAGATGCAAAGAATCAGCTACTCCCTTTTCTCTGTTTCCCTGGCAGCTATGCTACAGGCATTGTGGCTGAGGCTTGGCCAGTCAGGTGCTCCCAGTGTTGAATGAGAATCTTAAGTAAGATAAACAAAATGCAGCGATCTTTTAGAATTCACTTTGTGATGATGACACAGAGGGGATGGGAACAGCATCCAGTGTCCAGTGGCAGCAGAGTCTGACAGTGTGTGGGAGCAGCAATTCATACAGTGGCACCCTAACCAGGCAGTTTCTGTGGCATAACCTTGCCCATGGCTCAGTACGCTCTACCTCCCTTAATTCCCACCCATTTTCTCATCTCTACTGTTGATTCTATGAGCTTTCTGATATCCTTCCAATAAATTCCTCCTCTGCTGAAGTTTTCCAGTGTAATTCTTGCAACCAAGAACACTGACTGCTAAAAGTATATATTATCACCCCATTTTCAGCTGACAATTTGGGTCATTGAAAGGCTATATTGTGGGCCAATAGCCACACAGTAAATAGGGCTGAAATTTGAACCCAGATCCGCTTGATGCCAAGCTTGTATTCTAAACCACTACTCTGTTAAGTACCATTAGTTAAAAATAGGAAATACTACAAAGACTAGCTTCCTGTGGTTTTTAGAGAATTATTTCTTAGCTTAAGGACACAAGGAATTTATATAGTAGGTTATCACCAATTGTTGAGGCTACTGCTAGGAAAAACCATGTCGTGCTGATGAGCTCAGGGAGATGCCTGTGCCATCACTTTCAGCACAAAACCACTGCAGAAGTGTTTGCCAGTCATGGTTCTGTCGTTGTTTTTCTGGAGTCTAGACAGGGTGTTGCTTCCTACCTCTTTTCTGCTGGCTGGTGACCTTCCCTTTTTCATGCTTCCTGCTTTCTTCCCCACCTCCTCTAAAATGAGCTTCCCTCGTTGATTCCCACCACAGCCTTTTCCTTCTCTAGGAGAAACCTTAGATAATTATTCCTGCCCCCTCCCAAAATATAATCCTGCTCTTTAAGGAGGGAATTTTTTTTTTTTTTTTTTTCATTCCTCTAGATTGGAAAAAGGCTCCTTCGGTTCATGGTAGAGCCTGACTTTTAAAAGCGTTCTGAGAGGATGTCTCATGGTTAACCCTGGGGAGATGTTTCACTATCTGGCAGCCCTTCTCATCACCGACATTCAGTTGAAATCTCTCTCCTTAATTTTACCCCAATTTAGTCCTTCGACTCAGCCCAGTAATGACTCTGACTGTTGTTTACTCTGTGGACACTTTCCAATGACAATCACGTCTCCTCTCGGTCGCTACTCAGCAGAGCTGGCCATTTGAGAATCTTTTAATCATTTCTTTTTGTACGTCAGTCTCTTTGCCCTCTGAGTCATTTGTGCTCTCCTCTTAACTTCCTTCAGTTTGAGCTCAATTGGAAATATGATTAGCATATAGATTTTTCCTGCTTCTGGCAAGGATTTTTACACTGGAAAAAAGAGGCTATACGTTTTGTAGAAAACTCAAGGTCTGACCCACCAAACTCCACTATTGCCTTCCTGGACCAATATCCTTCTTCAATAGCTATTTTATACAACGTTTTCTTCTGGTAATGAGAAGTTAATTGCAAGGCTTTGATACATTTGGATGGGGTTTGTATTTTGTTATCTTTTGTACTTAACTTCAGGCAATGTTACTTATCTTAAAATTGATTGTAGAATGCCTTAAATGTAGCTGCAGTGGCTTATTGTTCTTTTAATAACCATCACTCTTTTGTAATAGGTATCTCTCTTGTCACAGACAGCTTCTGTGATCCGGAAACTCCTATCTCCTCTGGGATCTAACGTTAATTTTTACAGCTGCCTTGTTATCCAGCAGTATTCTTTGTTTGGCTTTACCACAGCCACCCAGGAGTATTTATCAAGCACTGCACTGTTTAACTGCCTATAAAGATTAGGCCCAGGCTATTTACTTACTGAGTTGGTTAAAATTGGCAATTGGGATAATAGTCTTCCCTTTCCAATGGCTGGTGCAGCTGGCATATTTCCTGCCAGGTTGAAAAATATCAGTGCGTTGTTTAATATGTCTCTTTGAAGAGAAATCTGAAGCCAGGGAAAGCAAATGGAAGCCAGCTCACTGTTGGTAGAGCAATTGCCTCCTAGTTAGTTAACGTTTGATAGTTAAGAGCTTGAATTTGAATTTTTCAAAAGCATTTGCCTGAGTTAACTAGACTTTATTTTTCACTGGTTTGTTTTTTATCAGTGTGTTGTACAGAGTGAATGGCCTCGGACCTTCAATGGCTGTGCACTGCTTTTCAGGACTTTCCCTCAGAGGGAAGCACTGACCCCTATCTCTTTCCCTTTTCTCCACCCTTAGAGCTCAGAGATATCAAGAGGCAAAGCGGGGAAAGGTGGGTGACTAAATCACCAGGAATTCCCTGAGGTATCTGTTCCGTGTTGTTCCCTTGTGACGATGATGGGTGGCCTTCATGTGTCTGATGTTGTCCTATAGTCAGAACCAGGGTTTTCCTCAATTCTCAGGACTAACTGTAACTCTAATCCCTTCTCGTGCTACTGAGAAAGCATAACAGAGTACAAGGGAGTGAAAATGATATTATTTTAGGAAAAAATTAAATTACTTTAGCTCAATTAAAAATGTAGAAACTTTGGAGCTTTATATGTTATAAATGAATTAATTGTGACACCCCTAATTCCTGAACAAGATCCAGGGGTGGACCCAACAAGGATTGGAGCACTGCTGCCCTTCCCATGCCCCCTTGTTAGAATTCCAAGGGTGAAATAGCTCTCCTCTATCAGCTAATTGAGCCAGAAGGGAATATTTAGGAAAAGGAAGGCGAGGTGTGTTCTACTCCCAAAGATGTATGTTACTAGTTTCCTTCCTATAGTGAAGATGACTGGATATTTTTATTTTATAAGGGTTAAAGACTTCAAACATATTCAACATTTTCTGTCTTTTTCTTTTGAGCTTATTCTCTCAGCAATCTTCAGTCATCTATTAAAAAACAATAGTAAAGGGAGAGTAAGATTACTGAGAATGACTTTCCTTTATACATGATATCTGGCTGTGGTTTTTCAGTTGGGAAACAGATTTTCAGCCCTACTGGCAAGGTTTACTAAGTATGCCTTTGACTATTTTCTCCCTGAATTTTATTATGTAAAAAGTTTCTTCATAGGAGAAAGCTTTGCCATGAAGCTGTATTGCAGGTTTTTGTAAACTTGCATGATTAGGGTCAACCAATAAATGTTTGATGAATGAATGAGCCAGTATCTTATGCAATTAATAGTGTTGTTGGCCATCTCATTTTTTATGGAGTGTACTGTTTGTTCAGTCTAACATTGCCAATAATTACTCTTACCCTAGGCCTCCAAGTGAGGGAAAATATGCTCCATGTTCTCCAGATTGAATTCTTATAGCTTAACATGGACACCCTTTTTGACTTTATTATTATTACAAAATAACGTAATTTTCTACTTGTAAGGAAAAATGTACAGTGCAATGTAGGAATAAGTGCCCTAAATTATAGAAATTAGGTTACTTACCCCTGATTATATAGCCAATTAGAACAAAGCTTAACTTCTGTAAGATTAGAGTTGATGACCTTAGGAATTAGAAACAAAAACCAAAAACAGCTTTGCTAAGATGTATGGTAAGCCTTGTTCTTTTGTGGTGATTTAGAATAAGAAGAATTGGCCAAATGCAATGTACCTTGAAGAAGTTTAAGAATATTAATTCACATCAGGTCAAAATCATCACTATTATGAAAGTAATTACAACAACCACTGCTTTTGCTTATTTTCCATTTATGTGATTCAGCAGTACAAGCAAAATGAGGTAAAGTTATAGGTCAAGAACAGTCGTCCTTCTTCAGTTATTTCTGAAGCCTTTTATGATTGTATTATAGCCCAATGTTCACCTTAGACTTGTCTCCTTTCTCAGTTTCATGCATTTCTTGTTGCTTAATTAGTTTTAGAAATCAAGGTCACTCTGGAAAGCTTTCAAATCACAGATTCCTGCTCATAAGTGGATAAATGCGAGTATACTGGGAAAAAATAGATAGTTTCTACTATTTTTTGTCTCCCTGTGATTCTGGTGCTCTAGGGCTCCTTTGGAAAGGGTTATAGCTTATTCCATTAGCAGTGAAGAGTCCTAAAACTATTATACAATGGGTCCCTCTGCCTCAGTTTTATTGAGTTCTAAGCCATTAAGGTGAATCTCTACCACGAGTGACTCATGTAATATATTAATATCTATACTTGCCATTTCCATCCACAGAAGCTCCATAGATAAGTTGTATTCTTCTCAGCTTGTATTGGATCTTTTTTCTTTTTCTCAGACTCTTTTCTCTAAATGTTGATAATCCCTAGTGAATGCCATTACCATACTCATTTAGAATGGGGTAACAACATCAGTGTGTGCTGGGAGAGAGGAGAGCAGTCTTTCATAATCTTCTTCCAATGGGGGAACTACATGGGAGTTAAAGCAGCTTAGAGTCATTAAAGTTCCATTGTAAATAAGATTTGTGCTCTTTGACAGAGATGTTTTTTTTTCCTGCCCACTGCCCAATGGGGTATATTTTCCTCTTGCCTCAATTTTTTCCTTGGAGCAGTGATTCTAAAACAATGCATCACATCAATCAAAATATTCAGTTAAGATACATTCCTTATGATTTTGAGTGAAGATTTTCATTTACTCTCTGTTTCTTTTCTTCCTCTCTCATTCTCCCTCTTATTTTATCTAGCTCTTTCTCTCTCTGCCTTCTATTTTATAGGTTGAACTATGGGATATATTGAAAGTAGTGCATTGAAGTAGGCATTATTCCTGCCATTCGTTCATCTATCCAACAAAAAAAAGTTAAGCATCTAACATATACATATTTTAGATTAACTGATATCTCTTTACAGGTCTGTTGCTGGAATAGCATTTAGGAACTTTATATTTGTTTTTGTTTATTTTATTTTCATTGTTTTGCTATATACCAGATGAGTCATTGTCTCCTTATTGTGGCTGGGGCTGCAATACAGCTTGTCAAGAACAAACTCTGTAGAAAATAGCTTCATTTCATGGCAGCTTTTCCCCAATTTTATTTGTCTCAGGATGCAGTAAAATTGAACAAACACAGCTTATCCTACATTCTGAAGATGGGGCACATTTATCAGGTAAGTCTGTCAGACATTATTACCACACTTTGATAGAGGAATTACCCCTGGTGCAATGCAAAACCAAGGAAGTAAATTAGCAATAAAAAGCTAATATCTTCTTCACTGCTTTGTTTTATTGCTAAATTCCCTGACAGCAATCTCCTTCCAAAATCCTCATTCATCATGTGAAACACAATTTTATTGGCAATATACATAAAGCAAATTACAAAATAACAATTTTAATATTGTGGAAGGTGTTTGACAATTCAATTGTTTTGTGAATTCTACTTTCACTTTTTCTTTACTTTTTAATTAAGTGTATATAATTGCATATCAAAACAGAGTAGAAGACTGTATTTCCTTTTTAAAGCACCTTCGTTATATGTTATTTATATACTCTAAATTAAGCTGGTTGTTATGATGTTATTTTGATACCATGATTGATGAATAAAGGTTGTAGGGACATTTTCAAGCAGTGAATAGCCTAGATATTATAATCTAGCTGTAATAGCACACAAACAATTTTACTTTAGATAAAGCTTCATGCTCAAACTTAAAAATAGCAAAATAGAACCACATAGCCTACATGATTTCTAAGTTTCTTTCTTTCTTTCTTTCTTTCTTTCTTTCTTTCTTTCTTTCTTTCTTTCTTTCTTTCTTTCTTTCTCTCTCTCTCTCTCTCCTTTTTTTCTTTCTTTCTTTCTTGAGACAGAATTTCACTCTTGTTGCCCAGACTGCAGTGCAATGGTGTGATCTCAACTCACTGCAGCCTCTGCCTCCAGGGTTCAAGTGATTGTCCTGCCTTAGCCTCCCAGGCAGCTGGGATTACAGGTGCCTGCCACCATGCCTGGCTAATTTTTGTATTTTTAGTAGAGACGGAATTTCACCATGTTGGCCAGGCTGGTCTTGAACAACTGACCTCAGGTGATCTGCCTGCCTCGGCCTCCCAAAGTACTGGGATTACAGGCGTGAGCCACCATGCCTGGCCTAGGACTTTTCAATAAGTAACCCAAGTACTCAAACCCAAACCTACTTTGTGAGCCCCTACATGTTGACTCTGGATCCTACATGTTGACTCTGGATTAATATTTCATACCATGAGTATTTTGTTCAATGGCTTTAAGAAGAAAATCAGTCCTGATTTTCATCTGCGTTTCCTCTATGATTACAAATAACACCTCATTTCACCCTAAAAAATTATCTGGTTTGCACAATAGATTATATGGCTACCCTACCTAAGAAGCACTTTGCTAGACTATACGCTGCTGGAGGACAGGGTTTCATTAAATACCAAACTCTTTCATTTACATTTTGCTTTGCAAGTTATGAAGCAATTTCATGTTTATTATCATATTTCACACAATTATAAGAAGGCCTAGAGGGACTGAATATTTGTCCAATTTCAAATGGGAAAGAAAGACTGTAGCAGTCGTTTTTTGATGACTAACCAGTCTTTTTTCCCTAGTTGCATATACTTTTTAGTCTAATGCAAAAACTCACTCTTGTTGGTACTCAACAAACATTTATTGAAATAAATCTAGAGAGAATGTTGCGCCCTCAGAGCAAAAGACCAAGCTCCTGACGTTGTCGGAAACAGTTTATCCTAGTTTGGGAGAAGAGACACACGAAGTATGATATGAGGGAAGATTGGGGATTTTGCTGTTCTAACATTTTTCTTTACTCCAACAAGAAAGATCCTTTGATTTTCTTACCAAAGGAATTTCACTCATCTGATGTTTTAGCTTACTTGGAGGAAGTTTACTCGGGGTTGATGGAAATAGAAAAGAATTTTTTATTTTTTATTTTATTTTATTTTATTTTATTTTATTTTATTTTTTTTTTTGAGGCGGAGTCTCGCTCTGTCGCCCAGGCTGGAGTGCAGTGGCCAGATCTCAGCTCACTGCAAGCTCCGCCTCCTGGGTTTACGCCATTCTCCTGCCTCAGCCTCCCGAGTAGCTGGGACTACAAGCGCCCGCCACCTCGCCCGGCTAGTTTTTTTTTTTGTATTTTTAGTAGAGACGGGGTTTCACCGTGTTAGCCAGGATGGTCTTGATCTCCTGACCTCGTGATCCGCCCGTCTCGGCCTCCCAAAGTGCTGGGATTACAGGCTTGAGCCACCGCGCCCGGCGAAAAGAATTTTTTAAAACAGAGAGAATAATTCCTCAAAGAGCTTAGCATCTTGGCCAGCGGCTTAGCTCTGGTAGCAGATAGTGCAATGTGTACTGCTTTGCTCTATAGCGGAAATATTCACCAACATTTTTAGAAACTGCCACTGAAGCTGCAGCTCATTTTCTCTGTAGACTTTCTCCCTGGCCATTTTAAACTGTCACTGCCTCAACCCCATAGGCGATTTTCTGGCAGACGACTGATGTCTGAGGAATGTAGAAACAAGGTCATTAGCTTTCCTCCAGTTAAGTCCTTCCTGTCGTTCACAATAAAAGAACCTCAACTCCAGGCCCTTTTTCAAGCAGAGGCATTTATTATCCAGATGAATTGCCCCAAAGATTGTTTTATTTTAAACATTTCAATGACTGACTCTGCATAGTTGTTTAATACTTGTTTGAGCTCCTTTGTTTCTTTTTTTTTTGTTTTTTTTTTGTTTTTTTGTTTGTTTGTTTTTTTTGATAAATCCTTGTCTTCTGACTGAAGGCAGTTTGGAGAATGTACGTGTTTCTGACCCCAACCATTTGCTAGTGGGTAGACATTAATGAGAAGTGGCTCCTTGCTTCAAATGCAGTATTTCTTTTGTGAGATTATTTCTTTGACATCTCAGTCACTCTGACACTTCCCTGCTGCTTCCTCTAGGACATTAAAAAAAATTGTCTTAAGCAATAAAGCATGACTGTTTCTTTCTCTCTTCCAACCCCACCCGTACACACTTTACCACCTCCTTTCATCCATTCTTTACTTGAATAGGTAGTGTTAGACAGGCCCTCAATACCCCCTTTATCTTTAACAAAAATTGAAAGTCCTGATCATATAATTTTATCCTTTGGATTTGAGTTGCACTGTCTAGGTTTTGACCCTAATAGGATATTTTGCGTCTACTGCATTTTTTTTCACCATAAAATCTGAACACATGGCTTGGTTTATCAGTGCAAAACCACACTATAAATTCCATAACAATTTTTTGGGTGGTAGAGATTTGAATAGCAAACATTGGTAAAGTGAAACACCCTTTCCCATACATTCTCTTTCACGTGTCCTTAGTATACACAAAAATAACAGAAAAATATTTGGAAAAAATAGTGTGGAGGATTTACTCTGTGTGCCATTAGAGGCTGAAATTTAAATAAACTGAAAAGAAAAAAATTAAATTAACTTTTATTTCAGAAGACAGAGGATGAGGTAGAAATGACCTTTAAAGAAGGTCTTAGTGTTTATTTTCAATGAAAAGAAAGTTACAAATCTGAGAGAACCACGGTTAAAACACAGCAGAAATTCTAAGCTTTTCCTTACCTTCTGTAACTTTTTTCTAACAAAGTTAGTGAACTGAGTTGAGCATAGTGAGATATTGTTACGCTTAAAAGACTTTTAATTAAACTTGTAGTATTTTTTCAAAGATGGGGGGAACCATAGCTCAACTGTATTTACACAATGTATTTGAAATGATGTTGGCTGGTTATTTGCCATCAGAAATTAATGTTTCCTTTCCCAAGACAAAACTTGAGAAAAAGCATGGTTTAGGGGCAGAAGGACTAATACACTGAAAAACAATGTTGAGTAAATCAGTTCACCATGCTATGCCTTCTTTTGATTTTCACTTCTATTCTACAGTAGAATGAAGTTCACTAAGGACGTAGAGAAAGGGACAATAATATCAAATTATTAATGTGAGACTCAATACCAGGCACTTAAAGTAGGGGTCTTGATGTATTTGTTATACTTTCATTGAGAAATTTAAGTGACTGAAAAGATATTTACTATGATACCATAATACTGCCTATTTTTGGTCTTCAAATTCTGTGATCCTGCTTTAAATAATTTATGGGAGAAACTTTCTTCCAGTTATAAATATGTATTGGATTAAATTAACACTTGTTTGAATTTCGAGTGTGTTGGGGCTTTATTATCATTTCCAATACATGCCTCTTAAACATAACTAATGCTTTCTAAACAGATGCAACATTAACAAAATTATCTTTAAGAAGATATTTTCAAAGTGGTGAGACCATTGGTCTGGACCAATAGCTTTCAAAACGTGGACTCCAGACCATCAGCATCATCTAGCAACATGTTGGAAATGTAAATTCTTGAGCCTCATTTCAATCACTAAGGGGTGGCCCAGTATTCTGTGTTTTAACATTACCTCCAGGTGTTTAAACACTAAGGTTTAATAATCATTGACCTGATAAAAGCCAGAGAATTCTTGAAATAAAATGTTCTTAGGCATGTTTCTCTCAATGCAAATTTATAATAGCTTCGGATTACAACTGATCATTCCTCCAGACATCTGCAGTGTTTACTTGTGAGCAACCATGTCAGATAATTAACTTGGATTTGCTAGTGGTAGGATATTAGGAACTGGGGCACAAAGCAATTATTTATCTCTTTGATAATAGAATTTTCTGTATCTAGTGGCCTAACCCAGAAATTCTGATACAATAGATTTGAGGTAAGACCTGCTGCTATATTCTAAATGTTTGTGTCACTACCCCCCAAATTTATATATTGAAATCCTGACCTCCACGGTGATGGTATTAGGAGGGAGACCTTTTAGGAAGTGATGAGGTCATGAAGGCAGAGATTTCATAATTGGGATTAGTTCTCTTATGAAAGAGGCCCCTGAGAGCTCCCTTGCCCCCTCACTATGTGAGGCCGCGGTGAGAAGACGTGATCTTTAAATCAGAAACTGGGGCCTCAGCAGGCACTGAATCTGCCTGCTCCTCCATCTCGGACTTCTCAGTCTCCAGAACTGTAAGAAATACATTCCTATTATCTCTAAGTTACCCAGTGTATGACATTTTGTTATAGCAGCCCAAACAGACCAAAAGGCCTAGTAATACTTGTACCCTCAAAAGAGAAAAACTGCCGGAGAGAATTCACGTCAGTGCAGACAGAGAGTCTCACATGGCTAAGAAATGTGCCTGACAACTTTTCAGAAATAAGACTATTAAAAGAAGGTCAGCTTGGAGTCTTACTGCGAAGTGAGCACAAATTCTTTGCTTAATGACTGTTTTCCTCTCCCTGAGGACTGAACTCATTGATAATTACCAAGAAGACAGTATTTGATTTTAGATTTGTCATCTAGAGCTATGCAAATAGCTTTAATTGATCACTTCTTTTCTTAAAAGTACCTTGGAAATCTCATTAAGAAGGACTAATCCTGGATTCAGTTCTTACTTTAATAAGCTTGTGGGAAAATCAACAAAAACACACAGGTACAGAGAAGAACAAACATAATTAAGCGGTTAAAAACAGAAGTCTCCAAGGAATGAGTGATTTTACTATTTTGAGGCACCTCCATACAACTCATATTGGCTTTGCTCTGGGTGAATGACCCTGTAGTGAGGTATAAAGTACCATTGAGAATGGAAGGAGCACAGGCCTACATATTAGAAGGCCTGAATCTAGCTAGTCCTGATTCTGCTGTTAACTTGCTAGCCCCTTGCAAGCCCCTTCACTCTGAGTCCTTCAGTTTTTTCATAAGGATTATAATATTATCGACAGCAGAGGTTTTTATAAGTGTGGAGTGAGACAATACACATAAAATTGCTTTGAAAAACAAAAGTAGTAATTCAAATAGAATGTCCATCCATCATCCATCTATGTATCTATCTATCTATGTATCTATCTAGGTATCTATGTATCTATCTATGTATCTATCTATCTATCTATCTATCTATCTATCTATCTATCTATCTATCTATCATCTATCATCTATCTATCTATACCTGACCATAATATTGAGAATTAATAATGTGGTTAATAGGCCATGTTGGAGATCCACTGTTCTGAGCTTGGAAAAATATAAAATGACTGCATTGATTTCAAATAAATTTTTTAAATTATGAAAAAATCATTTAAATTAGACTCATTCAGCAAAGGGATTTAGGTGGATATATAACTCTTGATTACAAAGCTTTCATTAAGTAACTTGTAAAGACCCATGTGAATGCAATACACAGTCATCAAGAAGCTGATTTTGGTCTGGTCCTGTTTGAAGGGAAGGAATAAGTCGAGTTGATTTCTTGTAGACTGTAAGCCTTAATAAGCAAAATATGTTTTCTTTTCCTACAGGAATAAGAAACAGGCACGTGGACTATAAATAGGGTGAGTATTTAATTTGTTATTAAAATTAGGACACTTTTAAGAGTAAAAGGGGGCCAGGCGTGGTGGTGCACACCTGTAATCCCAGCACTTTGGGAAGCCAAGGCGAGAAGATCACTTGAGCCCTGGAGTTTGAGGTTACAGTGAACTAACATTGCACCACTACACTCCAGCCTGGAAGACAGAGCAAGACCGTGTTTCTAAAAAATAAAAACAGGCTGGCATGCAGTGACTCAGGTCTGTAATCCCAGCACTTTAGGAAGCCGAGGTAGGTGGATCACTTGGGGTCAGGAGTTTGAGACCAGCCTAGCCAACATGGTGAGACCGCCCCCACCACCCCCCCGCCGTCTCTACTAAAAATGCAAAAATTAGTGAAGCCTGGTGGCACATGCCTGTAATTCCAGCTACTCGGGAGGCTGAGGCACAAGAATTGCTTGAACCTGGGAGGCAGAGGCTATAATCAGCCAAGATCGCACCACTGTGCTCCAGCCTGCTTGATAAAGCCAGACTCCCTCTCAAAAATTATAAAAGTAAAAATAAAAATTAAAAGAAAAACAGTAAAAGGGACATTATTAATAATCACACAGGACAACAAGCATAGGCATAAAGTAATATAGGTAAACCAGCATCTAAGCTGTTTAGTTATGAATAGCCCTCTCAAGGTGAGTAAAGTCAGAATAAACTCATCGGCAAAAAGATTCTGAAATATAACCAGCCTTTCTGTACTGAGGTCAGTTGGATCACCACGTTGGAACGAGCAAAGAAGGACAGCAGAGGCCGGCGGAAAGCCTAGGAAGCTATTGTGCCTCAGGCAGAAGCAGGCAACTTCAGGCAACAGGGATGGAAGAAATGTTTCCAGGTTTCTCTGAAGTGAAGCATCAAACGTGTGCCTGAGCTGTTGTCTGCCGAGAGGCTGCAGTACCAGACACACCAGTCTGGTATGTCAAGCTCAGAGATGAGTGACTATGAATAAAAGCTTCAGGTCAATGTCAAGTCTACCAAATAGAGTTGCAAACAGCTCCCAGTTCTGCAAGCAAAGGCTATAGACATAAATCAAAGAGCAATCTTCCAATGTTGGCAGTGCAGGAAAGACTGGCCACTCGTCACGCTTCAGTGTCCTCAGCCACCGTTTCACACATGGAGAGTAATTACAGTTGGTGGTGTCATCTGAGAGGAATGATGGCAGGAGCAGGACTGGTCGATGAGGTGAAGGGAGAGAATGAAGTGTGCCCCATATTGAGAGATATAATTTACTTATCTCCATTTATGTGTACTCCCAGAATCATAGGGAATCACTTAAAAATATTTTCCCTTTGAGGCATTCTTTCTCATGATTTATAAGAAATGCCTTATTTCCAGCATATCTCCAGCGTGTGTTTATGGAATCGCATTGCAGCCACATAATCCTGCCAGGGTAACAAGCCTAAAGACATTTTACTAAATGAGTTTTTAGGGATAAATCAATGTTCACAATGTCATATTGTTAGGATGATTCTAAATTCTGAAAAAATGTAACCTAGCACTCTTCCTCAGGGGAAGGTCAGGAGAACTGCCTAGTTCTGGGGCAGATTCTGCAGTAAGACAAGAAGTCAAAGGCACAGCTGGCATAGCCTTATCATCAACTTTCTTCTAAGTCCTTAGATGTGTGATATCCTGGGCCAGGAATGTCCCACAGTGGCAGGTGGGGCCCTTTATGACTGTGGGATTGCCAGCTTTGTAATCAAAGTGTATTGAATTTCTTTTCTTTTCTTTTTTTTTTAAGACAGGATCTCACTTTGTTGCCTAGGCTGGAGTGCAGTGGTGTGATCATGGCTCACTGCAGCCTCGACCTCTTGGGCTCAAGTGATCCTCCCGCCTCAGCCTCCCCAGTAGCTGCGATTACAGGCATATGCTATGACACCCAGCTAATTTTTAAAAATGTTTTATAGAGACGAGATCTCATTATGTTGTCCAGGCTGGTCTTGAACTCCTGGGCTCAAGTGATCCTCCCGCCTTGGCTTCCCACAGTGCTGGGATTATAGGTGTGAGCCACTGTGCCTGGGGCACTAACTCTTTTGATGGGTCAGCCATAAACTTCATAGAGCTTATTTTTCCAAGAAAACATTCTTTTCTCACTATTTCCTTATGGAGATAGTTATAAAAAGATTGAAATAAAAGTTTTTCATCTGAGAGGAAGAAGCATAAAATAATAGTAAGTATTTCCTTATTTATATTTGTCTATCTTCTTTTAAAACATTGCTCCTAAAGGAAATGATGTCAAGTGTTGGCATGGGTTTCATGTTTTCCAAGAAACATGAGAAGAACGGGCCTAACACACTCTTTCATTGCTTGTAAGTCCATTTTCATTTTCTGTTATTCATTTATTGTATAAAGTTTTAGGATATCAATTAGTACAGCAATTCTGGAACTTGCATTACTCCCTGAGGCTTCTGATGTAGTGAATACTTTTAAAAACAGTTATCTGATCATATTAATGTTTTTAAGTAAATACCAGTAGACATAGAAGCCAGTACATTGCTATTGGCAGGGTATTAATCCAGCCTTGAAAAAAGTGTATGTAAGTCCTACATTTAGTTCATGATTGCTTTAAAGCAGAGCTTTTTCTTTGTAAGTACATAAAAAAAATTTTAAAAATTAATTATTCTGGCAAAACCACGTCTTATGATGGAGAAGTAGCAATTTCCAAGGCCAGATTATGATTTTTCCTCCCATTCTGATAAAAGGGTAGGTCAGTACTCTACTGTCCAATTTATTTTCATTTATTATTATTATTATTTTGAGACAGAGTCTTGCTCTGTCACCAGGCTGGAGTGCAGTGGCACGATCTCGGCTCACTGCAACCTCTGCCTCCTGGGCTCAAATGATTCTCCTGCCTCAGCCTCCCGAGTAGCTGGGACTACAGGCACCCGCCACCTCGCCCGGCTAGTTTTTTGTATTTTTTTCGTAGAGACGGGGTTTCACTGTGTTAGCCAGGATGGTCTCGATCTCCTGACCTTGTGATCCACCCGTCTTGGCCTCCCAAAGTGCTGGCATTTAATTTTTGTATTTTTAGTAGAGACGGGGTTTCACCATGTTGGCCAGGATGACCTCGATCTCTTGACCTTGTGATCTGCCCGCCTCGGCCTCCCAAAGTGCTGAGATTACAGGTGTGACCCACGTGCCTGGCCTACTGTCCAATTTTCAAATCATGTTATTTCCAGGAAAGAGAGTGTTTCTGAGGATTGTTCAGTCCCCTTTGTTAAATAAACATACCAACAAACGTAGTTTTCTGCTTTTCAGAATGGTAGTAGTGGTGCTTCAGGTAAACAGTGTTAACCTTCAGTGGAGTGGAAATGCCTTCTCAGATGTGCTTATTGGCAATGTTGTGTCCTTTGGCTTAAGGGTAGATTCTCGAGGCTTCATTTCATTCTATTTGTTTCCTATTTGCACACATTTAACAGTTGCTTGACAACTGTTTGGAGTTTTAATTTTGGTCTTAATGTCTCAAGTGTTCCTTAATTTAAAAAATTAATTTTTTATATTACATTTAAACAATTTAATTTAATTTTTTAAAACTTTTATTTTAAGTTCAGGAGTGAATGTGCAGGTTTGTTGTATCAGTAAACTTGTGTCATGGCGATTGCTTGTACAGATTATTTCATCACCCAGGTATTAAGCCCAGTACCCGTAAGTTATTTTTCTTGATCCTCTCCCTCTTCTCACCCTCCACCCTTGAATATGCCCCAAAATATTACATTATTTTATTCAGAGATCAAGAGACCAATCTTGGTTGACCTCTGTGTATCACACCAAAACAATGCAATATATTCAGGATTTCTCAAAGGACAGAGCCAAACATGTTATGGCTAGCTTTCCATGATTATAGCATCCTACAAGATCATTGCAAATCTGAACTTTGCAGGGTGCAGAACCCAGGGTTGTCTCTTTCATAGAATTGTAAATAGCAGTCAGCTGTTTAATGACATAATGTGAATTTTTATTGGCTCATCTAATTCTACAACAAGATTGCTCTGTGAACACTTGAGATAAATCTTCATTCATTCTCTGGAATTGTTCAACACACAGGTTAATTTCTCACTATTGATTTTCTCCAGTATGCATCTTGAATGCTTCAAGATCTCTTGATCTATACAAAATATCTCTGTGACAGAAGGTTAAAAAAATAGCTCTTCAAATTTATGACGAACCCACAGCCAACATCATACTCAATGGGCAAAAGTTGGAAGCATTTCCTTTGAAAACTGGCACAAGACAAGGATGCTCTCTCACCACTCCTATTCAACAAATTATTGGAAGTTCTGGCCAGGGCAATCAGGCAAGAGAAATAAATAAAGGGTATTCAAATAGGAAGACAGGGAGCCAAATTATCTCTGTTTGCAGATGAAATGATTGTATGTTTAGAAAACTCCATTGTCTCAGCTCAAAAACTCCTTAAGCTGATAAGCAACTTCAGCAAAGTCTCAGGACACAAAATCAGTGTGCAAAAATCACAAACATTCCTATACACCAATAATAGACAGAGAACCAAACCGTGAGTGAACTCCCATTCACAATTACTACAAAGAGAATAAAATATCTAGGACTACAACTTACAAAGGGACATGAAGGACCTCTTCAAGGAGAAGTACAAACCACTGCTCAAGGAAATAAGAGAGGATGCAAACAAATAGAAAAACATTCCATGCTCATGGATAGGAAGAATCAATATCATGAAAATGGCCATACTGCCCAAAGTAATTTATAGATTCAATGCTATTCCCATCAAGCTACCATTGACTTTCTTCACAGAATTAGAAAAAAACCACTTTGAATTTCACATGGAACCAAAAAAGAGCCCATAGAGCCAAGGCAATCCTAAGCAAAAAGAACAAAGCTGGAGGCATCATGCTACCTGACTTCAAACTATACTACAAGGCTACAATAACCAAAACAGCATGGTACTGGTACCAAAACAGATATAGAGACCAATGGAAGGGAACAGAGACCTCAGAAATAACACCACACATCTACAACCATCTGATCTTTGACAAACCTGACAAAAACAAGCAATGGAGAAAGGATTCCCTATTTAATAAATGGTGTTGGGAAAACTGGGTAGCCATATGCAGAAAACTGAAACTGGACTCCTTCATTACACCTTATACAAAAATTAACTCAAGATGTATTAAAAACTTAAGCATAAGACCTAAAACCATAAAAACCCTAGAAGAAAACCTAGGCAATACCATTCAGGACATAGGCATCTGCAAAGACTTCATGACTAAAACACCAAAAGCAATGGCAACAAAAGCCAAAATTGACAAATGGGATCTAATTAAACTAAAGAGCTTCTCCACAGCAAAAGGAACTATCATCAGAGTGAACAGGCAACCTACAGAATGGGAGAACGTTTTTGCAATTTATCTATCTAACAAAGAGCTAATATCCAGAATCTACAAAGAACTTAAACAAATTTACAACAAAAAAAGACCCGCTCAAAGACTGGGCAAAGGATATGAACAGACACTTCTCAAAAGAAGACATTTATGCGGCCAAAAAACATATGAAAAAAAACTCATCATCATTGGTCATTAGAGAAATGCAAATCAAAACCACAATGCTATACCATCTCACGTCAGTTAGAATGGCGATCATTAAAAAGTCAGGAAACAACAGATGCTGGAGAGGATGCGGAGAAACAGAAACACTTTTACACTGTTGGTCGGAGTGTAAAGTAGTTCAACCATTGTAGAAGACAGTCTGGCGATTCCTCAAGGATCTAGAATCAGAAATACCATTTGACCCAGCAATCCCATTACTGGGTCTATACCGAAAGGATTAGAAATCATTCTACTATAAAGACACATGCACACATATGTTTATTGCAGCACCGTTCACAATAACAAAGACTTGGAACCAATCCAAATGCCCATCAATGATAGACTGGATAAAGAAAATGTGGTATATATATACCATGGAATACTATGCAGCCATAAAAATGGATGAGTTCATGTCTTTTGCAGGGACATGGATGAAGCTGGAAACCACCATTCTCAGCAAACTAACACAGGAACAGAAAACCAAACACCACATATTCACACTCATAAGTGGGAACTGAACAACAAGAACACATGGACACAGGGAGGGGAACATCAAACACTGGGGGAACATCACACACTGGGGCCTGTCAGGGGGTAGGGGACCAGGGGAAGGATAGCATTAGGAGAAATACCTAATGTAGATGAGGGTTTGATGGGTGCAGCAAACCACCATGGCATGTGTATACTTATGTAACAAACCTGCACATTCTCCACATGTATCCCAGAACTTAAAGTATAATTAAAAAAAAAAAAAAAAAAGAAAAAGAAAAAAGTAGCTCTTCAAAAGAATGCTTGAAAAATCAGTAAAGATAATGAAATAACTCTTCCCCAACTATTGGCCTGGTAGTTTAACTAGACATTTTCATTAGGTTTCAGGGAGATAACAAAATCATGAACATGTACAAGAAGAGGCTTCATGTACTGTATTACAGTTTCTGAATGTGGATATTACTTTAGTGGGCATCCCCAGGGAGGCATAGTTTTCTCATCTAGTGATTGAAAATCTCAAGTTAAATCACAGTAAAATCCAGAACCAGCTTTGGTAACGGAGTGAGGCAACACAGCACAAGATAAAAAACACAGGAATACGGCCCAGAAGACATCAACCTGGCCAGGAGTTGGGCCTTTCTGGGCTTTTATTATTCATCTGAAGAAGCAAAGGGATTGGATCCTAGGAGTCTTCCCAGTTCTAAAATTTAATGCTCTAGATCCAAGATGTTATATAAATTTTTATTAACAGGAAAACCAACTTCAAACAAAAAACAAAAAGAAAGCAAAGTTAAAACACTTTTATACTGAAAAAAGTTAAGAGATGTGTCATAAACATGATTCTTTTTTCTCGAGAACCACCTTGATACCTGTATATTCTTCCCCTATCTTGATATTATTGAACAGTAAAAAATTGTTTTAAGGATTAATTGTTCCATTTAGTTTTCAGAGCATTCCTTTCTTCATCCCTGAAATATTGTCTGATTAACAGAAAATGGTGTCAGAAACACTTTATTAATGGTAACTCCTTTTATGAGCTTCCAAATAAAAGAACGTCATTAATATCAACACTACAAAAGAACAACAACGAGAAAAAAATAAAAAACAAAAGCAAAACCCAAATAAACAAACGAACAAATGAAACCACTTGTATGCTCCCACCACTGATTAAACAGAATTGAAGTGAACCAAGCCATTTTCACATATCACTTGGAGTGTAGATTTATTTGGGTTTAAGAATCTCCTAAACTAATTACATCAACCTCACTCCATTTCCTTGCTTAATAAAAATTATGACTGGACAAATATCAGACTTTTAAGGTTTTAAAAATAATAGAAAAGTAAAAATAGATTTCCCAGGGAAGTCCCTCTCCTAAATCTTATATGGTTTTGCTGCTTCTGTGAGATTTTTCTTTGGAGTAACTTGAGAGCACAGATTTTTGTTTTTGTTTTTGTTTTTAACTGGATTCATAGAAGGGCACTGAATTAGAAATCCAGTGGATTCAAGGAGGTGAACTCCCACAAACAATAAAAAACCTTTGCTCTGAAAAAACAAAAAGGCAAATGTAAACGAAAGAATGGGAACACTGGATGTCCATTTCATTATGTAATTGAAGTCTTACATTAGATATTGCACCCTCACTTAAAAAAAAAACAAAAAAACAGAATAGTATGAGCACTCTGAAATCATCTGCAGCACTTTTAAGGGTTAAACCTGCTTAACCCATTCTTAGTCAGAGAATGGCACCAAAGAGTACAGCTCACCCTTTAAGCGTGGCTAGTTCTAAACCTGTGATATCCTCAGGTTGTCAGAGCAGTCATGCACTCCGTTTTCACCCCCCTCCCACCCAGTTAATAGGATCCATTCATAGCTACTCACTACTGCAGGATTTGACCTGAGAAATGCTAGGATTTATTAGCTCAGCAGTTGTTTTGAAAAGTCCCTAAATTATCTTTGCCCTTGGCCAGCAAGGGAACTGCTAGTCTCAAGTTCTCAGAAGCAGCTGGTGAGATTCTCAGCCAAGTTCTTCAGATGCAGGAAGTTCTTCAAAACAACCTACTTTGACATGGCATTTACAAATCTTTAAACCAGCCTTCCTGGATCGAGGAAATGTTATTCCTGACTCCTTCGACCCAGATGCTGGCTAAAATTTCATTTATAATCTGTAGGTAATCACTCTTTCTTCCTTCCTTCTTTCTAGGAGCTGGCATGGTGGTTAAATTTTTCTAAAACAGTCATATTAATGTGTTCAAAAATCCACTGCTGAGTCTCAGAGAGAGGGTCACATCTGGCCATGAAAATCTTCTTCTCTGCGGGGTTGCAATCCATGCAGCTGTTGCTCACAGGATGGAATAATGTTCTGTCCTGGAGGAGTCAGGAAGAAAAGAAAAGACTGTTGTAATACGTGGTGAATGGTTACAACCCAAAATATACAGAAGTAAGATATTTCTGTTTATATTTCAGTATATATTCATTGTGTAAATAGAACAGCTCCCAAATCAAACAATAGCAGGTGGAGTTGCCAATATGGAATGTGGATTTGTAGGCTCTATTGGCACTATGTAGAGCCTACAAGCAGGTTCAACTAGAGACAATAAATGTATTCATTCATTCATTCATTCAATCGGTCATTCACTTTTTTAAAAAAAGCAATCCATTCATTTTCTGCTCTGTGGTGAGCTTTTTGCTATCTGCTTGGATTTTGAAGATAATAAGCTTATGGGGTTGCTTGTCAAGTAGCCAATAATGTAGCTATCTGGGGAGAAACACATACACAATAAATTATATTTTAGTGCACAGTAAATAATACCCCCTGCTCACACGCACACACAGTGACTAGAAGAGTCATAATTCCCTCACATTGAACCTCTAATGGGAAAGAGAAATACAAAAGAAAACAAAAAGCAGTCAAAAGTGCTGGGTTCTCAGCTGCCTTTTTCAGAAGATGAATATGAGTTTGGGGACAGGGGGCACACAGGCAATAACTGGATGTACAAATTCAAATTTGCTAGCTCTTGAGCTTCAGTCTCCTCTCAATCCCTTTATTGATATAATGCAGGTGTTCCAGTGCTGCCATTCTCATTGCTTTCTGCAAAATGGAGGAGGCAACATTCATTTAAAAAAAGCCCCCAGGTACGTGATGCAGGTAACAGCCCAGTGAATGAAGAGATACACGGGGACAGAAAGTTTAAGTAGTGAGCAAGCTCATTATCTGAACAAGCTCTGTTAACACACACCCCCTTTTAATTGTGTAAGTGGGGATAAGGTAATGCTAAAAAAAAAAAGATTTTTCCTCATTAGTAATGAATTTTATCTCTAATGTGGTCTATAATGCCAATAATACAAGAAAACATCCCCAAATCACTGCTCACATTTTAGGATCAAGTAATGTTTTACTTAGTTTAGGAAAGGTTTACAGGCTCTGGTTACCTTTATCTGAGGAATACTAAACTTGCAATGCTTTTAGAATTAGGAGTTTCTCAGGCACCCTTTGTAAACATTTCTGGGTTGCTCCTGGATTTTAAGACTCCATCAACCAATATTTAATGTCGTTTTAGGATCCGGATGTTTGCATAGTTAAGCACTGCATGAAGGAAGAAAGAATAAGGAAGGAGAAAGGCAACCTGCAGGCAATTTGGTTTGCCTGTTTCTATTTTCAGTGTAAACAAAGAGCTGTGCCTAATACAAAGGCTTGCTATTCTCTTCTGCTCTCTTTATGAGTTTCCTGAGTTTATTGTGGATTTTACTCTCCTTACACAAAGAGGGCTCCTGAGATCTCCTTGCCATTTTCTCTCCCTCCTGCTTCATTAATTCCACCGACGTCCGACCCCAGGGAAAGACTGAGAAACTCTCTCCTCCGGGGTGGAGGAAGCAGCTTTCGGGAGGAAGGAGAATGTAAGCTGCAGCTCACTCCACCAGCCCTTCTTTTCTGGGGCTCCTAGATATTTGCTGTCCCAGATGCCCTCTCCCAGCCGCCACTGTGGCTCCTCGGGCAGCAGTCTCCTTCATTATCTTCTCTCTACTTCTCCAGAATGTCTCATGCTCATTCTCCCAGCCCCAGCCACTAGTGAAGCTACATGGATATGTATTATAATATACAATTATAATATATCCATGCATTATATAATACGTATAATATGTGTATTATAATATATGTGGATATAATATATTTAAGTCAGTTTTTCAAAGAGCACTCTTAAGCTGTTATAGTCATGAAAATTCTAGGTGACCTGCTACATTCTAATTCACTTTGTTCTATACACATGCACTTCTTGCCCCTTCTTCACCATCTGTATTTTTTTCTGTTGTTACCTTTATCAATAGCTCATGTGGGGCTGGGCATCGTGGCTAACACCTGTGGTCCCAGCACTTTGGGAGGCCATGGTGGGCAGATCACTGGAGGCCAGGAATTCGAGACCAGCCTGGCCAACATGGTGAAACCCCGTTTCTAATAAAAATATAAAAATTAGCCGGGCGTGGTGGTACACGTCTCTAAATCCAGCTACATGGGAAGCAGAGGCAGGAGAATTGCTTGAACCTAGGGAGGCGGAGGTTGCAGGGAACTGAGATCAGGCCACTGCACTCCAGCTTGGGAAACAGAGCAAGACTCTGTCTCAAAACAAACAAATGAAACAAAAATAAAAACAAAAACAAAAGGAAAAGAAAAAAGAAAAGCTCTTGTGGGCTCTCCAGATGAGCACAATTTCCCCCTCAAAACACACGTCTCCGTGAATGTTAAGAAATGAGAAAAGGAGTAGGACATGTTTCTATTCTCTTTTCTTCCCTAGCTTGTGTACCTCAGCATGCATGCAAATGCCAAACCCGACTTTCTGAACATTTTATTTTTTCAAACATTATTTTCTGAGCCATCAACTGGTCATATTTTTCCAAATCCCATATTGGAACACATCCTCTGACAAATACAGGTGTATTCCTGGGGTGAACCCAGTCGAGTATGCAAATATACCGCTACCGCGAACCGTCCAGAATATGTTTTCTGTTATTGTACTTCATGTTCTCATAAAAGTTGAAAAATTGGATTCCCTTCATCTGTCTATGTCTGAGAAGCTTCATCAGTAAAATGCGGGGGCGGGGGGGATTAGATAAATCTCTGGAGCCTCTCCTAGTCATAAAATTGAATGAGCATTTTACTCCAAAGGTCACTAGTGACAGAGACAAATGACAGGGTGTCAAACTAGAGACCATCCACAGTGATCGGTAGATCCACAGACTGACTGTTCCTGGTTGGAGACAGAGCTCTGCTCGCCCTTGTCTTGGGAGTGCCCAGCAAGTCCCGGAAGTGAAGCTTCTCGAAGCGCCCTTGCCTTGCCCATAGCTAGCATTTTCCACTTTTGACCTCGGGGGCTAGCTACATCATTGCCATCTTTAAGTTTCTACTCAACTGAGCTTGTGAATCACTAAATGTCTTTCCTGGTGCTTTTCCTGGTTGGAATTAAGTCAGTGGATCGAGTAATTATTTTTTGAATGTGGTCTTTGGTTCTATGACAGCCTTTCCCTCCTCTGCCCTTCACCTCAGTGGTCACAGCAGTGATGCTGGAACAGAATTGAACACAGTTTTTTCTGTGGAATAGACTTCTGAGTGTTTCGGTAAGTCTGCTGCTCTAAAACAACCCTCCCTAAAGGACGATAGATGTTCTTTCTGTGCTTTTAACTAGATTGTTCTCTGTCCAGTCCTGGGGCATGGCACGGCCTGTGCTCTGGCTATTCACAGTGTAATCCAGCAGTGCATTTCCCTTTATTACTTCCACTTTTCCTGGATGCCTGCTCCATCTATTTTTGTGTTTTTCTGTTTGTTTGGGTTTTGTTTTGTTTTGTTTTGCCTGAGAAAATGAGAAATCCTTGAGAGGAAATGCGAAAGTTTGAATCCAGAACTACTTCCTAATCAGTGCTCAATGCCAGTCGATCAGTGCACCCTGGCAACTGTAGGTGCGCCTTTCCAGGTAGCTCACTGGAAGGGGCACTTCTTTATAGCAGGCCCGTGGACTTGATTGACGTGTGTGTGACACTCTGTGGCACTCACGGGTTTGTGCTAGACTTTATTAGGTTCCATAGTCCTGTAGGCTCTGAACTCTAAGAATGTGTGAGTTACAGAAAATATTCCACGATGGTCATAAAAGAACCAAATGCTAAAGATGCAAAGATAGTAAAATAGGTATATGAGTCCATTATGTATAGGAAGGTGATTCCAAGAACGAAACTGTCACACGGTGGGCAGAGACAACATGGTGCTGGGGAAACACGGACAACATGGTGCTGGGGAAACACGGGCAACATGGTGCTGGGGAAACGCGGGCAACATGGTGCTTGGATTTGTGGCGTAGGGGATTTATCAGATTTTAGTCCTGCTGTGTAATCTTGGACAACTTGTTTAATTTTCTGAACCTCAGGTTACTTATCTGTAACATGTAAATGACAGTACGCCTCACATATTTATTTTGAGGATAAAAAGAGTTAATAGATACAAAATCACTGGCATAGTGTCCTGCCAATAGGTAAATAACTAAGTAATAGTGATTCCACCCTCCCTTTCCAATACTTTATTTTTAGTCAGGGAGCGTCCCCAGTTCTAAAAATCAGAATGTACCAACCATCTGGTCTGAGACCAGCTATTCAACACTAAATTGTGCTTTCTGAAGTCTGGCAAAATAGAATTTTAAAAAATTAGCCTCTGCCTCAACTGTTATCCAAACTGATGCGATAGTACCTCCCATTTTAAGCAAAAGAATTTATGGAGTGAAGGTATCTATGGCTCTGAAATGAGCTCTTCTGTGCAATTACGATCAGAGCTTGTATCTGATCTGTGTGTTTAGGTCCTTTGCCTAGAAGGTAATATTAATCACGTCAGTTGAGTTTGACAACTATTTAAGTGACTTTTACTTTCTGGTATGTATGAGGAGAGAGCATAGAAAGGTAACCTAAGACGCACCCTCTGACCCAAGACATAGGGGAGACCAATAGATAAACAAGAAATGTTTGTAGTAGGCCAGGTGCGGTGGCTCACACCTGTAATCCCAGCACTTTGGGAGGCCAAGGTGGTTGGATCACCTAATGTCAGGAGTTCGAGACCAGCCTGACCAACATGCAGAAACCTCGTCTCTACTAAAAATACAAAATTAGCCAGGCTTAGGTGGCACATGCCTATAATCCCAACTACTCAGGAGGCTGAAGCAGGACAATCACTTGAACCTGGGAGGCGGAGGTTGCGGTGAGCCAAGATCACGCCATTGCACTCCAGCCTAGGCAACAAGAGTGAAACCTCGTCTCAAAAAAAAAAAAAAAAAAAAGGAAAAGAAAGAAAAAAATGTTTGCAGTAAAAACTTGTCAATGACACTGTAGATGAGAGTGAATAGGATATGAATTAGGTTGTTCTAGATTTAAGGAAGAATATATGAAAAAATATATAAAATAACATGTATATTTATGCATTTAATTTATTCAACAAAAGAATGTGTTAGGCACCTGCTATTTGCCAGGCACTATTTTGGGTGCTTGAAATATGAATTTAATGAGACAAAAATCCCTGCCATCCTGGAGCTTGTTTTCTAGAGATAGGGGTGAGGATGGGGCAGTGGGGCCACAGACAGTGAGCAATGAACATAGTAGGTAAACACATAGCCTGTTCAGAGGTGACATGAAAAAAATTAAAGAAGGACCTGGAGTGCCAGGGGTGGGGCCAATGTGAACATTGAATAGAGTGGCCAGGATAAACCTCACTGAGAAGGTAACATCTGAGGAGTCTCCAAGAAGGTAAATTAATTAACCATGCAAAGGGTCTCAGACCCTTTACCCAGAGGGAATGGCCAGGGTTTGGGTCCTAAGCAGGTATGCACCCTGGTGATTAGAGAACAGTGAGGAAGCCAGAGTAAGGAGAAGTTGTCAGAGGTGATGGAGGTTGGGTCTTGTGCCAGAGACCAGCAAGTCATATGGTATAGGTGGAGTAAGGGGGAAAATTCCAGATGAGGATATCCGAGAGGTAGGCAGGGGCCACATCATGAAAAGATGGTGGTACAGTGCTAAGGCTTGACTTCTCGTGAAAGTATCTCAGAATGGTCATTGGGAGATTTGAACAAGAGTCACAGGGTCTATCGTTACGGTGGCGGTGAGGAAGATGGAGGAGGCGTAGAAAGGCATTGGACTGCACTAAGAGAACCACCAGAGGCTACTCAATGATTCAGATTTCAGCTGATGCAAAAACGAGAGCAATGGGGATGAGTTGGGGGTGACCCAGGGAGTGATCTGAGGAGTGAAATGCATTGGGCATTCTGATTAATGAGATATGGAGGTTGAGGTAGAAGGAGGAGGTGGATGTCTAGAGGAAAAGCCGTATTGAGGCAAGAAATGCAGAAAGAGAAACAGGATTGGTGTGGGAATGATAATGATTTCAGTTTTAGGTATGATGAGTTGGAGATGCTTATGGGACATCAAGGTTTAGCTGTCCAGTGAGCAGTTAGATATAGACTGGATCTCAGGGTAGCTCCTCTGTGTCAAGTTGGGAGACTTGAGTTACCCCCTCCTATCAATTTCCATGTAAGTAGAAAGATTCATTGTAAGAGTATACATTGGAAGAGGATATTTCTGTAAGAGAGAACTCCTTCCTGTTCAAAGCCTTTTGTGTCTAATATGGGTATGAGGGAATGAAGGTTTGGAATTATGAAACCAGTTTTAATCCTAGTTTTATCTCTGACAATAACCTTTTGTGGTCACTTAGTTTGTCAGTGATTCAGGGTTTCCATCTGTAAAGTGAACGGAGTGGGCAGGAGGGGAGTGGGATGAGACAGGGAATTAAAAGATCTGCTTTCCCACCTCTTAGGGTTGTGCAGATGAACAAGGTTGATATTTGACTACCCTTTGAGCCATCTGGAAGAAAGACAAATCAAGGAGGCTTTTTGTGCCTATTTTTACTGTTGGCATCTGGGAGAACGCAAACAACACCTTGATAGGCATAAAAAGGACAAACCAGTCTCTTTGTCTACCCTTTTCCATTTTTTTCTTTGACAGCTAGAATTCCTCACTGGAGGAGAAAATTGGTCTTCCTGCATCGGTGGTTAATTTGGCCAATGAGAAATAATGTTTCATTGCTGGGCAAAGTGGCTCATGCCTGTAATCCCAGCACTTTGGGAGGCCGAGGCGGGTGGATCTCCTGAGGTCCAGGAGTTCAAGACCAGACTGGCCAACATAGTGAAACTCCATCTCTACTAAAAAACACAAAAATTAGCTGGGCATGGTGGCACATGCCTGTAATCCCAGCTACTTGGGAGGCTGAGGCACCAGAATCACTTGAACCCAGGAGGCGGAGGTTGCAGTGAGCTGAGATCATGCCACTGCACTCTAGCCTGGGCGATAGAGCGAGACTCGGTCTCAAAAAAAAGAAAAGAAATAATGTTTGTTAATGCCCTGACAGAACCCCTTGGTGTGTGTGCTGAGACGGTGCTGGCTACAGCAAACTTTCAAACCCTCCTTCTGCTCGTCTTACCAGCTGTTTTGGGCTGTGGTCAAGTGATGTGTACAACCTGTCCTCAATTCTCCTGAGAGCAGCCAGGATCATGGGAAAAAAAAAAAAAAATCAATCCTGATGTGTTAGATCCCTGCTCCGCAATCCATTCAAACACTTCACACTCTCTTTGCTAAATTCTTAGCAAGACCTACAAGGTCTTTTGTAGTCCTGCTTCTACAGATGTCTGGCCTTTTTTATATTTTTGAGACAGGGTTTCACTTTGTTGCCCAGGCTGAAGGGCAGTGGCGCCACCTTGGCTCACTGCAGCCTCGACATCCCAGGCTCAAACAATTGTTCCCTCTCAGCCTGAGTAGCTGGGACCACACGCGTGCTGCCACCACACACAGCTAATTTTTTATTTTTTTGTAGAGATGGGGTTTTGCCATGTTGTCCAGGCTGGGATGTCTGACCTTATATCACTTTTTTTTTTTTTTTTGAAACGGAGTCTTGCTCTATCGCCCAAGCTGGAGCCAGTGGCTCGATCTCGGCTCATTGCAAGCTCTGCCCCTGGGTTCACACCATTCTCCTGCCTCAGTCTCCAGAGTAGCTGGGACTACAGGCACCCGCCACCACGCCCAGCTAATTCTTTTTGTACTTTTAGTAGAGACGGGGTTTCACCATGTTAGCCAGGATGGTCTTGATCTCCTGACCTCGTGATCCGCCTGCCTCGGCCTCCCAAAGTGCTGGGATTACAGGAGTGAGCCACCGCGCCCGGCCCTTATTTTACTTTTAATGGCAAAAACTGCAATTACTTTCGCACCAACCTAATAGTTCATTTTCTGCTGCCCGTATGCATTTCAACTGGCTTCTTTCTGTTCTGAGAAAAACAATATCTTTCTTATCTCAGGGTCTTGCACAAGTTGATCTGGATGTCTGGGGTCTTTTTCTCCATCACTTGCTTTACCTATCTAAAAAGGTAAAAGTCTCCATCTTTTCGGTCTCCATTTAGAAGTTAGTTTGTCAGAGAAGGCTTCCCCACCCTTCTCATCTGGATAGTGCCCAGTGTTTTGTGTTCTTATGTTATCCTGTCCACTTCCTTTTAGTAGTATTTGTCTGCTTCCCCTCCATACTGAAAGCTCTATGAGTAGAACAAGCCCATATGTTTTCCATCTTGTTTCCATCTATCCATATCTCTTCAGCTCCCCTCAGTAAACCTGCCCCAAGTCATGTGAACATAATAGCTACTGTTTGTCAAACGTGTATCTAGGTGTCAGGCAGCGCTAAGTATTCTACCCAGAGTTTCTCTCTCTCTTTTTTTTTTTTTTCCTACCTAAACCCACTTAAGCAACCTGAAGAGATGGTGAATGTGGACAAACAGGAAGCTAGATTCCCTTATTCATTCATTAGATGAATTTGAATTAAGTACCTATTATGTGCCATAGAGTGTTTTAGATGCTGGAAAGAGTGCACGAAAGAAAGCTGAGAAAAATTCCTGCTCTCATGAAATTGATATTTTAAGATTTAGCTATAACTAAATAGTTAAAATAGTACAGAAATGTACAGTGTAGAAATATGAGTAGTTAGCCCATCTATTTCTGTATGCAAACTTATTTGGAGAGCTATAATCAAATCAGAAGTTATCTTGTTGAATGCATGGCATAGTCGCAGCTAACATCAATTGAACTCTTGTTATGTGCTATGCTTTAGGTGCACTTAAATTTTTTTTTAATTATCAGAATAACCTGCTAGGCACATACTAAAGTAGATAATAAAGGGAATTATTATCCCCAATTTATAAATGAAGAAACAGAAATTCATAGTAAGAAAGTTGCCCAAGGTCCCAAAGCCAGCATCTACAGTGGGGCTAGTGACTATTATCGGGCCCTGCAGGAGTCAGAGACTGTGCTCTCTCTCTCTTTTCTTTTCCTGAGACAGGGTCTTGCTGGGTCACCCAGGCTGGAGTGCAGGAGTGCAGTGGCACGACTCACTGTAGCCTAGTCCTGCCAGGTTTAGGTGATCCTCCTGCCTCAGCCTCCCAAATAGCTGGGACCACAGGTCTGCGCCACTATGCCACTATGCCCAGCTTTTATTTTTTATTTTTTGGTAGAGACAGGGTTTCACCATGTTGTCCATGCTGAGCTTGAACTCCTGGGCTCTAATGATCTGTCTCGGCTTCTCAAATGCCTCGGCCTCCCAGAATGCTAGGATTAGGAATGAAACATAACTCAGAGGTTAAGAGCACAGACTGGGCGCAGAGTCTCTGAGTTAGGTTTCATCTCTTTTCTTGGCTAAGCCAACTACCAGTCCTGCTCCCACCCCACACCTGCTTGGTAGGAAAGAATTGTCCTGATCAACAAACACTAATTTGATTTTTTCATAGTTCTTATTAACAAGATTCTTTTCTGTTTGACAGTCTAGATCTGGGCAGGCATTCAATTCACAAAGACTTTCTCTTTATGGAAGAGCCCCAGGATAGTCAGAGATAACAGAGCCTTTCTATTTCGGAGTGACCACAGAATGGCAGTTAAGTATGTTAGGTAATCAGTAGGAATATTGCTTAAGTTGAAATGGTAAAAGTTAGAAGGTCATAACAACCTAAGTGATTTCAGCTGGGTTAGACATACAGCTAAAAATAGGATGGGAAGATAGAATTAATTATTGAAAAGGCAGCTTCATTGCTGGGGCGAATGTATAGTAAGAGTTAGCCTCATTCTTCTTTGACAAGGTGACTGAATTTTCAATTTGCACTGAAATTTTCTCCATAAGGATCGCAACTTCTTAGGATAAAATGACGTAAGTCGTCTGTTACCAAAAAGGGCATGTTGCAGACATTGGGCATCCGGTTTTCAGCAAGGTGTTTGAAGAGTTCAATTTTGTTTCCTTATGGGCAAGCTGGAGAATGGTGGTCTAGAAGATCATTTTACGTGAATTTTTTTCTGGTTGAGTAACTTCCTCCAAATGATGCTCAGTAATGGATTTTGTTACCTCTACCATATGATAGAGTGCTCCGTGCTTGACTTTGCACTGCAATCAACAATTTAGATGAAGGAATGAATGGATGTTGATCCAATCTGTGGTTGGAACAAATTATAGTTCAATTGCTATTAAGTTGAATCAAAATGTTTAAATCCAGGTTGGGATAATTATAATAGGATAGAGTTTAATGGAAAAAAAGTAGATAGCAACATAAATGTAAAAGATGACCTCTACAGGTGTAATATTGGAGAGATATGTCTGTTTAGCAAAGCAAGACAAAAAGACTGAGATTTTTTTCTCCCATACTGAAAGCTCATTAAGAAGCTGAGTGTGTGAAGTTAAGACAGGAAATCAATCAACTCAGGCTAAATTAACAGAAACATTGCTCACAACAAAGTGTGCTAGAAGCTCCTAACAAAAGGTGCTAAAAACTTATTATACTTTCCTTGGTGACAACGAGAATCATGCAACTCTCTAAGACTATCTGCAGTACATTAGGGGCGAGTGTCCAGGAGATCAAGGTAGGTTCAAATTAAGTCATATGGAGAGCAGTGGCAGGAATTTGGGCCATTTAATTGGATTAAAGACCAGGCAGGTATTTGTTCAAATATTTGGGATCTGTCTTGAGTGAAATCAATTAAATATAATCTGTGTGGTAACCAAAGGCCAGGGAAGAGCTTTCTGGCAATTGGGACTGTCCAAATATAAATGGGCTGACCTGGGAGAGTGTGACTGCCCAACCTCTGACAACATGTCCAGGATTTTTTTGAGACTTCATTTATCAGAACCAGAGTTGAATTACATGACTTTTAGGTTAAACTTGTTATATACACTTTCTTTATTTTTTGGTTCCAAATCAATACCTGTCCAGAACGATTTAAAATAACAACCTCGAGCCCTTCTATCTGGCATCTTTGTGGACTGGTACATCTTCATTTTATGAACGGAGAGGCCAAAACCTGGCATATATCATAAGTTACAACAAATAGTCAAATGTAGGCAGATGCCAAGAATTCCACCCATTCACTTTTTAAATGAATGAGATTGTTACACTGTTATCAATTTAGCCTGGCAGGTGCCTTCTTACCTGTACTTCCTGTTTGATGCTATTTGCAAGTCCTTTATTATGAAAGTTAAATTATAAGAACCCCCAGAGAGCAACTAAGGAAAGTCATTTTAAATCTTTTATTTTTGGTCTTTGGGAGGTTGCTTATGTAGTTTTCAGACAAAGAAATGTGTTAACTTTTATCCAGCACAGGTTGGGGTTTATGAAGGCAGGGTTCATATCGATAATTGAACTAGTGGTTCTTTAAGCCGGTCAATGAATGCTTATTTAGGAACTTCATATATTAGGTATTAGGCAGGCCATATAGAAATTTTTTAAAAAGTTCTTGCCTTCAGGTAGTTGGCGGGGGTGAGGGGGTTAAGTATGTATAATATACAGTATTTTAAGTACAAAGAAGGAAACAAAATGCTATAGGAGTACAGGAAGAGGGGAAAATTCCAACTAGAGCAAAAGGGAGGAGTAGATGAAAGGAAGAAGGTAAAAGTTAGAGCTACAAAAGTGATTCTCCATCTGACTGCCTATTAGAATCTCTTGAGACCTTTCTAAGAATATCAATACCCAGCCTTCACCTTCTAGGGAGCCTCAGTCAGTCTATCCTCATGCCAGTACATTGCCTTAATAATACACCTTTTTTTTTTTTTTTTTTTTTGAGACGGAGTCTCGCTCTGTCGCCCAGGCTGGAGTGCAGTGGCCGGATCTCAGCTCACTGCAAGCTCCACCCTCACGGGTTCACGCCATTCTCCTGCCTCAGCCTCCCGAGTAGCTGGGACTACAGACGCCCGCCACCTCGCCCGGCTAGTTTTTTGTATTTTTAGTAGAGACGGGGTTTCACCGTGTTAGCCAGGATGGTCTCGATCTCCTGACCTTGTGATCCGCCCGTCTCAGCCTCCCAAAGTGCTGGGATTACAGGCTTGAGCCACCGCGCCCGGCCAATAATACACCTTTTTAATGTTTTGATACCTGACAATGTTTTAGTACTTTTTTTTTCCTTCTTCAAGATTTTCTTAGCTATTCTTGTCCCTTACATTTCCATGTAAATTTTAGAATCAGGTTATCAGTTTCCACAAATAAGCCTCCTGAGATTTGTTTGGTTTTGCATTAAATGTTTGGATAATTTAAAAACTGACATCTTCATAATATTGAGACATAAACCTTGAACATGACGGATCCCTCTATAGTTTTTCAGATTTTTCTTAGTGATGCTTTGTAGTTTTCGGCATGAAAGTCTTGCACATCTTTACTGTGATTTATTCCTATTTTGTGCTTTTCATAGTGACCAAATGGAACCACTTTTAAACTTCATTTTCTATTTTTTGTTGCTAGTATATAAACAATTCATTTTCATCTTGGGCCTATGCTAAATGTATTTATTCATTTTTAAAATAGTTTAGCTGCATAATCTTTTGGATTTTCTAAATATCCTAACATGACATCTACAAATAGACTGTTTTATTTTTTCCTTTCTAATTCTTATACCTTTAAATGTCTGTATCTTGCCTGATTACACAGATTAGATATCCTATACAAGGTTGAAAAACATGATTATAGTCAACGTTCTATTTTATTCCCCATCTCTGGAGGACAGCTTTAACATTTCACCACTAAGAGTGATGGTAGTTGTGAGTTTTTGGCTATACTTACTATTAGATTAAGTTAGTTTATTTTTATTAGCTTACTTTCTGTATGGCTAAGACTATTTAGTTACATGGTAAAAACTTGAGGATTCAACAATGGACCAATGTATATATGACCTCTTGACTTACAATAAAAGCGTCGCTTCAGCGCAGTGGGAAAAAATGGTCTTTTAAATAAATGGTGATTAATCAATAGCATGTCTCTATCAGTATATATCTGTATCTATTTCTATCTATCTCTATATATGAATCAACCCTTATCTTATGTTATGCACATAAAAATGTTTCAGGGAGGGCTGGGCGCAGTGGCTCACACCTGTAATCCCAGCACTTTGGGAGGTTGAGGTGGGCGGATCAGGAGGTCAGGAGTTCGAGACCAGCCTGGCCAACATGGTGAAACCCCATCTCTACTAAAAATACAAAAAGTAGTTGGGTGGCATGTGCCTGCAATACTAGCTACTCAGGAGGCTGAGGAAGGAGACTTGCTTGAATCTGGAAGGAGGAGATTGCAGTGAGCCGAGATCATACCACTGCACTCCAGTCTGGGTAACAGAGAGAGAATCTATCTGATATATATATATATATATATATATATATATATATATATATATATCGAATTTATACCGAAATGTAGAATTCAGAATTATATACCGAAATGTAAAATACTAAGCAATAATATTTCCAAAGACAACTTGGAAGACTACATGAAGGCTAGAATTTCCTAAACAGAACACAAAATCCATGAATCATAAAGAATAGCTTTTCATTAAGACACTCCACTAAACAGAAAAAAAGACAAGTCACCAACTGGAATAAGATATTGCAATGCATATATCCAATGAGGTACATATATATATAGAAAAAAATCCCTAAAAATCGGTGTGAAAAAGCCAGACAGCCCATGTTTAAAAAACAGGCAAAAGACTCAAGTAGGTGCTTCACAAATAAGATATCCAAAATGGCTAACAAACATATCACTTTACAATCACAGAATAAAAAAGAAAAAGAAACTGACAATACCAAGTGTTGGTGAGGATGTAGAGCACCTGGATTCTTGACAGTGTCTGTACCCTGAGCATGGCCCTTCAGGCCTTTCCATTTCAGTGCATGCCGGCCTAGATGTCACTGCATCTCTCTACTTAAGGACTTTCCCTGGCCTTAAGAATAGTTCTGTCTGTAAGAGCAGCAGGCCAGAGGTATCAAGGGAGTTGGGTTATTTGTACACCACTCCAGTCAATCTTTGGTCAGGAACCTGATCAAAAAATTGACTTCCTTATGTGTGTTCTATATACCATTTCCAGAGATCTTTCAGTAGGATTGAGTTCTAATTGCCTGCAGTGGTACTTGCTTGATAATGCACCCTTTATTGACTTCAATCTCTCCTCCATTTCACTTCCTCACTCCCTGTCAAATTTTTTTTGGGCTATATACCAAATAAACTATGTGCATTCAAATTCTTACTTTAGGTTGTATATATGGCAAAACCCAAACTAAGACATATGCTATAATCTAATAAAATGCTTACTTACAATGAAAAGGGCATGGGAGATAGCTCTCAATTTTGGAGGGATAACAACTGTCAATATTGCTTGGGAGAGATTGCTTTAATGATGTGGTATATTATGATATACCTTGCCATGATGATCAATGTAAAAAGTGCATTGTCACCAACACAGATGGAAATCCTATGATATGATCAGAAACTGTGCTAGAAGTTTTCCATAGTTTATCTCACTCAGTTATCATTATTATATTGGTGAAGCAGTTGAAAGTCATAGAAGCAAAACAGCTATTCAAGATCCCCTTACAATGTCAGGATGAATTGGGGTGTATTAAGCCTGAATAACTCTAAGGGCTGATGGTCAGCTATTATGTTGGCCAGGTTGTGAAGGATCCAGATGAGTATCGAGGGGCTAAAGCGCTCTATCTTCTACTCTATCTTCTACTCAATCAAATGAAGTCATAAAACAGAGGAGTGCCATGACCAGGTATTGTGAAACCTCCCTCTGGCTTCAGGACAGAAGATGGGGAAGGGGAAGGGGAAAGACAGGAGGGAGGGCAGCCCTGTAGGAAGCCATTGCAATAACCCAGGGATAAGATGTGAAGACTGAACCAGTCAGGAGCTGGCTATAGAAATGGCAAAGAGGGGGTGGATTTCAGAGATATTGGCTGAGGGGCGCGGGTGACAAATTTTAGTGACCAATGACTGGGGAGGGAAGTGGGTGACAAGTCTTAGTGACCAATGGGGGTTGAAGAAGAGGAAAGACAGTTTCCTGTTTGATGCTGGGTGAGGACAAGTATTTTTATTGAGGTTGCCTCCACAATTCACTGTTCTTGTAACAGGGGTCCCCCTGGTGGTAAAGGAAAACCAGGAACAGGATTCCTCATCCTGGGTACCTGTTACTGTAGGAAACAGCTGGGCAACTGAACATAGCCCCGGCATCATAGAATAAGGATGCTCTTCTCCTTTTGTGGTGGCAAAGAGCCACATCTAAAAATAACTAAAAGTGGAGTGAGAGTTGCCGAAAGCAGGAAGCAAGGCCCGAAAACAACTTTCATCCACTCAAGCAAGGTGGCTTCTGGGCACCTTCTCTCTCCAAGATATCTCCATGTAGCTGGGAGGGAGGGGTTGGCTGGTATCAGCAACACTGAATCCAAGGCATTGGGGAACGCTCCTAGGAAATATTGATCTTATTCCTTAAGAGCATGGCAGAGGAAATAGTAGAAACTTTAAAGCCAGATTCACCTGTGTTTGAATCCACATATCTGCTAGTATCAGTTTCTTCCTGTGTAAATTATACAGAATAGTACCTAAGTGGTTATGAGGTTTGAGATAATGTGTGTAAGAATCAGCTCGATGCCTAAATTGGAGATAATGATGATGATGATGATGATGATGATGATGACTTTAGGAAGTTAGGAGATGGCTCACACAGCCCTTTAGGCAATTAGTAGAGGGCTCTCATTGACTCATGAATATGCTTATAAAAAGTGGACGTTCCAGGCCGGGCACGGTGGCTCATGCCTGTAATTCCAACACTTTGGGTGGCTAAGGTGGGTGGATCCGCTGAGGTCAGGAGTTTGAGACCAGCCTGGTCAACATGGTGAAACCGTGTCTCTACTAAAAATACAAAATTAGCCAGGCATAGTGGTGCTTGCCTGTAGTCCCAGCTACTTGGGAGTCTGAGGCAGGAGAATTGTCTGAACCTGGGAGGGGAAATTGCAGTGAACCGAGACCACACCATTGCACCCCAGCCTGGGCGACAAGAATGAAACTCGTCTTAAAAAACAAACAAACAAACAAAAACATCCCAAACTGCCAGAAGCCGCCAGAGCCAAGTACTGCTTCCAAATGGACAAGGTAGCACCCCAGAGAGATTCCTCTTTGTGCTTTTTCTCTTTATGCCTTAGGCATAGCCCTTGGAAAAAACAAGAGGAATTTTCTAAAACAGGTGTGTCTGAATAGGCCTGAGTCATCCACCGAGATGTGATATTTCAGAAACTTTCCATTTTGAGCCTTTGCATGTTCCTGATTAAGTATAAATACCTTGCTTGCTGTAAAAATACACATGGCGTGTAACCTTTTGCTAAGTCATGCAAGACCAACAGCTACAAAAAGCTGAGAAGAGAGCCACAGCACAATTGAATCTAGTGGTTTCCTTTCACAAATTCCTTAGGATCCTGGAAAGGTTTAGTATTAAAGCTCATAAGAGTTTCCCCTTGAAACCACTGCAGCTTGTTTTTTTTTTTTCTCCCGAGGAACTCTGTGCATGAGCTGGTCTTATCCATCTGTAAGCTTTTGTAAGCTCCCTAATAAAAACAATTGCATTTTCTTGGCTTAATTGCATATTATTGAGTGGTTGGTGTGTCATGCTATAAATGTACAGTAATGAGAAATGTTCTGTTCATTAGAGACCACCAACATACTAAGGAAATGGCAAATCAGCTATTTTATTGATGTGCGCAGAAAGTAACTCCTTAGATGTCAGAATATAATCATTGAAAAAACCTTACTTTATTGCACCACACACAGGCTGTATCATGTTGAATAGCAAAAGAGTTTGATAAGATGAATCATTTATTATACATTTCATAAAGAAAACGGTGAAGTTTTCCTCTTGCAGTAATATTCCCCCAGCCTCATTTTTATCAGATACCATCTTCTGAGCTCCTTTCATTCTAGATTGTTTTGTAGAAGGATATAACAACTGAATTTTTTTTGTTTTTTTTTTTTTTGAGATGGAGTTTTGCTCTTGTCGCCCAGACTGGAGTGCAGTGCAATAGTGTGATCTTGGCTCACTGCAACTTCTGCCTTCCAGGATCAGGCAATTCTCCTGCCTCAGCCTCCTGAGTAGCAGGAACTACAGGCATACACCAACATGCCCGGCTAATTTTGTATTTTTTAGTCCAGATGGGGTTTCACCATGTTGGCCAGGCTTGAACTCCTGACCTCAGGTGATCTGCCCGCCTCACCTCCCAAAGTGCTGAGATTGACAGGCGTGAGCTACTGCGCCCGGCTCAACTGATGTTTTGTAATTTTGCTAGACACAGCCACAACGTGCCAGGTGTTTGGGTAGGGGTGGGATGCAGAATAAACTTATACAAACAAGTCCACCTTTGGCTGAGTATAGTTTAGGAGCTCATCTCTAAGAGGTGGCAACCAGGATGCTTATTAAGTAAGGGAACAAGTAACGTAACCAGTCCTCCCTCTCCCCACACTGACTCTCCACTACTTCTTTCCTTTAGCTTTCTATAATCTAGGGGGACAATGACCTTGCCTCAGCCACAGGATGGCCAAGTTCATGAATAAAGTAGGGGATATTCCATTTTCCTTATAGCCTGAGGCAAGGCTGGCCTCAGAGTGTGAAAAAGCAAACAGAAGGCACCTTCTCCCTGGCTGAGAAGGCCCCAGCAGGTCCATGGATTTGAGGGGGCAGAGTGGAGCTTGTGGAGTAATTGCTAATTGACAGCCAAGTTCTATCCCCAAAAGGAAAGAAGTTGAAAAGCAATTTTGTATAGTATTTTAAAAAGTTGTCAAAAGGAAACAATAAAAATATTTTCAAACAATAACTTAATTGCTCTTTTATTTATTTTATTAGCTCAATAAAATCTGACTTATAAAGTCAATAACTCAGTATGTTATTGAGTTTTTCCTACCATTCACTGTTAACTTTATAATTTTTGAAACTTTTAAATTCCCCAAATAAATTCTTCTTTGCTACATTTGGGCAGGATTTTGGTGAAAATGTAAATGGGTCACTTTGCATATAAGGATTGCAGCAATGATATCTACATAGATGTATAAATATTTGTGTAAACATCATTGTCTTAACCCATACAGGTCCCAGGCAAGTGAGCCTGAGATACATAATAAATGAATGGATGCTATAATCTGTTTGTATGTGTGCTGTGAATGGGTGTTGTTAAAAATTATGCATGTGTGGTTTGGCTTATTGGATGTGTGGTTCCTCCTTTTGGGAGTGTTCTGAGTTAAACCTACACCCATCCCTTGTTCTGGCTCAAAGCCATTTTCCATCATAACTGATTGTGATGGCTGTACATATAACAAGAGAAGCTAAAAGCTTGCCCCTTTCTATACACTCGCTTTTTCCCTTCACCTTTGCTGGTGATCTCCTGATGTGTGAGCCAAATGTGTGTATGTATGACTAGGTAAAACTTTAAATCAAAACTCCTTCCTTCCTTCCTTCCTTCCTTCCTTCCTTCCTTCCTTCCNCTTCCTTCCTTCCTTCCTTCCTTCCTTCCTTCCTTCCTTCCTTCCTTCCTTCCTTCCTTCTTTCTTTCTTCTCTTTCTTTCTTTTTCTTGACAGAGTCTTGCTCTGTCACCCACGCTGGAATGTGGTGGCACAATCTTGGCTCACTGCAATCTCCCCCTCCCATGCTCAAGTGATTTTCCTTCCTCAGCCTCCCGAGTAGCTGGGATTACAGGCACCCGCCACTATGCCTGACTTTTTTTTTTTTTGTATTTTTAGTAGAGATGGGGTTTCACCATGTTGGTCAGGCTGGTCTCGAACTCCAGCCTCAGGTGGTCTGCCCACCTCCACCTCCCAGAGTGCTAGGATTACAGGTGTGAGTGACTGTGCCGGGCCTAAAACAGTGTGTTTTCAAAGAAAACTTTGAGTAAGAATAACTTAAAACAGAGCAATTTGAGAATGACCACAGTGGACTGACTCTTACCTTCCGGTATCCCCAGAGCTGGTTCCCCTTCATACCATGACAGTCATAGAGTGTCACGGGGCTGTTGTGTGAGATCGCATCAAAGCAGAATTTCCGGGTATGCAGTGGCTCACCAGGTCGAATATCTTCTCTCCATCCAAAGGTAAAAAGCTAGCAAAGCAACAGTAGCAGAAAAGCTGCAGTGAGTTTGATTTGGAGAGAAGATGCAAGGGCACGGGGAGGTATGTCTTTTAGCAATGTAGAACTCCTGCTTTGTGATCTGCTAAGAAGAGCTAAGTCTCAGCCTAAAAGAGGTGTTGGAAAAGGTACGTGTCATAAAGTGCTGTAGCAGTAACAGCTGCACTTTGGTCCAGGCTGCCAAAAAACACAAATGAAGAGTTTCCAATCAGGTACCTGAGAAAATACTGAGGGTGGTGGAAAAAGAGATGCAGGGAGGTGCATGGAAGAAGGAGATTAAAGGAGAAGGAGTAAGAGGAGAGAGGGAGGAAAGAGGGGAGAGGGAGAAAAGAGAGAGGGGAGAAGGAGGAGGGGGGTGGAGAGAGAGAAATAAAGTCTTTTTTTGTTTGTTTGTTTATTTATTTTGAGTATTGGAGTCTCACCCTGTCTCCCAAGCTGGAGTGCAGTGGCGCGATCTTGGCTCACTGACGCCTTCACCTCGCCTCCCAGGTTTAATTAAGCGATTCTCCTGCCTCAGCCTCCCAGGTAGCTTGGATTACAGGCACCCACCACCATGCCTGGCTAATTTTTGTATTTTTAGTAGAAACAGGGTTTCACCATGTTGACCAGACTAGTCTCAAACTCTCGACCTCAGGTGATCTGCCTGCCTCAGCCTCCCAAAATGCTGGGATTACAGGCGTGAGCCACTGTGCCTGGCCAGAAAGTCTTTAATAACACCCTACAGTCTTTATTTAGCTAAAATGTTACTGGAACAAATCCTACACAGTTTGCCCAAATTTGCAGATTAGCTAAAGAGACAAGGAGTAGAGATGAGCTGAATTGATGCTAGCACCTTGAACAACCTAACGTAAAGGAAAGCTAAGCTTGATGAAGTGAAGAATGGGCCAATTAATTTCCCTAGGGTTGGTAAGAGTAATTCTGCAGAGCAATGTAGAAAGTTTTAGACTGTAACTCACCGTAAGAAATACAGTTCACACACACACGCGCACACACACACACAGATGTCCCTTGATTCCAATATAAACAAAAGTTTCATGAAATGATATTTATCTTTACGGAGTTTAATGACTCTGATATTCCATCCAACATGTTCATATCCTAGTCCAGCCTCTCCAATCCTATCCGTCCCATTCTATTATATTAAAAATGTGGTTTATGATGCACTAAGTTGGCTTTACAATGTATTAACAAGCAAACAAGCATCACACCTGTAGGGGAAGAGCATTTGCTTGAGTTATTTGAACTGGACAACAAATAAGGGTATTTGAAAGGTACAGTAGGAGAAATCCTTAAGTGAGTGTGAAAATGGACTATATGAGCCCTGTGATTGCTCCCAATTCTAAAATCCCAGGAAGGTTATGTAATTCTTACAATAGGACTTACGGCAGGCTGGCTGTGTGAAGCCAAACTGTGAATTGCAAAATAGAAAATAGCTGTCAGGGAAACCCTATAGATATAAAAGAAAGCACAATGCTCAGCTGTATGCAGATAATACACTACACACTGACCAGGCCCTCAGTATATTTCAGCTGTTAGGTTCCACCTAGGAAAGGAAATGTAGAGAACCTGGCAAAATTCCAGGGATGGCTAACAAAAATAGTTAAGTGGTGAGGAATCTGAAGACAAATGGAAAAAACTGGGTTAAGTGGTCTCAAGAAATGATCTAAACAAGCATGTGAACAGCGACCTTCTCGACCATGGCCACTGCGTACTCTGTTGCCCTGGAAGGCAGGATAAAAGAGAAGATTTCATATAGAAGAACAAGGGGTTTTTAGAATAGGCATTTGAAATAAATTCATGAAGAGGAATTGTGTAGTCTTTTTTCCTAGAGTTTTTAAAGTATGATTGTGGACTGAGACATTTTAGATTCTTTTAAATCCTGCACAGAAGAATGACTTCTCAAGGAAGTGTCTATTCAGATTTTGATCACTCTCTTCTATTCAGAACTCACTGCTCTCCTGGATTTTGAAGCCCTAAGCACCTCTGTTATCTTATAACCGTCTCGCCACCCTCTCTTTCATGCATCTCTTCACTGCAGGTGTTGCTCAGGGTTCTCTCTTGGACCCTGTCCTTGCACCTCCCCTGGTTGGTCTTTTATACTCTCAGTTCAACTCTCACCGGTATGCCAGTCACTCATCATCCATCTTATGTCCAGTTACTTGCAGGACTTCCCAGCTGCATGTCCCATGGACATCTCAGATCCAGCGTATTCTAAATGCAATTGATTTTCTTCTCTTCTGCCCTGTTCCTGCTCCTTTATTTTGGTTTAGTTCGTGGTCATGTCATGCACCTTATCAACCTTGGAGTCTTTAACTCCTTTGTCTCCCTTACCATCTTCATCCAATCAATGACCAAGTCTTACCACTTTTGTTTTATAAACATTTCTGGAATTTGTTCATTCCCTTCTATGCCTACAACCATTGCTCTCAATAGCTCTTGCAATGATCTCCAAACTGGCTTCCTTCCCACCTGCCTTTTTTGGTTACCACACATCTGCCTTCCTCAGCCTCCAGGGAAGTCTGTTGGAAAGGCCTATGTGACCTTGTTTCCTCTCAATTTAAACTCTCACAGCCTTTTCACATAACCCCTAGAGAATAAAGTTCAAACTCTTAACATCTTAGGAACTCTCCACAATCTGGCCTTTGCTGTTCTTTCCACCTACGTTCCTTTCCTTCAAGTTTATGTTCCAGCAATGCTAAAACGTTTGTAGTTCCTCACACAAACCAGGCTGTGTATTTCCTTCTGTGCTGTGTTCATGTAAATCCCTCTGGTTGGAAAGAGGACATTCACTAGCCAGGTATGTCTAGGTAATGATCATCTGTCATTTAAGATTCAGTTCAGGTGTCCACTCATCCAAGAAGCCATCCTCTTTGAACTACTTACTCCTTCCCATCCCTTACCTATTTCATCATGATTGTCCATTTATGTTTCTCTATCCCTCCCTAGACAGTGAGATCCTTGGTTGCAGGGCTTGGAGCATTTTTACCTTTGTGTTTACAGCACCTAGAACAATTTATGACATGCAATAGATCCTCAACAAAATTTCTATTGAATAAATAAAACCCACAATGATCTGTTATCATATGTTGAGATAACTATCAATATAAATGAATGTCTTTTTAGTCTCTCAAATGAGTTTGTGCTGTTTAATTACAACAGCAACAGTGATAATGCTTATATTTTGAATTTTCATCTTTGATGACTCTGGATTCAGTTACCTATTATTGGAATAGAAATTAATAGAAATTTCCTGGCCAACAAACTTGCCATTGGCTTTGATTAAATCTTTATTTTATTTAAATAGCACATTTCCCTTGTACTATAGGCAGTCCAACCAATGCAGAAACAAGTGGTCTTGATTGGTTTATTTCCCTCTCTGTCTCCATCTCTCTGTCTTTGGTTTTTATACATTCAGAAGGCCAGAGCTGAAAGGGAATGTAATCACTACCTAGTACAGTCCCTCATGAGTCAGTTGGGGAAAACCAGGCCTGCAGAGAATGAGTGTCTTGCTTCTGTCACACCTTAAGAGTCCCCCCTCCTTTGGTAGATGACCTTTTCATACTTTTTACTAAATGCATCAGTTAAGTCCAAAAGAATACCTGTGTTATAGCAAACACAGGTAAATCTGTCTGTTGGACAACTTTATTCACCTATCGTCACAATTATATCTGAGGGCATCCTTAGGTGACTTCTGTTTCTTGTTTCTGGGTACTGTAGTGCCATGATCATGCTTAGATTTGTAGCCTGATGGTTAGCCTGTCATTTTCACAATGTCTTATGTATTATTATTATTAGCTGTTGATTACTTTCCTGCATCCAAGGTGGTACATCTTCAGATTGTATCAATTACTTTATTCTTCTGCACCTACAATTAGCTAATTATTTTCTCTCTTAGGTCTTTGAAATACTTCTTATTGCCATTGATCTTATCTCAGTGGCCATGTCAAACCAATCAGGCATTGAGCCTTTTCATTGGCACATTTTCCTGTCTGCAGTCTTGTCAAAGCAGAAACAAATAGACATTATGAAATTATATTCATTGAATCATATTCATTGTTTGCTTTAATTAATGTTATTGTGACATTTATAGTTTGTCTTCACCCTTGGCCTGCTCTTATTGACAAAAGAATTTAGATTTTGTTCAGGTTTCCTGTACAATAATGCTTGATTTCTTTTCAACCTTAAATTCCTCAGTGTTAAAGTAAGTTGATCTTAATTTCTCCACTTTCTTCTTTTGAATGATCCTTTAAAACATAGATTTACAATGTATATTCGTCCATTCTCACGCTGCTAATAAACACATACCCAAGCCTGGGTAATTTATTAAAAAAAGAGGTTTAATTGACTCACAATTCAGCATTACTGGGGAGGCTTTGGGAACCTTACAATCATGGTAGAAGAGAAAGCAAACACATCCTCCTTCATGTGGTGGCAGCAAGGAGCAGTGCCAAGTAAAAGGGGGAAAAGCCCCGTATAAAGCCATCAGCTCTCATGAGAACTCACTCACTATCATGAGAACAACATGAGGGTAACCACCCCCATGATCAAATTACCTCCCACTGGGTCCCTCCCACAACATGTGGGGATTGTGGGAACTACAATTCAAGATGAGATGTGGGTGGGGACACAGCCAAACCGTATCATTCTGCCCCAGCCCCTCCCAAATCTCATGTCCTCACATTTCAAAACACAATCATGCCCTTCCATTAGTCCCCCAAAGTCTTAACTCATTCCAACATTAACTCAGAAGTCCAAGTCCAAAGTCTCATCTGAGACAAGGCAAGTACCTTCCACCTATGAGCCTGCAAAATCAAATGCAAGTTGGTTACTTCCTAGATATAATGTGGGTACAGGCATTGGGTAAATATAGCCATTCCATATGGGAGAAATTGGCCAAAACAAAGGGACTAAAGGCCCTGTGCAAGTCCAAAATCCAGTGGGGCAGTCGTAAAACCTTAAAGTTCCAAAATGATCTCCTTTGACTCCATGTCTCATATCCAGGTTACGCTGATGCAAGAGGTGGGCTTCCATGGCCTTGGACAGCTCTGCCCCTGTGGCTTTACAGGTTACAGCCCCCTCCCAGCTGCTTTCACAGGCTGGCATTGAGTGTCTGTGGCTTTTCCAGGTGCATGGTTCATGCTGTCAGTGCGTCTACCATACTGGGGTCTGGAGGATGGTGGCCTTCTTCTCACAGATCCAATAGGTAGTGTCTCAGTGGGGACTCTGTGTAGGGGCTCCAACTCCACATTTCCCTTCTGCACTGCCCTAGCAGAGGTTCTCCATGAGGATCCCACTACTACAGCACACCTCTGCCTGGACAGCCAGGCGTTTCTATACATCCTCTGAAATCTAGGTGGAGGTTCCCCAACTTTAATTATTTTTATTTTATTTTATTTATTTATTTATTTTTGAGATGGAGTCTCATTCTGTTGCCCCGGCTGGAGTGCAGTGGCGTGATCTTGGCTCACTGCAAGCTCTGCCTCCCAGGTTCACACCATTCTCCCGCCTCAGCCTCCCAAGTAGCTGGGACTACAGGTGCCCACCACCATGCCCGGCTAATTTTTTTGTGTTTTTAGTAGAGACGGGGTTTCACCATGTTAGCCAGGATGGTGTCGATCTCCTGACCTTGTGATCTGCCAGCATCAGCCTCCCAAAGTGCTGGGATTACAGGTGTGAGCCACTGCGCCCAGCCTAATTTTTGACTTCTGTGCACCCGCAGGCCCAACACCACATGGGAGCTGCCAAGGCTTGGGGCTTGCACCCTCTGAATCAATGGCCTGAGCTGTACCTTGGCCTCTTTTAGCCATCCTGGAGCTGAAGCAACTGCGACACAGGGCACCATGTCCTGAGGCCACACAGAGCAGGGGAAACCTGGACCTCACCCAAGAAATCATTTTTGACTCCTAGACCTCTGGGTCTGTGATGGGAGGGGCTGCTGTGAAGGTCTCTGATTTGCTCTGGAGACATTTTCCGTATTGTCTTGGTAATTAACATTTGGCTTCTCATTAACTATGCAAATTTCTGCAGCAGGCTGGAATTTCTCTCCAGATTTTTTTTTTTTCTATCTCATCGTTAGGCTGCAAATTTTCCAAACTTTTATGCTCTGCTTCCTCCAGAATGTTTTGCCACTTAGAGATTTCTTCTGCCACATACCCTAAATCATCACTCTCAAGTTCAAAGTCCCACAGATCTCTAAGGCAGGGGCAAAATGCCACCAGTCTCTTTGCATAACAAGAGTGACTTTTACCCCAGTTCCCAACAAGTTTATCATCTCCATCTGAGACCACCTCAGCCGGGACTTCATTGTCTTTATCATTATCAGCATTTTGGTCAAAGTAATTCAATAAGTCTCCAGGAAGTTCCAAACTTTCCTGCATTTTCCTGCCTTCTGAGCCCTCCAAATCTCTAGCAAGTTCCAAACTTTCTCACATTTTCCTTTCTTCTTCTGAGCTCTCCAAACTGTTCCAACCTCTGTCTGTTGCCCAGTTCCAAAGTTGCTGCCACATTTTCGGGTATCCTTATAGAAGCACCCTACTCTACCAGTTATCAATTTACTGTATTAGTCTGTTCTCATGCTGCTGATAAAGACATACCTGAGAATGGATACATTATAAAGGAGAGATGTTTAATTGATTCACAGTTCAGCTGGCTGGTGAGGCCTCAGGAAACTTACAATCATGGCAGAAGGGGAAGCAAACACATCCATCTTCACATGGCGGCAGCAAGCAGCAGTGTCAAACAAAAGGGGGAAAAGTGTCTGGTAGAACCATCAGATCTTATGAGAACTCAGTCACTATCAGGGGAACAGCATGAGGGTAACTGATCCCATGATCAAATTACCTCCCACCGGGTCCCTCCCATGACACATGGGGATTATGAGGACTACAATTCAAGATGAGATTTGGGGACACAGCCAAACCATATCACAATGTTAACTCTTATTTCTTTGCTTTAATATTAATGTGGTATGTGTCATGTTGCCTGGGTCTGTTTGTATTGTATGAATAAGGTCACTGGATTTGGTACTGCAAATACACTTATTATCTCTTGCTCTTGCTACCTGACTTGAGAAAACAGAAAATATTTTTCTCTGTCTGGCTTGTGATGTTTTATTTCGTTGTTATGAGGTTTGAAAAAACCTGAGATACAGCATGTTCCTCCTTGCAGTTTGCACCCATCAGTACGCTCTGTCTTGATAATGAGACCCTTTTTTCCCAAGGAGGGAAAAAAGAAAGGAAAATAATCTGTCTCCCGGATGCACACATTATCTTGCTTCTGTCTTTGTGAACCTTCCCCTAGGCCCTGGAAAGGCAGCCTGTGTTTGCTTCCTCAGGAGGATGAAAGCTTGGCTGCAACACTTGCTCCCCAGCACGACATCAGAGCCTGCTGCTGGGCCTGCAGAGTGAGAACAGCCAAACTAGGCCAAGGGGGTTCCTCCTCCTCGCCACTCCTCTCCCTTGGACTCAATGGGAGCTGGGGAGTATTCTTTCCAGACCTTACAGTCTTATTAGGATCTGTTTTTGTTTTTCTTTCTTGATCCCTAAAGGAAGCATAATGCTACCATGATATCAAACAGCTATGCAGATTGCCCTGGCAAAATGAATCATACATTTGCTTCCTTCACAGAAACCACATTAGTCACCGCCAGTGTTCTGCAGCAGAAGGCATTTTCTTATACAGGTCCTTCAATGGACTCTTTTTCATTTCCCACGTAGCAATTTTGTTTATTCTTTTTTTTATTTTTGCCACTTTTGTTTTTGTTTTTTTTGGAAAAAGGGGATTATTTCAACTCTAATAAGTCTCCTTTTGTATTCTTTGAATGCTTTTGAATTAAAAAGAAAACCCACAATTGTCATGTTCTGATATGCCTTCCTCATGCAGGAATTTTAATCTAAATGTAGAAGAGTGATTCCTAATTCTTATAAGTCATTGAGTGAATACTGAATAAAGCTTACAGTTAATTACTGGCGAATGAAACAGCTTGTAGTGTTTTAACCTCCAAGTCAATATATGGCAATATTTCAAATATGATGCATTTTCCACCTCTTATCAACCTGATTTAATCCTACTGTAGCTTCATTTTTAGGATCTCTAGAGACAGGAAATCTTTTTAAAGAGCTGTAGTAACTGGTCTTTCTGTGCTGCCCATGTAGTTTTCTGCTTGTCTAGTGCTGCTCTCTGGTGACCATTTCTTGAATTACAGGCCATAGATTTTTGCAGTTTAGCCTGGGGGCGGGAGGTGGGGAGTTGGGGGACATAGGGGGTCCGGGGAATGAACCAGCAATTTTTAAAGTGTATGCAATATCGTTGCCTTTGTTTATATCCATGTTCAGCTGTCAAATAAAATCTGCAGGCCAGAGCAGATTTCATTCCAGAGCATTACTGGAGAGAAATACTAAGCCCATTTCAGGCATTTAGGCCTGCTTTATATCCACCAGCTGGCCACGTGTGTTTCTTGGTTGGGCTGAAGAGAGATGGTAGAGAGGAATTTGGCCCAAGAAATGGCTTTTTTCCTATGGCTTGCTCCTTTTTCTTTTTGAAAAAGTCCTTTTCCACTGTAGATGCCAGCCTCACTGATAGCTTCTAAAGCCTTCTCTCTTGCTCCCAGCTGAAGTCAAAATTGCTTGTTGGAGTTAACAGTCCAACACTATTCCTCAGGTCCCCAGTAACATCCCCATGGTGCTTATAGAAACAGACAGAAGAAAGAGGAGGAAAATAACTTTTCACTGGTATTTGATTCCTATCAATAAATTCTGGAGCCACAGAACCTTCTATAAACCCATCTGGGGGTGTGTGTGTGTGTGTGTGTGTGTGTATATATATATATATATATATATATATATATATATAAAATCAGCCACCACGTCTGCCTAATTTTTGTATTTTTAGTAGAGACAGGGTTTCAACATGTTAGCCAGGCTGGTCTCGAACTCCTGACCTCAAGTGAGCCACCCGCCTCGCCTTCCCAAAATGCTGGGATTATAGGCGTGAGTCACCATGCCCAGCCATGCAGGGTACATTTCAGTGAATAATAACTAGTATTTGCTGACTATGCTGGGAACAGATAAATGAAGCCAAAGTCCCAGCTGCCTTGGACCTGAGAGAGGTTTCTAACCTGGTATTAGCATAAAGGGATGTGTGGGTGTTTGAGAGAAGGAAGGCAGGAGGGAGAGGCTATTACTCTGCACCTGCTGCATGTGCAAGATGCTGCTCCAAGATTTATGCTTCTGACCACTCTGTCCAAGATGGAAGAACTATGGCATAGAAAGATTTCACAATGTCACAAGGCCACATGGTTTAAACTAAAATCCAGGTTGGCCTGGCTACAAGACCCACAATTCTTCTAGAATACCACGAGGCTGTGGGGAGAGGGTTCAAAGATCGGATCAGTGGTTAGAGGAGAGGCACTGTTGATGGACTGAAAGACTCTGGACTGCACTGTGGACTTTGCCTGTGGCTGTTTTCCTTGCATCATGATGCTCTGCATTGTAATGCGTGGTAGAGGTGGGGCAGGGAGGGGCAGTGAGGTGGGGTGAGGGAGGTGAATCTCAGAACATCTGGATAACTCTTTAACGTCCTGTGCTGGGCATGGTGGATCTTTTCTTGTTTAATGTACAAGATGGACACCAGAGGAATCTAGCTATAGGAGGCACTAACGCCTTACTGGGAACTGCTTGCTTACTTTTTTTGCTTTTCATAAGAGGTGAGTGTGATGAATACATAAATATCTGCTATGATATTTTCTATAGCTTTCTATTGAAATATTTCTTAATTTGAAATTAAAACAGTGAAAAGGGTTAAGTCAGCTTAGTGGTATGCACCTATGGTCCCAGTTACTCAGGCTGCTGAGGCAGGAGGATCACTTGAGCCCAGGAGTTTGAGGCTGCAGTGAACTTTGATCACATCACTGCATTCCAGCCTAGGTGACAGAGCAAGACCCCGTCTCTAAAATACAAAAAACGAAAACACTAAAAGAGAGCAAAGACAATTTTGCCCACTATCTTTTCTCTTTCACAGGTGACCCAGTATCAGGGAAGCTGCTTGCAAGGACTTTCAAATTTCTAAGCAGGTTAGAAATCACACCTCACTTAAACTGAGTTGCAATGAAATGTTTTTTGATTAAAAGCAATTCAGTCTTACATAGAACAGAAGAGAGAACCCAGAAACAAATCCACACACCTACAGTGAACTCATTTCGACACAGGTACCAAGAACGTACACTGGGGAAAAGACAGTCTCTTTAACAAATGGTGCTGGGAAAACTGGATGTCCATGTGCAGAAGAAGGAAACTAGACCCCTATATCTTGTCATGTACAAAAACCAAATTAAAATGGATTAAAGACTTAAATATAAGACCTCAAACTATACAAATACTACAAGAAAACATTCAGGAAACTCTCCAGGACATTCATCTGGGCAAAATTTCTTGAGTAATACCCCACAAGCACAGGCAACCAAAGCAAAAATAGACAAATTGGATTACATCAAACTAAAAAGTTTCTGCACAGCAAAGGAAACAATCAACAAAGTGAAGAGACAACCCACAGAATGGGAGAAAATATTTACAAACTACCCATCTGACAAGGGATTAGTAACTGTAATATATAAGGATCTCAAACAACTCTATGTAAAAAACTTAATAATTTGATTTAAAAATGGGTAAAAGATTTTAATAGATATTTCTCAGAGGAAGACATACAAATGGCAAACTGGCATATGAAAAGGTACTCAACATCATCGATCATCACAGAAATGCAAATCAAAATTACAATGAGATATCATCTTACCCCAGTTGAAATGACTTATATCCAAACCATAGGCAATGACAAATGCTGTTGAGGATACGAAGAAATGGGAAACCTGATACATTGTTGGCAGGAATGTAAGGACAGCTACTATAGAGAACAGTTTGGAGGTTCCTCAAAAAGTAAAAATTGGCTGGGCATGGTGGCTCACGCCTGTAATCCCAGGACTTTGGGAGGCTGAGGTGGGCAGATCAGGAGGTCAGGAGATCGAGACCATCCTGCCCAACATGGTGAAATCCTGTCTCTACTAAAAAAAAAAAAAAAAAAAAAAAATTAGCTAGGCATGGTGGCACATGCCTGTAATCCCAGCTACTCGGGAGGCTGAGGCAGGAGAATTGTTTGAACCGGGGAGTCGGAGGTTGCAGTGAGGCAAGATTGTACCACTGTACTCCAGCCTGGCAACAGAGCAAGACTTCGTCCAAAACAAACAAACAAACAAAAAAACCCCCAAAAAACAAAACACACCCACTAAAAAGTGAGCTACCATATGATCCAGCAATACCACTGCTGGGTATATACCCAAAAGAAAGGAAATCAGTATATCGAGGAGACACCTGCACTTCCATGTTTGATGCAGCACTGTTTGCAATGGCCAAAATTTGGAAGCAACCTAAGTGTCCATCAATAGATGAATGAAGAAAATGTGGTACCTATACATAATGGAGTACTATTCAGCCATAAAGAAGAATAAGATCCTGTCATTTGCAACAACATGGCTGGAACTGGAGGTCATTATGTTGAGTGAAATAAGCCAGGTATGAAAAGACAAACATTGCATATTTTCACTTATTTGTGGGATCTAAAAATCAATACAATGGAACCCATGGAGATGATAGTAGAAGGATGGTTACCAGAGGCTGGCAAGGGTAGTGGGAGGGTATGGGGTGGGGGGTGGGAGGTAGGGATGCTTAATGGGTACAAAAAATAGAAAGAATGAAAAAGACCTAGTATTTGATAGCACAATAGGGTGACTATAGTCAATAATAATTTAATCGTACATTTTAAAATAAGTGAAATAATGTAATTGGATTGTTTGTAACACAAAGGATAAATGCTTGAGGGGATGGAGACCCTTTTCCGTGATGTGATTATTATACATTACATGCCTGCATCAAAACATCTCATGTACCCCATATATACACCTACTACGTACACACAGAAATAGAAAAAACAAACAAAACAAAAATCAGTCAAAGCAATACACAGCCTTAAAGTATTTCCTGAAGTCCACGTCGGGGTGTTGTTGCTTACATCCTTCACATGTAAGATTAAAAACTACTACAACAACAGGAGGCCCATGTAAAGTGATCTGTTCATGGTCAGGGGAAAAGCAAGGTTAGATGTTGTCACAAACACAGAACAACAGAGTCATTAAAACCATGAAATTTCATTGGAAGTGTTCCAAAGCACTCTACAGGCTTTCTGTGTTAAACTACCATTCTGGGAAAAGAAATAAGACTAGGGTCGCAGTCTACATTTCTCCCATCCTTTCTCATATTTAGAGCATAATTGTGTACATTATCTGAACTGATTATCACAACTGCTCTGAGAAGAAACATAAACTGATACGTTAAGTGATTCACTGAACTGCAGGGTTGGTTGGTGACACAGCAACCTCACTCCAGGTCTCACACGCACCATCTGCACCGTTCGGAGATTTGTTCTGGCTGCATTCCTCTGTGTCTGCCTCAGCCCCCCATTGGCTCCCACTGCCCTGGCTTCTGGGAGCTGACGTACCTGTTCATGAGACCATGTTCTTTCAGAACCATCCTTGACACAGATGTCCAGCCTCAGCTCTGTTCCGGTGGCTCCATGCTTGCTGTCCACACAGAGATTTGCCGCCACATTTCGGATCTGTGGAAAGAGGAAAGAATGTTGAGTGTAGGGCTATGTTGTATTTTATCATTGGCTCCTAACAACCATGGTATAGATTAAGTAAGACATAGATTATCTTTTTGATTACATGCATGTTGAATGAGACCTTGATTTTGTATGCAATTTATGGAGAATAATCAGGGAATTAAATGTAACACTGAAGCCATCTTCACTGGCTTAACAAGAATTCTGGAAAGAAATATAGTTATAATTAAGTATTAATCAGTCTGTACTTTGACCCACTTCCTTGTAACTGAAAGTCTGTAGCACTAGATGCTAACCATTTGCATCTCCATTTTTCCTATACATAGGATTTGTGACGTTAGAATCATAAGGTTTTTGTTTAAGAATTGCTTAAGCAGATATTGAATTCCAGTGGAACAGCTGACTGCAGCCAGTTTAAAGACCCTCACAGAGGAAATAGATCAACATGAGAATATTGTTTCTTCATCTCCCTGTCCCATGACCTCATGCTGCTCTCTGTGACCAATCAATGATCTCCCAACTTCAGCCTACTCCAAAACCCTTAAAAATCCTAGCCCCAAACTCCTTGGGGAGACAGATTTGAGTTTTCCTCTCATCTCCTCATTTGGCAGCCTTATAATTAAACCTCTTTCTCAGCTGCACCCCATATCTTGGTGTATTGACTTGCTGCACACATCAGGCAACAGACCTATTATGGTTACAACATGGTCTACTCGACAGGCTAAAGAACATGAGATGGTTAAACAGCCAAACTGCAGCTGGTTGCGGCAAAGAATGTGTTGATAATGCAACAGAGGGAGTAGCCTAGAGTTTACGACTTCATTAAAATGGGAGGCTTTTCTTTTCAGATAGTTCTTAATTTGGAATTTATTATCTTCCTGTTTCAAAGCACCTTCTATCACTATCATGCTAGCGGGAGAGAGATCCAATATGAGGCGGGTGTGGCAGGTATAGGATGTGATGGAGGAGAGCAAACCACTTAGCCCTGCATGGTTCTGAGCAGAACATGGTGACCTTTGGTTTCAGTTTGACTACAATGGTCTCAGTCTACACCTATTGTCATAATTTAGTATTGCTTTTGAATGAGAAATTAAATGTCACTCTAGAGTATTAGCAAAATAGGAAAGACAGTATTATTGCTGAAATACTACACTGGATAAAGATTCTCTACATGAAGCCTGACCTTTGAAAATTTGCAGAGTGGAAAAGAGGATAATTCTTTACAATTATGTTAGCACTGATATAAGGAACTCAATACTTAGAGGTGGGAAAAGAGTGGACAATAAAAAGTGTCAAAAACTTACACAGCAACAGAAGTAGAGTCTGGGCAGAGACACGTCCTTTTGTCATATCTTTTTTTTTGTTTTTTTTTTTTGAGACGGAGTTTCACTCTGTCACCAGCCTGGAGTGCAGTGGTGCAATCTTGGCTCACTGCAACCTCCACCTCCCAGGTTCAAGCAATTCTCCTGCCTCAGCCTCCTGAATAGCTGGGATTACAGGTGTGTGCCACCACGCCCAGCTAATTTTTGTATTTTTAGTAGAGATGGGGTGATGCACCTGCCTCAGCCTCCCAAAGTGTTGGGATTACAGGTGTGAGCCACCACACCTGGCACTTTCATCATATTCTTCCTGCTTGAAGGTTTCACCAATCTTCCTGATAGTGTCAGAAGCACAGTCTGTAGCAGAGACGGATATTCTTGATAGTTTGCTATTTAGATGTGTATGCTTATATAAGGTCAATGATCTTAATCCTTTTTAAGCCTTTATATAGTACTGGATTATGATAATCCCTTTAGGTCCTTTTAAGAATGGAAACAAAACCAGGATGGGCCCAACTGATCATTTTAACCAAGGTTCTTTTGCCTGGATGGGTAGATAGGGAAAGGAGTCTCTCTGCGACAGAAGAATACCCACCTGGGCCTGTTCCTGCCAGGGTGGGCAATGAGGCAGAGAGAAGGTTTTTATGAAAGGTACTGAGGATCATGAAAGGAATAAATCATGCTGGGACAGAATGGTGGTGGTGGAAAGAGATAGTTCGTATTTCATTTACTCTAGGAGTAGAGGTTAGGGATGCCGGTCAGGAGGGAATCAGTGTGGTGGGTACTAATCTCCTTATTCAGGGACTTAGGCAACAGGTTGGGTTCATCTGCTACTGCTGGGGCTCTGCTTTCAGGATCTCTGTCCCTGATGACAAGGTAAAGTAAAATAATGCAGAGTACAGGGGAACAGTTCTTAACCTGGTTTTGCCTACAGATTTCTCCGAGAATCCAAGGAAAGTGGTGGACATTTTTGAAACAAACGAACAAACAAAACTATAAATGGATATGTCCAAGCACTTTTGTATTGGTTTTCCTGGAACCCATCGACTCCAGATTTGAACCTTGAATTAGGGAAAATGCCTGCCCTGACCCCTTGGGAACTAGTTGCATTCCTTCTGTTAGTGTAGGAGATCTAGAAAGACAGGGAATGAACTTGGCTGGGCATCAGAAGGCACCTGATTTACTCTCGTTTCTTTTACCTTTACTCCACCTTCCGTAAAATAAGTACCAGCGAGGAACTTCTCTCTAGAATTTGTGAAGCCAAGCTTAAAATACACGTTTTGTAAAATCTATTTCCTGATGTGTGATGGGGTTTCTCTAGTGAAATAGAAACACCCAGAAGGTCAAAGGTAGATCTCGCTATTGCTGTCTTGAACCTGGCACACTCTGTAAATCTCCTATTTGATCTCCTTATCTGAGTGCAGCGTGTTGGTTTTCTAAAGCTATCTATAACCTGAAAGCTGCCCAACAGGACTCTGAGCAGGCCTTTCTTTTCATTCTTGGGCCGTTTAACTCACAGACACACTCTTGTTAGAGAATCAGTATCAGTTTATACTGAAGACAACTTCAAGGCACTATTTTTCCCTCTACTTGAGTCCAGGAGCTCTGAACACATTTGGGAAGAAAAGGCAGCTGCTTGCAGGTTCATGGCCAGTGGGTCCCAGAGGGAGAAGCTTGCTCTCCTATGTCGGCTGGCATTTGAACTCACCTGTGGAGCTGCTCTGCTCCTGGAAAAGGAGGATGTGGGGAAGAAGAAAACATACCCAAGCCAGGGACACTGAGTGACAAGTCTGCCAAGTCTGCCTGTGGATACGCACCAAAGCCTATTGGAGTGCCTTGTTTTGTTTTTAAATGTTATGAGCTCAAAAGGCCTCTGGCAGGGATGGAGGATACCATTTTCTAAACTCTTGAATTTTCTAAATTCTCACTCAAGTGGCATCTGTGTAGACAATGGGATAAACTGATTTGGAAGCCAAATTTCAGGTTTCAAAGGCGTAATTGTCTACATCTGTGTAAATTCCAGCAAAAAGTTGTGCCAGAGAGGAAATGCTGCAAGTTCACTATAGGATAAGGTGGGCAGCTGGATACGAGATTAATATCCAGCTCTTCCTCAAGGTTAGTATCCAGCCATTCCTGCTTGCTTCTCTTCTTACCTGTCCACCTGCCTCTCTCCAGCACATACTCAGATTCTCTCATTTTGCTCACAAACTCAACTCCATTAAAATAAACAAGTGGATAAAATTCTAATAGAACTGATTCTAATACTTGTTTATTCACACTAATAATATATTTTTTAAAAAATGTAGACAAGAACACTTACGATGATTCATATTTTTTCAACATAAACTCTGTACCTCTGGCTGAAGGTGAAGCAGTTCACACACGTACACATGGCCCAAACCTAGGGCCTGGGATATTAAATATGTCTATGATAGAATCAATCATTTTCAGGCCTTATTCCTTTGATGCCCAGCTTCAGGACTTGATAGCATTGAAATTGTGTCAAGGAATCTTGAGAGACACTGAACAGGATTAGAAAATGAGGTAGTGCTTGGCTAAGAATGGGTGAGAAGGAGAAAAATGAGGAAAAGGGGAATCATAGTGGGTGACAGGAATTACAGAGATAATCTCCTTTTGGGCAAGGACCAGGAAAAGGTCAGGCAGAGAGTAAAGGAGTTCTTTAGGTCTGCAAGAGAAGTCAGGCTCAGCTTTAATATTGGCCCCCCCAGCCCCCAACACAGGAGGTTTTTATCAGAGAGGTACAAGAGAAGGGGAATGTGGCATAAGTGTCAAGGTGGCTAGTAGATGTGGAGTAGGTAATTCAACTGACTGTTAGAGAGGGACTAGCCTTAGCTTAACAAATGAGCCAGCATGGTCTGCTAATTCCTCCTGATAGCCTTAGGTCTTTCAAGTAAGAAGTGGTGGGTTCATTCCTCATGCAACAACATTTACCAGGTACCTGCTATGTCATAGGCACTATGCTGGAAACTGGGTATACAGCAAAAAGTAAAAAAAGAACCAGCCCTATCCTTTGTGCACCTGATGGTCTAGTGACGACATCAGAGAGGACATGAACGGAAGAAAGGCTTGAGATTTCCCATATTTCTAGCTGTGAATTTTTAAAGTGACAAAAAGATTTAAGATGCTCCCTTTTATGGACTATAGTTGATTTTATTTATTTATTTATTTATTTATTTATTTATTTATTTATTTAGACGGAGTTTCACTCTTGTTGCCCAGGCTGGAGTGCAATGGCTCAATCTTGGCTCACTGCTACCTCCACCTCCCGGGTTCAAGTGATCCTCCTGCCTCAGCCTCCCAAATAGCTGGGATTACAGTCATGTGCCACCACTCACAGCTAATTTTGTATTTTTAGTAGAGACGGGGTTTCATCATGTTGGGCAGGTTCTTGAACTCCTGACCTCAGGTGATCCAATGCCTTAGCCTCCGAAAGTGCTGGGATTATAGGCGTGAGCCACTCTGCCCAACCTCTGGACCATAGTTGATTTTAGAACGCAAATTTATTTGCAGAGCTGGAAAGATAGAAGACACTAGGGTAACATGGAAAGAGAACTGAATGGAGACTGAGCAGGTCCAGGTTCTGCTCGTGAGGTACAAATGAGGTTCCCTTTAACCTCATTTTTTTTTTTTTTCAAGAAACAGGGTCTTGCTCTGTTGCCCAGGCTAGACTGCAGTGTTCACAGCTCACACCTTGCCACAGTCTTTAACTCCTGGGCTCAAGCGATCCTCCCACTTCAGCCTCCTGTCCTTTTTAAAGCTCAGTTCATCCACTTATAGAGAGTCAACATTCTGAGAGTGATTCTGAATGAAAGGCACTTTGTGGTTAGAAATTCAAATACTAAGAAAAACTGGCTTCTATTCTCAAGGAGCCAACAATCATATCAGGGAGACATTACTCTGAAGACATCTTCTTAAGAGACTAAATGCTAAGTGAGGCCTGAAGAGGAAATGACCATTCTGAGTGAGATGGGCTTGGAGCACTTGGTAGGACGGATGACATTGGAAGGGGCCCTGGAGGCTGAGTAGAATTGAATGTACACAGTAAAGTGACGGAAGGGACACTATTGCCTTAGGAATCAGAAATGAACTCAGATATTGAAGTTTGACAGTGTAAGGCATTTTTAAGGGAATGGCGAATGATATAGCATGGCTCAACGTAAGGTTTGTAAAATGAAGACGATCATGCCTCAGAGGGCAATTGTGAGGATTAAACCGATGCATGCGAAGTGCCTGGCACAGTGTTTGTACATTGTAAGTGGTCAGTAAATGTTAGTTACTATTTATTTGTTTGTTAGTTTTTTTGGCTGAATTGTCTGTGATGGTAAATGGGGCGCTGCCATGGTCAAATCACATTTCATTTATATCATGTGATCACTCACAGCCTTAAGTCAAAGGAGACCGCAGATGAACAAGCCTTGGTCCAGCATTGCAGGCCTATTCTTCAGTCTGGATTGCCAGCTAATCTTCACAGTGTCTTACACAGTCCCCCAAGATCTCAATCTGGCAATTTGAGCGCCACACCAAACACACCCACCTCCATACCCCTCAATGAACAATTTCTGCTGATTCTAGTCCTAGGTACTGAATGTCCCACTCCTTTCTTCTCCATCCCAGTCTCCCAGGCCTTTGACATCTTTTCATGCGCTGTTTTTAAAAATTGTGATAAAATATACATAATATAAAGTTTATTATTTTAACCATTTTAAGTGTTCAATTCAATAGTATTAAGTGCATTCAAAATGTTGTGTAACCATCACCAAGATCTATTTCTAAAATGTTTCATCATTCAAAACAGCAACCATTAATCATTAAGCAATAACTCCCTACTTCCCCTTCTCCCCCATCCCCTGGTAATGTCTATTCTACTGACTATAAATAATATTTTGTAAACCTCATATAAATGGAACCATACCATGTTTGCCATTTTGTGTCTGGCTTATTTAACTTAACATTGTAGCATGTATCAGAACTTCATTTCCTTTTAAGGCCAATATTCGTGTGTGTGTGTATATATATATATATAGTTGTTTTTTTTTTTTTTTTTTTGAGATAGAGTCTCACTCTGTCCCCCAGGCTGGAGTGCAGTGGTCCAATCTTGGCTCACTGCAACCTCCGCCTCTCGGGTTCAAGCGATTCTCCTGCCTCAGCCTCCTGAGTAGCTGGGACCACAGGTGCACACCACCATGCCTGGCTAATTTTTTGTGTTTTTAGTAGAGACAGGACTTCACCTTATTAGCCAGGATAGTCTCAATCTCCTGATCTCATGATCGGAGGCCTCCCAAAGTGCTGGGATTACAGGTGTGAGCCACCACGCCCGATATATGTATATTTATATGAAAAAACACATATATAAATATGCCAGATTTGTATCCATTCATCTATTCATGGATACTTGTGCTGTTTCTACTTTTTTTTTTTTTTTTTTATTGAGATGGAGTCTTGCTCTGTTGCTAGACTGGGCACAATCTTGGCTCACTGTACTCTCCGTCTCCTGGGTTCAAGCAATTCCCCTGCCTCAGCCTCCTGAGTAGCTGGGACTACAGGTGTGCACCACCACACCTGGCTAACTTTTGGTAATTTAGTAGAGATGGGGTTTCACCATGTTAGCCAGGATGGTCTCGATCTCCTGACCTTGTGATCTGCCCACCCTGGCCTCCCAAAGTGCTGGGATTACAGGCGTGAGCCACCGCTCCTGGCCTGTTTCTACTTTTTTATTTCTGTGAATAATGCTTCTGTGAACACTGGCATGTAAATATCTTTCACATCCTTGTTTTCAATTATTTTGCCTATACACCTAGGAATGAAATTGCTGGGTCATAAGGTAATTCTATGTTTAACACTTTGAGGAACTATCAAACTGTTTTCCACAGTAGCTGAACCATTTTACATTCCCACAAGCAACGTAGAATGGTTCCAGTTTCTTCATATTTTTGCCAACGCTTGTAGTTTTTCTGGTTTATGTAATAGCTATCCTAGTGGATGTGAAGTGGTATCTCATTGTGGTTTTGATTTGCTTTTCCCTAATGACTAATGATGTCGAAAACCTTTTCATTTGCTTATTGAGTATTTGTATAGTTTGGAGAAATACCTGTTCAGGTCCTTTGCCTATTTCTGAATTGAGTCATTTGTGGTTTTATTTTTGAGCTTAAGGAGTTTAAAAAAAATATATTCTAGATATTAATCCCTTATCAGATATATGACTTGTAAATATTTTATCCTATTCAGTGGGTTGCCTTTTCATTCTGTCAATTGTGCCTTTGATGCACAAAAGTTTTAATCTTGATGAAGTCCAATTTATCTATTTTTTTCTTTTGTTGCCTGTGCTTTGGTGTCATATTTAAGAGATCATTGCCATTCCAATGCCATGGAGATTTTTCCGTATGTTTTATTCTGAGTTTTACAGTTTTAGCTCTTATGTTTAGGTCTTTGATCCATTTAGAATTAAATTTTGTGTATGGTGTGAAGTAAAGTTTACAACCTCATTTTTTTTGCATGTAGATATATTAGTTTGAAATGGCTGCCATAGGAAAGTATCACAAACTGGGTGGATTAAACCACAGAAATTTGTTGCCTGAGAGTTCTGGAAGCTAAAAGACCAAGATCAAGGTGTTCGCAGTTTGGTTCCTTCTGAGGGTTGTGAAAGAGAGTACATGATGTGCTTCTTTCCTAGCTTCTGGTGGTTTGTGGCAATCTTTGACGTTCCTTGGCTTGTTAACATATCATGCTGGTTTCTGCTTTTATGTTCACTTGATGTTTTGTTTGTGTGTGTGCTGGTGTCCAAATTTCCCCTTTTTATGAAGACACCAATCATACTGGATTAGGGGCCCACCATACTCAGAATAATCTCATCTTAATTAATTACATCTGCAATAACCTGATTTCCAAATAAAGTTACATTCGGAGGTACCAAGGATTAGGATTTCAACATATAAATTTTGGGGAGACATAATTCAGTCCATTAGTAGTGGATATCCAGTTTTCCCAGCATCATTTGTTGAACAGACTGTCCATTCCTTATTGAGTGATATTGGCATCCTTGTCAAAAATCTATTAACCTTATATGTGAGGGCTTATTTCTTGGCAATCTATTAGATTCCATTGGTCTATACATCTATCTTTATGCCTGTATCACACGTTTTTTGAATTACCATAGCTTTGTATTAAGTTTTGAAACTAGGAAATGTGGGTTCTCCAACTTTGTTTTTCTGGTTCAAGATTGTTTTCATTATTGAGGGTCCTTTGAGGTTCCATATAAATTTTAGGATGGGTTTTTCTATTTTTGCAAAATATTCCATTTCGATTTTGATAGAGATTGTATTTAATCTGTAGATCACTTTGCGTAGTATCACCGTTTAACAATAATATGTTTTTAAATCCACGAACATGGGATGGTTTTCCATTTATTTAGATAAGCAATTTCTTTCACTAATGTTTCATGTTTTTTTATGAATCTTTTACCTCGTTTGTTAAATGTATTTCTACTCTCATTTGTTTCTAGGGAGATGGCTAAAAGCACATATTCTGAAGTTAGACTGCCCAGAGTTTGATTTCACCATTTACTAGAGCTGCATGACTTTAAGCAAGTTAACTTATTTTTGCCTCAGTTTTTTTCCTTAAAATTAAGGATAACGCTTCATAAATTTGATGTGAGTATTAAATGAGATTATACATATAAGATGTTTGTTTTAGTGTATAGACCATATTACATGCTCAATAGATGTTAATGTTTCATAGTAGTAGTAGCAGTAGTATCCGGATGTAGTAAGAAATGAGACTGGGGCAGTGTGTTGGTGCCATTTTGTGAAGAGTCTTAAATATCAAGATAAGGGATTTAGACCTTGTTCTGTTGGCAAAAAGATCATTAAATGTTTTTGAGAAGAAAAACTTGTTTTAGGCAGTAAATTCTGGTGATTATGAGAAAGACAGGTGGAGAGTAATGTAGTTGTCATAAAGGGTACTAGTTCTAATTGGCAAAGAGAATCTAAACTAGTGATAGAATGTATCCAAATAATGTATCCGAATTTTATATATATATATAAAAAATATATATATTCAAAAGAAGATATGTGTTCAGACATTTTAAATAAAAATTACAGATCTTGACCACTGTTTCCATGAGTATAATAAAGAAGATATGCTGAGCTTGAGGCGTCTTTGTGACATCTGTATATAGACACCCAAAAGTCTGACATTTGGAAGGTAGGTCAGGGTAGGAAATGCATATTTGGGTATATGCTGTTATCTACGGTTCTAGCTACTAATATTTTGCCTTTCAACTTCAAATCCTTTTTTGCCTTACTTTGTGATTCTCAAGATGGACCCTGCAGACATTTCTCTTTTGTCAGTGGACACAATTTTGCTAATAGAGTGTGCTGGGTGCTGGAAGGACACGGGAAGGGCTTAGCAGGAGGAAGGGTCTTTCGTGTGTGTGTGTGTGTGTGTGTGTGTGTGTGCATGCACAGTTTTTCCATGTGAGAGCCAGTAAATGGGCATGTGGGGTGGGGTGGAAGAGAGCAGCCCTGGCAAGAGTGGTCCTCAGAGATAAGCAGCAGCTGCTATGTCCTGCAAGTTTCTTTGTCACTACCAAGCTGTATGTATATGACAGCCACACCACATCAAATGAGGCCTGAATCTCAACCTTGGCATGGGAAAAGTTGGAGAGTTCTTCTAAGTTTCCAAGTTCCTGCCTTGCTCACATTCCTCAGCCCTAATGATGGTTACTGTTTTTTGGAGTTGCTGCTTCAGTACTCCCTAGAGCCCTCTTTTATCCCTCTTACCAGCCAACAGTTTTTCTTTTAATATTAAAATGTCTCTATTCAAATTACTGGTGTGATTTCTGTCTTCTGGCTGGACTTGTACTGATGCAACCACATATGAGTAAGAATAGAAATCATAGAAGTACATGATCTCACTCAAGCAAAGAATAGAAAGGAATATGAGAAGATTGAGGAGGGAACTCCAGGGAATAACTTTTTTTGAAAGTGAGCAAAGAAAGTGTAGCTAGAAATAAGAAGGAGAAAATAAGAAGAAATCATAAAGAAGCCTAGGAGAAAAGTTTCAAGGTGGGAGGGGTGAGCTGCAGTGTCAAATTTCGTAGAGGGATCCAGTAGGGGGAGGCCTAGGGAGAGGCTGTTGGATTTGGCAATTAGGAAGTCACCAGAGGCCTTTCAAAGGACAGTTTCTGTGGTGTGATGAATGCAGGTAGAAGGCAGATTGCCAAGAGAACTTAGAAAAAAGTTGGAAGATGAAGGTTAGAGTCAACAAATGGAAGTTTCTTTTTCAAGAAGCTTGATAGTGATGGGAATGATATATACAGGAGAAAATCAGAATTAAAAAGAAACATTTTGGGGATAGGGAGATTTGAGGATAGAATTACATATAAGCCCTAATATAATTCATTCGAGACTGAGATAAAAAAATTGTGAAGTGCTTGTAGAAAGTAAAAACAGCATGTAAATGCAACATACTAGAAACGCTTTTGTGATTCTTACAGGATTTTCCACTATTTAAGGTTTTGCCTCATAGCCATCACACCATTTTGCTTAAACAGATCCATTCCACCTCTAATTGCTCCATGCTAGTCACATCCAATGACTGCTGGCAGAGACTACCTAGTGCCTTTCCTTGAAATTATGCCTGCAGAGATTTTCTTCCTACCTTGTGCACATTTTCCTTTTCTGAATTTACCATAAATGTAATTGCTTTGACATCTCTCTCTTGCCCTGGGACTTGCTGGGACCACTCATTTCAGAAGCCAGCTTACATTATGCAAGAGAAAGATGAGCCCACAGCAGAAATATTATCAGAGGGCCCTCAGGTTTTCACGTGTTCTGCTCCAAATCATCTTTTCCTAAAGCCATGTCTTGCCACTTGAAGCTAAGCATTTTATTATTTGTGAAATATGTCTGGCATCAAAACAAAAACTTCTTTACTTGTGTAAATTTATGGGGAGCATGAGAAATTCCATTACGTGCATATAAAACACAGTGACCAAGTCAGGGTATTTATGGTGTCCATCTCCCAAGCACAATACATTTTTGTGAAGTATAGACACCCTACTCTGCTATTGAACATTGAATGTACTCCCTCTATCTTTCTGTATGTTTCTACTCTTCAATCCACATCTCTTCACCCTTCCGCTGGCCCCCACTCACCCTTCCCAGTCTGTTATCACAAAATAGAAACTTTTAAGCTAAGGATCTCTGGCCAAAAACAAGTTGATTTTCACAAATAGATGCAGAGAGAAATTCATATAAATAAGCCACTCTACTACCTTTAAGTAGAGTGTAGGGGTTAAGATAAGCAACTCTTTTCTGCTAGAAGGAAAATAAATTAAGGTTCTTACTGAACTGGATGCTTTCACAGGCATCATTTCACTTCCTCGTCTGCACTCTTGCCATGCTGTGTTTTCATTCACATTTGCAACTGAGGCTCTGAGAAAGTAAGTGGTTTGTCCAGTGCTATCCAACCAGCAGACGGCAGCAGGATTCGCACCCATGTCTAATTCTTAGACCTGTGCTCTTTTTACCAAGCAAATGGTAATGGTTATAACTAATTCATTAGAAAAAATGTCACTTTAGGTGTTAAATCTGTAGCAACTGCTTTACTGAGCTCCAGGAAACACATGGCGATTAAAGAAGGCTATGAGTTCTTGGGTTTAGAAAAGAAGTGATCCTAGTCAAAAACAGGATTGGAGTCTGATACAGATACAGACGCTGAAGTGGAGTTAGAAAGAAAATCATGTTAACACTCGGGGCTGCCAAGGGATGGAGGCACGACAATGAAGGCGTCGAAGTACAAGACTGAAGAAGACCTGGTTACCCATGAATGGCTTGACTCTAGGGGAGGCTGCGGTGGCACCAGAAAAAGCATCATGGAGTAGCAATAGGAGGAAACATCTCCTAACCTTTGCAAGAGACTACATTTTAAACCTGGACTTAAAAAAATCCATTTCTGAAAGGAAAAGTTAGAAAATGGCAGAAGAGTGGTGACTTCGTCCTGACCCATATAGTTCACTGGAAAGTAGCTCGTCCTGTGATCATCAGCCAGGGCTACATCAATCTACTTGGTTCTGCCTGAGTGCAAGTATATTCCTGCCCTCTCCTATCATCTTTGAAGATTAGAAAGCTTTGCTAGCTTGGACTTACTCTTTGTAAAAAGAGAATATGGAACAATTTGTGTTTTTCTGATCACATGAGAATGTGAGCCCTCGGAAACTACTAATTCTTTTTTTAAGTTAAAAACATTTTAACTTTATTTTAGATTCTGGGGTACATGTGTAGGTTTGTTATATAGGTAAACTTGTGTCACAGGGGTTTGTTGTACAAATTATTTTGTCATCCAGATACTAAGCCTAGTATTTAATAGTTATTTTTCCTGATCCTCTCCTTCCTCCCACCTTCCACCCTCTCATAGCCCCCAGTATGTGTTGTTCCCTTCTATGTGTCCGTGTGTTCCATCATTTAGCTCTCACTTATGAGTGAGAACATGTAATATTTGGTTTTCTGTTCCTGCATTAGTCTGCTAAGGATAACGGCCTCCAGCTTCATCCATGTCCCTGCAAAGGACACGATCTCATTCTGTTTTATGGGTGTATAGTATTCCATGGTGTGTGTGTGTGTATATATATATATTTATTTATAAAATGTGATATATATATATAAAAAACATTTTCTTTATCTAATCTGTCACTGATGGGCATTTAGATAGATTCCATGTCTTTGCTATTGTGAATAGTGCTGCAATGAACATATGCCTGCATTTGTCCTATTACTGGGTATGTATCCAAAGGAATATAAATCATTCTACCACAGTTAAATTTTTTTTTTTCTTAGGTTTTTGTGCTGTGATTTCATAAAGTCAGGGAAAGAAGTATTTTGTTAGAGATCCTCTCATGAGTGCCCTGTTGGAATAGAGAGGTGGTCAGGTAAGGAAATAACCAAAAGCCAGTTTGGCTGACCAAGAGTTTTTGAAAACTCAGGTGACAATTTTTTATGTTTTGAAATGAGTTATTCAAATATTTGTTATGAGACAAAAGAGCATGGCATGTCAGAAACGTGAAAGCAGGCATTTAAAACAAAGTTATAAGAAGTAACTTAGGAGATGAACAAGTTTACTTGAGCCCTTCTTTTTCTCCCTACAATTTACAAAACTCAGATAAGTAAATTAAGGGTGCACAAGAGGAGAGAAAATGAGATGTGATAGAAAACTTCACAGTGAGACTTCAAGACTATCTGCAGAGAAACTCATCAGAAGGAGACCTGAAAGGTACTTTAAGTCAGGAGTTCATGAGTTTTCAGTATTCTGTGGGAGAATCAATCTACAGGAAGAGCAGTTCCTGTGCTCCACTAATTGAACCTGCATCCAGATGTTTAAAAGCAGGGAATGCTGTTTTGAAGGAAAGCCACAGAAGTTGGCTTATGTGCTGTGGAGACAGTGTGGTCCCCTTCCATTCCCAGATTGTGGAAAGAAACCTCAAGTGGCCTGCAAGTTGGACGTGACTGGTCATCGTATTTCCTGCATCATCAGTCAGAAAATGGCATGCAGCTGTATTTTCAGACTGAACCACACTGTGCGGGGTAAGCAGCTGATCTTTTAACTAATGTACCCACATTTAATATTCCTGTCATTTTTTTCCTGGAGTGCTGTTTTATGAATATAAACACTTCTCCCAATGGTTAGATTCATATATGAATTGCCAATAAATCTAAGATTTGCTCCGGTTCTAGTACAATCATGAAAAGCCACTTGCAACATTATCCTCAAAGCCAAGGGCAGTAGCCACAGGCTTTGAAGATAAAGCAAATTTTTAGTACTTGGAAAACTATTCACACAATACGGTGTCTAGATAAAATAATTCTCCCTTTGAAGTCAGGTCAGATGGTTGAAATGTGAGCAGGTTGAAAATATGGTCTAATATACTGTTGTTAAGCTCTGTGTAAGATTCAGGACCATTAGTCCATGAAGACCTTCAATCAAAATCATGGGACTGGTTCTGAGGATGTGACCTTTTAGCCCTGGAAAGGATGGCAGCAAAACCCCTGAGACCCATGGGACTTTTCCAGTTTTCTAGAGAAGTAGATTCTCTTGAGCCCATTCTTGAGTGTAACAGCTGGTCCTCTAAGGAAGGCCTGCAAATTGTCTTTATTTTCAGATAAAATAATTCAGGGTCTGGGTTTTCTATTGCAAATGTCAGCACCATTAAACATACTCAACATATTAAAAGAGATGACTTGGCTCTTCAAGGGGAACAAAGGTGAAAATGTCAAATTTCATTTGGCATATGAAACTGTAATGTAACGTTTGTAATATTTCATGGTATAACTACTTCCCTGAAATATTTCTCTGTGAGCCTTAAATTAAAAAGCAATGGTCTTTCTGCTTTGTGAAGCTCACAACTGAGGTGTGGTAAAAATATATCTTCAACCTATTTCTTACCTCCTGCTCTGAAATCAAACAAATGGGGAACCTAAACTGTTGAATTTCAAAGGTCTAGCCTTAAAGTTCCGAGTCACACTGACCAGCAGTCCATCACTGTTTTCTGTAGCAATGCACATTCATGCAAAACTTATAGGGAAAACTGATTGATATTTTCTATAAAAAAGCAAATATACTCCTTCCAAACCAGTGACATCAGAAATGCCACCCAGGACTCCATCTTATATAACAGTTATTGTAGTAAACTGATAATATGTGAACGCTCCAGTCAGCTTTCTGAAAAATCTCATATGTGCTTCTCATCTAACCATTTTATCTAATCTCCCTCCTCTCAAATTTCTTACTGTGGATGCAATGAATCATGCTAGATTCAATAAGTGGATAGTTCTGACAATGAACGGGTTGGGGTTTGGTTGGACTGTGATATGAAGGGTAGGTATCAAAAGTCAAGATTTTTGTTGCTGTTGTTGTTTTTTTGAGACAGAGTTTCTCTGCTATGGCCCAGGCTGGAGTGCACTGGCACGGTCTTGGTTCGCTGCAACCTCCGCCTCCTGGGTTCTAGCAATTCCCCTACCTCAGCCTCCAGAGTAGCTGAGATTACAGGCATGCGTCACCATGCCCGGAAAAGCCAAGATTTACCCTTTCTTGGGAAGACAGTGAGATTATTTCTCCCTGAAAATAAAGCAGAACAGAACAAAACAAAATGATAACAGAGCAAAACAAAAGAGGTTTTGAGGGAAGTGAACAGTAGTCTAGTTCTAGCCTAATGAGCCTGATTGCATGTACAACCTAATCAGCCAATCCCGTCCATATCAAGTAAAAACTCATCAAGTGGCCATGAGAGGCTGAGTGGGGTCTACTTCTTGCAGCGGTCTGTAATGTTACCTCATGCCAGTAAGACATTCTTCAGGAGAAGCTTGCCTTAATCACCTCTGTAACTGGCACCTGGCATGGTTTTGGTATATAGCTAGAGCTGCCATAAGAAAATACCACAGATTAGGTGGCTTAAACAAGAGAGATTCTCAGTTCTGGAGTTGGGAAGCTCAAGATCAAGGCATCAGCAGGATTTGGCTTCCTCTGAGGCCTCTTTCCTCGGCTTGCAGATGGCCATTTTTTACCTGTGTCCTTACATAGCCTTTTCTCTGTGTGCACACATCCCTGGTGTCTCTTCTCTTCTTATCAGGACACCAGTCCTATTAGATTAGGGTGCCACCTTTATGATCTGTTTCACTTTCTAAACACCCTATCTTCAAATACAGACAGTTGGGGATTAGGGCTTCAACATATGAATTTTTGGGGGGACCCAATTCAGTTCATGAGATGAAACTGTCTTTGCAAAGATTATGACAGTGAGAAAAATCTGACATAGGAAAATTATGTCAGTGAAAGAAATCTGACCTCATCAACTGATCTCACTTCTAACCTCCAAACTGCCCTTGTTCATTCTTAGGGATAGGGTGAACTAACTTGGAGTAAATTAGCTTATAGTTTAACTTTGAAAAAAAGACAATACATCTCTTCCCCAAAATAAACCCCTTCCTTGCTTAGGGATCAGACGACCTTTGTAAAAACCAACAAATTAGCCACAAGATTAGAAACTATAGCTCAGGAATCATGCAGCCAAAGGTCACAAGATACTAACCTCCCAGTTGCTCCTATAGATAACATCACTATTGTAATACCTAAGACTGATGTGTGAGGTATTTTTCAGATCCTGCATTCTGATGGATTAACTGGTGCTACCCAGACTGTTTAAAAAATTAAAAACAGCAGATTCTACCAGATCTGCTTCTATGTATTCATATATGTTGTGTGTATGTGTGATGCTTCATTATCAAAATATATAAAAGAGCTCTAATTAATTGGCTTTAAAAATAAGCACTTAAATAAAATATTTTGTCAGAAAAATAGAAACTTTAATGCCTTTTAGTTCACATGACTCTAATTAGCTTTGAAAAATAAAGACAGTTTTAAAGATTATTGGTAAAATAAGAATGTCTTCACAATTTAGACATTTCATCTAAATTAGGCCGTTCAGATACTGTATTTACTAGAGGCTTTAAAGTTACACACTGCTTCTATGACTTTTGATAGGTGTCTACTTGCCTGCTTTAGAAATATTTTCCAAATTTTAAATTGTAAGTAAGGCCTGAGGACATGTGGATTTGGCCATGTCCTTTAGCTATGTTGGAAAGAGTCAGATATTATCGGACATTATCTGCAGTTCTGTCCTGTGTCCTAGTCTCTGCACCTGGTACATAACTAAAATTGCTTATTCTTCAAAATAGGAGTTGTATGCTGTTGGTAAAAGGACAGAATAATTGTTTTTTCTGGGTCTAGCTTAGTGGGTTTAGGAATTGTTCTAAATTTAATAAAGGAGAAGATAAAACTAAAAGTTTAAGCAAGTTTATAAGGTTTATGATAGATTGATCTTATAAAAGAAATTCTCTGTGTGAGCAAATTGGCTAGAATTAAAAGGAGATTACTTAGTTTTCCCATAAATCAAACACTAAAATAAAATGCAGGGCCAGATCTGGGCTCTGTGTCAAAATATCAAGATTTTCTTAAAATATTGATCTGCTTTTAAACAAGAAATTGTAAAGTTATGATGGATTTGTCAAAACCTTATCTTATGCTTACACTAATTAAAATGAGATAAATTTGTTTGTAAAGTTTTATTAAAAATTGGGCTCGGAGCGGTGGCTTATGTCTGTAATCCTAACACTTTGGGAGGCCGAGGCGGGAATATCATTTGAGGTCAGGAGTTCCAGACCAGCCTGGCCAACACGACAAAACCCCGTCTCTACTAAAACAGCAACAACAACAACAACAGCAACAACAACAACAACACAAAAATTAGCTGAGTGTGGTGGCATGCCCCTGTAGTCCCAGCTACTCAGGAGGCTGAGTTAGGAGAATCGCTTGAACTTGGGAGGCAGAGGTTGCAGTGAGCCGAGATCACGCCACTGCACTCTAGCCTGGGTGACAGAGCAAGACTCTATCTCAAAAAAAAAAAAAAAAAAAAAAAAATTGGATTCAGCATAAATCATACATGAATACAAAAGTAAAATAGGATTTTCTCTTTTGAACAAGATTTTCATGTAATATTGAGATAATAAAATATAATTTGCCTTTTAAATCAACTAAAGAAAAAAGCAAAATGAGAGAAGAGATAGATTCCGTTGTACCCATGCTGTCTTTATTGGATCTTCTTGGTTGGAAGGCTGAATCTCCCCTCTATTAATGAGTAAAAGTTTATGTCTTTTTAAAATTTTTTAGTTATCATTTTTGTTAAAGAAATTACTTATAGTGACATGGAATTCTATTTTATAATACCAAGTATTTTAAATCTTTGATATTTGACAAACTTTCCAAAATCAAATTCTAAATTAAGTCTTTTTTGGCCTCATTAACTTTTTAAGTATTAGGTCCCCTGAATTCCAAAAAGGGACATATTCAGCTTATTTGGTATGTTAAAATCATACAGGAAGCATTTTCAAATATAAAATGGTTTTTAATTTTCTTTGAGTTCTATTCATAGCAATGTGTTATAAATTTGTGCTTCAAAACTTTATAAGATTCCTGTAATTCTGATATGTCTCAGCATATGTTATGATTAATAATCATATGTTAAATTATTGTGTGCCACAGAGATGATCAGATTTCCTTGTTGATTTTGTCTTTAATCGTGGCTGTAAGATTTTTGTTATCCACAGATAATTGTTATTTTGTTTTGATCCTTTACAAACGGCAGTTTATAATCAGCTATAAGAGTCTGACAGCTGCTTTTGAGTGCAGGTTTTTGATAACTTGGGAGATTGGGTCATTTAAATAAAAAAGAAACTTTCAGGACTCTTGTAGACGGCCGATGTGTTAAGGAGAACTGCTGGCTCAACAACAGGAAGAACAAGAGTTAATTGCATGAACTGAACTAACAGAAGACCCAAATAACCTTTTTATGACTTACTGCTTGACATACTGCTGATCTTCTTTGTTGTTTTTCAGAGTATAGAAAACTTTTCTTTTGAGTTATTTATAGCTTTTAACAATTGAAGAAAGTATACTCCCATGAACAAAAATTGAAATTTTCTTTCTCTACTTAATTTGTCAGAATTTGGGAACTACTTGTGAGTTTTTGTAACTTATGGCAATATAGTTATTTGCATATGTGCAAAAAGGATCTGCTTTCTTTTATAACAGGACACAACTGGAGACACTGGCTATTTTATCAAGGCTTAAATTGGAATAACATGCTTTCAGATATAAACAGACTGCTTGAAGGAATCAAAGTTGACTTACAGAGCCAGTAGAAGCCCCTTGGGAGAACTGGTCTTATACCTTATTTACACAGTCCCTGTACAGAGTTCTTGACCTGTGGTAAGTAATTTTTGACAGGCCCAGGCTCAAGAGGAGAGAAATTCATCCAATCATATAAGTATTTGAAGGCGCAGATAAATTCGTGGTTGGGCTCAAAGCTTTAAAAAGTCTAATCTGAGATTCCTTATGGAGAAACCTCCAGAAAAGCCAATTTAAAAAAAGTCTATATGGGTTAGTCCATTCTTGCACTGCTATAAAGAAATACCTGAAACTGGATAATTTATAAGAAAAGAAGTTTAATGGGCTCATTGTTTCACAGGCTGTACAGGAAGCATGGCTGGAAGGCCTCAGGAAATTTTCAGTCATGGCAGAAAGTAAAGGGGAAGCAGACATGTCTCACATGGACAAAGACGACAGAAGAGAGAGAGAAAGGAGAGGTGCTACACACGTTTAAGCAACCAGATCTCATGATGACTCACTCATTATCATGAGAACAGCAAGGGGGAAGTCTGCCCACATGATCCAATCACCTCCTACCAGGCCCCTACTCCAACACTGGGGATTACAATTTGACCTGAGATTTGGGTGGGGACACAAATTCAAACCATATCATTCTTCCCCTGGCTTCTCCCAAATCTCATGTCCTTCTCACATTGCAAAATATAATCACTCTTTTCAACAGTCCCCTGAAGTGTTAATTCATTTCAGCATTAGCTCAAAAGTTCATAGTCCAAAGTCTTATCTGAGACAAGGCAAGTCCCTTTTGCCTATAATTTGTAAAATAAAAAACGAGTTAGTTACATCCAAGATACAGTGAGGGTACAGGCATTGCATAAATACACCTATCCCCAAAGGGAGAAATCAGCTAAGTTTTTGGCAGCTCCACCCCGTCACTCTGCAGGATACGACCCCCTTGGTTGATTTCATGGGTTGGCATTGAGTGCCTGCAGCTTTTCCACGTGCACAGGGCAAGCTGCCAGTGGATCTACCATTTTGATGTCTAGGGGACAGTGGTCCTCTTCTCACAGCTCCACCAGGAAGTGCTCCACTTTGGGGACTCTGTGTGAGGGTCCTGACACCACATTTCCCCTCTGCACTGTCCTAGCAGAGGTTCTCCATGAGGGCTTGCCCCTGCAGCAGATTTCTGCCTGGACATCCAGGCATTTCCATACATTCTCTGAGATCTAGGTGGAGGCTCCCAAGCCTGAACTCTTGGCTTCTGTGCACCTGTAGACTTAACACCATGTGGAAGCTGCCAAAGCTCAAGGCTTGCACCCTCTGGAGCAGTGGCCTGAGACCTATCTGGGGCCCTTTTAGCCATAGCAAGAGTTGGAGAAGATAGGATGCAGGGAGCAGTGTCCCAAGGTTGTGCAGGGCAGCAGGGTCCTGGGCCTGGCCCGTGAAACCATACTTCCCACTAGGCCTCCAGGCCTGTGATGGGAGGGGCTGCCATGAAGGTCTCTGAAATGTTTTCAAGGCATTTTCTCCATTGTTTTGGCTATTACTATTTGGCTCTTCTTTACTTAGGCATATTCCTCCCATGAAAATGAGTCTTTCTTTTCTACCACATGGTCAGGCTGCAAATTCTCTAAACTTTTATACTCTGCTTCCCCTTTAAAAAGTTTCAATTTGAGATAATCTATTTGCTCACGCATATGACCATATGCTGTTAGAAGCAGCCAGGACAGATCTTGAAAGCTTTGCTGCTTAGATATTTCTTCTGCCAGATACCCTAAATCCTCTCTCTCAAGTTCAAAGTTCCATAGATCCCTAGAGCAGGGGCACAATGCTGCCAGTCTGTTTGCTAAAGCACAGCAAGAGTGACCTTCAGTACAGTTCCCAATAAGTTCCTCATCTCCATCTGAGACCACCTCAGCCTGGACTTCATTGTCCATATTACTATTTGCATTTTGGTTGCAACAATTTAACAAGTCTCTAGGAAGTTTCAAACTTTCCCATATCTTCCTGTCTTCTTCTGAGCCCTCCAAATTGTTCCGACTTCTGCCCATTATCCAGTTCCAAAGCTGCTTCCACATTTTCAGGTATCTTTCTAGCAATGCCCCACTCCCAGTATTAATTTCTGTATTAGTCCATTCTTGCACTGCTTTAAATAAATACCTGAAACTGGGTAATTTATTAGAAAAGAGGTTTAATTGGCTCAGGAAGCATGACTGGAGAGGCCTCAGGAAACTTTTAATATGGTGGAAGGTGAAGGGGAAGCAGGCACATCTTACATGGCCAGAGAAGGAGAAAGAGAGAGAGAAGAGAGAAGTGATACACACTTTTAAACAACCAGATCTCATAAGAACTCATTCACTATCATGAGAATAGCAAGTGGAGAGTCTTCCCCCATGATCCAGTCACTTCCCACCAGACCTCTTCTCCAACATTGAGGATTATAATTCAACATGAGATTTGGGTGGGGACACAAATCCAAATCATATCACCATATAACAAATAATTATTCTTGCTGTACTTTATGCAAATAATTGGGCCAAGTATAATTGGACTGATACAGTTTGGCTATACCCACATCCAAAACTTCATCTGGAATTGTAGTTCCCATAATCCTCATGTGTCATGGGAGGGATCCAGTGGGAGGTAATTGAATCATGGGGCTGGTTACCCTCATGATCTTCTCATGATAGTGAGTTCTCATGTGATCTGATGGTTCTATAAGAGGATTTTCCCCCTTTTGCTCAGCACTTCCCCTTGCTGCTGCCATGTGAAGAAGGATGTGTTTGCTTTCCCTTCCACCACAATTGTAGGTTTCCTGAGGCCTTCCCGCCATGCTGAACTGTGAGTCAATTAAACCTCTTTTCCTTATAAATTACTCAGTCTTGGGTGTGTCTTTATTAGTAGTGTGAGAATGGACTAATACATGATTTAAAGCTTATTTTGCAAGTAAATCTGTCCTACCATGATTTGTCTTTAATAAAATTGGGAGACTGGAGAGAGAAAAATTATATTTCTAAAAACTATGGTACAATTGTTGTTAGATTTTAGTCCTGTTCATTGTTTTTAATTAAAAAAATAGGTTCTACAATTTGGACTGACTGAAATTATTTCTGGGCTGCAAGTCCCCAAATTAATGCTTCCAAATTTCTCTTCCATATTTCGCATTTGGACTACTACCTTCTTTTTTCCCTGAGGCCTTACAAGCTAAAGCTTATTCCTTGGGATACAGTCAAGAAAAATGTGTCAAATACAGCCTTCCTCCTCTGTAACTAAAAGTATTTTGCATTGGGCATCTGGACAGATTGTGCCTAACATTAACCTTTTTCTTCTGTTTCCATAGAAATACCTCTTATTAAAAATCTGTTTGTCTTCATCACATATAGGAGCATAGCCCATCTGCAATGCCACCTCCTAGAATGGGACACTACTGTTTAACTCAACTGATCTATTCTCAGATCTAAAAAGCTGACTAAAAATATATGGGATGATGTATTTAAATTTTCTCTTTTCTGTGTGTCCCAATTTGTCTTTCTAAAACCTGACCTAAATCTCTCTCTACTAGTGACCCTATGTCTGACTGGTTCTCAGAGCTATTTGCCTGAATCCCCTAGGGTTTCAAATCAATTCTACAAAGAAGACTGAAGATCGGACTTACACTCCTGACATTAAGACTCATTATCTTCTAGTCTGCTGTTCATTGAAGTGCTGTGCTAAAACTGTGGATGAGAGTACTAACATCATTGTCATGCAAGTCTTGAAACCCCAACCAGGCACCTGTGAATACATGCAGACAGCTGCAAAGTGGTTTCACTCCTCTTACCTTTAAGAATAATGTGTGATGAAACCCAAGAGGGGAGATTAAAACTGCCTTTGCAAAGATTATGAGAGTGAGAAAAATTTGACATAGGAAAAGTATGACAGTGAAGAAATCTGACCTAATCAGCGGTTCTTGCTTGTAACCGCCAAGCTGCCTTTGTCCATTGCTGGGGGTAGCCTGAACCAACTTTGGAAATAATTGAGTTTATAATTTAACTTTGAAAAGAAGAATGACAAAAGCCCATTCTCCAAACAATCTCCCCTCTCCGCTTGCTTAGGGACCAGACTATCTTTATAAAACCAATACATTAGCCACAAGATTAGAAATGATGGCTTAGGAGTCATGCAGCCAGAGGCCACAAGAATTCAAACTCCCAATTGCTCTTATAGATCACCACTATTGTAAAACCTAGGATTGATGTTCGAGGTATTTTTCACATCCTGCATTCTGATAGATCAGCTGGTGCCACCTAGACCAGTCAACTGGCTTATCTGGTCTTGTGGTTCCCACCCAGGAACTGACTCAGCACCAGAGGACAGCATTGACTTCCTATGATTTCATCCCCACTCTACCATTCAGCATTCCTCATTTCCCAGCTCTTTGACTACCAAACTATCTTAAAAAAAACCCTAGTCTTTGAATTTTCAGGGAGGCTGGTTGGCGTAGTAAGAAAACTTCAGCATCCCCTTTTAGCTGGCTCTACGTGTATTAAACTCTTTATTGCAATTCCCTGTCTTGGTAAATCAGCTCTGTTCAGGCAACAGGCAAGATGAACCTGTCAGGAGGTTACAAAGATATAGAACTTACTCAATAATTGCCTTTTAAATAAAGAAAAAATGTTAAATATTTTCTATCTAGTTTGTCTGATTATGAATGCGAGGGGTCACAATGATAGCAATTTATTATTATTACTGCAATTAATCTTAGAGTTCCACAAAGAGGCTTCACCAAACAATTTAAAAGGAATTTATTGCTAGAACATTTTGCGGGTCATGTTTAAATGCACTTTCTGTTACTACACAACTGAGAGATTGCTATATTGTCAAAGCCACTTGCTGTTCATTTCTCTCTCAAATCTCTTACTCAAACCCAGACTCATCTCATGCTGCTGGAGTTGGGTCATGGGCAAAGCTCCAGCAATGACGTTTTGAGCCACAGGTGGCCCCCCTGGCTGAATGTAATACTTGCCTGGTTTATTTTTTAGAGCCTGGCCTTAAGCATTTCATTCAAGGCCATCAGTATTATTTTATGTAAGTGATTAACATTTTTGGGGGGTACAGACTCTTTTTTGTTAGGGTTAACACAGCATAATCTTCTACTAGCCTAAATTCCCATTAGTATCCACTGTTGCCTAAAGAATGCTCACGATTATAGTAATTAGAAATGTTAATTTCCTAGAGCAATTATAATTTCCTTTAATCTTCCATGGCAGTGTTTTTGAAAGAATTTTATTAATTCATTTTATTATTTTTATTAATTTCAATTTTAATTTGAGATTCAGTGGGTGCATGTGCAGATTTCCTATGAGAGGATACTGCATGAGACTGAGGTTTGGGCTTCTATTGATCCTGTCACCCAGACAGTGAACACAGTTTCCAGTGGGAAGTTTCCCAGGCTTTGCCTCCCTCACCCCCTCCCTCCTTTTGGAGTGTCCAGTGTCTACTGTTTCCACACAGACTCTTTTTGAGAATCTGATGAAAGTTATGAACTCCCCAGAAGAAATGTACACTGATATGGTTTGACTCTGTGTGCCCCTCCAAGTATCACCTTGAATTGACTGTAATACTCCCACATGTCAAGGGCAGGACCAGGTGGAGATAATGGAATCACGGGGTGGTTTTCCCCAGGCTGTTCTGGTGATAGTGAGTGAGTTCTCCTGAGATCCGAGGGTTTTATAGGGGCTTCCTTCTTTGCTCAGCACTTATTCTCTCTCCTGCTGCCCTGTGAAGAGCTGCTTTCAGCTATGATTGTAAGTTTTCTGAGGCCTCTCCAGTCATATGGAACTGTAAGTCAATTAAAGCTCTTTCCTTATAAATTGCCCAGTCTAGTACGTCTTTATTAGCAGTCTGAGAATGGATGGATACATACACATATACAGACACAACAGTTGGCACACAAAGTATTTTTGCTTTCTATATCTGGTGGCCTAAGAACATTTTCATATGTTTGTTACATATATAGCTTTCTCCCTACCTCCATTGCACAAACATATGGGAGCTTGATATTTATTCTTTGGAATGCAGAATGCGATATTTTGCCTATACCCTATGGACTTCAGTAAGCAAGAAAATGACTGTAGTTTTCAACCTTAAAAAAAAATCAACTGGGAGATGTCTCAGGCAAAAACAATTATTTTCCTGGACCTCTGGCTCTTATAAGCTTAGGCAACGTGTTGATTCCCTCCTCCATTTGTAATGCTAATCAGGGTTTTATTGAGAGTTTGCATGGTAGGCCCTATGCTAATTGCTTTCCATTATTATTTTATTTAACCATCACAATAACTCTAGAAGTAGGTACTATTATTATTCATATATATTTATTTTTTGAGACAGAGTTTTGTACTTGTTGTCCAGGCTGGAGTGCAATGGCCTAGTCTTGGATCACTGCAACCTCTGCCTCCTAGGTTCAACTGACTCGCCTGCCTCAGCCTCCAGAGTAGCTGGGATTACAGGTGTGTGCCACCACACCCAGCTAATTTTTGTATTTTTTTGTAGAGACGAGGTTTCACCATGTTGGCCAGGCTGGTCTCAAACTCCTGACCTCAAATGATCTGCCTGCCTTGGCCTCCCAAAATGCTGGGATTACAGGTTTGAGCCAGCACACCTGTTCGTTATTCATATTTTGAATGAGGAAACAAGGTGTCTTAGTTTCCTGTGACTGCTGTAACAAAAGATCACAAACTTGGTGACTGGAAATTTATTATCTCACAGTTTTGGAGGCCAGAAGTCTGAAATCAAGGTGTTGGCAGGGCTGTGCTTCCTCCAGAAGGTCTAGGGGAGATTACGTTCTTTGCCTCTGGTGGCTGCCAGCATTCCTTGGCTTGTGGCTGCTTATGCAATCTCTGCCTTCCCTGAATGTCTCTTGCAAGGACTCTTTTTTTTTAAAAAAAAATGTATAAATTTATGGAGTGCATGTGCAATTTGTTACATGCATAGATTGTGTAGTGGTCTAGTCAAGGCTTTTAGGGAATTCATTACCCAGATAAAGTACATTATACCCATTAACTAATTTTTCATCATCCACCTCCCTCCCACCCATTCACCCTTCTGAGTCTCCATTGTCTATTATCACACTCTCTATATCCAGGTGTAAACACTTTTTAGCACCTACTTATGAGTGAGAACATGTGATAGTTGACCCTCTGTGTCTGGCTACTTACAAAGAGTCTTGTCATTGGATTTAGACCTCATTTAGAAAATCCAGGATGATCTCATCTCAGATAACTTTTTTTTGAAAAAATTTTTTTTTGTATTATCTTTTCATTCCATCTGAAAACATCTTTTCTTTGTTTTTCCAAAAAAAGTCACATTCACATGTTCTTGAAATTAGGATGTGACATATCTTTTTGTGGGCTCCCATTCAACCTGCTAGACAATACATAGGTAATTTATAGTAAGTCAGTAGTAAACCTGGTATTCCAACCCCTTGTCTTGGGGCCTCAAGAGCTTGTGAAAGCCCCACACTTTCTAATTGTAGACTTCAGCGTCTCTTCTGACTTTCAGTCGTGAGAACCATTGTCTTGTGTATAGACTGGCTGCTGGCTAACATGTCAGGGCCCATTTTGATAGCAGTATCAATTCTAGAGGAAATACGAAGCTGACTCACACAAATAAACAAAGAAGCTTGGCCAGTGACAATAAAGCCAAGTATCATGTTAAGGGCACAGTTCCTCCCTCTAGTTTAGCTCCTTGGCTTTATTCTGGTGTGAGATGTCCCATGGTGATTGTGTCATGGACAGAGCAGAGGGAGGGCTCTGAGGAACCTGGGAAGCCTGCTGAGCTGCATTTGGGACCTGCCTGGGCAGAAGGGCAGTGAGTTTGTGGAAACATTTGGCTAAAATATTCATGCAGAAAGAAATTGAAGAAGGCATAAGTAAATGGAAAGATGTCCTGTGTTCTTGGATCAAAACACTTAATATTGTTAAGATGTTCATACTACTCAAAGCATTCTATAGATTTAATGCAAGTCCTATCAATATCTCAATGATTTTTTAAAGAAATATAAAAATTTATCCTTAAATTCCTGTGGAATCTCGAGGGATCCTAAATAACCAAAACAATCTTGAAAAAGAAGAACAAAGTTGAAAGACTCACACTTCCTGATTTCTAAGCTTACTATAATGCTACAGTAATTAAAGCAGTACGGTACTTGCATAAAGACAGACGTATAGACCAATAGAAAGAGGCAAAAGACTTGAATAGACCTCTTTCCAAATAATACATACAAATGTTCAATAAACACATGGAAAGGTATTTAACATCATTAGTTATTACGGAAATGCAAATTAACACCACAATAACATACCACTTCACATTCATTGGGATGGCTATTAAAAAAACTCAACAACAATGGAAAACTACAAGTGTTGGTAAGTATGTGGAGAAACTGGAACTCTTGTGCACTGTTGGTAGGAATGCCAACTGGTGTAGCTGCTATGCAAGAAAAGTTTAACGTTTCCTCAAAAAGTTAAACTCAGAATTACCATATGATGCAGCAATTCCACTACTAGGTGTATACCCAAAAGAATTTATAGCAAGGGCTTGAACAGATATTTGTACACATGTATCTATGTACACATGCCTATGTACACAGCAGCATTATTAACCATAGCCCAAAGGTGGAAACAACCCAAGTGTCCATTGACAGATGGATGCATAAAGAAAATGTGGTATGTAAATTCAATGGAATATTACTCAGCCTTAAAAAGAAACCAAGTTCTGATACATACAACGACATGGATGTTGTATGAAGACATTATGCCAAGCGAAATAAGCCAGTCTCTAAAGGAAATATATTGTATGATTCTACTTATATGAGGTACCAGAAACAGTCAAATCGATAGAAACAGAAGTAGAATGGAGCTTACTAGGAACTGGGGGAAGGGTGAATAGGAAATTGTTGTTTAATGGTGTAATGGACTGAATTGTGCCCCTCTCTTCCCCCTGTCAATTTATATGTTGAAGCCCTAGACGTCAATGTAATTGTATTTGAAGATAGGGCTTTTAGGAGGTGATTAAGCTAAATGAGGTCGTAAGGATGGGGCCGTAATCTGATAAAACTGGCTTAACAACAAGAGGAAAGAAGAGAAGTCTTTTCCCCTCACTCACCAAGCCCAGCACATGCGCAACCATATGAACACACAGAGAGGAGGTGGCTGTCTCCAAGCCGGGAAGAGAGCCCTCACCAGAACCTGACCTGACCATGCTGGCATCCTGACCTCAGAATTCCAGCCTCCAGGAGCAGTGAGAAAATAAAGATATGTTGTTTACAAGCCACCCATTATGTGGCACTGTGTTATAGCAGCCAGAGGTGACTAATAGAGATGGCGCTCGAGTTTCAGGCTGTGATGATAAAAAAAAATTCTGGAGATGGATAGTGGTGCTGGTTGTACACCAATGTGAATGCATGTTAATGTCACTGTACTCGTATGCCACTGATTAAAGTGGCAAATTTAAAGTTACGTCTATATATAATACAAAAATATCATACAGTGCCTACTTGGTAGTGATTGGGATAGTTGCTTTTGCTTTCTGTAAATCTGTGCAAGAGAAGAAACCAAGTTGTAGGGTCTGATGGGGACTAGCAGATCACATAAGACAGGACCTAATTCCTTTTCTGAGGTGAAAGAAGTGGATAGGTACTCAGTATGGCCTCTGAGTAAATACAATTTTTCAGTGTGTATTTAGAGCTGACTCTATCTCACACTGATGAGGTGTTTCACCCTCATTTTATACATAAGGAGAAAAGTTACAAAGACATATAGCATTATCTGTTTTTCCATGATGGTGTATAATTGTTTTAGGAGAGATAACAACTGGAAATTCCCAAAAGGACGAGGATTACTTCCAATTACCCGGAGGATATTAGAAAGTGGGAAGCATTCTTGCTTTTATTTTACCCCTCTATTCCTGCTTCATTTGAGATTGTCCCTTTCAATCCATGCTGCCTTCTTGAGAAACTAACCAAGATTGGTTTTTCAAAGTATAGTTCAAGTAGTTAACAGCCAAGCTTTCCAGTGGTAGGTATCAACCAGCGTTTAAGAACCAAGCAGGGCAATTCGAAGGTCTCCTAAAGCCAGGAGAATATTTAAATGAGCTGGAAGATACAAAACCAATCTGCTTTTAAATTCCATAAGAAATTTTATAGTTCACCTGGAGAGAGAGGACCAGGAAGAGGAAATAGTATTTGAAAAGTAGGAGGCTCTTGCATTGCCCTTCTCAGTTTAATTAAGGTATACTCTAGATACGAGCTTGAACTCTTTACTCAGAATGTCACAATGAAGCCTGACAATATTGAAAACAATCTATTTTTCCATATTCAGTTTTCTTATTTTACGTAGCTTACAACTTCTATCCAGCATATTTTCTGGTAAATTGGACCTTTAGGGAAGGAAAGAACAATTTTCTTCAAGAGAGAATATTTGCTCACTCTTACTTTGCCGTGGAAGGGAATTCAATGTATTTCTCTTTTAGATATGGGGTACTTTAAGTTTTCATTATCAATAATTTTGGCATACTTGAATCTTTGGGTAATTCGGCATTCATTTGGCTTTGATATGGCCAGAGGCCATTAAAAACCCCCCGCACTCCAGTTACTGTTAACCATTAATTTGGATGTGCAAATATTTGTACTACCACCACCCACTATTAGTACCGCAACCACTGCCACAACTAACAGGTGACTTATGTTGATTACTCATCACGTAGCAGACATTGAGGTAAGAGCTTTGCAGGAATTATTTACAATTAATCCTCAACAAACTCTATAATACAGGGACTGCTATCCTCATTTTACTGCTGAGGAAACAGAGAGAGATTAAAGTGACTTGCCTGATTCTAACATATTCATCCAGTAAATGTTGGAGCTGAAATTTAAACAGAGATGCCTGGGAATTCAATGGAACTGAGGATGTGTGTTAATCTGTGAGGAGCTGAGAACAGTGATCATTTTCTATTTATCGTTGTATTTGCCACAACATTGCATATTGTGCCTTATTTGTGGCAGAATGAGCTCAGTATACGTTTGTAGAATTAAAGAATGAGGAAAGCCAATGAATATTTAGCATTGTGCTAAATATCTCAGATGTTAACTTAGAAGTTATTTCAATATGGAATTTTATTTGCTCATTTTATGCTCTGAAATTGGGTAGCTTAGTAATATAAGGGGATTAATTGCGAATTTGGTCTTACTCGGGAGGCTGAGGCAGGACAATCACTTGGACCTGGAAGGCAGAGGCTGCAGTGAGCTGTGATCACGCCATTGCACTCCAGCCTGGCAACAGAGTGAGAATGCGCCACAAAATAAACAAACAAAAAAAGCCAAACACACAGGTGGAGATTTAAGATGCTAATGAGATGTGTGACATATGAACAAGCATGTACAGCTACCGCACATGTGCACCCAGAGGACCATCCAGAACATGCTTCCTAGTAACACCTCTTCCCACCCACTTATGAATCATCATGTAAGACTTCCATAGAGGGAGTCTCCCTAGTGCCAATCTTTGCTGTCGCATCCTTACCAGCAGCCCGCCCGGATTCCTCTGTCTCTCAGAGTGTGCAGTGTATTCTGCACCGAACTTTCCAAATATTCTTTTTCCTTTACAACAAATTGCTCTATGCTGCATCTTCTTTGCTTTGTGTCTCTCGTTGACATTCTTTTAAACCGAGAAGACAAAAACTGAGGTCTCACAACAGCCAACAACCACGTGAAGGAGACAGCGAAACTCCACAATGACCCATCAGTATCCTGGCTTAGACAAGAGACAGAATGTGTCAGTGAGGAGTTGTTCAGTTATGGAAGGACAGAAAAAGGTGACCAAGAAGTAAATTTTGGCAATGCCTCTCAAATGCTACTCAGGATAACCACTGCCTCAAATATTCCGAGCCTCAGTGGAAGGGCTGTCCATAGGATGGAGCTGAAGGTAGGATGCTTTCGCCAGTAGACCCAGAGTGTTCTTTCTGGCAAACAAACCCACTGGCCTCCCTGACGATGTGAAACAGCCTCTTCGTCTTTGCTCTGATTCCATGTTCATCAGACAACTTTTTGACTCCTGTGTAATCGGCTTACATGGAGAGAATGTGCTGATGATATGGATTTCATGTTTTTCTGTTCTGTTTGACAGTCATTTCTCATGCAAAATCAATAAAGAGGTTTTCAATGAACATTTGATGTCTACATAGCTTTCTGAGACCAAGTGCACTGATTTTACTCACACCTGGATTTCTGAGCATTGTGACACTTGTATTAGTTTTCATTGTCTATTAATAGTGGATATTTTGGTGTTGATCTCAGCCTCTTGTGCATTTTAGTTGGTGACAATCAATCCTGGGGACCTTATCATTGTGAAGGCTGTAAAAGAGTGTTTCTAGGTCTTCTAAGAGGAGAGTCAGTTTCATTTACCCAGCCTTTTCTTTAGGCTGCTGTCTTTCAAACCTTTCTGTGTGAACCAGCCTGAAATCAGAAAAGGTGGACAGGTGTCTGGGGAGTCAGCAATCTTAGACTGAAGTATAACATTTTCCTGAAGTATTTTTTCTATTTTAAAAATGTTATAAAGTGTGCATTCCATTCTGGAAATGATCTATTTTGTGTCGATGTTATTTTCATATGATGTTTTTTGCCTACTAAACTTTAAGTACAGTTGATGTTCTGGAAAGAGATGCTGTGGTTTCCTGTGGTCCACGCACTGTACTTCTGGGCCTGCAGCTGAGTACACCTGCAGGGACATGCTTACATGAATTTCAGAAGCCCTGCCTTAGACACATGCTTAAATCTTGCAGGTATGTGACTTCTATGTCTTAGAGTTTTAAATAATTTCATAATTTTAATATCTATTTTATGAGCTTTAGCTACTTAACTTCCTCTAAATAGAATTTTTTATACCAGACAATGACAAATTATTTTGATCTTTTAATGACTAACTTAGATTGCTACACAGTAATTTTGGCTGTGGTGTTTACGATCTCCTCAACCTGGTTCAATAGCAATTCTTTTTAATTTTCTCTCTCCTTTTAAAATACCAGTGATGGCAGTGGTGGTCCTCCTGGAGCAGTGGCTGCCAAGGTGCTGGCTACCGTGGGGAGGTGTGGCAGGGGGTGGGCACTCCAGGGATCTGGTGGGAGCCAGGAACAGGTTGGAGCTCTGCACCCTTCCGGGTTAACTGGGCGGAGCCCCGACTTCTCTGGCGCAGCTGCAGTCACCCAGTGGTAGCTGTGGACCCTTGCATCCCTGCACTCTTAGGGGCCTGGGAAGCCACCCCGACCCCAACCCTGCAGGCTCAGAAGTGCCTGCTCCTGCTGTCTGGCTTCTCCCCTATCCTGTTGCCCACTCAGATTTTGTTGAGACTGAGCCTGGGTGGCTGTGACCTGGCTGGGTGTGTGTGTGCTCGGGATGGCACTGACATGCCAGACCCCTCCTCCCTTAGCCCCCTCGCTGATGAGCATGGAAGGGGGCCTGAGGCGAGGGGCTGAGGGTGGCTCAGCATGTGCCTGCAGGTTTCCCTCAGAACAAACAGTCTGGGCACTGTGGATGACTGCAGGAGACAGGCTTCTGGGTAGTAGGGACAGGTCCCTGGTGAAGCCCCACCTTCAAACCAGGGACCCATTGAAGTCTGGTGGCCAGGCTGTCAGTTTAGCGGACCAGAATGAGAACTTATGGTGCCATTTAGTGCCATTTCTGGGTCCGCCCATGGTCTCCCATGGACCAATCAGCATGCACTTCCTCTGATGTCCATAAAAACCCCCGGACTCAGCCAGACTCAGAGAGATGTGGGGACTACCAGCTGTGGGAAGGAGCTACCCAATTCTGGTCTCCTCGACTTGACCGGACGACCTGCCTGCAGATAGAAACTACCCACTCTGGGTATCCTCTCCACTAAGAGCTGCAAACTCAATGGGATGACCTGCCTGCGGATAGGAGCTACTCACTTCGGGTGTCTTGAGAGCTGTACAGTTGCTCAATAAAGCAGCTCTTCGCCTTGCTCACCCTGCAGTTGTCCACACACCTCATTCTTCCTGGATGCAGGACAAAAACTCAGGACCTGCCAAATGGTGGGACTAAAAGAGCTGTAACACAAATGGTTGAAACACACACCCATTCCCTGCTTGCCACGTTGGGGGTAACCAGAAAGAGAGAAGAGAGGGAAGAGCTGCAGTCCTTTGGGGAACCCAGACATAGGAGCTCCCCAAGCCAGGGCTGTGACACCCTCTTTGGGGCTCTGTGGTTCCTGGTGTCTCCAGGTTTCCGAGCATCACTGTGTTCCCTGGTGGCCACAGTAGAAGCTGGTTGCAGTATGCCTGGTGCAGCTGCAGCCTCGCAGGGAGCCAGAGTCTGTGTTGGTGCCTGCAGCTGCCTGCCCTGCTACAGCTGGCATGCCTGGCTTTACACAGTGACCAGACCTTGTGCTCACTCGCATACCCCTTACCACTCTGCACCTGGCTTGCCCTTGGCAGGCGTGGGACTCAGGCTGGTAGCATGAACCGAGTGCAGCCTGCCAGTCTGAGTGGGTGGAATGAGCCCAGTGGATCTGAGTAAAAACTCTGGCAAAGATACCACTGGCCACAGAGGCTTCTGGCTGGCAAAGCAACACCCCAAGGATCTCGTGACACCAGTGTGGCCTTGGCTGCTATCTAGTTAAATGATGAATAATTGGCTCATATGTTTCATATACGTTTTGAGAATTAAACTAATTACAGTAAGCGTTTTGAAAACATGAATTATTCCATAAATTTTACTAATTGTAGTATAATTTCTAAAGTTATTGTATTTATTGTTGAGAAAGAGGAAAGTACTCTAAGGAACTAATAACCAGTGCTCCAACCTTGAGAAATGGGGGAGAGAGACAGAGAAAGAGGAAGAGAGGTAAACAGAAAGGTGCCATCTGCTCATATATTATACAGCATCTTGTCTCATGTTTTTTCACACCAGTCCTAAGATAGAACAAATAAATATCCTAAATATAAACTTTGAATGAAATATTATGTTATTGTGGCAGTATGGCATTTCAACATGACAGGATATGGTGATGTGTTTCAATATAATTTAGCTGTAGGGCATAAGTACAATAAAAATACTGATACCTAACTACCTACAATATCGCCAAAAACATGTATGCTTTGCCTTTCTTATAGTTATTATGTTCCCACATACCTTCAAAGGCATTGCATTTAAAAATACATTTATTATGAAAATTTTTATGAGTCAGTTGTTGAACTTTGAACACCATCAGCATTTTACATACTTCTTCATCTATACATTTCCCAGTCTCTCTCTGTTTTACTGGAGGGTTTTGAAGTCAATACCATGCAGCATGTCCTTTCACCCCTAATACTTTAGTAAGCTTTTCAAAATGAAAAAGAGACAGAGGGAGAGAGAAAGAATGGAAGTAGTAGACAAAGAGAGAAAGAGAGAGAAAAAACGATTTTCTTACATATCCACAAAATTATAATAATTACTTAATATCATCCAGAATCTGCTGCATATTTACATTCCTCTGGTTGTCTAAAATATCTCTTTTCACTTATCCTATGATTAACTGAACTAGTAGAATGTACAGTTATATGAAATCATAGAATACATAATATTGATGATTTAAACAGGTTTCATTTTATTGTACTTCAGCTTTGTATATTGTAATCTAGAACAGTTCTTCCTATCTCCTCTTTTCTCTCTGCCATGGACTTATTGACTAAATTAGATTCCACATTCTAGATTTGGCTTGAGGTGCTATTCAAGTTTCCCTCAACTTCTGAATTTCCTGTAGACTGAAGTTAAAGACTTGATTAAATTCAGTTAGATGTTCTCTTGGTTTTATAAAAAGGATATTTTAGGCATGGTTCTTGACTTCCTGGCTTGTCTAAAATGCTTTCACATTGCATCATATCATACCAGAATGTGTATGATTCAGTGATGCTAAAATTGATCAGTGGGTTTAGTTGATGGTAGCTTGATAATTTTATTGTGAAGCTTATCATCAATACTTCATCTAAGGTTTTATTATCTAATGAGGACCATTTCTTTAATCAGTTATTGCATCAGGAATTGCACAATGTTGATTTAGAACATTCTTTCCTTTTGAATTTATTATCTGAGCATCTGTATAAAATCCCTCAACTATAGGGCTCTTTGGACATCCTGAAATGCACCTTATATCAGAAAAGCAAGACAAATGCTTGTTTTCCTTTTAAATGTCAATTTCTAGAGTCATGATTTGGTGCTGAAGCAACTGCCATTGGTGCCCAGTGACTTTTATTTTATTTCTGTTTCTCTCCTAACCCCCCTTTGAAAAATATCATTTTAAATTTACAATATTTTGTATATTCAATTTGTTTTAATTAATGGGGTCACTTTTTTGATGTTCATATTGTCTCATCTATGGCAAGTGGGATCCCCTTCTAGCTGACTCCCATGTCCTTTTGACATGACCTCCACCAGCCTTTGAAAGCTTGCTTCCCTTTCTGCTTTCTAGAGTAACAGACTGTCTCAGCCCACCGTCTACCTTTCCGGCCCCACAACTAGAATCAGCTATTTCTTCATGAATCCTTAGTTTTATTTAGTGAACAATTCTATTTAGAGACCACAATTGAGAGCTAGGTGTGCTCACTGATTGGATTGAAGTTATTTCTAGACTTTTTCAGTGGATAAAGCTAGAATGTGGCTATTTTCAGAAAGTAGCTGACATTGAAATTTCAAATTCAAGTTTAAGGTGGTAGGATATTTGTTTCTTTAATTTTAGGTTTAGATATCTTTTTATACATGTTCAAAAATCTTATTTGTTTATAACATTAACATACTTTTAAATTTGCGTACTTGAAAGTAAATTCCGAAAAAGCTTTAGAGTTAGATAGGTATATTACATCTACATTACTGATGACATGGTTTAGGTTCTATACATCCTTATTCATTTTGGTCCACTTATTGATTCTTGGATCAAGAGAGGTGTGTTAAGTTTCTATTATTGGTATGCGTCTTTCTGTTTCTCCTTAGATTTTCAGCAGTTTCTGCCTTATGTAAGTTGTTTTCCACGGATTGCAGTCTTTGATATTATATTGTCTTTCTCAGCCTCTTTTAACTTTTTAACTTTTTTTCTCCCTGTATTCTACCTTGCTTCCTATCAAGATCTCAAACCCTGCTTTCTTATTACTCAAATTTGCCTGGCATGTTTATGCATATTCTTTAGTTTTTAATCTTTCTGTATCATTTTGACTTAGGTATGTCTCATATATAGCAGAGAGATTTGCCTTTTTAGTCAGTCTGAATCTTTCTTTCAGTGGATTTATATGTTTGATCTCAGTTCTGACATAGTGATTTATTACATAATTTACTGTTATCTAGAAGGTCTTTCCCCACATGGCCTGTTTTCTCTTTCCAATCTTTAGTATTTAATATTGTTTGTGTTTTTGTTTCACTTGTTGCCTTTACACTAATATTACTTATAATAGTTGAAACTTCTCTTTTTAAATTAATGCCTAACTCTATCTTTCTCTGAGCAATGCTAAAGTTGGCTATAACTATTACTGCTTTTCTTCCATCCTCCCCCGTGTCTAAACATAGATGATACTGTTTTACTCCTAGTTAATGCCTATGCAACAATCAGCAAATGTATTCTGCTTTCCACTCACTTTCCCCACTTGTTACTTGTATTATTTCCACATTGCCAGATTATATATAATTTATATATTCCTCCATCCTGTGGCCAGTTTCTACTAGACCCTGCAATGAGCTTCTTCAAGGAGTTCTTGATTTTCTAATACTTCTTCTCCAGCAGATCGCTCAGAAAGGCTTTTGGTAAAAATAATCCCAGTCCTTGAATATTTATAATGGCTTTTTGATGGCCTTGTGCCTTAGTCTGTTTTGTGTGGCCATAACAGAATATCACAGACTATAATTTTTAACAAACAAATTTATTTGGCTCATGGTTCTGGAGACTGGGAAGTCCAAGACTGAGGGGCTGCATCTAGTGAGGCCCTTCTTGCTGCATTATCCTGTGGGGGTGAGAGAAAGAGGGAAGGGAGCCAAACTCACTCTTTTATTAGAAGGTCACTCCCACAATGACCCACTCCTGTGGTAATAGCATCAATGCATTCATGAGGGCTTTGCCCTCATGACCTAATCACCTCTCAAAGATTCTACTGTTCAACATTTTTGCATTGATGATTACGTTTCCAAAACATGAACTCCAGGGGACAAATTGAAATCACAGCACCCACCTTCATACTTGAGGGATAGTTTGGTTGGATATAAAATTTTTGGCTTATATTTTCCTTTCTTGAGCATCTTTACAATACTGCTTCATTGTCTTCTGGTACAAAATGTTTACACTTCAAAGTCTGATTCATTCTTTGCTTGGATGCACAATTTTTTTTCTTGTTTTAACAATACAACCATTTTATTAGAAAGTATTTCAGTGTTGATGGTTCTAAGTTGGATTTCCCAGACGGTCCTTTTAATATATAGATTCAAATCTTTTATTTTGAAAAGGTTTCTTTGAATTATAGTTTTATATATTAGTTGTTTTTTGTTCTCAGAGGGCTTTCTTCTTTTGGAAATTTTATGTTGAATCTCCTTCACTTATTGCTCCAAATCATTTGACAAATTCTTTCTGTTCTTTTTTCTTTGTGTCTGTTTTATTAGCTTCATTTTCCCTTCCAGCCTCAATTTTTCTTACTGTGCCTTCCGTGGTCTCTCATTGCCTTTTTATTTCTTCTAATATACCCTTCATTTCTGAAATACTCTTTCTTTCTTTTCTAGTTCATCCCTGAGTTTTCTCAGTTCTCTTTCCGTAAAATGATGGTTCATATCATTCTAGCCATCTTATTTCTGAGCAGTTCTAATTCTGATTTGTATGGTTCTTTCAAGCTTTGATTAGTTTTAAGATTGTTTTAGTTCATTTTGAAATCTTATGTTGTAGTTTTCATCTCCTTTATAGCCAATTTTGTAGTATATTTTTATGTGTTGGAACTATATTTGATTCATTCTTATCTTTATCCTTGTTGGATCTCAGTATGGGCTTTTATTGTAAACTGCTTTTATTTTCCATATATGAATGATCTCATATATAGATGAGATGATTTTCTTGGATTATTAGAGGAAGATTCCTGTGTAGGGCTCTCTCCTCTGTTGTCACTGTGAAGTATTAAAAAATATGACCTTTTTATAGGGACACTTCTCTGTCTCTTAGGGCTCAGCCTGGTTCACAAAAACTTCCTGTTCTAACTCTGTGTTGTCTAGAGTTCTAAAGGTCTTTCCTTTCAAAGCAGTATTGTTACCTTTGAATGTGTTTGTCATTCTGTACTTTCTGAGATCTATCTTAGACACCTCCTTCTCTGGTTTGGAAGCTTTTGTCTTGCTGGCTTCCTCAGTGTTGTATTTCAGATTGAATTCACAGCAGATTTCTTATTCTTTTTTTATAGGGGGAAGAGGGGAGAGGATGAGTCTCTGTCTTTCCAGAAGGTAGTATTTTGGAGTGTTTCTCAGATATATGCAGGGTAACTCTGCATTAGCATGGTTTACATTACTGGTTCCCTATGGTCTCTTTGCATTGGACTCAGCTTGGAGCCTGTGACTGAGTCTTTGAATTCCACTGGTAAGGTGCAGATTTGATTGCCTTCATTCCTGTTCTGGAAAGGCTCTTCTCCTTTTGGGAGTGAATGCTTGTTACTGATTTCTGAGTACTCTTCTTGGAGAAGTAGCAGTACTCCCCTTTCTCTTTTCTACCAATTCTTCATCTCTCCTAGCCCCACACTGGATCTGCTGCTGCCTGGTGTTTTGGTGACACTAACCCATATTCTGTAGTACTTGAGGGATTTCTTGTCATCAGTTTTATGTAAGATCATGTCCATATTGCTTGTTTCCTTCTTTTGCTAGCCTCAATGTTCTGTCTGGTCTTGATGATTAAACAAAATCATGCAGATGCCATGCTTTTAGCATCAGAAATGCCAATATATTCTAAATAAAGAATACGGTAGAAAATGTGGCTTTTCTATTTCTGGCATCATTCCATCATTTTCAACAGCAGGGAAGTACTTGAGTATTGAAATTCAAAACAAAACTACAGTGGTCCCCCGTTATTCTTGGAGGATATATTCCAAACCCCCAGTGATGCTTAAAAGCACAGATAGTACCAAACCCTACAGATACTATGTTTTCTCTTATGCATAGGTACCTATGTTAAAGTTTACTTTATAAATTAGGCACAGTAAGAGATTAACACCAACAATAATAAAATACAACAATTATAGGAATATACTATAATAAAGTTATGTGAATGTAGTCTCTCTCTCTCTCTCTGTTCCAAAATAATATAATATGATGAAGTCCCATAATATGATAGTTGGGACCTCATAATATAGTTGGCCAAAAGTACAGAAAGTGAGACCATGGATAATGGAAGACTTCTGTATTTGCTACAAATTTGTATGCAATTCTGACCAAAAAAAAAAAAAAAAAAAAAAAGCATAGGCAAAGAGTTTGAATGTATATGATTAGTTCTGGAGGACTTGAGTCTAAAACAAGACTTGAAAAAGCTGATTTGTCCTTCCTGTGCTAGAGATTGGTATAGAAAATTAAGCTCCTCCTGAGATTATCTTGTTATTTTAGTTTCTTTTTGGACTAGTTTACAATAGGCCATCCTTTCCAGAAATTGGCCAGGCATCATTTAGATTGGGCAATAAAATCTCAACCCAAAGAGCCATGCAAGCTCTATAAGAAGGAAAAGGTCTAAGGCAAGATGTAAGTGAAGGCCGAGCAAAATACAACTAGGTTACCAATTAGACAAACAGAGAACTTCAGAAATATAAGGTAAACGTTAATTCCTGCATCTCCTAAAGTCTATAGGAGGAAATGCAATCAAGTGGATCAAAAACACAGAGATAATTGTGACAAAATGAAACATGGAGAAAGAATTTAGCCATGGAGGCTAACGGGGAGCACCAGAGTGCTTATTTTCCCACCTCCCAAACCACGACAGACGTAGCTATGTTTTAGGTCGCTTACAAAAATCTAAGACTGACTGATGACCTTCAGGTTGCTAAAAATGTCTCTCTCGGGAATGTAAGAGACAACTTACCTTTTAGCAGCACAGTCACCACACTTCTCAGAGCTTGGAGCAGTGGCCACGATGGCCTGCTGCTAACAGAGCGGCTCAATACATTGCAAGGACACTTAGAGGAATATTGGCTCTTAATTTTAAACTGCTGCCTGCCTGCAGATGATTAAAGTCAAAGTTCAAACCCAATAATGCATATTGGCATTAGTCTTAGAATTGACTCCCTGGGCTGAGTGCAGTGGCTTACTCCTGTAATCCCAGCACTTTGGGAGGCTGAGGCGGGTGGATCACCTGAGGTCAGTTCAAGACCAGCCTGCCAACATGGTGAAACTCCGTCTCTACTGAAAATACAATAATTAGCTGGGTGTGGTGGTGCATGCCTGTAATCCCAGTTACTCGGGAAGCTGAGGCAGGAGAGTCACTTGAACCTGGGAGGCAGAGGTTGCAGTAAGCAGAGATCACGCCACTGCACTCCAGCCTGGGTGACAGCCTTTCTAATTCTAAGAATGACACTAAATTAATAGAATTTAAATAGAATTAATAAAATTAATCTTTGCCAAAATAAATCAGTTGGGAGAATGTTAGACTGAAAAATTAAGAGAACTGATTAGAATTCACTCAACTATCATAGCAAAATTTCTAATCCACAGCCTTAGAAAGTTAGCATAGATGGAACAATTCAATATAATTTTTCCAGTCTTGGACATAGGAATACCTCCAACCTACCAAAGGGGTGACAAAGTGACCTGCTGGCTTCTGTGATAACTCAGAGTGGCCTCTACAGTGGTAATTGCCCTCAACTTGCCTTAAAAATCCAGTAACCATCTATAGGCTGGTGGACAAGAATAGTGCGCCAATAAAAAGGAGCAGGGGAGGTTCCTGGGATCCTTGCGTGAAATTTTTTAAAACAGGGAGTCAATCTTTTTTTTTTTTTTTTTTTTTTTGAGATGGAGTCTCGCTCTGTCCCCAGGCTGGAGTGCAGCAGCACGATCTAGGCTCACTGCAAGCTCCGCCTCCCAGGTTCACGCCATTCTCCTGCCTCAGCCTCCCGAGTAGCTGGGACTACTGGCGCCCGCCACCACACCCGGCTGATTTTTTCTATTTTTAGTAGAGACGGGGTTTCACCATTCACAGGATGATCTCGATTTCCTGACCTTGTGATCCGCCCACCTCGGCCTTCCAAAGTGCTGGGATTACAGGCGTAAGCCACCGCGCCCAGCCAAATTCTGTTTATTATAGGACACTTTTAAGTTTGTCTTCATAGCCCTGTCTCAATGTTGAAAACTCAGAAAGCACAGAAATATTCGAGAGGATAATGCAGTACTTTATGTGTTCTTACATTTTTCCCAACCTTGCTTTTGAGCCCCAGAAAGATGACTTAGCATAGTGTACCAGCACTGCCTCTGCCTGAGAAAATAAATGACAGATCAAGTCGAGTCTAATACAGTCTGAACGATAAATCATCTCTGAATGAGTGCTTAATTTAAAGATCTGGGTTGATGTGATATAGCACCTAAAGGACAGAGACAGTTCCCTGCATAGTTTCCAGGGAAATAGCAGGACAATCTCACTCTGCTGCTTTCCTGGTTTTGAGACTAGATTGCAGGGGAATTCAGGAAAGCTGGCTTTGGCTCTCCCAAAAGAATGCGAGGGAGCCTCACTCCTCGTGCAGAAAGCGCCTGCTTTTTACTCCTGCATCACACATCAGCAGCACTCATACAGAATTTCTTGGAAAGAGACAACATTGCATCCTCAGATGGTCTTTGAGATAATGCACCTCCTAATGTTGAACTTCCTTTCGTGTAAGCTGATAGGGAAAAACCTGAAAAGCTTTGTGCACTGCGAGAACATTAGAAGAAGAAGCAGCAAGCAGGTGAAAAGAAGTTAAGAGCAGCAGCCTGCAGCAGAGGAGAACTGGAATTATTTAGGGTGCCTGTCTTTGTGAATGTTCCACAATTCAGGGTGACATTAATCTTGAGGAAGGAATTCAAATAAACAGCCTAGGTAGTTCGGTATTGGCATGAATTTTTAAAATAAAGGTTTTTAAAAAAGTTTGCACAGTTGCAAGGTGACAAATGGATGCGCCCAGATTGGCACATTGAGGACAGTAAGCAGACATTTCTTAAAAGAATTTATGGCACTGGTTGGAAAAGACACGTTTGTCTATTTTACATCTTTTATTCTTTCTTACACATGATATTTAGAATTCTGAAGAACTCTTCTCTTTAGACTATAAAGGAGCACTGTAAATGACTTTAGCAAATTCATGAATTCTAAGGAGGAGAAGGGGAAAATAATAGGAAATTCAGTTTCTTTCATTTAGCATCTTGACACAAAAAGAGACACTCCATATGTGAGTGGTTTAAGAATAGTTTTCCACTTTAAACCTGTTCTTACCCTCTCCAACATAGCATGGGGGAAAGCACATTGCTTCTATTTGAACAGCACTGAGGGCTGTTCAATTTATTCCATGGTGCAGAATCCTATTTATTCTCTCTGGGACTCATCACCTCCCCACTCTACCCACTCTCCTTGCCTACCAGAGGATGGAATGACTTCTGGAGAGTACTGCTCTATCAGATGTGACTGTAATCTCTTCTGCCTTTTAAGTAGGAAGCTGGTAGGCAGAGTTTGGAAATTGCTGAACAGAGGCTTTTAACTTTTGGAATTTCTCCTTCTTCCCCATAGGATGTCAGAACGGAATATTTTGTAACTTGTTTAACTATCAAATGGACCATAGACGCGATCGTTCATGAGAATCAGTTACCTGAGAGTCATTACTCAAACTGCCTTTCTGGCTGAGCTTTCCAAAGAAGTGGACTTTGTATGGCTGTGGAGGGAGTGAGTGCCTAGTGTGCCCTGAGAAGTCTTCACACATACAGGTGTGTGGGCAAAGCAGTGAATGGCAGGTGAGACAACAGGGAGCCAGGATCCCCCATTCATTCATCTTTCATTCATTCAACAAACATTTATGGAGCACCTACTATATGCTAGACACTATGTCTTTCTGCAAAAGAGCAGTAGCAACACAACAAACCAACAAAATCCTTGTGTCACAGAATTTACTTTCTAGTGGGAGAGATAGATGAGAAACATGATAAAAAAAATAAATTGCATGGCTTGTTACACAGTGATGGATGCTAGGGAGAAAAATAAAGGAGGAAAGGGAGTAGGGAGTGTGTAAGTATGCATGTGGATGTGTGTGGGTGTTGTTGCAATTTTAGATAGGCTGACTAGGGAAGACCTTACTGAGAAGATGAATTTTTGAGTGAGGACCAGAAGGAAGTAAGGGCGGGAGCCATATGATTTCTGAGACTGGAGGATTCTAAGCTGTAGGAATAGTAAATGCAAAGGTGCTGAGGTCAGACTGACCTGGCCTGTGTGAAGACTGGTGACGAGGCCAGTGGGCCCTGAGAGGAGGAAGCCAGGGGGTGAGGAGTCAGAGAGGAGGTTGGAGGGGAAACAACAGGGGTCAGATTGTTTACAGTCTTATAGGTAAGGACTTTCATTTTTACCTAGCGGTAGACGGCAGCTAGTGAAAGCTTGGATGGAGGAGAGGTGGCCTCACCTCCGGTTGGTTTTAAGTGGACTGTGTTGAGAATAAACTGAAGCGGGGCGGGCAGAAGCAGGGAGATGAGCCAGGAGACAAGTGCAGTAATCCAGCTGAATTTGTCAGGGAAATGAGTGGCGGTTTATAGGCTGTTTATGGTCTGTAACATATCCTTTACAAGCTGAGTTCCAAGTACCAGAGCCAAAAATTGCCTGAGCACGTCATTGTTTACCCTGAATCAGGCTGGCACAGACAAGCAGGTGGAAAACTGTTCCAAGTACAAGTGCATAAAACGGTGAGTTGCCCTGCTTCTTGGCCCAGATCTCCCATAAAGGAATCTTGTGTTTACGTTGCTGGAGGTTTGTGGTTCCTTCCCATAATTGCTTGAAAAGAACCACTGAATCTGCATTCCCCTTTTCGCTTTCTTACTACAACAATAATTGACTTATTACATTTATTTAGGAACTTTGCCCATTCTAACAATTAATTTAAAGTTTATAGGAAACTAAAAAGCTCTCTCATATATGAGATTGAATCCTGGAACAGAAAAAGGACATTAGTAAAAAAAACTAGTGAAATCTGAATAAAGTCCTGTTTAGTTAATAGTATTATACTGTTAATTACTTAGCTTGATTAAATATACCACAGTTAATGCAGTAAATATAAAATGTTAACATTAGAAGAAGCTGACTAAAGGGTATATGTGAACTTCCTGCACTATCTTTGCAATGTTTCTGTACATTTAAAATTATTCCAAAATAAAAAGTTTATTTTAAGAAACCTTCTGAAAGGCAAAAGAAATTGCATGTGTCAACATTTTGAAAGTATTTTTTTTGTCAGAGATTAAGTTGGTCGACACATATATTCTGCATTTTTAAAAATTTTTTATCTTTTTTTTGTTGTTGTTGAGACAGAGTCTCACTCTGTCACCCAGGATGGAGTGCAATGGCGTGATCTCAGGTCTTGGGTCACTGCAACCTCCACCTCCCTGGTTCAAGCGATTCTCCTACCTCAGCCTCTGGAGTAGCTGGGATTACAGGCACACGCCACCATGCCCAGCTAATTTTTGTATTTTCATTAGAGATGGGGTTTCACCACGATGGCTAGGCTGGTCTTGAACTCCTGACCTCAGGTGATCCACCCGCCTCGGCCTCCCAAAGTGCTAGGATTACAGGCGTGAGCCACCATGCCTGGTCTATCCACTCTTAAAAATATTATTACCCACCTACAGTTAGAAAATAATCTTTTTTCATCATTTCATTTAGATTAAGCTGCATTTCAAATCCTTCACTTGCCTCCTGCATTAAATGTACACGTTTCACTTATATTCTCAGAGATCTACTCTGCCTGAGAATCAGATACTTTTCAAAACTAGTATTTAACAGTGCAAACTGTTGTCTTTTATTGATTTCCTTTCTTCTTGCCTTCCTCCCATCCTCTATGTCTTCATTCTTGCTATGCATCACATCTTCACTGAACAAATACAACTGAATGTAACTGGCCCATAAATTATGTCCCCATTTCCCTCTTTCCTACACTTAAATATGACCTTTATTTGTTTACTGTTCTGAGGCTTTGGGGGAAAGAAATTTGCCATTGTGTTAAAAAAGAAAAAAAAAATTCTGTTGCTGGATGTGGTGGCTCATGCTTGCGATTCCATCACTTGGGGAGGCTGAGGCAAGAGGAATACTTGAGGCTAGGAGTTCAACATCAGCATGGGCAACATATTGAGACCTTGTCTGTACAAAACATTTCAAAAATTAGCTGGGACTGGTGGTATGAATGTGTAGTCTGGGTTACTCACGAGGCTGAGGTGGGAGGATCACTTGAGTCCAAGAGTTTGAGGCTGCGGTGAGCTATGATCCTGCCACTGCACTGCAGCCTGTGTGACAGAGCAAATCCTTGTCTCGGGGAAAAATAAAAAATCTAATCTTCTCAACGTCTGATTGTTTAAGCCAGAAATAATGAATGCAAATGTCTCCAGGGATAAGGCAAGTGTTGTAAAAGTATGAGGCAATCTAGGGTAATAGATATAAACACACTGGCATAGCCTACTTGGGCTTAAGATGGTTCTGATTTTGATTATTCCTGGAAAGTTATACCTTTCCTAGAACCTCAGTGGAAGATGTGAGTCTATTTAGAAAAGGTGCTATATAAATTCAGATTATGGTTTAATCAGGTAATGTGGGAAAAATGTGACCAGTTGCAGTTTGAAGAACATAGTAACCAGTAGGAAGAAAAATTCATGTTTCCACATAAGGCAGATAAAAGATTGATGAGATTTTAGCTCTGTAGTGAATCACACAATGATACTGTGGGCTCCTCAAGTGTATTTCTTAGTCACTAGGCAGGACAGCATTTGAATCATCATAGAAAGATGACAAGCAGAACCATATATGTGTGTGTGTGTGTGTGTGTGTGTGTGTGTGTATATATATATATATATATATATCTATATATCTATATAAAAAAACTGTAGAAGGAACTCACTTCTCATGCCTTCCAACACGTTAGGATAAGAAAATTCTTTCTGATATCTGTCTACTTCAAATTTCCACTGCTATGAATTAAGTCTGTGATAGACAGTTACATTAATACAAGCAGGCTAATATTACTAATATTCTAGGGAAGTTTTAATAAAATGTTTAAGATGCAAAGGATGAGACCAAACTACTAACTTGAATTAAGCAGATAATGTCAGGACGACATACACGTGCAAAAACCATGAGGAGTTGGAGGGTGTAGTGGCAGGACTGACTCTCTCCTTCATCCTGGGTGTCCCAGGTATGAAGAGTGACCCTCTGAACACAACAAGCAGTGCACCTGTGACTTGCTGAACATATCCTCTACAGGGATCTGGAACAGCTCACCCAGGAACACTGCCTGAGTCCTCTGGCCTCTCCTACCATGCTCTGGGGTAGCCTTTTCTCAGAACTCTGCAGCCACAGACACCATCTAGGCAATGGCATCTTCTTTCAGAGACTATAAAACCAAAGACACTGATGGTACTCCTCCACAATGCGAGACAATCAACTCTTGATTTCTGAAAGACTGGGGAAGTGGGATGGTGTGAACATCTAGCCTTGATGCATTTCCCCCGATATCCTCTGCTAAGAGCAGGTTGAATGGCTAGGATAAATCCATCCTATCCATTTTTAGTCCTGCTTTAGTACACTCTATTCTATGGAGAAAGGCTATAGTAACAGTATTGAATGGAACCGAACCCAGTGCAATAGTCTTTTCTATGCCAAAAGATAGATACTTTAAATTTGGGACCTGGGGCTATTCAGCTCTTTCCACTCTATTTCCACTGAATAGAAGTGTTCAGAGGAGGAAAGGCTGGTGCTTATTTAAAAAATCAATGTGGCTGCCTGTGTCACAGTTCTGTATATTACAGAAATACATTTCTTTATGATTCTGCACAGCACAGCCTGGAGGGGAAAATAGCCAAGCCCCCTTACTGCCTTGTACTTGCATATACCAATAGCAGCAAGGCTGTGCACCAAGACAGAGGGTTTTTATCATGTCTATCAGGTACCCATATTTACGCACTTGTATGACAGATACATTAATTCTCTACAAAAGCCGGTGGTGATTTCCCTAATCTCAAAGAAAAATATTTTCTAGGTGTATTTTAAAAATTCATGGTCGGGCATGGTGGCTCATGCCTATAATCCAAACACTTTGGGAGGCCAAGGCAGGAGGATCACCTGAGGTCAGGAGTTTGAGACTAGCCTGGCCAATATGGCAAAACCCCGTCTCTACTAAAAATACAAAAATTAGCTGAGCGTCGTGGTGTGCACCTGTAATTCCAGCTACTCAGGAGGCTGGGGTAGGAGAATCGTTTGAACCTGGGAGGTGGAGGTTGCAGTGAGCCGAGATCACGCCATTGCACTCCAGCCTGGAAGACAGAGCGAGACTCTGTCTCAAAAAACAAAAACAACAACAACAAAAATCATCTGGGGAATCAACAGTGGTCACTAATTCTGGGTTAGGCTATCAACTCTGAAGACTAAGTCTAGTAATTGCTAAAAAGAGGGTGAACATTCATGTATTTCAGATGATTTAAATGGATGCTACTTGGCTGCAGGGTAAAAGTGAAGGTTTTAGCAGTCCCTCCCACCACCTGAGGCTATGGGGGAGGCACACAGTCTCCCAGGTCAGCGCGGGTTTCAGGCAACCTTTCCTCACCTCCCCCCAGGCAGCAGGCGGGGGCTCCACTGGAGGGTAGTATTTAGGCACGTCCCAGGCCACAGCAGCCATGAACCATTTGAAGTCCTTGCACTTGAGCTGCTTGCGCAGTTCCTTCTGGGCAGAGATGTCCCCCGTGGAGAGATGCCTGTACTCCGGCCGCCGCTGGTAAATGTACTCGGCAAATTCATCCATCCAGGTCTCAGCTACCCGCTTCAGGTTCTGTGCAGCAGGAAAAAAAAAAAAAGTAATTTATTGGCTTATTTATTCAAAAGGTGGTTTTTGTTGCACCAGAAATTAAAAAAAGAAAAGGAAAAGATAACGGACAACCTCAGGCAGCCCTGGTTGGTGGTTTACAAACAATGAGAGTTTTCGTGACTGCAAGGGGTATGATACAATTGGCCTGTGGCTTCGCACACATTTCTGCTTCTGGCATGGCGTTCAATTGCCAATTTGGTAGTTAATTTATCAGAGCCAGTAAAGATTCAGCTCACTATTATATCACTTTTCTCATTTCCTCTGTTATTTCATGATTATACATTTTTTATTTTTTACGTAAAACTAAAGGTGTTGAAATTGGAGAGAATGAGATTCCTCTCAGGCATCAAATTGCTTAAAGCATTTCCAGAAACAAGAATCTAGGAAAGAATGAGGACAAACAAGCTATTATCCTTTCCCCCCAACTTTAGAGAGAACACTGAGCATTAGTACATTTAAAACTGTGTGTTCTGATGTTCTATGTGTGCAACACAGATACCAATCAGAATTTAGTAATTGACTGCATGATGAAGTGGGGCTAAAGGAAGCACCAAGTAGCCAGTCTTTTCCACAGATGTGTCCCTGGGGTAAAGGAAGCAGAAGGTCGGTCGTGGGGAATAAGCATGGATCTTAGGTGTAGGAGAGTATGTGGATTCAGTGCTGGAAGCTTAGCCCTTTTGTCAGTTTTGAAATTGAGCAAGTTACTCATCCATGCTGGGCATCAGATTCCTCACCTGAAAATGGCAACAGTAATACATACCTGCGTCACGGGGGTGGCTGTAGGATTAAGTAAGGCCACACCTGTAAAGCACTTAGAATAAGTCTCTGGCACATAATAGGTACCACAAATAGTAGAGCTATTATTAGCAGTAAAAAGAGTGCAGGATTGGAAATTGGAGAGCCTGGGTGTCGGGCTGACCACACATTAATGGAATGTTCCTGTGGCCTTTAGGAAAGGCGTTAGCTGAGATGAGATGCTCTCTGATGTACCTTCAAGCTCTGTGGTTCTAAGCAGTAGAGAGAACAACTGCATTTGTGTAGAAGATACCAGTTTTGATGCCTCCAGCTTAAATGTGCTGCAACACATTTTCATAGGCTGGTGTCCCATAGTCTCTGCTTCTTGCGTCCTGTTCAAGTTCTTATTTCAAGTGCTCAGTTTGTGTGAGCATTGGCCCGCTCCTGTTTCTCACTTGCGCTTAGAAGATACAATGAGCGCAATGGCCGGGAACTTTAATGAGATCCAGACATAAGTGACTCAAGTAAAAGCTAGTGATATTTAGGACAAGTGCTTTATCTTGAAAATGGCTACAAAATCCTAATTCAGGCCTGGAACTATGCCCAGAGGTCTGCTGGATTTGGAGACACCATCATTGGTACCTCATTCCTAATGAGACTGTACATTTTCTTACTCCGCTCCACCCACTCCGTGCATTCAGTGTCTCCCAGCGGGCCTCTCCTGTCTGACCTTGTCCCTGCTCTTCATTCTCCCTGCACTCCTTGGGTGCTTTTGGGGGATGGTGGGCACCAGGAAGGGCTCTGTTAACACAACAAGATGCAGAAAAGAGACAGAGCCACAAAGAAAGCTCTGATTTCTCAGTTCCCTCTGGGTTCCTTTCTTTCTAAGGTGCCTGGGTGCATAGATAGGAAGATAGGGAAATGACCTGGAGAGTGTGAGAATTGTTCCCTGAGAGATTATTACTTGCCATTGCTGTGTACCCTACCATCCTGTCAGCACTGCCTGGCCCATAATGCTTTCTACTCCTTGGACTCCAGTTTACCTTAACAGATAGATGATCAGAGTCAACATGGTTTTGTAATATTCTAGCCCTTGCCACCAATTCGGAATTGCCTGATTCATTTGGGGACCAGAAAGGAAACAGATGATGTCTTGAGAGTCCTGCTCTGGGATGGCACTGTGTACTACATGCATAAAACCTCCGTGTGAGTCTGTAATATCATCTTACTATTTTCATTTCATTTTGACAAACATTCTGTATGAAATGCATTCTATTTTACTTGTCCTCAGGTCACATTTTCTTTTCTTTCTTTCTTTTTTTTTTTTTTTTTGAGACAGAGTCTCACTTATTGCCCAGGCTGGAGTGCCGTGGTGCGATCCTGGCTGACTGCAACTTCTGCCTCCCAGGTTCAAGCAATTCTCCTGCCTCAGCCTCCCAAGTATCTGGGACTACAGGCGTGTGCTACCATGCCTGATTAATTTCTTGTATTTTTAGTAGAGATGGCATTTCACTGTTTAGCCAGGATGGTCTCAGTCTCCTGACCTCATGATCGACCCACCTTGGCCTGCCAAAGTGCTGGGATAACAGTCGTGAGCCACCACATGTGGCCAGGCCAAATTTTTTAATGAGGATTAGAATAAAAAAAAATTAGTTGATAATATTAAAACTTTATAATCAAAATTGATTTTAGGCTGTAGTTCCCATCTTTTCACCTAAACTGCAATATTAAATAAAGTGGAAATATTTAATTTTCATCAATTTACACCTCTGTGATCAGTGAAAGTGAATACAGTTGGGGAATAGCAAAAAGCAGAAGCAAATGACCCAGGAATAATGAGAAAGTGACTTTCTTAAGAAAAAATATGCCTTTAAAATTCTGGTAGCTTGCAGAAAAGATCTGTCCTTAAGGACTCTGTTGGGTAAGTAAGCACTTTCAGACTATAAGTGCCATGAAGTTAGGGATAGATCTATTTACTTTTGCCTTAAAAGACCTAGCATCTTGTGTGGCTCCAGACACATGTGTGTGCTCATCTGGGCATGCTAATCATTGAATTAATGAAAGACCAGATGATGAAATGAATGTGAACAAATTTATAGTGTGCATATGTATCTATTGATAAAAGCACTGAAATGGGAACAATTAAAAACAGGTGCTGTTGCTAAATGGTAAATTTTTGTTGCTTTGGGTTTTTGAAATAGATATGGCAATTACTGCAAAACTCATAGAGGAACTAACTAATTCTGGTGCAGTCAATGGGAAATGGCTCAGAGGATCATGATAAATGCTAACCAGAAGAGGCAATATCAATAAGTAAAAGAGGCAGGAGTCAGCGTGTTGGAAAGCTGTCACTAAAGGCCAAGTAGCCTCTAGTATAGTTAACAAGGGAACTAACCAGGTAGCTCTGCATCATCGTGTCCTTTTCAAGTTGAAAGACTAGGTATGCTGATTTCTCCAACACTCCATTTTGGATTATAGATGCTCTGTTCTCTGGAATTTACTATCAGGAGAGAAACTTTCTAAAGTGTCAATTATTACATTCAAGGAATAGCCCTGACTTCTCAACTATCCAGGTGGCTGGCCAAATAAAATCTTTCTGAAGTCCTTATTCTGGAAATAATAAAACATTATGTTAGTTTGTCACTGGAATCATAAATCAGTACTTAAGTACTTTGGGGAAAACGTTGGTACCACAGCTGAGAGATATTGCAAACAGTGCCAAAAGAGAGTTTCATTGGTCTTTTATAGATTGTAGAGTAAATTGACCCACTCCAGGAAATAGTACAATCATATACTCATTGGAGTTCATTGGGGTATTTATGTAGGAGCATGCATACCACACATTCACATACACAGAGATGGTGGAGTAGGAGCAAAGCAGTATTTCTCACTTAAACACTTACAGCTGTGTAAACATGTGCAGAATCATGAAATGTGGAAACATCCAATAACAGCTTGTGCCAGAGATGGTAAAAGAGAAAATAAATCAATCTGAGTAGTCCTATCTTTCTCTGAGATTGAATGAACATTGGTGGACCTGCTAAGATGTCCAAAAAAAAAAAAGTTATCAAGGAGAAAGAAAGAGTCAAGCATGAATGCCAGGAGATCTATACATGTAATTATTTACTCTTGAACTATTAGATGTTGCATCTCTAGAGGTTGCCTTATATACACAGAGCCAGGTGTTAGCTGGAGTTCTAGTTTTTTAAGGTTTAAATAAAAGTACTTTAACCTCAAGTTGCATGTCCCTGTCCTCCTGAAGATTTCTGTGGATTCCCAGGGGTGTTCACACGTTCATCCTTCTCTTCGATTTTCTGTTTGTGATCCTTCTCTCCTTCTGGCATCTTGCCCCCAGCTTGCTGTCTACCTTTTGTCCTGCAGAGACTTGAATGGGGTGCACAGGTATTTTCCCTCACCTCTCAAANCTTTTGTCCTGCAGAGACTTGAATGGGGTGCACAGGTATTTTCCCTCACCTCTCAAATGTCTCTCGGTACATCAACTGGGCATAACTTTTACTGAAGATTTTCGGGCAGTAGCAGAGACTTAGATAACAAAACAGCACAGATGATGATGCAAGATGAAGTATTTGACCCCTTGGATTCTTTTTCTTTGGCTGCTAAAGGGAATTTCGTCCTGGCTAAAATTTCCTCCTTCTGTCTTTTAGCTTCCTGCCATGGTTCTGCCCAACTCAAAAATCTCTCTTATGTCTCTTTTGTAGGGCTGTACCAGAATGTTACAATTTCTTCTTCCTTTTCATGCCTGGCAACTCATCTTCCTCATTGTTTGTCCTTGCTTATCCTGGCCAAACCATGTTGGCTACCTTTCCATAACCAAAATGGATTGCTGAGCAGGATAATTCTCCAAAAAGAAATTAAACAACTGGCCCTTGGATAACACCCCACCTCCAATTTTTTGTTAGATACAGGTTGCCCACTGTTTCAGACATTCCACAGTAGGTCCCTAATGGGTATCTTAAATTTTATTCTCCTACATACAAGCTCTGCTTATGTAAACTGTTCTGTTCATCATCTCTGAAAAAATGCAACTACTCCCTGCACTTGTCTGTCTGTACAGGTTCTCCTGACTCAGTGTTCTCTCCTATTTGTCTGATCCCACCCACTCTTTGAAACGCTTTTCTTTTTCCTTTCAGTTAGACTTGCCAGATAAAATATGTGGCACATAGTTAAAACTGAATTTCAGATAAACAACAAATAATTTGTGTATTAGTCTATTTCGCGCTGCTGATAAAGACATACCCAAGACTGGATACCTTATAAAGAAAAAGAGGTTAATGTACTCATAGTTACATATGCCTGGGGAGGCCTCACAATCATGGTGGAAGGTGAAAGGCATGTCTTACATGGCAGTGGCAAGAGACACTCAGAATGCCAAGTGAAAGGGGTTTTCCCTTATAAAACCATCAGATCTCATGAGACTTAATCACTACCATGAGAACAGTATGGGGGAAACTGCTTCCATGATTCAATTATCTCCCACTGGCTCCTTCCCACACGTGGGAATTATGGGAGCTACAACTCAAGATGAAATATTTGTGGGGACACAGACAAACCATATCAATTTGTAAATATAATTAATACTTGTATTATTAATGTCATATGGGACATACTAGTACTAAATTATTTGTCATTTATCTGAAATTCAAATTAGTGAGGCATGCTGTATTTTTACTTGCTAAATAATGGCAATCCTACTCCTGATGTATGTAATTTGCATATAACATGTGCTCTATGAATGTTTTTTAATTCATTGAGTGACCATCTATGCAGAATCTGGCATGTCTTGGTATTGCCAATACATAAAGAATGTTTTTTTTTGTGGAAATTATTCCAGAGGAGTTTCAAGCAGTTCTTTGCAGAGAAGCCTGCCATAACACACAGCTGATACAATATAAACACACAATCCCACTGCTTTTTGTTTCCTAGAGGTGGGATCCTGCTGGCCCTCTATCTGTGAAGCAAACAGGGCAGCAGTCACAGAATTTAAGGAAACAGCAGGACTAATTGGTAGCTAGAGGTGAGGCTCAGCATGGCCAGAACGAACTGTTTAGGGCTTAATGCTAACCTCAGTGTGAAAATAAGTAGGTGAAGGCTTTCTGTTTCTGTACATCTGAGTTGGCTTTCATCTAGGCCCCACGTTTAGTGTGGACAAGGGAAAGTGAGAGGACCCAAACCCATTCAGGTTGGATCCAAGAGGTTTTCATATGCTGCGGATGTACCCAGCATGGGACTCATATAAGAGACTGATAAAGATAGCTACTAGAGCTGAGGAATATATTTACTTTTTGCTGTAGAAAGCCAATGAAGGATTCTTCTACTTTAAAAATCTGCAGACCTTCATCTTCTTGAATGATAAATGAAATAAAAACTGTTGTTCAGAGCATCTTCTATGTACAAGATGTTAACAGTGTTCTCTACTTTTATGTCACCTGTCTGTGGTTCTTTGTCTATCACATATGTTCCTCTCTTCAACCCAAACTGGTATTAATCTGTCCTTTCTATGTTGCTCAAATATTTATTAACACATTCAGCCTTATATTAGAGGTCTTTAGAATTCAAGTCTTGTTTTCTTTGTACTATCCAACACTAAATCTTTCCATAATTCTAATACTCATCAAGTCTTTGAATTGATATTTTACCAGGAACATTAAATGACATTTCTAGCTCAGTTCATAAAAACATTATTTCCAGCTTGACTGATCACTGTTAGTGTACAGCATGAGGAAAATAGATAGTTTAACTTTTCCTGCTGGTTCATGAAACTGCATAAATCTACCCACTAATTATTATTATTTTTACCAGCAACATTTTAGATCTTACTGCTAGACTATTCAATCCCTGTCCAGTTTCTCAGTGCATTATTTGGGAGTCAACTGTATCTGTATTATTTGGGCCATCTTACCTCAGTAGAGTGTTCCTATTTCTTGGTGCAAAATGTGATTATTATATGTGTACTGGCAAGATCCTGCTTCGCAAATTGTGCTTGTGTCAATATTAAGCTATTGTATTATGGTGGATTGTGTTACAGTGAATCCTCTTTCTTGACACACACACACACACACACACACACACACACACACACACACACACACANTGACAACACACACACACACACACACACACACACACACACACACACACACACACACAGGTTTTTTTCCCTGAAACTGGAAAAGCCAGTCCCACACAGAAACAGTTTCTAATTTGTCACAGTCACTCCTACAGCAAGGTGTATCCATATCCCGTGATTTTAAATTTCTGCTTTTATTTGAATGTATTTCTTGTCTCCTCTTTGATGCTTAAGAGTGCCTTTGTGGCTCAGTAGTCCCACCCCACAGCTCCTTTATCATTGATAATATGATAATGTCATCATGGGTACAGCTCAAAAGAGAATCTCTAAGACAGCCCCAACCTCACTACAATTATTCAGCCTAGCTCCACTTTTCTCTGATCTGAGCACTTCTTTGAAGTCAGTGGGAAACTTTCAGCATAAGGAGAGGAGGCTAATCTAGTCCTACAAAGGGAGATTCTCTGACAGGCAATTTCCTTTTCCTTCTTCCCCAAGGCTGTGTGAGCTGTTTGTAGGCAGTTATCTTCTTTGGGCTGTCATGAACAAGCATTAGCTTTCTCTTTGATTTTATATCTCTATCGTATTTTTGCCCAAAAACTTTGGATATCTATGGTGGTGTTTATGATGACATTTAATGTAGCCTTTAGATATAAGACAAACAAACAAACAAACAAGCGAAAACCCCAAATGAGCTAACAGTGTGTCTTAAAAAATGCTGGTAAGCCTAATTTTAAAATCAGCTTTATTGAGGAATAGTTGATTTACAAGAAAACCGCTCATATTTAAAGTGAATAGTTTGGTATATGTTGACACATGTATATACTATATTAGTAGAATCATCACCACTATCAAGATCAGGGAACATATCCATCACCGGCAAAGGTTTCTTCATGCCTCTTTGAAATCCTTTTCCCGATCTCCTTTCTGTGGCATTTCTATGTCCCCAGACAACCACTGATGTACTTTTTTTTCACTATAGTTTAATTTGTATTTTTTAGAATTTTATATAAATAGAATCATACATTATGTGCTCTTTTTGTCTGGCTTCTTTCACTTAGTATAAGTATTTTTATCTTTATCCATGTAGCTGCAGCTGCATGTATTCATTCTTATCGTATTCTTTTTTTTTTGAGATGGAATTTCACTCTTTTTGCCCAGGCTGGAGTGCAATGCGTGATCTCAGCTCACCGCAACCTCCACCTCCTGGGTTCAAGTGATTCTCCTGCCTCAGCCTCCCAAGTAGCTGGGATTACAGGTGTACGCCACCAGACCTGGCTAATTTTGTATTTTTTTAGTAGAGACGGGGTTTCACCATGTTGGTCAGGCTGGTCTTGAACTCCTGACCTCAGTTGATCCGCCTGTCTCAGCCTCCCAAAGTGCTGGGATTATAGGCACGAGCCACCATGCCCAGCCCATTCTTACTGTATTCTATCACATGAAAAAACTACAATTTGTTTATCCATTTACCTGTTGATGAACACTTGGGTTGTTTCCAGTTTGGGGCTTTTACAATTAAAGCTGTATGAACAGTCTTGTAGAAGTATTTTATGGACATTTGCCTTCATTTCTGCTGGATAAAAATATTGAAGTGGAATGGCTAGGTTGTACTCTAGATATGTGTCTAACTTCTAAAGAAACTTCTGAATTGTTTCCCAAAGTGGTGGTACCATTTTACAATCCCATTAGCATTGTATGAGATCTCAAGTTACTCCAACACAATTGGTGTGGTCAGTCTTTTTAATTTTGGCCATTATAAAAGCATGTAGTATATCTCATTGTGGTTTAATTTATATTTTCCTAATGACTAATGATGTTAATCATTTTTTCATATCCTTATTTGCCACCTGGATATCTTCTTTAGTAAAATGTCTTTCAAATTGCTTACCCATTTTAAAAATTGGGCTGTTTTTCTTATTATTAAAATTTGAGAATTCTTTATGTATTATGCATATATATCCCTTAAGATTGTACTTGTTTGTTTTGGCTGGGTTTGAGGGCCAGAATATGTTGGAATAATTTTACGTGATTGATTTTTTGAAACCCTGGAAAAGTGGAGATAATCAGAAGTTAGAACTGTTGAAGAGAGACCATAGAAACACAGGTCATTTGTGTCCAAGTAAGTATGCATGGCCCACAGGTAGGAGACAGCCATCCTGACTTAGTCTACCCAGGACCCAGAGAAGTTCTGGCACTTTAATGACTGAAGTCTTAGTTCCTCCAGACTCAGCATTGTAGAGGTGTGACTTCACCTGCAACTTCATGGGCAGGAGACAGAGGCAAGTGAAAACAGAAACAAAAGAAGCAAATCCGGGGCGGTGCAGTGTGGGTATGCTTCTGACAAGTGGGTGCACAAGGATATGCGATGGAGGCTTTTGGGGATGTCTATAGATGGTTGGAGGATAATCTGAATGGTGTTCTTCCTGGTGATCAAGCCAATGGTGCCTCATGTCATCACAACTTAGGTATAAAATGAAGTATGACCTTATTTCTAGATGATTATCATTAATCCATTTGATATTTTTTATAAATCACAACCAGCATTTTCTGTTCATCACCCAAAGAGATTATCAAGAATTTGGTTCCCTCACAAGAACATCCACAGCAAGCATTCAAACAAACTGTTGTTAAAATAAATGGTGCTATAGCGTTGTTTTGTTTTATTTTTGATACAGGGTCTCATATTGTCACCCAGGCTGGAGGGCAGTGGCTTGATCATGGCTCACTGCAGACTTAACTTCCTGGGCTCAAGCAATCCTCCCACTTCAGCCTCTCAAGTAGCTGGGACTACAGGCACATGCCACTACCCCCAGGTAACTTTACAAAAAAACACTTTTTTTGGCGGGGGGCCTTGCTATGTTGCCCAGCCTGTTCTCAAGTTCCTGACCTCAAGTGATCCTCCTGCATCAGCCTCTTGAGGCACTGAGATTACAGGCATGGGCCACTATGCCTGTCCTGAGGTATTATATTTTAAACTGTAGCCAAGTCAGGAGAGAAGCAAACATATAATTTCAGTATGTGAATCATCTTTAGTTTTGAGCAAAAGTATTAGACAGCCTTATTGCTCTTTAGGTTATATTGTATGGAAGAATTAGAGAAAGTTATTGTTTTCAGAAGAACTGCCTCTGTAACAAAATCCTAGCCATTTATGAGGGCTGAGTCTTGAGGGAAGATCCATCATTTCCTGCTTTTTGGGAGAAAACCCATGATAGGCCACCATGACCCTGAACTCAATGATGGTTTCAAATAAAGCATCTGAACCCTGCAGTATTAAGAGCAGGAGAGAGAAGTGCTACTGCTGTTGGTGTACGAGGTTATCGTGCTACAAGCTCTTATTTGCTGGGCAGCTTTAAGAGAGTACAGTGATTTACAGTCATCGGGAGAGAAAGGTCAATTTGAGGGAGTATAGATTTCCCATTCATCACCATAACTTCTAATCTTGTTGGTGATTTTATTTTCAGATATCAAACTAGTCATTTTGGTTTTGTTAATGCTTTTCCTCGATTGATATATTTTTCTGACATAAACAAGGGTGAGCTGCGTTTGCCTGACATCGTGCTCTTTTATTTCAGCTATTTCAGATGGGAAAACTGACACCATGGTCAACAATGAAGAAGCATTTATTAATCGACTTGGGGTGGTCTGGCTTTTACATTGAAGCCCTGCTCACTCCCCTCCTCCTCCCTTTCTCTATGCCTCCAACCTCCATCGTTTTCAAGAGTCTGAGATAATCTGTGGAATCAGCAGAGCTGGATGTCACCAGGGAGATGGCACAGAAAGGAAGGAAGGCATCTTGGGAAGTATAGGAAGAAGTCATTTCACAGCTGACAGAAGCACAACCACCATTCTCCCTCAGACCTCAGACTTAGAACTTTGTGCCTGTGAAGTATAATAACCATAGGAAATCGTCAAAGGTCATTACACTTTGCTAAGAAACCCTAGGTAAATGCATAAAGTCAAAAACATTTGTAACTTGTATGTAGATTAGCCTATTGGGTCATTAAACATAATTTGTTAATATCAAATATATATCGCTATATATATAAAATAATGCTATATAGGGCATATATTTCTCTTTTGTTAAATCGTAATCTCAATTATAATATGACAGTCTATTAAAAAACAGTTTCCAAATAAGTGGACTATATAAGATGCAGATTTCATTCCATAATGAGCTTTATTATTTTCATTTAACCTTTTCCTCATCCTCATGATATTCTGGCTTTGGAATATATGGATTACTGCTGCATGGTGTGGATTCTATGTTACTGTCAAGGCCATTTATTAAGAGGAGTTGAGATTTGTGTTTGACTTGTTTGTCACTTGAACTTCCAGGGCCTAGCACAGTGACTGGCACAGTAAGCATTATTTTTTTTTTTCAGAAGTAAACATTTATTTGCCAAAGAAAATCTGTCAAAAGTTTTTGTGTGCTCTCAGAATTCTGGATGGAAAATCTGTGGGTATCTCCCCAGATCTGGCTGTCACAGACTGTCCCAGGCTGTCACTTAACCTTATCTAAAACCAATCTCAGTCTCTTCCCCTTTCCTCTTCCTCCCTTCCCTGTTTTTGTACTGATACTATTTTCTCTGGGATGCTGAGATGGAAAGCTCATAGTCACATGTGAGCCCCACCTCCGTGCACAGTGTAACAAATCAATAAAAATCTTTTATGAATTTTTTTTTTTACAAATGCTCCTTGCATTCGAAATGTTAACTTCTTTAGACTTTCTTTAGATTTTCTCCATTTTGATAATTATTTGTTGGTTTCTATTTTATCTCTTCTATTTTTATCCTGACACTTCCTGTTTAAGACCCTATAATCAAGGAGCAAAGGTCAACACTGTGATCTGCATCCAGGGTCTTCCAAGGTTAACTCCACAGGTGCCACGCACACCCTCCGTAACTCTGCCTGCCCTTGTCTACTTAGTACTTTGCTAAACTGGTTTCCTGCCAGAGATGCCCAGGCTGCTCCAGTCTATCTCAAGATGGGAGGAACATTACGGTAAGGAGCATGAACCTCGACCAGACAGACCTCGGTTCATAGCCCCAGCTCTACTCCTTTACCATTTAACCTGTATCCCTTTTACTCTAAGTTAACATTTTCAGGACCCGGGAAGCAGCCTGTACAATTTGGCTTTTATGAGATTTGACTTCAGTTTTAGCTCCTATCCTGAAACTAGAAAAAAATTTAGTCTCCCATGTTCTTGAATGGTTCTTACAGTTCTCCTTGAAGAGGTCCTTCATATCCCTTGTAAGTTGGATTCCTAGGAATTTTTTTTTTTTTTTTGAGACGGAGTCTTGCTCTGTGCCCCAGGCTGGAGTGTAGTGGCGCAATCTCGGCTCACTGCAAGCTCCGCCCCCCGGGTTCACGCCATTCTCTTTGTAGCAATTGTGAATGGGAGTTCACTCATAATTTGGCTCTCTGTCTGTTATTGGTGTATAAGGATGCTTGTGATTTTTGTACATTGATTTTGTATCCTGAGACTTTGCTGAAGTTGCTTATCAGCTTAAGGAGATTTTGGGCTGAGACAATGGGGTTTTCTAAATATACAATCATGTAATCTGCAAACAGAGACAATTTGATTTCCTCTTTTCCTATTTGAATACTCTTTATTTCTTTCTCTTGCCTGATTGCCCTGACCAGAACTTCCAATACTATGTTGAATAGGAGTGGTGAGAGTTGGAATGAAGAGAAGAATCTTTTCTTTGAGATTCTTCCACCTATTTGCCACTCAGCCTCCTCGGGCTGTGCAAAGCGACACTCAGTGGCCTTTTGCTGAGGAGCTGCTCACACTTCTGTGATGAAGGATGGCCAGCACCATTCCAAAGAAGGAATGATTGTCACCACAGTGCAGCTGTCTTTCTAGTCTCCCTGCAACTCTAGACATGAGCATCCCTTCCCTCAAGGACTTGCTGTTTGTTCCTGGTGGCAAGACACCACAACTGTGTCCCAGTATACTGACATTAGACCCCAAGCTGACTCAGTAAAACTGTCTAGGTTTATTAAAGACAAGTGAATACTCTGATTCCCAGATGAAGCTGAAGTGTAAGTTACGGTGTCCTAGGTTTTTACATTTTGTGGGAAATGAAAAAGTGATGTTAATTTTTGTTTTTGCCAAATAAGGGCACTAACAAAAATTTACTATCTTGCATTCTATCTTTTTCAATGAAAAAAAAGCTTATAGTTTCTGCATAAAAAGATGTTATTAAGTTGAACAGGTTTAGCTTTGGGATTATTATTTTTCTTAGTTCACTGAGGCAGGGTGAAATGTTAGCCATGAATTGGCTCTCATCATTAATCCTGAGTTTGGAAACCACTGTTATATGAAACTTGTTAATTCAGTGGACATATTCTTGAAGGTCCTCTTTCAAGTCCTTTAATTTGAGAGGACTGAAGAAGGTCACAGCTAGGGCGCTACTTCCTCCTCTTCCCTATACCTATACATATCCTTATGATACATTTAAGCAATTACTTGTCTTGTACTGTCCTCTAATGGTTTCGTATATGGATATCTTGTCTCTTCCAACCAGATTCGAATGCCAGGCAAATAGAAGGTACTGAAGAACTAATTTTACAAACACATTTCTATAGTATACACCAACCAGCAGGCTGCTTAAGGATGTGCAGACATTTGTGTGTCTATGTGTGTGTTTAAATATTTGGGAAGTCTTTTGGAATCATCAATGTGAAAAGTGCACATTTTTGAAGGATTAAACGAGCTTTGTAGAGTAAGAAAACAAGCCTTTGGAGTCAAGTCTCCACCTTTGTCTCCATTTCCTGACGAGGTTGCAAGATTAAAATCCCAATTGAGTAGACGTGGCCCTGCATTTGAAGCATAGATGAAGTCTCTCCTCATTTTTGATGATATAGTAATAATGTAGTGTGTAGCAAGGTAGTTGAGGTGCCCCCACAAAATATCAGAATTGTTTTTCATTTTAATGTACTTTTTTTAAACTTAAAAAAACCATAAAATGTTCCTCAGAGTGACAGTCAAGCTTCAATATTTATGACTTTCTGATTGCTCTAGCGGTTTAGAAAAAAAAAATAAAAATGAGCCCTGAAGTAACATTTGAGTGGAAAAGATTAAAATTCAGAATTATGGACTTTTCTCATTTAAATAAGTATTCACTTTTTCCTGGAAGTTTTATGTGCCAACCCCAGTTTCTCTGTGTTTGACAATCCTTGAAATAGTACTTAACTTCTTTCTTGAAAATATATGAACGGTTTTATTTTTTGAAAATAGGTCCCTTTGGATGAGCAAAACATTCTCCCAGAAGCTTTTACACTCTACTTTAGACCACAAACCAAGCACACACACACATTGTCTTGGAAGTGAATGGTTCTTTTCAGAGCACTAGCGGGGGAGCATATGAGTGAATGAAAGTGGATACAGGAGAGAGCATCATTATCTTTAGGATATTTTAAACTGCTATGATTTATTATATCTACTCGGCCGATTGGTGACATGTACTCTAAATTGCTCCATCATTTACTTTCCTGTGAACTCTTGTTTTCTGATTCATATGTCTTAAGTCTTATGACTAAATCAAACCATATTTCCTTACCCAAATGCAGTTCTTTAATTACTTTATAATTTTGTGACTGCTTTTTCCCTTCGAATAGTGTATTTCGACAGCTACTTAGAGGAATATGTTATTAGTGTCTAATTAAATTTTTAATTTAGTTAGGGAAAGGAGGAATGTGACTACAGGTTGGCATCTGTAATCTGAAAATACAAAATACAAAATGCTCCAAAATCCAAAACTCTTTGAGTGCTAACGTGGTGCCAAAAGTAGAAAATTCGACACATAAGTACTAACACGAATTTGGTTTCATGCACAAAATTATTAAAAATATTGTATAAAATTACCTTCAGGCCATGTATATAAGGTGTATATGAAACATAAGTGAATTTTGTGTTTAGACTTGGGTCTCATCCCCAAGATATCTCATTATGTGTATGTAAATATCCCAAAATCTGGAAAAAATCTGAAAATCTGGAAAAAAAATCTGAAAATCTGAAACACTCCTGGTCCTAAGCATTTCAGATGAGGGATACTCAGCCTGCATTTCCATTCAAAGTGTATGTAAGGTCATTTTATTACTAGGAACTCTAATTGCTGTTACAGAATGTGGATGTGACTAAAGAAAAATGACAGTTGATGAATACTCTCAGAAAGGGAATAAGGAAGAACGACTCCCCCCACACACGAAGATTCGCTGTAAAAGAAAATTTTGTTATACTCATTAAAAAGTATTTAAGTTTTAGTAACAACTTACATCTCCAGTATTTTCCTCTCTTAGCTTTCCTGATTAATTAATTCTTTCAACAAATACCTGAGTGTTCCCTAAGCCTTGTTTTAGGTTCTGGGAGTACAGCAGTAACTGACACAGATCAAAGCTCTACCCTTGTGTAATTGGTACTCTAACGATTCCTGGTGAATTCATTTATTTTTACAAAAGCTTGTTATGTGAGCCTTATATAAAAGATCCAAATAGTTATATCTTGCAGCCTTATTAGTAAAAGAACCAAAATGAATAATTCAGGATTTGATTTCTAGGGTAGCAGTGTGATAAAATACTCTTTTTCTAGATTTGGATTCTGAGCAGTAGCAGGTACATATTGTGGCAACAAAAACTGACTCATCCCTGAAGAAAGTAATATGGAAAGCAGAGAAATTGTCAGGATTGTTTGGCGACAGTATTGTGAGACTGTTCTGCTAAACATGCATAAAAATGTTTAAATGGCAGAAGAGAAGAGCATCTTTGCATCTGGTTTACAAGAAAGGTTTTATTCAAGACAATATTGGAAAAAAGTCTTAACCTGAGCCAATTTTGAAATGTTGAGGATGGGGAGAAATTTGAGACAGAGCTGGCCCTAGTTATAAAAGAGAAGGCAGAGTTTGGGCATCCACCTTTTCCCATCTCCCTTTACCCCTTTTTCCATCTGACTTATTACAGATCCTTCCACATTCCATGTGGGTGGAGAGAACTGACTGCCCCAGGACCGCAGACCTACTCTGCTATTTGGCATTCATGTGAGCATGAACAACCACCTAGTTCACACTTCATTTTCCCATCTACAAAATAAAGATAAGAACACAGACTTCAGAAGGTAATGGTGAAGATTAGATATAATGTATGTGACAATGCTTTGAAACAATTCGTAACAAGAAATAGCATAATGGTTAATACTTCTTTAAGCAATGGCAATAAGACTCTGAGAAGCACAGGAGCTGTCTATACACCGGAGAGCTTTTCTCAGACTGTGCCTTAGATGACCTATGCCATGGGCAAGGCTGGTTACTCTGGTTACCGAAAGCCATATTGACCCCAGTCTGTTCTGATGCTGAGTTACTCACTCTTGCCAGGCTGGTCCCAGATGGAACTTTGTATGGAACGTACTTCCTGTAGATATGACCAACTCTGGAACACGGAACATCAAACATTTCTCCTCCACACATCCAAACCTGAAAAGGGAAAAACAGAACAGAAGACAACAGTGAATTTCACACAAGAAAGGAATTATCAGTAGGACTCACAAACCATCTTAAAATCTCTAAAAGTCTTTAAATCAATAAGTTCTACTTATTATAAATGGCTAACCAAAAAAGAAAACCATGTTTTAAGAAATCTAGATTCATAAAAGTTTAAAACCAAAATACAGCTGAGTGCAGTGGCTCATGCCTGTAATTCCAGTACTTTGGGAGGCCAAGGAGGGAGGATCACTTGAGCCCAGGAGGTCATGACCAGCCTGTGCAACATGACAAAACTTCATCTCTACAAAAAATACAAAAATTAGCTGGATGTGGTGGTGTGCGCCTGCAGCCCCAGCTACTTGGGAGGCTGAGGTGGGAGAATGGCTTGCTGCAGTGACCTATGTTTGCACCACTGCACTTCAGCCTGGGCAACAGAGCGAGATCCTGTCTTAACAACAACAACAAAAAAACCGAAACTAAAATAGTAGTTCAATAAAATCTTGTTTCTATAGACAATATGTTGGCTTAAGAAAAATTCTAGTAAAATTTTCTTACAAATATTGTATTGAACCCACATTTCATACTTAGACATCTTATTTATATAGATATTTGTTTCAATAATCTTGTAAAAATCATTTGAAGAAATAACATTTGAAATTAAAATGCTAATTTAAAAATTTAACATATAAAAAGTGGAATTTTAAAAATAGGTGAATGCTTTAAAGAACACAAGCATATGCATAAGTTTTAAGTTGCATTCTGAAACTTGCAGCAATGCTAACCTTAAAAATCAGAGTTGCATTCTCATTTCTCTCCCCCAAACTGATCTTTTTCTTAGGTACAGAAAATAATCAGTTAAGATGCTGTACCTTCTTTTCTTTTGTTTTGAGATGGAGTTTCGCTCTTGTTGCCCAGGCTGCTGTGGAATGGCGCAAGCTCGGCTCACTGCAACCTCTGCCTCCTGGGTTCAAGCAATTCTCCTGCCTCAGCTGCCCAAGTAGCTGAGATTACAGGTGCCCACCACGATGCTCAGCTAATTTTTTTGTATTTTTAGTAGAGGTGGGGTTTCACCATGTTGGCCAGGCTAGTCTGGAACTCCTGACTTCAGGTGATCCGTCCACCTCAATCTCCTAAAGTGTTGAGATTACAGGCGTGAGCCACCGCACCTGGCCCAAGATGCCATACTTTTATATTTAGTAACAAAAGTCATGGTTATATTTTACCATGACTGCCTTCTCAGACAGACGCACACTTAATTGTGGTTTTATATAACAGACCATCTATTATAAAAGAACTAATTATCAAAACATAAATCTAGGATTCATATAAGCTATAGTCTTAGATATTTTTATTGTAAGATAAATGATTATAAAAAGAGATACTCTGATGGTTAATTTTATGACTCAACTTGGCTGGACCACAGCGACCAGACATTTGGTCAAACACTATTCTGGATCTTTCTGTGAAGGTGTTTTTTTTGCATTCGATTAACATTTGAAATCAGTGGACTTTGAGTAAAGTGAATTACCTTCTATGATATGGATGGGCCTCATCCAACTGGATGAAGGTGTTAATAGAACAAAGTCTGACCTCTACTGAGCAAGAAGGAATTCTGCCAGCAGAATCCCTGGGTCTCCAGCTTGCCCACCTACTCTGAAGATTGTGGACCTACCAAGCTTCCACAATCATGTGAGCCAATTCCTTAAAATTAATCTCTCTCTCCTCTTGGTTTTGTTTCTCCGGAGACCCCTGAGTAATACAGATACATATCTTTATTTGAAGTGTAATATTGAAAGAGAGAAAGAGAAGTGCTAATGTTTTCCTTTATATTTGCTTCCAATTTCTTTCACTAAGAGAAATGACACCCAAGTGAGAATGGTTGAACAAATAGTGATTAAGGTCAATGGAAGTCCAAGAAGGAAGAAATGCAATTATTAAAGCAACATTCAGTTGCTGTAATTGAGTTCAGGATTACTCATAGTATTAATTTCAACTTGATGGAATATTTATTAATGATTTGGATCAAGCCTTCAGAAATATGTGTGGGTGATATAAAGCTGGTAAGGGCAGTGGACAGTCTAAAGTAAATTATGAACATCTGGAAAGATCTCCACAGGATGGAGCTATATAACATTGAAAATTAAAAGGCAACAACAAACACTCGTCCGAGGATCTTAAGAAATCAACTCTTCCACATGTCACTACTATGGAGAATTTAGGGACCAACGATATAGATCTATCTACAGGCCTGAAGTCTTTCGCTAATTTCTGGACACATGCTATTTATAGTTCCTTCTAAAGGGCATTTTGAAGTGGAAAAGTGATGCGAACTCTGTCTTAAGAGAGGCAGTTGAAAGAACTAAAGATGTGTAGTTCTGATAAGATAAAATTCAGAGATAGCCTTTTCAAAGAACCTAATATTTGGAAGAGATATTCTGTAGAGCCTTTAGGAGGTAGAACCAGGATTAATTACATATAGCTATAAGGGGGCAGATTTTAACCTAGTAGGAAGAAATTTCTAATAAAATGATTAAAGATCGAATGAACTTCCCGTATCACTAGATGTGTTGAAATCTGCAGCAGATGACACTGGGGATAAACATATGACTCGAATGGACATTTGATCTAGCTGATACTTTAAGGCAATTCTACAGCATGAGTTAGCGTTTATGAATGGTTATTATGCCCTTTTCATTAATTATTTCATGTAATGCTCACAATTCAATGACAGACTTTACTGTTTCCCCAGTTATGAAGGTGGGAAAATGGCAGCCTAGAGACGCTGAGTAGCTTGTTCAAAGCCACATAACTGGCCACTTCCGAACTGAGATTTGAAAACCTAGTGGTTTAACTTCAGTGCCCATATGTTTAATTGATATTGTATCCACAGATTATGCAAACTCTTTCTGTAAAGGGCCAGAAAATAAATACTTTTGCCTTTGTAGGTCATATGGTATCTTTTGCAACTCCTCAAATCTGCTAACAAATAGGCATAGTGTACTTTCAGTTAAACCCTGATTACAAAAACTGGCAGTGCGCTATTGTTTGCTGGCTCTTGTTCTATAGAGTAAGGAGTCCTTTCAAACACTGAAATTCAGTGATTCTAAGATAATGTATGTGGGAGATTATAGTTTCCAAAGTTAGACACCACAATATCTTCCACTGCACATACGCCTCTGCAATGTGACCTTGGTAACCAATTTCCCATTAGGGGATCAGTCTATGCCTCCTCTCTTTGAATTAGGGTGGGCTTATGAATTCTTAGACCAGTAGAGTACAACAGAAGTGGTTGAAGATAGGTCATAAAAGGCCACATAACCTGTCCTCTGGGGCATTTGTTTTTGAAACTCTGGGCTTCCATGTGAGAAATTTGACTCTGAGGAATTTCACAATTGACCATTGTGAAAAAGTCCAAGCACCTGAGATGTCATGCATTGGGTAAATACCTTTACTTAGGGTTTTATCTGCTGGCCAACATTAGCTGCCAACCCTGTGAATAAAGATGCCTCTACGTGATTCCAGCCCCTTGCTGTTGAATCATCCTCCAGAGACTCCATATACCACAGAGCCGAAACAAGCTATCTCTTCTGTGCCTTTTTTTGAATTTGCGGCCCACAAAATCCAAAAGCTTAATAAAACAGTTGCTTTATGGTGTTAGGCTTTGTTGTGCAACAGTAGTAATTGGAACTACATATTTCTAAATCCATGATAAAGGTGAATTACTAGCACCGATAACCAAAGTTTATGGATCACTTATAGTTTTCATCTTATTCGATTGTACGGGATACAGAGCTAGGACTCAGCAATTTCCATGCTCACTTCCTCCTGGGCATACAGCCAAGTTATAATTCCCAGCTCCTTTGTATTTAGATGTGACTATGTACTGTTTCTTGCCAGTGGAATGCAAATGGAAGTGATGTGCATCACCTCTGGGCGAAAGAAATCACTAGTGGACTTCTTTCTCTACTTTATTTATGATACATTTTTCCCTCAGAGCCTGAGTAATTGCAGAAGATACAGAGGAGGATTCTGAGGCCCTAGCAGATGGTAGAATCATTAAATGGATGGGGACAGGGTTGCTGAAAACTGGGTGAAGAATTACTCGTGCCTCCTCCTCCAAATTGTGAGACAAGCAATAGAAAATTCTTATTAATGTTAAATTACCAAGATTTTGGATTTATTGTAGACATTGTTCCACCCTAATGAATAGTCATTTTTTTTTTCTCAGCCTCTTCTGATATTTTTAATCAAATGTAGTGACTGTAATTATTTAGGAGATTACTTTAATTCTTATTCCTGCATTTTCAAGAGGTAGAATTTAAAAGTAATTCGACAACAGGTGATAGGGTGGAAAATGGGAGGGAGGAGAATGTTGGATAATCCAGTGTATAATCAAATGTCAGTTCTTATTGGTCAAAGATAAGCAAATGTCAAGGCAAAGAAACTTTCTTATCATCTGCAGCTGGGAGATAGGAATTTGTTGGCACAGCCTTTTATTTTTCACAAAAAAGTGACAATATTGATTAGCTTCTGGAGGTGGCCAATCTTTCCTGCAGGATTAGAAGATGGTGATAAGTGAGGACAAGATGTGGGGTCAAGGTCTGGAGCAAGGCCCTACATTTTCTGGCCTTAACCTATTCTTCACTTCATGTGATCTTGTAAAATACTTACAAAGTGAGCACAAGTGAACTACATGCTTCTTAAGAGAGTATTTGCAGAATGAAAACCGCCACAATAGAAAGTTCAATAAATCATTATTGCTTTCTGTTATGGATTGAATGTTTGTATCCACCCACCCTATCAAACTCATATGTTGAAATTTTAACCTCCAATGTGGTGGTATTCGGAGGTGGGGTCCTGGGAGCTGATTAAGTTATGAGGGTAGAGTTCTCAAGAATAGAATTAGTGGACTAGTAAGGGAGACCCCAGAGAGCTCTCTCACTGTCTTTCTGCCATGTGAAGATACAATGAGTAGTTGGCAGTCTGCAACCTGGTAGAGAGCCCTCTCCAGAACCCAAGAATGCTGGCACTCTGATATCAGACTTGTAGCATCCAGAACAGTGAGAAAAAAATTTTTATTATTTATAAGCCACTCAGTCTATAGCACTTTGCTATAGCAGCCCAAATGGGTAAGTAAGACTCTTTCCTTTTTAAGATATAACAAAGCAACCTAATAGACACACAGTAATAAAATTTCAACTAATTATTCTCAGAGGGTCACTCTAACACAGTGTTTACAGATGTACATGCATAACAGATGACCACATCCTTAGTTGTTTAAAACAACAGACATTTACTGTATCACAGTTCTGTAGCTCAGGAGTCCATGAGGGCTCAACAAGGTTCTCCACCAAGGGTCTCACAAGGCTGAAGTCTAGGTGTCTGCTGGGTGGAGCTCTTACCTGGAGCCTCAGGGGAAGAATCTGCTTTCAAGCTTATTTAGGTTATTGCCAGAATTCACTTTGTAATTGTGGGACTGAGATCCCCATTTTCTTGATGGCTGCTGACTGGGGACCATTCTCAGCTTATTGACACCATTTTTAGTTCCTTGCTTCACAGACCTTCTGTCCCAGCAGTGGTTAAACTCATGTGATTAGATGAGGCCTACCATGATCACCTCCTCTTCTGAAAGTGAACTGATTGATAACCTTAATTACATCTGTCAAATCTCTTTTACCATGTAATGTTGACATATTCATGTAAGTAAACCAAGGAAGAGGGTCATCTTAGAGTTCTGTCTACCACCATTTCCAAGGAATCAAAATTCATGTCTTCTATTGATAACCTCATCCTGGTTCTTAAAATTCTTCCCCTCAGAAGTTTCTCTGTGTAGTTAAGTCAAAATCAAGAAACTCCTGAGCAGACTTTTTAAATTCTAAATTCAGTGTTGAGAAAACGATAGAATCCTAGGATTTATCTTTTACCCTACATACTGCCCCTGTGATCACTTAAAAAAAAAAAAAAAAAGCCGGGCGTGGTGGCTCACGCCTGTAATCCCAGCACGTTGGGAGGCCGAGGCGGCGGATCACGACGTCAGGAGACAGAACCATCTAACATGGTGAAACCCCGTCTCTAATAAAAATACAAACAAATTAGCCGGGTTTGGTGGCGCGCGCCTGTAGTCCCAGCTACTTGGGAGGCTGAGGCAGGAGAATGGTGTGAACCCGGGAGGCAGAGCTTGCTGTGAGCGGAGATCGCACCACTGCACTCTAGCCTCGGCGACAGAGCGAAACTCTGTCTTGAAAAAAAAAGACAACAAAAAAACATATATCTGAGCATACCATTCCTCTATCAAAATCCTTCAGTGGTTTTCTATTGCTCTTAGGGCAAAGTTACAACTCTTCCATAAAGGTTCCAAGACCTTGCAGGATCTGGCCTTTGCCTGCTTGTCTCTCAGTCACTACCCTCCCACTCCCCTGGTCAGAGCTACTTTTAATTCCTTAGGAAGGATCAGGTTTCCCTCCTCAGAGCTTGCTGCCATCAGTTGTTTTCTCCAAAGAAATTTCTCCCACCTTCTCCTCTTCCCTTTCCTTCTTTCCTATTCCTTGTCTTCTCCTCTTTATTTTCCAGGTTTCAGCTTAACTCACATTGAGCCCCCAGATTTGGTTGGGATTCCCTGTTTCATGCTCTCACTCTATCCTGTGCTTCTCTTTCACATATTTCGTTAAGTGAACAAATACGTAGTGAGCACTCACTAGCCACGCATCCGTCACCAGATGAAGCTCTAATGTGTGACCCACTTAAAGGTTTGAGCACATGGAGCCTTCTTTCAACTGGAGACAGTGGTGCCCGGAAGTGCGGGAAAACTCAGTCCTTAATAGTCTTGGGAGAAAGGTTGTGGCCAGTTCAAAGGCAGCAGAAAGCTTTACTTGAAGGTAAAGAAGGAGCAGAGAGTTTATTTAAAGGGATAGGACACTCTGAAAGATGAAGCAGAGCGGGCTGCTGAAAGAGAATGGGCCAGGCACACTCAGAGAGTTCTGCATTGGGTTTTTATGATGTTGAATTTTTTCTTGAAGTTTTCACCTCTGTCTTAAGTCATCACCTTTTTTCTTTGTGTAGATTTCCCGCTTCTGCCTTAAGTCCGTGACCTTTCCCTACCGAGTTCCCTCCCCAGGCTTGTGGGACCCTCCCCTGTATGGTTTTGCTCTGTCCCCACACAAATCTCATCTTGAATTCCCAGGCGTTGTGTGAGGGACCCGGTGGGAGGTAATTGAATCATGGGAGCAGGTCTTTCCTGTGCTGTTCTTGTGGTACTGAGTAAGCCTCACGCGATCTGATGGTTACTATAAGGGGGGAGTTTTCCTGCACAAGCTCTTTTTGCCTGCTGCCATTCAAGTGAGATGTGACTTGCTCCTCCTTGCCTTCCGCCATGATAGTGAGGCCTCCCCAGCCATGTGGAACCGTAAATTCATTTAAACCTCTTTCTTTTGTAACTTGCCAAGTCTTGGGTATGTCTTTATCAGCAGTGTGAAAACAGACTAATATACTCCCCTTGGTGTGCATGCATGAGGCAGTGTTGGATACTAAGTCTACCTAGTGGCTGCATTGTTCATTAGCACCATCCCAGGACGGTTGTATAGAGGTCAGATCTATACTTACTGTACCTGCATATTTCTTAGGAGTGTCTCTGCCCTCTGATACCATTTCCTGTGCCCTCACCCAAATCTCATCCTGAATTGTAGCTCCCACAATTCCCAAGTGTAGTGGTAGTGAGAGGTGACAACATGCTAGCAGCCCTCACTCTGGGTGCCTCCTCGGCCTCAGCGTCCACTCTGGCAGTGCTTGAGGAGCCCTTCAGCCCACCACAGCACTGTGGGAGCCCCTCTCTGGGCTGGCCAAGGCCAGAGCTGGTTACCTCTGCTTGCTGGGAGGTGTGGAGGGAGAGGCGCGGGTGGGAAATGGGGCTGGCACGGGGCTCGCAGGCCAATGCTAGTTCCGGGTGGGCATGGGCTCAGCAGGCCCCACACTCGGAGCTGCCCACAGGTGCCACCACTCAGGGCAGCGAGAAGCTTAGCACCCGGGCCAGCAGCTGCAGAGGATGTGCTGGGTCCCCCAGTAGTGCCAGCCTGCCGGCGCTGTGCTTGAATTCTTGCCTGGCCTCAGCTGCCTCCCCTCTAGGGGAGGGCTCGGGACCTGCAGCCCACCATGCCCAAGCCTCCCCTGCCAGCCTTAGGCTCCTGCACTGCCGGAGCCTCCCTAATGAGCACTGCCACCTGCGTGGCGGTTCCCAGTCCCATTGACTGCCCAAGGCCTGAAGAATGCAGGCAGGCAGCTCCGGACTGGTGGGCAGCTCCTCCTGCAGCCCCGGTGTGGGATCCACTAGGTGAAGCCAGCTGGGCTCCTGAGTCTAGTAGGATTTGGAGAATCTTTATGTCTAGCTAAGGGATTGTAAATATACCAATCAGCACCCTGTGTCTAGCTCAAGGTTTGTAAATACACCAATCAGTACTCTGTATCTAGCTAATCTAGTGGGAACTTGAAGAACCTTTATGTCTAACTAAGGGATTGCAAATACACCAATCAGCACCCTGTGTCTAGCTCAAGGTTTGTTAATAAACCAATCAGTACTCTGTATCTAGCTAACCTAGTGGGGTCTTGGAGAACTTTTCTGTCTAGCACTCTGTGTCTAGCTAAAGGATTGTAAACACACCAATCAGCACTCTGTCAAAATGGACCAATCAGCTCTCTGTAAAATGGACCAATCAGTTCTCTGTAAAATGGACCAGTCAGCAAGATGTGGGTGGGGTCAGATAAGGGAATAAAAGCAGGCTGGGCAGCCAGCAGTAGCAACCTACCAGGGTCCCATTCTCTGCTGTAGAAGCTTTGTTGTTTTGCTCTTTACAATGAATCTTGCTGCTGCTCACTTTTTGGATCAAGGCTGCTTTTATGAGCTGTAACAGTCACTGCAAAGGTCTGCAGCTTCATTTTTGAAGCCAGCGAGACCACAAACCCATCAGAAGGAAGAAACTGCAGACATATCTGAACATCTGAAGGAACAAGTTCTGGACACACCACGTTTAAGAACTGCAGCACTCACTGCGAGGGTCTGCGGCTTCCTCCTTGAAGTCAGCGAGACCAAGAACTCACCAATTCCAGACACAGTAGGGAGCCAGTGGAAGGTAACTGAATCATGGGGTTGAGTCTTTCCAGTGTTGTTCTCATGATAGTGAATAAGTCTTATGAGAGCTGATGGTTTTATAAGGAGGGATTTCCTTGCATAAGTTCTTTCTTGCCTGCCACCATGTAAGATGTGGCTTGCTCCTTCTTGCCTTCTGCCGTGATCCTGAGACCTTCCCAGTCATGTAGAACTGTAAGTCCATTAAACTGCTTTATTTTGTAAACTGCCCAGTCTTGGGTATGTCTTTATCAGTAGCATGAAAATAGACTAATAAACCCTCTTCTCCTCCTTGTCAGTATGCACCCAGCTACATCCTGACAGGTTAACTGCAAAGAGATGATTACTGGGTATCTTAAGGAGCGGGCCTTCCTGCATAGATACTTCTCCTCTCTCTGTTTGTAACTAGTCTAGTTGTTTCCGGTGATCTCTGAGGTGCTAGATTTTTCCAGACCTCCATGTCCTCAGGGGCTCCCCATCCTGGTCATGTTTAGCTATACGCCTAGTCTAACAATAGCACTTAGGATAACTGCAATGAAGTGATTTCTTTGAGTGCTCCTGTTTGATTTGCTTAGCATCTGCCTTCCCTCACTGGACTATAAATTCCATGACTTGTTTTTTTTCACTACTATATCTCCAGCTACTATTGAAGGGTTCAGCACATAGAAAACAATAAATATTTGTGGAGTAGGTGAGTACAGTGGCTTCTTCCTTCAATTACACTTAGTGCTCCTACTTATGTGGAAGCCCCTAAGGCTTTTCTAATTTAGTGTAGCTTCACACAACCTCAGGGCCCCCTTACTTTTACTATAGCACACTGCTTCCACTATCTCTAATCTTAGGAGTTGTTTTTGTCTCTATCTCCTGGATATCACTACGCACGACTTTTTTTTTCTTTTAGTCTTCCAATAACTATGCACATTTCAGTAGAAGCATTCACATTCTGATACAGTAGATGGTTTAGGTATTAGGGTGGGAACGTGATTCCTTAGGAAAGCACACTGTTGTGGCAGATATCAAATTCTATATTTGTTCTGAAATATATGGATTATATTTTTAAAAGACATTTTTGGTAGTATGATGTGATGATAGTCTAAAAAAATTGGTAGGCCGTATGTATTAGTCCGTTTTCATGCTGCTGATAAAGACATACCTGAAACTGGGAAGAAAAGGAGGTTTAATTGGACTTAAAGTTGCACATAGCTGGGTAGGCCTCAGAATCATGATGGCAGGTGAAAGGCACTTTTTACATGGTGGTGGCAAGAGAAAAAGGAAGAAGCAAAAGTGGAAAGCCCTGATAAACATATCAGATCTAGTAAGACTTATTCACTATCATGAGAATAGCCTGGGAAAGACTGACCCCCATGATTCAATTACCTCCCCTGGGGTCCCTCCCACAACATATGAGAATGCTGGGAGATACAATTGAAGTTGAGATTTGGGTGGGGACACAGTCAAACCATATCGCCATACTTTAGTATTTAACTCTTAGAGAAATATTTTACATTTGTAAATAACGTGTCTTCTTTTGACAGCATAAGTATTTTGAAGAAATGTTATTTTACCTATGAATGAATACATGCATTTTTTCTTTGCTTTTTTTTTTTTTGAGACAGGGTCTTGCTCTGTTGCCCGGGCTGGAGTGCAGTGGGCAATCATGGCTCACTGCAACCTCTGCTTCCAAGGTTAAAGCAATTCTCCTGCCTCAAGTTCCCGAATAGTTGGAATTATAGAGGCCCACTGCCACACCCAGTTAATCTTTGTATTTTTTGTAGAGACAGGTTTCACCATATTGGCTAGGCTGCTCTTGAACTCCTGACCTCAAGTCATCCACCTGCCTTGGCTTCCCAAAGTGCTGGGATTATAGGCATGAGCCACTGTGCCGGGGCTGGCATTTTTTCTTTTATCATAATGTAGTTCAAATTGATGTAATAATTACATGTCTTATTTTTAAAACAATTTTCAGCATCAGTCACAACCTGAAATTTGGACATAGAGAATGTTAAATTCAGTAGAATCATACAATTATAGTGGTCACATGAACTATCAAATTAGTTTTAATAAGAAACTGGTTATAAGGAGGATAAAAAGGGAGTATTATGATCAGGTATAAGATGAAGCATAATATGCTTTATGGAAATGATAATTCAAATACTCAAAAAAGTATTTATTAAAAGCATTCAGGCTGGATGTGGTGGCTCAAGCCTGTAATCCCAGCACTTTGGGTGGCCGAGGCAGGCAGATCACGAGGTCAGAAGATCTAGACCATCCTGGCTAACATGGTGAAACCTCGTCTCTACTAAAAATACAAAAAAGTTAGCCAGTCGTGGTGGTGGGCGCCTGTAGTCCCAGCTACTCAGGAGGCTGATGCAGGAGAATAGTGTGAACTCGGGAGGCGGAGCTTGCAGTGAGCTGAGATCGCACCACTGCACTTCAATCTGGGCAACAGAGCAAGACTCCATCTCAAAAATAAAATAAAATAAAATAAAATTCAGCTCCAAAATTGGCTTTCTCTCTAATCTTGTTTCCTATGATTCTTTACTTCCCTCCTTCTGCCCAAGCTATTCTGGTTTCTTTTCTGTTCCTCCTACAAGCCGGATACTCTGTCACCCTAGGGCTTTAATCTTGGCTGTTTCCTCTGCCTGGAATTGTCTTCTTGCAGAACTCCACATGGCTAATTCCCTCATCTCCTTCAAGTCGTAGCTCCAAATCCTTTTGGTCCATCCTACACTCTCAGTACGCATCACCCTTTTCTGCCTGTGTTCTCACACCTTCTAACTCAGTAGATACCTCACTTATTTATTATGTTCATTAAGTGATGTATCCGAGGCATCTATAACAGTGCCTGACACATGGTACTTTGTAGGTATTTGTTGACTGACGGAATGAATGAGTTATTGGTTTATTAATATAAAGTGAGGTTAATTCCAGACAACTGAGTTACTTAATGATAACTCACTCTGTAGCTAGCTGCCATTAAAAAAAAAATAAAATAAAATAAAACAGCTATGACCATAGTACATTCAAATGTAAATTTCAAGGGAATAAGCTTTTTTGAGCTTATTTTCATTCACAAGTGGTTTATTATAAATTAATAAGTGATGTTAAAAATACAGCACTCTCTATATAAATAAATAAATAAATTTCTAGGACCTGAAAGTAACTTTCTGATTGTATGGTATGGCTTAGGCAGGGTAAGGTTGAAAAAATTCTTAAGACTAGACAGTCAAGTACTTTACCATCTATCTAGAAATTAAAATATTGTTAACATGAAAAGCTTTGGGATATAGATTTTGAAAAGGGTTATGTCTATCATTAAACTACTTTTCTGGGCTAGGTGTATTTAAAAACTACACCTTTCAGATCTAAAAAGGGTAATTTTGGGAAGATACACTTCCCAGAAAGCATTGCTTTCCTCTATTCCTAGAAATCTGGATTTTGAGGTTATTCTTTGAGATAGTGAGAAAAAAAGAACAGCTTATTTTGAGTTGTCCTGATCCCCCTTTTCTATTTGTTGATCTAATTAAATAAAAGTAGAAATTAGAAATGCGTTTGCAGTCTTTAATGAGAATATGATGGTTTTATTTCCAGGGGAAAATTCCCTAGTTTCTTGAATTACCTGCTCAGGATTTTTTATAAGTCAGAAATGTTCTATTGTGTCAGTACAAAAAATGTGGTCAATCTTGCATTTAATGAGTTTCTAGAGGTCTGAGTGGTAGCAGAAGAGCTTCAGAGGTACATTGTTCATGGGATCACTACGTTTAAGAAAGTGTTAATTTCTACAATAACATTAAGCAACCTTAAAAGCAGTGATTTGGGGGCGGGGGATGGAACTTAGATGTATCACTTAATGTTTATTCAAAACTTTGTCTTGGGGAGGAAAACCTGGATTTGAACATCTGAAGAGTGCTTCTTTGGGTAAAATGTAATTAAAGACCTAACCTGTCATTTCCCTTAATTCATTATTCTTCAGCTTAGAATTTACATCAGAGGCAAAGCACCTGCTTTTTAGCATATTTTCATATGTCTCCAGAATTTGAGTTTATTGCTTAGATTTTCTGGATTCACCATCTGCTAAAAATACAATCAAAGTTTTAAAAACATTTTTAAAAAGTTGACTTTCTGAAGTGGAACAGAAACTTCCTTCTTTTATAGAAATATTCAAACTGGATTTTCCTTTGCCCCTCACTTGGGCTGTCAGTCTTGCCATGTCCTGATGGCAGGGGTGGGAACATGACTCAGGCCAGTTGAATTGAAGTCCTTCTCTGAGGTTTCATCATGCCGGCTGGAACTACCTCTCTGGTGGTGAAGCAGAAAATGAAAGCCTGAGAACTTTCAGTGGCCATACCTGAGGGGCAGGAGGAGAGTCCATGAGAGGAAATGAAGCAGACACAGAGAGGCATGGTGGGGAGACATGCAGAGAAAAGGTCCTAGCAGCATTTGAGGCCCTCAGGCCAAGAGACTCATCCATTTTCCTGACTTCTGCACTGTTTCCATGAGCTTGCTCCTGAATTCTTCCTTTCTTCTAAGTTAAAATGTGGTGGGTTTCTGTCTTCTTGAAAGTCAAATAATCCACATTTAAAAACTCTTTTCATGAACAGTGAGGGTTTGGGTTTCTAGGAGGGCCAAGGGTGCACTTTAAAACAATCACTCAGTCAAATGCTACTCAAATGAACAGCATTGCAATAAATACTTCAAAGAATCAGAGATACTCGGTTTAAAATTTTTTGTCAGTTTTTTTTTTTTTTTTAGCAATATTCGATACGAAGATGTTTTCACCAAAATAAAAAATGTGAAGACTCATAACTGTTTATAATGGTGTTTGCAAATTATTTCTATCTCTAGGAAAAGTTGATACACGTGCACAGTGTGGCACAGTGACCTCAGCTTCAATTGAGCAGGTTGTCACCAATTTCTGAGTCTCATTGTCATCTTTCATAAAGTTGGGGTAACATATCTACTTCATAGGTGATTGTAAAGACCAAATTAAATAATACACACAGCATCTGGAGGAGGCACATTGTGGGTGCTCAAGAATGGTGATTACACGATATAGTCTACCCAGTGGACAAACTATTTTTCTGGTATGTTGGGGGGTTACATGAGGTGGTTGATGTGTATCCACATGTTGGCCTCCATGAGAGGAGTCGGCATATGATAACATGCAGGTCTGTGAATGTGTGTGTTGGGGGAAGGAAGGCATTGTATGTATTCTTAGCTGTTTGGAGAGGAAAACGGAGTACTGGGTAACTTCTGTTGGCCTACGTGTTATAAGTTGCTGACCTTGATGTAGAATATAAAAATCAAATTCTTTATTATTATTATTTTTAAAATTATACTTTAAGTTCTAGGGTGCATGTGCACAACGTGGAGGTTTGTTACATATGTATACATGTGCCATGTTGGTGTGCTGCACCCAAAACCTCGTCATTTACATTAGGTATCTCTCCTAATGCTATCCCTCCCCAACCCCACGACAGGCCCCAGTGTATGATGTTCCCCACCCTGTGTCCAAGTGTTCTCATTGTTCAATTCCCACCTATGAGTGAGAAGATGCGGTGTTTGCTTTTCTGTCCTTGCAATAGTTTGCTCAGAATGATGGTTTCCAGCTTCATCCTTGTCCGTACAAAGGACACGAACTCATCCTTTTTTATGGCTGCATAGTATGCCATGGTGTATATGTGCCACATTTTCTTAATCCAGTCTATCATTGATGGACATTTGGGTTGATTCCAAGTCTTTGCTATTGTGAATAATGCCGCAATAAACACATGGGTGCATGTGTCTTTATAGTAGCATGATTTTATAACCTTTGGGTATATGCCCATAAATGGGACGGCTGGGTCAAATGGTATTTCTGGTTTTAGATCCTTGAGGAACCTCCACACTGTCTTCCCTGATGGTTGAACTAGTTTACAGTCCCACCAACAGTGTAAAAGCATTCCTATTTCTCCCCATCCTCTCCAGCACCTATTGTTTCCTGACTTTAATGACTGCCATTCTAACTGGTATGAGATGGTATCTCATTGTGGTTTTGATTTGCATTTCTCTGATGGCCAGTGATGATGAGCATTTTTTTCATGTTTCTGTTGGCTCCATAAATATCTTCTTTAAGGAAGTGTCTGTTCATATCCTTTGCCCACTTTTTGATGGGGTTGTTTGACTTTTTGTTGTAAATTTGTTTAAGTTCTTTGTAGATTCTGGATATTTGCACTTTGTCAGATGGGTAGATTGCAAAATTCTTCTCCTATTCCGTAGGTTGCCTGTTCACTCTGATGGTGGTTTCTTTTGCTGTGCAGAAGCTCTTTAGTTTAATTAGATCCCATTTGTCTATTTTGGCTTTTGTTGCCATTGCTTTTGGTGTTTTAGTCATGAAGTCCTTGCCCATGCCTATATCCTAAATGGTATTGCCTAGGTTTTCTTCTAGGGTTTTTAGGTTTTGGGTCTAACATTTAAGTCTTTAATCCATCTTGAATTAATTTTTGTGTAAGGTGTAAGGAAGAGATCCAGTTTCAGCTTTCTACATATGGCTAACCAGTTTTCCCAGCACCATTTATTAAATAGGGAATCCTTTCCCCATTTCTTGTTTTTGTCAGGTTTGTCAAAGATCAGATGGTTGTAGATGTGTGGTATTGTTTCTGAGGGCTCGGTTCTGTTCCATTGGTCTACATCTCTGTTTTGGTACCAGTACCATGCTGTTTTGGTTACTGTAGCCTTGTAGTATAGTTTGAAGTCAGGTAGCATGATGCCTCCAGCTTTATTCTTTTGACTTAGGATTGTCTTGGCAATGTGGGCTCTTTTTTGATTCCATATGAACTTTAAAGTAGTTTTTTCCAATTCAGTGAAGAAAGTCATTGGTAGCTTGATGGGGCCGGCATTGACTCTATAAATTACCTTGGGCAGTATGGCCATTTTCAAAATATTGATTCTTCCTCTCTGTGAGCATGGAATGTTCTTCCATTTGTTTGTGTCCTCTTTTATTTCATTGAGCAGTGGTTTGTAGTTCTCCTTGAAGAGGTCCTTCACATCCCTTGTAAGCTGGGTTCCTAGATATTTTATTCTCTTTGTAGCAATTGTGAATTGGTGTTCACTCATAATTTGGCTGTCTGTCTATTATTGGTGTATAGGAATGCCTGTGATTTTTGCACATTGATTTTGTATCCTGAGACTTTGCTGAAGTTGCTTATCAGCTTAAGGAGATTTTGGGCTGAGACAATGGGGTTTTCTAAATATACAATCATGTCATCTGCAAACAGGGACAATTTGACTTCCTCTTTTCCTAATTGAATACTTTTTATTTCTTTCTCCTGCCTGATTGTCCTGGCCAGAACTTCCAACACTATGTTGAATAGGAGTGGTGAGAGAGGGCATCCCTGTCTTGTGCCAGTTTTCAAAGGAAATCCTTCCAGTTTTTGCCCATTTGGTATAATATTGGCTGTGGGTTTGTCATAAATAGCTCTTATTATTTTGAGATATATCCCATCAACAACTGGGAGTTTTTAGCATGAAGGGCTGTTGAACTTTGTTGAAGGCCTTTTCTGCATCTATTGAGATAATCATGTGGTTTTTGTCTTTGGTTCTGTTTATATGATGGATTATGTTTATTGATTTGCGTATGTTGAACCAGCCTTGCATTCCAGGCATGAAACCAACTTGATTGTGGTGGATAAACTTTTTGATGTGTTGCTGGATTTAGTTTGCCAGTATTTTATTAAGCATTTTTGCATCAATGTTCCTCAGGGATATTGCTCTACAATTCTTTTTTTTTGTTGTGTCTCTGCCAGGCTTTGGTATCAGGATGATGCCTGCCTCATAAAATGAGTTAGCTAGGAGTCCCTCTTTTTCTATTAATTGGAATAGTTTCAGAAGGAATGGTACTAGTTCTTCTTTGTACCTCTGGTAGAATTAGGTTGTGAATACATCTGGTCCTGGACTTTTTTTGTTGATAGGCTATTAATTACTGCCTTAATTTCAGACCTTGTTATCAGTCTGTTCAGGGATTTGACTTCTTCCTTGTTTAGACTTGGGATGGTGTGTCCAGGAATTTATCCATTTCTTCTAGATTTTCTAGTTTATTTCCATAGAGGCATTTATAGTTTTCTCTGATGGTAGTTTGTATTTCTGTGGGATCAGTGGTGATATCCACTTTATCATTTTTTATTGCATCTATTTGATTCTTCTTTCTTTTCTTCTTTATTATTTGGACTAGCAGTCTATCTATTTTGTTGATCTTTTCAAAAAACCAGCTCTTGGAGTCATTGATTTTTTGAAGGTTTTTTCATGTCTCTATGTCCTTCACTTCTGCTCTGATCTTAGTTATTTCTTGCCTTCTGCTAGGTTTTCAATGTGTTTCTCTTGCTTCTCTCGTCCTTTTAATTGTGATGTTAGGGTGTCGATTTTATATCTTTCCTGCTTTCTCTTGTGGGCATTTGGTGCTATAAATTTCCCTCTACACACTGCTTTAAATGTGTCCCAGAGATTGTGATATGTTGTGTCTTTGTTCTCATTGGTTTCAAAGAACATCTTTATTGCTGCCTTCATTTCATTATGTACCCAGTAGTCATTTAGGAGCAGGTTGTTTAGTTGCCATGTAGTTGTGCGGTTTTGAGTGAGTTTCTTAATCCTGAGTTCTAGTTTGATTGCACTGTAGTCTGAGGGACAGTTTGTTATAATTTCTGTTCTTTTGCATTTGCTGAGGAGTGCTTTACTTGCAACTATGTGGTCAACTTTGGAATAAGTGCGATGTGGTGCTGAGAAGAATGTATATTCTGTTGATTTGGGGTGGAGAGTTCTGTAGATGTCTATTTAGGTCTGTTTGGTGCTGTGTTCAAATCCTGGATATCCTTGTTAACTTTCTGTCTCATTGATCTATCTAATGTCGACAGTGGGATGTTAAAGTCTCCTGTTATTATTGTGTGGGGTTCTAAATCTCTTTGTAGGTCTCTAAGGATTTACTTTATGAATCTGGGTGTGCCTGTATTGGGTGCATATATATTTAGGATAGTTAGCTCTTTTTGTTGAATTGATCCCTTTACCATTATGTAACGGCCTTCTTTGTCTCTTTTGATCTTTGTTGGTTTAAAGTCTGTTTTATCAGAAACTAGGATTGCAACCCCTGCTTTTTTTGCTTTCTATTTGCTTGGTAGATCTTTCTCCATCCCTTTATTTTGAGCCTATGTGTGTCTCTGCAGGTGAGATGGGTTGCCTGAATACAGCACACTGATGGGTCTTGACATTTTATCCAATTTGCCAGTCTGTGTCTTTTAATTGGGGCATTTAGCCCATTTACATTTAAGGTTAATATTGTTATGTGTGAATTTGATCCTGTCATTATGATGTCAGTTGGTTATTTTGCTCATTAGTTAATGCAGTTTCTTCCTAGCATTGATGACCTTTACAATTCAGCATGCTTTTGCAGCAGCTGGTACCAGTTGATCCTTTCCATGTTTAGGGCTTCCTTCATGAGCTCTTGTAAGGCAGGCCTGGTGGTGACAAAATCTTTCAGCATTTGCTTGTCTATAAAGGCTTTTATTTCTCCTTCACTTATGAAGCTTAGTTTGGCTGGATATGTAATTCTGGGTTGAAAGTTGTTTCTTTGAGAATGTTGAATATTGTCCCCCACTCTCTTCTGGCTTGTAGAGTTTCTTCTGAGAGATCCGCTGTTAGTCTGTTGGGTTTCCCTTTGTGGGTAACCCGACCTTTCTCTCTAGAGGGCTGCCCTTAACATTTCTTCCTTAATTTCAACCTTGGTGAATCTGACAATTGTATTTCTTGGGGTTGCTCTTCTCGAGGTGTATCTTTGTGGCATTCTCTGTATTTCCTGAATTTGAATGTTGGCCTGCCATATTAGGTTGGGAAATTTCTCCTGGATAATATCCTGAAGAGTGTTTTCCAACTTGGTTCCATTCTCCCCGTCACTTTGAGGTACACCAATCAAATGTAGATTTGGTCTTTTCACGTAGTCCTATATTTCTTGGTGGCTTTGTTCATTTCTTTTTACTCTTTTTTTCCTCAACTTCTCTTCTCACTTCATTTCATTCATTTGATCTTCAATCACTGATATCCTTTCTTCCACTTGATCGAATCCACCACTGAAGCTTGTGCATGCATCACGTAGTTCTCATGCCATGGTTTTCAGCTCCATCAGGTCATTTAAGGTCTTCTCTATGCTGTTTATTCTAGTTAGCCATTCGTCTAATCTTTTCTCAAGGATTTTAGCTTCCTTGCGATGTATTTGAACATCCTGCTTTAGCTCTGAGAAATTATTTATTACTGATCTTTTGAAGCCTACTTCTGCCAACTTGTCAAAGTCATTCTCCATCCAGTTTGTTCCATTGCTGGTGAGGAGCTGTGATCCTTTGGAGAAGAGGCACTCTGATTTTTAGAATTTTCAGCTTTTCTGCTCTGGTTTCTCCCCAGTCGTTGTGGTTTTACCTACCTTTGGTCAGATGATGGTGACCTACACATGGGGTTTTGGTGTGGATGTCCTTTTTGTTGATGTTATTCCTGTTTGTTAGTTTTCCTTTTAAAAGTCAGGACCCTCAGCTGCAGGTCTGTTGGAATTTGCTGGAGGTCCACTCCAGACCCTGTTTGCCTGGGTGTCACCAGTGGAGGCTGCAGAGCAGTAAATATTGCAGAACGGCAAATGTTGCTGCCTGATCCTTCCTCTGGAAGCTTCATCTCAGAGGGCCACCTGGCTGTATGAGGTGTTAGTCCGCCCCTACTGGGTGGTGTCTTCTAGTTGGGCTATTCGGGGGTCAGGGACCTACTTGAGGAGGCAGTCTGTCCATTCTCAGATCTCAAACTCTGTGCTAGGAGAATCATTGCTGTCTTCAGAACTGTCAGACAGGGACGTTTAAGTCTGCAGAAGTTTCTGCTGCCTTTTCTTCAGCTATGCCCTGCCCCCAGAGGTGGAGTCTACAGAGGCAGGCAAGCCTCGCTGAGCTGCAGTGGGCTCCACCCAGTTCGAGCTTCCAGGCCGCTTTGTTTACCTAGTCAAGCTTCAGCAATGGTGGATGCCCCTCCCCCAGCCTCGCTGCTGCCTCACAGTTAGATCTCAGACTGCTGTGCTAGCACTGAGCAAGGCTCCGTGGGTGTGGGACCTGGTGAGCCAGGCGTGGGATATAATCTCCTGGTGTGCCATTTGCTGTGACTGTTGGAAAGCGCAGTATTAGGGTGGGAGTGTCCCAGTTTTCCTGGTACCATCTGTCATGGCTTCCTTTGGCTAGGAAAGGGAATTCCCTTACCCCTTGTGCTTTCCAGGTGAGGTGATGCCCTGCCCTGCTTTGGCTCACGCTCCGTGGGGTGCACCCACTGTCCAACAAGTCCCAGTGAGATGAACCTGGTACCTCAGTTGGAAATGCAGATATTGCCCATCTTCTGCGTCCCTCACACTGGGAGCTGTAGACTGCAGCTCTTCCTATTTGGCCATCTTGGAACCAAAAATCAAATACTTATAGCTCTAAAGTTGATGCATCTATACACTCTGAAGGCTCACAATAATATTGTTATTAGGATTTGGGTGAAGGACTTGAGAACTGTATGGAGAGGTGTTTTATTTTGAAACTTTCTGTACAAATACCTCTTGTATGGGGGCAGACTGACTTGCTTAATATAGATTGATGTATTAGAAGCATGAGAGTGTTTGGATTATATTTCATGTTTCTTGTTAGGGAAAAATGGCAACCAGAAAAATAGAAAACTTTGGAAAAAAGTCTCAACATTAAAAAGATTTCAATAGGAAGTCAAATTGACCTTACCACAGGTACTGAATGCCATGTAAAGTGTTACTGCTTGCTCACTTTACAACTATCTGTAACAGCTAAAATAAAATTAAACAGGGAATTAGGAAAATGCCATCAGACATAAAGGAAGTAACAACTGGAAGGAATTCATACATGCCCCTAGGCTTATTATATCTAATAGACATAAAATTTAACTTGAAAGTGCTCTGATACACCTGAGGTACCTTTCGTTGGGTAATTGAAATGAATCTCAGACTGGCTGGTAAGACATTTAGCAGCTGTTTCTGTTTATCTTTGAGTTTCTGAATGAGTTTAGAGTCATTTTAATATTTTCTTTGGAAGATCAATTCTGGGCATGTTGAACTAAAATGGTTATTTTAATGTCATCTAGGCTAAATACTGAAGGAAAAAATTCCATAGGAACAAGTCCAGATATTTTCTTCTGTATCTGGGGGTATGTGATGCACCATAAAAAGGCTCTGTCACATTTTAGATATGAAATGCAACTACCCTTTGACTGACTTTGCAAGCTCAGAAGTAAGGAGTGGTCCCTAATACAACTGTTTCATAAAAGCAATGAGAAGGTATATAAAATATTTTAGAATCATCCTTGGCATAAAAAGAATTTCTAATGAGCACATTTTATAAGGCTGAATTTATTTCTAACAAAACAATGTGTACAAAGCATTGTCATGATAGTTTATAGAGAGATGGCTTAAGGGAAAAAGTGTAAACTCCTAAAATGAGATTGAGTTGTACCCTTCCAGGGAGGCAAATTAACTACTTTAGGAATATAAATTAAACACTCTAGTGGGTTTTTGTATTTTCAGAAAACTATGGAAAAAGTGAAAATGCTTATTAATTAATACTGCGGTACTTTGACAGTGGTTTGTCTTGGGAACCAAGAGTTTGGCAAGTTAGCAAGTGTGGAGTCTGGTGGCCAATGACCCAAGTTGGGGACAGGGGCCCGGAAACAACCCTCTTTCTTTAAGATGCCAGTGTGTCATGATTTTATAGTTTCTCCTACAAATCTGTGAGTTGTGTAACATATGGAACATTCACTGCAAACAGTGGTTTGATGATGGCTGGATGAGAGAGACTCAAGGTTGGAGGTGTAAGGTGTGAGGAAAACAAGCTACCCTGGGGTCCAGACCTGTGGGAGGGATGCCATGCAGGAAAACACTATTCAACAAATCACTTATTCTCTTTGCTCAGGGGTTTCCTAGTGGACCAAAGTCCTTCCTTTAGCTTGGAAGTTTTGGCCTAATCAATACCTTGGATTTGTTTCTAGAGTTTGTATTTAAAAAATTGTGAGATTCATGTAAATATATATTAACACATTAATGCAGATATAGATGTATTTTAAAAGGTTTTTCTTACCATCCAAACTAAATTTCTTCCATTAAGAGGATCTTAAAAGTCAGGGGCCTTCAGGGGCCAACAGAGAATGCATATTGAGCCAGGTATTGGGTTTAATATGTGAGAAATGGGGGCCAGGAAATAGTACAGCCCATTCTACCCTCTTCCATTTTGACATATAAATGTCAAGTCAATTAGGTGGTCAGTTATAACTGTTCTCTATTGTGAGGATCCTGCCTTGTAATATAGGCTGATTTAAATGATCATGTTTGTTTATGCATAATCTTTCTTGGCACTCAATTTCGTAAGGTAGAGACTTTGTCATTCCTGGAGATTATAATGTTATATTATCTTCAATAACAATGTAATTTTCACATAATAGGCTTTCAACAAATATTTGTTGGATTCATGAGGACATCTATGAATATTGTCTGCATATGAAACTATTTTAATTTTATCTTATAAATATGTTCACATATACTATATATGTTTTATATATAAATTATTCAACATAAATAAAAACATTTGTATTTCCTTCATTTTAATTTTCCCACAGTTGTTTTACATACTTTGCCCTTTTTTCACTTACCAATAGGCTTGGATATTATTCCATACTACTAAAAATGAAGTTGCATTATTTTTAAAGGCTATACTGTAATCTGTAGCATAAGTAGATAATAATTCAATCAGTCCCTTAGTGATAAATCTTTAGGGTTTTCCATTTTTTTTCCATCCATAAGAACAATATTGAGATACATGTGTTGTATCTGTGTCATTTCACACAGGTGTGAGTTTATCTTTGGGTTATGTGAATAGATATAAAATTGTTGAGCCAACACATATACACATTTTACATCTGGAGGCATATTTTCCAATTGTTCCACATAAGAGGTTGTACCACTTTTAACTACAGTGACTGACTGTATTTTCAGAGCATCTGTTTCTGTAAACCAACACATAGCTATCAAAGTTCCTGATTGTTGCAAATATAAGTGAAAACTCTATCATAATATTAATTCTCATTTTTCTTATCATAATCGAGAAACAATAACTTTAGATAGATGAGTTATTTGTATTTTCATTTCTGTGAATTGTCACAACATTTTACCTTTAAAAAATACTGCTTAATCTTATTGACTTGTGAGAGATCTTTATGTATGAAGGGTATTAGGTGCAAATAATTTTTCCTAGATTGTCATTAGACTTTTATTTCCACATAAAATTTTTTGTGTAAATGAATTAACCTTTTTGTTGATTGCTTCTAGTTTTTTTTTTTTTTTTTTTTTTTTAAATCACACTTAGGAGACTATCTCTATTCTAATTCTTGTGTAATTTTTGTAATTATAGTTTTTGTCATTTTAATGCTTAAAATGATTTATCATCTTAGGATCTTCATATTTTTTGTATGAAGTGTGGGATTAAATTTTTTTTTTCTTCAAAATGGATAGTTGAACTGTACTATCGCTGAGGAAACTATTGTCTCCTTCTTGATTTGAAATGTTAATTTTATCTTATATTAACTTCACATTTTTATCTAGGTCTATTTAACTTTTGTGCTATAGATATGTGTTTATTCAGGCTAATTTTATTATGTATTGTATTATCTGTTATGATTAGCCCCTTATCATTTTTTCTCCAAAATTTTCTTATTATTCTATTTCTTCTTATGAGCTAGAAGCACTTAGCTTAGCTAAAAAAAGTTATTACCATTTTTACTGAGACTGCCTTAAATTTATGAGTATACTCAGGGAGAATCTTCTTTATAAATTTTTATTTTTTTTCAAGTCTTTTTTGGGTCCTTTAGTAGATTGTAGCATTTTTTGATAGAGTTTTGCACATTTTAAAAATTTATTCCTAGTTTTTGTTTTGCTGTTATAAATTCTGTTTTTCTTTTTATCCTTTGGGTGGTTTCTTTTTATAAAGGCTATTTTTTTCCATATATTTACAAATACACACACACACACACACACACACACACACGCTCATGCACATTTTACCCAGGCAACTTACTGGATTTCTTATTGTTTATAGTCATTTTTCAGTTGATTTCACTGCATTATTTAGGCAGGTCATATTACCTAATAGAAAATTTTTCCCCTGCTTTCTAACTTTTATGTCATATTTTAATTTCTTATCTAACTGCATTGCCTACTATCTTCAGAATAATATAAAATAACATTAAATAATAATTTAATGGAAAATTCCTAGAGTTTTCTCATTAAGAAAATAGATAGCTTCTGAGTTGAAATATATCCATTATACAAACACACATATTTATATTTTAATCATGCTAAATACAGTAGTCCTTCTTTATTCATGACTTCTCTTTCCATGGTTTCAGTTACCTGTGGTCAAGCACAGTCCACCAATATTATTAGAAAATTCTAGAAATAATTCATACGTTTTAAATTGTGTGCTGCTCTGAGTATTGTGATGAACTCTCACATCCTCCTGCTCCATTTTGCATGGGACATGGGTCATTCCTCTGCCCAGCATCTCCATGCGGGCTACACTGTATGCCTGTAGTCACTTGATAGCCTTGATTATAAGATCAGCTGTGACATTACTGCAGTGCTTGTGTTCAAGTAACTCATATTTTGATTAATAGTGGCCCCCAAATGCAAGAGTGATGACTCTGGCAACTGAAATGTGCCAGAGAAGCTGTAAAGTGCTTCCTTTAAGTGAAAGGGTGACAGTTCTTGACCTAATAAGGAAAGAAAAAAAATCATATGCTGAGGTGCTAAGATCTATCCTAAGAACAAATCTACCCATGAAACTGTGCAGGAGGAAAAAGAAATTCATGCTAGTTTTACTGTCACATCTCAAACTGCAAAAGTTATCGCTATAGTGCATGTTAAGTGCTTAGTTAGGATAGGAAAGGCATTAAATTTGTGGATGGAGGACCAGAACAGAAACATGTTCCAAGCAACAGCAATCAGGTTTGGTACTATCCATGGTTTCAGACATCCATTTGGGGTCTTGGAATGTATTCACATGGATAAGGGGGAACTATTGTATTAAGTATTTTGCAAAAGTAGTTTGCAAATTTTATCAAATGCTTTTATGTTATCTATAGAGGTAATGATAACCTTTAAAATTTACTATTAAGGTGAATTTGTTAATACATATCCCAATATTGAAACATGCCTGTGAAAGCTCAACTTAATTTGGTGTATAGTCTTTAAACAGCTAGTCTATCGTGTAATATTTATGATTAGCATTTTTCAATGTGAGTATTTATAAATAAAATATACCTTCACTTTCTATTTTTTTATGCTATCTTGGTGAAGCTTTGTTAAAAATATTGTAATATTTTATATTCAATTTGAAGAATTTCTTTCTTTTCTGGTTTTAGAAAAAAAAATTTTTTTAAAAACATTATAGTATGTGTTCCTTAAAGGTTTGGAAAAAACTAATGGGGTTTGGTGATTTATTTTTTTTGGAGAAGATAGATTGTTGATGATTTTTTCTTTCTTCTATGGTCATTGGTGAGTGTGGTTGACAGAATTTTCAGATGGTCCCCCAAATTCCCACTGGAGTATACATGCCCTTGTATCATCTCCTTCCTTTAGTATAGGAAGGATTGTGAATATGATGGATTTCAAACCTGTGACTAGATGACATTCTGTGAAGTTAGTGAAGAGGTTTTGCAGATGTAGTTACGGTTCTAATTTAGTTGCTGTTGAGTTAATCAAAAGGGAAATTTTCCTGGATAAGTCTGGCCTAACAAGTGAGTCTTAAAATGGGACTGGGCCCTTCCTCAAGGAAGATATTTGGAGATTCTGAAATGTGAGAGAAATTCTGCTGACCTTGAAGAAGTATGTTGCAATGCTGTGAGATGGCCCTGGAGGGGGCCATGTGTCAAGGACCTGAGAGTGGCTGCTAGGAGCTGAAAGTGATCTCCAGATGACAGCCAGCAAGACAGTGGGGGCTTAGTCCCACAACCACAAAGAAATGGATTCTGCCAACAACCACAGCCAACTTGGAAGGAGAGGTTTCTCCAGTTGAGCTTCCAGGCAAGGACAGAGTTGGCTGAACATTTGATGTCCACCTTAGCAGAGAACTCTGCTAACACATGCTGGAGTTCTGACCAGAGGACTGTGGGATTATTTTGTATTGTTTGAAGCCACTAAGTTTGTGATAATTTGTTATACATCAATAGAAAAAGAATACAGTCAGTTTAGGTGTTTTCTTTTTGAGGGTCAATTTTGCCATTTATATTTTCTTAGAAATCATCTGTTTCACCAATAATCTTAATTTGCATAGAATTGAGCAAAGCAATCTTATTTAAATTTTCCTGAAATTTTAATTTTTTCCCCATTATCATTTTTGGGTATTTGTGTGTGTGTTTTTTACTGGCCACTTAACCATTTCTAATGAATTTATCTGTCTCTATATCTACCTATATTTCTTATTAATTATTTCCTTTTGGCTGTGTAAACTAAAAATAAAATCTGCTTCTCCTTTGTGCCATACTCATCCAGAGGAAGTTCTGGCCACCAGCAACCTCATCTGTTGCTATTGTTTCAGGCAAGGGATTCCTGATCCCCCACTTAGTGGGATGCGCCAATTACTTTGGATAATTGATATCTGTTGACTTCAGGTGAGATTTGTAGTTGTGGCCATTTCATCTTTCCATGGCCCTGTTTTGCCATCTTTGAATTTACCTTTACTGCATATGATATCCTTCCTTATAGGTCGTGGTTGGGGGTAAGATTCCAGTAGTTTTGTTGAGGATAAATTTAGGTTTTTTGTTTCTGTTTCTTGCTCTCCTTTCTGTTTTTGTTTGTTTGTTTGTTTTGAGTATCTCTAGGAGAAGGTCTTTCTTTTCCATCTTAAAACTCTAAATCTATTGTAATTGTGTAACATCTAATTAATAAAGTATAACTATACTTAAAAATTTTTGGTGGCTTATGTACTATGTAGGGAAACTTTAAATTTGGCTAATTTTGTGGACTTACTAATTTTGAGTTTATCTTAGGCACAAATAGCAAAATCCATGTTGTTCCTGAGAAGTTCTGTAATGAGGTTACACACTAGAGTATATGGTTTCCTGAGCTGTAATAATTCCATAGTGATGGCTGTTGCCTTGTTCGAATTTATTCTTTAGAACTAAATGCTCTGTACTCATTGATCAGTCTCTTTTATGTATGTTCATTCCTTATTGAGTAACCACTGCACTTTGAAAATAGTAAATAGTTAAATATTACATTAAATCATAACAAGATTTTTCAGGTCTTTAATAAAGGTCAGACAGGAGGAAGCTGTATTTCCTTTTAAAAGTAGTTTCAGAAAGTAGCAGTAGCCACTTTTTAATAAGACCATATAGTCTTCGATTTCTCCTGCTAAAATAAATTAGGTTAATGGTTTTGAGAGCAAACTCAAATTTGAATCTTTGCTTTGATATGAACTAGGTAATGGCCTGTTTTGTAATTATAAAACAGATTTTTTTTTTTTTCATTTTGCACTAGTGTTGAATGGGATGAGAAATTAAATCTGATGACCTTTAAGTGCTAACCCATTACTTTTTCTTGTTAAGAGCTCAAATTATAGTTATCATTGCCATAGAAATACAGTGGCCTGAATTTAGGGATACAATGTAAATATTCTATAATCATAAAGGGGCATAAAATAAGAGATGTTGTCTATTAAAAACGTATTTCAATCCCTTTAAACCGTATATGTGCATTTGTGTGTGGCAGAATTAGACCTTGACGTATTAGTCTGGTTATGCCCAGTGTGTTTTCAATATTCTCTCTTCTCACTCCAGGAGCATTGTTTTTCGTGCCACACCAAAGTAGAAACAAAGATTAAAAGAAACTCCAGAGGCTTATTTTAGGACTGAGTTTTTGTTTGTTTGTTTATTTGTTTGTTTGTTTTCCGGCTTAAGAGAGACTACACAAGACTGGGCCTGGGGGATGAGAAAAACAAGTGGCTAAAAATAAGTAACTAAAAATACAGCAGAAGGAACAGGTCTGGAGGGCCAGGGTGGAGAGGAAGGGGCAAAGGACAGGACCAACTCTCTAAGACTGACTCCCCAACAGACTTGTCATTCAAGCACACAGGCCATTCAACAAACCTGGCCACCTGCAAGCCCCCTGGACAGAAGTTAGGGGACTGGGGCACCTGCGTGAGGACAAGGACCAGAAGAGACAGCCTCACCCTATAACAAAACTGAGCAAGTGGGAAATTAACCTCCATGCAAAGGCAACAGTGCCCCTACCTCCCTGCTACAGATACTTTTCCTGTCTCTATTATTAGACTGAAGGGTTTTGAGAGCAAGGACTGAAGCTCTATTTAACCAATTAAAGGTATTAACCATCGCTATTTCTTCTGTAAACGCATTGAATGATGTCCATGTTACAATGAACCTATAGGCTACACTGAATACACCTGTCATTTTTTGCTCCCCATACTTCCAATAGTTAAGTTACATGCTTTCCTCAAAGGCAGTACATTTCTTCCCAAAATGTGATTATGCTAGTTTTTCCGTTGTAATTCCATAATTTAATTAAATATTATTTAAATTGATGATATATAGTTATAAAAACAGAACTGTTGTTCATGTCAAAACTAATTTGAAGAGTCTGGAAGGATTGTTTTAAAAATTTTCTGTCAAAATAGATGTGCAGGGAGGGAGCCAATGGTTAAGAAAACTAACAATTGGGTGCTATGCTCAGTACCTGGGTGATAGAATAATTCCTACCGCAAAGCTCAGCATCATACAATATATGCAGGTAACAAGCCTGCCCGTGTACCCCCTGGATCTAAAATAAAAGTTAAAAAAAGTAGATGTGGGCAAGATAACAAAGATTGAGTAAAATAATAAAACAAACCCCCAAAAGGATTCTATTACTGCACTAAGATTGCTTTTATGTGTCTTCAGGTTCTCATTCCAGCTTAAAGGAACTCAAACCAGAAATCACAGAGAATGCAGTGTGGGTATAGTTTATACACTTGTAGTTTTACTCCAATTACTGGGCTCAAGTGCAGAAAAAAAAAAAAAAAAAAAAAGAAAGAAATCTTTCTTCTCCCTTGTGTAAGACTGGTAAATAAGATAAATGTACATTTATAGGTTTTATGTTATAGAAAATTGTTAATGTAGTTTATATGCTTTCCTGCTTCACTGATGTTTATGTTTAATGGGTGAAATAGTCATCTCAGTTGTACTTGATCCAAAAGCTGCTACTGGGCTTCCTTTGCCTTTTTCTGCAGAGTTAAGCTTGTATGTTATATGGACTCGCAATGCAGGTTGCTGATTAGTATTGTTAGAATAAACAAATTTCTCAGAAACAGAACCAAGTCTGACTAGTTAGTTAAAATCCCTGCAATAAAACAGGACAAAAATGGAAGTATAAGTCTCCATCTTTTTTTAGGAAGGAGGGGAAAACACTGTTTAGGATGGTGTGCAGTATAGATTGAGGCAGTTAGGTAAGCAGATAATTTATAGAAAGTTTCATGGTTTATGATTCAATATGTTAATTTGATTTGTATAGTAATTAGTGACAAGTGTGAACTTTTAGAGGGAAAATAAAGTTACTCAGGGAAAAAATAATGAAATGTTGGGTAGATTAAAGGAGGAGAAAGATTAGACAAGGTAAGGCTGTTGAAAAAGCTATTGGATATGTCTTGAATTATTACAGTGAATGTGGGAATAAAATATATTCCAAACAATAGTGACGAGGAATTGTAGTGAATTAATTTTCCAGGCTGCTACTGGAGAGTCAGCTCCTTCAGAGAGGGAAACTTCTCACATTTATCTTTGAATCTCAGGAGCTTAGCCCAGGGTTGGCACATTGTAATCAATAAGTAGATGTCTGTTGAATGAATTCGCGACTGATAAGGGCTGAATGACTGTGAGAGGTAAGTTAACATTTCCTTAAATGTCTGGGTCTTAAGCTTACCAAACAGCGGGGACAATAAAACACAACAAAGGTGGTTACCTAGTTTGTTACAATTCATTAGAATGGTTTTGCAATAGGCTGTAGGGCTCCCGAGTTTATTAGATTCATTCTAGGACAGATGGTGTTCATACTTTTCTCAACTGGAACCTTGGATGTTTCTGCCTTGCTGAGGCTATTGATCAAGAGCTTTTCCTGGAATTATAGATGGCCCAAGAACTGTCAGATCCACTTGGGACCATGTTGGCAAGCTCCCATGGATGGAAAAGGGCAGTGGAAACCAGATTTGGTGTTCTTCAACCTGGATGGAGACTTCGTATCTCCTACCAGAGGATTCTGCAGAGCAGTCCCTGGGCTTCCTTCTCAGTCTCTTGTGGGTGCCTAATTAGTGTTCATTGTCGCTAATCACTTTTAGTTTGATAAAAGTTTTTGCTATCAAAGGACTGATCATTTGAAAATGTTAATATTTGGATTTTAATCTTTGGGGACTAGATGTAAAATTACACTCTGGAAAATTAGAGACTTGTGGTGGTTTTCATATCATTTTAGTAACTTAAACAGTAGACAACATTTAAGATGTGGGCTGTGTGTCTTTTATGCCACATCGTGAGGTCTGTCTCAGGCTCCTCTGTGTTTCCAGGGGCAACTCCAAATTAAGTACCTGGAACAATGCCTGGCATACATTAGATGCTCAATAAAAGCTGGTTGAAGGATTGACTCAGTACTATCTCTGTCCCCCAACCCCTGCAGCTAACTAATCTAGAAACATTTGAAAGACAGCTGGATAATTCTGAGCCATTCAGGAGTCCAGATTAATATTAAAAGAGACTGAAGACTGGGCATAGTGCAGACAGATCATTTCTCCAGAGAGTTCATTTTCTTAACTGACTCCTGAAAATTCTACAGGGTAGATGTTTATGTTATGGCATGAAATTTACTCATCTAGTCAGAATATTTGGAAAATAAAAGATATTTAGATAGAAACAGATTTGAAGAGCACTCCTAGCCAACTACTGTTTGAGCAAAAACTCAGTCCTTCAGATAAAGCAATTTTCTGGAATATTTTTCATTTAGCTGTGAAATTTTGTCATACACTCTAGTGAAATGATTCTTTGTTTCAAGGGTAAACAGGAAGCATGGATGCATAATAATGACCATTTGTAAAAGTCTTTTGAATTACAACACTTTAAATTCTGGACTTAATTTCTATATTATGGCCTACAATCAGCTAGTCAATTCTCAGTTATCTAGATGTGTTTTCCAGACCTTAAATGCTGACCAGGTTATATTTTACAGTGCTTTCCACTGTAAAATTAATCACAATTGATGAAAAATCTTCCAAAATGCAGATGTTTGATTTTTGTCCTCTATTTTTATTACCATTTAACACAGCTATTTGTCTACAACTCTTTTGATTCCTTTCACACAGAGAAAATTCTTCTTGTTTCACTGCAAATTCTACCAAAGTCGGTTTAACTTCATCATTACAAATACTAACAGGGAGGGACAGGAACCCCCAGGGTCAGCAACAATAGTGAGAAGAATGAAGGACTACGTCTGAAATGGGACCCTGTTAAGACAGAGTTGTCGCTGTTAAGACAGAGTTGTCGCCAAAGAATCTATCATTCCCACCAAACAACCTGGGGCAATTTAGTCCTGAACTTCCAGTACTGTTGCCATGGTTTCTAGACAAAGACGGTAGGGCTGCATTCCAATTATATCCTTCAGAATGACAGATAACTGAAAAATAGGAAAGTGAGGCAATAAAATCTCAGGTCACTAGAAGAGATGTGATAGATACAAGTGACAGAGAAGTGCAAGATGCAAGTTTATGGCTGCCTAAAAAACACTTTTGTGATTTAGAATGCAAAATATATATTTTGCAAACTCTCCAGATTTTCAATAGCAATTTTATCCATCAACCAGTTTACTATTCAAAGCCAGGCATCTCTTGCTTAATAGGAATTTTCTGAATAACACTTTAAGCTTAAAGAATTCATGAATTAAAAAAATTCAAGAAAAAAACCTCTTGAACTGTGAAAACTAAAAAATATCCCTTGAATTTTGGTGATACTGCAAATACAGCAATGCCATTTTTTTTCTTTAATGCTTTGAGAATTCATTAATGCTTTAATGCTTTTCTTTTTCTCTTTAAGGATGAAATGTAATATTCTGTTCTTCCAGTTCAAGGTGCAATTGTAAACTTTGCACCCAGCTAATATTTGAACAATATCTGATAATCAATAGTAGTTTTTCAGGATCAGCAGAAATTTTGTTGCTGTATTAATAGACTTCAGTGTAGAGACTAGTCTTAATGAGAGAAACCATTAGGTAGGGATCAAAAGGTTAACAATGGACTTGAGAATGGTGTTGGTATATATAGTTTGGATGTCAGAAAATTTCATGTTTCTGCATTCCCTGCAATTAAACAGAAACATAACATTTTAATCCCTAAGTGACATTGGGTAATTTATTTTATTTTTTAAAACTTAAAAAAATTAATCTAATAATCTTTAACATTTTAAATCTCAGTTTCTTCATCTGTAAAATGAAATGAGAATGCCCACCTTTTAGAGTTACGATTTTAAACTAGATAATGCACACAAAGCACTCAGCTCAGCATCTGGTGTGTACTACTGTCAGATGCATTTTAACCAGAACAACTCCATCTTGAATAGAGGCTGGGTAAATGAGGCTGAGACCTACTGGGCTGCATTCCCAGGAGGTTAAGGCATTCTTAGTCACAGGATAATATGGGAAGTCTGCGCAAGATACAGGTCATAAAGACCTTGCTGATAAAACAAGTTGCATTAAGGAAACCGGCCAAAACCCACCAAAACCAAGATGGCAAGAAAAATGACCTCTGGGTGTCCTCATTGCTACACTCCCACCAATGCCATGACAGTTTACAAATGCCATAGCAACATTAGGAAGTTACCCTCTAGTCTAAAAAGGGGAGGAATGAATAATCTACCCCTTGTTTAGCATACAGTCAATAAATAACCATACAAATGGGCAACCAGCAGCCCTTAGGGCTCCTCTGCCTGTGGAGTAGCCATTCTTTTATTCCTCTACTTTCTTAATAAACTTACTTTCACTTTACTCTATGGGTTAACTTGAAGTCTTTCTTGAACAAGGTCCAAGAACCATCTTTTGGGGTAAGGATCCAGACCCCTTTCTGGTAACACTACTAAGTAAAGGTAGTAGATGTTATTTCAATAGTTACTAGTATTATTAGTATTACCTCCTGCCACACACAATGTAACAAAGTGTACAACTATTGCTATAACAGAAGACCCCAAAAAACATTAGTAAATTCAAATACTTTAAACAATGCATCTATAAAAAGGTCTTAAAAGTGCCTTAGATGTGAAATTAGATGTGTTTGACTGGTGGGGAAAATAAGCACTAATTTAATAGAAGGTATTTCAGGGATTACTGCCACCACAGTGAGAGGGAAATTTCTAGATGTTCTGAAGACTAAATTATGCTTCCTGAGTTTCACTTTGGTAATACTTATTTTACGACACTTTGAAGACAACATAACATTTCTGTTAACACGTTGAATATAGCTGTCACAGTTTAATAAAATCAGTTTTATCATTTGCTTTTTATGCACAAATTTTAAAAGTTAGCTATATTCTTGCATTTGACTTGTACTATATTCAGAATGCATTTTTTTCCTCAGCAATAACTGGTTTGATTTTATATTAGAAGTACTTAGCAACAACTGATTTACTTAAGAGATTTCTGTATGAGAAATGTTGCAAGAATCCACCTACATTTCTAATAAATAATGACTGTAATCAAGGAAAAAGAGAAAAAAGTTTTCTTTTACTTTATGAGACCTTTTTTTTTTGTAATACCCATCTTGGGCTGGGCGCGGTGGCTCATGCCTGTAATCCCGGCACTTTGGGAGGCTGAGGCGAGCGGATCACAAGGTCAGGAGATGGAGACCATCCTGGCTAACACAGGGAAACCCTATCTCTACTAAAAACGCAAAAAATTAGCCGAGCGTGGTGGCATGCACCTGTAGTCCCAGCTACTTGGGAGGCTGAGGCAGGAGAATGGCGTCAACCTGGGAGGTGGAGCCTGCAGTGAGTGGAGATCGCGCCACTGCACTCTAGCCTGAGTGACACAGCAAGGCTCCATTTCAAAAAAATAAAACAAGAAATAAAATACCCAACTTGGTAGTTTGGAGTATAACCTTTTGCTCTTTATTTTCCTTTGGTTAGCATCTTCATATGTTATCACAATTATTTTTATTTATAAGCTCTGAAATTTGATATTTTACCTAAATATATATGTGTGTGTATATATATGTAATAAAGTATGTAATTTTACTGATCAAAGTAAGTAGAGAACTGGGCAATTTCAGATAAAAATAATCAAAAAACTTGCTCATATGAGACATATGAAGAAGAGCTGTACATCGTCATTTGTATTTTTTTTCTTTTTTTTTTTTTTTTGAGACGGAGTCTTGCTCTGTGGCCCAGGCTAGAGTGCAGTGACACCATCTCGGTCCACTGCAAGCTCCGCCTCCTGGGTTCACACCATTCTCCTGCCTCAGCCCCCGAGTAGCTGGGACTACAGGCACCTGCCACCATGCCCAGCTAATTTTTGTGTTTTTAGTAGAGATGGGGTTTCATCGTATTAGCCAGGATGGTCTCGATCTCCTGACCTCGTGATCCGCCCGCCTTGGCCTCCCAAAGTGCTGGGATTACAGGCGTAAGCCACAGCGCCCAGCCACATTGTCATTTGTATTTTTAAGTTTCCTCTTCTGTTATTGCAATTTTGAAATAATTGCTTAAGATCAAAATCTGGCCTACTCTTTCTAGAAAACATACAAATATCAAAAACTTCAGTAACTTGGTATATTTCCTTTTAATTTGTCTTAATTCTTCTACCTGTATGTTTTAAGTGCTTTAGAAGGAACACACTCGGTAGTGGAGCAGCAGATCTATTAGAGTACCAAGTTTCCTCCCTGCAAGTGAAAGCTTGAATTATTTCTTTTTGCATATGACATGGCTACATCTCACTGAAAGATTAGAAGGAAGTAGTTTCTCTCATTCAAAAGCTTACTTGGGAGGAGCGACATCACCAAAATGGCAAAATAGAAGGCAACCTGCTCATATCCCCCTACAAAAACAAATATTCTGCACCCATCCACAGTCAAAAGTCTCTCTGAAGAAGCTTCAGCATTCAGGTAGGAGTTTGTGAAACCCCAGTGGAGCCCAAGACCTAGGAGGGTTGTTTTGAGAGTGTGGACCAACACCAAGGTACGTGTTTTGTCCCATCGAGCTTGCTTCCAAGTTCAAGCAAGGAAACAGACCTGTCCCCCGGGGAACTTGGTTATAGCTCCATTTTGCTTTAAGCCTACAACCAAAACTACTTGTCAAGAGGTTTGGAAGGACTCTTGCACATTAGCATATTGGAAGAAAGGCTCATCTGCCCACTGACATCAAGTTAGGCAGTGAGCCTGAAAATTGCCATGGTGTTGCTCTAGCCTCTCTCAGCTGAGTTCCTAACTCAGAGCGGCTCTCACAAGGACCCAGAGGGCGAATTGCCCATACCTTGCAGCCTGAGTCTGAGCCTGCCTAAATAGGCTCTCCAATCTCTGTCCCACAGCAGGTCTCTAGAGGGCCTACTCCCAGCTGTAAACCCTCCTGTTGCAATCAGGGGACTATCCTGTCTGTGCAGAGATTTGCTAAAAGACATGCATCCCTCTTAGCCAGTGAGACCAGGCTTTCCAGCCTCTACGCACAGCAGATCCCTGAGGGGGCTCAATCTCAGCTTTCACCCCTCCCACTGTAGTTGGGGAACTATCCTGTATGTGCTCAGACCTGCCATTCTGAACCAAGATGTTTGCCTTTCTGAACCAAGGAGATGGTTCTAGCCTCTGTCACACAGAAGATCCCCAGAAGGCCTAGTCTCAGCTCCAGTCTCTCTTGCTGCAGTTGGAGAATTATCCTATCTGTGCAGGGACCTGCTGGGAGAGGTGGACCCATCTGAGCCATTTTGACAGGAATGCTAGCCTCTGTCCCACAGCAGACCTCTAGGAGGCCCAGTATCAGCTCCCAGCTCTCCTACTGCAATCAGGAAACTGTCCTATCTGTGAAGGAACTTGCTGGGTTACATGCACCCTCTGAGCTGAGACTGGGGTTTCCAGTCTCTATTTGACACCAAATTACAAGACGGCCTAGTATCAGCTTTGACCCCTCCTGCTGCAGTCAGGGAGCTATCCTATCTGTGCAGGGACCTGCTAGGAAACATATACCAGTTTGAGCCAGTGTGACAGGCATCCTTTCTTCCTTCCCATAGCAGATCCTGAGGGAGTCCAGGCTCAATCCCAGTCCTCCTTGTTGCAATTGAACCCATCCTGCCTGTGCAGGGATCTGCTGGGAGACATGCTTGTCTGGGCCACTGGGACAGTCTTCTAGGTTTGAGCCCCTGTCCAGAGTTTCCACACAGCCCAAGTATCTTATTCGGGCATTCCCCAGGTCTGTCTGGGCCGAAAAACCACATCAACTTGAGAGTCCTTCAAAGACTTGTAGAATGCCTGGGCCTAGGGAGTTCTTTACTGCTGAAATGGCTGCAGTGATTATAGTTGGAATCAGGAAACATAATAGTCAGTCTGCTTAGAATCTCTGAAAAGCCCTTGGAAGAAGAACAGGCACAAACAAAACCTGGCAAAGAAGACTAAAATAAATACCTAATCCCTCAATATGTAGACATTGTTCCACATCCACAAGCATCAAGAACATGAAGGGATATATGACATGACCAAACAAACAAAGTAAGGTACTAGAGATCAACCCTAAAGTGAGGAGATGTGTGACCTCTCAGACAAAGAACTCAAAACAGCTATCTTAAGGAAGTCAATGAACCTCAAGGAAACACAGATAACCCAAAAACTTATCAAAGAAATTTAACAGAGAGATTGGAAGAATAATAAAAATCATACAGAAATCCTGGGTGAAAAATCCAATGAATGAAATGAAAAATGCAATAGAAAGCATCAATAGCAGAACTGATCAAACAAAAGAGTCAGTGAGCTTGAAGATAGACTATTTGAAAATATATAGACAGAAGAGAAAAAAGAAAAATAATAAAAAGAAATGAAGAAAGCTTATGGAGTCTACGGGACAACTTCAAAAGGGCAAGTATTCAGTTTATTGGAGTTAAAGAGGGAACTGACATGGACAGATAAACATAAAATTTCTTTAAAGAAATAACAGAGAGCTTTCCAAACCTTGAGAGACATAAATACCCAGGCAGAAGAAAGTGAAAAGTATCTAATTTTATTCAACCCAAACAAGAATACCCTAAAACATATTATAATCAATCTCACAAAGGTAAAAGACAAAGAAAATTTCTGAAAGCAATGAGAGAAAATAAGCAAATAACATTTAAGGGAGTTATAATATGCCTGAGAGCAGGCTTCTCAGCAGAAACCTTACAGGACTGGAGGGAGTGGAACCATATATTCAGAGTGCTGAAAGGAAAAATACAAACAAATAACAACAAAAAAACAAACAAAAACAAGAATAGGAAAGACTTTTCCAGACAAACAAAAGCCAAGGCAATTTATTGCTACTAGGCTGTCCTATAAGAAATGCTTAAGGGAGTCCAGGACACCAAAAGAAAAGGACATAAATGTGATTATTATACTAATCAATCATAGTGTGGAAACTGAATCTAGTAAGAAAACTAAAAGACAACACCATTAAAAATAATAACTGCAACACGTTGTTAAAATATATGCAACATGAAAAGGTAAACTGTGACATCAAAACTTAAAGTGTGAGGGGAGAAGAGAGGAAAAGTGTATAGGTTTTTTTTCAGTTTCTTTTCTTTTTCTTTATTTGCAATCAAAGTTGGTATCATTTTAAATAACTTGTTATAACTATAGGATGATTTTTGTAAACATCATGGTAACCACAAAGCAAAAATCTATAATATATACACTAAAAATGAAAAGTGTGGAATATATACACTAAAGTAAAAAGCAATAAATGAAAAATACTATCAGAGCAAATCACTTAACCACAAACACAGACAGGAAAGAAGAAAGAATGGAAAAGAAGAGTTACAAAGCAACTAGAAAACAAGTAACAAAATGATAGTAGTAAATCCTTACTTATCAATAATGCATTGAATATAAATGGACTGAATTCTCCAATTAAAAGACACAGGGACTGAATGAATTAAAAAAACAAGACCTAACTTATGCTGCCTATAAGAAACTCAGTTTATCTATAAAGATACCCATATACTGAAAGTGATGGGAGAAAAAAAGTTATTCAGTGCAAATAGAAATAAAAAGAGAGCTAGAGCAGCTATACAAAGGAGACTTTAAGTAAAAAAAAAGAACAGTCACGCAAAAGAGACTTTAGGTAAAAAAAAAAAAAAAAAAAACTGTAAAAAAGACAAAACAAGATCATTATATAATGATAAAGAGATCAATTCAGCAAGAGGATATAACAATTGTAAATACATGTGCACCCAATACCAATACCAAAACACCCAGACACATAAAGCAAATATTAACATTTCTAAAGGGAGAGATAGAATGCAATACAATAATAGTAGAATACTTCAACACCCCATTTTCAGCAATGGGCAGATCATTTAGGCAGAAAATTAACAAACAGACATCATAATTGAACTATACACTAGAACAAATGGACCTAACAGACATTTACAGAACATTTCATCCAATTAATATGTAATACAGATTCTTTTCATCAGCACATATGACATTCTCCAGGATAGACTATATGTTAGGCCACAAAAAAAAGTCTCAACAAATTAAAAAATGTTGAAATCATGTCTGACCACAATCAAATAAAGCCAGAATCAATAGAAAGCAAAACTTTGTAAATATATCAGTACACGGAAACAACATGCCCTGAATGACCAACGGGTCAATGAAGATGTTAAGAAGGAAATTGAAATATTTCTTGAAACAAAATTGGAAGCACAACACACCAGAATGTAGGGGATACAGCAAAAACAGTACAAAGAGGGAAGTTTACAGCAATAAACGCCTACATAAAAAATAGAAAAACTTCAAATACTTCAATAAACAACCTAATGATGCACCTCAAGAAAAGCAAGCACAAACCAATCCTCAAATTAGCAAAATCAAAGAAATAATAAAGATCAGAACATAAATATGTGAAACTGAGACAATAAAACAGTGCTTGAACTACGATGGTTAATTAGACATAGCTGAGAGACCTCTCCCACTGAGAGGAACCAAAAGATTGAGTAAACCATCACACTTTGAACAGATCTTCTGAAAGAAAATACTGAAAGTTGATAGGTGACATAGACACCATGTTTGAAGAGGGAAGAAGCTGGGAAGCTTGCCTGGAGTTGGGGAATGTTGAGGACCAGCTCCCAAACCTGACTAGGTCCTAAGGAAGAGGCTAGTGAAGGAGCTCCGGGACTCCACACTTCCACTGTGGATATCTAGGATCCTAGATACATGAGGTCCTATGATCTCCACAGGCATTTGAATTGGCAGAGGGAACTGCCTGGAGATAAGGCAGAGGAAGAGCACAAACCTGCATGGATCCCAGAAGGTTTTGCAGTGCACACTGCAGCTGCAACAAAATGTGACCATAGGTACCCATCCCCCCAAGGCTCTCTATCTTGTTCTGAGTGACTACAGCTCTTGCTTTCTGCCAAGCTGGGAGAGAGCAGGGCTTGGCTATTTCTTCCATGGGACTGGGGTGCATCTGATCTATGTGCCCCCTTGTCGACCAGATCTTCCCAACACTGCCTGCCTGGTCACTCCCTCAGGAAGGTGCCCACAGCGCAGCTTTCATTGTCCTGCCTGAGTGTTTTGCTGGTTGCCTGGGAGTAGTTTGGCTCCTTCAGCACAGTCAGCTCTGGGCAGTGAGGGGTCAGCAGACAAAACTGTAGGCCTGGTCCCAAAACCCCCAGGATTCGAGTACACTGTCCAGCGGTTTGGAGCTGAGATCTTTGGCTTGAGTTTGAGGAGGGGAGGACCCTCCACACTCAGAACACTTAGAAGAATGATACACAGGTTTGTGTGCTGGTGTGGGAGCTGAGTGTCCCTCTCTCGACAAGACTGTTTTGGGAAGGGTGTGGCCTATTAGCCAGTAGCACCTTTTTCCTCAGGGATCCCTACAGCGTGGAACACCTGGAACTGCCCAGCAATCTTGGCACAGAAGGTTTGGGACAAGCCCAGCTGTCAGTCCCACTCCTGGGGCAGATGCTGCAGACTTATTGGGTTGGGCAAGTGTGAGCTGGGTTGGCCCCACAGCTGTCTGCTGGGCTAAGAACAGCAGGCCGTGGGTGCCACATGTATGGTATTACTGTCCTACCTGGGCATCCTCTGCCCTTGACCCACTGCATCACCAGACCACCTGCAGACACACACCACAACCTGTTCTGACTCTGCCAAGCTCAGAGGACAAGTAGGTCCCTAAATAATTGTGGATTTCCTGGTGACGTAAACCTTGCCTTGGGCTGCCCCTGAGGGAGGAGGGAAAGCAGTTTGCCAAAGTTTCGCTTGAGACTAAGAAATCACGGATGCAACACCAATAATTGAAAAGGGCTCTACCAAGACCCCAGAATGGAGTTGGTGAGGGAGTCATCTCTTGCACCCCATCTCCCATCTCCAGGCCACTAAAGAGTAAGGGCATATGGCATATGCAGCAGTAACAACAACAACAAAAAGGTGCAAGTGCATATGCAGCAGTAAAAAAACACACACACACACACACACACACACACACACACACACACACACAAACCAAAAAAAAAAGAAAAAGAATTAAAAATATGAACAAAGCTGACAACACAACAGTAAGCTCCAAGGGGAGCTTGGCTAAGAGCCTATCTTCTGGCCCTTACTCTTAAGCGCCATGTACTGGTTCAGATTCTGAATTACACCACCAAAGAAAAAGTTTCTTTAACACCCAACACCTGTGAAACCCAAAGCAGGAAACTATCCACAAGTAAGGAGCCCATACAGAGCCCTGACCATTTGAAAGCATTCAGAAATGAAGGCAATCAACGATACACAACATACACCACAGAGAAACCCTCAAGGGAAAAATAATATATAAAAACAAAAGGCCTCATCCATAGTAGAGCAATTTAAAAAGGAAAAAGAATTGCCAGCCTCCTCATATGAGAAGGGCTCTGGCAATACAAAAAGTCAGAGCATTTCTTTACATCCAAAGGATTGCACTAGCTCCCCAGCAATGGATCCTAACCACATTGAAATGTCTTAAATAACAGACATAGAATTCAGGGTCTGAATGGCAAGGAAGCTCAATAATAAAATTCAGAATTTGGATGGCAAGCAAACTCAATGAAATTCAAGAGAAAATTGAAAGCCAATGCATGGAAGCCAGAAAAACAATTTAAGACTTGAACAATGACATGACCATATTAAGAAAGAACTAAACTGAACTTCTGGAATTGAAAAATTCACTATGAAAATTTCAAAATACTGTTGGAAGTCTTAACAAAAGACTAGACCAAGCTGAGGAAAGAATAAAAAAGCTCTAAGACCCAGTCAGACAAAAATAAAAAGAACTGAAAATATGAACAAAAGCAACAATAAATATGGGATTATGTAAAGAGACAAAGCCGATGACTTCTTAGCATTCCTGAGAGAGAATAAGAGAGAATAGGCAATTTGGAAGATATATTTGAGAATATAATATATAAGAAAATTTCCAATGTTGCCAGAGTGGTTGAAATGTAAATTTGAGAAACTCAGAGAACTCCTGTAATATATTATACAAGATGACCATCCCCAAGACATACAGTCATCAGACTTTACAAGGTAAATGCAAAGAAATAAATCTTAAAGGCAGCTAGAGTAAAAGGTTATGTCACTTATGAGGGGAACCTCATCATAACAGCAGAAACATTATAAGTCAGAGATTGGGGGCATATTTTTAGCATTCTTAAATTTAAAAATTCAAAACAAGAATTTTATGTCTCCTCAAGCTAAGCTTCATAACTGAAGGAGAAATAAAAACTTTTCCAGACAGGGAATTTGCTACCATTAGACTCGCCTTACAAAATATGTTAAAGGGAGCTCTAAACAAGGAAATGAAAAATTGATAACAGCTACCACAAAAACATATATAGACCCTAAAAAGTCTATAGTCTATAGACCCTATAAAGCAACTACACAATTGAGACCATGAAGCAACCAACCATTGACATCATGACAGAATCAAAACCTCACATATCGGTCTAAATGCCCCACTTAAAAGGCACAGGGTGGCAAGTTGGATTAAAAAAAAAAAAGACCCCATCTTCTGCTGTCTTCAAGAGGCCAATCTCCCATGTAATGACACCCATAGACTCAAAGGAAAGGGATAGAGAAAGATCTATTATGCAAATGGTAAACGATAAAGAGTAGAGGTCACTATTTTTATATCAGATAAAACAGACTTTAAACCAAAACAGTAAAAACAGACAAAGAAGGTCATTACATAACGACAAATGGTTGAATTCAACAACAAGACTTAGTTACTATAAATCTATATGCACTGAACATTGAAGCACCCAGATCATAAAACAGTACTTCTAGATTTATGAAAAGACTTGGCACACAATAATAGGGACTATTCAAAACCCCACTGGCAGTGTTAGACAGGTCATTGAGGCAGAAAACTAACAAAGAAATTCTGGACTTAAATCCAGCACCTGACCAATTGGACAAAATAGACATCTACAGAATACCCCACTTAACAGCCACAGAATATACATCCCTGTCATTGGCACACAGAACATACACTAACCTCAACGACATGCTTAGCCATAAAGCAAGTCTCAATAAATTCAAAAAAATCAAATTCGTACTAAGCATATTCTCAGACCACAGTGGAATAAAAATAAAAATTAATACTAAGAGTATCCCTCAAAACCACACAATTACATTGAACCTAAACAAGTTGCTCCTGAATGACTTTGGAGTAAATGGAAACAGAAACATAACATACTAAATCTCTATGATGCAAACAAGCAATATTAAAAAGAAAGCTTATGGCTCTGAACACCTACATTAAATTAACAATCTAACATTACACTTAGAGGAACTAGAAAAACAAAAACACACCAACCCCAAAATTAGCAGAAAAAAATAAATAATGAAAGTCAGAACAGAATTAAATGAAATTGAGACTCAAAAATCATTACAAATGATCAACAAAAAAAAAGTTGGTTCTTTCAAAGGATAAACAAGATCAATAGACTGCTAGCTAGATTAACAAAGATAAAAAGAAGATGCAAGTAAGCATAATTGGAAATAACAAAGAAGGCATTACAACAGATTCTGCAGACATAAAAAGGATCCTCAGAGACTGTTATGAACACCTCTGTGCATACAAGTTAGAAAATCTAGAGGACATGAATAAATTCCTGGAAGTACACAAACTCCCAAGATTGATTCAGGAAGAAATGGAAATACTGAATAGACCAATATCGAGTTCTGAAATTGAATCAGTAGTGAAAAACCAGCAAACAATAAAAGCCCAGACTAGATGGATTCACAGCCAAATTTTACCAACCATACAAAGAAGAACTGGTACCAATTCTATTAAAATTATTCCAAAAAATCGACGAGAAGGGACTCCTCTCTATCTCATTCCATGAAACTAGTATCACCCTGATGTCAAAATCTGACAAAGACACAATGAAAAAAGACAACTACAGGCAAATCACCCTGATGAACATAGACACAAAAATCCTCAATAAAATACTAGCAAACCAAATTCAGTCGTACTTCAAAAAGCTAATTCACCATGGGATGCTAATTCATTCCTGGGATGTAAGGCTGGTTCAACATATGCAAATCAATAAACATGATTCATCACATAAACAGAATTAAAAACAAAGCCCATATAATCATCTTAATAGATGTAGAAAATGCTTTTGATAAATCCCATTATCCTTTCTTGACAAAAACCCTCAATGAACTAGGCATTAAAAATATATATCAAAATAATAAAGACATCTATGATAAACCCATAGCCAATACCATACTGAATGGGCAAAAGCTGGAAGTATTTTCCTTAAGAACTGGAACAAGACAAGGATGCCCATCTTTACCACTCCTATTCGACATAGTACTGGTAGTCCTACTTTCTTTGGGCAAAAGAAAGAAACATAAAGCATCCAAATAGGAAAAGAAGTCAAATTACCTCTCTTCACTAATGATATGATTCTATGCCTAGAAAACCTCACTGACTCTGCCAAATGGCTTACAGACCTGATAAATGACTTCGATAAAGTTTCAGTATACAAAATCAATGTACAAAATTTAGTACTATTTTTATACACCAATAACATTCAAGCTGAGAGTTGAATCAAGAATGCAATCTCATTTACAATAGCCACACACACAAAAGCAAATGTAGGACTACACTAACCAAGGATGTAAAAAATCTCTATAAGGGGAACTACAAAACACTGATGAAAGAAATAATAGATGACATAAAAATGAAAAAAAAATTCCATGCTCATGGGTTGGAAGAATAGATATTGTTATAATAACCATACTATCCAAAACTATCTACAGATTCAATGCTATTTCTGTCAAATTACCAATGTTGTTTTTCACAGAATTAGAAAAAAACTATTCTCAAATTCATATGGAAGCAACAAAAGAGCCCAAATATAGCCAAGGCAATCCTAAGCAAATAGAACAGAGCCGGGGGTACCACATTACCTAAAATCAAACTGTTCTACAAGACTTCAGTAATTAAAACAGGAGGGTACTGGTACAAAAACACACATAGAGCATGGGAACAGACTGGAGAACCCAGAAATAAAGCAGCATGCCTACAATCAACTGATCTTGTACAAAGTGGACAAAAATAAGCAATGAGAAGAGAACTCCATATTAAATAAATAGTGCTGAGATAACTGGATATCCACTTGACAAAAATAAGCAATGGGAAAAGGACTTCCTATTCAGTAAATAGTGCTGGAATAACTGGATATCTATGTGCAGAAGAATGAAACTGGACTCCTACCTCTCACCATATACAAAAGTTAACTCAAGATAGATTAAAGTCTTAAGTGTACAACCTCAAACTATAAAAATTATAGAAGAAAATCTAGGAAATGCTTTTCTGGACATTGGCCTTGGCAAAGAATTTATGACTAAGAACTCAAAAGCAATTGCAACAAAACCAAACATTGACAAGTGTGGCCTATTAAACTTAAGAGTTTCTTCACAGCAAGAGAAACTATCAACAGAGTACACAGATACCCCACAGAATGAGAGAAAGTATTTGCAAACTATGTATCTGACAAAGGTCTAATATCTAGAATCCATAAGGAACCTAAATGAATCAACAAATAAAAAACAAATAACCCCATTAAAATGTGGGCAAAGGACTCTTCTCAAAAGAAGACATACAAATGGCCAAAAAACATATTGATACATGCTTAACATCACCAATTATAAGATAAATGCAAATCAAAACCACAATGAGATATCATCTCACACCAGTCAAATGGCTATTATTAAAAAGTAAAAATAGAGGCCGGGTACGGTGGCTCACGCCTATAATCCTAGCACTTTGGGAGGCCGAGGCAGGCAGATCACCTGAGGTCAGGAGTTCAAGATTAGCCTGGCCAAAATGGGGAAACCCCATTGCTATAAAAAATACAAAAATTAGCCAGGCATGGTGGCAGGTGCCTGTAGTCCCAGCTACATGGGAGGCCGAGGCAAGAGAATTACTTGAACCTAGGATGTGGGGGTTGCAGTGAGCCAAGATTGCACCATGGCACCAGCCTGGGCAACAGAGTGAGACTAGATCTCAAAAAAAAAAAAAAAAAAAAAAAAAAAAGGTAAAAATAGAATATGTCAGCAGGGCTGCAGAGAAAAAAGAACACTTATACACTGTTGGTGGGAATGTAAATTAGTTCAGCCACTAGGGAAAGCAGTTTGGAGACTTCTCAAAGAACTAAAAACAGAACTACCATGCTGGTGGTTGGTTGCTGGTTCTAAAAATAGAACCCAGCAATCTCATTACTGGGTATATGTCCAAAGGAAAATAAATCATTGGAAAATAAACCATTTTACCAAAAGACACATGCACTCACATGTTCATTGCAGCACTATTCATGATAGCAAAGACATTGAATCAACCTATGTGCCCATCAATGGTGGACTGAATAAAGATAGTGTGGTACATATACACCATGGAATACTTCACTGCCATAAAAAATGAACAAAATAATTTCCTTTGCAGCAACATGGATGCAACTAGAGGCCATTATTCTAAGCGTATTAATGCAGTAACAGAAAATCAAATACCACATGTTTTCATTTGTAAGAGGAGGATAAGCATTGGGTACACATGGAAATAAATAAGAGGACAAAAGTCATTGATCACTACAAGAGGGGTGGGGAGTAGGGGGTCAATGGTTAAAGAACTACCTATTGGATACCATGCTCACTATCTGGGTGATGCATTCATTTATAACCCAAACTGCAGTAGCACACAATATTCACTTGCAACAATCCTGCACGTGTATCCCCTGAATCTAAAATAAAAGTTGAACTTAAAAATAGATACTATAAAATAATACAAAAGATCAATGAACTGTAAAATTGATTTTTTTTTTTTTTTGAGACAGAGTTTTTTGCTCTTGTTGCCCAGGTTGGAGTGCAATGGTGCAATCTCAGCTACTGCAACCTCCGCCTCCCAGGTTCAAGCAATCCTCCTGTCTCAGCCTCCTGAGTAGCTAAGATTAGAGGCATGTGCCACCATGCCCAGCTAATTATATATTTTTAGTAGAGCCAGGGTTTCACCATGTTGATCAGACTGGTCTTGAATTCCTGACCTTGTGATCTGCCCACCTCGGCCTCCCAAAGTGCTGGGATTGCAGTTGTGAGCCACAGCGCCTGGCCAATTTTTTAAACAGGTAAGCAAATGTAACAAATCTTTAGCTAGACTAAGAATGGAGGAGAGAAGACTCAAATAAATAAAATTAGAAGTGAAAAAGTAGACTTAACAACTGAGACCTCAGAAGCACAAAGGATTGTTAGGGACTATTATGAACAACTATATACCAAAATATTGGAAACTTAGAAGAAATAGATAAATTCTTGTAAATACACAACCTATGAAGATTGAACCATGAAGAAAAAGAAAACCTGAAGAGATCAGTAATGAATAATGAAATCAAAGCAGTAATAGTCTCTCATCGATGAAAAGCCCAACACTTGATGGATTAATTACTGAATTCTACCAAACTTTTAAGGAAGAACTAACACCGATTCTACTGTAACTATTTCAAAAAATCGAAAGGAGGGAATTCTTCCAAACTCATTCTATAATGTCAATATTATCCTGATACTTAAACTAGACAAGTACATACACATACAAAATCTATAGGCCAATATTCCTCATAAACATAGATGTAAAAACCCTAAACAAAACATAATTCAATAAGACATTAAAAAGAACATTCACCATAATGAAGTGGGCTTCATCCTAAAGATGCAAAGATGGTTCAACATATGCAAATCAATAACTATGATATATCACACCAAGAGAATCAAGGACAAAAAGATTATGATCATTTGGTACATGCTGAAAAAGTATTTGGTAAAATTCAACATTCTTTTATGATAAAAACTTTTAACAAATTGGATATAGAAAGAAAATACTTCAATATGATAAAAGCCATACATTACAAACCCACATGTAAAATCACACTGAAAGGGGGAAAATTGAAAGCCTTTCCACTAAGATTTGGAACAAGACAAGAATGCTCACTTTCAACACTTTTATTTAACCTAGTTCTGAAAGTCCTAGCCTGAGTAATTAGGCAAGAAAAAGAAACAAAGGGCATCAAAGTTGTAACGGAAGAAGTCAAAATATCTTTGCAGATGACATGATCTTATTTTTAGAAAAACCTAAAGACTCCACTAAAAGTTCTTGGAACTGATGAATTAATTCAATAAAAGTTGCTTTACACTAACAGAAATCAATCTGAAAAGAAATCAAGAAAACAATCCCATTTATAATAGCTCAAAAATACCTATGAATAAATTTAACTAAAGAAGTGAAGTAATCTGTACAAATCAATGATGAAAGAAATTGAAGACACATAAAAAATGGAAAGATATACCATGGTCATTGATTGGAAGAATTAATGCTGTCAAAATCTCTACACTACCCAAAATGATATAAATAATTAATGTAATCCATATCAAATTACCAATGACATTCTTCACAAGAGACAGAAACAAATTCAAAAATTTGAAGGGAACAAGAAAAGGACCTAAATAGCTAAAGTGGTCCTGAACAAAAAGAACAAAGCAGGAGGCATCACATTACCTGATTTCAAATTATACCACAAAGCTATAGTAACCAAAATAGCATGATACTGGCATAAAAACAGATGCATACACCAATGGAACAAAATAGAGAACCCAGAAGTAAATCCATGCACTTACAGCCAACTCATTTTTGACAAAGGTGCCAAGAACATTCAATGGGGAAAAGTACAGTTTCTTCAATAAACGATGCTGGGAAAATGGGATATCCATAAGAAGAAAAATGAAATTAGATCTTTATCTTTGATCATATACAAAAATCAACCAAAAATAGATTAAAGACTTAACTATATGACCCCAAACTATGAAACTACTAGAAGAAAACGCTGGGGAAATACTACAGGACACTAGTCTGGGCAAAGATTTTTCTTGGGTAACACCTCAAAAGCACATGCAACAAAAGCAAAAATAGACAAATTTATATCAAGCTAGAAAGTTTCTGTAGAGCAAGGAAACAATCAACAAAGTGAAGAGACAACCTATAGGATGGGAGAACATATTTGCAAACTATCCATCTGACAAGGAAATAATAACCAGAATATATAATGAACTCAAACAACTCAATAGTAAAACCTCTCAAATAATTCAGTTAAAAATGAGCAAAATACCTGAATAGATATTTCTCAAAAGAAGACATACAAATGGCCAACAAGTATATAAAAAATGTTCAACATCTTTAGTCATCAGAGAAATGCAAATCAAAACCACAATGAGGTTATATCTTATCCAAGTTAAACTTGCTATTATTTCAAAGACAAAAAATTAAAAAATGCTGGCAAGGATGCAGAGAAAGGGAAATGCTCCTACACTGTTGGTGGAAATGCAAAGTAATATGGAAATTAGGGAAAAGAGTATGGAGGGTCCTCAAAATACTAAAATAGAACTACTATATAATCTAGTAATCCTACTGCTGGGTATATTTTCAAAAGAAAAGGAATCAGTATGTAGAAGTGATATCTGCATTCCCGTTTTTTTGTGGCGATGGTCTCAATAGTTACCTGTGTCCATCATTGGATGAATGGATAAAGAAAAGGTAGTATATACACACAATGGAATATTATGCAGTCATAAAAAGGAATGAAATACTATCATTTCCAGGCACATAGATGGAATTGAAGGTCATTATTTTAAGTAAAATAAGTCAGGCATAGAAAAACATCCCATGTCCTAGTTCATATGGGGAGCTAAACAAGTTGATCTCATGGAGGTAGAAAGTAGACTGGTGGTTACCAGAGGCTGGGAATAGAAGGGAGTGGGGGTGGGGAGGGGGTAAAAAGAGAATTTGGTTAATGAGTACAGAAATACAGTTAAATAGAAGATATGCATTCTAGTATTTGATAGTACTGTAGTGATATAGTTTGGTTGTTTGTCCCCTCCAAATCTTATGTCAAAATATGGTCCCCAGTGTTGGAGGTGAGGCCTGGTGGGAGGTGTTTGGATCATGGGGAATGGATTCCTCATGAATTAGGTTTAGCGCCATCCCCTTGCTGGTGAGTGAGTTCTCGTGAGATCTGGTTGTTTACAAGTGTGTAGCAGCTCACCCCTGTGTCTCTTGCTCTTGCTTTCACCATGTGACATGCTGACTCCCTGTTGCCTTCCACAATGATTAAAAACTTCCTGAGGCCCTTACCAGAAGCAGATGCCAGCACCACCTTCTTGTGCAGCCTGCAGAACTGTGAGCCAATTAAACTTCTGTTCTTTGTAAATTACCCAGTCTCAGATATTTCTTTATAGCAATGCAAAAATGGCCTTACACAAGTAGGGAGATTATAGTTAACAATAATTTATTGTATATTTCAAGATAGCTAGAGGAGAAGAATTGTAATATTTCCAACACAAAGAAAAGATGAATGTTTGAGGTGATGGATATCCCAGTTACCCTGATTTGATCATTATGCACTGTATACATGTATCAAAATTTCACATGTACCCCACAAATGTGTATGATGATTATATATCAAGAAAAATAAAAACAAAAACCAGAAAAGAAAGAAACTACAAGAGCTCACTTGGGAAGGTGACATGTCTATTATCATTATTAAGTCATCCCAGAACATAGGTCACAAAGCAACATGCTGATATTCTATCAGAATTGTCAAAATTCTGTAGACATAGTGTGAAGAGGGTCTTGGAGCTTACCTTAAAAGAGATTTCATACTGTTCTCCGCCCCAGATTTCTAAACCTGGATCATAGCCACCCAATTCCCAAAACCATTTCCGATCCACAGCAAAGAGACCTCCAGCCATAACAGGAGACCTGTGAAATGAACAAAATAATCTTTAAAGGACTATGAACATTACAGACAACGGCATTTTGCTTGGGAAAAAAGTAAAATTCAAGATATGTTTTAGTGGTCAGCTGTGTGGAACTTTTCAGCACTGGTTTTCTATAAGTGGATATAGGGTTCTCTTGAGTCTGTCACCAAAGTGGACATGGGTGGGGATGGAGAAAAATTCTTGTGAGCATTAAATATTTGCAGTTCAAGTTTTAATGCAACAATTGCCCTGCAGAGCCACATTTGCTCCACTTGTTTGTCATTAATGAGAAATATTACTACATGAGTAATAATGACCCATAAAGTGAGAAATATCACTCAATTTTATGGTTTTCCCCCAGACTAAAGGGATCTTATTCTATCAGACAGATAAAAGTATTGAAAATGCTTTTGTAGACAATATCTTTGAGTAATCTCTCAGTACGCATTCACCAAGCATCTACTATGAACAGGTCATGTCCAATTTACAAACTACAAATCGCCTAGTTAGAATAAAATAAGCAACCAGAATTAGTTGTTTAATGTGCTAAAGTTGAAATTTAAACTAAGTCTTTTCATTTTATACTATTCTTTTTAGGCCTTCTCTGCCTTTCTAAGAACTATTAATTTTGATTAAATAATAATTTTCAAGTATTCCACTCATGCTAGGATGCATTCATGTAATAAGATAATTATAACTACTTGGTGGGCCCTGCCCTAAGTGTTTTTGCAGTTCAAAGGTGTTCTTGTTTATTTATTTTTTGACTGCTCACTATGCGCTGGGCTAAAGGATAAGATCTATATCTAATTACCTTGATCAATCCTCACAACGACCCTGTGAACAACAAACATCCCTATGCACGGTTCGAGGAATCACGCAGAAGAGGTGGAATGTTGCCCAAGACTGAGGCTAGTGTGCAGTGAGGCTGGGCCAGGGCTCTTTACCACAACACTGTTTCTGTTTCAAAGTTTGGAGGCGAAGAGAGATAACTACATACAAATGGATATGAAACAGAAAACACCCTTATGCAGATCAAGCAAATCGATAAAAACACATAATTGATGTGACAGTTTTGAAAATTTTTTTGAAATAAAGGATATTTATAAATAACAGTACATTTTAAATGTTGATATACACAAAAAGATATGCATAACCATAGTAGACACCAATTTATTGGTCAACTGAGAACTTAGTCTTGGTAATGCTTTATGAGCCACTTGGAGAACATAAACCTGAATCTGTCTTCAGTGTATTATATAATTCAAAGACTTTGCATGCTAAGATGGTACCTGATTTAATTACTTCAGTCTAGGAATTTTTTGAAGATGTAGGCTTTATGCAGACGAAGAGATTGCAAGACTGGAAGAGGGATTTAGGTTTTTCCCCAGGAAAGTGGGCAGAATTCAGAAAATAATATAAAGAAACTCTCTCATGTAATTTTTTATTTTGTTTGTAATAAAAATCCAAGAATCATATGTGCCTTACTTTATCCCTCTCTCTAGCAGCCTGATCTTTTCCCATTTTTCACCCACTGAATTTCAGAGAGGAATTACAACTGAAGCTGCAACAAACTAGGATTGTAACATTTATCGGGTGCAGTTCCCCAAAGAACACTTTACCAATTGTAAGCATTGCTTCTGCAAGTGTTAGTTATAAGTAGTCAGAAATTCTCAGTATTATTTAAGCTGAACTGCAAATAGAAAAGTCCCAAGTCATACAAATATATTCTTATTTGATTGTGTGAAAGATGAGACAAAGTGCACCAGAACTTACACTGTGCACAATGAATCCCAAAACTAGAACTACCAGAGGTATGGTGTTAAAGATATTGGGCAAGAAAAATTCTAGGTTGGGTTTTTATTGCAAATTGTTAGAAACACAATAATCTTGTTTTCTTAATGAATTTATAAAAAACTCATGCAGTGTATCTCAGGTTATTTTAGACATATAATAACATAAATTCAGATGGATCTCCTGTACCTTTATTGATGTTCCTACAAAGACCTAAATGAATTAGTATCTCCTGTCTTGACTGGTGTGAATGACAGGTAAGAAATAAACTTTTTATTTACTGTATTTATGTCTTTACTCATATTTGTCCGTGAGTTTTAAAAACAGCTTAATTGTTGTGTAATTGATGTACAATTGATTGCACATATTTTAAGTGTACAATTTGATAGATTTTGACTTGTGTGTATCTCCATGCAGCCGTCACTGAAAATGGACCTATCTGTTATTTGTCAAAGTTTCCTTATGTCTCTTTGTAATCTCTTCTCATTTCCTTCCACAGGCAATGACTGATCTGCTTTCTGTCACTGTAGATTAGTTTGCATTTTCTACAATTTTATATATATAGAATTACACAGTATACATGTTTTGGGGGGTCTGGCTTCTTTCATTCAGTATAACTATTTTGAGATGCATCCATGCTGTAGCATGTATCAATTTTTCATTATTTTTAATTGCAGAGTAGTATTCTATTTGCATGAATTTACCGCAATTGATTATCCATTCACCTGTTAATGGATGTTTGGGTTGTTCCCATTTTGGGATATTACAAATAAAGCTGCCATAAACTTTGTGTACTAATCTTTGTGTGGATATGTGCTTCCATTTCTCCTGGAAAATTGCTAGAAGTGGAATAACTAGATCATGTAGTAGGTATGTCTAATCTTTGAAGAAACTGCCAAACTGTTTTCCAGAGTGGCTGTACCACTTTCTATTCCTGGAAGCAGTGTTGAGTTCCATTTGCTTCAAGTCCTCACCAAGACTTGTTATGGTCAGTCTTGAAGTTTAGTCATGATAATAGGTGTATAGTGGTATCTTCTTTTGGTTTTATTTTGCATTTCCATAATTATTAATAATGTTAACGTGTTTGTATCGTTTCTGTTTTTTCCTAGTAAGTCTGGCTAGAGGCTTATCAATTTTGTTAATCTGTTGAAAGAACTAACTTTTGTTTTCATTGATTTTTCTCTATCGTTTTTCTGTTTTATATTTCATTGATTTCTCTTTAGTCTTTATTATTTTAATCCTTCCGCTTACTTTGGATTTAATGTGCTCTTCTTTCCTGGTTATTTAAGGTGGAAACTGAGATAACTGATTTGTGACTTTTTAAAAATATAGGTGTTTAGTGCTATAAATCTCTTCCTAACTATTGCTTTAGTAGACTACTACAAATATAAGAATACATCATGTTATTTTTTTCATTCAGTTCAAAATATTTTCTAATTTCTCTTTTATTTTTTGACATATAGGTTATATAGAAGTATATAATTAGTTTCTGAATATTTGGGGAATTTTTTGGGGATCCTTTGGTTATTAATTCCCAATTTAATTCCATTGTGGTCAGAGAATATACTTGGTATGACTTGAATTCTTTTAAATTTATTGTGACATTTTAATGACCTAGAATATGGTCTATCTTGGTAAATGTTCCATGTGTATTTGAAAAGGATGTGTATTCTATTCCTGTTGGGTACAGCATTCTACAAATATTTATTAGGTCAAGTTGGTTGACAGTGTTGTTCGAATCTCCTATATTCTTATTGATTTTACATCACCTTGATGTATCAATTACGGAAAGAGGGGTATTGAAATCTATGACTATATTCTGGATTTGTTTATTTCTTCCTGCTATTCTGTCAGTTTTTTGCATCATGTTTCTGTAGCTCTCTTAATAGGTGCATACATGTTCAGGGTTTTTTTTTGTTGTTGTTGTTTTTGATGAATTAACTTTATTATCGCTATGAAATGACTTTTATTATCCCTAATAATATTCTTCACTCTCTCATCTATTTTGTCTTGATATTATTGTAGTCACTCCAGCTTTATTTGGATTTGTGTTATCTGAATACTAGTATTTATAACTTTTTCTATCTTTTTACTTTTAAACTCTTTGTGTCTTTACACTTAAAATAGTTTTCTTATGGGTAACATATGCTTGCATCTTGCATTTCAACTGTGTTATTTAGATCACTTACTTTCAATATGATTATTCGTGTGTTTAGGTTGAAATCTATAATCTTCCTCTTTCTCTTCTATTTGTCTCACCTGTTGTTTTCTTTCCCCTTTTTTTTTGTCTTCCTTTTGATTAACTGGATATTTTTCATAATTTCATTTATTATCCTTTTTGGCATAACAGTACTCCTTGTTTCTTCATTTTAAGTGGTTTCTTTATCGTAATGGTTTATGGCATATATCTTTCTTTGATCACAGTTTATGTTCCAGTGATATTATGTCACCACACATATATTATAAAAAGCTACTGAGAGTATGGCTGCATTTCTCTTCCCCCAGTCTATGTCTTTGTTATCACACATTTTACTTTTACACATGTTTTAAATCCCCATGTTGTATTATTATTATTTTTGTTTAATTGGCCAATTACCTTTTAAAAAGATTTAAATAATATTTTATTATGAACACCATTTTGTATAGATGAAATTATATTATGAACACCTTTTCTGTATTCTGTTGGAAATAAGTGGCTCTAAGGAAAATTTAAATTGTGACGTATTATGCACAACTGAGTTTGTGGATTAAAATTCATACTCCACCACCAAAATAGGAGTTAAGTATTATGCAGTGTTGTACTGAAGTTAACAAGGATGACTGCTTCCCTCATATATTAAAGATAAAAGATTTTAATGTGTCACACTGTTTTTTCATTAGAGGAAATGAAAAAGAGTAGTTTATTAGTTTGAGCATGTTCTTCCAGTCTTTTGCTTTAAACATAATATTAATGACTTGAAACTTTAGCTATGGGCTCCATTTCCTACAATCTCTCACTTGTTTATTTTCACATTGTTTGTTTTCTTGCAAAATATTCTTGCTATTTTTGTTTCCCTGAAAGTGTTAACACATTGCAAGTGTGTTCTAATGTGGCTCTGTGTCCATGTAACTTTCAACATATTAACGTACTTTATGAATATTGCTCACAATATCACAAATCAGGCTTTGAGTTTTGCTACTAATACAAACCTGTTATCCATGAGATGCCTTTTAAAATTAATATGATCATGAAGCAACATGTTCTTACTGAAGATTTTTTATTCTACAGGCCATAGAAATACATGACTTTTCTGAATATTTAGTAGAAATCAATTTTCTATTTTATGTTAAGTCTGTTAAATAAGGTAATAAATATGCTTTCCTTTTTACTTATGGTAGACTAATTTACTTTTCTATAACAATTTTTACATTCTAAACTTAGCTAAATTTTAAATTAATGAGGCTATACGGTAAAGTGTACTAAAACCATTCTTCATTCGGTATCAGCAAGAAACTCTTTATGTTTTCATCTGTGAATGCATTTTTCAAAGTGTGTGGTTGGTCATCTTCTCTAAACCAAGATACAGTACTTAATGCTTGTAGCCTTGAGTGACTCCTACAGTATTCTGAGGAGTTGCTGATCTTCCTAATATTCTCTGTTTCACATATTGACTCTCTATGCCGTAAATGAAAAAAATGGTGGAGTTTAATTAAAAAAAATTATCTGGGCTGGGCGCGGTGGCTCAAGCCTGTGATCCCAGCACTTTGGGAGGCCGAGACGGGTGGATCACGAGGTCAGGAGATCGAGACCATCCTGGCTAACACGGTAAAACCCCTTCTCTACTAAAAAATACAAAAAACTAGCCGGGCGAGGTGGCGGGCGCCTGTAGTCCCAGCTACTCGGGAGGCTGAGGCAAGAGAATGGCGTAAACCTGGGAGGCGGAGCTTGCAGTGAGCTGAGATCCGGCCACTGCAGTCCAATCTGGGCGACAGAGCGAGACTCCGTCTCAAAAAAAAAAAAAAAAAAAAAAAAAATTCTCTGGCTTATTTTTGCCTACTTTCTCACATTTTCAGACAACAGTATTTCAAGTTTTAATGCATCTTGTATAATCTTCGGGGATCAGGATAATAAAAAATGACGTTATATTGAAAGATAAACATATATAAATAAATTTATTTAAAAAATTACTTACTATTAAAACTTAGGTTCAGTAAACTAAAGGAGACTGCCAATTTGACCTCTTAGAAAATAAAATGGCTCACAATTTCCTTTCATTTCAGTGGCCACAGTGAGCATTCCGGACATGTGGCTTGCAATGTGAATTTGATCAGCAATGAAACGGCACAGTTTCCCTCAGGACTCAGTTAAGCCAAGTCTATAAGCATAAAGATGAACCACATAATTTTCAATTATATAACCAGAAATCTTTAGTTGGCCCATGACTCAGAACACTTGCAGCTAAAATATAATTATTTTCAACTAGAATTCAATTGTGGAGTAAAATGATATTTCAGGTTAAAACACTGTTTTTAAACACTTTGTCCTTTGAAGTATGAAAGCATTGCTTAAATGAGAATTTTGAAAAGAGTGACTAAATAACTACAGATACATTCATTTGTATGATTTATCTTTAAAAATTACCATTTTTGTATAATTTGTTTACTTTTTATGGTATCACGAGGTTCTATGGGGATGAGAGAGGACTATTGTTCTGGTATGCAAGGAGATGATCACCCTATGGGCAAAGATAGAAGCTGTTCCTGGGCTGGGAGAAATGTGTCCTCTTTGGAAGGCCAGGATGCAGAAGTGGAGGAAAAAATGGATTCCAATCATAGAAGGCTGTGCTTTCTCCTGACTCATCCATCTTGGGACGACAGATGTATAATGGGAGAAATGGCTCCGATAGCGTGGGAACTAACAAATTGTGTAAGTGAAGAGGTTTCCCACCAAGTGCCCAGGCCTGGGCCCGGAGACAGCAGTGCTGAGTAAACCAAGGGTTACTCTCCGCCCCATGGACTCTGAGGAAGTATTGAATAAATGAATGATCTATGTCTTAGCAGCATTTCACTTCCTACTTCTTCCACTAGACTGCACCAAACTGCTGGAATTTTTATTTTTTTAAACAGTAATAAGTGGCAACAACAGTGAAAATAGCAACAAACAGAGGTTTTCTGCTTTTCCTTCTGAGAAACAATAGTTAACTTGGATTGTATTCCAGGAATGAGGGGTTCTTTGACTTACCAGTAGAGGACAGACTCCCAAAGTAACAGCATTAATAAGATGGGGATCTCAGATTTGTTAAATCTGAACTAAATGGAATGCAACTCTATGTTAGATGGTAAGAACAATGGTCCCAGTGAATCGTGGCTTCGGTGTCCATGCCCTTGTGTGGTACACTCCTACACTGACTGGCTTGGCCAGGTGACTTGGTGTAGCCAACATCAACAAATGTGGTGCAAGCACAGGTCTTATGCACTGAGGCTTGCACCCGTTCTTACTGCTTCAGGAAGCCTGTTGGAGACACGTGGCCCAGATGACAATCAGCACCAACTATCAGGTATGCAAGTGAGATGGTCTTAGATCACCCAGCTCCAGCTGAACCACCAGATGCCCAGCACCCCATGAAAGACACCAGGTACAGGGCGACCAACTGTCCCAGTTTGCTTGAGACTGATGAGTCTCCCCAGATGCTGAACTTTTAGTGCTAAAACTGGGAAAGTCCCAGGCGAACAAGATAAATTGTTCACCCTATTTAAGAGACCAACAGAACAACCATTTAGTCAAGCTTTGTCTGAATTTCTGACCCTAAGAACAGTGAACGAACAAAATGGTTGCTGTTTGAAGCCACTGGGTTCTGGGACGGTTTGTGGTATACCCATAGATGGCAGATAACAGACCTCATTTTGAGATTCAAGCTCTTAAAGGAAGATGTATTAGCATTTCCATTATGTTACTGACAGAAGAAAATAGCTCTTGATAGACGACAGGCTTTTGGGTAGTTTCTTTATTTCTAAAGTCTCTCTGAAATAGGCTCATTGTTTTGGGGTCATTTTGAAAAGTTCTCTGCACTCATATGCTAGGGTATATTGCAAAGCATAACTGGATTTACTGGATTTCAGAGCTTCTGAAAATGAAAGTGGAAGCTGCTCCTTAAAAATAAAAAAAGCTCTCTGTTTTCCTAGATTTACAAATGCAAATGCAAATGTTTAGAAAAGAGTTAGTAGAAAAGGAATAAGGCCAACTAGTTATCCAAAAGCAGGTGGCAGAATTATGACTCCTCAGCTTTTTGGATAAGATGAGGAAGAAAACAAAATTATAAATCATGGTACAAATTTTGTGCTATTTTGTACCATGATTTATAATTCTGTTTTTATCACACACATAATGACATATCATACTGTTATGGTTTAAAAGGTTTTATAAGATTGAATACGCTTTTTGCTGCTTACTTCATATGTAGAATAGTAGACTCCTCTGTGAAAGGATATAAAGACTTGATGGAAATCTTGTGTATGTCAGTACCAATTATATAAGGCATTAAACCAAACTATAGCCATAAATATTGTGTGAGGGCCTCGGTTTGATGTTTCAATTAAGCTGTTGGTTCTGAAGTGGCTCAGAATATTGCTGCCTCCATATCTTCAGTGGTTGGCACTGATCTTTATATGAGATGAAATTGAAAACCGTGGATGCCTCTAAAGGACTACATCAACAATGTTAGTGGGTTCAGGAGGTAAATAGATAAGATGCTGTAAAGATTTTTTCAGCCTTAGTCTTCTGTTATGTGACCAAGATGCTTTGTCCCTCAGTTACTTTTATGTGGTCAAAAATGTTTGTGTGTGTGTGTGTGTGTGTTTATGTATGAGCAAAGGGAGGATCTAACAACAATGGAGGGTTCCAAAATTCCCTTCCTCGTTCCTACAGTAAGTAATAGATGGCTTCACCTGGTGGATAGAGCTGATCTTTCCTGCTGTTTAGTGGGTGGATGATAAACAATCTGCTGGGGTCACCCACACTCCACTCCTAAAAATGGCAGAACACATCTTGTCTCCTTTGAAGAAATCGCCTCAAAGGTGTCTGGGGACATACAAAGTGGAAATACGATGGCTTATTTTCTTAAGTCATTTCCTGTCCATTTCTCTCTGAGGAATGAGAAGGATTGGCACCTCGGCTTAAAGTATAGATTTGGGTTTCTTTTTATGTTCCAAAATTATGCCCCTAGTCTAATTATCCAGTAATTCTTATTGGATTCATTCATTTCTAATTTCTAAGCGACCTTAGATTCACATTACATAATAGGATAATGACCTTGGTAATGTTTCAATTATTAATCATTTTCTTATGCAATCTCAGTGCAAACTCATCCTGCCTGAGAGGAGAAGTGAGGTCACATTAACACTAATAGCCAGATGACAAGGGTCTTTGGGTCCATCTGTGTGATAGCAGTGCTTCAGTGTTTTGCCCATTGGATTCTCCTGGTTTTCTGAGAGTCCCCAGGGATGTGACCATATCCTCAGAAACAAGTCTGCTCGTGCTTTTCTCCTCTGGCCCACGAAGTCACCTTGCTATGGTGCCTGTTGCCAGCCCCCTCCAGCTGGTAGCTGCTCTGCCAGCCGTGGTCAGACCCCGCTGCTCGTCCCCTGGAGTGGCCTTTCTGGGGAAGGTCGCCCTGGGACCTAGGCCTAGAGCTGTGTGTCCTGTCCTAGGCTTGAGTGCTAAAGTCACACTGCGAATACCCCGAGCTTCACAAAGTCTTCTGTCAAAACAACTTTTTCTCTTTTGGAATTCACCTTGCTCTCCACAGGGGCCACCATGCAGTCTCTCAGGCCAGACGGGAGCAGATGCCATCGTGTCACCTTGAGGTTCCCCTTATTGTCTTTGCTCCTCTCCCAGCTTCCCAAATGCTTCTGTAATTCTTTAGCTTAAAAAAACTGCCAACCGCACACCTAGCGACACATGTAAATAGATGCCCCAGGGTGTCACCAGCTCACCAGCACTGTCAGTCTCTGAATCCCAGTTTGGGCTTAGCAAAGCTACCTAGCTTCTCTTACATAAAACATAGATTAGATCTCATAACATTATCAGGATGGGACTCTGAAACCCTCCCGTTTCCCACCTCGTTTGTCCTCCAACATGACCTTTGCCCTTTTCCAAATCCACAATTTGGTACGGAGGGGTCCCTGAGACACTGGCACAATGTTGATGAGTGCACACTACTGGGCTTTAGCTTCCGCATCCCGTCTTAATTCTAGTCTATCTGTTTCCACATTCCCTTACACTCTCCAACTAACACTGGAAGGATCCTTTCCCATTGCTCTCCCCTCTTTAGTCCAGGCTCTTATCTCTCCCATAAACACCAACATCAAAATGTGATGTGAAATGGCAGAGCAAATCACTGACTTCATGTGTATTGGAGAATGTTAAAAACTGAAAGTACCCAGCGTAGAGTGGAGAGCCTTTCTTCTAGGATACAAATAGAACTTTTCATTCATGGAATAAATGCTTGTTATTAAAATCCAAGCATGCTTGAAACTGCAGGAAAGCTTGTTTTATGCTTCATTTATTTAATACACATTTGACAGTTTCTTCTTATGAAAACATTACTCCTTCATCTTAGTAAGGAAGGCAAAATATGCTTTTTCTCTACAGCACTGATTGCAACTCAAAGGCAATTTTGGTGTCACTTTCTGACACTTTATATCAAGCAAAAATTTACTGCATGTGGCATGGATTTTTTAATACCTCTGATCAGCCCTTTATCTTTTAATAAATTTATACTGTATGTTTACACCCTGCTTAATGACCTTAATTTCTTAAAAACAAAACAACAACAAAAAAACAGGACCTGAGGAAAAGAATTCTTAAGCAAAAAGTCTATAACTATAACTTATCAAAAGTCTGGAAAAAAGCATCACCTTATTTGCCCCTCTAGGTCAAGCCTATCCACAAAGAAGTTTCATCTTACTCTGACAGGAGGGAAAAACAGCACCCTTGTTATGTTCTGTTTCTACCTGTCTCCCTCACGATCTATGGCAGCTTTGAAACACGTTCACAAAATCTTCGACCATTTCTGATTGAGAAGTGGAGTCTGTGTCCCTCCTTTTGAATCTGGGTGTGATTGTGGGTGCTCTGACCCATGGAGGATGGCAGACTTGACCCCCATGACTACCGAGGTGCTTTATGAAAGACCATGTAGCTCCTGTCTCGTTTGTTGGAACATTTGATCTTGTAGCTCTGAGTTATCATGAGAGAATTCAGCCTACATGGAAGCCACCAGGCTAGGAGGAAGCACTGAATGTTGAGAGTCTTTGTAACACATTAAGTAGCATGGTTTTGATTGGGAACTTCCAGTTGTTATTCTTTCCTCCATCATGGAGACTGGTGGAAGGGTCTTTCCTTGCATAAATGCAAACACAAAATTTTGTATAAAGATTCAAGGGAATTATAGATGCTCCTGGAAGGCCAATCCAGCAAAGTTTATGAATCTTGGGTTAATAATTTTAGCTGGTATGTGACTGGGTACCACTGAATAATTTTAATGAGACTAATACATGCAGGTTTCTGTTTTGATTGGAGTACTTGGATGGCATAGCGAGGGTGAGGGTGACAACACCAGAGCAGAGAGCCCCATTGGGAGGTAATGGCAGTCCAGGAGAGATGAGGCACTTTTGCTATTGCTGTGGAAACTAATATAAATAGGATGAATATTTAAGAGGTAAAATTGTCAGGATATGCTGATTGACGGGAGAGGTGGGGTGGCATAGGCCTGTAACGAGTTAAGAAAAGAGGACATGCAAGTGTAACAGAAATAGAAAAGATCAAGCTAAGATTACAGTTTTGGGTCAGAAAGTAAGATCTGCCTACAAAGAAGTGAAATTTCTTTTCTGGTTTGACTCTTAAGTGGACTCCAAAAGAAATCTGGGAAAATGAGTTCCGAAAATGTTTCCTGTAGTTACTCTTTGGAACAATCTCCTGAGGCTAAACAATGTGCTATTCTTTTTTGAAGGATAATTTATTTGGATGGATATTTCTGCATTTTTCTTTATTTAAAGTCTCACTACATTGTAGTGCATCTTGCATTTTTAGGAGAAGATATTTACATTAAAACTCAAGCATGCTGATTTAGAAATCACATTAAAATAGAAATGCTTAAAATAATTGAGATGAACAGAAGGTAATTAGAATAAACTTCTACTAATTTGTCCTAATTGAGGGGAAGGGCAGTCAAAATTCATCAAAATCAGAAGTACAGGATGCTGTTTTCATTCACATTTTTATCCTAAAAATAATCTGAGGAAAAAAAATAGTTTCTCCCCCCATCACATAATTGCTTCCTATTTCTGTTCTGCAAATTAGCATGAAGGATACATGTAATCAAAACTCTACTTCTTATGACCACTGTGGACACAAATCAGTGTTGTTATAGCAGAAATGAATCTCCAAATATCTCTGTATCTTTTTGTTTAGAATATACTAAACTTCCTGGGCTCAGTGGCTCATGCCTGTAATCCCAGCACTTTGAGGGCCGAGGAGGGCGAATCATCTGAGGTCAGGAGTTTGAGACCAGCCTGACCAACATGGTGAAACCCCGTGTCTACTAAAAATACAGTATTAGCCGGGTGTGATGGTGCATGCCTGTACTCCTAGCTACTTGGGAGGCTGAGGTGGGAGAATCGCTTGAACCCGGGAGGTGGAGTTTCTGGTGAGCCAAGATCGCGCCATCGCACTCCAGCCTGGGTGAAAGAGCAAAGCTCTGTCTAAAAAAACAAAACAAAACAAAACAAAAACAAACAAACAAAAAGCTGTACTAAACTTTACCAGTCTCTCCTAACTGACCATTGAGAAACAATTGTACCATTTGCCTTGAAGGACAATTTTGAGTGTTATTTCTCAACTTTTACATATACAATATAACACACACACACTCACACGCACACACACACACACCCTAGAGTCAGAGACTATAGATCCTACTGTTCCCTCTGTTGGGCTAAAAAGTGTGAATGTGAAGCCTGGAACATGCATGCCTAAAGTATGGAAAAAGAATGAAGGAAAAGTAGATCAGTATAGCCATATCTAAAGAGCCTGTTTGCTGGGTCCATCTCCTGCTTGGGAAGACTGAGACACAGGAGGGCACGTAACCCTGTTTCTGTCGGGGCACATTCATCACTCACAATGGAGTTTCTGAAACCAGGTAAGAATGGGTTCAACTTGTGGGGACGCCAGTTTGAATGTTCAACAACCTGGAGGAAATAAAATAAAAGCTTTATTTTCATCTTTATTATCTCCTGAGGAAGGGACAAAAAGGAGTTGTTTTAGAAGGCCTGGCCCTTGGCATGGCTTGGGACCAGAGGTAAGTAGGGTATGGAGCAGAAACTCTGAGAAGAGAGAGAGGCAAAGCCTTACCCCAATACCCTCTTACTTAATTTTTTTTTTTTTTTTTTTGGCATTTGTAGTTGTAGCCTCCCAACTCCGTGAGCCAGCAGATGAAATACTCTGGGTCTGAACAAAACATGTTTGTAAATCATTTGTAAGAATATCCACATTTAATGTCAATATGAAACTGTGCCCTCAATTGTCCTTGTCTCTTTCCCAAGTTATTTTTAGTGGGTCCAGAGAATAGCATACAAGTTTACATGGAATTTACTCCATGACACTTTCTGAGTAAGTACTTTCTTATTTTAATCCTGGTCACTTTCTCTAATAATCCTGAGATGAATTTATCATGTGCTTGTAATGTCGTTAAAGATTTATCATCAGTAAACCAGGTGTCTCTGTCATAGGCTGGTCTGAACTGTTCAACTATCTCCAAATCAGAGCAGGATCTGCTTAGCTCTGTAGCTCACACTGCCCTGTAATCTGTTCTGTTGCAGCTGAAAGTTTTGAGGAGCAAACTTTTCATTTCATATCAAACCTATAAAACTATTCCTCATAACAGGGACCAAAGAGAGAAATGCACACAGGCCCTGGGCCAAAGCGAAAGGCTATTACCTGAAATAGTCTTGTGTTGTAAAATACAGAAGAAATGGATTCTTTGCCCTGACGTCATAAAAAAATACTTTACAATTTTAAACCCACCAGTAACAAAAATATGTACAATTACAGCAGTAAAAGAACAATATAGAAATTTGCTCAGGCTGGACATGGTGATTTAAGCCTGCAATACTGGTGGTTTGGGAGGCTGAGGGAGGAGCATTACTTGAGGCCAGGCTTTCAAAATCAGTCTGGGCAACATACTGAGACCCATCTTTAAAAGCAAATAAAAAAATTAAAAAAAAAAACAATAAATTTGTTCAAATGGTAGGCTCTCTTTGACTCCTAGGATCTTAATGATCCTTAAATGTTCTTGTGGTTCCCAGGAAAAATACTTAGGGGTACTCTGGAATTTCTATCTTTTACAAACACCTGATGATGATGATAATGATGATGACAGTAAAGGTCACCTGGACCTGTGGATTTCAGAGCAAATACCAGGGTGTGTGGACTGAGGGAAAAGAAGAAGGGAATTAGCAAATGAAAGAAGTGAAGAACAATCCACTCTGTGTCATGAGTAGGCTATGTCATATCTTTGTCTATTTGGATGAGTCTTTCCAGAGCCTAAGAAGGGGAGACTAACACATGTGAATGTATTGATTAGTTTACGCAGGGGCCGATTTCTCCATTTCTAGAGTAGAGGGTAGAATCCACTTCATGGGAACCAGACAGAATGAGGTGGAGGAGAGAATTGTTCCTAGAGAGAAATCAGGGTGTGGTTACCAGAAGATGGTAAAATGATGCAGGTTGGCCTCTAAATGGAAGTATACTATAGTCTTTTCTCTAAGAAAGACTATCTATACTATAGTCTTTTCTTAGATAACATTGGAAATAGTTTCACATTATGTTGAGAGTGAGTGTTAAGGACTGAACATAGAGTAGTGGTTAGGAGCCTAGACTTGGGAACCAGACTGATGTGGGGATGGAAAAGCCCACTCCCCTTTTCTCATGGAGAAATCCCACCTCTACATGCACTTTATGCTTCAGATCTTTCTGAATCAGGTCATGCCCTTCTTGGCCCCTTTCCTTTTTCTGTCTTTTTCTCCAGCTCTCTTGTAGATCTTTCCTGATGCACACTCCTCCAAGAAATCAAATATACCCAAATCTGTGTCTCAAGCTGTGCTTTCAGACAACTCCACCTATGTCAGTTTCCTTACTGTTTATTCTTTATTTTAGGAATTTATATTAGGTGGATTTGGTTTATATTCATCACTTTAAGCCTGTCTTCTTAAATATTTTGTATTTTAAACTTACTAGTGGCCAGAAATTATTTGCAGTAGAATTCTTCTGTCCCCTTGACTGAATACAATTTTCTTATCCACACTTTCTGCTTTTTAAAGACAGCTCTATGCCTTCCAGCATAGAACATTCTCAAATACACCAAAGAAATCAATTATTTGGAATTAGATCTAGTATTTAATGTCTGCACAATTAGTGGAATGCCAGGATATAACTACACATTAGCAGGTTGTCATGGAGCTTGTCAGCCTGATAGATTGTGGTGTGCTGAGAGGTAATGGCCAGAACAAATTTTAGAAGGAAGGGTTGTGTTCCTCAGTTCATTTGTTCAGTGCCCTCCAGTTCCAGGATTAAAAATAGGAAGGAAAAGCAAAAAGGAAAAAGTGCTCAGTATTTTAGATTTGTGCAGTACTCCATGAATGGCCTTCTATATACAATTTCATCTGATGCTTAGACCAGTGATGAAGTACAGAGCGTTGTTCTCATATGGGAATTGGGTCCCACGGGTGCCCAGCACAAGGTGCTTCCACTAGAAGTTTCAGAGACAGGTCCTAATGCAGATCAGCTAATTCCCAGCTTGGTGCTCCTGTTATATTCCACCAGTGAAATAGCTAGATAAATTTACATTTCTATTTGCCCTAGTAATTCTTGGAATTTATAGAGCTTACAAAGATCCACTGGTGCATTGTTCTGAAGTACAATAGTATGCATCTTAAAAGCAGGTTTTCTCTGTTATAAAAAGGCAGACAATTAACATTTCAACTGCCTGCATTCTTTCTTCTTAGGAGATTTTTATATCATATATTCATATCCTTTTTAATCTCCCTAAATTTTATAATGTTTTCCTCTTCCTAGCTCCCAAAGATGCTGAGAAGATAAAGTGTGAAAAAGGATCTTCCATGTGCTTTGACCTACTCGGAGGCAGGGTCTCCATTTAAGCTGGTGGTATTAGCTCTAAGAACCTGTGATTATTGCATAGTGTTGTGATGGACTTTGCAAGATTTGAATCATTTGTCTATATTTATGCATCCCTTCAGGCATTGTAAATTGCAGTCACCAGTTCACCCCTGGCTTCTAAATATTCAGTTTGGGCTGTAAATAGAATAGAAAACTGCATGTAGCTCATTCTATTCACTGCTATGTTCTGGTAATACAAAAATAGAGCCCGAAGGATCCTCTTCTGGACTTTGTAATATGATTTTTATTAGCATACCCTTGGGGTACTAAATATGCAGAGCATGTGTGGAAGAGAGGACTCTCCTCTTAGTTCTGACTGTGCATCAATTTATGTTAAGCACTGGCTGAACTTAACTGTGTGTTTCAGGTGTTCTTGCTCTGCTGCCACTCCAATTGGATGGTTCAGATAACCATATTCCGAAGGTATGCTTTCCTCCCTGTGTGTTCATAATGTTCTCTGTTCCCTACAGCTGAAAAAGAGAAAGCCATTCATTTTGCTGAACGTCGTGGGTCACAGGTATACCCGCCTGTGCTACAAAGATAGGGAAGTCTGGCCATGTGATGAAGCCTGATATTGTCTGGAGAATTAAAACTTTGCTGTTGGCCTTAGTGGCGAAGAACATGAGGTGCTCAGAAAGCATTGTGTGTCTTCGTCTCCTTTGCCCTCACCACATTGTGCAGGTGATGTAGGCTGAGACTTATATGGACAAATCAGCAACACCAGGAAGATTTCACTTTATTGCTGTTTAGGAAGCCCATTTTCCCGCTCTCATTTTTCTTCCTGCCACCATGCTCCTATGCCCTGATGCAGAAAGATAGAGACTTCTTCTTGCTCTGGAGACCTGCCAGCCCTCTTCAGCTTTCTGTCTTCAGATGTACCACCTCTGTCCTCTACAACCACAAACACCTACTTAGCGTCTACTAAGCGATGTCAGGAAGTGCACCCCATAGGAGACTCGTCACTTTATAGCACCGGTGGCAGACATATTCGTTACAATATAACTATAAGTAGGGGGGATGTTATACGCTTCTTGTCCTGGGCAGTCCTGGTTTATGCTTATTGCCCAGGGTAATGATTAATAGCACCCTCTTTTATTCTTAGGAGTGTTTCCTTTTGGGCAACAAAGTAATGAATGTCAAGATGAGCATACTCAGAAGATTCTGAAAATTCCATTTCTTCCAGATAGCTTTCTCAGACCTTTAAAGACAGAATGAGGGACCCCTTCTACATATTTCCATGAAGCTGGGAGACACACCTGTCTATTTGCTCTTCCACTCTAAACTATATCCTCTCTGAGGACAAGACCTGGATTCTCAGACATCAATTTATTGTCATTTGCCATAGGACTGACACATAGAATGCACTCCATTTTAAATTCATAGCACAAGCCCATACTATAGACAGGGATGTGGGTCAGGGAAAATGGTCTAGAGAAAGATGTGCCTGTCAGGGCCCTGAAGGGTGAATGGGAATTGGTCAGGGAAAAGACAGGGCAATTCAGACAGAGCAGCAGCATCCTCACCTCAAGAGGTAGGAGAAACCACAGGACATGGCAGAATCTTAGGGTGTGAGGGCCAGGGCAAAGGTGAACCCAGGAGGCAGTAAGTGCAGGCTGGTTGAGCAGAGGGACCATGTGTAATGCTGAGGAGTTTGGACTTTGTCAGGTAATGAAACAATAACCAACAATGATCCACATCTAACTATATGCCAGACACTGAGCTAAGTGCTTTGCGTATTTTGTCTCAATCTATTCTCACAACTCCCCTATGAGTTAGATACAGTTGTTATCCCCACTGGACAGTTGAAAAAACTCAGGTTAAAGAGTTTCAGTGATCTGACTGATGTCATATGGTTGTGTGGATTTGAATCAAGGGAGTGTGATACCAAAGCCTAGCCTATGCTCCTTCTCCTTCTCTCTCTCTCTCTTTCTCCCCACCTCTTTCCTCTCTCTCATATACACACTCACACACACCATCCCAGAGTCAACGAGGATTTACTGAAGGGCTTAAGCTGGAAATGGCACCATCCAATTTTTATTTTAGAGAGGCTATGTAGGGAGATGTTTGGGATTCAAAGTTTGGAGCAGGATACCTGATCAGGTATCCTAGGTGGGAAGGCTAATGAGCAGGTATCCTAGGTGGGAAGGCTAAGAGGCTGTTACTGGCATCCAAGTGGGAAGGGTAAGAACCTGATCCAAGGTGAAGGCAGTAGGGATGGGAGGAAGGAAAGAGTCCAAGAGATTGTGAACACATAGGATCAACAGAATTCAAAAGAGAGATTGAAAATATGGTTTCACTTAGCAGGTTTGTGTCTTTGGAAATCAGGTGGGTGGCAATGCAATTCCCTGAAACTAAGAGTCAGGCATAGAAACAGGTAAGATTATGAGTTCAGTTTGGGGCATGTTTGATTTGAGTTGTCTGTGCAATATCCAAATCGAGTTATTAAATAGGTAGTAGAATGTGCAGGACTGGGGACTCTGGAGAAAGACGTGGGATAGTGGTACAGATGTCTGTAGACATAAAAGCCATCAGCATAAAATCAGATGAAAAGACCTAGGATAAACATGGAGTGAGAACAGAAGAGGCCCAGGGCATGAGGAAACTAGAGGCTCATGAAGCAGAGAAGAGAGAGACAGGAGGAAAGTCAGGACAAAATCATGACACAGCAGCCAAGGGAAGAGACAGAGCAAGAGGAGGTGATATAAAATGGGTTAATGTGTCTTTTAAAAATTAATTAAACAGTGGTTTATGTGTATATTTTAAAAGTTTGCAAAGCTAAATTGGTACATAAAGGTATCAGCATTATAGTTGTTGTTCAGTCCATTAATCAAAAGTCTAATATTATCTGACTACTATAATGTACCTTAATTTAAACTTACTGTTCCCATTGATTTAAAGTTTTTGCTTTTGGGAAACAGAAAGACTTCGGCCAAAATTTCCGCAAATGTCTTCCAAACCAGATGTCACTTTTGACTCTACTGAGTGAGATTCTGAATATTATCAGGATTGTAGTCTTGCAGTGCTGTGCATGGGACTTTCTGAACAAACAGCGTTTATCTTGATGTCATCACCCCAGTTCATCTGGATCAAATAGTGCAGTGTTGGCATTTTTATGGAATGGGTCACTAGACCCAGATGAAGAAAAATGGAAGTTATTGTGCCCTAGTGCACCAGCCTTTTCTCTATGACAGCAGTTTTGTCCTTGTCCTTGATACAGATATTTGAAACACTCAAGTCTAATGAATTTTCTGCTCTGCCTGGAAATGTTCCCTTGGTGGCACATGGCAAACTTGAAAAAATATTGTAAAGGTTATCAAAGGTTAATAGTTTCTCAACTTCTTTTTCTCTAGGAAGATAACAAAACCGAAATCCTTTCAGGCAAGTAGATCCAATAATGCAACTATGATTATAACAGTGACACTCTATGGCTATTGTTCCCCTGATAATTTGCCTTTATCTAAAAGTTTTACTTTATTTATGTTGATACCTGTCCCCTTCCAAAATAATTTTAAATACTTTTAATAAGAGGCATTTATACAAACATAGTAAAGATAGAAACAGAACATCCAAGACCATGTCAAGGATGAAAGGAAACACATATTCTATAAATCCAATCTAATGTATGTGATATGCCTTAACATCACATGTAACTTTGAGATTTCTAATAGATTAAACTAAGCTTTCTTTTCAGGATCTGGAAATATTGTTAATCAACATTTTCCCATTTTATCTTAAGCAGCCCTATAAATAGTTGACTGTATATTATAAGTGAAAAAAACTGAAATAGAGATATCATGGCTTCTCCAAGGGAAACAGCAAACTGTTATATAAGCAGAATGGACCCATACAAAAATTACTTATGCCACCTTCTCAACAGGGATGGAGCATTCTTGATTAATTTCACAAACTGTTCTAGTACTTCTCAAATTATTCTATTTCTTCTTTCTTAGGGTTTTTCCAACACTGTAAGCTGTTCTTCAGCTTACTAGGTGAACTCCATTCCACTTATTTATGATTCTGGCTAGGACAGGGGAGAAAGCATTGATGAATGCTATGGGTGAGTTACTATGTGCTTTTAGGAAGGTGGGAAGGAGCAGATGAAGAGGAAAGGGTCTGAGAAGGAAGCATGTGCTGGGATTCTTAAGTTAGGAAGCAAGAGCTTGTTGGTAGGTGTATTAGTTTGTTTTCATGCTGCTAATAAAGACATACCTGAGACTGGGTAATTTATAAAGGAAAATGTTTTAATTGACTCACAGTTCCACATGGCTGGGGAGGCCTCACAGTCATGGCAGAAGGCAGAGGAAGAGCAAAGTCACGTCTTACATGGCCACAGGCAAGAGAGAGCGTGTGCAGGGGAACTCCCATTTATAAAACCATCAGATCTCATGAGACTTATTCACTATCACGAGAACAGCATGAGAAAGGCCCACCACCATGATTCAATTACCTTCCACTGGGTCCCTCCCATGACACATGGGGAATTATGGGAGCTACAATTCAAGAGGAGACTTGGGTGGGGACATAGCCAAACCATATAATTCCACCCCTGGCTCCTCCCAAATCTCATTTCCCAATATTTCAAAACCAATCATGCCTTTTCAACAGTTCCCCCAATGTCTTAACTCATTTCAGCGTTAACTCAAAAGTACACAGTTCACAGCATTAACTCAAAAGTACACAGTTCAAAGTCTCACCCGAGACAAGGCAAATCTCTTCTGCGTATGAGCCTTTAAAATCAAAAGCAAGCTAGTTACTTCCTAAATACAATGAGGGTACAGGCATTGGGTAAATACAGCCATTCCAAATGGGGAAATTGGCCAAAACAAAGAGGCTAGAGATTCCATGCAAGTGTGAAATCTAGTGGGGCAGTCAAATCTTAAAGCTCCAAGATGATCTCCTTTGACTCCATGTCTCACCTCCAGGTCACATCGACGCAAGAGATGGGCTCCTACAGCCTTGGGCAGCTCCACCTGTGTGGATTTGCAGAGTACAGCTCCCTTCCTGGCTGCTTTCTTGGGCTGACGTTGAGTGCCTGTGGCTTTTCTCGGCGCATGGTGGAAGCTTACTTCACTTTCAAGCATTATGGTAAGAGTTTATTTTCTGTGCAATCTTAAAGTTTTACTAGTTTCCTCAGCACTTTTTGGTACAGTATCTGGTTGTTTAATAAGTACATTATGATATGCCTCCATGTCACATTTTCTTTTGAAATGAAGAAAAGGTGTTCTGAGTCATAGAGGTTATTTCTTTTAAGTAAAAGGCTGGGGATATTTAACCTCAATAAATGTACTTTGTTGTTGTTGTGAAATAAACAACAACTTTTAGTCTGTCTTAAACTTGCCAATTTTGGTCTTAATGTATTTGGAAGCAATTAGATGCTAGTTTTTGTCATTATGCTTGCACTTGATTTTCTTAAAAACAAAAAGCTGTCTAATTTTCAGCTCCTGAACAAAATTAAAATATGAATGCTATATTCCTTAGTATAACATGCTGCAGATCATAAGTATTGGAGTCAGAAGTAGTCTGTGTCCTCAAATTGGTTACAATCTCATCAGTGAACAATATATGTGCAACACAGAAGTATACACAGGACCTATACAGTGTAAAACACAATGTTTGTATCATTGAACAGTGATCCCCAACTTTTGGCACCAGGGACCGGTTTCATGGAAGATAATTTTCCCACAGACCAAAGTCAAGGGGGTTATGGGATGATTCGAGTACATTACATTTATTGTGCATTGACATTGTAACGTATAATGAAATAATTATACAACTCACTATAATGTAGAATCAGTGGGAGCCCTGAACTTGTTTTTTCTGCAATTAGAGGGTCCCATCTGGGGGTGATGGGAGGCAATGACAGATCATCAGGTTTTAGATTCTCATAAGGTGCACGCAACCTAGATCCCTCAATGCGCAGTTCACAGTAGGGTTCACTCTCCTATGAGAATCTAATGCTGCTGCTGATCTGACAGGAGGTGGAACTCAGGCAGTGATGCAAGCAATGGGGAGTGCCTGTAAATACAGATGAAGTTTTGCTCACTTGCCTGCCTGTACCTCCTGTTGTGTGGCTTGGTTGCTAACAGGCCACGGATACGTACTTGTCTGTGGGCCTAGTGTTTGGGGACCTCTGCCTCAGAGGACAGAGTTAGCTACATATTTAAATCTGTTCTATTTCAAAATAGTATGCCTTTCAAAGTGATCACAATTTTTCATTGTCTTTATTGTTATGGTTTCATCCCTTCATGATATTTTTAATGACAATAAAAATAACAGATGGTTATTAAATACCTGTGACCTCAGGTACCATTTTCATTGCCTTACATGTTTTATTTTATTTAATTTCAAAACAACCCATGAGGAAAACAAAGCCCAGAGTGAGGTTTTGTAGTGAAGAATGGGCCTGGAAACCACACACAGGCCCAGTCTGTTTCTGGAGCCTCTGTTCTTAATGGCTGTGTAACCCAAAGGTAACAAAACCCTAGCAAGTTGTCAATGAAGGATCATCTAGTCAGACTGCTCCGACATTTTGTTTTAATGTGTCTTTCCTCTCAAAGTTTCAGCAGCTTTTTAAACACAAAAACACCCAGGGTTCCCTTCGTCTATATGTGTCTGATGATGTGGTCAGATAATTTGCATAATTTGAGTACTTCTGTGAATTTTCTTCTATTTCAGATTTTCAGCATAACTGTAACCTCCTACTGTGCTGTGTTCAACAGGCCTTGGAGATGATCTCGTAAGCAGGTATTTCCATGTCTCCTTATTTCTTTCCTTGCGTGTTCCTTCAAAAAAATTTTTTATAGAAAAATATAACCAAAGGTGTATTTTCTTTCCCCTGCCAAGCTGCAATGTGAAATAGCAGCAGGCCAAAAGTAGTTACATATGTGGATTTGTCTCTGCTTTCTCTGCAACTTTTATAATCAGATCAGTTCAGTAGTTCAGGATAATTCATGTGAGAATGGGAAACTAATTTGCTTATTATAAATGGACTTGACCTGGATAACAAACAAATTAAAAATAACAATAAACAAGGTATCAGTATCACTTCTTTCCAGGCCTTTGTGTTATTGGGAGAGTTGTGTTGGCCAGCCATACAGAGAAAATACTAGTCAGGCTACAGTATTGCTGGATTCATTATATTTGGAACAAGTAAACTATGAAAAATTCTATACCACCTTTACCTCAACTCAGCATAAAAACAGCTGCAAAAGTGGGGTGACAGTGAATTATGGAGATAAGTATATTTTGTTAATTTTTAATACTTCTTAGTAATCATGTACAATTTACTAAAAAAGCAAACCCTGGAGTATACAGTATTACGTTTGATCTGCCTTGTCTTTTATAAGTATGATTTTATTTGTAAGCCTGTCACTTTTTGCTTTTTATTCTATCTCTGTTAATTTTTTTCTCAAACCTGTCTATCCTGTCTCTGTAGTGGGTAGTTACTAATTTTTTGCATTGTACCATTTACTTAATGAACGGCAGCATTATTTCCCTTTAAGGAATTTCCTCTCCCCTGTTTGGTGAAAGTCTGGAGGGATGATAAATCAATATATTCTTACCTTCTAACAAAAATGTGGAAAAGATCTGTATGGGCTTCTTATACTGAAGTACTTCATGTACTGCCTCGGTATAACCAAGAGCCAGGACACGACCTAATCTCCTGCAATCTTGAATCTTGAACAAGGATGAGAACACGGATGAAGCTAGACAGCCACCTTTCACGCATTTATTACAGGGGTGACACCAGGAAAAACTATAATAATTTTTCTTCAACAAGGCCTCTGGAACTTCCTGTTCCTTTGTGTGATCTTCAGTCTTTCCTTTGACCTTGGAAGCTCTGCCATATCTTGTCATTAAATTCTGCTTTTGTTGAAGTAAGTTTGAGTCCATTTCTGTTGCTTGCAATGAGGAAATTGTAGTTAGCATGATTCCTGACCCCATTTTCTTTTCCTTATCATTGCTTTTTTATCTTGACCACTCCAGCTTGCATTTCATCCCATTTTGTTGACTCATTATCTTCTTGAATCCTTAAACTTTGTTGTTTATTTTTTTTCAAGAGACCATAATTTCTCTGATTTCATGGAGATGAGTTTGTTCATTTTTAATTTCCTTCGTGGGTATAGTTTTTCTGATGTATACTTTTCATTTGTCTTTGTTACATCTTTTCCCTGCATTATCTAGTACAAGTCCCAGTCATTGTTTGACTTTGAGGAAGGAAATGGCTCTTTGCTGTGTTTCATTTACCTTGGTGGGGGTGGGTTGAGTGTAACTGGAGACTAATCCATGGTGACCTGTTGTCCCTGATTACTCTGCAGGCAATCCTTTGAAAATACTTTAAAAATGGAGTTCACTTAATTTCTACTTCCCTCCTGAAGGGTTCTAAGCTGGGACTTCCAACAAGTCCCAGTCTGATTGTTTGTCTTTGAGTGGGGCCATTTTTTGGGTCAGCTTGTTAGGATGCTGGATATTGAAGAGGAGGTACCATGTGAATGAGCAGGAAGAGTAGACAGCTTAGATTTTAGTCTACTTAGTGCTTTCTCACCAACACTATGCCATGATAGTAGGTTTCATGTTGGTCAGGCTGGTCTTGAACTCCTGACCTCACGTGATCCACCCACCTCGGCCTCCCAAAGTGCTGGGATTACAGGCGTGAGCCACCATGCCTGGCCAGCAGCCAAAGGTTTTCTTTGGATTTTCTCTACTTCTTGTTAGTTGCAGGGGTTGCTCCAGCCTCAGGTTTCTGCTCAAATGACATCATATGAGAGAAGAATTTCTGACCTCCCTATTGAAAACAACTCCTTCAACCCCTCTGCCTGTAATCTCTGTCCCCTTACCTTGCTTTATATTTACTCACAGCTCTTACATTTTTGCAGGTTACGTTTACTTTTCTACATGATTTTCTGCTGGAGTATGAGATCTGAGACGACAAACATATTGCCATTTTGTTTATTCTTATGTCCTCAGCTCTGGACATAATGACAAAGTCGGCATACAGTGAAAGCAGCACTTTAAAATTGAGAAGTGTTGTTTCTATTATCGGAGGAGTTGCCTAGTTAAAGGGAATGTCACCCCTTTTTCATCATGCTTCCTGCTGTGCCATTGAAAAATGCATTTTGGGAAGTTATATCTAAATTGAGTACTATTTAATAATTCCTATAAAGTGCAACTCCAAAGATACTTCTCAAGGACACAGACTCTTGTCCCAGCTTAGAACCCTTCAGGAGGGAAGTAGAAATTAAGTGAACTCCATTTTTAAAGTATTTTCAAAGGATTGCCTGCAGAGTAATCAGGGACAACAGGTCACCATGGATTAGTCTCCAGTTACACTCAACCCACCCCCACCAAGGTAAATGAAACACAGCAAAGAGCCATTTCCTTCCTCAAAGTCAAGACTTGCTTTATTGGGGATTATTTTTATACCTTTTACAGGATCATGAGTAGAATTTAAATTCACAGAATTGCTTTTATCCCATTCATTAAAGAATCATTGGATTTTAAAGACTTTTTTAAAAAGACTATAAACTTTAGTCTTAAATTCATGTATCTTTTCAATAATTCAGGTCACTCTTAGTGAGATATGTCAATTAAGTGACCCCAGTACAGTTTTCTCAAAAAGAACAGCAATGCACGTTTATATTTTCAGGGGAGTAGTCTGAAAATGTTAATTCTCTTGTTAAGTTTAGTTCACCTATCCTTTTCCTTCAGATAAGTCTTTTCAAATTCCGATGCCTTGCACATATATATTGATATAATAGGTCTTTTTTCCAGGATCCTTAAATGTGCCTCATAGTGATCCTGCATTATACAGACAGGGGCCGCACACTTTGCTAAGTGGATGAGACATATGGCTTTAATGATGTGGCCCATGTTCAGGCCAAAAGCTGAAGATGAGACCTTCTTCAGCTTTTGATCAGACCATCACTAATACTCTTAGAGGCAGTCCCCGCTTCTTTCCTTTGGATGCACACTGCCCCAATCCAGGCTTCAGGGGCAAGGAAATAAAAGGTAATTATAATATTTCATTTACTTCCCGCCTTCGGGGATTAACATGGAAGTCCAATGCAATTACACGGTGACAGCGATGAAGACTGAAGCCGATGGAACCGCCTGTCTCGGCCACATAAAGCAGGTCATCCAGTTACCGCCGGACAGCAATTTCCAGAAAATCCTGTAATTAGGTTGTGAAACGGTGGCAAATAGGATGAACTGAGGAGGCAGATGTGTGGCCTAAAGTAATTTGGATTCTACTAAAATGTGCTACAACCCACATCCTTCCTATTTATTAAAGCCCTATAATATACCATGTTACACTATTATGGAGGGTAATGGGGAGTCAGGCACTTAACTGTAATGAAATTAGATTCCCTCTTGCCTGCACCAGAGGCACAGTGACATTTTCTTGTAAAAGCTGTGAAAGTGGTTTCTTAAAAATAGGCTTGACAAAGAAACACTGAAATCCCCTTTACCATAAAGAATAAAAAAGCTGAAAGCTGATGAGGTTGGACACTTTATTATCCCCTTGTCCTGCCTGCTTTTAATTTGAGGCTGTTGTAAAGCCAGACAGGTAGAAGAGTAGAAACCACAGTCCATGAATCTTCATGTTTTATCAGTCCACAAAAAGGAGATTGTTTCCTTGTTTCTAGGAAGTGAACAGCAACAAACAATAATCGTCCTCCCTTGCAATTATGGCCCTGACTTATTGTGTTTTCTTGAATTTGCAATGTCCTTTCTTACCTCCTTTTAAAGCCTGGATAGAGAAGAAGGCAAAAAAAGTGAAAAGGCTGGAAAATAAGTACCCATATAATGAGATATTTGAAAATTATTTGAAGGTTTCTGGGGAACAATGCTGTATGTGGAAGGTTATACTAAAACAATTTTTCTCTGTTTCTCACCATTTTTATTGTCCATTTTATCAAATTTTGATTTGACTTGTGCCTTTGAGCTGGCTTTAATTTCAGATGTGAGTTGTTCCAGTTACTCATTGCATAAAGATAGTGTCAGGAATCATCAAGTTGTCAGAAGAAGAATAGTAAATCATCATTTATTTAAGAATCAGCAAGAAGGATCAACTACGTTGATGAGAAACTGAAAATAATTGAGGATAACAATGCAACTGATGAAGCCCTTTTGAATAGATAACTGGCATTATTTTAGAAACCACAACCCTCGAAGAGAGCGGTCAACTGTCCCTCTCAAGCAGTACAGCATGGAGTACATGCTGTTGGCCTGGACGACTGGGAAGGAAATGCTGTCTGGACCCAGCCCTTCAGAGACCCAGCCTGGAAACTACTTGACACATGTCAATTGCACCATAGACAGTGGGACATTTGCTGCAAATCGACATCCAGGCCTGTCTAAAGAAGAAGAGAGGCACTTTAGCAACAACACAGAAGCTTCATCACTCAAGCTCCAGGGTGTAACAGGAGCCTGTGGCCTTGGAAAACAGCTGTGCAAAAATGAAATGTTACATGCCGAGGAAATTCTGGGGTGTTGGTAGAAATTGTATTAATGTGGCCAGTGATTGAATCTAGTCTTCTAACAAGCAAATACTCAAGGGCTGAAAACTCTTGAGGGAAATCTATGATTTATATTCAGAGACCCTTAGACAGTGGCCTGAGATCAGCCAGGAGAACTGAGAGATCAGAAGTTCCAATGAGCTCTCGTGACCTTAACTGACTGATTAGAACATGGAAATTGGTCATTTTTTCTCAAGCTGCAGTCATTTCTGTAGTCTTCTCACAACTTGTATTACATCCCAGATGTTTGAACTATTTATTATTTACTTAATTCTTTCTTTAAACTTAAATTAATTGAGTTTCATCATGAGCAAAATACCCCTGAAACTATTATTACATATATATATCTTTCCATTACAATCAAAATAAATACAAAATATTAAAAATAAAAACTGTGTGTTTCTACCACTTAGACAAACTTAAGCACCACAGTGGTATGTAAGCCACATTTTAGGAAAACTATTTGTAAAACCATTCTCGGTGTGTTCTTTTTTTTTTTTTTTCACCTCAAAGTTCTGAGAATCCTGACTAGATTTCCATTTGCATAATTTACTCTCTTCAGATGGGCTCTTTTGCTTTTTGTTTTCATTTTAACTAAAACATAGCTTTACTTGAACTTAGATGATGGATTCTTTGAAATTCTGTCTGTAGAAGAAAGCTCAGTAAGGCATCAGTCACTTTTTGTAAAAAGGTGTTCTAGATTTACTGCGGCATCTTTCCCAAGTCAATGTCATAAATATTATTTTACCACCTACTGTTATTTTGCCACCTACTGTTATTTTACCACCTACTACTTACAGCAGGGTCTGTCCTGGTATTCTGAAAGGTACAGAAGAAAAACATGATAGAAGTACTTCCCATTTTTAAAGAGTTTACAGTCTAGTTGCAATGACTTGGAGAGGCATATAACTCACTATAATACGACAGCAAAAGAAAGTGAAAAGGCAACAACAGGGAGAGAGAGTTAATTTCAACTAGAAGATCAGGAACATTTTCATAGAACAAGGAGAAATTTAGTTTGGCTTTGAAGAATGGAGACGGTTTTTTTTACAAGTGGATATAGAATGGGGAAAGACATTCTAGTTCAAAGGAGCGACTTTTGGGAGATGGGAAAATTTAGGCTATGATAGGATGAGTATAGAGTGTTGAGCCTGTCTCTGTTAGGAGAGCATACAGCAATGTATAATGATGTATATTCTTATAAAAATATAAAAGGCTCCATACATCTTCCCCTCTAACTCACACAGCTGACTGAAATTTACCATCCATTTTAATTCTTTGGTTTATATTTACTTAATGAAGTTTTTTTTAAATTCAAACTATTTATACTTATATTCTATGACATATACAAAAATACAGTAGGCATTTTCTGTGCTGAAAGAGCATAAAATTAAATAGTCACAGGAAACTTAGACAAACCAAAGGCCCACCAAGTGTGCATATTGAGTAGTTACCAGAATTTAGAGTAGGATACGGGCCGAAGTAGATGGGAAGGTGTCACGGAGGAGGGGAGTCTTCCTCTTGGCTTGAAGAAAGGTATGACAAGGAAATGCAATGAGGAAAAGGGGGAAGCATTCTGGGAGTGAATGGATGTGGTATATTTGAGTAGGAGAGTTTGACTTAAATATAGAATACCTGCAGTGAATACATCTAGGAAGGAAAATTTGGACCAGATTACATTGGATCTTGAATATCTGGATAGCAGTTTGGCAATTGCCTTGTATGAAGTCATTGGAGGTTACTGAGAAAAGAATAAAACAAAAACATAAAAACATAGAGCTGGAGAGGATATTAGAGGTCATTGAATCTTCTCCCCTTATTTTATGAAGAGTCTAAATTACTTTGCCAATGCTACATAGAATATTTGGCAGAGTCTGCTTTGGAAAGCAGGTTTCCATAAAGCAAAAACATAAAAATTGTATTAGGAATATAAATCTCGCAGATATTCTCTCTTGTAATGCCGTTTCAACAATACAAATATGTTATCTGAGTGGCAGAATGCAAAAAGCTAGTAGCACAATTCAGTAGATCTGATTAGCTAGTTAGTCACTTTGCAAGTCAGTTAAATGAGTGAATAGGTTGTTGGGGGAGAGTTAAAGCCTCCAAATATGAGGTGCTATCCTAAGAGATCAGATATTCATAACCATCTTTGCAGTAATCACCATGAAAGGCTGGAACACCCAAACGAGCAGGTGAAGGTGGAACCTTAAAGACAACTTTGTCCAACTGCATAGTGGGAAGATGAGCGTGGGCCATCCAGACTGCTTTGAAGAGGATACAGTGATGGTGATAGGAGGTACACGATGTAATTATGTGACTATGTTACCTCAAATAGCCTTAAGTAGCTTGCTGGAATTTCTCTCTTCTTGCTGGTCTGAAGAAAGCAAGTGGCTTTGTTGGGGCGCCCCTCACGGCACGGAACTGTGGGTGGTCATCAGCTAACACCCAGAAAAAGCTGAAGCTTTCAGTCATACAGAACTGAATTCTTTCAACAACCTGAATAAGCTTGCAAATGGATACCTTCCCAGTTGAGCTTCAGATGGGACTATAACCTTGGCCTATCTCTTGACTGCAGCCTTGTGAAACCCTATGCGGGGCATCCCATTAAGATGTGCTTGGACTCCTGACCCGCAGAAACCATGAGATAATAAATGGGTGTTGTTTAAGTTGTTAATTTTGTGAAAATTGGATTGCATAGCACTAGGTAACTAACAGGTCCAGCTTAGTACTTAACCTAAAGTAATTGTTCAATAAGTGTTAATTTTTTCTCCCTCCTCTAGTATATTTATTTTTATGTGATATTTCCTTGGTTCTTCTTTAAAACATTGTTTATCATAATACACCCATGGGATAGGTACAACTGGACTTGTATCATTTTTGGTATTCATTATTCTTTCTTTGATCCAGTTTCTTTATCAGTGACACAGTATTAGTTCCTATAACTCGATTATAATATCAAGGTGCTAATGAAAAATCCAAACCACAAAAATATATAATAGTCCTATGTATATAAACACATTAGTGTTCTTTCCTTTCCAGAAAACAGCTTTATTGTCAAATCTCCCTTACCCCAAATAAACATATACTCTAAGTAAACTCAATTTGCAAGACTGTTAGTTTTCACCAAAAACTTGTGCCCCTCTTTCACAGTGTAGAGTTATTGCTGGAAGGCGGCTGCTCACCCAGAAACTCTATCCTAGCACCTCCCCGTCATGCTTAGTTGTGATCATGTGACTGAATTTAAGTCAATGGGATGTGGGCAGAGGTCATGTATTTCCAAGTCTTGGTCTGCTAATTTTTCCATGTGATCTACCACATCGTCTTTCCCTTTACTATCACAAATGAATACTCTGAGGCTATAGGGGCGTATGCAGTCTCAAAATGGAAGGAACCTGGGGACTCAAGTGTAGGCGCCTCGAATAAGGCTGCCCTTGAAACACTTAGTTGGAATTAGAGTGAAAAAACCACTTAGAATATGCTGAGCTGCTGAGGTTTCGGGGTTTACTATAGAAGCTACTAGGGTTACTGTAATTAATATGCTCTGTAAATGTAGCTTTAAGACAAGTCCCCAACCAGAGGGCAATGCCTAGACACTTCTTATGTAGAAAATCCTGAAGCTGTCACACCTGCCAGGGCTGGGACTAGAGTATTTCCCTGAATCTGAAGATGGCTCAGATTGGCTAGGGTTGAGATTTTGCTGTCCTTTCTCCTTGGTTACCTAAACCCTCTTTGCCTCTCTACCACCAGCTGGCTGCTGTCCTGGTCTAATCAGGCAGAGCACCCAGAATCTTGTTATTTGAACACTGTCTAAACACTTTAAATACTGGAGTTACTTGGAACTCATGTTGCTGTGACCCAGGGCTCTCTCCCTACCCCTGATAAGATGAGTCCCTTTGGATGCCAGTGTGGGTGAATCAAACCAGAATATGTTTTGCCCTTTTGGAAACTAAACTGGGTTTCTTTGTCTCCAATTTGTGACTGATCCTATAATGAAGTCATTGCCCAACTTCTTTTTATCTTCTGTGCATTCTCAACGATCCCATTGCTACAGACACAGCATGCCTTGTGGCCATACCTGTCCAAGTTAAAATAAATATGTGATCCTGGCCTTAAAGAAGGTTCTTGATTTCAGTTAGTTAACAGAAGCACACATCTTTATTTGTGAGTAGTTGTGACACTAGTCATATATTGTGAAATAATAAGATACATATGTATATATGTGATATATATGTGTGATATATATACAACATATCTATCTATCTATCTATCTACCCCTGATTTTTGGCACAAAGCTTCTAAAACCCTTGTGATTTCCTGAGCCATAAGGGTGCTAGGAGAATTTTAAGTTCTAATATTTGGTGTTTGATCCTGACACAGAGCTTCTAAGACCTTTGTAATTTCCTGAGGAATAGGAGCATCTGACACAGAGCTTCTAAATCCCTTGGTATTTCCTGGGTGAATGTAGATTCCTTTGTTCTAAAGGTCATCACTTGAATGGGGGCTGGTCACCAGAAAGACTGAGCCACTATATGAAGCTTGAAACTTAAAACTCAGCCCCACCCCCATTCTCTGGAGAGGGAAGAGGGGCTGAAAATTGAGTTAATAATGAATCATGCCTATGTGATGAAACCGCCATAAAAATTCCTGAACCATGTGGTTTCAGAGAACTTCTGAATCGCTGAACATGTGGTGCTTAGAAGATGGTGCACCTGAGTGCATGGAAGCTCCCTGCCTCATCCCCTGTCCCCTTTAAATCTGGCTGTTCAGCTGTATCCTTTGTAATATCCTTTACGATAAATGGGTAAACATAGAGAAAATGTTTCCCTGAGTTCTATAAGCCGTACTAGCAAAGTAATAGAACCCAAGGGGGTCATGGAAATTCTCAGCTTATTGCTGGATAGTAGGAAATACAGGTTACAACATAAGACTTCTGATTGGTGTCTGAAGTGGGAGACAGTCTTGTGGGACTAAGCTTTTCACCTGTGGGATCTGGTGCTATCTCCAGGTAGATAGTGTCAGAATAAGTAGAATCACAGGACACCCATCTGGTGTCCACTGGAGAATTGGTTGTTGGTGGGGAGAAATTCCCACATATTTTAGTGACCCAGAGGTGAAATATTCCGTGTTGAGTCTGAATGTAGAAGAAAAAACAGTTTGGTTTTTTCCTTTCTAATACATATATGTTTTAGGATTTTAAGAAAAGTTATTACCCTATATATTCTGGACTCCTTTGTCAATTGTAATCCATAGTTATCCTGCTGTATAGACTGGTTCTATACATAATATCTTTTAACTTGAGTCTAACAAAGTTTCTGAACCTCCAAATCAATCATATTCCCCTGTGGCCAATTGTTATTTTCTCTTCTCGAAGATAATACTGAAAGACCGATAATCTTAAACATACTTTGTCCTACGCAAGATGCCAAGGAGACTCACAGTAAGGTGATGTGAGGGCTTGGAGGGCCATGTTTGCCTCTTTCCAATGTTCTCTGTCCTGTAGATAGCTGCTGGCCCTCATTTTTTCTTCTTCTAGACTTCCAGGACTGCCTCTTTTTATCTAAAAAACTCCCAACAAGGACAGAAAACCAAATGCTGCAAGTTCTCACTCATAAGTGGGAATTGAACAATGAGAACACTTGGACACAGGGTGGGGAACATCACACACCGGGGCCTGTCATGGGGTGGCGCGGGGGGGATAGCATTAGGAGATATACCTAATGTAAATGATGAGTTAACTGGTGCAGCACACCAACATGGCACATGTATACGTATGTAACAAATCTCCATGTTGTGCACATGTACCCTAGAACTTACAGTATAAAAAATAAAATAAAATAAAGTAAAATAAAATTTTCCTCATCAAAAAACAAACGAACAAAAAACAAGACTCCCAAACCCAAATATGCCAGATCAAGTAAGATTAATCCATGGTTTCCCTTCCAAAAGATGCTCTCACATACTATGAAGAGGAAAGACTTTAGAAGGTAGCACCTTTCTAGCAAGAAAATAAGTAACATTTTTGCCAAGCGTTAAAGGTTCTTGACAACCTGAGTGAGCATATGGTTTCCTTCTCCCTCGCCTCAGGCTAACACATACTCTCATGCTGTACCTAACCTATTTTTTTTTTAAAGTTTTTTCAGTGATTCCTTTTCAGCACGACAAATCAAACGGTTTGACAAGCTCTCTGTGATTCACCTCTAGGTTTTGCATGTAGATTAAAAACAAGATAAATTATTGTTTTATTACATAAAACCTTAACAACATAGAAAAATAGAAAATGTCTTATTTTGGGGAAATAAATATTATCATGGTGTACACTATATCTGGCTTGTTCAATACATTCACTTTATTTGTGTTTACTTAAAATGAATCATATCTTCTATTCTTAGTTAATATATCTTAAGGTAAATGGATACCATTCATTTGCTCATTCATCCATCTACTCTCCCATTCATTCATTCATTCATTCATTCAACATTTTTTGAGAGCCATTCTAAGAACTCTTGGGCTACAGTGATGAATAAGTCAGTCTTACATTTACAGAACTAATGCTCAGCGTCTATTTAATTATTTCCCTCTCATTTTGAATGAGACATATTTTCACTTTCTTTTATTATTTTCTGAGGTGCATCTTCAATTGAGATTCTATGAGCTAGTTTCTTGTTCATTATCTCAAGAATTAATGTGAGCCCTTCTTCAGATATTTTGGCTCTCAATCTTCATCAAGTTTCCTTTGAAAAATTGTCTTCCTTTTACAAAAAGAGGATTGTATTGAAAGAACTGAAACCTGTCTTGTCCTACAGGTCAATAGTAAAATCACGTAAGCTAAGATAGGGACAAGGACTGAAATCTTGGTATCTCTCCCAGTTCAACTTGTTAACGTTTCTTCCTTTTAGTTGCTTTTAGGGGATGGGGATGGCACCCAGCAGTGTTTCTGGGTGGTAGCTTCCCTCAGCTGTGGCTTCCCTCAGCTGTGGCTTCTGAAGCAGACTTTCGGTGACCATTCTAATGATGACGATTCTCACTGGCAGCTACTCTCTGTGGCACTTGTTGAAAAGAAATGACAGTGGCTGCTCCTGTCAGATGGTAACTACTCTCAGTCTTCCAGTAGCTTCTGCTCGAGTGGCAAACCATGTCCAGGAAGTTCTAACATCTGTTTCCATTAGCAGCTGGAGAAGAACCCTGACTCTTTGTCATCTCCAGTAACTTTTGCCTTGCAGTCCAAAGAAGTTCTCAGAATGAGTTATTTGGAGGACAAGGTTAGAGTACATTAAAAATAACCCTTTTAATGTGCATTAGATAGTATCATCCTCTCCAGCTATCCCCTAACCCTCCTGGCTGTGCTAGACTTCTTGTTGACTCAAGATGAGCTCTTAAACTTGCTCAGGGAGCCGAAGAAACCAGCAACTGCCTCCCTTTTCCCAGCAGTGTCCGAATCCAGAAAACTGAGACGTTTCCCCTTTCTATTCATTCATCCAGCTAATATTTTTCTTAAGTGTCTATTCTAAGAAATATTGAGGCTATAATAGCAGCTCTATTATACTCAGAGCTTTTTGAAAATATTTATATATTATTATGTTAATTACATGAATATTCACATGAGTATAGAATTATTACTTGTAATAAATACAGGTCAATGAAAAGGAAGCATGGGGTGTTTTAAAAGAAGGCAATGACAGGAAGGATGCTTAGATGAGTCTACCCTGGGGAAGTGACATTTAAACTCAGATCTGAAAAGCTTCAGTGAAGTTGTGTTTTTTTTGGAAGAGGAGCAGGTTTTCAGGGTCATGTACACCAGACATAGGTCACAACTTTTGAGATGATTTAAAGATATTCCAAGAGAAGAAGCCAAGTCATTAGTCGGATATGTCAATCCAATCCAAAGAAATCTAGTTCAAAAAAAATGTTGGACTAAGGCATAAACATGGGTGTCACCTTCACCTTTGTATACATAATGATTAAAGCTACTAGATGTGCATCATACAATTGCCTATGGGGAGGATGAAGTGTCTGTAGATAGAGCGTCTCTCAGACTGAACTCTAAGTAGCTCTCATACTTTATGGTTAGTAGAGGAAGAAAGCTGGGTGAAAAGCCAATCTTAACACCCCCAGTTGTGTACTCTCCCTGGAAGTTTAGGAATCCCTCGTGTCTTGTAAGTTTGGAAACTGATTTACATAGATGTCCTTGTACCCTCAAAATAGTGAGGCAATATAAAAAGATACTTATGTGAAGATTACATGAATGTTCATCTTCTTTGTTAGACTGAAAACTTAATGAGGGCAGAGAATGTCTCATTTGCTCACCCAATTCCTAATACTCAGGATAGTGCCTGGCCCATACAGGAATACAGTGAATGTTTCTAAATAAACTCATCCATCACAACTTTTGGGAATAATACAGCAACTTAAACAGAAAAAGTAAGATTAAATGTTTTGGCAAGGGAATTACTTAGAATAAAATAATAATAAATATATAGATACGTATACAAACAAGCATACACAGAGAAAATTCATCTTCTGTTTACAAAAAAAATGGATCAGTACAAACTTTCTCATTTGTGCACACGTCTTAACTTTGTCTCCCTGGGTGGAAGAAACATGAAAATATGAATTTTAAAAAGAGGACTCTATAATGGAATAGAATGTATTGCTAGATCCAAAGAGGAGTAATAAAGGGAAAACATACATTTGAGGCCAAGATAGTTGGTAAGAACTCAGATAAGCATGATAGAGTTATCTTAAATAAATTCTTCAAGGGAGATGCAGCACCACATTTTCCCCTGAAATTGCAAACCTCTGAAATAAAGGTTGGTTCGTTTGCCATAGGTCAAGTGGGTGCTTTAAAGCTATAGGCGAAAGAAAATGTAATCAGTTTTTTATTGCCTTCCCATGCCAATGAATAAAAAGGTGATTGTGACTTATATTCATGGACAAGTTTTCAGTGTGTAGTCCTCAGAAACCTAAGTCAGGAGCAATGCAGAGAGACAAAGGGAGAGGGAGAGGAAGAGAGAGAAAGAGAGAGAGAGAGAGGAAGAGAGAAAGAAACAAAGAAAAAATTTGGTATATTGTAGGACAGAATAAAATTACTCTCAGGCAATGTTATAAACAATCTAACACTTCTAAAATTCATGTAGTCAGAATTACATTTGAGATTAAATTTATCAGACATATTAAGATTTAAAATTTCCTGTTCATCAATAGTGCCTGCAGTGTACATGGCATTATTATAGACAAATACATTATTCTGGTATTGATCCGTAAATTAGCAATAATAATAGGAATGATTTTAACTCATTCTTCACAAATGAAAGGTTCATTGCTGGGGTTCACTCACACTACTAGACTACTAATTCCACATGATAACTTAATTAAAACAACAAACTGAAATCCACTTTACAGGATAACCTCATTTTTCTTTGCCATATTACAGAAAAATCTATTGCTCTTATTGTTGAATAATACTATTAGGGCGTTAAATTGACAGTTGTCCTAATTCTTTTGTGGGTTTCAGATTTTGAGAATTTATCTTGGAAAGTATTCAAAAGGCATATGGTTATGTTCCGTGTATGTATACAGAAGACAGATAACGAGATGATTATGTTCCTGATGCCGGTTTATGTCAGTTGCTTAGCAGTGAAAATGTATTTTTTCAAGTAATAATTATAAGATTTTTGGATTTGATGTTGAAATAGCACTATTATATTTTCTAAGGTTCATGTTCCTCCTAAAGTTTTAAGGTTTGTGTTAAATTGGCTTCTGGCAGTTGGCCTGCAAACACATTGACTATTTATAGTATTATTTTCTTTAGGAAAATACATTCCAAATTCCAACTGGGCATGTCAGGAACACATGCTCTTCCCTACTGGGGCCAGGGCTCAGTTGAGAAGGATACTAGATACATTTGATTATTTGTAACTTGACAGGTTTAATAGAAATGTATCACAATTTGTCTATCTATCCTCCTATTGTGGACATTTAGATTGTTATAAAAATTTCACTGTTACACACATATTTGTGTATAAATCTTTGTGCATATTTTTCATTGGGATAGAACTTATATTTATGAACCAAAGGTTATGACTACTTGGAAGACTTTTAGTACACATTTCCAAGTTACTTTCCAGAACAATTTAAACCTTACACAAATTTGCATTCCTACAGGTAATTAGGAACTTACCTGCTTCACCTGTACTGAGAATTAACATAAAAAAATTCCTTTGTTGATTTGATGGTTAAAAAAAAAAAGCGGGGGGATTTGGTTCGTTTTTACAAATTGTTTAAAAATAATTTAAAGGTTCACTTCAGTCCACTTAATTTCTTTGTTAATGAAATTTTATTCTAGTTACAAATAGTAAGAGGCTATGAAGAGACTTCAAACTGAAAACTTGTCAAATTACTATCTACTAAGTTATTATTAGTCTCAGTGATTTTTGAAGGCAGAGCTTAATTATATATTACTGCTAACAATGCTCTCATTCAAAGCCAGCATCAGGAAGGATAACTTTGTCTCATCTTGCAAACTCTAAATTGCAGCTTTTATCAGGAATCCCACTTCCTCCCTATGTCCTCCCACCCACAGTCCAGTGCATTTCTAAGTGCGGTTGGGGTGCTCTCTACCTAAGAGTACTGCACAAAATGCTGTGTTCCTGGAATCTACCTGAGATCTGTTGGATTAATGTCTCTGAGGCCCAGGAAATACGAGTTTTTTAAGCAATTGATTCTCATGAGCGTGTGAATTAAGTGAATCTTTTTCTTTTTTTTTCTTTTTTATTTGAGACAGAGTCTCGCTCTGTCACCAGGCTGGAGTGCAGTGGTAAATCTTGGCTCACTGCAACCTCTGCCTCCCAGGTTTGAGTGATTCTTCTGCCTCACCCTCCCAAGTGGCTGTGACTACAGGCACACGCCACCACGCCCAGCGAATTTCTGTGTTTTTATTTTTTTTAGTAGAGATGGGGTTTCACCATGTCGGCCAGGATGGTCTCAATCTCTTGACCTTGTGATCTGCCTGCCTCCGCCTCCCAAACTGCTGGGATTACAGGTGTGAGCCACCGTGCCTGGCCAGAATCTTATTTTTATTTTATTTTTTCCTTCATATTTTACTTTGTGTGAGTGAGGATATTATTTTTTTCTCATTTTGCTTCTATGCAAAACTCGTAACTTTTTCCAGAGGTTAATAAGTCCCTGATGAATCTAATTAGAAACTGGCAACAATGAGCTGCTTATGCAATGCTTGCATAATTGACCCGTGGCACCTACCCTGAGAACACTGTCACACGGCGCATCTGTTTAACTGAAATTGTGTTTGGTAGATCAACTTCTCATTTAAAAGAATGTTAATTCTAACACACTGACACCCACGTGGTCACCATTTTGCCTGCCAAAGAAAAGAGACCTCCTCATTTTAGGCATTATAAGGAAGCAGATTTAACATAATGAAAGAAAAATTAATTTTAACTTGAAACCCTCTGAGAATTTGCCATGCCACTAAAATCCAGTGTGAGGAGTGAAAAACACATGAGCTTTTGAAGAAAAAGATTTGAGTTTGTGCTCGAGCTTTGCTACTCTCTAGCTGTCGATGCCTGAGCAATAACTTAGTCTCTGAGCGTCACTGTTTTTTCTCTGTGAGATGAAGATATTAACAGCGGCCACCAACTTCACAAGGTTGTTGTGAGAATCAAGAAAGATATTAGAGGTGAAGAGATTTTGAGATTTTGAAGGTCAGCTGTAGTAATGCACAGTTGAGACAGTGCCTTTCCCAGCCCTTCCCACCATGGAAAGTGTTACTCTCTCTGGCAGAAATCATGTTGAACATGGCTCAGTGTACACAGTATGAGCCAAAAATCTTATTTATTTATTTTTATTTTTTGACACGGAGTCTCACTTTGTCACCCAGGCTGGAGTGCAGTGGCATGATCTCAGCTCACTGCAAGATCCACCTTCTGGGTTCAAGTGATTTTCCTGCCTCAGCCTCCCAAGTAGCTGGAGTAACAGGCGTGCACTACCACGCCCAGCTAATTTTTGTGTTTTTGGTAGAGACAGGGTCTCACTATGTTGCCCAGGCTGGTCAGGAACTCCTAACTTCAAGTGATCTGCCTGCCTTGGCCTCCCAAAGTGCTAGGATTGTAGGCGTGAGCCACCATGCCTGGCTTGACCATTATTTTTAAATGGCTGTTGAGTTGTGTCATGCAGGGTCACTTCAAGGACACGTGTCATTTCTTTTGTGATGCATTCCACACTTTTTGTTATTGTAAAGTTTTGGAGAAGCAAGCCTCCTGCCATTGTGACTTCTTTGTTTTCACTCTCCCGAGAAAGCCAAATGACTGCTATTTTCAGAACACCAGAGCACAGCAAGGAGTGTTGTATGGGTGAACCTGACTTTCACAAGGAAGGAAAAGTAAAGTAAACTGTGGCTTTCAGAAGCCATGGCCTTTCTTTCCCTCGGCACAGGAGGCTGTCAGCTGTCATGCTGAGAGCAGAGTAAATGGATACTGAAGCAACACTTTCCAGGGTTTGTGCATGTTCATTAGGGCTCGATCATGAGAGGCCTTACAGCAGCCATTACCCAAGCCACTCTCAAATACCAAAACCGGGGGCTGGGATTCTGCAACTGCAGAAAAGGATAACGTTGGAAAGAGGCAGAACAGAAGTAAAGCGAGTGGGAGGTGAGATAGGGCAGACATTTTGGCCTCTAATCAAGAACCTCCATTTATAATGGCATTTTTTCCTGAACCTTAATCTGCCCTTGGAGGGAAAAAAGTAATAAAGTGAAAATGAAGTACCCTTGAGGGGATGAGGGGTGGAGGAGAGGGGTGTCAGCTACAGAGGACCTTTGACAAGGCTCTTAGTCATTTATATTTGAACCCATTCCCAGAGGGTGAGCTTGCCTTTCACTGCTGGGAACAATTGTCAGGCAGCACATAATAGAGACAAAGAGTGAGCGCATTTCCGCCATCAAGGAGCAAGGCTTGCAGAAGTCGTTATTCTCTGTCCATTTGTTCCTGTTACCAAAAGCCGGCATTGTGCATTGTGTGTTGGAGCCACTCTTCCCTCACGGCTCACTTTGGTTATAGTAAAACTGTTCAGGGATCCTTTTCTGGTCAGGAGAAATTTGTAACCCTGTATTTCCCAAGGTGAAAAATTCATGTAATTTCACTGCCATAAAAAAAAAAAAAAATGACATAAGAGAAATCCTCCTACTCTGCCCCCTTCCCCTAGCTCCCCAATCCGTTATCTTACCTACAGGAATGACTTCTGCTTGCTGAATTTAATCGATTACTCACAGGCCAAAGGCCTTGGTGGTCTTCTCAAAATTAAAATTATTTTTGAACCACAGATACAACATCATATTATTACACCTTGTGAACTGGGATTTCCTAGAATTTGCATCAATGCCCTAAAACATAAAATACGTAATCAAACATAAAATGTGGTGCATTCATAGCACTTGGGGTTAAACTAAAGAATATGATGCCTCTTTATTTGAGCGGAAGCCCTAATAGACCTTCAGGGAGTCGTTGACAGAATACAGAGAATAATTCTGTTTAAGTAATCTAGGTTTATAAAAGAAAGCTCCAGATCATAGCTACAGCTGTGTTAATGGGCAGAGGGCCACATTCTGTCTTCTACATTTCCGATGTGTTTGGAGAGTGGCTAAGGTGGCACAATTAAAAATGATGGATCTTAAAGATGGTAAATTCTTTAAGCCATTTTAGGTTAAGCGTAGTTTATAGTTCATAGATTAAGCACAGTTTAAATAAATCCAGATAACTTCGAGATACTTTGTTTTAGAGACAGAAATGCTAGATTTGAGAACATCTCTGCTTCTTGTGAACTCCGACTTCGGGGAGGTCACATCATCCATGCGAGCCTGTTTTTTATTGGTGAAATGGGAATAAGCAACCCTGGCCTAACTCACAGGGATGTCATGACCATAAGTCAGAGTCATAAGGACTCACAACAGAGCCAACATGTCATACGGGTTCAATGAATGGCAGCTGTTATTATCTAAAAGACCTTCTAAAGTGTGTAATTTCATGGTGGGTACTAAAAATGCCATGACATTTGTTAGGACACTAGAGAATAAGAGAAATGGCATAAGATATGGTTATGTTGATATGGTTGATATGGTTAGGCTTTGTGCCCCCATTCAAATCTCATCTGGAATTATAATCCCCATGTGTAGAGGGATGGAAGTGATTGAATTATGGAGGTGGTTTCCCCCATGCTGTTCTTGTGATAGTGAGTGGATTTTCATGAGATCTGACAGTTTTATAAATGGTAGTTTTTCCTGGGCACTCACACTCTCTCTCCAGCCACCATGTAAGACGTGCCTGTTTCCCCTTCCACCATGATTGTAAGTTTTCTGAGGCCTCCCAGCCATGTAGACCAGTGAGTTAAGTAAACTTATTTTCTTTATAAATTATGCATTGTCGGGTATTTCTTTATAGCGGTGTGAAAACGAACTAAAACAGTAGTTAAGAGATCACACTTTGGGGCTGCCTGGGAACCAAATAGTAGCTACATAATTTGGAGCTAGGTATTTGTCTTTTTCTCTTTACTTATCAGTTGAAAGGGATTAGCAATAGTATTGATTTGTAGAATTGTTGCAAGGGTTAAATGAGCCGATGTGCATGGAACACTTGAAACAGTGCCTGACACAGGGTAAATTCTGTCTCAATCTTCGCCATTCTATTATTATTGTCATTACCATTATCAACGTTCTGTTTAATGCAGCCATTTCCAATAGAATATTTCTGAGGCTTCATGGAAATGCAAGAAAGCTAAGGGCAGAGTTTATTTTAAAAACTTATTTAAGAAATGTTGCCAGTTGGGTTTCCCTGGAAGCAGATGTGGCAGCATGTTTCTTCAGGAAGTATCCTAGAAATGAAGACCTAGGAATGAAAGGAAATGGAGGAGGAGGCAGGATTGAGCAGGCAGAGAATTGAGATGCATGCACACCTGAAGGACCGCCGGCCCCAGAGGGAGCACTGTGTTGAGCATAAATGCTCATGCCTTTAAGCAATCTTTGCATGTGGATTGATCTGGAGAGGGCATGTCTTGAGCAAGAGTGTTGAGCCAGTCCCTGAAGGGCAGTCAGCTAATGGATATCCACTTCCAGCCTCTCAGCAGCCGGGGTGGCAAGTCCTGATTGAAGGAGAGTCTGGATAGCACACATCTTTGTCTCTCACAGGAATATTTATTTGCCAGGCTCTGAGTCAGTTACATTTGTGCCATTTCAAAACATCTATATATTGTGTGTCATCAGCATTTCTGTATACATGCTGCTTCTGCACAATGAATTCTAGGCTTCTAGAAGGCAGGTGTTGTGCTTTCGTTTATCTTTGCCTTCCAAGTATCTAAAATAGTGGCCATTGCACATTAGCTGTTCAATAAATTTAGGTGTGTGAGTCAACAAATGAATGGATGAATGGTCAGCAGGATAGTGGTCGTAATGACATTTTCAGAGAAAGGACTAGCAATCATAGAAGAGAATGATCCAGATTTGCTTATCCTAATATGAGAACTGCTGTTCAGGGCCCAGCAGTTGGGGGAAGGGAAAAAGAGGTGCTCAGAAGACTTGAGACTGAGAATAAGGGCCTACAATGGATTCCACTGATGAATTTAAAACTAATTTTGAAGTAGAATTTAAATTCAGTGTTTACAGACTTTCTATATGATGACCATATGATTAGGAATTAAGAAGTGCCTTAACATTATAACAGTTCGAGTGGCTCAACATTTTGAGATAAAATACATCATTAACCATATGTTCATATCTTTAGAAATTGGGCAGTATAGAGAAAAACAAACGAACATTTGTGGATGCCTTTAGATTTATTTCACAGGTTCCTTTTTTTTTGTGCAGCTCACTTATTGTAGATGTGTTTATTTTTAGTGCTAAAAATATTTAAAAATTTGAAAATATTTGAAACATTTGCCTCTGGTTCTGGAACTTAACATCATACCTCTATAGGGTAAGACAACTAGTCTTCAGAAATTTGACTGTCAACATTATGCATTTTTTTTTTTGTTTAAAATCTTCCTGAAAAAATTGCATATGTTCACATAAAAAGAATCTTTGCTTTTCAGGTTTCATTCAAAAGGATCTTGTCCCACTTGTCAAGATCCTTCCTGTTTTCAAAAGAGGAAAATATAATTTTTCTCTGGTTAGAAGTTTTAAGTTTTAGACCAAACTCTCTTTGCCTCAAAGGTTATTCAACATTTTCAAACGGGCATTGTATTTTTAGGACTAGCTAAGCATGCTAGAACTTTTACTTAACTTATCGCCTGTAAGGACTGAAGATATATCAATTCTGTACTCTAGAAAGACATTTACTAATGATTAAAATCTATTAGACCATAGCATCTTAAAAACCTGGACTCAAGCAGGTTTTCAGAAAAACAATTTCAGATAATACCCCAGATATTATACACACTTACAGTCACTTTTCACTATCTTCACACCTCTGTGTGGTCATGACTTTATAATGGCTCACAGTTTAATCAAGACTGTTAAGAACATTAAGGGAATTTTTATTTAAATTAGTCAAGTTCCTTGCAGAAGGTCATAGTGATATCAAGATACTATAGGCATAATATTTGAGGATTCGATGCTGTAACTGTCATTACATAAACTTAATATTGTCTGAGAATTAGATTAGCAACTTCAGGTAGTCTCTCAGTCTTCAATATTTACATCCTCTATGAAATATCAGGCACAGCTACTCTGGCAGCCTTTGGTAACTGTTAATACTCATATTGGGTTTCGGCTCAGATCTGCAACCTTGGGTCCCCTCCCAAAGGGTGTGGGTTGCAGACATTCACCCCTGTGCTTTCTCACCTTTTTATTGAAGCAAAACGTAACCTTATGCATAACCTTATGTCTGTAATAGTCCCTTTATTATGAATTCTCTGGCTGTTACGACAACCTGGAATGACTTACCTCTAAATTAAAAAGCCAGTTGGTCTTTTTACAGTCTGTAAAATAAAACTAACTTTAAATTAGTTCACGTTCCCTCCATTTATTGACAGATGCTGTAGTTGGATAATCTAATCTGGCATTCTCCTCTTCTCCCCCTCATTGATTTATGCCCCCTGGTGATGGGTTAACCTGATTACCTGCGAATTTCTCTAAATACCAAATTTAAGACCCCTTTTTTATTATAATTAGGCAAAAAGTATTTGTCAAAGGGTAAACAGGCTGTGTAGTGGAGTCTTTGGTGCCTATATGAGTTATTTATATACCTCAGAGGAAGTTGTTGTAAGTAGGGAGGGGTGAAAGATGGGAAAAGCAAGTCATTTTTAAACTCTCGAGTCTAATTTTTGAATTTGCACCTGTTTCATTTCCCAGAAAATTATGGTTTTAAAAATTGTATTTTATTCTCCTATAAAGCAGGGACTTTGGTTGCAAAACAAAAGAAAGCTGCTCTAACTTAAACAGAGAAGGAATTTGTTACAAGCACCACAGGTGGCTCACAGAATTGTCCATGTGTGGCAAACAGGTGGGAAAGAAGAGACTGAAGTAAGGGGCAAGACTCCTCTGCCACCTCCACAAGAACACTGTGGCAGGACAGCTGACCCTGGGACATCCCTGTGGACACACTGCATGGATGGACTCTGCCCACCAGACACTTCCTGCCACGTTGCTGGGCTCTTGATTCCACCCTCACCGCTGCCGCCACAGTGAATAGTCTTTGTCTACCTCTGCCCATGCCCCATTCTTTCAAGATTCAAAATCCCTGATCACCTTCACAATCACTGGATCACAAGTGCAGCGTGGGAGGTGGGGGGTGGGAAGTGGGACGGGAGGAGGCAGAACTCAGGTCTGTGCCCCCCATCTCTCAACTGCCCCCACTTCCCTCACCTTAGATTTCCAAACATAAGAATCGTGTTTCCATGCTGCGCAAGGAAACACTGACAAATATTCACTACAAAGTTCCTGTTTTGAAGGCATTCCTTTCCAGAAAAAATAGTACAGAAAAAATAATAAAAAAATAGTTGCACTGAGATACATTACCCTTGCGCTCAATTCCAGTGTTAATATTGGTCCTAAAGCTACAGTATCAAGAAGAGTGTTGGTAATGGAAATAATTACAGAGAATAAATATACTCATTGCTTATTATTATTATGAGTTAGTAAACCCCATGAAGGTAGTTTTTAGCTATCCAGGATTGATTATTCAATCAGTGAATTGTCCTTTCCTCATCTGTCTTTCCCTGGCTATCATTAATCCAGTGATTTTCTGTTTAGAATTGTTTTTATCATAGAGAGGTGGATCAGCACAGGAAGAAAAGTTAAATTTCACATTGAATGTTACTCCTTTATATTGGCTGTAAGGGCAAAATCTTTGGCCACAAAGTTGAAAATGGAGGCTTTTTCTCCTCTTATTCTCTTCTATTTTTTTTGTTGATTTACCACCCAACAAATATTTATGGAATGCCTTTTCTATGTATGTTAGGAAATGTACTTTGAGAGTATCTTATTTTTAGTTTCTATTTATAGACTCTTATTTATACATTTGTTCACTGTTTTTTACTTTCTTTCATATATTTTTTTCCTTTGAATCGTTGGGTAAAACAGTATAAATAAAACAATAACTATGGATGATCAAAGTCACAAATGACCTGTGGGAAAGAGAAGACTGGTGATCTGCTATGTGCTTTTTATTCAAAGCATGGAGTTCGGCATCATGGGAATATGAAGGTGATACGATCTAATCCTGGACCACAAATATTTAGATGTTTAAAGAAAATTGAAACAATTCTTTATGATGAACTATTGCTAAAACCAGAATTAGGGAGGTAAAACCCCAAACCCACCTACCTCGTAATTTTGTATAAAGCTGGTCAGGCTACGGTCCTTGTAATCATTTTGCCTATTGCTTTTGGCACATAGATAACTGAGAGCTATATTACAACTTTGTATATTTTAATGAAAATCGTATAATGTAGGTTAGAGGTTCTATGTTTTGATGATTGGTAAAAGTCTTTTTCGCAAGGGTAACTTTCCCTAAGTAAAGTAATCAAGGCACATGATTTGATAATTGATGCACAGGGAAGTGCTTTAATGAATTATTGAAGCACTTGGCTCAGGTGTGTGTCTCCCAGGGACAGAATACAGAATTACAGCTCAGCAATTAGATCGTCAATGTTCCTTACCCAGTTGACCATAATTAAAATAATTTTATTCTTGGTTTGATACTGGGAATTAAAACTCACACCTCAGTTATCTGGCAAAAGCTTTTCAAGGCTAATGGCATGAGACATGAGGGTTTTCAAATGCCAACCTGTGTTCTTCTAAATATAGAATTCCTCAATCATTCATGTCTGATTAAAGTTGTATTTGGCTAATTGATAATGACTTTTCAATTAGGTAAAAGCATATTTTATGTAGAAATTACATTTATTTACATTGATGTTTCTCCTCTTCAGAATGTCTGGGCTTCTGTATCCAATTTGATCTCACTGCCACAACTCATAGGAAGCCTTTGTAAGGGTAACTGGCAGTCACCCCCAAACACAGGTTGATAAAAAGCATGCTTTGGAGCATGGCATTGCATAAAGTATTATTTTCGAAGAATATGTAGGAAACTTCCCCAGCCCAGGTAAGAACATCTGTGGAGGCGTTTAACTGGGTTGGAAAGGGAAGTGCAGGCTGACAGCTCTTTTCTGGCGGTGGTAATAACAAGGTTTTCTTCAGGTGGGAAAACTTATCACAGTAACATTTCATTTCAGGTGTTTCTCTTTTCTGCCTGCTATTGTGGAAGCAAGAACGGGCCATGCTGAACCAGGTGGGCAGAGTCATAAGCTGCTGCAGTCTTCTGTTGTCTACCTGATTGGGCCTGGAATAGAGATCCTTTCCAGCTCTGCTGGCGGCTTGGAGAGGGACGCAGAGCTCTTTCTGCCATTGCCCTGCCAGGTGGCAGAGGTGACCCCATACCCCCCGAGGAAACAGTGGCCCCGACGTGCAGAAAAGCCCCATCACCAGGTAGAGGTTCACTTTTCATTAGCCAGGCTGAGCTTTGGGCATCATAGAGCATGGCTGGCCCTTTGGGGGGTCTCTAGGTTTCCCTAGGAAATGAAGGAATTTCTTTGGAAGTCCTGTAGGAAAATACTGAAACCACAGTCATGTACTCAGAGAGACACGTCTATGAGGAGCGCTGCAGTCAATCCTGTCTACCTTACCTCTAACTTATCTGCTTACTCAGTCTTACTTTTTCCGTTTCTGGAACCACAGCCGTGATTTTTGTCTCTCAGTATCCACATGGTATTCACTTCCGGACCAATCTGAGTGCATTCGGCTTCTTGCTACTCTCACTATTCCGGATGGTATACCCTGTCACCAGAGTTATTTTCCTAAAACACAGATACCACTATACAGTCTGCTGCTCAAAAGCCTCTCATGGTTTTATTTAGAGAATAAAATCCACATTTTTAAGATTAGATTTAAGCATAGCATATGTGGACTCCACACTGTATTTTTAGTTTTAACACTGACAGGAACTCCCCAGGAGCCAAGACTCTGTTAAAACTAGATCATTCTTCCTCTCTGGACCTGTCTCTGTGACTCTGCTCATGTTATTGTCTACACCTGGAATAGCTTCATCTTCCTCCACCTTTCCAAAACCTCCTCGTCCTTCGAGGTCTCCCCCAAGTGCCAACAATTCCCAGCTGGAGTTCTCTAGTGCCAGGTTGTGGGAAGTTGTTGTTAACACTTTTTGTTTTGTGGGCAATGCTCCTCCCTCTCACTCACTTTGTTTCAAAGTCCTTTATCAAGAGAAAGCCTTTCACTGCATCATGGAAGGTGTCAATGCAGCCTCATCACTTTATTGACCTGTGCGACCTTGGTAGGGCACAAGCTAGAACCTGCTTTATGTCTCTCTTGTCACTGCTTTCAAACACTTTGGGTCAGCTTATCCTTTCCTGCTTCTTGGTGACATCTTGAGCAGGTTGCAGAACCTTAGGTATAGATGAATTCAAAGGAGAATAGTTTCTTCTTCAGGTGTTACAGAAATCTCGTTCAATCAGAATAAAAACTGTAATTTTCCCCCAATTTAAAGCTTCTCTTTCTGTCACCCTCAACACAGGCCTCACTCATGGTTCTAGAACAAGCCGTGAAGAAGATAGAGAGCATTGTTTTGTCATTCTCCTTATATTATTGTTTCTCCCTGCTTTGCTTCAGGCTCCTCCAGGGTGAGAGAAGGAGACAGTGGAGGAAAGGGGCCAATGGCCATTTGATTAGCTGGTGCTCTTTCTAGATCTCTCTTGGCTGTTGGGTTTCCTCTGTCATGGTAAGTGCCCAGACATTGGCTCTCTCCAAGGGTGCATTTGTCAGGGGCCACCTGACATGATTGATGTCTTCCTGTCCAGCTGATCTCTTGGTTCCACCTCCCTCAACTCCCGCGCTGGAATGGCAGCCCATCTGTTTCTTTCCTTGGCAGGCAGTTCTCTTGGGCACTGTCCTTCGAAGAAATTGCAAGCTTGGTGCTCTGCCCACTTGACCTATTGGGAAGCACCTTATCCTTGTCCTGTCAGTGGCATGAGTGGTCCAGTCACCAGCTTCTCCCTGATTGCCCATGCTTACTTCGCCATATGGGCAATACCATCCATACGCCAGCCTGGGGACTGCTCCACATATAGGGCAGATACCTTCTCTCTTCACTTAGACCTTCTACACTCCTCGGCCATGTGGGGCTCTCATGGTTCTCAGCGTTTCTTTTACTCTCCAGTCCAGAGGTAACCCAGGGTGGGTCCACACTTCCCTATAACTCAGGAGGCTCCAAACAGAGAGTGGGATGCCTTTCCTCTTGTCAGCTCTTCCTGTCAAGGGATTCTTGGAGTCTTTTTTTTTTTTTTTTTTTTTGAGGCAGAACTTCCCTCTTGTTGTCCAGGCTGGAGTGCAATAGCGCAATCTCCGCTCACTGCAACCTCCACCTCCTGGGTTCAAGCGATTCTCCTGTCTCAGCCTCCTGAGTAACTGGGATTACAGGCGCGTGCCACCATGCCCAGCTAATTTTTTTGGTATTTTTAGTAAAGACGGGGTTTCACCATGTTGGCCAGGCTAGTCTTGAACTCCTGACCTCAGTTAATCCACCCATCTCTGCTTCCCAAAGGGGAGTCTTTTCTTGTAAATGAGAGGTTGGGGAAGTTGACTCCTCCCTTCTATCTTGAGTATTTAGCATCTCTCTGTAGAAAGAAGTTTTTGCCATCCACTGACGTCAGTTTTGAGACTTTCACTGTAATTCCAAGATATCCAGAAATGCTATTTTTAATAATGTTCTCTTATTGCAGAATGGGGCATTAGAGTTGGGGTTAGCTGCTTACTTCAGGAGAGAAGGATAGTCTAAAGTCACACTAACGATAAATGATGGGTATTCGGTCAAATCAACCCTTGTTCCTAATGCTTATGGAGCTCAAGTGTGAGGGAATGAAGATTTTGGAAAGGCAGAGAGCAGAGGAGGAATGCCGGGAGATGCGGCTTCCTGGGGCTATGGTGGGGTGGATTGGGCAGATTTCACCTACTCCAGTTGCCTTATTTCACCCTGTCTAGAGCACTATTGGAATGATGAGAAAAGATGCCTTCCCCGGTTTTTCTTCAACTTAAGGGCTCTCTGGCATCCACTCACAGCAGTATCTTCAGAATGATAAATGGTTATCATTTCTCCCTTAAATTGCAGTTTTTCTACAAACTGTCAACATAAGGTTTCCAGAATTACTGAGAAAAGAAAATACTGGACATTTTAATTTAGAAATTTGGCTCACTGAAGAACTTGTATAAGCTGGATGCAATATACTTAGTTTATGGTCTGGTCTTGCGGCCAGGTGCAATGGATGTTTATTATTAGGTCATCTCAGAAGGACACCCGTGTTCTAGTGTGTAACACTCCCTCCCTGCCCCCCCCCCCGCCACACACACACACGTGCACGTGCACACACACACACTCACCATATGGTTCTGTGGGGCTGCCAATCACCGTTCTTCCCACCTGGCCAGAGCCATGGGGGTGGAAGTGGCTGTGAACTAGGCCTCACAAGAGAGGTCTCCCCTTCATGTTTTTCTAGCTAGAGCTAGTAGGTCTTCTTTTTTCTGATGGCAGAGCTGTTAGATGGTGAGACAAGCACCACCTGTGGCCATGATCTGTCCTGTCTAGTGAAAACCCAAGGCATGGGAGGATGAAGCCATCCAGATGGGAGAAACAGACAGACAGAGAGAGACGAGAGACAGAAGTGGGTCCAGGTGATATTCAAGACCCAAGCCCCGTTGTTCCAGGTAGGAGGCTCTGGCCTTTCTGGCACCGGGCTGTGTGAGCCCACTGACCCCCTTGCTCCTCAGGCTGCCTGCCTGGGGTGAGTTACACACTACGGAGGAAGCCAGCCTCCCGGGGCCTGGCCCAAGGTCATTCTGCTCTTCAAAGGGAAACTCCTTTGGAGAGAAATTTTTTGAGCCTGCCTAGTCACACATCTTGGCAGCTTAGGAGAATGATGATAATTTAAACTTTATCACAGACACAGATCATTAAATTCGAGTTTCGTCCTGGTAGAGATAATGACAGGTGTTAAATGAGAAAGACCTTTAGAGTCTCCAAAAGCATTAGGATGGTCTAATTTGAAATATTTTAGCACGCTACTAACACATCGAATGTGAATTGGTGGAACTGCGTACATTCCATCTCTGTCTGAAATCCTAGTTCAGCTTTTTGTTAACGATCTGGGAGTGTGGACGATCTGGCGGAGAGTGAAGTCAGACAGATCAAGAAGCGAATCTTGGTTCCGCAACTTCATTGTGTTCTACCCAGAAGCCCAAGGTCCAGAGAAGTAAAGCAATTTCCTCAATATGACAAATCTAGTGTCCATGCAGGGCTTTATCCTTGCCAAAAACTGTGATGGCTCCTCTGACTCCGAGGAAAATATGAGGCTCAAGGCTTCTCTTAGTTCAGGCTGCTCTGGCAAAGTACCATAGAGCTGGTGGCTTACACACACCAGACATAAATTTCTTACAGTTCTGGAGGCTGGATGATGGAGATAAAGGTGCCAGCATGGTCCGGTTCTGGGGAGAGCCCTCATTGGGGGTTGCAGACTGCAGACGTCTTGTTGTGTCTTCACATGGTGGAGAGAGAAGGTGAGCTCTGGTCTCTTTATTCTCTTGATAAGGGCACTAATTCCATTCCTGAGAGCTCTACCTTCATGACTTCATCACCTGCTGGAGGCTCTGCCTCCAAATCCCATCATGTTGGGGCTTCAGGCTTTGACATATGAATTTTGCACGGATACAAACACTTAGGTCATAGCAAGGCCCTTCAGACCCAGCCAGACCCCACATCCAGTCCCAGTTCCTGTCAGTTGCTAACCCTGTGCTTTTCCCCCTTGGTGCTTTCATGGTTTCCTTTCCTCTGAAGTCATCTGTTCTTTCTTTCCCCGTCTCCACCACCTTTCTTTATTTGTGCTGATCTTTCAAGGTGTAGTCCAAATCTCACCTCGCTGAGGCTTTTCCTGACGCCTCTCTCCAATTTTTTTCTGACCTAGTCCCTTTGGGCAGATCAATTCGGAGCAGTTTGCACAGCATCTGTGGTACACTCAGTGAATCCTGGTGTGTTGCGGCTCTTTATGCCTTGTCTGCATCTCCAGACAGCGGAGACAAGGCTTTCCTCATCTATTACTGTGCTTGCGTTTAGGCCGTTCTGCTTTAGCTGCAGCCTCCAAGACTGAACAACCAGCATCCATCATATTCGCATGGTAAATAAATAACCCCGTGTCTTTTGATTCTGAATCTTTTTTTTTTTTTTTTTTTGAGAAGGAGTCTCATTCTGTCACCCAGGCTGGAGAGCAGTGGTACGATCTCAGTTCACTATAACCTCTGCCTCCTGGGTTCAAGCTTTTCTCTTGCCTCAGCCTCCTGAGTAGCTGAGATTACAAGCGTGTGCCACCACGCCCTGTTAATTTTTGTATTTTAGTAGAGACAGTTTCACCACGTTGGTCAGGCTGGTCTCAAGCTCATGACCTCAAATGGTCCACCTGCCTCAGCCTCCCAAAATGTTGGAATAACAGGCGTGATCTACTGCTCCTGCCTGATTCTGAATCTTGTTTTCTGTTCATATCTACTTTAGGCCCCAGACATTTATCTCCACATACCTTTTTAACCTACCCTTGATAATTTCTGAGATCTCTTTCTCTGGCCCCCACATCTTACACTATGGAGAGCCACCTGCACTCCCTTCATGGGAGCTCTGTTAGAGGAGGGACCAGAAAGATTTTACTCACCTATAAATCAATCTACTCACCTATAAATCAATCTACTCACCTATAAATAACGCTACGGTGTGGCTCCTTGATGACCTTACAGTTAGGGTTTATTTCATACCTCTCAACTTGGGACACATTGGGCATCCAGCCTGCATGTTATTCCTCTTGATTCCCTGTGTACATTACCTTTACTTTAGGAGTTAAAGCCTCCTTTGCAAAAACAAAGATTTTGACCTTTTGTCCGTGTTTTCTTTTAAAAACAATTTACCTTTTAACCAGAAGGTGGCAGTATAACACAAACAAAAGTTTGAGTAAACTGCCGTTTTTAGTATTTTAGACTCACTTCAGCATCACAAGCAATAGCAGTCCCATTCTGGCCTAGATTTCTACAATAATTCTGAATTTAAAAATAGACTCTTTCTAAAGATTTGATCTATTGGTCATCTTTTTACTATCAGCCATTCGCATACATTTTTTCCAACTGGAAAGTTTGGCCCTGTTTATATCTAAGAATTCCTTTATCCCTGCCATGTCGAAAGTATAAAACAAAAGAGAGTTTTTAGGAAAAATTCTCTTTATCTATTTTACTATGTGCATTCATCTTAGTGAATTTTTAGTTGCTACTTTAAATTCACTATATTATGTCAGCTAAGATAAAATTATTTGGGCTATGGTGTGAGCTCAGATGAGAAAAACAGTCTTTCGGTGGAATTTATTTGAATGCACATTCTAGATATAAGTATACTTATGGGGATATTGTCCTTCAAAGAATTATTTCAGTCTTCCAGAATTATAATTTATTTTTTAGACTCAGCATTCTTTGTGGAATTAGATTTCCTTTGATTTCGTTTCTCAGACTTTTAAAATTATCCTTATCTTCTAGGGAATTTCTCAAATAAAACTGGAAGAAAGCATTCGTCAGACCAAGATGAATTTTATGTCTCAGGAGCCAAGAAGTAGTTTGCAGGATGTGCCTAGTTAAACTTCTAGACACCAAGAAGCAAAGGTTAGAAGTGCATCAGAAAGTTAGAAATCTATTACTTAAAGGCTATATCTACTGCATTTTGTTTTCAGAAAAGACAGTGAGTTGCAAAATGTTCAATTATGGTGAATAAATACTTGCAGTTTAGGTTATTCCAATTCATTTGTGTCTAAATAAGCATTTGAAGTTCTTCGGTATATTTTCTCCTTCTAGAGGCAAGAGGAATCTTCCTACTACAGATCCCATGCCCTGCATCCCCATTTACTTTCTGGTAAATATTTTACTTTCTTCTTTCACTGTGCTGATCACACATGGATACCAGGTTCCAGAACCTGAAGCAATGAGGTGCTGAAGCATGGGTAGAAAGAAAGATCCAGCACAGAGTATCTCTACCAACACTGACTCTAAACTAATTCCGTCATCCAACAAATAGTAGCTACTATGAGGAGTCACTGTGTGAAGTTCCAGCCAGGAACAGGCAGACACGCTCTCTGCTAACATCCTTGTGGATCTGAACCCTGACCCTCTTCCTCTCCTGTCTGTGCTTTGCGCTCCTAAGAGTGAATGTAGGTGGATGGCGAATGTCTTGCATGCCTTTGTCCTATGATGTAACTCTTCTCTCTCAGGTTGCATCTCATACACATACAGAGGGAAGAGGATGTGAAAACACGGGAGTACACCAGAGCGATGCTTCCACAAGCCAAAGAATGCATGCAGGTTGGAGAAGCTAAGAGAGGCTTGGAACAGACCCTTCCCCAGTGTTTCAGAGGGAGCATGCATAGCTCTGCCGACACCTCGACTTAGGACTTCTTGCCTTCCAGGACAGTGAGACAAGTTTCACTTACTTCGAGCCTCTCAGTTTGTGGTACTTTGTTATGGAAGCCCTAGCAAAATAGCCCAGATTTTGGTTCCATCTATTTTGCTTTATAGCATGAGGGATTTCCTTGACTTTCTCCTCCAGACTGCCAGCATGGACTTTAGCCTGGTTCCTTCTATTATTTGGGCCATCCATTTAATCTCTTCTTTTAGTAATCATATTTGAAATACATGAGGATTGTGCTTGTTCCCTTTCCACACAGAAACTGGTCTAGATTGTGGATGAGGATAATTTGATTTTTTAAAAATAAGTATCTTTGTTTCTTTTAGGTTCTGTTGGTTTATTCTGTTTCTTCCCTTTTTTTTAATGCTAATTTAACACAAGATGGTGATCAGATCATCCATTTGAAGAAAGGACTGGTAGGCTTATAATCTGTGTCTGGGTAGGTGGTGTGGAATACCTTGGCGGAAATGGTCCTTCCCTGACAGCAGGGCTGACTGTGGCCCCTGAGTGAGGGGAGGCATAGAATGACAGGCAGGTTTCCCTCCCTGTGGGACATGGGGTTCAGGGAAAACAATTGACAAAATAAGGAGGGTTTAATGAGGGTTGGAGCACTTCAGTGTATTTTTTTTTTTTTTTTTTTTTTGAGATGGAGTCTTGGTCTGTCACCCAGGCTGGAGTGCAGTGACACCATCTCAGCTCACTGCAACCTCCACCTCTCAGGTTCAAGCAATTCTCCTGCCTTAGCCTCTCAAGTAGCTGGGATTACAGGTGCCTGCCACTATGCCTGGCTAATTTTTGTATTTTTAGTAGAGATGGGGTTTCACCATGTTGGCCAGGCTGGTCTCGAACTCCTAACCTCAGGTGATTGGCCTGGCTCGGCCTCCCAAAGTGCTGGGATTACAGGCGTGAGCCACCGCGCCTGGTCCACTGTATTTTCCACCTAAGCAGACCTGCCTTTCCTTTCTTCCTTCAATGTCTAAAGTGCAAGCAGAAGGCTACTTATTTTTTATTCCTTGCTCTACCACTTAAAGAATGCAGTGAAAAAAAAAACTTGTATAGTGAGATAGTATTTTTGAAAGAAATTATTATTGATAAAAGTTTTCTTCTTTTTCTTGTTGCATTTGGCTTTCCACCCATAGAAGTTCAGGCTTCTTTTGGTTTAGAGGAAGGCAGTGCACCACTAAGAATAGGAAAGTCACTGCTCAGCTTGGCTTTCAAAATAACATAGTATCGAAGAAACAGAGCTTTCATTTGCAAGAGCAATGATTTGTTGAAAGAGAGAACATGAGGTGTTGGTTCCAACAAATCACAGTTGGGGGGTTTTGGCCCACTTCTAACAGGTCCTGGTAGGTGGAGTGTGGTAGGAAGACAGAGACTCCAAATCAATTTTAGGATTCCAGAACATAGAGGGATTGTCCCCACTTCCTGCCTAGAAGTCATGGTTTGTGGATACCTCTAAGTAACATGCTCTATGCCAACATGAGGAAGCTCATTACAACAGAATGAGTGGCATGGTGGGTTAGGCAGACAGAGCCTGAGATAGGGCCTCTTGGTTATCCATAACCTGCAAAGGGTGGAATTCTTGCCTGTTGGAGGGAGAGGACCAGATGAGAGTTGAAAGCTAGGGGACCTGTACTGTGAAGCAGGGTGAAGGGACTCATCTCTGAGATTTGGGGCTGAACAAACCAAAGCTAGGGTCCAGTAAGAGCCTGGGCCTCTTGGACTAGTCCTTAGCCAGATCTTAGAACTTAGGTAGAACTGAGTCAGAGGGAGCGTGACCCTACCATGCAAGAGAGCAAATGGAGACATGACATCTGTGGGCACTCTGTCCAGTGAGGACAAAGCCTCTTTTGAAAGGTCTGCTGCATCCAATCTGAATCCAGCCGAGGCTAACTGAGAAAGATAAAGCATCAGATGACACCTGTCCCCATCGTGACTTGCCTCACGATCAAGATGCCATCCTGAGAGTGGAGGAGAATGGAGGAAAGTTGAGCAGAGCAGTTTGGAAAGGAAAACAATCCTGGCATGGAGTTAGACTTTTGAATTGACTGAGTTTGATTTGGGAATTTACTGAGAATTTGCCCATAAGAGACCAAGTTCTGGATCAGAAGAAATGCACATTTAATTGGTGAGATCAGGGGCTCACTGCTGTCCAGTGACCTGAGATTCAGGAAAAAGGGCCGTGCTCCGGTCTTCTTTGGATGTTCCTCTCCCTATGGGATGGGTAGTCTGGAGGCTAAAGGGATGTCCTGTTCCCTACATCCCCACAGGCTGCACACCTTTTGTGAACTGGGTTTTCCAGACTGCTTTATTCCCTGCACAAAGGATTCTGAGCCTGCTTCAAAGGCCTGAGTCATTCCATTATTGTTTGATTCTTTTTCCATGAGCTGCTTTCCCGGGTTTGGAATTTATATCCTTAGGGCTGGGAGTTGGGCAAAGGATGGCTATTTTTGTAGAAGGAATTAGATGTGTGGGCTTCCTTGTCTACCTGCATCGTGTGTGCCCACGGGCTGTGGAGGCACAGAACAAACAGGAAGGGAAGGTGTGGGCTGTGGGTTGCTGTCCTGCCTGTCTGCCGGTGCTGCAAGAGCTGAATGGATGCTGAGGAGCAATTCTACATGCATCCCTACTCTCTGGGTTGTTTTGAAGGTATATTGATCAAGAAAGGAGGACAGAACAGAATCCAGTAGTTTGCTAGCTCAGTTAATAAACTTCCAAATACTTAGCCATATGCCACCTGAGCCTTCATTTGCACTCTTGCCCTGGAGTCAAATGTGTTAGGAGCCAGCCTGCTGCTCACGGTGGAAGCAGGACTCCAGGGCTCTGTAAGGCTCAGTTATGGAGATAAAGAAAGTTACATTCATGCCCACTTGAGTTGTAACTGTATGTTTCAAACCTGCTCCATATGCTACAATTACCATCTATGAGATGGTTTCTATTACTACAAAAAGTTAAAATGTAAATTCCTGGAGCAGTGTTAAGCAAAGGAAAGAACATTTAGCTAGCCTGTATTCTTCACTAACTTTAAATTCGTGGAATGGCTGGGGGATAGATGTGGGGAGGAGGGAAATATGGCCTGATCCCACGCTGGCTTCTGTATGTGCAGATCCCAATTCTCTCAGCCATGCATAGCTTTCCCCTACAATTTCCTTCCTCTTACACGGTATTCAAACCTGGCTTTCTTTTTTTTTTTTTGTGGCTTGTGATGTAATCATTCTTTCTCTCACGTATACTTTTACCTTATCCACCACTTTACTCAATTTCTCCCTTTGTGTACCACTTCCGGAAGGCCTTGGATGAGTTTTCCCACCAATCCAGTGCAGGCTGGAAGACCCTAAGCTCCTGCTCTCCTGCCCTGGCTCACCTCAATCCCAGAAGCAGGGTCTGGGCTGAGTCTTGGGCTTCCAACCTAGTTCCCACTGATAGAAAAACAGGCTAACATGCCGGAGGAGGACACAGAAATGGCAAACATCTTCGTGTTGCCACCGAGCTCCATCAGTGAAGAAGGCTGGAGCGGGAAGGTGCCCTCGAGATCACCTTTGAATCAGAAGCTGCAACCTGGAGTGGCCAGCCAGCACGAGGCTTTCCACTGGCGGCCTGGCCTCAGCCTTTCCACTGAATTATGCCATATAATCTCCTTCCCTCCCTCCAGCAAGAGTCCATTGTGTCTCATTTTTATTGGCACTTCAGGACACAAAAACAGACATTTCTTTCTCTTAAATGTATTTCCAGGTGGATCTATACCAAGAAGTATTAGACAAAGAAAAAAAAAGAAAGAAAGATAACAAAAAAGAAAAAGAAAAAAGAATTGTCCCACCAATTTAGCATCATAGTCATTGGTTGATTATTTCATTGAAGGAGGGAGTGATGATCTTGTCAAAACCAGTGCCTCTGTGGATGTAGCCTCACTTTAGATACTTAGCCTAGATCCAGATACATAATCCAAGCAGCAAACAGTAAAGACTAATGACTTCTGTCACAGATAAGCTCATGAAAGTCTGTTACTTTTCTAGTGTCACTCAACTCTATTTACATCAGGGGAGTATGTGCGGTACTATTTTATTTTTAAAAGATTTGCTCTGACTTTGTTAGAGGATTGAGATAGGGAATTCTCTCATTTCTGAAGGTTTCTCACCTGAAGCCAATCCCACCTGCCTCCACAAGTGATCCTGAACAAAGTCAGCCCCAGTGAGAAGACAGCAGCATAGACTCAAAGCCAGATTTTTTATTTTTCACTCCTATTATCCATATGCATCCACTTTCTTAAAAAAAAATCATTTGAAGCAATTTACACACACACAGACACATTCACATACACACATAAATAATATAATATATACTCACATATACATATAAATATAAATACATAAATAACCTGATATCAATGTATTACTTATATGTGTGTACACACACACACACACACACACACACACACACACACACTATACCATGGAAGTCAGGTTCTGACTGAAAGCCCTGGTGGCCAACTCCGTTCCATCTCTGTGGCAGAGTAATAGAGTAATTCAGGACTAGAGACTCCTCGCTGACTCCTGGATACAGATTCTAGTTTTCATCATTTCTTTACATATAACTAGTGAAGCCTTCAACGGCACGCCACATGTAAGGCTTAGTTTTCTTCACTAGACTTTAGATCCATACATATTGCTCAGGCTTGTTATGCCCTCCCATTCTAAGACCATAGTCCATATATATAAGTTCTAAGATTACACTGCCATCAAGCCCACTGGCCCTTCCCAGCCCTGTTCTCAAGCATGTAATTTTGGTCAACCCTCCTGAAGTCCATTGCTCCCACCTGCTTGGGCTCTAGGTGGTGTCTAGAATCTAGACAGCACAAGATGCTTATAGCATCTCGTTATTTGTTAGAAAAGGACAGAACTGAAGATCAATATCATTACCTGGCCCCCTTGTTAAAGATGTTGGTATATCCTAGGTTGTGGTTTTAAAAATGATTTTAATTTTCATTCATGGTGTAAAGGACCTCAGGAAGCCTTCGAGTTTTTCTAAAATATTTATTTATCATCTTTCTTCCTTCTACATACTGGATAAATGCCTTCTATTGTCTTCTTCATTTCTTCCTTTTCTTCTTTACTTTCTACCATTCCCGTATAAGAATTTATGCTCTATTTAGACTGCTCTGTAGGTGACACCTTATAAATAATTGTGCTCAGTCCTGCCACAACATTTTCTGTAGCTAGCATCCTTTTCTGAAAAACTGTCATCTCTTTTTCAAATATATGCAACCTTGTCTGACCACTTCTTCTAACCTTACTATTTATTTCATCCATTCAATCCATATTGTTGGGTGTCTTTTATGCACAGGGACTAGGTGCTAGTGACACAGCCCTGAGTGAATGGAAGAAAACAGCGCTCCCTGCCCTTATGGAGTTTACATTCTAATATTGATGTTGAAATGATTAGGCAAAAAGAATGACTGAATGGAAGAAAACTGCGCTCCCTGACCTTATGGAGTTTACATTCTAATATTGATGTTGAAATGAATAGGAAAAAAGAAGAGTTTTTGAACTAAGAAGGAAAGCAAAGAGGAGAGCAGAGCTGAAGGTGATATTTTAGCAATGAAGCTTTGGGTGAGAAAATGAAGTGAAATGAAGCTAATATATAGGCCTTGGGCCTATAGCCCTGTCTGCAGGGAGAGAAGAGGAAGATTAGGTGAATGGCAGAACATTTTGTTTAATTCTACCATGCTCTGGGATCATGTTATCGGGACAGAATCAATATTGCTGAACTTCAGGTGCTGGGAAGGGGGCTGTGACAGTATTTTCACAGCTGCATAGAAATTTCTCCCTTAACTAAAGGAAGCAAGATTTCAGTTAAAGAAGACTAGGGAGCCAGAAAGAAGAGAGTGGGGCATTATATCCTAGAGGACAGAATCCATGAAAATGCCCAGCTAAGGAATAAATGAGATGAAGTCAAGTCACATCTTAAGGGTAGGGAAGGGACAGAGCAAATTACCTTCACACATTAGACAGACAGACAGACTCAGGACACCAGTTGGGGAAGCAAAACAAATATATGGGGAAGTTCATATAACAGGTAAATGGACCAAAAAAAAAAAAAAAAAAAACCCTACAAAAAACAGTCATCAATCCATTCGTGAACTTCGCAGTTCAACACACAGGGAGCCATTGCTATGTCTTAGGTGGTGCAGTTTTATGTATAACTATTGGGTGGTTCTGGAGGTCTATGGGTGGTTGTCATGAAGAATTCAAACCCTAGCCTGACTATGGAGGAGCTATCTAACCTGGCAGCAGTGAAGCAAGACCAAGAATGAGATCAGAAGCCCAAAGTTCAAGAGGCGATGTTACCAAAGAAACACAGAGGATAGTTAGAACACAAGTCACCGTAAGGTTTGGGTAGAGAAGAGCAGCACATTCTGGAGTTCCACAGAGACCATGGTCCTGAGTGGCTGGTATGCAAGAGTGAACACCTCTTTCAGGATGGATGAACGGGTCTCATCGTCTTTTAAAATAGTGCACATAACCTACCAGGCTACCTATGATTGAATGGCCCTTGCAGAAGTCTCAGTGAAAAACAAGCAGTTCAAGAGTCCAGATACATGGTCAGGAACCAGAAAGAGGAGGTCTCAAAGCCCAAGCTATCCCAGGAACCCAGAGATCTCAAGAGACCAAGACAAACTGAAGAAAAGCAGACAGGTACAGTAGAATAATTACAGGGATTGCTAATTTAGGAATTAATTTTGTTAATATCTTTTTTTTTTTTTTTTTTTTTTTGAGACGGAGTCTCGCTCTGTTGCCCAGGCTGGAGTGCAGTGGCCGGATCTCAGCTCACTGCAAGCTCCGCCTCCCGGGTTCCCACCATTCTCCTGCCTCAGCCTCCCGAGTAGCTGGGACTACAGGCACCGCCACCTCGCCTGGCTAGTTTTTTTTTTTGTATTTTTTAGTAGAGACGGGGTTTCACCGTATTAGCCAGGATGGTGTCAATCTCCTGACCTCGTGATCCGCCCATCTCGGCCTCCCAAAGTGCTAGGATTACAGGCTTGAGCCACCGCGCCCGGCCTTGTTAATATCATTTTAACTGTTAAAGGAAGGAGAAAGTCATAGGGAACATCCTGTTGAGGTAAAGATCACACCCACAAGGAGAAGGAAGAAACAAACAGTCATTTCTGATTCTGACAAGGGAAAAGAGATTGTTGCTACCCCTTACAGAGAATTTCTTTGTCAAATGTGGTTTCCCTACAGACTGGGGGCCCAGGGCAGCCAGGGGCCTCCAGAGCCAAGCAATGGGGGAGGGGGCTTCAAAAGGAGAGACGGGTAATTTACAACTTTGCTTTGGAACATCTCTGCCCGTGTTATACTATCTTACTTTACATTCAAAAAATCTTCAGTGAGTGTGTATTCTGGGCTTTCAAAGGAGATTGGTTTTATTCAATATTTTGATTAGTTTTTTAAACACTTGAGCTGTTTCTACTCCTTTATTCTCACCTTCTGTAGATTAGGACACCATTTAAAAGTTCGACAGTCTTTTCCCTAAACATTTTGTCCTTTTGCGGTTGTCAAATATTGAATTAGATCTTGTTATAAACAGACCAGAAGCTGGCATTGTTGACATTTCCCTTCATTAGTAACTGAAAGCTGACATTTTCAACCTATCAGCTCTAGTTTGGTCTAATGATAAGAACACAGTATGGTGAACAAGGCAATCTGTTTCCTTTCCTGCTCTTATTATGAACTCGCTATGAAACATTAATTGACAAAACGACTTCACTTAATGGGTGCCTAAGTTTCTCTTACAAGAAGAGTAAAAGAAAATTATTGATTAACCCTAGGATTCAAAGTCTGAATGAATGAAAGAAGGCATTAACTTGAGTCCTATGAGACTATTGATTAAACCTAACATTTGAAATCTGAATGAATGAATGAATGAAGGCATTGATTTGAGTCCTGATTTTGTTCCTTATTCATTATTATAGTCTCTTCATTTATTTGGTTCTCACTCTATTTGCAAAATTAGAAAACCACAAAATCTACTTTAACCCATTCAAAAGGATTATTACATAGAGTTAATTAGATAATGTAGTGAGGGCTTTACATATGGTGAAGTGCTAAAGAGATGTTAGTTTTCATATTACATACTACATAGGTTTCATTAAATAGACTATTTGGCCAGTTTAATTGAGGGGCTTCTGGAATAATGAGAAGTTCAGGCAAGATCTGTGGTTGTGGTTGTGGAGAGCTGAAGCCCTAGTTAACTCTGCTGGAACTTGTCTCTAGACTAAACTGATTAACATAGATTTTAATCTAATCCCTCAAATGTTTGGAACTTCAGTTTTGAACCCTCAATCATAGAGAATTACATGGTTGGAGGTTGAGGTCAAGGAGCACATACTTTGGTAGTTTTATGTATCAATTTGACTTTTTGAGGAGGAGGAAGATTTGTAGCAATTGCATGGAGATCTGCAAAATTTGTGAGAATATTGACTTGAGAAGCAGGGAATGAACACAGTTCTCCCACTCTACCAAATGGATATTCCAGGCTCTGGAGGTATCCTAACAGGGGCAGGAGAGAATAAAAGGGAGGATGAACACTATCTAATTAAACTTAGAGGTGAAAGTGGAGAAAACCCCCAAAGTTATCCTTCTAAGCTTATATTCTACATTAAATTCAGTTTTGACCAGTCCCTTTTTCCATAGGAAATCAATTTCATGCTTTACTGATTTTGATTAAATGTAGAATTAATAATATTGGGTCAAAACCTATGTGGAAAGAGTTTTGTGTAAAACAGATTATCTTTATTTTCAAATTCTGAGTAGGCTACTGTACCCCTAACCCTCAATGAAATTTACCCAAGTGGGATGCTAAAATTTTGAAGGTAAATTAGTGCCATCAACAAGGTTCTGATAAAAGCTAATAGTTTATTCTAGGCATCAAGTAAGTTGATCGTCAATCTGTTGTTATCTCCTTTGTGTTAAAAAAGTGGAGGTTCTATGCCCACCAAGGAGAAAGAGCCCCTCTTCCTCCAGATTAGTCAACCCAAACCTGGGTCTTCGGTATTATGAACAGAGGCTCAATCTCAGCCTTACTTACACTCTCCACTGGGCACCCTTGTGCAGGCACAAGTCTATCTGTATGAGGCAGACCTGGAGTGATTTTGTTTGGCCCAGTGTCCTGAACGTGTTTTGAAATAAGACTTTCTGTAAGGATTGGTAAAGGTTAGTGATGTTTTGACTTTACGATATTCACTTATCAGCTGCATTCTTGTGTTTAGGGAAGAAGTAATTGTACTCTCTGAAGGCTTTTTCCCTATTTGAGTATGATTATTCCTTAACACTAGAGAATGTGTCTTCTCTAAGTAGAACGGGAGGCGAAAATCTCCACGGAATCGTGGGAATTCTTACTCTGCGTTCTTACTCCTATTTGCTGTGTAAACTTGGGAAAACTGCTTCACCTCTATGAGCCTGAATCATCTCATTTGTAAAAATTACATATTTCATAGGCTTGAAATAAGGGTTAAGTGGGTTAAGAAGATATGCAAATTTCCTAGCAAAGTGCCTGACCCATAGCAGTAGATATTTAACAACTGTTAATTTCCCCTCCATCAACATGTGTGAAAGAAAGAATAGCATGGAATGATGAGTCAGCAACCCCAGATTCCAGTAGTAGCTGTTAAATTTGCTGGTGGTGACAATGGATAAGTCATTTAGACTGTATAGCTTAGGTTTCCTCTTTTATAAAAAATGAGAAGTTGAATTGTCTCTAAGGTTTCTTCTAGCTTGATGAATTTATGATTATTTGCACTTTTTTTTGATTTTATTCTAAGCCTACATTTAGCAGAAAGTTATATTTGTTACCTAAGAACCACTGACTTTCACACGGTGTTGACATCAGCACTTTCTCACATTCTTATACAAGAAAGAGAGTCTACAAATTCTGCATGGTGTCCCTTGGAAGAACAAAGGGAGGTACTATCAGTAAATCTATAGAAAGCATTCCACTTCCGTGTGACAGTGATACAACTCTCTGTAGCAGAGAGGTAGAATTTTCTCCATTTTAGCGTGAGCTATGCCTCACACTTCTGGATTGCAGAACCAGCTCACAAGGATCTCACCTTTGGCCCATGTCAGAGGATCTTCCATGTCTGAAGTGCCTACCTTGAGGTCCTTGGCAATGGGTCACAGCTACTGCTATCCGTGCCTAGGGACATTTGTAGGCTAGATATTGGCCCTGGTTGAGGAATTACTGAATTCAGACTGATATGTCTATGGAACATAGTGGTTTCTGAGAGAATAGAATGGATGATTGTGGCTGGATGTGGTGGCTCATGCCTGTAATCCCAACACTTTGGGAGGCTAAGATGGGCAGATCATGAGGTCAGGGGTTTGAGACCAGCCTGACCAACATGGTGAAACCCTGTCTCTACTAAAAATCCAAAAATTAGCCAGACATGGTGGTATGCGCCTGTAATCCCAGCTACTCAGGAGGCTGAGGCAGGAGAATCTCTTGAACCTGGGAGGCAGAGGTTGCAGTGAGACGAGATCATGCCATTGTACTCCAGCCTGGGCGACAGAGTGAGATTTCATCTCCAAAAAAAAAAAAAAAAAAAAGGATGATTGTAGCCTGTGAATTTTTTCCCCATTGCTGTGTGTATATATTTATTATACTTATTTTAAACATTTTGGAAATTGGTAGTATAAATAGATGGAAAATAGAGAATGTCAGTTCTCACTAATAAGTCTAGGCAAGAATTCCATCGATGGTGATTAAAACTCTTAGTTCTATAAGTCTTTAAGGAATTGTGAAGATCTATCTGAGGAAGACTGGCAGTGCAAAGATAATTTTCCCACAATCACAAAGACAGAATAGAGGTGGATTCCGAAAAATATAATCAACTTGCAAAATTGAATAAACTGCTGAATCGATTCTTTGTATTTAGCAAAAGGAAGCATATCTAGGAACCTGCATACATTCTCTAGAAATTAACTTGATTTTTACAGTTGACAGAGTCATGTATTAGGGTCTGGATACCTGATATACTGGATGGACTATTTCATGCTGCCCTTGGAGACAAGTTGGAGACGTTAATAGTATTGCAGCAGTGAAGTGAATTTACATATATTGACGCGTTACATCAACGAGTGTGAACTTTTACAAGATTCTAGTAGACCTGGAAAACATGGTGATAGAACTGAAAATATGTAGCCTGGAAAAGAAAAATGTTTTGTTGTTTTCCCTCTTGAGTAGTATGGGCATGGCAATTGTTCTCAAATATTTCTAATAGCTCTGTCATTAAAGACCAATTCAATATTCCTTGTATCTCGAGTAGGACAATTTGGGATCAGAAAGGCAGAATTTCTTCATGTGAGGGAAAATGTGTCTGTCAATAAGTCTAATAGAAAGGATATCTTTTGAGGTAGGAAATTTACTTTAAAGATGAGTTACTGCAGAGGTTGGATGCCTGTCTTGGACATTGTCTAGTGGTTGCTCACATTGAAGGTAATTTGGACAAGATAATTTTCTTCGGGCCCACTCTAAACTTTTAGAAAGCAAACGACCATCTTTCTCTTTGTCATCATGGCTGAAGGAGCATATTATGTTTTGTCACATAGAAAAGTCTTTCATTTTTAAGTGCCCTGATTTCAAGATGGACCAGTAATGAGAAAACCATCTAAAAGCCATGAATAACAAGAATTTTCTCAAGGCATTACGTCATGATAAAAGTCATCAGAAAGAGGGAGCATTCTGGTTTCTTCCTTAATAAATAACCCCAAATATTTAATTTAGAAAATTAAATTAAAAATTTATTTTAATTTAATTTTGTTTTGTTTTTGTGTTTGAGACAGGCTGGAATGCAGTGGTGCGATCATGGCTCACTGTGGCCTCAACCTCTTAGGCTTAGGTGTTCTGTGCACCTCAGCCTCCCAAGTAGCTGGGACTACAGTCATGCAAAATTGAATAAACTGCCCCACTATTATTTTTTTTTTTTCATAGAGACAAGGTTTTGCTATGTTGCCCAGGCTTGTCTCAAACTCCTGGGCTCAAGCAATCTGTCCGCCTTGGTCTCCTGAAGTTCTGGGATTACAGGTGAGAGCAACTGCTCCTGGCCCCAAAATATTTCTCTCTCTCTTTTTTTTCTTTTTTGGAGACGGAGTCTGGCTCTGTTGCCCAGGCTCAAGTACAGTGGCACAATCTCTGCTCACTGCAACCTCCACCTCCGAGTTCAAGTGATTCTCCTGCCTCAGCCTCCCAAGTAGCTGGGACTACAGGCGCCCACCACCATGCCCAACTAATTGTTGTATTTTTAGTAAAGGTGGGGTTTCACTGTATTGGCCAGGCTGGTCTTGAAATCCTGATCTCAAATGATCCATCCACTTCGGCCTCCCAAAGTGCTGGGATTACAGGCACAAGTCACCATGCCCAGCCAAAATATTTCTTAAATGTATCCAATCCAATAGAAGTTATGACCACTATATGATAATTTGTATCAAGAATGTTGCTTTTTCTCTTACATTCTAGTAGCAGTTTGTTGAAAAACAGGATCCCTTTGTAAATATCAATAAATATTTTCTTAATGCTCAAAGTTATCCATGAGTTTTCCTTTTCTTTTCTAGACCCATTGTTGAAGGTCTTGATTCCTAGTTTAGAAAGTTAGTAGATGTTGACCTCTTTCATTGTGTAGTGTATGTGAAGAAATACAGTTTATATGACATCAGGTTCATATATACCTTATATATGAAGTTGAATATTTGAGAAATGACATTTATACCTACCCACTAGTATAACACTCTAAAATTTTCAATTGAATTCAATCCAATTCATTAATAATTAAATACTGTTAATGCCCCACTACTTTCACAGAATTTTCAGCTTGAAAAACACTGCTGTAATCAACAGTCATTGAAAATTCAAGTAATGGCAGAATAAATGAGATAATTCAAATCTTGTCACATAAGACATTTGATAAACTTGCTAAAGATAGATAAATTTTGCATCCTTATTGTACGAAAAGTCCTGGGGTTTGTGATACATTTGTACATTCTTCTTTGTTTCCCTTCTTCCCAGCTTTTCAGCCTCCTCTCCCTGTCTTCCCACAGAAAACCACACTCTTTGGCAGCAGCCTCTTGAAACGTGAAAGACTGTAAGAAAGATGTATAGATACACTGCCTTCATTCTGTGCACCTTAAAGCTTTACAGCTAGAGAAGCAAGTTGTAGCCTAAAGCTTGTCTGTTTATAAGCACATTCAGGTGACTGCCGTGATAATGAAATTGCCGATACACTGCTCAGAGCTGCTTGGGTAACCATTCTTTTATTATCAGGACGGCAAACACGGTTTATAAGATCAAAGTGGACACCTCCTACAAGTTACATTTATTACAGGAGGCTAAAGTGTCCACATTCCTAGGAATCAATAAGACTTAAGGCAGAAAGATAGTAATATGCAATAGATGAATGCAATTTTTGACAGTTCAACAACCACCTAAGTAGGTGACAGAAACAAGAGGTAACCTAGTTCTGAAAGTTACCAATTCTGCCAGTTCTGTGGTTAAGCAAGGCGCTTGATATTGTAATAGCCACAGTCAGAGTCAGCCTGACAAAAATTTTGACTGTCAATACAGGCACTGAGAATGCTTTTAGAATTGTCTCCACTGCAGATTCCTCTGACAGCATTTTGATCCCACTGTTTCAGGAAGCAGGACCCCTACTCTGCGATCACAGTGCAAATAAAGTTAAGGTCATGATAACCAATCACTATCACGGCATTTGGGAAGCCAGCCTGGGTGAGTTCCAGCCCTTAAAACATGGTACTTTCGCATTGTAGTGGCCTAACTGTGGCTCTTCTGCTGTGGACCGGCATCTAATAACAGTTCTACCATGGTTAAGGCCTTTTGTACTCCTCTCCACATGCATGTTTTAAAAATTTTTTACATTTAAAATGTTTTAAATTTATTTTCTTTTCTCATCTATATTTTAAACTGACATATAAAAGTTGTATATATTTATGATGTACGACATGATGTTTTGAAATATGTACACATTGTGGAATGGCTAAATCAAGCTAATTAACATATGCATCACCTCACACCCTTGTCACTCGTCCCACCTTAAGCCCCTCTCTGTCAAGATTTTCAGATGGTTACCTTCAGAGAAGTCTGAAGAGCATCTCTCAGCTAAGCCCACTTCAAATGCTTATTAGAAACGCTTTTGCTTAGATTACTAAAAAGCTTTTCTAGTAGTTTTGAATATCTGTGAAATTTTGGCCAAAGCATTTGAGGAAGTAATAAAGGTCCTTTATTATTTCTTTTCAAAAACTCTCCAGTAAGTGGAGAGTCAAAAGAGGCTGAACTCCAGAAGCTCTGGATATTTAATGAGAGCGCTTTATTTTACAAAAGAAACGACTTCTCTAGCGTGGTATCAAGCTAATGTCTTCTGAAATTCCCTTTGCTTCCCCAGGAGTTCATTTTTCTAAAGACTAGAAGTGTAGGAAACATTTTCTTGATAATTTTGAAATGTTATTGTAATTTAAACTGTTAGTGTCAGAGAAGTGGTTTTTGTACTCAGTAGCTTCTTTACTGCAAACTTTTACAGCCCATATTATTGATGAAAAGACAATAATATTTAATGCATTTTAAATGGACTCAGAGTGTGCAAAGCTTGATCACAGATATATCTATTTTTCTTGTACTAAGAAAAACATATATAATAGTTTTTAAATAACAATTTTAATGATGTCAAAGGGTGCAGTATGAAGAATAGATATATAGTATGCCTTGGGTTATCTCTGGGCTAACTGTTGGAAAAAGTTTACCATTTACTATGAATGGTCTTGATAGTCTGTCAAACTAAACTATACATATTTTTTTCTTTTTCTTTAAATGCATATTTCTCATGTCCACACTGAAAAAATGGGATGTCGTTTGGTAGAAATTAATCATTAGATCTTTGCTGTACCTTCTTCTCTGTACAGTATGTACTTAAATTAGGGGCAGGATTATCAAAGATAATTGACTCTGGATATATCACTTTGATTGAATTCCCCATGTTTCAGTTGTGGGAACACCTGCTTAGGAGCACGCTTCCATTATAGGTAAACAATTTCCAACAGGGTGTAGAAAGTAGGCTTAAACACTGGTTCATATTTTATATCAATTTCTAATAAAAGAAAAACAAAATAGTTGTTTTCAGTAATCTTTAGGGAAAAGTCAAAAGAACAGAGACACCTGAAAATAAGAAAGCGTCTTAGAAGGGAACATGCCTTCCTTCTATATGTATTTTCTGTTCATGCATTTTTGTGGTTCTTTCATCTGTATAGTTTCATGTTTAGCAAAGTTTAAGAAGGAGTGATCCATGAATTCAGCACAGCTTTTAATTTTCTACAGGGTGTAGGTCTGACCTTTCTCTGATGTTTTGCATATTGTTACCACCTGTTTTATTCCATTTTGTTAGAGATAATTGTCTTCTTGAGCCCAGGTTTAACACTGCAATGAGTTACCTGCCCTCACTCCCTTGGCCCCTCCCTTGGCTGCTACTCACTCAAAAGGGTCGCTGGGATCTGCCCTCTGGAGCTCTGGAGGGATGGGGATTCTTTTGTAGTACATTTCCCAGTCGAAGGCTCCTCGCATGGCATCCCCAGCTTGTGCCTCATACCCAAAGTGATTGTGGTCAATGACATCGATCATGGGACACACGATGGTTTTGTGGTTTAGTGCAATTTGGTCTGAAAAATGAAAGCACAAAATAGGAAATGACATGCCTGCCTAGGTCATCTATCATTTTTCAGCAAAGAGAAGCCTATAGTCCCCTACTAATGCATAACGCTTGTAGCCTTGGCTTCCTGTCGTCCTTAGAGCACTTTTCAGGAATCTCTGAATTCTGGACTTAACGTGATGGGACAGCAATTAGGTCCAGTAAGAGTTGTTGTATTTTCCTTTAAGAAAGTTATGTCCCAGAGAGACTTGCAGAAGTCCATTTAGCTCTCCCTGTGTCACATTTTTGCTCTGACCTGTCCCCAATCTGTCATTTTATCGTGCATCCAACATGCGCAGAGTATAAACAGTAGTTGTGTTCTTTCAAGCATACTGCTGGAGCCTGCTGAGAAAATACTGGCCTGCTTTCCGGAGGTTCCAAAATGTGAATATTCAACTTCATGGATCTTGTGGCATCTAATCTCATAACAATCATGGTGGCTGCTCTCCTATAAATGCTGACAGATCATACATAGAATTCTTTGCTCTCAGGTTTGCCAGAGATTTTTCCAAGTCCTATTTTGCCGTTGTTCTTGGAGCTAAACTCTGTTGATCAAAGCTATACAGTTTCTTCCCTCATCATATTTGAAAAAGTATTACGTGATATTATAGTACTGCGATGACTTCTACTACTCTTAAATTCTTGAGTAACTACCAAGTGATTTATTCTCATGCTATTCCTAATACTCTTAGCAACCCTGTAGGGTAACTATTATTGTTATCCCCAATGTATGAGGAAGGTAAGATTAGAGAAATTAAATAACTTGTCAAGGGTTATGCAGCTTTTGAGAGCAATAACCAAGATGCAACCTCTGCTTAACAATCCAATTTCAAACCTGACCTTTCGATTGTTCGATTGTTCTCATGGTAGCAGAGAGGTGATCTGTTTTTTTCAGTTCCAGCACCTTCCTTTCCTATGTGGTTATGGTTATTGTGATGACTTAACAGGTAGCACAGGGCACTGGCATTTGCATCCTTTGGTTTAGCTACAATACCTATCTGTGAGGAAACTTTCTTTCCAAGAATGTAAATTTAGTTAATATTTATTGTAACAGACCAGTGCTGTCTAATAGGCAGACCTTCTTGTTATTCGGAAGACCTTTAGATGTGACAATAAACAAATAAAAAACAGATATCATTTAGCACAATTAGGAAGTTTGGTTGTTTCCATATCATATTTTCTTTCCCCAGAGATTGCGGAGTAAATGTAATTTGTTTTGGGGATAAAGTTCCTGCAGTAAGGAAACTGTCTGTTTGCTTCAGAAGTTTGTTTCTCTTAAGCATAGGATAAAAAGCATAAGGTTTTACTGGTTGTAATAATAAGTGGTTTTATTTTGATGACACTGATGAAACAGGGATGGAAACCACAGAATTTTGTGAACACTTTCCCCTCTAGGTCTATATGCCTTTCCATCCATCCATCCATCCATCCATCCATCCATCCATCCATCTGTCCGTCCATCCATCCATCCATCCATCCATCCATCCATCCATCCATCCATCCATCAATCCATCCATCCATCCATCCGTCTGTCTGTCCGTCCATCCATCCGTCCATCCATCCATCCATCCATCCATCCATTTATCCATCCAGTCATTCTCTTCATATTTCAACAATTATTTATTGATTAGAAACTATGTGCTAGTCACTTTTTCTAGGTTCTGGGGATACCATGATGAATAACATCACAAACAATTCTGTCTTTAGGAATGAAGCAAAGACAATGAATAAACATAATAAATAGCTAAATTATATAGTGTTTTAAAAGGTGATAAATGAGATGGGAAAAAAATAAAACAGGGGAAGGGGAATGCAGGATACTGGAGTGTGGAAAGGGTTGCGATTTTAGGGCATGGTCCTGGTAAGCCACAGAGAGCCAGAGGTGGGCTTAGTCTTACTTTAGTTTAATTAGCAGATGAAGAGACCCCCCAGCACCATTTCTAGTTAATCTCCACCAAGGGATGGCTAAGCATTTGTTTTTTACCAGGGCAAGCCTTATAATGGCTTGAGATGTCTTTGACAGAGGAGACCGACGTTGCTGGGTCCAGAATATTTTTTATCTCATCCCTGCAGGTATTTTAGTATTAAAGTTTCAGTGACTTTCTTCAATCAAATTCAGAATCAGGTTGATTTACAAGTTCCTTGACCATCAAGGAGTCCCAAGGTGACCCAAAGAGAATGTGTCTGTTAAAGTAACTGTCAACTTTTCCTTCAAATTTCCTTTTCACTCTTATCCAGCGGTACTAGCTTAGGTTGAAAGCAGCATGACTAATTTTTCATCCAAGGCTTGTTCCTACATTTCAATTTCCAGGGATCAAACAAACAGACTTAATGGGAAATTGAAATTCAGGTATAATCCCGAGGTGAAAAATGAGCCAAGAAACTGTGTGGCTCTGCCTGTTTTTTCATTTTGGATGATGTGTCAAGACACTGATAGAGGAAAATAAAAAAAGATAGTGATCCTGAACTTGAATCATTTCTTATCCATCAGGACTACAGGAAATGAAATACTTTAATGAGAAATGTGGGTTGTGGGTTTCTCTTACTCTTTTTTTTTCTGTCTTCTTCTTTTTAGTTAGATTCATAGTGAACAATCAGACACTCAATAATTGGCATTTAGGGATTTGCTTTGATTCATAAATAAATTAGGCCTTTTGCTGACTTCCTTGAGTATTCAACACCATATAGGTCAAATTCTGTTTGAGGGAATCTCACTGTTGCTGATGAAGCTCTAAATTGCTGTGTCCTTGGACAAGGTACTTTTAATTAAAGGCTCAGAGGAGTCTCTGACTGCAGGGGCACCGAAACATTCTGGTTGATTAGGGTAGCTGGGCAGTCATCTGTGCAGGGGTATGTGGCTGGGCAATGTGGTGGGGGATGTTGGGTACTGGTTGTTTCCTGTTTTAAATCCTATACAGTTTCCATTGATTTTTCCCCCACATCTTTTACTAATGGAGCTTTGCTGGTTCTTGCTGAAAACCTACACAGTAGTCAATAGCAAACTGTTCTTTCTGAGACAGCTATTGTGAAGGCAGTTGCTAATGACTTTAGTTCCAAGGCCAGGGATATTTTTACAATAAAAGTTGATTTAGCAAAGTCAGAAAGGTGAACACTATGTGTGCACCGACAACTTTTTAGAAGGAGGGTTTTTTTTTTCCAAACTGACTATTTCTTATCTACAACTGGACTTTATATTTTACTTCGTTTTAAAACGAAAGTAATGAAGCTTGAACTGAACCACACATATGTTTTCTACCTTAAATTACTTTCAGTTCTTTTGTGTATCTAACAGTCCAAGTGTGTTATGACATAATCTTGTTTCCCTCAGCTTAGCCATATTGTGAGCATTTAAGACACAGCACCTGGACAGCTGCGCTGTGTTTGAAGGAATCTCTGTAAATACAGGGAACTGTATATTTAGGGCTATAGGATGCTGCCAGAAGTGGAAAGAATAACAGAAAAGAAACGGCATTATAAATCCTAGAAAATGTCAAGGTGCTTACACTTTAACTGTATTCTGGGGATGAATATTTTTCCTTCCTCTTTTCTTAACAATCCTGTAATACTTGTTCAATGTGTGTGTGTGTGTGTGTGTGTGTGTGTGTGTGTGTGTATTTTAATCTTGCTGTAGTTACAGGACTATAAAAGAGTTTTGGGGTACATTTTTCTTTTAGTGTTCACCCAGTGAATTTGACAACGCTAAAGGAGGATATCTAAGATAAATGAAACCTTTTTAAAACTGTAAGTTAGCTTGAAGTTGGTATTATTTAAAATGCCAATTTTATGGCATTATGTAGAATACTGCCTGAAGCAGTTACCTAGAAAACTGTTTTCAGCAGTGGTAAATATAAAATTCAAGGCTTCTACTGGAAACCTTGTAGAAGGGACCTCTAGCATTTGTTGATTGCAAACTAAATAGAAGCAAACCGCTCACTCCCCCTGAGGCATCCCAGGATGGTGCCGTAGCAACCTGTACTCACTGAGGAGTGGGGGCAGCCAGTTCACATTGACCTCGCAGTGGGAGTCCAGGAACGTCAGGACTTCTCCTCTGGCCATAGATGCCCCCAGGAGACGGGTCCTGATGAGTCCTTCTCTTTTCTTGGTGCGAACAATCCTCACTTTGGAAAATCGGGCCATGTATTCTTCCAATTTATCCTTCAGGTGTTCTAGGAAGGAAGTAGAAAATGCTTAGAAAAAACGCCAAACATTAGTTGCAGCTGAATTATTCATGGTTGTTTGTGCATAGAGAGTATGTGACTGATGAATCCTGGGGTAACATTCTCCTCTCCTTATCTAGATGCGAGATACTAATAAGGTTTTCGCATCCTACAGTTTTCCAAAATGCTTTTTAAACTGCAAATATTGCCCTTTTTTGAACATAAAAGTCACTGACATGCCAGAGGTCTGTTACGCAGTTACTGCTGGTTGACAGCCACAGCGTGTAATCCTAGCCCACACTCCAAAGATGGCTTCTGCCCTGTGGTCCCTGCTGGGTAAAAGTCAGATGAAAATCCTGGAAATGGGCTCTTTCCAACCAAAGAGTTCTTTATAGCAGGGCTTTGCCCAGTATTTTGTGTATTGAAAATAATGCATGTAAAACAACAGGAAAGAAAAATATCTGTCATATCAAGAAGAACCAGATTTTTTCCCCCACAAGTTAATAGCAAACTAGTAAGCAAGTTTAGCATCTTGCTTCTGATTTGAAGTGGAAAGATGACTGACTACAGATGAAATACTATACAGTCGTTTGGAACTTACCTATTAAAGATTTGGAAATATTTCTTAGCGATTTAAATTTGGAAATGTTTCTTGCCTAATTAAAAACAAATAGTGGAAACAAAATCAAATCGGATAATTTATTCAGAGAATAAAATATTTCCTACTGTCTGTGACAAAATGCATCAAGCTCTCAGTTCTTACTATGTCAGATAAGAGTATTTGCTGCCTTCCTGGGGTCATGTACTTATATGCTTTATATCCTCTGCTTTCATTCTGCTGTATCTAAGACATTATGAAGGTTTTATTGGAATCTCTGACAGGTATAGTCTAATATTCATTGAAGAAGAATCTTAGTATGCATATGCTGTGTATTTTTCACTTTTCAAATGTTCTCGGCATGTCTGTAATCAAAGGCAATATTACGAAGTCTCTTTGCATGATCTGTAGCAATAAGGATTCATGTAGGATTTGTGATTCCTTCCTGCTATCCAATGTAACAGATGTCAGAATTACTCTGTATTGGAGTTTCTCTGTGCATAGAGGTTCATTCTCATTTCTTATTAACTAGTATAGTTTTATAAAATCTTAATTTCCCTTTTTATTGACGGTTCTATGTTTCACATAATGGGTCAATGAAAACAGTATTTGGCTTTCTAATTTTCACTGTAAAAGAATACAGATGGGGCCAGGCATGGTGGCTGATACGTGTAATCCCAGAACTTTGGGAGGCAGAGGTGGGAGGATTACCTGATGTCAGGAGTTCAAGACCAGCCTGACCAACATGGTAAAACCCAGTCTTTACTAAAAATTCAAAAATTAGCCAGGCATGGTGGTGGGCACCTGTAATTCCAAATACTTGGGAGACTGAGGCAGGAGAATTGCCTGAACCCGGGAGGTGGAGGTTGCAGTGAGCTGAGATTGTACCGCTGCTCTCCAGCCTGGGCAACAGAGTGAGACTGTGTCTCAAAACAAAAACAAAAACAAAAACAAACAAACAAAACAAACAAATACAGATGGAATTTTCCATGAGAGTGTTTTAGCTCAAAATGTGTTCCCCTGTATTTTGTTCTTCATGTAAGTAACAGGGATATGAAGATCAGACTATGAAAAGTAAACTCTTTTTCCAGGGTTGGAATCAGAGTAGGCCTGGGAGGGATGTCTACAATGGTAATACATATGAGTAGGTCATGCAAACTCTTGAAGCCCGAATAGCCTCACCTATAAGACGTAAAGGATTTAGGGGATTGTTTTTTTCCTTCTAGAATGTGGTGGACAGTCAAGCTTTGAATTAGGCTTCAGTGAGACTGGTCAGTGTTCATTCAACAAACATTTGTGTATTAAGCCAATAATCAAAGACTAGTAAGTCACTTGTATGCATGAATAAAAACAGCATTTTTATCTGAAGAAATGCCTTTGAATGCTGAGCACAAATGACAAAAAATTTAGAATTTTGTTTTTCCTGGTGAGATTTTGATGATTCATCATCTTGTATCTCTTGCAAATTAAAGGAAGAAGTTTTGGCAAGCCACAGACTATCAAATATGAGTATTTAAGCAGTATTGTGCTCTCTCAACTAAGAGGCAAGTTCTACTGTGTGCCTCTTTGCTCCTGCCCCTCTGCTCAGTGCTCCCCAACACAAGGCTTCCCTTCTCCATTGTGTGTAAGCTGCAAAGAAAGATTCTACGGGCTATAAAACACACTGCATGTGTGTAAAACTGCAGCTTTACTCTCTTGTCAAGGGACTAAAGAAGACGCAAGTGACACCACTGCACAATCAAAGGCAATGACTAAGTGATGAGTGATCAATACAAGGACGTCATTATGTGTCAGCATCTTGAAAGGGCCATGTGCTGTCAGGATTTCCCACAGTAATAAATATTTAAGAAAACTTTATAATCTCGTTACTGTAATTTATTTAGGTATTGAAATCTTTCTGTATCATCAATTTACAAACAAGTTGCATTTTATATATTTAATTGTAAATCGGTTGTTTGGACCACAGAAGATATTGTCTCATGGAAGTAGTGTCTCAACAGTCATTGGGGACTAAACAGAGATAATCAATATCTGTTAGGCCTACTAAAATATATTTTTCTCCTTCACTATTCATTTGTCATATGTCACACTATGAGGACTACCTCAGCAGTTCAAGATACATTTATGTTTTTCCTCCCTGACACCCAAGGACTAAAGGGGCCTCTCTTGGGAGAGAGGAGGAGAAATGAGTAATTTCCTATAGCTCCATTACAGGGAGTTGTTCTAGAATATTCTAACTCCCCAGGTCTTCCAAAGTGAGAGTCAAAGGGTTAAGTCACCTGAGAGTGGTTGTCCCAACTTTGGATTTAGACTTTTGTATTCTTCGGTTTATAGGAAATTCTCTAGAACTCAGTGAGGGTTGTCTCTACATGTTTTCTATTTTTCTGTACACATTTTCTGATACTGCATATTTTTCCTATATCAAAGCCCATTTTAATTTACTAAAAACATTGTATAGTGTGAATTCACTAAGCATAAGGGGTTTGACCCTTCAATATTGTCCATTAGATGTTTAGATCAGTTCTTCTAGTTTGAACTTTATGGTGATAATTAGCTTGCTCTGCCTCAGATAATGATCTGGTTGACTGCACTTTGAGGGGTCCTTTCTCTCTTAGTAGTTCATTGTAACATCTAATTACCCATAACTCACAATGAAGGCAGGTATCATCAGTCTAATTAGCAAATTAAACTCTCATACAAGGGATTTACTGAAGATGGTGGAGATGGCTTTAAATTAAAAACATTTTACCTTTCTTTTGTATGAACAGGGTTTAGATTCATTTCTTTTTTTTTTTTTAGTTATTTTAAAACTTTTATTATGGAGAATTTTGAACATACATAAAATTAGATACTATTACTCTTATTTTTAAAAATATCCTTCATCCAGCCCCAACAGCCATTAACCCATGGTTAGTTGCGCCCCATCTATGTGCTAATTCACTCCCCCCATTTCTCCTATTTTGAAGCAAATGTCAGACAAAAGACCATATTTTAGTCAAGGGTTCTCTGGAGAGGGTTTAGATTCATTTCTAAAATGTTATTAACATGATTTAAAACATAATATGCTATTATTTTAATTCAAGTATTGCATTTTTGAAGGTCACTTTTGAACTTCCTTAATTTTAAATAATACCAAGGAAATTTACGGGTTTTATTTATAAGCCAGGCAGATCTGCCTAATGACTTTGAGACATTTGCAAAACTGTTTGTAATTTTTTTGATCCATGGTCCAGACAACCAGTGAATAAATTATTGTTAAAATCCACTGAACGCCAGTAAATCCCGATGACATGGAAAAATGAATACAACTTCAAAAATAGCAGTTTTTGCCAGGGCTTATTGTGTCACTGTGAGGCAATAATGAGATAAAAAGTTGTATTCCAACGAAATTTTGACGTCATGTTACTGTGAATACCAAATTTAGCAGTTTCATAGAATGTATTTTCCTCTTTTTTTTCCAGAGATTTCACTTACGTGCCATACATTTATATGGAGACTAACCACTCATTAGTGAATTTAGTGTTTAGGGAAGCAACTAAACACCAAAAATATTAACCTTCAGCAATTTGCATAGTAAAACGAGTCAAAGACATGAGTCCTAGTCCTGTTGCTGACTGGCTGCGTGACTTGGATAAGTCATTTCATACCATATGACCTCATTTTCCTCAGCTATAAGATGAAGGATGTGTGATTGGCTCATCACAATTATTCCTTCTAGTTTCTAATTCTATAATTTCCCTTGTGATATTTTACTTACTGAGTAGACCCAGTCCTCTCAAATCCTTAGTTTTTCCTTTTAAAAGCATCCCAGTTGTTGGTATTTTGGTATTTTCTTTTGACTATGTCTCACTTTGGAAAGAGACAAATCAAAATAAAGTGAACTTGTATCACAGGGTTAGTCAAAAAACAAACTCCAGAGCATTTTCTTTGGTCACTATGGGATCCATCTGATCTTGTACAGTTCACTGTCTATGAGACTGCCACTAATGTCAGAATAATGACTTTGAAGCACTGTTAGTTCATCAAAGATTTAAATCTGTTCAATAAGTTATGCTTATTATGTCAGAAAAATGCAGTCACAGTTTAGAAAGCTTTGAGGGATTGTTCCCAAGGGGGCTGACAAGTGAGTGACCATCAGTATTAGAGAGCCTGGCCAGGACATTGCTAAGTGGAAGACTCACTAAAGGTCATGCCAACAGCTGCCCCAGGCTCAGCAGTTGGTATGGAGGCCCAGCCACTTGTTGCTTAGTTCTTTCTGTTTCCTTTGAATTTCCTAATTTACATCTGAAGGGGAGAGCAAGAGGGGCCAGGAAACACTATTGATCTGGAGATACGGATTTCTGTGTTTAAGTACACACCTATGGTGATGACATTTCTTTGATGTTTATACTTTGGTGTTGGCTGATTGCCATAAGATCATGTAGAATATGTGCTAGTTATTATGGGTGATACTTAGCTATGAGTTCTGAAATGTAATGGATTATAAATACACAGAAACAAACATATCTAAAATTTGCTGGTTAATCCTTACACAACAAGAATATACTATTAAGTGCAACTCTTATTCTGGGTATTTTGAGGTTTTTACCAGAGTGATAGAAATACTTTACAACTAGAGAATATATTCTTCAATTTTTAAATCTACTTGGCATATGTCATGTATATATTTTGACAGCAAGTGGAAATGCAAAGGATAACTGTCTACTTAGCAGGCCTATGAAGACATTTTCTATATTCTTTACACAGAAGAAACATACATATTTTAAGTCTCTAGTTAAATTCCAGAAAATTGTCAGTCTCTTCGTGTCCTAGTAAAACACACTAAATCAGTCCCTTTTGATAGCATTTGACTATAGGCATTTCACAATTATCTCTGGAGCACAAAAAAGTCCATCTAAGAAAGGAACAGAATTATTGAAACCATGTTTAATTGCTTCTAGTATGATCTCAGCTGGTTCTATTACTGGATGTCTTATTTCTATTCTTCTAATATGCAAAGCATCGTAAGTTATTTGGGAAATAGCTGGGAAAAACTTAAATAAATAGATAAAATATGTATTTGCTTATATAAAAAGAAGAAAAGATAGAATTAGAATGTCACCCTTTTGCAACTCCTAATGAATTAATGGATCAACCCATTACAGGCTGCTGACATCACACAAGGAGTGACAATCACTTATTATGTGTTTCTCAATAGGAAGACACATCACCACCTATGAAGTATTCTTGTCAAATGCATTGAATCTGAATTTAATCATTTCTTTAGATAAGTGGTCCCCAACTTTTTTGGCACCAGGGGCCAGTTACATGGAAGGCATTTTTCCATGGGGGCTGGGGAGGGATGGTTTCAGGATGAGACTATTTCACCTCAGATCACCAGGCATTAGATTCTTATAAGGAACACGCAACCTAGATCCTTCACATGTGCAGTTCACAATAGAGTTCAGCTCCTACAAGAACCTAATGCCACTGCTGAGCTGACAGGAGGCAGAGCTCAGGTGGTAATGCTTACTCACCTGCTGCTCACCTCCTGCTGTGGCCAGGTTCCTAACAGGCCACACATGGGTATTGGTCTGCTGCCTGGGGCTTAGGGACCCCAGCTTTAGGTCTAACTGTTCTCAGAACAGTCCTAGGTTCGGCCTGTTTATTCTTGTTGCCCAATAACGAGATGCTGATGAACTGGGAAAGAGAAGAGTTTATTCCTGTAATTGGGTACAATCCGTACCAGGCCTAGAAAATATTGCCAGACCAACTCAAAATTACAAAGTTTTTCAGAGCTTATATACTATCTGAGCTATATGTCTACATGTTAGTGTGCATTTGTCTAGAAACATAAGTGATGAATTTCTTCTAATCTATAACTAAGGTCTGAATTTTGAAGACCTTCCTCTGGAGCTTCAGTAAATTTACTTAATCTAGATGGTTCTAGGTGCTGGGGGTGATTACCCTTTTTTCCTTTCTTTTTTTTTTTTTTTTTGAGATGGAGTCTCACTCTGTTGTGTAGTGGTGTGATCTCAGCTCACTGTAGCCTCCACCTCCCAGGTTTGAGTGATTCTCCTGCCTCAGCCTCCCGAGTAGCTGGGCCTACAACCATGCACCACCATGCCTGGCTAATTTTATTTTATTTTATTTTTAGTAGAGATGGGGTTTCACCGTGTTGGCCAGGCTGGTCTCAAACTCCTGACCTCATGTGATACACTTACCTCAGCCTCCCAAAGTGCTGGGATTACAGGTGTGAGCCACTGCATCCGGCCCCCTTATCTTGTCTCCTGTTAAATCATGGAAGTTTGGGGAGTTCCTTCAGACTCTCAATACAATTTGTGAAGGTCTGGGGAGTTTCTTCAGACCCCCAGTAAAAACTTGTTTAATCCTAAACAGTCTGGTTAAGAATGTTTTTAATATCTTGTGCTTCAAGGCCCAAGAAAGGCCTAGGCAAAACTCTTGGTGGGCTTTCGTTACATTCCAGCCTTTGTATAAAAGCACTGGCTCTTTCAGCTTTAATATTTAACTTAACCACTTAGCTAGTGTTGAAACTGTTGTTATGGAGGCCTGCCTGTTCGGCTGTTAGTGAAACTTGGTCTGCCACATAACTACAGATTTGTGGCATATAAAGGGATTGGTGAATATATTAAATGACACAGCAGAAATACAATTGGCAAAATCCAAATGATGGGAAATTCCTCAGGACCAAGGGCTTGATTTTTTTCAGTAAATAAATTATAAGGAAAAAAAGAAGTGGAAAGGGAATCCTAAATATTAAGAGACACTTAAGAAACATGGCAACCAATTCAGTGGGGAAATATATTTGCTGTTTATTAAGTGGAAATGGATCATCATGAAGGTCATCATCCTTATCATCATATTGAGTAGGCTGAGGAGAAGGAAAAAGAAGAGGAGTTGCTCTTGCTGTCTTACGGGTGGCAGAGACAGAAGAAAATCCATGCATAATAGGACTTGCATAGTTCAAACCCCTGTTGTTCAAGGGGCAACTGTATAGACTTTCAGGATAACTTTGAATGTATAATAGTTCTGGAGAGAATATTAGAAACAAAAGAAACAAAACACCAAGTCTTAATCTAGAACACAGCGCCTCTTTATTCACCATGGCATGGCCCCTTATGGAGTAGTAAACAGCCCCTGACCTAGTGCCCTGTGTGCCTTGTGGAAAGCTTTTTCCCAGGTTTAGGATTGTGCATGGGTGTGTTCTTCTTTCTATGAAAGGCTCATATGTCAAAGGTTATGGGGCAATACCTTATACATAAGGCCCCCAAAATGAAAAAAAGATTATTAGTGCCACCATGCATAAAGAAGTTAAGACATTTTTCAGAAAAAACACAATGTGTAAGAGGTAAGGGGAGAGAGAGAGCTATAGTTGAAAGACTTATTTGTTTTGTCATCTTATGTATTCATAGAGCATGCACTCTTAGAATGCATTTGGGAAGAGGCAAATAATAGATTATTTTGCACAAAATATTTTGGCAGTTTGGTAATAGGCTAAACACCACCTATACAAAAAATGTAGCACATCGGCAATGAAGCTTTTATTTCAGCTAATTAATTACAAATTTGATTTGCACGTTCATTACTTCATTATTTCAATTTTGAAAAGGTAATAATGCATACTCAATTAGAAAGGAAATATTTGAATTTTATTTTTCCCTTTCCATGGTATTTTCTTAAGAACTATTTAAGAACTGGTTTTGTCTGATGTTTCAATTATGTATTTTTTCTTAAGCATTTTATATTTTTCAAAAATAGTTGTAATTAAAGGTCTTCAAAGATTAAATGAAAATGAAGTAATCTGAGTAGAATTTATAGTTTATAATTGTTCTGTTTACATGAATCTAGAATAAGAACTTTGTATTTTCTCCAAATCAGGGAATATAGAATTAACTATAATTCCAAATTATTTTATCTATATCTTTTTTTTTCTGATGACATAACTTTTTCCTCAAAGAAAAAGAAAGATGTAGACGGAAAATGGTTAAAACTCAGAGGTCTGTCTATGAAATACTGTTGCTGCTTTGAACTTACCATAATCAATCCATTTTCATAACATTGGAAATGTCTCTGATTTTTAATCATTCCGTACTTTTATTACATTTAAACATTCTATGCATTGCAGAAGAATAGGCTATATAGATTACAAACTTTATTTGTGCAAAGTGCCTGATAATTCAGTTCAAATGCCTGAATGTAAATATCTTACCATCAGCATTACACAAAGTCGGTAGTTCAGTATTACACTACTTGACCCTAAAAATATTTAAGAATTTTGCCAAAGATACTATTAAGGCTTTACTCAGTAAATGTTACAAAGTAGTTTAATTCTAGGAAAATATACCACATAATGTAGTCTTTTAGAGAAAAAAACTCTATACAGATAACATTTGAATCATCAATGTTGACATAGGAGAACAAATCTCTAACTTCTTTTAAATCACTTCTTCATTTCACCTGTTCAGGTTTTCTTTGTTTTGTTGTTTAAAAATTGTGGTAAAATACATGTAATATAAAATTTGCTTTCTTAATGATTTTTAAGTGTTCAGTAGTGTTAAGCATATTCACATCGTTGTGCAATTATCCTCCATAACATTTTCATCTTACAAAACTAAAACCATTACAACAACTCCCTATACCCCTCTGCCCCCATCTTCAGGCAACCATCATTATATCTTCTGCTTTTATAAGTTTGCCTACTCCAGATGACTCATATCTGTGGTATCATACAGTTTGTCTTTATGTGATTGGCTTACTTGTCTCAGTGCAATGTCCTCAAGGTTCATCCATGTTGTAGTATGTGTCAGAATGATCTTTCTTTTAAGGTGGAATGAATATTCCATTGTATTTGTATACCACATGTTGTTTATCCATTCATCAGTTGTTGGGCATTTTGGTTGCTTTCACTTTTTGGCTATTGTGGATAATGCTGCTACGAACATGGGTGTACAAATACCTCTTCAAGAGATTGCTTTCGGTTGTTGTTGTTTTGGCATATACACAGAAGTGGAATAGCTGGATCAAATGGTAATTCTATTGTTAATTCTTTGAGGAACTACCATACTATTTTTCATAGTGACTGCACCATTTTACATTCCCAGCAACAGTACACAAGGATGTCTACTCAGTTTTAACGTCCTTTTGACTCTTTTTGTAAAGTGTGTATCTAGATAAATTTTGGTTGAATGTGGAGGAAATCTCCAGCAAAAATTTTGAGAACTATCTACTATAAAAATTTCCCCAAAACAACTCTTCCCAATCTACTAAATACCCAATATTCTATACAGAAAGAAAAGTCTGAGTATCGACAATGACAAATGCTTTCAATATAGAACATAGTAGCTATCAGAATAAGCAAATAGCATGCATAGACATCAAAGTGTCGGGACCAAAATTATTAACAAGAAAAACCTCCTGAACTTGTAATTTTTCCCCCCAATGCAGTATACATTAATCAAGAAGAGCTTGTTTGAAAAATTCCTAGCTTCGAGTCTAAATCCATGTGATTATAGAGTACTTAACATCAGACTTGCTTATGTCTGTGCCACTTCTTCTCTGCATGCCTCTTCTCTTCTCATTTTAGCTGTGTGGTCTGCTCTTTGCATCTAGTAACTATTAAGATCTCTGCCCACTCTTAGCCTTCCTTTCATGATGAATCATATCAGATATCAGGGAGCTGAATAACATTCAGCTTAATTATCTTAGCTAATCCCCCATATTTACCAATGTATCTATTAAATATCTTATCTTCTTCCCATTCTTCTAAGAAAACTCACTTCTTATCTTTCAGTAGTCCCTTTAATCTTTAAGACTGTCAGAAATGAACATTTTACAAGATTGTTCGTCTTGAGATATGAAGAAACTACTTTAAAAATTAGTTTAACAAAGAAAAATGATCAAATTAACCAGTATATTTATGCTTTTCCTCTTTAAAGCCTTTTAGAGGCAAAATCCCATTTATAAATTTCACAAATCTCCAACTTCTTCACCACGTTCTTATCGTATTTTGCCAAATATCAGGTTATATAGCTTTTAAACTGTTTTACTGTTAACTGCTGGTTAATTTTACCTGTAGATGCATATTCATAGCTTGGATAAGTAACCTTTTGGGAGACGATTTGACTTAATGATTTAGTATTAGTCTGTTCTTTCCTTGCTATAAAGAAGTACTGGAGACTGGGTAATTTATAAAGAAAAGAGGTTTAATTGGCTCACAGTTCCATAGGCTATACAAGAGGCATGGCTAGGGAAGCCTCAGGAAACTTACAATCACAGCAGAAGGTGAAGCAGGTGCGCACACATCGCATGATCAGAGTAGAGCAAGAGAGAGAGAGTGAGGTGAAAGGTGCTACACACTTTTAAACAACCAGATCTTGTGAGATCTCACTATCATGAGAACAGCACCAAGGCATGGTGCTAAACCATTCATGAAAAATCCACCTCTAAGATTCTATCACCTCTCACCAGGCCCCACCTCCAACATTGGGGATTACAATTTGACATGAGATTTGGGTGGGGACCCAGAGCCAAACCATATCCATGATCATCTCTAAAAACTGGGACTAAAAGTAATTTTATCCCATAAAAATAATCATTTTCTGTTACTTGTTTTTCTAAGACAAAACCAGAATGAGGAATGAGAACTATGGACCTAAACAATTATAAGTTAATATGAGCCACATCAAGGAGGCTATTAGTAAGGGGAAGTCACAGGCCCCCAGTAAAACCCAACGCTGCATGTGTAAATCAGCAAGCTGCATAGAACCCACCTCTGAACTTAAGGGACTTACAAATTCATTTGGAGCTTTGGAGCTGTTTTTAGAAAATTCCAAAGTAATTTAAAAAATCAAAACCAGGATTTCTGAGAAAGGGAAAAATTTATCTTTAGCTAGTAAAGAAAAGTATATAATTCAGGAGAGACCAAAAAAACCAAGCAAAAATGGCCAGGTGTGGTGGCTCACGTCTGTAATCTCAGCACTTTGGGAGGTCAAGGCTGGAGGATCACCTGAGGTCAGGAGTTGGAGATTTACCTGGCCAACTTGGCGAAACCCTGTCTCTACTAAAAACACAAAAATTAGCAGGGCCTGGTGGTGTGTGCCTGTAGTTCCAGCTACTCAGGAGGCTAAGACATGAGAATCTGAACCCGGCAGGCGGAGGTTGCAGTGAGCTGAGATCGTGTCACTTAGCCTGGGCGACAGGGCGAGACCCTGTCTCAAAAAAAAAAAAAAAAAAAAAAAAAAAACAAACCAAAAAATAGTCCGGGCGTGGTGGCTCACACCTGTAACCCTAGCACTTTGGGAGGATGAGGTGGGCAGTTGGCCTGAGCTCAGGAGTTACAGACCAGCCTGAGCAACACGGTGAAACCCCGTCTCTACTAAAACATAAAAAATTAGCCTGCCATAGCAGCATTCACCTAGTCCCAGCTACTGGGCAGACTGAGGCAGGATAATTGCTTGAACCAGGGAGGCGGAGGTTGCAGTGAGACAACCTGCGGGACAGAGCGAGACTCTGCTTCCAAAAAACAAACAAACAAAACAAAACAAAAAACCAAAACCAAAATGAAAAACTCTTAGGTGCCATGTAGCAGCACAGATACCAAATGGGAGCAATAAAATCTCTTCTCTGCCTTTCCTGAAAGTACTTTCACTTCCGCGTTGCTTTCCAGTTTAAAAGTATCTGACTCATGCATGCTAATGGCTGTTATTTTTCTTCAGTTTTTTTCAGAAGAATTTACCCAAATAATGGGAGAGGACACTACATGGGTTGAGTGATAGGGTCTCCAATCTCAAAATAATGTGTGTTAGTGATTTAGTAATGTCACCAATAACTGCAAACAAGAACAGCTGTAAAGACCTGTGGGATTTGGCCTGACTTCACAATAAATAAAGACAAATTGGAAAAGAATTCCTTTAAACAGTTACTGTGAGAAAAATGCTATGACAAAATTTCAATTTAGATGAGACCAGAACTAAATTAAATATCTGGGAATTGGTCCTATTCCCAAGGCTACGGAAACTCCCAGTTCTTAACAATATTCTTTACTGCAATACAGAAGGAAGTATGCAGGAAATGGGCTGTCTGCCCTTGTTGATAAAATTGACCTGCTAAAGGTGTGTTCTCTCAAGGCATTGCCCCATTTCTTGACAATGCTATTAAATAATGAAAAGGAAAAGAACCATGTAAGAATTATCTTGGTTTAAAATTTATGAAAGAAAGTATTAAGAGGACCAAAAATGTGTCTTAGATTCTTGGATGAAAAGAACCAACAGCATAAGCAGCAAAATATGACAAAGTAACACATAGACCTAATAATAAATGTGTCTATATTTGTTGAGTGCTTATGATATTGTCAGACATGATTCTTGGATACATTTGTGTATTAACTTATTTAATCCTCATTTTATAGGTGACGAAAATTATTCTTACTTACAGATGAGGAAAATTAAGCTCAGAAAGTTTAAGAAATTTGCCTAAGACCACACAGCGAAACAGTGCCTGGAATCTTGTAAGTAGTCAATAAACGCCAGTGACTATGTGTCAGGAGAAAACAAACAAAACAAAACAAAACCAACAAACCGGAACCCAAATGTATTCATCGGGAATTTTCTAAGTAGAAAGAAACTTAATACAGGGAATTGGGTGCTTATAAAATATTATATAATTATTATAGAAGATGTAGAAAATATAGGAAATTGGAAAGAAGGGGACAAATCACTGAGTTTTAGCACTCAAAATCAATCACTGTTCAATCACTCTTTATATTTTCCTGTTTTGTGTAGGTTTATATTCAAAATATGCTTGTTCTTTTAAACCTAACATTGAAATTTTCCATGGTATTATATATTTTATATAAAATAATACGTATTATTTTAAATATGTCTAACTTTTCCTTATTGTTTAAGATTTAGATTGTTTACATGCACAAAGCATTGATATTATAAATTATATACAGTTTATACTTTTGTGAATAATGTTTTCTGAATCTGTAATTTTCTTTAGGAGATACTCCTGGAGGTAAAAGTAGTGCATCATAGGGTATGAGCCTATGTAGATTTATCTATAGTCAATAATAATTTAATCACACATTTAAAAATAACTAAGAGAGTGTAATTGGATTGTTTGTAACACAAAGGATAAATGCTTGAGGGGACGGATACTCCATTTTCTATGTGATTATTACACACTGCATGCCTGTATCAAAAAACATCTTGTGTACCCTGTAAATATATACACCTACTATGTAACCACAAAAATTAAAAATAAATTACTTTTAAAAAGAAGAGACTGAAAACTTTGTCTTCATTTGCTATGGAAGTCAGAAAACTTGCAGTAGCCAAGGGAATATTCAAGGCCATAAAATGCGGCTCTTTTTTGAAAGAGAGCTGAGGTCACCAGTCGCACCACCAAATTGCCAAACCATAAGCCCATAAGCACCTCTCTTCATATGCTCTCCCTTTTTTCTTGTTAAAATGAATTAGTTATCCCTGCACCCACACAAGGCAACCCTCTCTATTTCTGTACAGGATCTCATCCTTTCTTGTTTGCTCAAGAACATGGCTCCTATAGGTGTCCCATCTCTTCCCTGCATCCTCATTTTTGGTATTTCTACTGAGTCATTCCATCTTCAAATAAAAGTGTTGCAATCTCTCTCTCTTAGAAAGTAAACCTTCTTTGATCTCCACCTTTCTCCAGCTTCTGTCTCATTTACCTACTCCATTTTGCAGAGGGATTTTGTGAAGGAGTTTTCTAAACTTGCAGTCTCTACTTCAGCTTCTCTCATTGTCTCTTAAACTCATTTCTCTTTTTCATTCTTTCAAGATGTTCTTGGTGATCGGTCCAAATAGCATTCCTCTGGATGATCATTTGCCTTTGGAAATGGCAGGAATTTGTTTCAGATTATTCCAAGAAATAGCTCTCTTTAGACTCAGAGAGGGAGGTGATAAGAACATAGAACGCAGAGGTAGAGTAGGGAAGGACAAAAGCAGTTATTACCAAGGAAATGATTTTGAAGTTCATTGAAAGAGAAAAGAAAATGAGTTCTGAGACATACAGGTCTAATTGTGAGCACAGTGTACTTTTGTGATCACCTGCAGGGTTGATTCTAAGATTCATACTTTGTCCATGTATCTAGGAAGGCTGGGGTCATGAGGCAAGATAAAGATCCTGGAAAAAGTCTGAAGTGGTGAAAGCCCTTGCTTGAGTAATTGAAAGCTAAACTGGAAAAAGCATTATGAAATATAATTTGGCCCTCTTCTCCAGGGAATGGAGAAAATGATCTAATAGGTCTTTTTCATCTCTGCTTTTTGTGACCTCTGGCTGTTAACAGCACTCTTCCCCGTTGTGTCAAAAGGAATTGCCTATTTACTACTGAACTCTAGATAACGATTTCTCTCCCTAGGTAAGACAACAAACTAGTATTGCTTACATGCACTTCATTTCAACTTTATCAATGTCTAAGGAGTCATTTTTCAACAGGTAATATTATTTCCAGGACATTTTGCTTATTTGCTGAGTAATGGTTCCCTTTCACTGTCAAGCCAGAGAGCTCCCCCAAATTATAGAAGGAATTCCCAAAAGAGTGTAAAATGTATTTGCAAAATGGAAAGCAAAATGAAGTAATATGGCCTTTAAATTGCCAATAACCTCCATGGCAGGGTTGTTTATTAGTACTAGAATCTGCTTAGGCTGTTTTTTTTCCATGACAATAAACACTGAAAAACGATGATGCAGAATGACTGCATTTCTATTCTACAGTATTGCATGAATTTCCTTTTCCTGGGCAGGCAGAAGGAACAGAAGTCATTATTTAAATTTTTTTACCAAGCAATAAATAAATGGTGTTCTTTGGAGAATACATACACACACATACATATATATATACACACACACACACGTATATATATACACACACACACGCATACATATATGTATATATCACCTCTGTCACTAAGAATAAGTGAAAGTTGGCTAATTTGTGATTTACAAAAATATAGATCATTGTTGCCTGTGCAAGCTTGATTAAATGAGGCAATAAATCATATGTCTAAAACATGCCAAGCATCTGCCAAGGCAAAAGTTGGCTCAGAAAGTGACGAGTACAGAATTGTGGAGCAGTACGAGTTTTATAGTCTGTCCCTGGCATGACAAGTAATGATAAAGGGCAGCATTATGTCTCCTCTACTGATAGTCCAGCAACAAATTTTCCATTGTAATTCTTTTGTTTGGCCCTCTTTATCTTCATTTAAATGGACTGCATCTCCTTGAGCTGCAGCAAAGATACATATTTCCCTGCTAATGTGTTTCCCATTGTCCCAGGATGCTTTCCATACTTGAAAAAGTTCACCTATGGAAAAGACTGCAATGAGTCGGCGTGCTGCAATGGAGATAGACATGATGTTGATTTTTTCCACTCTCTTCGGACAGACAAACCCTGCATTGCTAATGTTTCACCAAGGCTACTCTCCCAGGAAGGATTTGTTATAACTTTATAAAGTTATACATTCAGCCTGTAAATTCTGACTGATTCTCAAAACTTGTGCTAGACCAAATCCCTATTATTGAGTCTGAGACTACTTTTTGTACCATCATGATTAAGATAAGAATAAACAAATTCACATTAAAAGTGATTAAAACATTAGTTAATAAAACTGAAACCAAGCAAAGTCAATACTAGAAATGCAATGCTTCTCTTTGAATATCCTGTGAACAAAAAAAAGGTAATACAAATGTGGTACAAAGAAGTACTATTGGAAATACAGGGTGCAGTCCTCAGAGTCTTGTAGGTTGTAGTTTAAGCAGGGATATAGTAAGTTTTCACATGGGGCGATAATGTCTCCAAATAGGGCTCCTTAATTTAGGGGATTGAGACAAATGACATACAAATTCTGAGATGGAAGATCTTGGAACTTTAATTAGAGACATACAAAATTCTGAAAGGGAAGATCCTGGAACTTGAATTAGAGGAATAATATTTATACAGATAAAGAGGGAGGAGAGGAAGGTGTAGTCTAGGGAATGAGGAATAAAAAGGCATGGAACAATCAATTCTGAGATGGTTCTTTATTAGGGAAACACAATTAAAAACTAAACAACTGACCAAACACTCAGCCAAGCAATAAAAACGACAATCCCTGCTTGGGTAGCCTCTTCAAAAAAAAAAAAAAAAAAAAAAAAAAGCTAAACTATGCAGTCGTGTGAATCATGAATCCAGAGGAAACCAAAAATGCTAAAACAAGCTCTGATCTCTCATCTCATCTTTCTTCCTTTAGTGACTATAATATTTAAATGCTTTCATTTTCCTTTTTGGAAGGTAAGCAATACATTCACAGGTAAAATATTTAATGTGAAAGTATATATTGAAAAATCTCACCCCATACTTCTAGGACTTCATTTTTCCTCATGTTTTTACTAGTTTCTAATCTATATTTATATAGTCAATACCTTTGGCATATAGAATTATATGTATGTATATATGAATAAACACACAAATATAGTATACACATACGTGTATATATATAGATATATGCATATATATGTGTGTATATGTAACTAATTTTACTGTAGTTTTTAAACACTAAGGGGATTTCTTTGGAAAATCTAGCGATACATTATACTATTGGCCATAAACATACTCTTCATTTATTTGTGCTCATTTTGTATTAAGAAATGTTTTCTGTTTTCACTTCATGGTTCTAGTGAATTCTCAGGAAATGTGACTTAAAACTATCACTAGAAGCATCATGAAATGTCTCAAATGGTTCTGATATTATCAAGTTATCCTGGGCGAGTTGCCCACATGGAAAAGCCAAACCAGTCCATGGCACTTGGAACTTATGCCCTCTAGGCAGTGGGATCCTTAGACTAACAATCGCATGGACAGGAGCTTGTTATGGTTTCTAACAAAAATGAGGTCTCAGTAGAATGCCAAGACTCGGCATCAGCAGAGCAGAATCCAACATGCCTTTTTACTTTCTTTTGTTGGGCTGTTTTCTCCAACAATGAGTTTCAAATAATTTTTTCTCCAACAATGAGTTTCAAATAATTTTTAGTTTCTCAATTAGAAATTAACTTTTTTTTTCTTTTCCTAGACAAGGAACACAGGCTTAGTCAAACTGGTTAAAGCAAAAAGGGGCATTTCATAGAACCCAAAAGTGGGAAGCAGAGCTGCTTTGCTCTAAAATTCATCCTCATTTTTTAGATTAGGAAATTAGGAACAATAGAGGGTAAGCCACAGACCCTTTCTTCTCCACTTCTCACTCTTCCCACCCTCCCGTTCAGAGGACATAACTCACAACCCCTCTTAAAGCATTTTCTAAGGAAACCACTCAGATTCTTCCACATTCCGTTATCTTTTTTAACCAGGAAAGGAGGATCCTTTGCTACTTTCAGGTGATTATATTAAAGTTATAAACCAAACTAATCCAAACCAAATCACTCATGCACCCAGCTGTGTATCCCCATCTACCTCCACCACTGTTGTTTATCAATGTACTGGTTGTTCTATCTTTTGAATGGAGGATATTGGGGACTGAGTTATTTCAAAATTTACTCAGGTAACTCATCTTAAAACTTTGTTTCCTTGACTTCAGTAACAGTTACTTTCATACACTGCAGTCACCTATTTTCAGACCCACATCTTGTGTCTTGCCCTCACCCTAAACTGTCCATTATGCAGAAACAATAGTGCTAGTGTCTGAATCTCAGACCACAGTTTTCTATCATTGACTTCCTTCTGTTCCTTTACCTTATGATGTCATTACATTGTTTTCTGCATTTTCTTCCAATCCAGCATTTTCTCTGGATGTCTGTTCCATCTCTATCCAGCATGAATTCCGTGGTTCCGTATCTGGACCAGTATTGAGGATCTCTTTGACCCCTCATTCTCTATGCACACTTCATCTCTAGATCATAGCTACTGTGTGCTTTGCTATTCCTAAGACGAGGTGGAAGAACTGACGCTTTTTTTTTTTTTTTTTTTTGAGATGGAGTCTCACTCTGTTGCCCAGGCTGGAGTGCAGTGGTATGATCTTGGCTCACTGCAACCTCTGCCTCCCAGGTCCCCGTTCAAGCAATTCTCCTGCCTCAGTCTCCTGAGTAGCTGGGATTACAGGTGCACACCACCATGCCCAGCTAATTTTTTTTGTATTTTTAGTAGAGACGCAGTTTCACCATGTTGGCCAGGCTGATCTTGAACTCCTGACCCCGTGATCCACCTGCCTCAGCCTCCCAAAGTGCTGGTACTACAGGCATGAGAATGGATGCTTGTATTAGTCAGCTGGGACTGCCATGACAAAATACCACAGACTGGGTGCTTAAACAACAGACATTTATTTCTCATAGTTATGTAAAATGGAGTCCAAGATCAAGGCACCATAGGGTAAGTTTCTGGTGAGGTCCTTCTTTCTGGCTCACAGGTGGCAGCCTTCTGTCTGTGTCCTCAAATGTTCTTTCCTCTGTGTGTGTGTATGGGCAGAGAGACAAAAATTTCTAGGACACCTATGGGATTAAGGGTCTGCCTGTATGACCTCATTCAACACCCTAGTTACATTCTTAATGCCCCAGTCTCCAAGTACAGTCACATTGGGGTTAGGCCTTTAGTGTATGACTTTGGGGAAATACAATTCACTCCATAAGAATGATGAAGAAAATATATTTGTGAATATGGGACCACAATAAATAGATAATCTTTCAGCCTCAGCTGGGCCCTCAGAACCAAAAGCTCTTTCTGCAGACCCCCTGGATGAATAACCTTCACCTGTCTCCAGGCTTCTGTTCAATCAACTCTCTTCATTCTACCAATCGAAGCTTTTGACTCATAGTTTTTATTGGAGGTTAAAAAACTATTTCAGATTCTCACAGAATCTGAGCTCCTTGAGGTCAGGGACCATGTCTTGTTCATTTTTATTTCCATAGCATAGTGCTTGGTGTATGTGGTCTTATGATACATACTGGTTTTTCTCCATGGTTCCTGGCTCATAACTCCCATAGCCTTAGTTAGAGTCTTTTGTTATAATGTTGGGTGTGTTAGGCCTTAGGAAACAGAATCTTTCTCCTGTCTTCTTTTTACCTGACCCAAGGCAGGACTCTAATCTTCCTCCACCTTTCTGATTGTGGTTCTAAAGTACTTCCCAGGAAGGGTCTTGCCCTATATCATGGGGGAAGGAATACTGATGTCATGAAGCTTCCATAAAAACCCAAGAGGACTGGATCCCAAAAGCTTTTGGATAGCTAAAGATGTGGAGGTCCCTGGAGGGTGACACACCCCGGGAGGGCATGGAAGTTCTACATCCCTTCCCTCACACCTTGCCCTGCACATCTCTTCATCTGTATCTTTTGCAAAATCCTTTATAACAGGGGTGTCCAATTTTTTGGCTTCCCTGTGTCACATTGGACGAAGAATTATCTTGGGCCACACATAAAATACACTAACACAAACGATAGATAATGAGCTAAAAAATAATTACAAAAAAATCTCATAATGTTTTAAGAAAGCTTATGAATTTGTGTTGGGTCATGTTCAAAGTTGTCCTGAGCCACATGTGGGCCATAGATTGGACAAGCTTGCTTTATAACAAACCACTAAATAAACATTTCCCTGAGTTCTGTGAGCTGCTCCAGAAAAGTAATTGAACCCAAAGAGGGGGTCATGGGAACCCCACTTGAAGCCGATCAGTCAGAAGTTCCAGAGGCCTAGACCTGTGACTGCTGTCTGGGAGATGGGGCACAGTCTTGAGGACTGAGCGTCTACCTGTGGGATCTGACATTATCACCAGGTAGACAGGTTCGGAATTGAATTGAAGGACATCTAGCTGGCATCTACCACTTGGTGTGTGGGGAAAACCACACCCCACATTTTGTCCCAGATGTCTTCTATATTGATGACTGTTGTGGTGTGAGGGCAGAGGAAAAACATGGTTTCAGATCATTTTTTCAATACAGTGTATCTTAGGCATTCAATAAATATTGAATGAATAAATTTTCCTTTTCCCTATCCACGAAATGGTTTTCATCTATTTGGTTTCATCTAGGACTCACACTTATCCAGTCCTAGAGGAGGTATTGTTCTGCCTTACAAGACCAGCCTATCTGTATCCTGAACACCATCTCTTGTTGGCTTCTCTGTAACCTTGTTCCATTAGTTATCATCTCTTATGTATTCAAGTTCTCTCCTTGTATGTATGTATGTATGTATGTATGTATCTATCTATCTGTCTATCATCTATCTATCTATTTTTTAGAGATAGGGTTTTGCTCCAGCTTAAGCTAGAGTGCAGTGGCATGACCATGGCTCATTGCAACATGCAGCTTTAAACTCCCGGGCTCAAGTGGTCCTCCTGCTTCAGTCTTCCAGGTAGCTAGGACTACAGGTGTGTGCCACCCAACCCAGCTAATTTTTTTTTTTTTTTGTAGAGACAGAGGCTCACTGTATTGCCCAGGCTGGTCTCAAATTCCTGGGCTCAAGTGATCTTTCCACCTCAACCTAACAAAGTGTTGGGATTACAGGCATGAGCCACCATGCCCAGCCTGCTCTTTCTCTTTAGCTATAAACATTTTCACGTCTCCTCTATACCAGATAAACTAATAAAAATATTTCTTTGAAATGTGGACTTTTCTGTATTTAATAACAAAATATACTTTCTATTGTCTCTCAAATTATTGAAAATATGATCTTTATTCCTTAATGTACTGTGATCTGGCTTCCACCTTTGCTTCTGTTTTGAAATTGCTATTGCAGTGACCTCCACTATCAATGCAAACACACATTCTAAAATGTGTCTCACCAAACATACCACTTCTGAAACTTTGTGCTTGGCTTTTATGATTCTGTGATTCTATAACAGGCTCCTCTTCTGCTCCTCATCTGTAAATGCTGTTGTTCCCCAGAGACCCTCCTCTGATGGTCTGCTCCTCACTGATCCTCCTGGTGATTTCAACCCCCTATAGACTGAAGACTCCCAAGACTTCCTCTAGTAACTTTGGGCTTTGTATTCCATCTCATTGCCTGTGTGAAGCAGAGACACAAATAATGGGAACCTTTGCTTTAAGGCACAAGACCAAATGGCTACTAGTTTTGGGATGGTCTTTTCCAGCCTTCCTCAAAGCTTTTGCATTTTGGGCCTGATAAGCATTTATTATGGGGGCTGTTGTGAATGTTTAGTGACATCACTAAGCTTTATTCTCTAGGTGTCAGTATCTCCAGACATTGCCTAATGATGGCTGCAGGGCAAAAGTGCCCCTGATTAAGAACTCCTGATCTGTCTGAAACTGGCATTTCTAAGAACAACAAGACAAAGAGGAACAATTAGTTAATTGTAGTATTGTGAGTTTCCAGAAATGAGCCCAGATTTCAAAATAATGTGATGTTGTTTTGAACGAGATCATTATGGTTTGAAATCTGTACTTCTCCCCACCCTGACCACCCTCATTAACTTTGTTACTTGGTAGGGCAATCTGGCAGCATTTCCCGGAATTTTATATGTCCCCTGCTTGTTTTGTTATTTACTTTCCCTGGAAAATAGATTGAATGGCAGTAGCAGTGGTGGGCAGCCTTAACTGCAGCCTAGAATAGAAAGTCCTTGTGGAGGGAGAGGTGGGGATTACTGACAGCTAACTGATCCTGAAGAAAGGAAAATAAAACTTTTCACGGGAACAATTCAAACTGTATCTAGTTCACTTTGTAATACATTACTGAAACTTGACATGGCTTGGTCTCCTTAAGCACATAAATTTTAATTTATCTGATGTGAAAATAGAAATTACATCGATAAAATTTTGAACCTTTATCACTTTTCATTTATACTCTTTTTAGTTTAAATATGCACTTTTACATCTTCTCCACACCAAGATTATGCACATCTTCCAAGAATACTCCCCTCCGGAATACAAAAAGACCTCTCTCTACCTGCTTTGAAGTTTGTTTCTTGGTGAATCAGTCATTGAGAGTAGGGACTTGGCCGTGACAGTTTTGGAAAGAAGTGATGTCTTTAGAGTGAAAACTTGGGCACGTCTAGACAGAGTTTGCTGGTTTAGTCTCAGTAGACCAAACCAAAACAAAACAAAGTGCAAAACAAAAACTAAAAATTTTAGCCAAACACTTATAGTGAAGAATCTTTTAAATTAGATGCAAGAAAATCCCTTCTCTTCCATGACATGACACCTAAGTAGATTAACCAAGTCCCTAAAATAGGAAGGATAAAAAATACTGCATTCACTACACTACAAAGTGAGTCATGATAATTATATTCCACTTGAAACTTGACTAAAACTTACATTTTGCAAACTACTTCACAGAATGATGTAGGTACAGCCAAAGGGACCTATTCACTTTTAAGCAATACTTTGAGCTTCCCAGTTGTAAAAGATTTATGTTTTCTGAAGTTTCTTAAAGCAGTTCAGTTGCTGTGACTGGCAGCCAGTCAGCTGATTAGAGCAAATTGGAGTTCAAGTATTTTATTTTATTTTTTTTTCTTCGTTAGTGTCTCTCGTAGCCCTATTTTGGAGTCATTGCCTTTTTCTTCCTAGAAAATTCAAGGCACATAATTTCCGCTTTCCATTCATCTATGAAACCGTTAACCAGGAAATAGTGGAACTGAGGTTTCCCTTAAATGATTCTGACATTCTTCCGGAGCAAGACCATTGATTACCTTTAATCTTAATGGATTGGAACTAATTTCTGAAGACCTAAAGTTTCAACTGGAAAGGAAATAAATTATAAGAAACACCAACAAAAACTCACATACAGAAAACATAAGCCCCAGAGGGTAAAAGTCATGCCTTAACTAAACAGATGATCAGTGATGATTAATGCCTTCTGCGTAAGACTTTACAATAAATTTGTCTCTGGAAAACTACTTAGACATTCTTTTCATGTAGTGTCACATGAATTTAATCTTAAAAAGACATCCCCATCTCCCCATCACTCTCTGTGCCTTCACCCTACTTTATTTTTCTTAATTCTTATAATAATCTGATATACATTTTTATTTGTGATTATTCTTTTTCTCTGCTAGGGTCTAGGCTTCATGAGAGCAGGACATTTTTATGCTATAACTTGAGTGCTGGAATAGTGGCTGACACATATTAGGCCCTCAGTAAATAGCTGTAAAATGTGTAACATCTCTAATTAGCAGGTTTATGATCATATTTTTAAAATTTGATTTCCTTTACTTACAATAGAAAATCATTCTCTTCCTTTTGACCTCTTATTTAGGCTGAATAAATCTAGTTTAAATAAGATAACAAATACTGAAATATTTTGAAAAATGTAAAATATTCTGAAAGTATAAGTCCTCTTGCAAAGCTACTTCTGAGTATGCTGTTTTTTGAACATTTTTTTTCCATAAAATTATTATGACCTTACCAATCAATCATCTCTTCCTATTTATCATTACTTCATTCACAAATTTGCAGAGGTTTTCTTGTATTTTATACTATCAATTTCTGTCTTTCATATAGTTAAGAAGGATATAGCTCTCAGAACCTACTGGGGATAAGAACCACTTTCTGTTCTCTATCAGATATTATTTCATTTTGTATAATATCATTTTCTTGACAGTGAAGCCAGGCACTACATCTGTCCTTGTGGAGATGTTCTGCTATCCGTAACAAAGAGATCTGCCAAGTAAGTATTTGGCTCAGCTTGTCTTCCTTTTTAGGATGGGTTCCTTTCCATCTGTCATAGGGTTCAAAAGGAAAGTGCTAGCCACAGGCATTTGCTGGGTAGGGGTAGCATCTAGCATCCCCAGTTAAGTTTGTGAAAGCTTTGTACCCCAAAGATCACTTTTATTTTTATAAGTAGCAAACAAGTACTTCATCTAAATTGTGAATCAATAAATTATAAGCATACTTTCTATCCCAACATTTCTCCATGCAAAGAGGTGGGGAAAAGGTGGCAAATTTTAAAACACTCTAGGGAAATTTTTCTAACTATAAGGCCCCTTCATTCATTTTAATGTGGCTTTTAGATAATTCCATTTGATGGCTGTGGTAGTAATAATAGGCTGGAAAAGTTGAGGAAACAGATCTTCTAGAGCCTTCAGAAGGTATATTGCCCTGTCTACTCATTCTGGACTTTTGATCACCAGAACTGTAAGATAATAAATTTGTGTTGTTGTAAGCCTCTAAATTTATAGTTTTTTTGTTGTTGTTGTTGTTTTTTTTTTTACAAAAGCAATAGGAAACTAATATTGTGGTGCTCACTGGTATGTGTGATTTGGAAGAAAAAGTGTGAATACTGCTTCTGCACTTACCAATTATTATTGCTTTGATATTTTACTAAGAGCAATTCAAAATAATGTTGTGCTTTCTTGTAATAAATATAAGAATGTTAATAAGGGAAAATGTCAGATTCAGGTTTTTATTTAGAATGAAGTTTTAATTAAAAAAGATCTAGACTACGTGTTGATGAGGTTATGTACTGAAACTTTACTTCTATTTCTGTACAACTATAGGAATTATAGAATTATATCTACAGCTTAAAATTGGTCTATGTTATTAGTTGTCCCATAAATAAAAATTATTTATAATGTAAACATAGGTTTATATTGCTTAAAAGAAAATACTAAAATATTACTAAGGATAGATTTATGACAACTTTAAAAAAACTTTCATTTTACAAGGAAATGATAGACATCTTGCAAACTTCCCTAGTGATCTGATTTTCTTCAATCTTACCAGCTTCCAAGTTTTCTGTGGTACATCCATAATTAATAGCAAGGTTCTCTCAACATGTCAAAAGATTTAAAAGAATTTTGATAAGTAAATACTTCGGGCTACTAAAATATAATTCTTCATCAAAGCTCATTTCTCAAGCGATTATGAAACAAACATTCTCTAAGATGCTGAACAGGGTTTATCACTGCTAAACAAACAGATTATTGCTAAAGGAGAATATTCAGATGATTTCAACTTCTTTTGTGAGCATCCTCCATAAGGAACCAGCCCTATTAACACCTTGATTTTACCCCTATTAGACTCCTTAACTTCTGGCCTCCAGAACTGTACAATAATAAACTGTTCTTTTAAGCCACTAAGTTTGCATAGTGTATTAATTATATTTTTAAAAAGCCTATTGGAGTTTGATTGAGATTGTGTTGATTCTATAGATCAATTGAAAGATAACTGATTCTTAGTAGTAAACTTCCAAATCCATGAACATAGTATACTTCTTTATTTATTTAGGTCCTTTTTAATTTTTCTGAGCAAGTTTTCATAGTTTTCATAGTTTCATAGTAGGTTATATGTGATTTTACCAAATTTACTCCTAAATATCTGATATTCTGATATTTTAAGTAGAATTCCATTATCTTATTTCCAATCTTAAAATTTGCTAATCTATATGTATACAACTGATTTTTTATGTTGAGTTAGTATACTGACATCTAAATCATCTCTTTTTTTAATTTTTAATTTTTAATTTTTTTATTAAAAAATTTTTTTTTTCAAATCATCTCTCTTAATGAAGTTCAACGAAGCTAGAAATTAAAGACTAAAAGACTACAAATAATTTCTTCCCCCATGTTACTAGAAATTTACAAATAATTTTAGTTTTCTGAAAATTCTACATTTATTTGATTATTTCTTTAAACCTACCATCTAAAATCTTTTATGTCCGTCTCTGATTCAAGTCTCTGGAGACAGAAAATGAACAGCATGTCAGCAATTCTTAGGATGGGACTATGAGAGTAGTTCTAAGGCTGCCGTAGCAGGTCCAATTCAGAAAAACCTTGGTGATTATGTTTCAAGTGGTGCAAATAACTTGAAATGTTTGAAATGGGATAGTTTTTTAGAAATAAGACACAGTTGAACTGATCACCACTAATTTGTAACTGCCAATTACCATGCATTTTGGGCTTTGTCCTGGGAAATACGTGTGACATTTTTTTCTTGACTATGCATAACAAGCTCTTCGAAAAGTCACTGTGCCTCATCATTGTACTTCTTTTTTGAAATCACAGTAATGGTAAGTACTACTCTCCTTTCTCATTAAGTACACAGTTTTCCTCAATCTCCACAGTAGGAAAATTGCTTTTTTCTTCCTTCTGTATTGTACTCTTTCTGGTGACAATTTAATGAATGCACTAGTGTGAAGGCTAATCTTAACCCAGGAAAATTGAGATAAGTGTACCTACTCCCGGATTTTAAAGAAGCCATGTGAAGACAATTTTTACTTTCCCCCTTTTCTTTTAGGATGCTAAAAAGAAAAAGGAAATTAGTGGGGGTTGGGGAAGATAGATCCAATAGATGATGAAGCTCTGATCTGAAGTGCCTATGTTTAGAGCGTAAAAACTTTCTTTCCCCTTTTATGCACACCTGCTGAATTGATAATATCTGTCCTATGAAAAAGACAGTAAAATGGAGGCTTCTGAATATTTAATTTCCTGATAACATCAGAAGTCCACCAGAGTTCTAGAGGCGAGAGGTAGCAATAGATAAATATAATTGCTTCCTCTCAAATTCTCACCTGACTTATTCACAGTCCCACTTTCAGTCCTTAATTGACTTTCTCCATGAGGCCAAATCTTCCTTGTCTCAAAGGAAAGTTTAATATTTAACATACACCTATAAATCTGTCAGTGCTTATGCATACGTGTGCCTATGCGTGTTTGCCCCATATTGATATCTCTCATGAAATATTACAAAGGTAAAAGAAATGAGTTTTAAAATTTTCTGTTGATTAAGGCAAGGTGGGCCAACAAATGAGAGAAGAATTAAGAGAAGGTTATGGTCAATTGAGTGAGCCTTTAGGGGTTTATTATTTCACCTTTATATTAGGTGATGAGACCTATTAGGGATCAGAGAAGCAATCATATCCCAAAGACCCAAGCCTTAGATAGGAAATATTATTAATGAGAAAGTTTTAAATTATATATTTTTAAATATATAATTTAAATGTTTCAATATATACATTTGAAAATGTAATATGTATTTAAAAAGACACATATAAATAAATAATACGTGTCCATGCACCAAATTTCAAAAGATACCAAAGTATATAAGGTAAAAATAAGTTTCCCAATTATGACTCCTAATGCCTCAGCTCCCCTCTCTAAAGGCAATCACTTTTGCTAGGTTTTTCTGTCTTTCCAAAGATTAAAAACCCTTGAGAAAAATGAATTAGTCAAGAATTCTAAATATTTCGAATTCTTTCTATTTGCAGCTACATAGGATTTTTGAAATCCATATTTCGTGGTATTTTCTGTTAAACTGATCAATAAGGCTCCACGGTAAAAGATATGGCCTGATTTTCCAGGTGTTCCTCAGAGTGTCAAGAAAGGGTAACATGTCAACCCAAATATGGGTTATGTAAAGCTAATTATCTAAAAAATTTTTTGAAAAAATGCACTGATCTGGATATCACCCTTGTTTCATTTTATTCTCAGCTGTAATCCAGATATGATATCCTTTTAATTTTTCATTTAGTTTGATTTTAGCTTAAATTTTGATAGTATGAATTAATTGGCTGAGATTCTTACCTGGCTGTAAATTCATATTTACTCCTTCCAAAATTTTACTTCATAGATCCACTTTAATTACAACGTAACTTATGGGTCATCTTTACCATTTCATTTAATGATTGACTAGCAGACTGCAATCAATTTCTGGATAGCATTTAAGGTTCTATGGTTGGTGCCTGTCGCTGCTCTTCTGTTGCTATAACATAGTGCAGGCAGACTTCCTTAACTTATGCACTTTTGGTTTAGCCTTTCTTGTTCCATTTGCTGAACTGCCTACCAATCTCATCACTGATGGAAATAAAACTTATTTTTCTCCATTTAGTGTTCCCAAGTCTCCTCTTACCTGTCTTCTTACTGACAAACGGCAAATTCTTCGAAGATATGACTATTGATCATTAGCTGTCCTGGGGGAATACAGTTGTACTGCAGAAAGAAATCATCTGTCCTCTGGAGTGAGCAGTATTGTAGCTCTGATATGCACAGCCCAGGGAGCTGATGTAGTTGTAGGGACCAGAGGTGTCAGCAGCCATAGCAAGCAGACCAAATGGGCCTCTTTCAAACACAGAGGGATTTCAAAACTCAATTGAGTAATAATATTTTGCTCTTAAGGGGAAGACCACAGAGAATTAAAACGATAGGTTCTGAATCTTACATGGGCATGGCATTTTATTGTCATGAATGAAACAGATATTGCCACCATCCATATTGATACAGTGAGTGCAATTTAAAAGTCTAAATGGCCAGGAAAAAGTGTCAAGTCAATAGTATTTTTAGAAATTTCAAACCAGTAAGTTTCAAGGCTATTAAATCAGCCAAATTCCATGTGTTTCATTTTTGACTGAATTCGTTGGTCATTTTATTATCTCAAACCTTTAAACTGTTATTTTAATACTGTGTAAAAGCTACAGCAGTGTATTTAGTCTTCATATAGGTTATGACAGGGGAGAGAAAAGCATAAAGTGGTAAATTTACCTGTCCAAATTTTTACCCAGATTTAACCAAAAATGTAAAGTTCCTAACATCATTTCTCTCTTCTTTTCGGTAGAATAAAACCCTTTCAGTGATGAGAAGCCCAAAAGAAAATCTTGAAGGCAATTCTGAATAGAAGTGACAACCTCTAAGAATGAATAGGCATGTTCTTTCAGTTTAAAGGAAAAGATTCTAATGTTTAAGGTTTGATGTTTCTTTTTTCCAGAGCTTCACTACCTAGCAGCTTGTACTACTTAAAAAAAAGCCAAGAATAAACCTGAACCTTCCTTCCATGACAACCCTTAAAATTATTGTTTGATTAATGGCTCATGCTGTCCTAAGGTGATGCCTAATTATGCACCAATGTTTCACTCATTATGTAGTCAAGTAATGGCATAGCACATTAGTTTGAGAACAGAGGAACGAATACTTTTTAATTAGATGTATGTCTCCCACATTTCCTTCCCTCCTTTCCCAAGTGAGCTTCAATATACACGTGTTTGGTTGGCTCAATGATAAGAGGCAAAAAAAAATCTCTCTAAAGCGTCTACCACAGCAGCAAACTATTTACTGCTACAAATGACCACTCAGAGATTGTTTGAATTAGCTTTAAGAAAATCGTTCTCCATTGTCACAATTGCTATCAGTAAATGTTAGTAATTCTAGCTTTTTACAGATGGGCTTTCAGCAGCTTTAACCCATTACTGACTATGAGTCTGTCTATAGTAACCATTCCCCCAAAGACACTTGCTTTTCTTCAGCGGTGGAAACCAAGAACTGTGGGTTTTCCCCTTGGTTGGTTGCTTAGCTTTACATTAATGAGAAAGGGACATTTGAAAGGGATAATATTGAGCTCAGAGATCTCATTTCAGCCATATACCACCTGCCAAATTTTCCCCTGACATGACCAGAAGCCCTAAACATGATGTGATTCCATTTGCACTGTCAGATCGGCAGAACCCCTCCCTGCTGATAAGCATGCTGGCTGGGCTGGGCAGTGCTGTGTCTGCCAGCCATTTAGGAGAGTTCAGGCTTAGACCTTTAAGATGCTAGAAGGTCAAGAGTTTCTGATATCTGAAGCATGGGGACCAAGGTGTTGTCACTATATACCAATTGCCACACTCTTGCACATGACACCTCTGCCTCAACTCACCAGCCTTTAAAATATAGGGCAATTTGATGCAGTGATTCCTAATTTCATACTGTATTCATTCGTTAAGTAAATATTCGGGAGTGCTTACTATGCCCTAGGTACCCCTCTAGGCTCTGGGTATATACAGCAGTGAACAAAACAAAAACATTAGCCCTTATGAAGCTTATATTTCAGTAGGGAAAACAGACAATTAAGTTTATGTGAGTGTGTGTGTGTATGGGAGAGTGTGTGTGTGTGAGACAGAGACGGAGACAGAGAATGAAGGGGCGTGGTAGTAAAAAAGTAAAGGAGGGGGCTTTGGAGAAAAATAGAGCAGTGTAAGATGAGCAAGAAGTACTAGGGCACAGGGTTAGGTCAGATGGTGGGTAAGGCGTATACGACTTTCCGAATTTGAACTGAGACCTGGAGGGAGTTGAAGAAGCGACTGTGCTTGACTTTTTCAGTCCTTCTAGCTAGCAACATAACTGGAACTGCTCTGTTTTGCTCTCCTGCAATACACTGAAGTTGTCCAAGTTTGGTTGTGACAGTTGCCTTCCCTCTGTATTTTTTTTATTGCTGCTAGATTCCAATACTGCTACAAATTGCCACCAATTTAAACATGCCATGGCAGTGTCAAAAGTTATATTCGGAAATATTTTGCACACTGGCGCTTCATTCTGCCTACAAAACACAATTCTTTGTGGGGTCTGCTTCTCAGTGAGACACTGTTGTTCTGGCTCCATTTCATCATTAAGTCACCTCTTTTAAATGCAAACAGAATTTGTAGTCTCATCCACCAATTTAGCTGTTATGTATCATGAACACATTGTGCCTACATGTGGCTTATTCCAGCTCCAGACTTAAATCCTGTGTCCCTATTTACAAGAAATACAGTTTATTATTATTCTGCCTTCCTATTACACTTATGGCAGGTGGGATAAATAATTCTGTGTTGTGTGGAATATGTCATTGGGCCACCTATCCTTTGTACACGTTTGAATGTGGTTGGCAGTTTGTTAAAACTGCGTGAGTGACTCACAATGCAGAAAAGATGTCTCTGTTAAATAAGTGATGTCTAGATACCAACAATCAATCCTGCACTCAGAATGCAATTCGATGAATACATCAATGGCCAATGCTACTTACTGTTGGAAACAATTTATATGAGAATTCTAATTTATATTTATGGAATGCCTTTTTGTGAGCTCCTCTGCTACATAATTACAAAGAGGTTTTATGTTCAGTATTGTTGTGACAATAAATAACAAGACAATAGAAAGCAATAAATGATCTTGTCATTGCCACAACCTAGGAAATAAAGAGAACTCACCATGGCCTGTGTGCATATGCAAAGCCCCAGCTGAATTCAGTGCCATGTGGTATATAGTCCTAAGAATTACCTGTGTGGGTATCATTGCTTGAATGTTGTAATTACGGGTTATAACGCTTTGGAAGACAGACCCATTTGTAAATAGATGCAACTACTCCATTGTGAGAAAAATGCAACTACTCCATTGTAAGGAAAAAAAAAAAAAACAACTCACCTCCTTCCATGGAAATCTCTACTTATTTTTACATAGTGTCTAGGTTTTGCTGCCTCCATATCAAATCATAAATAGAAATTACACTAGAAATCAAAGGAAATCATAAGAAAATGATCATGTAAATTTACTAAGCACCTACCAAGAGTCAGATACAATGTAAAGTATATTTTTTCATTTCAGCTTTCAAACAACTCTGTGAGCTATGTGTTAAGAGCACAGTGAATTCACAGTTCAACTTTGAAACAATAAGTTTCCAATACCTCAATTTACATTTTAAGAAATTGAGATCTGGACCTATCAAATGATATATCTAAGGTCAGAGCAGTAATAGGGAAAAAATGGAGTGGCCATGTTTGTAAGAATGTATAAATAATTTTGTTTTTAGTAGCTGCTATGAAAAACTCCCCAACTCAATCTTTGATTTTCTAATTTTTGAGTAATTGGAAGGATGGAAAGGTACTTAGCTATAATGAATCACATATTTTTTGTAAATAATTTCCAATGCCTGTAAAGACTATACATGCTACTCTCAGATATTTGGGAAGCATTTAAAAAATTATATATTGATAAATCATAGTTGTATATATTTATGGGGTAGAGAGTGATGTTATAATTGTTGAATATAATGTGGAATGATTAAATCGACCTAATGAACTAAGAGTATATCTTAAATGTTCTAATCACAAAAAAGTCAAATATTTGAGGCAACGAATAGATTAATTAGCTTGGGGGAACAATTTTATCTTTGCTCCTCTTTGAATTGGGATTTCTTAATTTTTCCTTTCATTTATATCCCAATCCACTATAGTAGAAATGCATAGCACAAATATATAATATATAATTAGAGAAATGGAGGCTCAAAGAAGATAGGAGGGACAGCAAGGAAGTAAACCTAAATCTGTCAGACTACTAGTGGTGGTCCACATATTAGAGCACTCATTTGGTAAAAACCAAAAGTAACAGAAGAAACAATCAGAAACAAGCACGACCAAACACAGTTGAGTTTGTAGGCACCTTAGCGATAAGCAACCTACAAAATTCCTCTTGCCTTACATTTTTTCTGCATTCCTCTGTTGTATGTTTATTTTTTTCTGTCCACTCAACTCTCCAATATCTTAAAAAAATCCCTTGATTGAATGTAATTTTTTTCTCAGATTAATCTGTCAAATTCTTATAACAACATATAGAGAATCAGACTGCTGAAAACAGATGGTCTAAAAAATGTCTAAATAATGAATGTTAACTGAGCCCTAACAGGCAAGTTCTGTTTCACCCTATTTAGCTAGTCAATGCAGCACAACATTGGACACTTGTCTTTTAAGCTACAAGTATTAGAAAAAATGCCAGGCCTCTGGCAGCAGCTGCTGATCCTCCTGTTTTTGGCATACATTAACCAACCTCTGGGGTTATTTCACAGTACAGACTGCCTCTTTCCTCTTTATATAGCAGGAGCAGAGGAGTAAAAACACCAAGATACTCCAGAATCTCTGACATTAAAGGTATTCATTCATTGACTTGATATTTTAAAAATTCTTACATTAGCGTTTCATTGCTTCATAAGAAATTACAACAAATTTAGCAGCCTAAAACAGCACACATTAATTATCTCACAGTTTCCATGGGCCAGGAGCCTGGGGTCAGCACAGCATGACTGGATCCTATGATTAGAGTCTCACGTGACTGCAATCAAGGTATCAGCTGGGCTCCATTTTCATCTAGAGGGTTGGTTGGAGATGATTCTGCTCCCTAACTCATTCAGGCTATTGGCAGAATTCATTTTCTTCCAGCTGTAGGACTTAGGGCCAGCTCTTTGTTAGCCACCAGCTGGAGGCATGCACAGTTCCTAGAGGCTGCCAAAAGTCCCTTGCCATATGGGCTTCTGCAATATGGCCATTTACTTCATCAATCCCTCAAAGAGAACCTCCTTCAAGTCCATCAAGATGAGGTCTCACCTAAACTAACCAGGGAGGTGATGATTCATCACCTTTGCCGTTGTCTGTTGGTTAGAAGCAAATCACAGGCTCTACCTACATTCAAAGGGAAGACAAAACAAAAAGGCACGAACACAAGGAATTCAGAATTATTGGGGAGTCATCCTAGGGTTTATCTATCCTGAAGTGTTGGTTTTAAGATGAAAAAATCCTAGATTAAGGGAAAAAAGAACCTTTGGTTCCCAGATGGATATTCCCTGGGTCAGCTTAATGCGATACAGATCTGTGCACCATCTAAAGATTACAGACAATGCCTATCTGTGCAATATTGCAGGATGACATGAGCCCCATGTTTGTGCTTAGCAATATATTAAAAGTAACATTAACTTTCAGCAAAGAGGAAGCCGGTCTCAAAATGGTACAGTTATATTTTTGAAAACACATTAGTAAATCTTCTTAGGTATAGGAACTCAAATAATCACTTAATTATCCAAAAGCCATGATTTTATCAAGACCAATTAAAACAACATCAAGGTCAGTGCTGGATAACAATTGTCTCAACATTATTAAAATGTGTAAATGAATGTCTCTAAGAAACATACAAAATTTAGGAACGATAATAGTTGTACAACTATATTTGCTGAATTTGAATATATTTGGTCATCTAAAGAAAAACATGTTTTTCCAGTGAGAAAAACATGTTTCCTTATTTTATGTATTGCCATCACTTGACTCAGTAGATCATCCAACTATTGGTAAAATCTCTGATTATGTCCTCAAGTCCTTATCTTCTGGATTTATTATTATTATTTGAGATGGAGCCTTACTCTGACACCCATGCTGGAGTGCAGTGGTGCGATCTTGGCTCACTGCAACCTCTGCCTCTGGGTTCAAGCAATTCTTCTCGCTCAGCCTCCTGAGTAGCTGGGACTACAGGCAAGTGCTGCCATGCCTGGCTAATTTTTTGTAATTTAGTAGAAACAAGATTTCACCATGGTGACCAGGCTGGTCTCCAACTCCTGAGCTCAGACAATCCGCCTGCCTTGGCCTCCCAAAATGCTGGGATTACAGACATGAGCCACCAAGCCCGGCCTTCTGGATCATTTTTAAAAAACACCTCCCTAAGTATCAGAGGAAGGCATTTTGGCAGATAAAATCCCCAGCCCAAATGACATGGAACTACATGTTTCACCTTCCTTCTTAAACTATACTTATATAATGAGAGTCAGATTTTAGATAAAACAGCTGTGTGCTCCCTTCATAAGAGAGAAACTTCTATTGAAGCCATCTTCAATATTGTTTTATCATCACATTTTAGGGTTAATCTTAATAAGCTAGAACCTGGCTGGCCAATTGTTTCCAGAAAGGACAGCTTATTATTAACTAAACCTAACCCCAAATCATTTTTGCACTCCCCAATCAAAGGGATGGTATTAAGTGGCTCCTGGAAGGCAGTGAAGCTTCAGTGTATTTAAAATGAAATACTGTACAATCACCATGTTGAGACAGATAACGTCTTCTCAAAAACTTTTAGACTAAAACCACTTCATTCATACGTTATGCTGTAAATTTCCGAGTTTTCTGTTGGATTCTTTTTGGAACATTGGAACCTATCTAAAGTTGTTTGCTGCAACAAATTCAGTCCTGGTTTTCCTTGAGTTCACTGTTCAAAAATGGATTTGCTCTTCACTGACACTAGAATACCAAAAGAGGATCTTGAACTTTCACAATAAATCATCAATGTTTTTACATACAAAGGGATTAACTAAAGTGTCCAGGCCTCTTCCCCCGCCCACCCCCCTTAGGTCTCTTTTAAACTATCACAATACCCGTATTTAGACACTTGCTTGTACGGGAAGCTTCAATTCTTATCCAAAACTCGATTGAGCCAATTGTATTTGATGGGATAATTTAAAGAACATACTATCATACTTTTCCCTAACACATTCTCATATATCAAATATAGAAAAAGCATGGGCTACATTGTTTCAAATAGATTTGAATTGAATTCCCAGCTCTGTCACTTTGAGTAACTTAATCTATTTCTTTGAGCCCAGTTTCTTCACCTGTTAAAGATAATAATATCTACCTTGCAAAATGTTCAAATAATTTACATTTATATATGTAAAGTGCCATTTATAAACAGCACAAAAAAATGGAAGCGGGTTTTCTTTTTGGTCACTGAATTTATGTAGGTGAACTGTCATTACTTTAGTCCCCTGTAGAAACAATGTCACAGGACCATGATAAATACCCTCAGTGCTTTACTAAGGTCAGAAATAAGGACCAACTATATGAAGAATATTCTGCATAAATTTTGGCAAAAGAATATTCGGCATAATTTTTGGCAAAACTGCCACTTAACTACACATACCTTACGAGACCTTAATAATTTCCCCTGGAGAATGCTAGGTGTGGTGGCTCATACCTATAATTCCAGCTGCTTGGGAGGCTGAGGCAGGAGGATCAATTGAGTTTAAGTCATCAGGAAGCAATGATCATGCCACTGTACTGCAGGCTGGGTGACAGAGTGAGACCCCCATGACTAAAATAATAGAATAATAATAATTTGCTATGGAGTCAGGATACGTGAAATGATCTTCTCCACTGATGCATTTTCTGCTCTTTCATCACACGGAGTGATGCATGTAGTTCATCTTTATCCCCTCTGTGGCCAGTCCATGTAGACCAACTTCTTTCTTTGCACAGTTTTGTTTTACTACATTCTCCAATCAGTGCCGGGGAGATTCTGTTCCTCTCCTTAATTTCCTTTGGCCGTGTCACTCCAATCTCTGTTCCCATTGTCACACTGCCTTTTCATCTTCTGTAGTTAAGTCTCCCTCTTCTTCCCTCTTATAAGGACACTTGAAATTATATTGAGGGCCTACTTGGATAATTCATGATAATATTCCCATTTAGAATCCTTAACTTAATCACATCCACAAAGTCCCTCTTGCTATATAAATAATATTCCTAGATTCCAGGAATTAGGACCTAAATATCTTTGGGGCCACTACTGAGCCTACCATGGAAAGTGTAAGCTCTTTCTCAAATCATATAGAAATGAAAAAAATGTAAAACAGTTAAAACAATCTTGAGACAGAAGAACCAAGTTGGTGCATTTATGCTACCTAGTAAAGGACAGATAAACAGACCAATGAAACTGTAAGAAAACAATACTTCCCTAAATTTCTCAGTGCTCCTGTAAAAAACCCTGGCCTCCTGAGCCATGGAAACATATATATTCTATAATGTTAGAGAATATTTGCTTTTACTTCTCCTAAAAATATTTTCATATACCATAAGAATTAGATCTATAGCTCTATTTTTTTAAGCTTCTCTTTTCACCCACAAAACCAAGCAGTCACATCTCTGGATAGACACCTTGATTAGCTTTAGCTCTGAAGATGCTGAGAAGACTGGAGTCCTGTCTTCTTTGGGTATTTATTAATATATTTCAAATAATCTAAGTTTCTGCATAAATGATGATATGGTTTTGCTGTGTCCCCACACAAATCTCATTTTGAATTCCCACATGTTGTGGGATGGACCTGATGGGAGGCAATTGAATCATGGGGATAGGTCTTTCCTATGCTCTTCTCATGATAGTGAATAAGTCTCATGAGGTCTGATGGTTTTATAAGGGTGAGTTTCCCTGCACAAGCTCTCTTCACTCGTCTGCCACCATGTGAGATGTGCCTTTCACCTTTTGCCATGATTGTGAGGCCTGCCCAGCTATGTGGAACTGTGAGTCCATTAAAGCTCCTTGTTTTGTAAATTGCCCAGTCTCGAGTATGTCTTTATCAGCAGCGTGAAAACGGACTGATACAAATGGTATTGAATTTTTTGATCCTACTTAAATGAAAAGTGATTCTTCTTACAAGAAAAAAAAAAAGATTGAAATCTTTCTTCCCATCTCTTGCCCTATAGAACATTGATAATCAAACTTTAATGCATTTAAGGCTCACTCAAGAATTCTTAAACTTAACCCATAGAAATTTATATACAGTAGGTCTGGGAAGGGCCCAGAAATCTGCTTTTAAACAAACATCCCAAGAATTTCTGATGCAAGTGGTCCAGTGACCACTCTTTGATGAACATGGCCATAGAAAAATGTTGAGTTGCCAGAGAAAACGATGATTCAAAGTACATGGTTAAAGAGACAAACAGCAATTTACAAACATCACACAGGAAATCAAAGTCTTCCATACAAGTCAGTTAACAATGTGAAATACACTTGACACTCAAAAGAATTCAAAATGAATTAAAGTATTGTACTCTTACTCCTAGCAATTAATGGATCTATGAGGCAGACTCAGGCGTGATATCAGAAATAACAGTTCACCAATTTAGGAGAGAAATAATAAGCTCAGGTATTAGTAGGATATACTAAAATTCTTGGAACCTTAGAGAACTCTTGTCCCAGTGGCCTTTCTAAAACCTTTTTCACTTCAGTTTCAGATTACTGAACTTCTCAATTAGGAAAACGACTGCTATTTGTTGTTTTCGCTAGATTATCTCAGGCAAGTTTTTCACTTGGGTAACCAGAGTTCATGCCAGGTGATTGTCATGGTTTTGCAGAAATGTAATATGTTGGGAAATGAATTCTGCACAGTTGCTCATTTCAACTAACCTTTCAAGCCATTTTAGTTTCTCTTGGAAATGCATATATTTGAGTTTTCAAAACTGCCTCCTCCTATGAATATATACGGTTTTCCCTTTGGTCTGATATGACAGATAACTGCAGAATTTTATTGAAAATACAACAAAGTCAGCAAAATAGTGTTCCATTTCTTCTGTCAATACCAATATTGTGCACTCACTTAAAGTCTTTTTAGCTTCAGAACATTGGGGTTTTACTGTATCATTAAATAATTGTTTGTGGCAGGATAGAAATCTTAGTCTTGTTAGTATAATGATAACATTTAATGTCAAAAATAGTCCTGTGTGTTGGTAATTAGAACAAGATCAATAGTTTTACTTAGATTACTTTGGAAATGCCAGGGACTTTATTCATGGAAGCTATTCACTGCATCTTCATGATGGTGGAACAAATGTATATTCAGCATAAAAGTCAATTAAGTACATGGTCAATAAATACACCTTTGATTTGTCAATTAAAATGAATTAAAAATAAAATGTATTTGCAATTGGGAAAAGTGAAAAATTTTACTGATTTGCCTGCTTTTTATACTTTTGCACCAATTTTTTGTTTGTGTACCCTTAACTTTTCTTGGTAGGATTTACTATCTCAGGTAAGTGCAATATATCAAATGTAAGCAGTTCTTCACCTGATATAGCAGCCTGAGCATTTAGGTACAGTTAGATTTTTTTTACTATTATTGATGATTAAAACAAAATAAAATCCTTCACAGTAAAAGAATAAGAGCAACAGTTGTCATTTATTGAGCAACTAATATGTGGCAAGAACTATGCTAAATATTTTATCTATAAAAGCTTATTTATTTATTTATTTATTATTTTTCTGAGATGGAGTCCTGCTCTGTTGCCCAGGCTGGAGTGCAATGGTGCCATCATCTTGGCTCACTGCAACCTCTGCCTCCTGGGTTCAAGTGATTCTCCTGCCTCAATCTCCCAAGTAGCCGGAGTTACAGCTACACACCACCACACCTAGCCAACTTTTGTATTTTTAGTAGAGACAGAGTTTCACTTTGTTGGTCATGCTGGTCTCTAACTCCTGACCTCAGGTGATCCATCTGCCTTGGCCTCCCAAAATGCTGGGATTGCAAGTGTGAGCCACCATGCCCGGCTATAAAAGCTCATTTATTTTTTATTATAATCTTATGAGTATACATCATGCAGGTAAGAAAGCTAAGGGTCAAACAGGTTAAATAGTTGCTTTAGCTGTTACACTGTAAGAGAAAAGTTGGGATTTGAATCCAAAGTGGTCTCATCTTATAGCTGAAAGATTCCTCTGCACAGAATAGTCATACTGAAAGCATCAGCAATGCTATTTTATTACATGAAGTACAAACACAGATTGTGGTATAAACCTTCTCTCTCTATTTGGGAATTGAGTCAGCACCATATCAAGGATAAGATAAATATAATGTAAAGACAGAAAGCAAATGGAGCTTTAGTTTTTCTCTTCTCTAAGCAGCTAACTCTCAGATCTCTATCTCTAGCTCTGACATTTCTCCAAAGCCATTGGACATCTTCCCTTTGAGAATCTCCCAGCTCCGCAAACTCACAGTGTCACAAACTAAGCTCATTCTCTTTCCTCTCAGATTTCTTTATTTCCTGATTTCTTTCTGAAGTGGTTCAATGATCCTCAAGTTACCCAGGCTTAAATGCTTTTGGCAGTTCTGAGTTCTCCCTCTCCCTTGTATTCTATATTTTGCAATTGCCAAGTCCTCTTGATTCTTCTTTCAAAATTCTCCCCTCCTCTGATTTCACTGCCACTACTCTCATTCAAGCTGATTTTATTTTTTTCCTAAAATATCTTTTTTTTTTTTAAAACCTCAAGCCAGCACGTTGCTGGCTCCATAGCAATGCTTTTGAATCACTGCCTTGATTGTGCTACTCAGCTGCTCTAACACCTTCAGTGGCTCCGTGTGCCTAGATTATGAGATTGCCAAATGAATTGCAGGTTTCCAAAATACATTTGAATTCATTATTTGCATGAGGAGATACTTACAGTTTAAAAAATTTATCATTTGCTAAATCTGACAATCCTACTTTAAATATAAACTCACATGTATTATTAAATATGTTAAATTTTATTATTAAATATAAACTCTTTAGTTAGCCGTATAATAAATGAGCCTGCTAGTGGCTTTCATTTTACCCATCACTCTTGCTCTTCATGCAGTTCATCCTCCAGTCAAATGCTATTACTCACTGGTACCACATATGAATTTATTCTACACTGTGCCTTTGCTCAACTGCTTATCTGTTTGTGGACCAGCAAAAAGGCTATCCTTTGAAGGAGTCTGCTTCATCTAAGCAGAAGTATCTCTTTCTTGTCTGAACTCCATTGAGACAGGAACAATACAGACAGGGAGGTCACAGGAGAACAGAAAATTCCAAGCAGCAGTTTCACATGTCTAGCGAGTGGAAACTGTTGAAATAGCTACATAAACAGCTGATAAGACCCTAAAAATCCAGGGTGTAGGTCAAGTTGGCTAAGACCCACTGAACCCACCTTGGCATTGGATTTGACCTAGGTTTCTCCTAAGACCTCAGTAACATACAAGTCACACACCCATCAGTGTTTTGACAGCTCCAGGCACACTGATATTTGGTGTAAAAATGGGTAGCACCACAAGTCCAAGAAATCACCCTTTCCAGGAATCTTTATAAATATTCTACCGCTTAGTTAAAGACACCCATAGAGGTAGCAGCCCCAAACCCCCTTGCACGAATCTTTCTTGAGTATACCTACACTTCTCTTTCTTGAGTGTGTACTTTTCATTTTTCAATAAATCTCCATACTTTCACTCTTTTCTAACACATTCTTGAATTCATTCTCGCAATGGTGTCAAGAGCGTGGATACTGGCCGAAGTCAAGGTCCCACCAGCATCTGGGGACCTCCCATACCCCGCTGGTATCACTGTGGCTCTTGATTTGTACTTTACCTATTCTACTTATTCCATTCTAGTTTACCTAATTGTAATTTGTCTGCCTCTTCTCTCTTCTGTTGACTGTAAGTTCCTTGAGAACAAGGGTCCATGTCTCTATCATGTTTATATACCTGCAAGGGTAGCATTGAATTTTATACATACTAAGCATTCAATATTTATTGAATAAATCAATAAAATAGTAGGATAGACTTCAGCCTTTCATCTCTAAAGGGGAATTATCCTTTGTCAACATTCAGCATCTAGCACTCAGAAAGAAAGAGAGAAAAATGCCTAGGTGGGGGGTATGTGTTAAACATGAGAATAATACCTAGCCTTCTTGATACCTCTTTGCATTCTGTTAAAATAATGAGTTCTTGGTCCAGTGTGGTGGCTTACGCCTGTAATCCCTTGGGAGGCCAACATGGGCGGATCAGGAGGTCAGGAGATCGAGATCATCCTGGTCAACAAGGTGAAACCCTGTGTATACTAAAAATACAAAAAGTTGCTGGGCTTGGTGGTGCACTCCTGTGATCCCAGCTACTTGGGAGGCTAACGCAGGAGAATCAGTTGAACCTGGGAGGTGGAGCTTGCAGTGAGCTGAGATGGCGTCATTCACTGCACTCCAACCTGGGCAATAGAGCGAGACTCTGTCTCAAAAGAAAAAAAAAAAAAAAGTCAGTTCTTGAGTATCTCAAAAAACAACCATAGAATTATTTTCTTCTTCATGGGAATGTTATGCGTTTCTAGTTTTACTAGAATTTTAAACTACCTTAAATAACATAGCAATAATTTCAAAATACTTAATTTTCCATTAGTTAAGGGAAAAAAAGGTGATGCGGTCATGGGTGGTTGATGTGTAAGGCTATGTGGAGGAGTGGGAAGTTGCACGACTTGGACATTTGAAATGCTACTTGCAACACAGTAAAGTCCTGAATGTTGTGGGCGTGGATTTTATATCTACAAGGCTTGCATTTTACACTTCTTCATTATATACCTTGGTATATCCATGGGAGCTGTTCCGTGAAAACATCTGGCCTCTGTGATATATTTTCATTCATTTTTCTATCAGGTTATTTTGAGTTTTCTGGTAAGTGTTCTTACCACTGTATTCTCATTTCAACAGATAAATTGCATCATTTTGGTTGTTTCTGATCTGACACAAATAATACGTTGAAAGACAGCCCAGTTTAATCCTTTGTGGACAGGTTTCACTGGCTCCCATTCTTACGCAAATTCTTTAGCTCTTATTTATTAACTGTTTTTCAAGAACATAGATGCAAACTGCATAGTGCTGAAAAAGCAATGCCTAGGAACATCGTTCTGGGTTCTCATAGCCTCATCAGTATGTAAATCATTGAGTAGAATACAAATGCCCCACCAACAAAATAGTCAGAACGGCATTTCTACCAATGCATATGGATGAAGGCATGGCCGATAAATTCCTTCTCCAAATACGTTCTCTTGTTGCATTATTTATGGACTTTGAAAATGCAGGTTGACTCCTGCAGTAATTCGTTGGCACTGTTCTCTTCCTACTGGGGTCTGTGAACTGTAACCTGATCCTTGGATGGAAAGCATTTATCCTTTGCTTGACAGCAAAATTGTTACTCTAGACCAGCAACAATTGCACTAAAAGAAATTTCTTTTGAGACTTTACAACCTTAGAATTTGGAAGGACAGGTGAAGGTTTTCCTGCTTTGGCTGCTTTTGTGTATCTAGAAAATTATTTAATGATGGTTCTCCATAGTCCTTTTTAATTAAAGTTGGATCTTTAAGTCATGTCACCTTACTTGGACATTTAAGTAATTATTCTTCATACTGTTTAGTTCAGGTTCTTCTTCCCTCATTCTGTTAGAGAGAGTGAACGCCTGCACAGAGAGAGTTACACTTTTTAAGCAAATTTAATGTAAAGTATAGACTTTTTCAAGGAGCCACAAAATGGAAAAGGACTTTTTGCAACATAGACTCTGAATGCATAAAATACTTTAAATAAGTGAAATACTGTTTTCAGGGCGGGAAGATTGTCTATAAAATATCCAAAAATTTCACCTGGGAATGAGTACTTTCTTTTTGCCTAAAACCTAAAAATTCCCTTACAACACTGTACAAAATAAGTTTAGGGACCGAAAGAATGTACTCAAGCTGAAGAACTGTTTAATAAGTTGTACATGGAACAGAGGTGTGGAAGAGAGGCAACAGAGGAATTGGAAGGGAAATCATCTTCCTTAAAAAAATGTCTACCATTCCATTTGCCTGACTTTAATGAGCTCTCCTGTTTCTTCATTCTCTTCATTTCTGCTATCATGTTATATTTGAATGCTGCTTGTAGGTAGTCCAGTCTTAAAGAAATTTATCCCTCTGAATGGTTTTCCTTTTTTCTTTCTCTAGTATCATTATTGAACCACACCTCTGAGGTATGGCCTTGAAATATGGTGTCTTTTTTTTTTAAACATGATTATTTTATATGCTTTTTTCTTTTTTTTTTCTTTTCAGCAAACATGTGATTTGTTGGGAAAGGTTTGTCTGAAAACTACCCTCATCCTTTGCTTGATATATTTTGGGTGAGTATGAATAGATATCTGCAAACACTCTATGTTCTCATCTGAGCTGTGTGGGAGAAGACTGAAGAGGAAATATGTTTAGCAGGCAAGTATTAACACAAAACTGTCAACATCTAACTAACTCAAAAGCTGCATAAGAAATACACAAATGTTTATCACCCATCTATTTTCTGGTGCTACTGTAATTTCATGTAATCAGATTTTACAGTGGTGAGTTAATTTTTGGACAATTAATGAACAAAATGACTATACAGCGTCTTTCAGAGTATGGACAGTTATTTAATAATAAATGAATTAGGGCAGAATATCCAGGTCTGTGTGCTCTGTAAGTGTTTACTCACTTCAGATGAATAAGCAGTCAATTCCATGAGATATTTACCAAACAAGCACTTAGATAGATTATAGGGTGTTTGGGATTCCTATAGTAATTTTCCTCTAAAATGCTGAAGAACTATATAAATATGAAACTAAATTTTCTAATATATCACTTGTTTTAAAAAACGTCAAGTTTTGGAAATATTTGTACTTCTCATTTTATATTTTGGGACATTTAATTTTCTATGCCACTGTAGTTGATCCTTCTGCATTCTCCTTGTAATACAAATGTATTTCTCTCTCTGTGTTGCTGGTTTCATTTTTGTCTTAATTGCCTCCTTAGCACATCCTCCTGACGTGCCATTGACCACTCTGTGATATACAGTTGAAAACTCAGGTGCTGTTTCCACAAATCAGTACTCAAGGGAACTAGGGGGATAATTAATTCCTGGATTGCTATTATGCTAGTTTCAGAGAATGACAGCTTATTCCCAAGTATCATCTTTTGCTTGAATATATGTTCTTTGGTGAATGAAAACTGAACACTGTCTTCACAAAATTCTTCCTGAAAATCCCCAATAACACTTCTTCACAAGTAAACTTGTTTTAAGGTAACTTTGCAGGTCTTGTGGAATTAACCTTCAGTAGTCTATATAAGACAAACTATCTCTAAGTTCACTTTTTAAATGTGATTTTTTTATTGTAAAGGAGTGCATATAAGATAATTTGTAAATAGTGAGATAAATAGCAGAAGAAACTCACATGTGATTCTATTTTTGAGACAGAATCAATCGCCTTTTGATTTTTTTACTTTTGGGTGCACATACACACAGGATACCATCATACTTTCTCACTCAACAATTGAGCATTTATTCATTTTACTGGTAATTCATCAAAAAGGTCGCTTTCAGAGTTTTTTTTTTTTTTTTACTTATACTTTGTAACCTATGTACTATTAGCTTATGTCATATTTATTTCATCATTCTTATATTTAATTTTAAAGTAGGTTTTTATTATAAAAATAACGGTACAATAATTATTATATATAACTAGCTTTAGCTGACTATTTCCTTAAGATAGATTCTAGGATGAAAATTATTAGGCAAAGGCAAAAATAAACAAATGGATCTCCAATTTTGTTGCATAATTCCAAATAGTTTTTCAAAAACGTTTTAATAATTGACTTTTTCATCTTGTCCAATAAGTTTTTTTCTCTCAATTTGTTAGAAGAAAATAACACTGGCCAGGCGTGCAGGCGTGGTGGTTCACGCCTGTAATCCAGCACTTTGGGAGACCAAGGTGGGCGAACCATCTGAGGTCGGGAATTCGAGACCAGCCTGACCAACATCAAGAAACCCCGTCTCTACTAAAAATACAAAGTTAGCTGGGCGCGGTGGTGCATGCCTGTAATCCCAGCTACTTGGGAGGCTGAGGCAGGAGAATCAGTTGAACCCAGGAGGTGGAGGTTGCTGTGAGCTGAGATCATGCCATTGCACTCCAGCCTGGGCAACAAGGGTGAAACTGTGTTTCAAAAAAAAAAAAAAAAAAAAAGATAAAAGGAAAAAATAACACCTTGTTTGAAATTGCTCTTTTTTGATTATTAGCAATAATGAATGTTCTTGATTTGTTTATTAGTCATTGATACCTCTTTGAATTTCCTGTTCCTGGGGCTTATATTTTTAGAATGCTGAAATATTGATCATGATTCTTAGGTCTTCTTTTTTATTCTAGGGCTGTCCAAAAGAGTTCACAAACACTATGCTTTGTAGACAAACTAAGCCGCTTGTTTAAGCACTGCTATTTCTCTGATTCCAGGAGTCTGGTGAGAGCACCCTTCTCATTAAAGGCATTTGTCAAACACCTGTGCTCAGCGTTAAACAAGCTCCATAGGTACAATGCCTTTACTCTAAGCATTTAAGATGTTGATTGTGAACGCTTTTGAAAGATGTTTATACAAGGTAATTATTCGTGTACTTAGTCCAGTGTAATTGTCTGTTTTAAGAACCCTTAATAGAAAAACTGGAATTTGGAAGATAAATTACAATGGAATGATTTTCAAACTAGTTTCTTTCCTTCCAATTTTACTCTATGACTTAAGGGCATCTAAATGTTTAAACGAAGTAGAAAATTAAAGTATCAAGTATTCCTTTGATCATCAGTGAGAAAATAAATCTAAGATTGGGATGTTTTAATAAAAGAAAATGCCAGGTATAGCTGAATATTCCAGGTCCTGGACTTTCTATTTCCCTTAGTTCACATTCTCTGATTACTTATAAGTAGATTTTACCAGTGCATTTGCTGTGATTCTCCAGTTTATTTTTTTTTAATTCATGGCATATGTACTTCTTGACTGTCTTTAGACTGTAAGACACTCAGCTGTAATAGCTGTTTTCTTCTCCCTTATTACCCCTCCTGTGTCTATCAGGATATATGATGACAGTGCTCTGTGTTGGTAAATGGTGACTGATGTACGTGCTACTCAAGGGAACCATGAGGGTAGTTCATTTTTTTTCCCTGTGATGATGTCACTGGCAGCCATCATAAGGCAGACTTGAGAGTTTTTTATTTAAGCAAAGAGAAAGTCTTAAATTGTGAAGCTCTTCTAAAAACAAATATTTATCTTCCTTGCCGGGAAAACTTGTTTTTCTGATCTTTGAGTCCTCCAAATACTTGGAGGACTGCATAAATCGATGTTACTTTCATTGGGGTTTTTTTTTTTTTTTTTCGAGTGACTGCTGTTTGAATGGATAATTTGAAGAGTAATTTTTATTCAACCTGGCTTTTTTCTACCTCAAGAGTTAATTGTGGTATGATCAGCAGGACATGTTATAATGTGCAAGGTTTCTATATAACTGCTTAACTGTGATTAATGTTACAAGATAAAATCAGAATATCATGTTAAAGAAAATTCTATAATTCAAATAAACTCAAAAGAGGGCTGATGATGGGGTTTGGAGAAAGAGACATGGAGAAAACAGACTAGGAAAGGTGAAGACACAGGATGGGGATTTTCCAGCGGCAGTCTCATGTAGTTTCATGTTACTCCATTTTTTTTTTTTTTAAGTGTGACACAGTCATTTTTCTTTGGCATAATAGTTATTTTTTGATCCCCCTTCACTAGCATTTATTTAGCAGCTTTCTGAATAAAGGCTAAATTAAATGGCATACAGCCAGTTTCATTAATGGAAGAACATTTATATAACTCAGTGTCTCAAGAAGTGAATATCTGAATCTGTCAGCCTCCTATGTTTGACTTTTCCCTCTTGTACCTCTGCAGTTGAATGAGCAGAAGCAACATTGCTGCTCAAGTACGCTTTTGCAGGCTATTAAACAAAATGAAAATCTACAAAATAAGAGTGCTCCAATTTTGTCCTTTGACATGATATGCAGATTTTTAAAAATTAGATACATTACTTGAGTACAGAAGAATTTTTTTAATTGGAAAATAAGTGAAAAGATCAGTGAACATTTACCCCTTCTTTATCTGGCACAGTTTACAGTCCCTGGTGTCAAGGGCTTGCATTTAAAGATTTGTCACTTTGCATGGTATACTAGCTGCTTTGATCAGGTTGAAGATCCCAACTTGTTTTCTGAGAAATGGGAACAGTGGAAGAACATTGTATTAGTTCGTTTTCACACTGCTATGAAGAACTACTGGAGACTGGGTAATTTATGAAGAAAAGAGGTTTAATTTACTCACAGTTCTGCAGGCTTAACAGGAAGCATGACTAGGTGGCCTCTGGAAACTTATAATCATGGCAGAAGGTAAAGGGGAAGCAAGTACGTTTTACCATAATGGAGCAGGAGAGAGAGAGAGAGAGAGAGAGAAAGAGAGAGAGAGACAGAGAGAGAGAGAGCGAGCAAGGATGAAACCCTCACACTTTTAAACCATCAGATCTCATGATAACTCATTCACTATCACTAGAATAGCATGGGGAAAATCCATTCCCATAATCCAATTACCTCCATCAGACTCCTCCTTCAGCACATGGGGATTACAAATCGACATGAGATTTGGGTGGGGACACAGAACCAAACTACATCAAACATATAGACATCAAATAAACATTGAAAAAAGAAATGTCTTCGCTAGTAGCTTATCCCAAATAATACTCAATCTATACTTTTCTGGATTCCGATTCTAGACTTTTAATATAATACTGATTACTTTAAATTGATCCCTAAAGTGTGTTTTGTAATAAATATGTCCTCCTAGGATTGCAAGTGAAGAACACACAGTAGTATACACCCTCCATAAAGCTTTCTTTATTCAGAACCAACACTGGTAGAATAATTTCTCAGATTTTAAAAGAGGTCTAGGCATAAATTCTGCAACTTGTACCACCTGATTTTTTTTTTTTTTTCCTGAAAGGCAAGTATTTATGAGAACAGGCTATAGAGGGGACATCATTGTATAGTTTGGCCTGTTCTTAGTTTCTCTAGCCAGGTCCCATTTATTCTCTCCCTAGATTTTTCCTTGTTCAGAACTTGTTCACTCCAAAGTTGCCTAATCAGGAATTGACTCCCTGTTTCTTTTCTCTCTTCATTGAGCCTCTTTTTCTTACTCTCATCTTTCCTATCCTTTTAGTCCATTGGCTCCTTATGTTGGTCACTGCATTTAGGAAACCATTTGGGTTACTTTGTCAATTTTCTCATTTCTGTGGGCTCCTTCAACACCACCGATCACTGAAGGCCCTAGAGAGGCATGAGAGGTCCTCCTACCCCCTGCCTGGTCAGGATCAACATTGTGGGGGTAGTCGGGGGGCGGGGAATCAAAGTCCTCCTGGAAGACAGAACTCACGCTCTCCAGTGTGAGTGCAGCTGGCTGAGGGGCACAGGTCAGCAGGGACCAGTATCCTTGACTGTCTGCTTCATTTGTTGACAGTGGAGGTGGCTAGGAAGTCACAGGCCAGGACATGTTTTTTTCTGGGGCAGTTGTAGAGAAGCAGGGCATCAATGTTCTCAAGAGTAAAAAACAGCTCTGCTTAGCAGAAAGGAGGTCATCGCAGCAGAGCAAGCATCTCAGGGGAAGGTGGGAAGGTGGGAGCAAAGGAGGCAGGGGGACTTGTTTCAGAGTAGGTCTATTTTTTAAAAAAAATTCAGGAATAATTGTACTAATTGTGACTATTAGCTAAATCTCTGACCCAAGACTTACTTCTAGGTATGTTCAATGCACATTTTTACAAGGAAATATTTTCAAGGCCTTTTGTAGCAGCCTCCTGTACATAACAGGGTGATCCTGAAGCTGACACCCACAGGGAGGAACTGGCCCACATCAGAGGTTCTGAGAACCCAAAGTAATCGGGTTCGGCCTACCTACAGAGTTCACTGGGTGGTTGATTGGCCCCATTCTCTCATCACAATCCAAGTTGACATAAGAAGAGGTCTGCGAGGTTAAAAAGATTATAAATATTTCAAAGAGTGCAGGATTTATGAGAAAAAACTATTCCTTCTCTCTGTAATAGCCTAAGAAAGTCACTTCCCTAGTTCCTGTGTACCTGAGAGTATGGGAGTCTGGCATGGGAGACAGCATCATGTTCATGGCTAGTGCTGCAGGAAGAGATGGCTCAGTGAGGACACAGTCAGATGGAGGAGATTCTGCACACACCCCCTGCCTGTGAAGAAGACCCTAAAGGGTGGATGAAATTGTTGACTACAGTCTTACCCAAGTGACAAGAGACATGTTAACTAAAGAGTAGTGGTAGGACATATATGATTGCATCCTGCAAGGGACCACTAGGCCTGAAGAAATAAAACTGTTCACATGGATCTGACCGGTAATAAGCCAGAGTGATCGGTGTGATGACTGTCCCAGTTTGTAGAATTTGACTGCTTCCCTCTCACTAGCCAGAATGGTCACAACTACCTTGAAAAGGGCAGAGATTTTAATCCACCATGCACCCAGAGAAGAATTGGCGAATAGTGAGCATTGGTAATTTCTCATCTCCCATATTACCTGCACAGATGCCATTTCTGAGTGAATCTAGGCAAGGGGCTCGGTAAGTGGGGTAGTTCAGGGACACTCTGCTTTCACACAGTACCCTCTTCCTCTTCTTCTGGTTGTGGGCAAGCAAATAAATAGAGGAGGCAGATGAAGGCTCATAGCTACACCAGTGACACCTAATTTTACTGCAATGAGTTGAACCTCCCAGATTAACTGGTTATATGTATAATAGAGAAGAATCAGGAAAAGCCTAAATATCTATTAGTAAGGGAGTGGATTGAGAAAATGTATTGTACTACAATAGTACCCCCTTGGGACTTTTATTGTCCTTCCATGAGAATGCATTCCATGATCCCAGTGGATGTCTGAAACTGCAAATAGTTCTGAGCCTTATATGTACTATGATCTGATTACACAGAGGGCTGCTACGTGACTAATAGATGGATAGTGTTTACATCATGGAAATGCTAGACCAAGGGTTGATTCGTGTCCTGGGTAAGACGAAGTGAAATTTCATCATGCTACTCAGAGTGGTGTGCAATTTAAAACTTATGATTTGTTTATTTCTGGAATATCTCATTTAATATCTTTAAACCACAAAAAGCGAGATTAAGAGGAACTACTTCAGCAACAAATTTAGATATACTGATGGGGATACACTTCAATTATGATATTGAATGAAATCTTTTCTTTTGTTTTTTGAGACAAAGTCTCACTCTGTCACCCAGGCTGGAGTGCAGTGGCGTGATCTCGACTCATTGCAACCTCTGCCTCCTGGGTTCAAGCAATTCTCCTGCCTCAGCCTCCCAAGTAGCTGGGATTACAGGTGCTTGCCACCACGCCTGGCTAATTTTTTGTAGTTTTAGTAGAAACGGGGTTTTGCCATGTTGGCCAGGCTGTTCTCGAACTCCTGACCTCAGGTGATCCACCTGCCTCGACCTCTGAAAGTGTTGGGATTAAGGGCATGAGCCACCATGCCTGGCCTGAATGAAAATTACTATACAAAAAATTGTATAATAGTGAGTTCAGTAAAATATCTTTTATTTAAAATTAAAACGTGTACAATACTCTATACTTTTCATGAATATATAGATGTTTATGTGTATATACGTGGTTGTGTGCATATAAAGATGGACTAGAAGTGTACACCATATTTATGATACCAGTTACCTCTTGAGAGAGACGGAAAAAAACTGCAGTGGGGTTGTGTGTAGGATGGAGGAAAACAATGCTTCAACTTTCTGTGTAATGTTTATTTGCTAATCCCAAAACATCACTATAGAACTTTGGCAGAATGCTTACAATTATTAATTTAGCATGGTAGACCACGTGCTTTTGTGCTAATTCTCTGTACCTTTTTCTATTTTTGTGACTTATCAAAAATTATGTAAATCACAACGACAAGATAAACAGAAAAAAATACAATACATGGGCAGTAATATCTCAACATTTACTTTCCATTTGAAAAGGTAGACCACATATATGTTCAATTGTTTATGTAGGAAATATCACCAAAATTAAAATTTATGGAATGTTTCTCATATTCTATGTGCCAGGTTAGTTGATGTTTCCTAATTAGTTCATGGATGTCCTGATTTGCATGGAGTTTGCATAATTTTGAAAGATGATGTTGCATTCAATTGATGTTTCTACTTTGTATAGGAATAGAGACCGGAAGTTGAGACACAGGAGTTCAAGTTCTGATTTTAATATTTCCTTATTGCATGACTTTATGTAAATCTTATAATCTCTCTAAGCCTCAGTTTCCTCACCAGTAAAACGGAAAAAATATCATATCATCTATCTTATCTCTCAGGGCTGTTATCAAATCCTATTACCCGTGTGGGTTAAACTTTAAAGCCTGGGCAGTACCATAGTATATTAATTTCTGAATTTTAATTTTATTAACTAAAAAATAGATTGTTAAGAGAAGGACCAGTGAAGTAGAGAAACAGGGACATGAATTTTCTATTCCAATGTAGAAAATGCTTGCAAAACCTCAAGGCCCAGGAAAATGTAGCTTTATTTTTTTTCTCTTATCTGAAGAGTAGCCCACAGACTATGCATTAGGTATTTCACAGGGTGAAGGTGTGCCAAGGCCTGGCATACACCAGATGCTTAAACAATGGAAGCACTATCAATTTATTATTATGCATAATTTTTTACTTAGTTATAGGGCCAATTAATAATGGGAAAAAAGACAAAAGTAGAACCTCTCCAGGATATTTGCTAAGAAAAGAACATCAGATAAAACGCAGGTAAAAAAAGTCTTGCCTTCTAGGAATAGCTTTAAAAAGATCAATGTAACCTTTCAAAAGAACTTTTGAAGTATAATTCTAAAATTAAAGTTGGTCAGTTTTATAATGTATATATCACATCATAGCCAGATAAGGATATCCTTATCTGGCTATGATGTGATATATACCCTTATCTATTTTATTTGCTTTAATGCAAAACACTCAGAAGCAGAGAAGTCAACATTATATTTTGGTTCCCAGAGGAGGTGTAAAACAATGTCTGTCCTAAAAGATGCATTAATTTCTTTATAATCATAAATCTCATAATCTTTTATAATCTGTATAAAAGGAACTCTTCTGCCAACTGTAGACACTCTTTCTTTCTTTCTTTCTTTCTCTTTCTTTCTTTCTTTCTTTCTTCCTTTCCTTTCCTTTCCTTTCCTTTCCTTTCCTTTCCTTTCCTTTCCTTTCCTTTTCCCTCTTTTCTTTCCTTCCTTCCTTCCTTCCTTCCTTCCTTCCTTCCTTCCTTCCTTCCTTCTCCTTCCTCCCTTCTTTCTCCTTCCTCCCTTCCTCCCTTACCCCCTCCCTCCCTCCCTTCTCTCTCTCTCTTTCTCTCTCTCTCTCTCTCTCTTTCTTTCTTTCGCCACACTGTAGTGCAGTGACATGATCTTGGCTCACTGCAAACTTGGCCTTCTGGGTTCAAGCGATTCTCCTGCCTCAGCCTCCTGAGTAGCTGGGATTGCAGGTGCACATCACTACACTCTGCTAATTTTTTGTATTTTTGGTAGAGATGAGGTTTCATCATATTGGTCAGGCTGTCTCAAACTCCTGACCTCAAATGATCTGCCCGCCTCAGCCTCCTAAAGTGCTGGGATTACAGGCATAAGCCACGGCACCTGGCCCCCATCTTATTTCTTATGATTGCAACAGACAAATTACCAGTGATTTAAGTAGTGTTCTATGATTATTTTTTAATTGCATATTTAGGTTCAACAACTAAAAAATACTAGAACTTTTGGTAAACCATGAACTTCTGTGATTGTTTTCACTGTAGTCCACTTCAAGTGACAATTTTCTTTACAACAACCTTGTAAACTTTGGAATTAGTTGGCTATAATAACTTACTTCTGAAGCACTTGCATTGTTAAGCTACCAGAATTCTGGTGGTCACTATCATTGATTATTACCTCTTTGGTCTTATAGATGAGTATAAGGCTTAATGATCATTGACAGCTAAACAATGCATAGAGAATCTAAATTATAAATCCTTTTGCTTTCACGTTGGTACCAAATGATGGGAGACTTCTATATGCTGTATCTCTCATCATTTAATACTTTGAAGTAATATCCGTAAGTAGTTTAAACTCAGAAAATAAGGATACTGAGGAAAATATAATGAATATGGTAAATTCAAGGCACAGGAAGAATATGCCACAGAAAAATTAGAAGTTGAAAGATGCCTTGTAAGAATAGATATTTATAAAGTCAACACAAATTAATTTAAATAAAATCCATAGCACAATCTCCCAAAGCCTGCAAAATTTAACTGAAAATATACAGTGCTTTTGCATGTCGTATCTGTTTTTAATCTCAAATAAATGGGTGAAATGAATCAAGGAAATTTATCATGAATTTGAGGCTATATTTTAAAAATAAGAAATATTGTAATTTAGTTATTTGTTAATTCCAAGATAAAAGGTTCTCCAGGCTTCCATCCTTGTGCACCAGCAATGTGCAAGGTATTTGGATAATATTCATTCTTTAGGAGAGAGACAACTGATGGAACCAGCAGGAATTCCATTCCTTTATCTGATGTTTGTGATACATCATCATTTTTACTTTCCTTCTAAAACCACAGTCATATATTTCACTTCTGAAAAAGCTTTGATTGAGTGGTATTCAGCAAGTGAACTTTTTGGCACTTTAGAAGTTTAATTGAAGTTAGTATTTTGTAAAAGCATCTATCAAGTATCTATCTATCTATCTATCTATCTATCTATCTATCTATCTATCTATCCTCTATCTATCTAACATCTATCATTTATCTATCTCTTATCTTATGGCTTCTCAGTGGTCACTGATAATCCTTGAATGATTCAGTCATTGAATCCTTGAATCATTCTTGAATGATGTAGTAGAATCTGCAAATGACCAGTATACTATGACTCAAAGTTAACCTGATGGAATAAAAATAATATTAATAAGTAAGTTAGGATAATTGGACTCTAGTGCAGGCTCAGTCCCCATCAAGCATTACTTTTTATAAAATGCTGGAGGACAATTGGTAGTTTTATGTCCTGCGATGCCACAAGAGTTAGACTGAGGAGCTTAGGAACCACAAAAGATCTTCCTTATTCTCTACAGTCCCTCCCCTTTCCTTCATTAAAGGAGCTTTGATCCGGTTTTTTTTTTGTTGTTTTTTTTTTGTTGTTGATGTTGTTGTTTTGGTTTTTTTTGGTGGGAGTGAGGTTCCTTGAGTTTTTGTTGTGGATGCTACAATGGAATCCACAATTATATTCTAAATTGTGTAACAATGGGGCCAACATTAGTACTTAGCAAAAGAACTGCTACAGAATTCTAAATATAACCATCATTAACACCATCCATTCTATAAAAACATAGCTTAATTTTGTATTTTAGAGTTTATATAGGAGATAGTTTTGATAACCTATAATGCATATTCACTTTGGCACCAATATCAAAATCTATTTTATTTATTTATTTTTGAGATGGAGTGTTTCCCTTGTTGCCTAGACAGGAGTGCAATGGTGCGACCTCAGTTCACTGCAACCTCCGCCTCCCAGGTTCAAGTGATTCTCCTGCCTCAACCTCCCAAGTAGCTGGGATTACAGGATGCGCCATCATGTCTGGCTAATTTTTTGTATTTTTAGTAGAGATGGGGTTTCACCATGTTGGCCAGGCTGGTCTCGAACTCCTGACCGCAGGTGATCCACCCACCTTGGCCTTCCAAAGTGCTGGGATTACAGGTGTGAGCCACCATGCCTGGTTCAAAATCTATTTTATATTCTGTCTCTCTCTCTTCCATTTTAGTGTGTATGTATGTATGTGTGTATACTATTTACATTAATAGAAAAGGAAGATTCACAATTATTGATAATGACTGTCAGTTAAAATATCGAGAATATGGAAGGAGTTTGACTGATAAGAAGACCTACACAATATTCCAAAATATTTCCACCAACTGTTGCCTAAAATGTTAGATACCTTAAATGTTCTATACCTTAAATTTAAATCTTTACGTGAAAAGTGTAATTTTCCTCCTTCTTTTGTGTAAAATTCTAATGTGCTCACATAATAAAAAGAATCTCTAAATTCAACCCAAATCTCTTCTCTCCTCTCTCCTATACCTCTCTCTGTCTCCCTTCTCATTAGCACTGCAGAGCTGTTCAACGGCATCTTTGTAGTTAAGGGCCTCTATTAAATCTTCCACAGATTTTTTTTTGATCCAAGCAAACATCCTTTTGTTTTTTAAAAAAATTATAGCGCAAACTAAATCTTGCAATATTTTGTTTAGCTTCTCCAGACACTCAACTGCCTAGCAAACTAATCTAGATATTATATTTTGATGAAAAATTATTGTATAATTGTGCTTATTCTATGATAGATCCAACTTTAAAGAATAATTATCAAAGATTTCAGGAAGCCCACAAAGTGACAGCACATTTTTTTTTGTTTAAAATTGTGTTGCAACTTCAGAAGCAAATGGTTTTAAAAAATAAATTGGTAAATCTTGCAATAGTCTTAAAATGTTCAGTTTTCAGTTTAAGAAGCCTAAGACTTTTTCCTCAAGTGATAGTGTCCAAGATTTATGTGAGAAAAACTTCATCATATAATTTTACATAACTTTGAAAATAATTGAAAATAACCTAAATATTTAATGATAAGGGAATGATTCAATGTACTCTATCCAAGTTTTAGTCTGTTCTCATGCTGCTAATAAAGACTTACCCGAGACTGGGTAATTTATAAAGGAAAGAGGTTTGATAGACTCACAGTTCCACATGGCTGGAGTGGGGGACCTCACAATCACGGCGGAAGGCAAAGGAAGAGCAAAGGCATATCTTACATGGCGGCAGGCAAGAGAGCTTGTGCCCTTATAGAGCCATCAGATCTCATGAGACTTATTGACTACTACAAGAACAGTATGGGGGAAACTGACTCCATGATTCACTCCACCTGGCCCTACCCTTGACACGTGGGGATTATTACATTTCAAGGTGAGATGTGGGTGGGAACACAGCCAAACCATATCAATTCATATGTAGAATCAGTAATTGAATTTTATTTTTAAGATTTTTTGATTATACTGAAAATATTCACCATAATGAAAATAATAGAATGTAGGTGAGTAAATTGAGCATACTTTATCATCTCCGTTTTGAAAGAAGACACATCTTCACAGAAAAAAATTAAAATTATACATATGAAAATAATTTCATTTGTGGACTAGGAGATTGCAAGTATTTTCTTATTTCATAGTTCATGGAGTTTCAAAATTTTTTAAAATGAGCATGGATACACAAACAAATTTATAATAAAAAGTAATTAAAAGTAAATTATGCAATACATTCAAATTATTTTTTAAAATCTTCATAATGTTGAATATAATAATTCCACTTCTGGGACTATTTCTCAAGCAAATTATTCAACATATGGAAGAAATTACATTCTTGAAGTAATGCATTAAATATTTTAAAAACATAATTGTAAAAAATATAAACCTTTTATACCCCAAATTAAAGAATAACTAATTAAGCAGCTTATGTTTCATTTACCAAATGGACATGATAGCAATTAGAAATAATTATTATGGGTTTATGTATCTATGTGAGATAACATTTACTATTTAATGTCAAGTAAATTTGAAGTGCAAAATTGGATGTATATTGCTTCAGGGGAAAAAAATGAAGGAAGTATGCCAAAATGCTAACCATATTGTTTGGGTGTGCTGAATATTTTTAACACATTTTAATTTATTTTTGTTATATTACATTTATAATAACATTTAGTTTTATTATAAAAGGCCCACAAGCATTCAGACTTCTTGAATGTCCTGATAATCAGTTGTTCTCACAAGACAGAAAATAATTAATATATATTAGTTTTTTAAGCAAATGGCGATTAAACAAGCTTACCAAAAATTGATATATTATTTGTATCATTCACAATAGGGTTTTTGTCAAGTTCTCACTTGTAGGGTTTTGGCACGTTCCCACTTGTGGGCTTTTTTTTTTTTTTTTTAAAGTTTAAGTTGATATGGCTTACTTAACATAATTACTTATTCCTCTTAGGGCCACTGCATAGTCCATTAATCTAATAATGCTGGTTTTCCACCTTGATTTTTTAATAAAAGAGTTCTTGCAGGGTCATGAGAAGTACAAGCACGTATGACTTTGTACCTTCCCAGTGAAACCCAGACAGAATAATTTAACGAGCCAGAGAGACAGTTGTTAGTAAAGTTGGTAGACAGAGCTGCTCAGACTAGAGGTGCTGCCATTACTTGTTCTAGCTGCGTTTTGCAGTCTTTCAAAAACACCAGATATTATAGACAGTGCATCAAACAGAACACTGGCTTTTGTATCTTATGAATGTGCCCTGTGGCTGTCAATTGGGCATATGCTGTGCTGTGAAGTCTGAAAATGAGGGCCCAGCCTACACTGTTTTTATGACTTCAAAAGGCTCAAGAACATCACCCCTCTTGTGGCATCACTTCCTGAAATTGTCACTGCCTTTCTTTGCAATTCAGATAGGATGCAAGGATTCTAAGGAGGGTCTAGCTCTGCATTCATTGTTTTCCTTTATAGCATCTCACACAATGACAGAGAAAGATTAGTGAAATAGTTGGTGATATTTTTAAGATGAATAGTTTGTCCTTTTAAGATGTGGTGATATTTTTTTCCTCAGCACTTCTTAAGGCCACAGTTACCCACCACCTCAATATAAACATTTAACTTTGAGCCTTAACTGCATTTGATCTTTAATCTAAACACTTACACTTAAAATCACAATTCTTTTTTTAAAATAATTTTAGTAATACTGAAAAGACTAAAGTCTCAACAGCCTTTGAAAAGTGTGTTAGTAATGTTTTCTCATTTTTCTGTTTCATTCTCAGTGAAGGGCTGTGCTAATTTTGTTTCTATCACTTACACACAAGTAAAAGGTAAAATCCCAGTATAGAATCAGGTACCACAAACTACTTATGCCTCAACAATAGCCCTTTATTATGCAGGATGCTTTGAAAGAACTAGGGAGTTTAAGTTCTGACATCACAAGTCACCACTTCACAACCTGCATAAAAGATTTATAATTGAAATAGGACTCCTTTTTTGGAGATACATTCCTAGAATGTGGACTACTTAGATAACATTGAGCCTCCAGAGTCAACTAAAAGAATGTGTTGCCAGCAGACTTACCCTAAGAAAATGGCTAAAGGAAGTTCTCTAAACAAAAGAAATGAAAAAAGAAGAAATTTTGGAACATAATGGAAAAAGAACAAAGGAAAGAGCAAAAATATGGGTAAAATACAATAATCTTCCTTCTTCTTTTGAGTTTTCCAAAATATGTTTGACCTTGAAGCAAAATTATAACAATATCTATTGTGATTCTCAATGTATAAAAAGAAAATATTTGAGAGTATTATAAATGGGAAAAGGCAAAGGAATGTAAAGGGAGGAGTTGCAGATTTGCAAGAGTGAAGGAAATGGCAGAATAAAACCATCCTGACATGAGAGCATTTTCCTAGAGGAGTTGAGTCTTGAAGGTTGTAGTGTGGGATTTGGCTCCTAGGAGGAATACAGTATCTCCTGATAGGTCATGCCAACCACTCTGGACAATAATGTTGGCATCATTTGAAGTGGCAAGTACGAATCCTGCGTCTGATTCATTTGTGTGTAGCTGAGCAAAGGAAAGATTGGTTGATTTAAGAGAATCTTGATTAGATGGAAGACTTTCGTTTTGAACCACAAACCTCAATAAGTATTATTTTGAATGTTGCTTCACATTTTTTCCTTGAAAAATATGTGTCTTTTACTGCAAAATTTTGTTGAAGTTATGTTATTGAAGAACAAACTCAAAATTGAGGCTCTATCCACCCTCAACCCCGAACTGGAGACAAATAAGCAGAAGTATTACTTAATGGCATACTGTACCAGAAATCTGAAGACCTATAGCAGATTTAAAAGTTTAACTCTTGTTATAACTTTTTTGTTTTTTTTTTTTTTTTTTTTTTTTTGAGACGGAGTCTGGCTCTGTCGCCCAGGCTGGAGTGCAGTGGCGCGATCTCAGCTCACTGCAAGCTCCGCGTCCCCGGTTCACGCCATTCTCCTGCCTCAGCCTCCCGAGTAGCTGGGACTACAGGCGCCCGCCACCGCGCCGGCTAGTTTTTGTATTTTTTAGTAGAGACGGGGTTTCACCGTGTTAGCCAGGATGGTCTCGATCTCCTGACCTCGTGATCCGCCCGTCTCGGCCTCCCAAAGTGCTGGGATTACAGGCTTGAGCCACCGCTCCCGGCCATAACTTTTTAAAAGATTATGAAATTATCAAAATGCACATGAATAAAGAACACTACCTAAATCATTTAGTAATATAGACATAATTTCAATAAACTGATCAATAAGAAAGCTAGAAGCATTTCTTTTGAAGGATGGCAATAACTCTTTAAGGATATAGCTGAAAAAAGCTAGACCTTATTCACAAAATAACAAAACTATACCAAGGAATGACCTAACTAAAAGGTTGAGCCTATAAAGAGTAAATCTCAGAAATATTGTGGGAATTACAGAAGACATGGAAAAATACATCATGTTCCTGGAAGGAAAGATTGAATAATATTAAGATACTCATTCTTTTCAAATTAAGAGCTGTAAAGCTATCCAGTATGAAATTGGGAATTAGATATCACCCCACAACTTAGTAACATAATTGAAGATTTAATTTCAAAATAAACACAGCTAATATTATCTAAGGAAAGTTTAAAAAAAAGAAGGATTTGGGGGGCTTAGGGACATGGGATTAACCTCCCAGCCACTTAAAATACAGTAATTTTAAAAACAGTGTGTCATTTGTAGAATTGTGAAAACCAAATTGAATGCTCAGAAATACATCCTCATATAAAAACTTAGTAATTGATAAAAGAATCTTCACACATAAACGGAGAGAGGAATGGGTGTTTTGAAAACAAATGGTATTGAGAAAATTGGTTAGCTGAAAAAAACTTTAAGTGAAAAGTATCACCTGGCATAATGCAACAAACTAAGGTTCACATGGTTTAAATATTATAGCTGATAATTAAATTGTAAATACTATCAAGATCAGGGGTATATGAGGATATCATATGTTGGTATGGAGGATGCACCAAGCATAAACATAATAGACGATCTCAAAGAAAAACAGTGACAGATATGATTACGTTTTTGTGGTTATCTTTTTACATTTTTAATTGACAAATAATAATTGTATAGTTTGAGAACAGCCTGGATAACATGGTGAAACTTCATCTCTATAAAAAAAAAAAATACAAAAATTAGCATGGTGACAAATACCTATGTCCCAGCTACTTGGGAGGCTAAAGTGGCAAGACCGATTCAGCCTGGAATACAGAGACTGCAGTGAGCCAAGATCGTGCCACTGCACTCAAGCCTGGGCAACAGAGTAGACCCTATCTCAAAAAATAAAAAATAAAAGAAGAAGAAAAGAAAATGTATGTATATGCATAGGGTACAATGTGATGTTTCAATACCTGTATACATTATGGAATGATCAATTGTGGCTAATGAGCATATCCATCACTTCAAATATTTACCATTTCTTTGAGGTGAGAACATTTAAAATCCTCTCTTTTAGCTAGCTATTTCGAAATATACATTATTGCCAGGCGCGGTGGCTCAAGCCTGTAATCCCAGCACTTTGGGAGGCTGAAATGGGCGGATCACGAGGTCAGGAGATCGAGACCATCCTGGCTAACACGGTGAAACCCCGTCTCCACTAAAAAGTACAAAAAAACTAGCCGGGCGAGGTGGTGGGTGCCTGTAATCCCAGCTACTTGGGAGGCTGAGGCAGGAGAATGGCGTAAACCCAGGAGGCAGAGCTTGCAGTGAGCTGAGATCCTGCCACTGCACTCCAGCCTGGGCGACAGAGTGAGACTCCATCTCAAAAAAACAAACAAACAAACAAACAAACAAAAAACCTCTAAAACAGTAATGAAAGAAATTCAAGATGACACGTATAAATGGAAAGATATCCCATGTTTATGGATTGAAAGAATTACTATTATTAAGACATCCACATGACCGGAAGCAATCTACAGATTCAGTGCAATCCCTATCAAAATTTCAATGTCATTTTTCACAGAAATAGAAAAAAATCCTAAAATTCATATGGAACCCCAGAAAGCTCAGAATAGCCAAAGTAATCTTGACCAAAAAGAACAAAGGTGGAGATACCACACTACTGAGTTTCAAAATACATTACAAAGATGTAGTAATCAAAAGAGCATAGTACTGGCATAAAAACAGACACGTTGGCCAATGGAACAGGATACAGAGCCTCAAAATAAACCTACGCATCTATAGGCAATTGATTTTCAATGAAGATATTATTTCAAGAGCACACAATGGGGAAAAATCAGTGTCTTCAATAAATGTTAGTAGGAAAACATGGTATTCATGTACAGAAAAATAAAGATGGACCCTTATCTCACCCCATATAAAATAATCAACTCAAAATTAATTAAAGACTTAAATGTAACACTTGAAACTGTAAAACCACCAGAAGAAAACAGGGGTGAAGTTCTATGACATTGGTCTGGGCACAGATTTTTGGGGTATGACCCCAAAAGGCAGTTAATGAAAGCAAAAAAGAGGTAGGACTGCCTCAAACAAAAATCTTCTACATAGCAAAGGAAACAATAGAGTGAAGAGACAACCCACAGATGGGAGAAAATGTTCGCAAATCATATGTTGTATAAGGAGCTAATATTCAAAATACAAAAGAAACGCAAACTACTCAATAACAAGAAAACAAATAACCCCATTAAAAATGGGTAAAGAACTTGAATAGAGAGTTCTCAAAAGAAGACATGCAAATGAGACCAATAGATAAAGTGGAAAAATGTTCAAGATAGCTAATTATCAGGAAGAAAAAAAAAATAAAAACCGTAAGAATATGTCACTTCACATCCGTTAGACTGGCTATTCTCAAAAAGATGAAAGGTAAGTGTTGACCAGTTACACTTAGGAGGATAAGGTCTGGTGACCTGTCACACAGCAGGATGGCTACAGTTAATAATAATGTATATTTCTTTTTCTTTCTTTTTTTTTTTTTTGAGACAGAGTCTCGCTCTGTTTCCTGGGCTGGAGTGCAGTGGCTGGATCTCGGCCTGTTTCAGAGTTTTTAGTAAGCAGATCTTTCACTTCCTTGGTTAAATTTACTCATAAGTATTTTATTCTACTTGATGCTATTGTAAGTGGACTTTTTTCTTAGTTTTTTTTTCTGACAGGTTGTTGTTAGTATATAAAAATAATATAAATTTCTGTAAGTTGATTTTGTATCCTGCAATTTTACTGAATTCATCAGTTTTAACAGCATTTTAGAGTTAGGTGGAGTCTTTAGGATTTTCTACATAGAAGATGATGTTAGCAAATAGAAACAATTTTACTTCATCCTTTCCTATTTTGATGCCTTTCATTTCATTCTCTTGCTTAATTGCTTTAGTTATAATTTCTAGTACTATGTTGAACAGAAGTGGTGAAAATGGGCATTCTTGTCTTGTTTCTGACCTTAGAGGAAAAGCCTTCATATTTTCACCATTAACTATGATGTTAGCTGTGGGTTTGCCATATACGGCCTCTATTGTATTAAGGAACATTCCTTTTATACCTAATTTATTGAGTTTTTAAAGTCATAAATTAATATTTTATAAACCCACATTATGTCCATTAAAATCATAAAGAAAATTCAAAAATAAAAAGTAGCTAAGAACTGCAAAATATTAACTGTTATAGACAAAAGCTAATATAGAGAAAATTGTTACAAGTTAAGAAAAAAGACTTAGAAACATTGAGAAAAAGGCCATTTACTTCTTAGCTACTATAAAAGTGGCTATATCAAATTAAAATACAAAAAAGTTCAGTGAACTTGATAAATAACATTTTAATGTTTATTTTAATTTTCATACTTTGGTAAATAATATGTCTGAACACATTATAATAGGAATGATGATGATAAATAATAAAAACTAATTGGTACCATTGTTGTAACAACTATTAGACACCAAGCATTAGACTATGCAGTGTCTCACTTAATGCTCACTTTAAGGTTATGTGGTAGATTTTTATCCTTATTCTATAGAAAATTGAGGCTTATAGAAATTGATTAACCTGCCTAACAAAACATAGCAAACAATAAAAATAATAATGATTGTCTATAATAATTTTACAATTAAATTGCAGATTTACTAGGCATTTATTCCTCAAGCGATACTATAAGGCAGATGTTATCATTATCATTATAATTTTATTATCTTGATTTTAATATGAGAAATTTCAGCTGAGAGAAGTATGTGGCCTATAGTTTTTGTAACATGATTGGTAAGCAGCAGTAATAACATTTAAAACCAGAAATGTCTTAGTCCAAAACCCATGAACTTTTGACTCTGCCACACTCCATAGCTCACATTGACTGTGGATGATCCTAACATTGAAATCCCTCAGACATCCACAGCTCCCTTGCCTAAGTTGTATTTTTCATCTTATATTTGAATAATTTAGTGAAAGGTATGGTTATTCAACCAGAAGCTCAAGTCCAAAACTCCAATATCCTGCCGCAACTCTAATCTGTCAACTTCAATTTTGAATCTGTCTCTTACATATGAATCCCATTCTTCCCATTGTGACCACTTCTGCCTTGGTTTAAGTCACTGTAATGTCTCACCTTATAGTTTCTCACTCAAGCAAGTGTATTGACCTTAACAGGCTTCCGTAACTCTTACCACAGAAGTTTACCTTCAATGCATTCTTCACACTGCTGGTCAGATGATTCTGTATTTTTGCCTTTACAATTTTATGGTTTATTTTTCTAATTATAAAAGTTATATATATATATATATATATATATGTTTTGAAAAGATAATAATTATCTTTAATCTCTACAATTTCACCTAGTAATAAAAGCCACTAAAATAACATAATGTATAACATAACAAGAGCTCTATTTTTATGAATCTCTGGTTTCTTTATTTCTCTGTACCCCACAGCAGCAAGAACAAAACTTGAACCTGCTTTTCAATGCTTGTATAAATCCTCTTACCATAGCCTCTTTCTCTTCTTTTTTTAATTAACAGAGAAACTTTACAGTCTACTATCTTTACATTCTAGAATTTCTTGCTGCTGTTTTATCCCAGCTTTCCCTATTGTTTCAGAGAAAAAAGGTGTTCTTTATTCCCATTTAAGGCTAATTCTTACTAAATTTAATTTCTTCTCATATCCTTTCAAGCCTAGTTACTTCAATGATCATCTCCAAGTATGCTTTTAATCTTTGGTATATAAACATGATTGATTATTATACTAAAATTAAATAACATGAAACAATATAGAATGGCAAGGGAAAATTTTCCCTAATAAATGTTGCGTGAAACAGAAAAATATTAAATTGATGGATACTATGATCTGAAATACTCTCTCTCTCTCTCTCTCTCTCTCTCTCTCTGTGTCTCTTAAAATCTACCCTTTTGTATCTTGTTTGAAATGGCACTCTGAGATTGACTTCTTGGTCTCAACAGTGATGATGGGATCCTAGAATGGCAGAGGTCAACTGAGAGATAAGTGTTTCACCACTAGAGAGGTAAGAGGAGGCAGTCACTACAATAGGCACAAAGGATAAAGTGGAAATCAAAGTGCTGACACCCAGAAATTTGGGGAAATGACAAACTGTCCTTAGCAATGAAATAGATGGGCAGCCTACTAACTTATTACTTTATTTACAGAAAATTTTCTAGATCTGGTGACCAGAATCCTGATTTGAGTCATCACAATAGAGAGTTGCACTCTCTAACTTGTTTGTTAGACCTACATCAGTAAACAGACATGTATCTCCTTGATTAAAGGGGGTTCCAGTTTCCCTTGAAAAATAACTGCAATATTGCCACAAGTATGTATCGCTAGTACTTTCTCCAAGTTTTTTTCCAAAATGGATTTGTAGCCATGTGTTATGATAACTAAGCACTTAGGAAAGGGAATTTATTAGTGATATCCAGTCACTGGCTCTAAAGTGATCCTAATTTCTGGAGACCCAAAACGCCATTATAGCCATCAATCAAAGTGGATGCTTACAGAAGTCAGATGGCAAATGGAATGTTAACCTTTGTCTAACAGTCAGTTCAGTGGGGCTGCAGATTCAAGCTTCTGAATGCATAATTGAGATAGGTACTTGGCAACTGATAGAATCTCCATATTGACTTTCAGACCTGTAAATTCAGGATCATGGTCACAGGAAAGGCTAAGTAGAACTTTTGGAGTTTCCTCTCTAGATGAGGGTAATAATTCAAAAGCAATATGGTATCCCTCTGGAACTGCTAAGATGAATGCCACTTAAAAGATCTGAAGTATGAAAGGTGATGAATTCCATCACATTCTCATTTAACTTATCTATTTTGCCTGTGCAGAAGACAGATGGATCTTGGAGGATGACCATAGATTATCATAAATGTAATCACATCAACACAATCTTTGATATCTGATATACAGTTATTTATCTGGCAAATACTTTTTAAATATAAGTTTGCAAGGACATCCAGAACCATTTCTTTTCTCATAAGGATGATAGCACATCTTCACAGTCTTGTTCTCTGTTAGACAGATCTTCATCATCTGGATATCACACTGAGTATCACACTGGTCCACTATATTGATGCCATCATGACAATTGTTTTTGATGTGCCAGGACCTTGAAATTGCTTTATATATCTTAGTAAAACACATGAGGGTGGAAGATAAAGTCCACAGAATTCAAAGGACATCTTCTTGGTAAAGTTTCTAGGGGGTGTCCAATGATCTACAGTATGTCATAATATCTTCACAGTGAAAAACAATTAAAAGCATCTTAATCATCTACCACCAAAAACAAGGCATAATTCTTGGTGAACCTCTTTGGAGTTTTGAGGCAACACATATTATACTAGGATATGATATTCTAACCCATTTTCTGAGTAACCAATGCAGTTGCCAGTTTTTGGTGGAGTCTGAGGGGGTGAAAATAAAAGGCTCTGCAACAACTCTAGGTGGGGTGTAAGCTACTCTTTTACGTGGGTCTTCTGATCAAGTAGATCTCATGATATTTAAAGTGTCCGACACAAGTGAGAATGCTGTATGGAACTCCTGGCAAGCCTCAACAGAATTACAGCACATCCCATGGAGGAAAGCAATAGGCTCTTTTCATATAACTATTTTCCTTTCGAGAAATACTTCTTTGCTTGCTATTGAGTCTTCTAAAGATTGAGTGTTGAACAATGGGACGTCAAATCACCATGTAACCTGAGCTGAGCATCATTAATTGGGATTATTTGACATACCACATCACAAGTTTGGTATGCATAACAGCTATCGATCATTAAGTAAAAGCAGTAAATTGTGTAAGGAGGTGCCACCGAGCTCATGTTGGTTCTTACCTACACTCAGGTCTGCCGATAGTTCTGCATAATACATTAGCACCAACTAGAAGTGGACTGCTATAGTATTAAGGCTTCCACAAAAGTGATGTCCTAGAAATGGTGGTGAAGGGAAATCCTGTCAGCAGATTCTGAGCAGTATAGTTCATTGTTTACTTTATCTGGATTGAAAGACGGCTAAAGGTTTGGACATGTGATATTTCATAGGTAGCCTCTCACATGGCCAGAATACATGGGTTCTGAAAATAAGGTGTTTTAGTGGTAGTGGCCCTTCTCATTACCTGCTTGCCAACTTTTCCTTAGCTATCACTGCAACTTTATGCTCTGTTAGTTTTAAGATCTTGGTTCCCAAAGGAGAAATATCTTTTCTTGAAGACACAATAATTCTGTTCTGTAAGAAAAAGATTACACATAGCCACTTGGTCTCTCTTGCCACAGATCTAGTAGGCAAAGAAGAGAGGTACTCTGCAGGCTGGGGTGATTGGTTTGGACTACTAAGGAAAATTATATTGCTGTGACATATTGCGGGTAGGGAGTACTATGTTTTGGATACAAGAGATCATCTGTGGTGTGTCATAGTACTTCATGTTTAATAATAAAGTTTAATGAAAATGTAAAGGTACCAAGAGAAACCACAAACAAACAGGTTCACCAAGTATTCTTATCCTTTAGGAATAAAGTTTTGAACCATCCCATTATCTACAGAATCCTAACCAGCTGAATACTGGGCAAGTATTGATGGGTGATAGAAGAAAGAAGTTACATGTATCAAATGGTTTTGTGACAAACTAGAGAATTGAGAAATGTTTTAGTCATATTTTCTTCTTTGTTGTATGTATGCAGTGTAGTATATGATTTTTCTTATTTTTATTAATAATTAATATTTTCATTCCTTCTTATTTTTCTTCATTGTTTTATATAGGATTGTCAGCTAAACTTCAATTCATTCTTTAGGTTACAGAGTGTTCAGGTGGGATTTGTGTGATTTAGAGGAATAGTTGTCATTGCTCAGAGGTGGATACAGTGACTTCTCAAAGATGACTATGATGTTGGAACTTGATGTCTTCTATTCTTAGGCAGAGAGCGAAACTGTCTTCACTTGTTATCTATAAGTTTAAATATATGTAGCAGGTTGTACATGGATGCTGAGAAGTCTAAAGTGTGGACTAGAATAGTTATTAAGCTATTACCTGTTATATCTACATATAATAAATACATGTAGCAGAGTGTATATGGATGCCGAGAAGCCTTAAGTGTGGACTAGGATAGTTATTAAGCTATTATCTCTTGGAACTAAATATTTTCTTCTATGTAATGCTAGACTTTAACTCTGTAAAGTGCATTATATGTGTGTATACATATGTACATGTACATATATATAAAATGTATGTGTATCTATTATTTATTTCTGGTTGGCTTTTAGATAGGTTTTGCCAATAAGGATATGAGAGCAAGACTGGAAGGCACAAAGGAAGAGGAAATCCTTTCTTCCCCTTTGCTTGGCATTTCTGTTGGAATCGTCCTGGCAATGACAATGCCACAATAGCAATTGGTTCCAGCTGCCAGCTTCTTAAGCAGCTTCACAATATCCCTTCAGAGGAACCCGAAGCACCAGGTGGCATCACCCCCAAGGTCTGAGAACCTTTCAAACTCCTCAGTTCAAATGACCCTAAATTATTTTCATTTTTCTTTAGCCCAAGGAGGAGCAAAACCCACTGGCTTCTTGCAGTCATTATCTGGGTTATTCAACATTTTAGAATCAATGATTCAATATTCACTAATTCAGTGTTCATGGTGATTTTATACAATATAACTACCATGAATAACACAAAGCAAGTGTAATTTTTGCATTTATATTTCATCAAAGGGGTAGGCTCCTGCAAGCCTCTGGTCATGCTTTAATTGGGCATTCAACATATAATCTTGTTTCATGTGTGTTTCTGTTTAAAGATACTTCATTTAATATATACGCTCGATTCATTAACATTGCACTTACTGCCAATAGCACTGTAACTCACACTTGAATGAAGCTAACACATGAATTTTCTTCATTAGCCACATCACAGTCTACGCCTACACACACTTGGTAACACTTCGGCACTATTCTTGTGGGTAATTTTAAACAGTGAAATCACCACCAGAAAGCACGAAAATGCAAAAAAAAAAAAAAAAAAAAAAAAAAAAAAAAATCCCGCACACCATGTGGTATTAAGTAGACCACAAAAAAGACTCTTGTTTACAATATGAGAGCTGAAACAAGTAGAGCTGATACAATATGACAGAGTTGTTTGTCTGACCACAGCTGGGAAAGCATGCATCTTGGTGACTCAAATTTTTCCCCTCAATGTGTATGTCTGCAAATGGCCACAAAGCTCAGTGAGTACTGATTTGGGGGTTATGAATAAATTTTAGCAATTAGGTAAATTTGTTAATCCAGAGTCAGTGAATAATGAGGATAGACTGTGTGAACAACACGATGACTTTTCACAAAGTGAAGGCAGCCATGTTGCAAACCCAAGCCAAGAAATAAAACATTTCCAGCATCTTCTTAGGCTCTCTTCCAAGGGTAACCACTACCCTGACTTCTATGCCATATATTAATGTGTAACTAAGTTCTTATATTAAATTTTTTCTGTTGAAATTCCTGGTGTGGATTCTGTTTTTCTGAATGGTTCTTGGTCAATGTGGAGGTGAAGGTATAAATCACGTGTGGAGAAGAGTGTGCCAGTAAAATAGAACAAGTACAAAGGCCTTGAGAGAATGATGCAGGAATATCCAGGCAGCAGAAAACATGGTATGAGATGAGGTCAGAGACTAAATGGGAGCTGGATCCAGGAGGGTTTTGAAGTCCCTACAAAGGCTTTGGCTTTTGTTATCAGTAAGATATGGTGCCTCTGAAAATTAAATCATGTAGCCATCCTTGTTAAATCATGTAGCCATCCTTGTAAGTTTTTTTTAAATGTATCATTTCTTGAACGGCTCTGCTCTTTTTCATAGGCTTTTACTTATTTCTAACTTTCCCTTTTGTCTCCAACTTTTCCCCCACTGAAGGCTTATTATAACAAGCATTACTTTTTTTCAGATACAGCTATATTCTATAGCTTATGACTCTGTTGTTTCTCAGCGAAATCTAAAGAAAATTCTGAGTATATAATAAAATGCTGAGAATTGAGAGATTTTTATTTTGAAGAGAGGCTTGCTGAGATGGCAGATCTAAAATGGATTGTTCTTACATCCTGGGTACTATCAATACAATTTTCCAGAGTTTTTATGTTTTCCTCCAAACTTGGTGTAAATATATTAGTTTTGGAAAAATTCTTCTAGAATTATTCTAGTTTAATATTGAGATAAGCTCTTGCCAAATTTTCTAATTTCAAGGCTTTATTTAATAGGCTAAAAAATAAAACCCACCCACTCACCTACCAATCAACCAAACAAAACAAGTGGTAACAATTACTACTCAGTATCAGCTTTTCTCCCTATCTTCCTACACCCTGATGAGATCTTGCAAACAAATGAGCATGAACTTCCTGTCTTTATGACAAGATGTAGGACCTGAGGTTTCACAGTGAGTTCTCACATACCTTATAAAGTTACGTAAGAATTTTCCACAAAATAAAAATGGCAAAGAAAAATGGTCATCCACAATCTCACTGGTATATATAATATGGGCTACATGTTATTCCAGTACATGTGTAAACAAAAAATAAAATTCTAAGGCCCTCTAACCATCTAAATGGACTTCCTCCTTGGCCAGGGCATTCTAAAATTTAACCTGAAACACTGGTTCAAGCCATGGTAGGTGGGATATGCCTCACTATACCGTCCAGCATTAACATTAACACAGACCTTAAGTTTGATAAGAAACGTTTACAATCTATTCTCTCTGAAGCCTACTACCTGAAGGCTTCATCTGAATGGTAAAACTTTGGTCTCTACAACCTCTTATCATAACCCAGATATTTATTTCTATTGATAACCCTTTCAACCAATTTCCAATCAGAAAATTTTTAAATCTGCCTATAGCCTGGAAGCACCACTCCCCCGACCCACCTGCTTTGAGTTGTCTTGCCTTTCTGGACCCAACCAATGTATATCTGAAATGTATCTGATAGATGTCTCATTGTCTCATGTATCCCTAAAATGTATAAAACCAGCTGCGCCCCAACCACCTTGGGTACATGTTCTCAGGATCTCCTAAAGTCTATGTCATGGGCCATGGTCACTTATACTTGACTCAGAATAAATCTCTTCAAATATTTTACAGGGTTTGACTTTTTTCATTGACACATGTTTTGAAATATGTTTTGTATATGATCATGTATTCTGCATTAAAAATCATTTAGCATGACATCCCTATCTCACATACCTTTTGAGTAGAGTATAGGGGAAGCAGATTATTAAAAAAGGATATTTTTATCCAAAATGGTGGTGTAGAGACAAGCTGGCTTCATTCTCCATTACAACAAACAACAACAACAACAACAACAACAAAAAGTTCAAATATACAGCGCTGAGTTCTTCACCAGCAACAACCCAGAGTTCAAGTATGAGGATGAGCCAGTTTCTGGGGATGCAGAGAAGTGGAAAAACTGAGCAGATGTTGGACAACTGACATCCACACCCATGACACCTCTCCACCCCATTCTGCCAAGGCACCACCTGTGAGGAAGATCTCCCTTCAACTCATGGTTTCTACACTGGAAAAAGTAAAATTGAGGTTGTCATCAAATTTTCCCATTTTCATGGGTTCACCAGCAGGAGAACTGTCCTTGCCTTAACCCATTAGTAGTATCATGACTGCCTGAAGAGAAAACTATCTCTGAGGACAGGCATAAAGAAAGTAGGCAGGACTACCATCTCCAGCTCAGAAACTCTGCTCTGTAACTCAGCCAAAGGAGAGTCTAACTAAGAGCGGCTATAGGAGGTATGTTACCCAGGTCCCCTCTTTGTAATCCCCTAGCCAAGCTTCCCACAATGCCAGAATAATCCCTTTGGGACCTCCCCAATTTGGGACAGGCAGTTGTCTGACCATTTACTAGACCTGAGATGAACCTAAGCTTAAGGTGCAAACTAGAGCTGAAAAGGAGGCAGCAATCTAGCAGTAAAGAATTGCTAAGCAAATGTATTCAATAGAAACCAGAACAAGCTAGACAGAGAAAACTGGAATAAATAACTAATTATTCAATGCAAAGACATAGATGTATACCCACAAGAAACAAGAGCAAACAGAAAACCATGATCTCTCCAAAAGGACAACGCAAAAAGCCAGTGACTGACTCCAATGAGATGGCAATTTGTGAGTTTTCTGATCAAGAATTCAAAACAGCAGTTTTAAGGAAACTCAGTGATCTCCAAGATAATATAGAAAATCAATTTAGAAATTGATCAGAGAAATTTAACAAAAAGATTGAAATAACAAAAAGACAAACAGAAATCTTGCAGCTAAGAAATATATTGGCTGAGATGAAAATCCCATTGGAGGCTCTTAATCATGGAATGAAGCAAGCGGAGGAAAGAGTCAGTGAGTTCAAAGACCTGCTATTTAAAAATACAAACTCAGAGGAGAAAAAGGGAAAAAAAATGAATGAAAAGGAACAAAGACCGCCTGCAAGACATAGAAAATTATCTTAAAAGACCAAATCTAAGAATTATTGCCATTCAAGAGGACAGCTGAGCGAGAGCAATGGGTAGAAAGCCTATTCAAAGAAATGATAACAGAAAATGTTTTAAAACTTGGCAAAGATATAAATATCCAGGTACAGTTAGTTCTTAAACACCAAACAGATTCAACCTAAATAAAAATACGGTATTAGTCCTTTTTTATACTGCTAATAAGACATACCCAAAACTATGAAATTTATAAAGAAAAAGAAGTTTAATAGATTCACAGTTCCACATGGCTGGGGAGGCCTCACAATCATGGTGGAAAGCGAAGGAGGAACAAAGGCACATCTTAGTGGTAAGCAAGAGAGCATGCGCAGGGGAATTGCCCTTTATAAAACCATCAGATATTGTAAGACTTACTCACTATCAGAAGAACAGCTTGGAAAGACCCACCTCCATGATTCAATTACCTCCCACTGGGTCCCTCCCACACATGTGGAAATTATGGGAGCTGCAATTCAAGATGAGATTTGGAAGCAGATACAGCCAAATCATATCATTCCACCCTAGGCCCCTCCCAAATCTCATGTCCTCACATTTAAAAGCCAATCATGCCTTCCCAACAGTCCCCCAAAGTCTTAACTCATTTTAGTGTTAACTCAAAAGTCCACGGTCCAAGTTCTCATCAGAGACAAGACAAGTCCCTTCCATTTATGAGCCTGTAAAATCAAAAGCAAGTTAGTTACTTCCTAGATACAATGGGGGTACAGGCAATGGGTAAACACACCTGTTCCAAATGGGAGAAACTGGCCAAAACAAAGGGGTTACAGGCCCCATACAAATCTGAAATCCAATAGGGCAGTCATTAGACCTCAAAGTTCCAAAATAATCTCCTTTGACTCCATGTCTCACATCCAGGTCACGCTGCTGCAAGAGGTGGGTTTTCGTGGTCTTGAGTAGCTCTGCCCCTATGGCTTTGCAGGGTACAGAGCACCTCCTGGTTGCTTTCACGGGCTGGTGTTGAGTGTCTGCAGCTTTTTCAGTACATGGTGCAAGCTGTCAATGGATCTACTATTCTGGGGTCTGGAGGATGGTGGCCCTCTTCTCATAGCTCCACTAGGCAGTGCCCCAGTGGGGACTCTATGTGGCTGCTCCAACCCCACATTTGCCTTCTGCACTGCCATAGCAGAGACTCTCCATAAGGGCTATGCCCCTGCAGCACACCCCTGCCTTTGAAATCTAGTGAGAGTTTCCCAAACCTCAATACTTGATTTCTGTGTACCTACAGGACTAACACCATGTGGAAGCTGCCAAGCCTTGGGGACTGCACCCTCTGAAGCTATGACCTGAGCTGTACCTTGGTCCATTTTAGCCATGGCTGGAGTGGCTGGGATGTAGGGTACCAAGTCCTGAGGCTGCACACAGTAGAGGGACCCTGGACCTGGCCCAGGAAACCATTTTTCCCTCCTAGGCCTCTAGGCCTGTAATGGGAGGGGCTGCAGTGAAGTCTCTGACATGCCCTGGAGCTATTTTCCCCACTGTCTTGGCGATTAGCATTTTGAACCTTGTTACTTATGCAAATTCCTGCAGCTGGCTTGAATTGCTCCCCAGAAAATGGGTTTTTCTTTTCTACTGAATCATCAGCCTGCAAAATTTTCCAATTATCCTCTACCTCCTCTTGAACACACTGCTGCTTAGAAATTTCTTCCACCAGATACCTTAATCTCTCTCAAGTTCAAAGTTCCACAGATCTCTAGGGCAGGGGCAAAATGTCACCAATATCTTTGCATAGCAAGAGTGACCTTTACTCCAGTTCCCAACAAGTTTCTTATCTTCATCTGATGAGTCTGGACTTTATTGTCCATATCACTGTCAATGTTTTGGTCAAAGCCATTCAATAAGTCTCTAGGAGGTTCCAAACTTCCCACATCTTCCTGTCTTCTTCTGAACCCTCCAAACTGTTCCAACCTCTGCCTGTTACCCAGTTCCTAAGTTGATTCCACATTTTCAGGTATCCTTATAGGAGTACCCCACTCCTGGTACCAATTTACTGAATTAGTCCATTTTTATACTGTGAATAAAGACATACATGGGACAAGGTAATTTATAAAGAAAAAGAGGTTTTTGGAATCACAGTTCCACATGGCTGGGGAGGCCTCATTATCATGGTGGAAGGTGAAGGAGGAGCAAAGGCACATCTTACATGGCAGCAGGCAAGGGAGCATGTGCAGGGGAACTGCCCTTTATAAAACCATCAGACCTTATAAGACTCATTCACAATCATGAGAACAGCATGGGAACAACCCACCCCCATGATTCAATTACCTCCCACCAGGTCATTCTCATGATACATGGGGATTATGGGAGCTACAGTTGGGTAGCTTTGGGCAGGGGCACAGCCAAACCATATCAAATACCCCAAGGCATTTAATAATCAAATTCTCAAAAGTCAAGGGCAAAGAGAAGATCCTAAAAGCAGCAAGAAATAAGCAAGTAATATATAAGGGAGCTACAATTAGTTTGGCAACAGACTTCTCAACAGAAATCATACTGGCTCAAGGGGAATAGAACAGTATTTTCAAAGTGTTCAAAGAAAAAACTGCCACCCGAAAATGTATTCAGCAGAATTCTCATTCAAATTTGAGGAGAGAGAAAAGTCTTTCACAGACAAAGACTGAGAGAATTCACCACCAACAGACCCGTTTTTGCAAGAAATGCTAAAGGGAGTTCTTCAAACTGAAAAACAAAAGCATGACGGTGCAAAATTAAGTACATGAACAAACTCAGAGAATTCAAACTCAGAGTATGCATTTGTGGTGTGCAATCCACCCATAACTCTAGTATAAAATTCCAAAGAAAAATTTATCAAAAACAAAAATATCATGGCAACCTGTTAAGAGATAGGTAATTAAAATATGTAAATTGAGACAACTAAAAGTCAAAATGTGAGGCAGATGGAGATAAAGTGTAGAATTGTGTTTGTGGGTTTTTTTCTGCCTTGGTGTCTATTCTTTTATTTGTGTTCTAAGATAAGTCATCATCCCTTTGAAGTAATATCTGTAAAATATACTTTGTATACTGTAAAATATACTTTTATATCTGTAAAATATACTTTGGAAGTCTCATGATAACCATAGCACAAAAATCTATAATTGATTCACTAAAAATAAAAAACAATAAATTAAAACATCCTATCAGAGATAATCATGTAAGCCAAAAGGAAGACAGTAAGAAAGGAAGAAAAGAAGAGAGGAATCTCAAAACCATCAAAAAATAAGCAACAAAATGGCACTGGTAAGTTCTTATCAATAATAACACCAAATGTGAATGGTCTCAACTCTCCAACTAAAAGGCATAGAGTGGCTGAATGGATAAAGATATGACTCAACTATATTTTGCCCTCAAAAACCCCACTTTATCTAAAGACACACATAAACTGGAAGGGATGGAAAAGATATTCTGTGAAACTGGAAAGCAAAAAAGAGCAGGAATAACTATACTGACATTATATGAAATAGACTACACATCACAGACTGTGAAAAAATAAAAGAAAGATCACTATATAATGATAAAGGGGCCACTTAATAAGAGGATGTAAGTATAAATATTTATGTACCCAACACAGAGCCCCGAAATACTTGAAGCAATCATTAATAGGACCTAAAGGAAGAGATAGAATGCAATACAATAATAGTCGGGGATGTTAACATCCCATTCTCAGTAACAGACAGATCATCCAGACACAAAATCAACAAGGAAACAGTGGACATCAACTATACACTAGATCTAATAGGACTAATTGATATTTATAGAACATTTCACCCGGTTCTGTCGAACATGCATTTTTTTTCATTGTATATAGAACATTTTCCAGGATAGACCATATCTTGAGTCACAAAACAAGTCTGTGCAAATTCTAAAAACTATAAATAATATCAAGCATTTTCTCTGAACAAAATGAAATAAAACTAGAAATAAAAAACAAGATGAACCCTGGAAAATTCACAAACAAATGGAAATTAAATAACATGTTTTTGAATGACCAATGGGTCAATAAACAAATTAAGAGGAAATTTTAAAAAATTTTGATGCAAATAAAAATACAAAATGCCAAACTCTATGGGACACAGCAAAAAGAAGTACTAAGATGAAGGTTTATGGCAATAAATGCTTATATCGAAAAAGTAGAAAGACTTCAAATTAGCAACCTTACAAGGCATCTCAAGAAATTAGAAAAGCAAACATAAATAAAATCCTAAATTACTAGAAGGAAAAAATAATAAAGATCAGAGCAGAAATAAATGAAATTAAGACTAAAAAATGTAAAGGATCAACAAAGCAAAGGCTTTTATGAAAAGATATAGAAAATCAACAAACCTTTAGGTAGACTAAGAATAAGAGAGAGAAGACTCAAATAAATAAAATGAGCAAACAAAAGGAGACATAGAAACTGAGAACCTCAGAAATACAAAGAATCATTACAGATTATTATGAACAACGAAATGCCAACACATTTAAAAAACTAGAAGAAATGGATAAAATCCTGGACCCACACAATCTACCAAGATTGAATCACCAGAAAATAGGAAATCTTAACAAACCAATAATGAGTAATTAGATCAAAGCTGTAATAAAGAATCTCCCATCAAATGAAAGCCTAGAACCTGATGGATTTACTGTTGAATTATACCAAATATTTAAAGAAGGATTAATATCAATCCTACTCAAACTCTCAAACTCTTTTTTTTTTTTTTGGAGATGGAGTCTTGCTCTGTAGCCCAGGCTGGAGTGCAGTGTTGCGATCTTGGCTTACTACAACCTCTGCCTCCTGGGTTCAAGTGATTCTCCTGCCTCAGCCTCCCAAGTAGCTGGGACCACAGGCGCACACCACCATGCCTGGCTAAGTTTCTGTATTTTTAGTAGAGATGGTGTTTCACCATGTTAGCCAGGATGGTCTCGATCTCCTGACCTCGTGATGCGCCTGTCTCAGCCTCCCAAAGTGCTGGGATTACAGGCAGGAGCCACTGAGCCCAGCCCAATCCCACTCAAACTCTTACAAATATTTGAAGAGGAGGGAATACTTCCAAAGTCATTCTACAAGGCCAGCATTATCCTAATACCAAAACCAGACAAGGATGCTACAAGAAAGTAAAACTACAGGCCAATATCACTGATGAACATAACTGCAAAAATCCCCAGCAAAATACTAGCAAACCAAATGCAACAACACACTAAAAAGATCATTCACTATGATCAAGTGGAATTCATCCTAGGGGTAAGAGAATATTTCAACATATGCAAATTAATAAATGTGTTATATCACATCAACAGAACGAAGAACAAAAACCATATGATTATATCAATCGATGCCTCAAAAGCATTTAATAAAATTCAGCATCCCTTTTTTAAAAAACCCTTATCAAAATGTGTACAGTAGGAACATATCACAAAATAATAAAAGGCATCTAAGACAAACCCAGGACTAACACTGCACTGAATGGAGAAACATGGAAGACCTATCCTCTATAGACTTGGAACAAAACAAGGATTCCCACTTTCACTGATTTTATTTAGCACAATACTGGAAGTCCTGGTCAGAACAATTGGGAAAGAGAAAGAAATAAAGAACATCCAAATTGGAAAGGAAGAAATCTTATTATCTTTGTTTGCAAACAACACGCTCTTAAATTTAGAAAAATCTAAACACCCCATCAAAAACTGTTAGAACTGACAAAAGAATTCAGTAAAGTTTTAGGACACAAAATTAACATACAAAAATCAGTAGCATTTATATATGACAACAGCAAACAATCTGAAAGAGAACTCAAGAAATTAATCCCATTGTCAACAGCTACAAAAAATATAAAATGCTTAGGAATCAATCTAACCAAAGAAGTAAAAGACCTATACAAGGAAAACTACAAAAAAACTGATAAAAGAAATTGAAGAGGACACCAAAAAAAGAGAAAGATATTCCATGCTCATGGATTGGAACAATCAATATTGATAAGATGACAATATCATCCAAAGTAATTTACATATTCAATGCAATCCTATCAAAATACCAATGACATTCTGCACATAAATAGAGAAAATTCTAAAGTTTATATGGAACCACTAAAGACCCTGAATAGCCAAAGCAATCCTGTGCAAAATTAACAAAGTTGGTGGCATCATACTACCTGACTTCAAAATTCATTCTAAAGCTATAGTAACAAAAACAGCATGGTACTCACATAAAAATAGACACATGGACCAATGCAACAGAATAGAGAATCCAGCTATAAATCCATGCACTTACAGCCACCTCATCTTCAACTTAGGCACCAAAAACTTACAATGAGGAAAAAACAGTCTTCTCAATAAGTGGTGGTGGGAAAACTGGGTAACTAACTATATGTAGAAGAATAAAGCTAGATCCTTATCTCTTACCCTACATAAAAATTAAATCAAAATGGATTAAAAACTTGAATCTAAGACCAGAAGCTATGAAACTACTAGAAGAAAACTTTAGGAAAATGCTCTAGGACATTTGCTTGAGAAAATATTTTTTTGTGTGTGTAAGACTTCAAAAGCACAGGCAACCAAAGAAGAAATAGACAAATGGGATTACATAAAGCTAAAAAAGCTTCTGAACTGCAAAGGAAACAATCAATAAAAGTGAATAGACAACCTGAAGAATAGGAGAAAATATCTGTAAACTATCCATCTGAAAGGGGATTAATACCTAGAATATATAAGGAGCTCAAACAACTCAATAATTTAAAAACTCAAATAATCAAATTAAAAATGGGCAAAGGATCTGAATAGACATTTCTCAAAAGAAGACATACAAATGGCCAACAGGTATATGAAAAAGTGCTTACCATCTTCAATCATCAGGGATATGCAAAGAAAAACCACAATGAGATATCATCTCACCCCAGTTAAAATGGCTTGTATCAAAAAGACAGGCAACAACAGATGTTGGCAAGGATATGGAGAAAGGGCAACCTTCATACACTGAGTGGGAATGTAAATTAGTATAGCCACTGTGGAGGACATTATGGAAGCTCCTCAAAAACCTACAAGTAGAACTTCCATATTGTCTAGCAATTCTACTATGGTGTATATATCTGAGAGAAAGATAATCAAAATATCAAAGAGATACTTGCACTTCCATGTTTATTGCAGCACTATTCACAATAGCCAAAATATGGAATCAACCTAAATGCCCATCAGTAGATAAACAGATAAAGAAAATGTAATATATACACATATATTTCATTGTATATGTATATACAATATGTATATATACATATTGAACAATGTATATATACATATACATACAATGAAATATTATTCAGCCATAAAACAAATGAAATCTCATCTTTTTCAGCAATGTGGATGAAACTGGAGCCTATTATGGTAAGTGAAATAAGCCAAACACAAAAGGCAAATATTGCATGTTCTCACTCCCATGTGAGAGCTAAAAAAGTGGATCTCATGAAGATTGACAGTAGATTGGTAGTTATCAGGGGCCAGGAAAGTAAGAGGGAGTGATAAAAGGGAAAAGGAAGAAGAATATAAATGTATTTATTACTAGTGAATTATACACTAGTATATGAATTATAAAATAGTAAAGATGGGGCTGGTCTTGGTGGCTCATGCCTGTAATCCCAGCACTTTGGGAGGCCAAGGTCAGGAGATTGAGACCATCCTGGCCAACACAGTGAAACTCCGTCTCTACTAAAGATACAAAAAATTAGCCGGGCGTGGTGGCAGGCTCCTGTAGTGCTAGCTACTCCGGAGGTTGAGGTAGGAGAATCTCTTGAACCCAGAAGGCGGAGGTTGCAGTGAGCCAAGATATCGCCACTGCACTCCAGCCTGGGTGATAGAGCAAGACTCCATCTCAAAAAAAAAAAGAAAAAAAAGAATAGTAAAAATGGTATTTTTTACCTCAATTAAAAAAATCAATAAAAAGAAATATTTTTAATATCAAACTATTTTAAATATTAAAAAGAAAAGTATTTTAAAAAACATTTTTAATGCTTGAATAATGTGCTAGAATTAAGAGTTTTCTTATTGTTAAATTATTTCTGTTCTTATTAATATACATAATGGTGTTAACATCTTCATGCATATGCTTTTGTTCAAAATTAGGATAAAATACTACAACACAACAAATTGAGTTACTTGTTCAAAGCATATGAAAAAATTAATAGCATGTGATATACTTTGTTAGATTTATTCCTTAAGGGCCAATTAACACTGACATTAGCAATATGGGATTACCAATTTTCCTTCTTTCTTGACAGTTTTGGGAATTACCTTTATAAGAACAGGATTTGTTTGTGCTAATTTATTAGATTAAATACATACCTCATGCCTCAATGTTTTAATTTGAATTTATTTGCTCGTTAGTGAATCTGAGCATTTTCCTATGATTATATACTGAATTCATTTCTAGTGTGTGAATAATTATCCTTCCTTTAGATTTGGCAGCTCTTGAAAAAATGGGACTAGAATGGGAGAAAGTTGTGTGGTGTCAAGTATATGACTTTCTGTAGATGAATTTACAGAGGTGAGACTTGTGGATGACTACAGGTTGTTTCTTAAAACAGTGGAGTGGCCAGGTTTTCCTATAGGTACACAAGGAGCGTGGGTCAAGTCATAAATTGTGTTGACACAGAATGACAACTGAGAGAAAAGAATTTTACTATTAATTTCATTAACTTTAATATTAAGGTAGAAAAATATTCTTTGTTATTTAAATACTTTTAACCTCATTTACACATTTTGTAGTTTTCCAGTTGTTTAAGTTTTTAATCTGAATACCAGTGGAATTTCTTTCTCCTTTGAGAGTCACTTATACTTGATTACTGAAAGTTAATGTATTTTAGTGAATAGAAATGCTTAACAATAATCATTAATGAAGATGACCTGACATTTGATCACTTGAAATTGTGGTTAAGCTCACAGAAGCAGGGACTATTAGAGAGAGAATAGGGACCTCATCCACCAGGTAAGAAACATGTTCTGACAACTTTTGAGTTCTTTCTTTTTGATCGTTTCTGTATTTCAAGCTCCTAGAACACTGTCTGATATATAATAGGCTCTCAATCAATATGTGTTGAATTGGATGGATCGTGATAAGTTTCCGTTATTTTCATCTCTACGTGTCAAGAACTTTCCTATTCTTCATCACTCTACTTTGATCAAGTGTTCTCATCAGAATATAATCATCTTACATTATAATTATTATTATATGTTGGGGTTCAATCAGGCTGGTGGAAAAAATATTTAGATAGTTACAATAATAGCCAAAAACTCTTTTGGAAGGCCTGAGAGTTTCCATAGCCTCAGATTGCTTGGCTGAAGGCAGTCAAACTCTGCAGGAGCCAGAAGGATTAGGGTGCAAGTACAGAGCAATGTGGGAAGTTTCTCTTACTAACCTATTTACTTATATGGTCTTAAGACTGACCTTTGTCCTACTGTGGGTACTTTACTGCCTCCTACCGGCGGGAAGGGGGTCGGCAGAAGTTTATTACCTGCAAATGGTGTTTGCTTTAGGCCTGGAACCTAGCCTTTAATCTTTACCTTCCAGTGGTATTTACTTACAACTTTTGTTAATTAGTCACCGAATAAATGCAAGCCTCACTAGCTGATCAGGGCAGAGTCGGAACTGTTTACAGGGCTCAGCAGGAAGCCTGTAAGCGGCTCTAACCCTCAGCGGGACTGGCAGAGCAGAATATCTGTGTGTCAGTGTACCTTTATTCATCCATCGCTGAATTAGGGCCCTAAATGAACAGACTCCCCACAGCTAGTGCCTCCGCGAAAGGAACGCTGCCTCAATTATAATCATTGAAACTTCTACAATATTCCAGGCAGTGTTCTAAGGCGGTTTCATACATTTTATAATTTAATCCTCACAACAACCTTATGAAGTAAGTACCATTATTATCCCTATAAACCTCTAACCTCTGTCAGAGTACATATTTTATCTCTCTTGTTCACTGATATATCTACAAGTTTAGAACATTATATGGCATATCATAGAAGCATGACAAATATTAGCGGAATGAATACTTTTTTTCATAGATGAGGAAATGGCTGTTTATCGTTCATTAACCAAATCCAAATCTCTTTAAAGCATAACACAAGATTGTTAAACATTTGTCAAGAAACTCTAAGCCTATCTCTAATCTTTCCACATCTAATTCTAACGTTTGATCATATTTTCAACCCAATTTTTATCTTAAGTTAGGAATACAGTATCTCAAGATTTTGGCCTAATTGGGAACATTTATACTGTTTATAATTTTGATTATCTTTGACAAAGAGTGTCTCTAGTTATATTACAATGCCTTGTATCTGTTGAGAAGAAGATCCTTATTTGATTTAGATAAGAAAAATGGACTCAAAGCTAAGTTTAGGAGTAATGTTGTTTTTCCTGATATGCTCTGAGAAATTTTGGATTTCTACAACTAGAAGAATGTGTGGAGCCTAAGGTACAGTAGAAGGTGAAAAAGTTTGGGGGTGGTATGGAGAGCCTAAATACTTAGTACTAGGACTATGTAATATGCAGCTGGAAGTTGCTTTTATTAATTTTTGTAATTAAAATCCTCATTAATCCTCATAGATATTCTGTAGTGTCTCCTGTACATGTAAATGTGGATTTTTTCAAAGAACTAAGGAAGGAGATGAGAATTACCCCTAAATTGCTATATGGAATAGAGAAATAATTCATGACCAAAACTAATTCAGTACTAACAGAAGCATGGAGACAGGGAAAAATACTTGAAGAAAACCCAGAAAATTTTGGCTGTTGGGGGAGAGGAAGACTTCCTTCGTTGTGAAAAGTTGTGTGAAATCATGTCTAGGTGTCCTGGAAGAAGGAGAGCCCAGGTGATATCTTGCTAGCACCCTGATAATGTTCAAGCTCCTTTCTTGCTCTTGTTCTTGGTGCCCAGATTCCTGGATTTCACAATTTGATTCCTGAATCCCAGATTCCTGGAACTTTTCACCTTTTATTTCTTTTTCTCTTTCTCAAGTTTCCGAATCATTTCTATCTTTTCCCCAAACTTTGGACCTCTTGCCATATTTTGACATCAAAACTGATTCTTTAGTACTTGGCTAACCACTTCAATAACTTCCCTTCTTAAGTTACTCATTTAATTAATTTTTATACAAATTTACTGAGGTCTTCCTGTGTGTCAGGAAGAGCATCGGAAGGCTTAATTTAAGCAATCTCAGACTGTGGAGGTGGGAGACACTTGGAAACAGAAAAAGCACAAGACAGTTGTGCAAAAGCTAATATAGAAAGTTGAACACAGGGAGAGAGCCCAACTAACTGATTCGGACGCTTCACAAAGGTGTTGTCATTCATGATGGGTCACTCTGGGTCTTTGATAATCATTGACTGCTCACTAGTCCTGAGTTTTCTTAGTTCTAGATTTTATGTTACATGAGAAAAAGCCTATCTTGTTTAAGCTACTATTGGATGGACTTTGTGTTGCTTAGGTTTGAATAAATTCCAAATGATACCTTGTATAATAGACTAATGGCTTGAAATAAAGGAGTGACGATGTGAGTGGGAGAAGTTGAGAAGAAGGATTGAAATCTAGAATCATGTCTAAATAGCACCAAAAGTGATTGATTTAATAGGGTGAGGTAGGTTTGAGCAATAGTGTACAGGATTGGGGAATTAGTAAGGGTTCTGTTCACTCTTTTGGAAAGATATCACATTTCTCCCACATGGTGACTTAGGATCTTTACCAAGGCCAACCTGTCCTTCCAGTGTTTCACATGGTTTCCTGACATTTTGCCAGACCCAGAGCTTTGCTGAGAAAGCCTCACAACCATTTTATGAAGTTAAGTACCATTATTATCCCTATAAATCTCTCTTGTTCACTGATATATCCTATCAGTGAACCTGTACAGAGGTACTTTTGTAGCTGAAAAAATATATTTCTTTTTCTGGAAGAAAATTTGTTAGGCCACTTATTTTTCACAAAAAGAATATTAAACCACCACTTCACTCTTTGATACCTAAAGTGAATGGATTTTTCTACTGTCAATAATACATAATACCTACACATTGGATTTGTACCAGGGAGCTGAAACTTAATTGATTGTTACTCAGCATCTGCCAAAAAATATGGTTGAGGAAATGGGAATTTAAGAGAAAGGGTTGATGCAACACATTAGCCATTCATTCTTCAAGGCACTATAAAAGTTTTATTTTGCTGTCAAATTAAGTAATCAGAAAAAAAATGTGTGCTAGGACAGTATAAGCTTAGGACTTAGAAGGCAATTCAATTTTATCGCATTGGCTTTTACAAAAAAAAGATAAAAGATCAACTAAAACAATAGTAACTATGGTGTATTGAGTTCTGTGCTAAGTACCTGACATATCCCTTTCCACAACAAGATCTTAGATCCCATATTATAATTTCCTGTGATTAGATGAGGAAACGGAAGCTCATGAGGTTAAATAAGTATGAGAAGGCCGCAAGGCTAGTAATTGTGAGAGGCAGTATTCAAATTCAGGTCTGACAATAGAGGTCCTCTTTTTTATTATATAATACTGTGGTTAGCAGAATAATGACCCCCCAAAAGATGTCCACCTTCTCATATCTAGCACCAGTGAATGTGTTACTTTACAGTATTAAAATTAAGGACATTGAGATGGAGACATAATCCTGGATTATGTGGGTAGTCTCAACCTAACCAAACGGATCCTTTATAGAGAAAACTGTGACTATGGAAGAGTGGTCGAATAAATTCAACTTACAGGTTTGAAATGGAGGCTAATATACATGAGTCAAAGAATGTGGGCACCCTCTTGATGTTAGAAAAGGCAAGAAAACTGATTCTCCTCCTGAGCCTCCAGAAGTGACATAGCCCTGCGAACACCCTGATTTTAGCCCAGTGAGACCCATGTTGGATTTCTCACCTACAGAACTGGAAGATAGTAAAATCGTACTGTTTTAAGCCAGAAAGCATATGATAATTTGTTATGGCAGCAATAGAAAACTTATGCAGAAACCGACTCTCCAACATGTTGCTAAATTTCTTCCTCATGTTAGCTCTGGGAAAAGTTTGTATTCATTCACAAATTCAAAATAATATTTATTCAAAGGATTTGTTCAAAGCATACTGTTTCCTTTTTGCCTTGGTTGACCAGAAGGCTAGAGCCAATTTTAGAGTTCACTTATGGTATGGTACATGTAGGTAAAATTATTTTTTCGATTTTTCAATATGTTTTCTGATCTTTTCTTATATTTTCATTTGCAGAGAGAAAAAGAGAGAGGGAGGTAGAGAAAGAGAGAGCGAGGTAGAGAAAGAGAGAGCGATACTCAAGCTATTTTATGAAAGTGGATTGGTGTCTCAGTGGAGTCAAAGAACACATTAGAGCGATTATTTTTAAAAAATGTAAAAAATATCATTCTAAAGAGATTTGTCCAACTTTACCAATGCTTTATAAAGCTTATTCTTAGAAGGGTGTTACCTTGTTATCACCATTTATTTGTCATATGTACATGTCATATTTATTTATTTTAGATTGCATACAAGTTTCACTTAAGATATACAACCCCCATTTAGAGTAGGTTTCTATACAATTAAACCTGGGCTATAGTATTGTGAGGATACTGCTTTTTAATTTTAGTGGTGAGGCTGATAAAAACATAAGAGAGTTGAATCTATTAAAGACAAAGATTTCTAACACAACTGGGGTTTGGTTTGTACATTGCTGGGTATACAAAAGATAGACTGATCACATTGTCAGAAAGGAGCCACATCATTAATCAGAACTCTGTTCTTGCAGGACTGAAAGTAAATTAGGGAGTCAAGATTCACCCCCCACCCCAAAAAAATAGCCTTCCGCCACCTCCATTGCAATATTTGTGTTACTAAGCAACAAAATTCTTCTATTTAGCAAAGCCCTAATGATGCTGGCAGTGGAGTCTTGGAAAAATGCTTAACATAAATTCATTATCCCTACCACTCTAGCTGCACTGCATATGCAGTGCTTGATTAGACATAACGAGAAGTAGAGAGAGTGCTGTTTGGTGCACCTGCATCTAAAAGACCACATAAAGTATTGATTTAGATGAATCTAATGACAGTCATTTAATGTGTTTATCTACTCACAGCATTCACTTGAGCTGACAAAGAATACAGGACAACCCACTGTTAAATGTGCCCTAGAATTGTAAGGCCTTAATGATTCTGTCATGCCCAGTCACATACACACAAATTATGACATAGCTGTAACCAACTCTACTGATACCTGGTATGGTCTTTCCCTAAGGAAGATTTTAAGAAAGCTGAAGATTGAAATCATCTGATAGTTTCCCTATGTTTTTTAAAACTTGAAACACTTATTTTCTATGTTAGTATTTCTGCAATTTTAAAGAAACTCTAATATATAAGAAAGTGTGTTTATTCTTTCTTGGAATTCATGCTAAGAAGAAGTTGTTTCAAAGGATTAAATACCTTTGTAGATATTCTCTTCCTCTTTTATTTTCTGCCCCCTTCTCTTTACCCTTGCCTTTTCTTCCGAGTATTTGGTTTCCAAGGGTTATCATTGTGGAACAGATGTTAAAGAAAGATGTGCTGAAAATAAAATCTATGACTATCTTGGGTTAGAATCTCTTCAAATGTTATTATTGACTAATAAGTGACATTTATGCCATAACATTTTAGATTCACAAAGCAATTTAGAAGCGTCCTTCCATTTTTCAAACTGTCTTATGCTTTTTATGCACTTCTATTACTGAATACATTTTTATAGTTCCTAAACATAGAGACAGAAAGAAGGAGAAATACTTAATATTTTCTTCTGCCATTTCTATGGTGACATGCTACATTTAAAGCATAAGATACCTGGTAATTCTAATTCTATTAGGAGGAATCAACCATGAAAATTATAGCACCAAGCTGATTTCTTAAAAGGCTGACTCTAGGTTCTCCCAAAGGATAAAACAAAAAGACAAACACACAAATAACTTCTTTAGATAAGAAAGGTAGAATAAGTGGTGGTAATATTTTAATTGAGATTGACTAACAATGAGAGGTGAAATAATTTTCTGATTATTTACTACTAAAGAGCAAAGCATTGAAGAGGGTCACTCAGATCCTACAGGGCTGTCTATATGCCTGATTAGTTTGATTAAAAAATTAATATAGTCAGCCTTTTAAATTTTTGTTTATATTGATTTGGAAGAAGTTTCTCATTTGCAGTGTTATTCTGGTGTTCCAGGGGGAAAATCCTTGTGGACAAATTCTGCATATTTGTGTCAGGGATGTGTGAACCAGAGCAACTCCATCTTGAATAGGAGCTGGGTCAATTTGAGACAACCAGGTGGGAGGGGGGAACCTGGAGACACTAACTAGCTTGCCCACTGAGGTGGAACCTCGGGAAGTTCAGGACGTTTGCAGCAGGGAGGAGCCTGGCCCCTCCTCTTCCTGTGTGGAAGGTGGGATTTGAATGGAGGCGGGAAGCACTCCAGCAGGGGACTCTGGCCTTGCGGAGGATCCTTGTTTCCACGTTTTATTCCTTTTTCAGTCAATAAAACCCTGCTTTACTCTCCCTTTAAACCGTCTGTGAGCCTAAATTTTCATGGCCATTGGACAGACAAGGACCCTGTCATTAGCTGAACTACGGAAAAGCCCTGTAACAAAATGAGGCTGAAACCTACTGAGCTGCCTTTCCAGATGGTTAAGGCATTGTAAGTCACAAGATGAGGTACAAGGTCAGCACAAAATACAGGTCATAAAGACCTTGCTGATAGAACAGGTTGCAGTAAAGAAGTTGGCCAAACTCAGTAAAACCAAGATGGCCACGAGAGTGACCTCTGGTCATCCTCACGACTACACACCCATCAGCGCCATGACAGTTTACAAATGCCATGACAATGTCAGGAAGTTATCCAATATTGTCTAAAAAGGGGAGGCATGAATAATCCACCCCCTGTTTAGCATGTCACCAAGAAATAAGCATAAAAAGGGGAAACCAGGAACCCTCCGGCCTGCTCTGTCTGTGGAGTAGCCATTCTTTTATTCCTTTACTTTCCTAATAAACTTGCTTTCACTTTATAGACTTGCCCTTAATTCTTTCTTGCATGTGACCCAAGAACCCTCTCTTGGGGTCTGGATCCAGACCTCTTTCTGGTAACATTTGTAGTAATAATAGATTGCCTAAAATATATCTTATATCTAAGAATTTGGCAAACTGCTGTCATTAAGCCACACCACCCATTCTGAGTCAAGTATGCTATTCTAATTTTCTACCTGCATTTAGAAGTTGTGAAATCTTTATAAGAACGTGTTCTAGTAGCAATAAGGAAAGTAGAGGAGAAAGCAGTGTTTTTTTTTGTTTGTTTGTTTTATGTGTGTCTATAGGGATATATGCATTATATACATTGCTTCAATTATCTCCATCAAAAAGTTATAAAAGTGTTTTATTCTCCATTTTACAAATGACAGCACTGAGGCTTTAAAGGAGTGTTATGATTGGTTCTCGGTTGCCGACTAAATAAATGGTAGGGCAAGGATTAAAACTCGGGTTTTTCTGACCTTAATTGAAATGTTTTTTACTATGTGTGCATTTTGAAAATTCATGCTTGTTTCTGAGATTTGGGTGTGCAGATAGGCCCGATTCATTTTGAGTATGTCTGTTTTTTATGAAAGTAGAAAGGGCTAATTTCGGTACTAGTTTCTTTTCTAAGCTGTGCTCAATTATAACTTAAATGTATACATTATTAAGCAATTACACAAAAATTAACCTACAAGGGTAACTCCTTTTGATGTCTTTCAAAAGAAAGATGTTTGGCCATTTGCCCATCCTGATGTAGTAATTTAAATGTAATACAAATTGGAGTGTTTCACTGAGTTGCTAAATGAACAACTCAATGAGTTGTTTTTACAAACACTTTGCATATGTGATTGCCTTAATTGTGTAGAAATTTATCTTTTAAAGAAGATTCTCTTATTCCTAAAACTTTGAATCTGCAGCGGCAATAGGAAGATGATGATCTATTGCTGTTATTTTTTAAAAACAAATATGGGATTCTTTTGACACGTGACAGTTTTTCCATATTTACAGATGACTGTTTTTTGTTATTTTGAGATCGGGTCTTCATGATCATGGCTTATGGTAGCCTCAACCTCCCAGGCTCAAGTGATCCTGCCACCTCAGCCCCCTGAGTAGCTGGGACTACAGGCACACGCCACCATACCTGGCTCATATTATTTTTAATTTTTTTTTTTGTAGACAGGGTCTCCCTGTGTTACCCAGGCTGGGCTTGAACTCCTGGTCTCCAGTGATCTGCCCACCTCGGCCTCCCACTGTGCTGGGATTACAGGTATGAGCCACTGTGCCAGGCCCAGATGACTGTTTTAAAGGTTAAGTATTATTTATTCCTGCATATATTTGTTTCATTTTGAAATTATGATATGACAGTGTATAAACCAGGAAATGTATATTTAGCACAAAATATTAACAACTTAACTTCCCTCTTTTAAAGTCCTGAATCATCATAATGATGAAGTAGATTCTTTGGAAGTATCTGCACAATAGAAATGCAGTTATTCACCAAAACTTTAATAGATGTATATAAAACAAGTCATTCTACCACCTAGTTTCCAGTGTATGCAAACATTCTTAATATTATACTGTAGTTATGTTGCCGACATTTGTAATTTTGAAACTATAGTTGTATAAATTTAAAAGCTTTTACAACTGAGTGACTGAATTGGTAAATCAATCATTGGAACAAAAAATGTAGGATATTTATACACACACATAGACACACATATAAACACACACCCTTAATCACTGAGAGGAGACTTTGCTGTGATTTCTTTATCCTTTAAAGTCTCCTAGGGTTTTTCTGTTTTTCAGTATATTTTGGGGAGTCCATTAAGATTTTTGGAAAATGTGTTAATTTTTCAAGTCACCAGGATACCATTTAGTAAGTAGTTTTATGGCGTTAGTTCGAGTCATGGCTTAGAAACCCTTTACTTCCCAAGGCTTTTTATATTCTCTTCCAATATCTGTGTGTCCATGCATGTTATATACATAGTAGTGCTGGCAATTGCAGTAGCAAGTTGGTATATTTTATTTCATTCATTCTGGATTTTCCAATGTATATCAACCCTAAAATAGGCATTCCTTTTCCCCGCTCTCTTTTCAGCTCGCCAATGGGTGCTCATCTGCCATCTTTATTGATTCTTAACAACTTTTCATTGTTCATTTTCACCAATCTATGCTATAGTTCATATGGACTGCTTTAGCACATTGATCACTTGATGCCCATTCTCTGGGAAATGGCTTTTGGTCCCGTTTAATGAGGATCAAATTTGAGTCAAGTGTAGTAAATATAGCTTTCCTCATGGTGCCATGATTACGTAGAATATGTGAAGGGCAAACTCTTTCTAGCATGATGCCCTTTTGTTAGTATAAATCCAATGTTAAAGTTACTGGAGTATTTCAGAGTTGTGTTTAAAAGTATGAAGTATATTGGCTAAGGCTTAATTTGGCTAAGGCTTTATTTTGGCTACTGAAAATTAAATTACATTGACTTTTTTGTAACTTAGAGATATATTCACATAATGAGTAATTTATACTTAAAACTGGTAGGATATCATTCATGCTGCCATGCTGCGGCCCAGGAATTTAATCCTTACAATGTTATTACATGGGGGCATCCACAAAATTTTGTATTTGGTGCTGACTTAAAACTATGATTCTGTAATCAATTATATCAACAGATTATTTATCAGTCACATTTTAACAAATGAAAATACATAGCATATGAAAAATGAGATAAACTATGCAAGGAATTTGTAGAATAATTATGGGTGACTAAAGAGAAAATAACTAAATTGTCTTTTCCGTAGTGAGACTTAGATGGACTTAGACTTACTAAACCAGTAACAATGGCTACTTCTCTTTCAAATAATTTTGACTTGTACAATTTTTAAATTTTGCTGTGGTTTTTGCATTTCACAAGTGCATACACTTCAGTCAAAGCCCACTTAAAATCTTTGTTTTCCTTAATGCGGTACAGAACAGAAGGTTAAGGATTGGGAAAATACTCTGTGACAATGTAAAGTGGTCTGCTGTGCTAGGGATACATTTATCTTCTGAAAAATCATGGGCTGGGTTATGGAGTGAGCAGAGACCACCCAATGGAGCGACTGGGAATGTTTGGCTTAAAACAATTCTACTCTGGGCGTCAGTCATCCAGGAGATAATGAGCTTTCATCAAGATGTAATTCAATACACTGTTTCCTTCCTTGAGAGCCTTATTATAAAACATGTCAGCTGAACTGCTCTGTGACCTAGTTGATTTACATTTCGGTAAGCTCATATCATGGACTGGGTTTTGGGGATCCGGTAGCTGCTCCATGAACTACAGTTTGAGAAGCATTGGCTTACAGCAGGGCTTCTTAGCCCAGGCACTGTGGACATCTGACTAGCTAGCTATTGTTGTATGGGTTTTCCTGTCTAGGATGTGCATAGGATGGTCACGAGCATTCTCTAGCCGCTACAGACTAGACACCACCAGCACCTCTCCCAGTTAGTTATAACAATAAAAAATATCTCTAGAGTTTGCCAAATGTCCCACCCTGGCATTGTTGGGGTGGGGTGGGGGAGCAAAATTGCCACATTGCTACAGGTGTGAAAAGCTGGTCTAGAACATCTCTTAATTCCCATGTGATCTCTCTCATTACCATTCACAGCATCTGAATGCCAATCTGTAGATAATTACTAAATACCATGATTATTTGAGAACTATAACTTCAGTTTGTCATTAAACACTTACTTCATGAAGTAACATAGTGTACTTAGTTTGTTTGGATTAACTCACAAAGTCATATGTAGTTCTTTGCATTTAGTCCACAAATGTTTGAAAGACCTTTTAACACCAACATCAGATCCAAAAATGTCACTGAACATGGATCTAACAACTACAAACAGGACCATTTAGTTATCTTTTTCATTGTAAAAAGTAGGATATAAATCAATCCCCAGGATTTAAAGAGAATTGTTAACTAAGAATGCCTTTTTATAATGTCATTAATTATGCACTGAAATGTAAGAAAAATATGTGCCTGACCAACTGGTCTCTGAATACAAAAGACATAGGTTTGCTTTCTTCTGGTTATTTATAAATACTAGTAGTGATAAGAATACCACAATACCACCACCTCCTTACATTTGGAGAGTACCCTTGATTCTCAAAATGCTGTCACAAATCTTATTTCCTTTCACCCTTAGTTTAGTATCTCTGCCTGCTGTTTGCAGAACCTGCACTCTTTTATGCTGGCCTTTCTCATCTTAATAGAAACATAGAGACATAGATCACAGAAACATAATAACATTGGTTCTTCTAAGCATGCATGCAGGCATGTCCACACATACATGTGCGTGTGCATGCACCCATGAACACCCCCCCCCACACCCTCCCACACACACCAGTGTTGCTTTTCTTACTACCTTCATAAAGGACAATGTCCGTAAGAGATTTTCCAAATTCTGCCTAATAAAAGAGGCAGTCTAAATCATAGTAGAGACCCCAAAATTATAATTCCTGGCCTCAAGTAGTAGATACATCAATTTTTTTGGTGGAAATCATTAGATATTCTGTATAAATCTGAAACCAGAAGATCTTAATGAATTGTGTTGACCTTTTATACAAAATTTGATTAGTTTTCCTCCTTTTTTGGAGTAAATGTCAGACTCGGAGTTGTCAGGTTTAGCAGTGGTGGAAAAAGAAATATGATGGAGAATCAGAAATCTCAATAGTCCACCTAAATGTTCAGGTCCTTTAAATGCACAAAATTTTATATTTGGATCATTATTTTATCATGTTAAAATGCATGAAGTGGCAAGTGTTTATCATAAAGTCTTCTAAGATGGCATAGCCCTTCCGCTTACCCATTGCCACCAACAGGCCTTCCCCACCCTCCCCTCCTTTTATCCTGCTGCTTTCCAGAATACTGAGTTTCAAACAAGTAATTTTAAATGGCCTATGTATTGATTGAAAGGTTCTGTCTGTAGTCTACTGAACTGTGACCAAACTAATTTCATCTGAGGGGTTCCATTGGCTGGGCCGTTTTCAGAAAAAGTTGATTCTGTCCTGACCTGAGTTTCCCAATTCTTTATCCACTGTGCTCATCCTATTTTCTATTTGAATACCTTTTCTTTTATTTCTTCTTTGGCAAATTAAAATTGGTTATTAGATTAGAAACAATGATTGAAAAGAACTTCAGAATACAGTAATTCAAAAGGCCAGCAGAAAATAGTGATTAATACCTTCTTATACGTTTATATATTATGGAGCTGCATACTGCTTGACATTTGTTGGGGTCATCTTCTTTAATACGGTAAAGTCTAACTTTGTTCAAGAGTCTTCATGTAGCCACTAGGTAGGGAGCGGACTGCTTGCTGTAAGGTGTGTCAGGCACCCTGATGGTGATACTCCTTGACTTCCTGGAGATTCTGCATGCTACTCCCTTGAAAAGCAGAAAGAGGCAGCACCCCAAATAAGATCTGCAGCGGCTGCAGATATAGAAAAGAGGAATAACCGATGCAACATGGACCCATGAATAATTGAAAACATACTCCTCAGTTGCAGCCTTCCTCCATTTTTATCTATTTTAAAACAAATATAGTAGTGAAACATGACACAAAACGGCACTAGTGTTCAAAGGGCTGGTGCTTAGCTGCTTGTGTAATTAACTCTCTGTTTTTTTTAATCAGTGTAATTTAACAGTGAATGTGAAAAATTGCAAGCTTTTTTTGGAAGGATTAATACACTATATATTTTATCTGGTTTTGATATGAAATCTTAGATGTCTAGGCTCACATCTTCCGTATGTTGATTAAAACCCTACATATTAAGCTGTATTATCATCTAACCTGTATTTATATATAATCCATATTACCCAAGTGACACTATTTGTTGAAGGAAGTAGGAAGGAAAGGTACTATATATACATGCATATATATATATGGTAAATATATGTAAATAAATAAATAAATATATATTTATTTATTTCAGAGACTGTTCTGAATAAGGCATGACCCAAATACTTTACATTTATCCCTTAGTTCCAACAGGACCAGTAGATTGCAGTGGCTTGGCATAATTCTCATTGTCATCCATCCATGCCAGTGGCTCTCTCTGAAGTTATGCGGTACTTGGACTGCAAGGCTAAATGTGGCCGCCTGTATTGAAGGTTTTCTTACTCTGTCAGGTAGGTATCGTGAGCATTATGATTCTTATTTTGTAAATGAGGCAAGATTAGTGATGTTACTTGCTCACGAGCCAATAGTTAAGTAACAGAACCAGAACCTAAATTAGCCTGTGTGTGTGTGTGTGTGTGTGTGTGTGTGTGTGTTTGTGTTTGGTGTGAAACCACCACTGTAAAATTATAACTGAGACAGTGAAAGACATTTGACCTAACCAGTTCTATCTTTCTTCTAACCTCCAAGCTGTCCTTGTTCATTTCTGGATGTAGGCTGAACTAACTTTGTAAGGAACTTAGTTTATAGTTTAGAACAAAGACAATAATATCCCTTTCCCAAAATAAACCCTCTTATTTCCTGGTGGCCAGTCTGTCATCATAAGACTAACAAATTAGCTACAAGATTAGAAATTATGGCTTAAGGGCCATGCAACCTCTGGCTGCAAGAGTTTGAACCTCCCTATATTACATCACTATTGTAAAACCTAAGAGCAGTGTTTGAGATATTTTGTAGACTCTGCACTTGAGGGATGTGCAGGGTCTGCAAAATATCAGACTCAAGCAGTTCTGCAATCCCACCCAGGAACAGAAGACAGCAAGAAAACCTCACTTTGATTCCCAGTGATTCAATATCCAACCTGACCAATCAGCACTCTCTACTTCCTGGAATGCTCAGGAAGACTGATTTGAGTAATAATAAAACTCCAGTCTCCTGAACAGCCGGCTCTGCGCGAATTACTCTTTCTCCATTGCAGGTTCCCTGTCTTGATAAATTGGCTCTGTCTAGGCAGCAGACAAGGTGAACTTGTTGGGTGGTTATGCATGTGTGTGAGTATGTGTGTGTATCTCGCATTGAAGCTCTGGTCTACCCCCACCATTATGTTTCTATTTATTCCTTCAATTAGACAAAATGTCACTTGCATCTCTTAAACGTCTGACCCTGAGCTAAGCACTTAGATAAATATGTGGTAGCCTTTAACTTTGGGGACTTGGAGTCTCAGTTAAAAGATCAAATTTATGCACAGGGTAGTGTGTGAAAAAAGAAAGCTTTTATTATTAGTCAGTCTCAGATGTGCCCTTAAAAGATAAACCTATGGAACATTTAGAAATATCAAGCCGGCTGAGCTGGAAGAAAAAGCCAAGCCATGTTTTCTTTTTGAGACTAAGTGAAGAGGTAGTTGAAGCAAGAATGCTTGATTTAAACAAAAAAATTGCTGAGATCAAAAGGGAAGATGGATTGAGGAAAATGAAAACAGATGAAGAGATAGGAAGAGGGTAAGGGTGATTTTTAGCATGGTCCTTCTCCCTCAGTTTGTCTTTTTCTCTTTTTTTTCCTTTTTTTTGAGATGGAGTCTTGCTCTGTCACCCAGGTTGGAGTGCAATGGCACAATCTCAGCTCACTGCAACCTCCACCTCTTGGGTTCAAGCGATTCTCCTGCCTCAGCCTCCTAAGTAGCTGGGATTACAGGTGCACACCACCACCACACCTGGCTACTTCTTGTACTTTTAGCAGAGACGGGGATTCACCATGTTGGCCAGGCTGGTCTTGAACTCCTGACCTCAAGTGATCCACCTGCCTTGGCCTCCCAAAGTGCTGGGATTACAGACGTGAGCCACTGCGCCCGGCATGTCCCTCAGTTTTTCTTGTGGAACAGCTCTCTACACTCAAGCTTGAGTCTAACAGGAAAGAAATCCACAGTTTGAGAAGCTGACACTACTGCATTAGTAAAGATGAGAAAGAAGGGCAGTTTAAATAAGACAATGACAATGGGGTGGCAGATTAGGGATGGATTTGAGATCCATTGAAGGGGACCATGTTCAGGCTTTGTTGATTAATTAGAGAGAAGAATGGGCTTAGGCAGACACCCTCGTTTCTGACTTGAGGCAAATTTATGATTCAGTGACCATATTTTATTTTCATATCACTTTCTGATTAAAAGAAGATGTGATAGTTAATTTTATGCATCAACATGTTTGGGCCACAGTGACGACAGTACCCTGTGATGGTGATTTTGGGTGAGAGGAATATTTCAATCAGCGGTCTTTGAGGAAAGCAGATTTCCCTTTATATGTGGGTGGGCCTCATCCAACAGTTGAAGGCCTAAGTTGAACAAAAGACTGATCTCCCTCAGCAAGAGGGAATTCTGCTGGCTGACAGTCTTTGGACTGAACCGCAACATTGGCTCTTTCATGGGACTCACACTGGCTGGATGCTCACTCTGCAGACTTTGGACCTGCCAGCCTCCATGATCATGGGAGCCAATTCCTTAAAATTAATCTCTCTCTCTCTCTCTCTCAGCACACACACACACACACACACACACACACACACATCTTAATCTTTTGTTTTTCTGGAGAACGCTGACTGATACAGTAGGTAATAGTATTAAATTTCTTGTATAGTTACCTAGGGGAAAATAACTAACTGAAATGTACTTATGTCATAACAAGAAGTTTTCAAATATAAATTCTAAAGATAGGGAGCATTGTGTACCTTCCAAGACACAGACATACTGCATACTATAAAGATTCCAACTTCCCAGTCTAATAGATATTTTATGGTCATTTTGTAATAAGGAAATTAAGCCAGAGGTTATATAATCTGCTCAAGGTCTTGGTGAAAGCAAGTGGCAAAACTGAGATTTACACTCAGGTATGTTCAGCTTCAAAATCTATGTTCTTGACTTTATATGTCAGTGGCTTCTCTCTCAGCGTTTTGCTATTTAGAACTTTTAAACAAATAATTATGATAGGTGATAGTTATGCAAGGCATACAGTGTTCCAAGCATTGTTTTCAATGCATATGTAATGTAACTCATTCAATCTCATTAACAATCCAGTTTGACGAATGGCACAGACACAGAGGTTCTGTGAGATAAATCTCACACAGTAACTTGTTTTATCATTTATATCAAAATGAGGTGATCTAATGAAGGAAGGATGGTTTAGGAACTCATATTACCTCAAAGACCACCAGAACTTTTATCGTTTCCATTATTTTTTCTTCATAAAAAAGCATCCTTAATGTAAAAACAATGGCAAATCAATAATGTGGCATGAATGATCAAATCTACTAAGCTTCTGAAAACAACTTATAACATATTTTTACTTAAATTTTCTAATGATTTCCTTATATTTTACTTATAACAAGTTTTTTTCTTAGAGTACAAGTAATACATGTTCAACCACTATTAATGTTTTGCTTTATGGCCTTCTATTTACACATCCACCCAAATGCCCACACACCCAACCCTACACGCCTACACAGATATCTACATGAAAAAAAATATTGATTGTTATACCTATCTAATTCACTCTTAGCTCTCATGTTACCTGGCAGAGTTGATCACTCTATCCTCTTGAAATGCTCTTCTTCTTCCTTCCGGGATAGCTCTGGGTTTCCTTCTGTTTCCCTTGCTGCTCCTGCTCCCGCTCCTTTGCTTCCTCCTCATCTTCCTGACTTCTTGGTTGGATTGGCCAAGGGCCTAGTTTTGGACCTCATGTCTTCTCCACTCATCCTTTGATGAATTCATCTAGGTTAATGGACTTTAAGACCATATGTATGTTGACTTTGTGCCAATCTCGAGCTCAGACTGCGCCTCCTTGAAGTCCAGCTGCGTACTTGCATACATAACTACTCACTCAGCACATCTACTCGGAAATCTAATGTGTGTGTGTACCAAAATTTGGACATTAATATGTTCACAAAAAAGTCCCTTCCAAACCTACTCCTCCTCAGGAACGGAGAACTCTATCACTTTGTTGTTCAGGTCAAAACCCTTGGAATCATCCTGGAACCCTATCTTGTTCACCCAATACACATTCAAGTTTGTCTCCCTTCATTTTACATTCACCCAAAATCCAGAGGGATTCCTTTGAAATGCAAGCCATTGAGTTTGTGCCACAACTGAACTCAGAATCTTCTTTTCCCATTTCACTCAGAATAAAACGAAAATTCCTTTCAAAGGGCCCCAGGACTCCAAAGGACCTGAGCCCATTCCTCTTCCCTCATTGACTCAGCTTCAGCGGCAGTAATCTCTATACCGTTTACAGAACCCATCTGAAAACTCTCCCCTAAGACATGTGTATGTGGCGTTCCATCTGCCTGGAATGCTTTTCCCAGACCACAGGCTGACTTTCTCACAACCATACAACAGTTAGGTCTTTGACCAAATGTCATGTAAGTGATTTTTGATTACTTGTTTTAAAATTCGGTCACATTCCTCCTATTGCATACACCCCATTTCTCTTCCCTCACTTATTTTGCCCTAGAACACTTCCCAAAATTCTTTTATATTACACATTTGTTTATTAAGAAGGGTCTTGCTGTCTCTCTAGGTTGCAGGCTCAATGAAGGCAGATATCTTAGTTGGTGCTGGCCTTGTTGGTTGTATCCCCAGTCCTGTAAGAGTGCCTGGCATACAATGGGAGCTCAATATCTATTTGTTGAATGTTCAATAATTGTTGAATAAATGTTTAACATAACTGAGGTTGTACTGCCAAATATGGGCTTTTACCTTGTTTTTTCTTCTAGCACTCATTTGGGGAAATTAGATATTTTGAATAAATTTTCATAAAATAAAATTTTACTTTAAAAATTATCAGTTTAATAATTTTATTAAAATTACATATCAAGTGGGTCCAGCTTATTCCATGTTCCAAATTGAAGACATTATTCTCCTAGAAGCAAATTATAACAGCAAAATAAAACAAAACTACCCAATACAGATTTGAATCAGTTTTTATAAATTTGGAATCAAAACAGCAAGACATAGTTGGATAATTTTAACTGATAAAATTAAAACAGCTTGAAGCTTCCATATCTACTCGAGAGGTATTTTATTTTTCCTTGAGTGTTAAAATATCATTTTGCTGTTGACACTGGGTGGGAAAACTTGATTTATAATATTTCCATGGTACTTCATCGTATTTAAGACATAGCTATTTTAACTTCCTCTTTTTTTGGACATTCATGATTGCAACCTTTTATTATTACAGATAGAATTCAAATGAAAATCCTTATGCTTGTGTGTGTTTTAACACATCGTTGCTTTCCTCATGATAAATAAATAGATATGAATCAAAATATAACAACATTTTTTAGAATGCTGTTCCAGTTTGCCAAATTGCTTTCTCAAGATGTTTCTCTAATTTTCACTCCCCAGCAAAGGGTTAGAATGCTCCTTTTCTCTCACACCCTGCCAACAATATAAATTATCTTAGAAAAGTAATTATTACCAAATTTATGAGTTTTAATGTATCTATTATAGTAATTTATACTTTTTAATTTTTAGTGAAGTTTAATGCTTTTCATATGTTTACTTGTCATTAAATTTTTTTGTGAATTGCCAGCTTTTTAAAAATCTTTTAGTGTTCATCATTTTTTATTCAAATGTGAAAACTCCTTTAATAATAAATATGTTAATGCTTTGTTTGTCAGTGTGGTACAATCATTTGTTTTTCTGGTCAATTTCATCAAATTTTTTTTCCCTTAAATTATACATATCAAATCTATCGATCTACACCTTTATGATTTTTTGGTTGATTTCTCAGTTTTAAAAATTACCCTCCTGTCTCAATTTTTTAACATTTAACTTCATAATTCATCCCAATATTATTTTGCCATTGTACAAAACCATCAGTGTGTCTTTAAGTTATCTTAAAGATCATTTAGGGCCCTGCTTTATGGATAGCCTTTCCCCACACTGGAGGAAGGTAGGCAGGGGAGCTGTCTGGGCTGAGGGTCCTGGTTGCTGACAGCTCAGGCACTTCAGAGAATAAACACATCAAAAACAAAGCTCACCTGCTGAGAGTCTCTGAACTGTTTGTTTTATCCGCAGAGTGAGCTCAGCCCCACCTGTTTCTCCTACAGGACCCTTTGTTGTGTGCTTATTAAAGGAAGATCATGGTAAGTCGGGCTGTCAAGAATGAAAACCTTTCTTTGAAAGCACTTTTCTGAACTAGAGGATGCACCATAAACCTTTTCAACTGGCTAAAATGCATTATGTGGCATGACTTCACCTGCTTCCGTTATTCTTTGTCAACTTTCTCCAGCACTGATTGTGTCCGTGAATACTGCCTACAATTTTGCTTGATTGGATGCATGGAGGAGAGAGGGAGAAGAGAACTGCTAGGCTCTAGCAGGCCTGGTACTCTGAATGTGAGGGGAGAGGAGGGACCAAGAAGGTCAGAAGGAGAGAAAACTTGTGTGTGATCACCAACTCTTTTGAGTAGGGTGAACAAGCATGCATGTGGACAAGAAATCACCCAGGGTAAAACATGAAATGAAGGAGTAGGGACATAAATAATAGAAGCCAATAGAACAACATAGAAAAAATTGTTTTCAAAAGAATGCCCTTCAGAAGAACTCAGCAATTTTTTTTTCTCCAGAAAAAGATAAAATGCCTTCAAATCCCACTTAGAGTAGAAGATCCTTAAGGCATCTCAAATAACAAATGTGCAATAAAGAAGTAAAGAGTTTGAAAGAGATCTGAACTGGAAAAAAGAAAACTTGGATGAAGATTTTTCACAAACATGTAACATGCTTTGTGCTGTTCAGCAGAAGCTATATAATTATGATATGCTCAGAATAAGATGTTTTCATCAAAACCACTGAAGAAATTGTGTTCTTTATGCAAATCAAAAGCTTACAAATAATAATGGTTAAAATTACTAGGGCTCACCATGCAGGGGACACTGTTCAGATTCTTCCTATATATTGGCTCATTTATTCTTAAAGTCCCTCTATGTGGTATGTATTATGACTCTTCCTATTTTGCAGACAAGGAACCTGAGGGAAAGTTAGGCTAAGTCATTTTTCTTGGTAATTCAGCTAGTAAGTGGCAGAACTGAAATGTGAACCCAGTCCATTTAGTTTCAGAGTTGCCGCTCTTAACTATAAACTGTACAGACTCACTGCTAATACATTGGTAGAGAAATGCCTGGATGATACCTGTACTACAAACATTATAAACACTTCTATTTTGACAGGGTGTGGTGGCTCAGGCCTATAATCCCAGCACTTTGATAGGCTGAGGTGGGCAGATTACTTGAGGTCAGGAGTTCAAGACCAGGAAGTGTTTGCCTGGCAACATGGCAAAACCCCACGTTTCTAAAAATAGAAAAATTAGGGGGCCTGGTAGCATGTGCCTGTAGTTCCAGCTACTTGGGAGGCTGAGGCAGGAGAATTACTTGAGTCCAGGAGGCAGAGGTTGCAGTGAGTCGAGATTGTGCCACTGCACTCTAGCCTGGGCAACAAAGCGAGGGAAAAAAAAGTTTTGTTTTCATGGTGAGGAGAATTATATTATTTATCAAATGCAAGCCAAGTGACAAGGATCTCTCCTTGACCAAACTTTAGTCAGGTTTCTCTGATGCCTCTCCTCAACTAGACCTTGACTTTGGTTCTCCCCGACCCCACCCTGCTGGACCTACATAGGCCAGCTGTAACAAGAATTGTGCTAAGTCAGTTTAGTGAGAATCTTCTCATCCTTGATATCTGATCACTGTGGCTCTCCTTCAGCAAGAATCTTGTTAAATAGGTTTGGCAAGAATTCCCCTATACTTGATGTCTCTTGTTAGTAATTTTCTAATTACTCTGCTTGTTGGCTATAAATCCCCAGCTGTCATTGCTGTATTTGGAGTTGAGCCTAATCTCTCTCTCTATTGCAACAGTTTTGACACCTGTCACAATAGACCTGACAGGTATGAATAAAGTCTTCCTTACCATTTTAACAAATGCAGAATAATTTTGCCTTTAACAACAGTTAACAAAGAGATTTTGGAAGTGGACATTATGATTAGTTGATTGAAAATGAATTTCTTAAGCAACACCTTTCTTTTGGATTTAACCCATGTTAATTATTTCAGTTATGCCTTCAAAAGTATGCTGGATAAGATTTAATCTTTTGCCTTTTCTAAGTAGTGAGAAGAGGTTACATATCAGTGGCAGGACTATACTTGTGATTTTAAGAGGTGTGTCAATAGGGCAGATCTATGTGACTACTGATTTGTAGTAGTTTGTCACTGCTACAACAAATACTACACGCCTACTTGGCACAACCTTCTGAGAAAATTTTTAAAGTTGAAGAATTTTTTGAACAATACTTACCATCTAAATAAACCATAAACAATATTCTAAAACTCACAACAGAGGCTGTGACAATTCCAGGGGCCACAGAAAAATGAAAAATCATGAGCAGAAGGTAAGAGGAATAAAACTCTAACTGTAACACCCTTCCCCCAAACTGCCAGGCACCATGTGGAAAAGTCCCCGTGGACTGATGGTTTCTACACAGGTAAAAGTGAAATAGAAGCAGACAGCCAGTTTCCCCACCATCATGGGTTCCTTTGCAAGAAAACCATTCCTGCCCCAGCCCATAGGAAGTACTGCAAGTGCATATAGGTTGAAAACTCCCGAGGGGGGCTAAAATGAGCCAGCATGCAAAACTCTGTGGCTTCTCTTCATCTCAGCCAAAGGAGACAGCAAGTTAGAGAGGCTGTACATGGCCACTATGCTGTCAAAGGTGTGCTTCATGAATATTCCAGGCACAAACTCCTAACTAGCCTTCTTACACAGCCAGGGTATCCCCACTGGGATCCTCCCAGTCTGGGATACTCCCAGTCTGGGATATGCAGTACTCTGAACTTTTTCAAGAATTATGGCAAACCTGGGCTTAGGAAACCACCTAATGCCAAAAAGGAGCCAGTGGTCTTGGACTAAACGAACTCATCAGTCAACCTGCACAGAGAGATGTACTCTGGAAAGACCAAGGCAAAAGCAAAGACTAGAATAAATAATTCTCCCTTAAATGCAAAGACATAGACATGTGTCTACAGAAAACAAGAGTGGATAGAGAACCATGGCCTTCCCAAATGGACAAAACAATGAGACAGCACTGACCCTAATAAGATGTTTAACTGTAAGCTCTCAGATCAATAACTCAAACCAGCAGTGTGAGGAAATTTGGTGAATTTCAAGATTTGTCACATAAAACAAATTCAGAAATTTATGAGAAATTTAACAAAGATTTTGAAATAATTGAAAACATCAAACAGAAATCCTGGAGCATAGAAATACAATGGTCAAAATGAAAAATACATTAGAGTGTCTCAACAGCAGACTGAATCAAGCAGAAGAAATAATCAGTGATCTGGAAAACAGGCAATTGAGAAATAAATAGAAGAGAAAAAAAGAAAAAAGAATGCTTACAAATCTAGAGGATAGCCTACAAAGAGCAAATCTGAGTCACTGGTCTTCAACAGGGAGTTGAGAAAGAGCAAGGGGTAGAAAGCTTATTCAAAGACACAGTAACAGAAAACTTCACAAAATCTAGAGAAAGATATATCCAGGTATAGTACAGTCAAAGATTAACAGATTCAACCCAAATAAAACTACCCCAGGGCATATAATAACCTAACTCTCAAAGTTGAAGGACAAATAGAAGATCCTAAAAGCAGTAAAAAATAAATAAATAAATAAATAATATAGAAAAGAGATCTGGTTTGTCTGGCAACAGACTTCTCGGTAGAAATCCTACAGGACAGGAAGAAGTGGGATGACATACTCATAGTGCTACAGGAAAAAAACTGCCAACCAAGAATCGTGTACCCAACAAAGCTATCCTTGAAGCACAAAGGCAAACAAAATTTGTGAAAATTCATCATCACCACATTGGTCTTCCAAGAATGCTAAAGGGAGTTCTTCAATCTGGAAAAAAAAAGATACCAACATACAATAACAACAACAAAAAACACCTGAAGTATAAAAGTCATTGGAGAAAGTAAAAACACAGAGAAAATTACTAAGAGATAGGCAATATAAAAAGATGTAAATTGGAACAACAAAAAGTCAAAATTTCAGGGGAAATAGAGCTAAAGTGTAGAGATTTTTAGTTTTTATAAAATTTATTATTTTCTTTATGATGAAAATAAAGTTGTTATCAGTTTAATATAACTTTGTTAAAAACATAAAAGGTTTTATATAACCATGCAGCAAAAACCTGTAGTATAAAAACTAAAAATAGAAAGCAAACACAAGAAATTGAAATATACTACCAGAGAAAATCACTTAACTACAACAGGAGACAGTAAGAAAAGAAGAATGAGAGGAGTTACAAAACAACCATAAAACAAAAAAATAAAATAGCAGTAGTAAGTCCTTACCTATCAATAATAAGAGTGAGTGTAAATGGAGTAAATTCCCCAATTAAAAGATAAAGGGTGCTGAATGGATAAAAGTACAAGACCAGTTAAATGCTGCCTATAAGAAATTCCTCTATAAAGATACATGATTTAAATAGAAAAAATAGAAAAATATATTTTATATAAATTGAAACCACAAAAGGACAGGAGTAGGTATACTTTCATATTAGATGAAATATACTTCAAGTCAAAAACTATAAAATGAAACAAAGATGACCATTATATAGTGAGAACAGAGTCAACTTAGCAAGAAGATATAATAATAAATATATATGTACCCAACACTAAAGCACTCAGATATATAAAGCAAATATTAACAGACCTACAAGGATAGACTGCAATACAATAATGGTACAGGACTTCCACATCCCACTTTTACCAAGACAGATCATCCAGACAGAAAATTATCAAATAAACATCAGAATTAAACTGTACTCTAGACTAAATGAACCTAACCGATATTTAAAGAACATTTCATCCAGCTGCTGCAGAATGCACATTCTTCTCATCGGCACATGGAACGTTCTCTAGGATAGACCATGTGTTAGGCCAAAAAACAAGTCAAAAAATTTGAAAAGTCAAAATTATATTATCTTTTCTGACCACAATGGAATCAAACTATAAATCAATGACAAGAGGAACTTTGGAAACTGTATTCAAATACATGGAAGTTAAACAACATGCTCTTAAGCAATCAAAGGGTTCAAGAAGAAAATAAAAAGGAAATTTTAAAAAATGTTTTGAAACCACAGAAAATGGAAACAAAACATACCAAAATCTTTGGGATACAGAAAAAGATTAGGGAGAGAGATGAGAAGTTTGTAGCAAGAAAAGTTTTCATCAAAAAAAGTAGAAAGAGTTCAAATAGACAATCTAATGATGTACCTCAAAAAACTAGAAAAACAAGAACAGGCCAAACCCCCAATTAGTGGAAAGAAACAATAAAGATCAGAACAGAAATAAATAAAATCAAGACTAAAAAAATTACTAAAGATCAACAAAATGAAAAGTTGGTTTTTTGAAAATATAGGCAAAATTGACAAACTTTTAGCTAGAGTACTAAGAAAAAAATGAGAGAAACCCCAAATAAATAAAATTAGAAATTAAAAAGGTGACATTACAACTGATATCATAACAATACAAAGGATCACTAGAGAGTAATATGAACAATTATATGTCAAAAAATTAGAAAACCAGGAAGACATAGATAAATTTCTGGACACATATGACATACCAATATTGAACCATGAGTATACAGAAAACTAAACATACCAATAATGTATAATGAGATTGAATCATTAATAAAACAGTTTCTCAAGAAAGAAAAGTCCAGGCTTCACTGCTGAATTCTACCACACTGTTAAAGAAGAACTAATACCAATTCTTATCAAAGTATTCCAAAAAATTGAAGTAGGAGGGAGTTCTTCCAAATTCATTGTATAAGGTCAGTATTATCCTAATACCAACACCACACAAAGACACAAGATAAAAAGGAAACTACATTCCAATATCCCTGATAAACATAGATGCAAAAATCCTCACAAAATGCTAGAAAACTGAATAAAACAGCACATCAGAAAGGTTATTCACCATGATCAAGCAAAATTTGTTCCAGGAATGTAAGTTCTTTCAACATATGCAAATTGATCACTACAATACACTACATCAACATACTGAAGGACAGGAACCATATGATTATCTCCACAGAGTCAGAAAACACATTGAAAAGTTCAACATTCCTTCATAATAAAAATGCTTAACAAACTACATATAGAAGGAATGTACCTCAAAACAATAAAGATGATATATGAAAAACTCATAGGTAATATTATATGAATAGAGAATAATTGAAAGTGTTTTTTCTAAGATCTGGAGCAAGGCAAAGAGGTCCACTTTCCCCACTTTTACTCAACGTAATACTGAAAGTCTATGTGGTCTAATTGTTTTAGTCAGAGCAATTAGGCAAAAGAAAGAAATAAAGAACATCCAAATTGGATAACAAATTATAAGATTTTTAAAAAATATAAGATAAGACAAAGATACCTACTTTTACCATTTTATTGGTTTGCATTGACTTGGGTATTCTAGTCAGTGCAATAAAAATAAATAAATAAAAGCATATGAATTTATATAGAGGAAATAAAACCACCATCCCTTGAAAATGATTTGGTTGTATACATAAAACAACCAAAAAACTATACATAAAAATAACTAGAAACGAAAGAAAAACGTAGCAAAGTGCTTAACCATAGAAAAGTCAATTGCATGTCTTTATACAAGTAATAAACTTTAGATAAAATAATTTAAAGAAAAAGACATCATTTATAATGACAAAAAAAAACTATAAGGTGTCTTAAAATTTGTTTTAGTTCATTCCTGCTATTATAGTGAAATACTGGTAATTTATAAACAACAGAAATTTATTTCTCAGAAATTTTTTCAGCCTCTCTCAGTTCTAGAGGCTTCCAAAATGATGCCTTCTCACTGTCCTCACATGGAGGGAGGGACTCAAAAAAGGGACTAGGGAGCTCACTTGAGCCTCTTTTATAAGGTCACTAGTCTCATTTATAAGGTTAGAGCCTTCATGGCAAAATCACCTTCCCAAAGGTCCCACCCCACTGTCACATTGGATATTAAGTTTCAACATAAAAATGTTGAGGGGGTGGGTGGGGGGGAACTGACATTTAGACTTTAGCAGGAATAAATCTAACATATTCTGCAGAGTCTCTACAAAGAAAGTTTAAGCATTAAGGGAGAATATTAAAAATGACAGTGGAGAGATAGGGCAAAATAGGATGAGATGGAATGGGAAGAGGTAGAGATCGGATTTTTATGAATAAGAAAATTAAATGAAGGCATAAATATTGAGTATCTTGAAAATAATGTATAAACAAAATAAAATTCCATGAAAGTTCCAATAGATTTTGTGTCTCTGTGTGTGTATGTATTTGCTAAATTTGAGAAACTCATTCTAATATTGATATAAAAGAGCTGAAGATCAAGAACCACCAAGACACACTTGCCATTTTTGACTTATGAAAGTAGTTGAGGAAGATTTGAATTAGGAGAATTTTCTGATTGCTTGATCATTTCATTATTTATCATATTGTTATTCAGAAATAGTAAAATATAAATTATCCAAAGTATTAAAATGTACCTGCTCAGTTTTGATTTTTTTTTTGTCTGATGTTTAGGGTAATATTTTTTATTTTATTTGATTTTATTTGTTTATTTTTGTATTTCAGGCTTATAAATGATATTAATCATAAAGGTTAATTCTTAACACACTGTTATCATTAGTCTATGCATGGCTCTCTTTTATTCTTATTTATTTATTTACATAAGAGAAATGAACACTTATGAACCCATTACCCAGTTAGATAATTAGAGCCTTACCATTAATATACAATGTTCAAACTACAAAGGTAGTGAACCCATTTTAAAGTATACTTTTCATAGTGTACTTATCCCCTCTTCTGAGAAAGAGACCTGGCAATAGTTTTCTTTTGTAGAACCTCTATTTCTTGAGGTCCTGTTCCGATTATAACTAGAAATTGCCACCAGCCCCTAACATAGCTAAAGTGTAACACTGCAACTAAAGCCCACCCCATCAGAGTTTCTTTCTCAGGATTGAAGCTGGGAAGAGTCACCTAAAGACAGAAGCCTGTCTTGATGGGAAGACTCAAGGAAATTACCCATTGTTTCTTATTAATGAGAGTCCTAGCTGTGACCTGTTGGCCTGGATGCTATATTCTTTCTTAGATTCTGTATCTGAATAGCCTTGCAAAAATTAAGTTCCTTTCTTCAAGTTAGCATGAACCTATTTCAATTGTTTGCCACCAAGAATTATAGCAACTTCTCTCTATATTGAATTTGTCTGCATGATTAATGACTTAGCTTCATAGATATGTAAATATCTGAAGTCCAAGTCTAGGCTCACCGAACTAATGTTCTAATGACGTAAAACCCCACCAAGGGAAACTCCACACTACTGAAAAGTCAGTTTATCTAATGTGAATCAATAAACACATCTTCAGTCTTCTTTAAAAATTTATTAGTAAATAAGATGAGAAATGTGAGGAAAAGAAATCCATGGTATCTAAGATAATAATAAAATCTATTATTTCAGTCATATTGCTAAATTTCTGCTTCTCAGGCAAAGATTTTGAGACTCGTTCCATGAGGCTTCAGGCTCCTTAAGCCTCATATGTAACTTTTTTTTTCCCCCTTCTTATGGGAAATACACGGGATTAACAGACTGTTACATTTTCGGTTAAAATGAAGTATGGCTGAAGTATGGCCCTCCTCTTTCTATAGATACACTGCCTGTGTAGGCAGAAGCCTATTCAATATCTCAAATTTACATTTGAAAACTTTCCCAGTTTAGAAATCATCCTTATTTGTTTTATATGCCTTTGCAAAGCAACAGGGAGAAACTTGCTTTAACAGGGGTGAGCGATTGACTAGATGTCAGGAATGTTAACGATTTTTGCAGGGAGCAAAGTAATAAGTGATGAAGAGATCAGAACACCTTTTTTGTATTCCTCTGGGATGGGTCACCTGTTTGTCCACTAGATGTCCGATTGCGGAATACCGGCTGACCTCATTTCTATCCTCATTACCAGGTAAACCACACTAGCTCTGGAGTCACAATCTAAATAAGCAACTGAGGAATCCTACCTTCAGTAAAAAGCTGGCAATGGTGTATTCAGTACATGTGAATCAATAAATGACAGTAATCCCTCTACAATTACATCCATTCAAATCAGCACCTTTCGTCATTAGTTACTTAACAGGTTACAAATTCCCTTTCTTTTATCGTTATCCTTCAACATTCCTTCATGTTGTTTTTAACTATATTATTAAATAGATTGCCTTGTTGAGATCTAGAAATGTCAACTGCATTTTTGTTCAACCATAATTGTCATCATATTTAAAGGAGAAACCCAATTACTTTGACCCAGAATAAAGTCAGGGAGGCCATGTTGACTCTATTTGGTTACCTCTTTTGGTTACCAATTTCCTTTCAATATGGTTATAAGTCATCATTTTAATAACCTGTATTATATTCAATAAATACCAATTTTTGGTAGTTTTTTTAAAACGATACTTATTTGTTTCAGACTTTCAGAATTTCTCTAATTTTTGATAAATCTTTATGCACAGGTCATTGACGGAAGTTTCTTGGTATGATTTGTAAATGTTCTCAGTAATCTGCTACACAATTTGTTTCAAGAGACTTGAACTCACTTGAGTGTTTAGATACTTGCAACCCATTATAGGCCTCAACTGCTTCTTTATTGATATTTGGTTTATCCTTTTAAGGAAAAAACAGTTCTTTACTGAGAAAAATAAAACAAAAAAATTATTTTCTTTTTCTTTTTGTAATACATCAATATTTCACCACTGACCCAAAGCACAAAACTTATTTATTGGAACACAATTTAAAATGCTCTTTCACATGTTCATAGCAAATCTACTGCAAATCTTAACTCTTTGTAGCTGTGCTCTCTCTCAGGATTATAGTGTCTGGTCACAGGCCTCCCTGGACTTAGCGAGGATTTGAGGATATGGCATTTCTGTTCTTCTCGTAAGTTTCTTACATGAGCTCCTTCTTTTTAGCCTGTTTTTATTGTGGACTTATTTCTAAGATAAATTTATTGTTTTTTATTCCTTTTTGGCAACTCTGAGAGGTTATTTATGAAATAAACTCATTTGTCTTCCTAGAACACACAGCTGTGAAAGTCACTATGAAGGACTGAACCTTTTGTGTACATGTGCTTGTGATATATTGTGAAATCTTTTAAAATTCTGTGTTTAGTTACACATACACATATACACACACACACATACAGTTATGAAAAATAAAATTTTGGCTGAGGTATGAAACATCACCATGCAGAATGCTATGGTGTAAATGTTTGTGTCCCCCAGAATTCATATGTTGAAATTCTAGTACCCAGTGTGATGGTATTAGGAAGTGGGGCCTCTTGGGAGGTGATTAAGTCATAAGGACAGAGCCTTCATGAATAAGATTAAGATCGTTATGAAAGAGCCCCCAGAGAGCTTTCTTGCCCCTTCCACCATGTGGAAACACAGCTATAAGACTCTTTCTATGAACTGGAAAGCAGGCTTTCTCTAAACACTGAATCTGCCAATGCCTTGATCTTGGACTTCCCAGACTCCTGAACTGTGAGAAATAAATTTTTGTTGTTTATAAGCTACCCCTTTTATGGTATTTTGTTATAGAATGACCAAGACACAGAACTTGCAAAAAAGACATGGGAGGAAACTGATTAGATGCCTTTATACTTCCCATCCATATTTGTGGCATAGAGATGCCAGGCATTGGAAATTAGAAAAAGAATTTTGAAGGTTGCTTTGGAATGAGTTTTCCTATATATCTCACCTCTTTCATTTTAGTGGGGAGGAGCAGGAGGACACCTCCTTAGGAAACTGGACTTCCAAGGGACCATGTGGAGAATTTATGTGACTCCCATTCCCCATCTCCACCAAAGCACACAAACGTAGTTTAAGTGGCACAGTGAACTTGTATCTGAATCATCTTTCGTAATACAAAGCTTAAATGTTAGCTGGGTCAGCCTATGATAGCAGAGTATAAAGCTGCAATTTGGTAAATAATGGAGCTCCCAGAATTTGCCAAGGGAAAGGAAGAGGTGTGGCCACGTGGGAGGCAAAGCCCACAAGAGGAAGTCTTGGATCCTGTCCAAGAGACCGAGTGGAGGGTAGATGGGATCTCAGCTGAAGGAAGCTGGCCATGGCCTAATGCTCAGAGGCTATAGGAGGAGCCAAAACTAATTGGAATACTGATATTGCTGATGTCAAGGGACTGCAGGCAGTAATTCTCCAGGTGTGAGAGGTCTTCAGATAACTCAGAATAGTGCTATGAGAGAAAGAAGCAGCTCTGAATACTGGGAAGGCTCAGAAAGACATGAGAACATCAGCTTCACTCCAATCAGTCAAAACAACCCCTAAGAGCAAAAAGTAAAAATCTCCCTTTTCCTACTGGGGAGGAGTTTCTCAGGTATAGAGAAGACAATGCTAAGTTTTTATTTGTAGGCACTTCTGTCATAGGCCCACATTAGGGAATAATGCCAGCCTCAAATGTAGTAGAGAGTTTCTATTGTCACATAGGATTGAACAGCTGCAACTGTTCAATTTGCAACTAAATGAGACTGTAGGAGTTTTAAATTGCTTTAAAGTGAACAGACTGTCATGGGGTTTTGATCCAGGTGCTTGAGAAGAACCATGGTCAAAAAGTAACCACGGTCAAAAAGTAAACATGCTATAATTGTTCTCTATTAGTCTTGTTTGTTACTCAGGAAAACCACGAAAATGGGGAACAGCACATGGATCCTGTTGTAAGTCTAAATATCTAGTATTTTAGGCAAGTTTTAATAAAATGATATATTTATGATTGTCTCATGCTTTCTCCTAGTTACCTTGCAAGCATTGTATTCCATTCTCGGCTTTGGTTCTTCTCTTTGTAGAAAGCCTAAGCTTTCTACAGTCCTTTACATTCTAACGAAGCCCTTCCTGCAGTGAACATTATTTTCTTTTGTAATCTACTTGTCCTTGTAATCCATTGCTTTCCTCCAATTAGTCACTTGTGTATTGGTTGGTAACTCTGATTTTTCTTCAAACTTTATAATCGTTAAGTTAAACTTATTTTGTACACAAACTGTCTTATTTTAACATATTCAACTGCTCTCCAGTGAAATGCCAACTTTTTATTTAGTATTTCTATTTTCTTAGAGGATCAAGATCTCTGCTGCTTGCCATCCACCTGATTTAACGGCAGTTTGGTTTTAGTTAAGGATTAGACATGGGTGTGGTGAGCGGGGATGCATCCAGGATAAAGAGTTATGTTCTCATCCTAACTTGCAATTCTATTGCTGGTCTAAATGAACATGTATAGTGGTTAGTAAAGCTCTATAAAAACCTGTATTTTCAGAAATGCTAAGGATATATTATTTTTATTTTTTCCACATAATTTGCTGTAAAAAGGGCATTTGGAAAATTTTAATTTCATTAATCCTCACTTAACCAAAAAGGTCAGAGCCACATTTCTGTTGATTTAGTATCATGACATAAATATTTTTGAAGAATTATTATTTTGTATATTAAATTAACTGAATGTACATCTACTTTAAAATTATGTAGTCCAGAGGAAATAATTAAAAAGCATAATTATTGAATATATAATGTGACAAATCAGTCATGTAAGAAAAACTCATATTTTCTATTTACTATGAGAATAATTATTGATAAGTAACATCTCTCCTTTTCCTTCTCATGAAAGTGAAAATGCATTTACAGAAGTGAAGATTTTTTTTCTCTTAATCTGTGTATTAGTCTCTTCTCATGCTACTAATAAAGACATACCAGAGACTGGGTTATTTATAAAGGAAAGAGATTTAACAGACACACAGTTCCACATGGTCGGGAAGGTTGGGGCTGGAAGGTGAAGGAGGAGCAAAGGCACATCTCACATGGCAGCAGGCAAGAGACAGTATGCAGGGGAACTCCTCTTTATAAAACAATCAGATCTTGTAAGATGTATTCACTATCACAAGAATAACATGGAAAAGACCCACCCCCATGATTCAATTACCTCCCACCAGGTCCCTCCCATGACACGTGGGAATTATGGGGAGCTACAATCCAGGATGAGATTGGTGGGGCACAGTCAAACCACATCAGTCTATTGTATAGAAAGAACTAAAAAACAAAACAAAACAAAAAATTAGGAATACCTGAAAGGTGAATAAAGCTGATATCTTTCATAGGAACAAAAGGTTGTTTAGATATTTAAAACTATGTGAAACAACAAGAAAACCATCTTTCAAGGTTTATAAATGCCAGCTAGAAAAAAATTAAGCATGACAAGCTCAATTGTTGAGAGTGATGTGTAAATAGAAAAATTACACCCAAAATTTTTGGATCAAGCCTTGCACTATAGAAACTAGAGTGATTGGAGAAACATTAGGCCATTTGAAATTTAGAGCTACAACTAGGAAAATTTCACAGAGTTTTCTTAGTGTTGATTGAATCCCACGCATTATCATTGACCAAGGAGCAACAAAAGAAATGATAAATTGTTTAGATGAGAAACATTAATAACTAAAAATGGAGAATTTAAAGTTTAATGACTTGGGAAGATTTCCCAAGATTACAATTTCTTGAAGAGAAAAATATTCAAAATAAAAATAAATTAGAAAGAAAACATAGTCTATCAAATAAGAAACATGAAGTAAGGAGAGAAATCTCAGGGAGATAAAAATAATCACCCTCTAACAAATAGTAATTAATGAAAGTGTAACTCACAGTGAAGCTGCATCTCACATCTATTTGTACTTTTGGATATATTTATGCCTTTGATAAAAATTATTATCCTTTCCATTTTATCTCAAGATCTACGATTGAAGATTAAAATGGTTTAAAATGTTATGATAAACTGAATATCATCAGAGAGATAAATGAATGAATCAGTTACATAAAAGAATGAATCAAATGAATGAATCAGTTATACAAAAGATCACCTACATCATTTCTGTCATTGTTTATTAACCTTTCCTGGATGTTTTTGGCAGGAGTAAATTATTACATCTTTTTTGTTGTTGTTCAGTGTTTTGATTTTTTTAAGCCTTTGATCTTCTATTTTTTTATATTGATATTATAAAGGAAGAAGATAAAGAGGATTGACATTTATAGGGTTTCATCTACGCCCTAGGAACTGTTATGGACACATTATATGCTATCATTTAATTTTTGCAAAAATTCTTGAGGTACATAGAATTATTTTTATTTTTCTGATGACTCACAAGCATGATTTGCCAAAGACTATAAAGCTACTGGATGACCAAGCTCAGTTAGTACTCCTTCCACTATATCATAGTGTTTCCAAAAGCAATTGGTAATCATAATTATGACCACAGAATATTCTGGAATCATCAAAGAAAGATTAAATAATCTTCAGTATGCAGTATTTGTTTTGTTTTAAAAAAGCAGAAATAATTTTCCTTAATAAGCAACTCACATGGTTATATTTTATCACTGGAGGAAGAAATAATATAAAATGCATATGTAAGGGAGCACATTCCTTTGGTGGGCTTCTCTCAAGTCTACAGGTCTCAGCTATGAGGAAATAACCCTACTTTCCTCATGTTGTTCCAGTCTCTGCTTAAAGACTTTGTGCTTTCTGGTTTCTTCCAAGCTTCCAACCCCCATAGATCACTGACTTCCACTCCCATATGCTCGACATTGAGAAGTCCTTTACAGAAATAGGGGAACTGCATCAATGACAGACTAGATAAAGAAAATGTGGCACATATACACCATGGAATACTATGCAGCCATAAAAAAGAATGAGTTCATGTCCTTTGCAGGGACATGGATGAAACTGAAAACTCATCATTCTCAGCAAACTAACACAGAAACAGAAAACCAAACACTGCATGTTCTCACTCATAAGTGGGAGTTGAACAATGAGAACACATGGTCACAGGGAGGGAAACATCATACACTGGGGCCTGCTGGGTGACTGGGGGGAAGGGGAGGGAGAGAATTAGGACAAATACCTAATGCATGCAGGGCTTAAAGCCCAGATAATGGGTTGATTTGTGCAGCAAACCACCATGGCACATGTACACCTATGTAACAAACCTGCACATTCTGCACCATCAGATGGTTTATTAGTCTGTTCTTAAAGAATAAAAGAAAAAGAAAAAGAAATAGGGCAGCTGCTTACTGATCCACCTTTTCTGCTCAAATAAACCAATACTTCCTGGCCCTCAATACGCAGGCTAATTTTATTGAAAATGTTTTTGTTCTGAGAGGAATTGTTAAATGATATATCTGTGTCATAAATATGTTAAATAGTGGAATTCATAAGAGGCATCTCTGCCACAGTGATTTGCATACAGTGGACAGTCACTACATTATAACTGAATAAAAAGTAATTCCATTGAAAGCCATAGAGGGGTCATGATTCAAGGTAAAGAGAATAGCAAACTGGGTGCACAGTGGAATCAGTTTTAAAATATGCAGATTCCAAGGCTTCATACCAAATAAAATAAGCCCAAAATCTCCAGTGTTGGTACCAGGATTCAATTTTTCAGTGGCTGTCCTCAGCCTCCAAAGGCAGAGAATGAGCTGTTCTGACGAATGCCGGAGAAGAAATGAAAAACCTCCCCCATAGTTGTAGCCTTGAGTGCAGAAGGAGCGTAGTGAGAGGAGGCTTGAAAGCTGGGGAGGAACCAGACTGGAGCGAGTTAAGGTGTTTATATGTGGTCCAAGAGGCAGTGGGGAGACATTTAATTTGTGCTTTAAAAGATCACGCTCTAGAATGTTATGAATATACTGATGAGGGCTATGGCAGAGTCAGAGAGCCAGTTAAGAAGAGATTGTTGGTCCAGATGATGAAGAGGCTGTTAGTCTTCTTGATTAGGACAAAGCCAGTGGCTTGAGGCAATGGGGGTAAACTTGAGGTATTTGGAAGACCAGATAGGCAGAAATTAATAACTTACTGGATAAGTGGGATTAGGAAACAAGAGAAATAGACTCCACTTCCAAATCCTAACAGATAACATAATTTAATGCTGAAAAATCATTAGGACTGAAATTCTATATATTTTAAAAATTAGGTAGACATCACTGAGACTTAATTAGCACTCTGATTTAGAGAAGGAAGGAATATGAGGTCATATACCCTCTTGTGTTCCATTTGACCTATTTTAATTATCTAAAAATATATTCTTCCATTTTATGCGTATTTTGGCCAATTGTAGTGTTGTTATCCCTTACGTGTATCCCTTGTACACAGACTGGGAGGCTAGATCTTCAGCCTTGGATGAGTCATTCTGGGTCATCACCACAACTCATTCGCAGGCTACCAATGAGCATGGCTTCAAAGTCTGTATTGTAGAAGGAAATAGAGGTTGCCTTGAAGACTTGACTTATAAAATTTTAGGGTTGCATTATAGACAATCCTAACTTCAATCACAGGAGGTATTCAGAATACTGCAATTTTCTCATTTTCTGGAAGTTTCATATGCTGGCTTCTTTTTACACAACTTAATAGTAAGGGAAGGAGTTTCTTAGGTTTCCTACTTCCCATAAAAAAACAAATAGAGTGCAAACAAAGATAATTCATAAAAGAAAAAAATACTTGCTGCTAAAGTGTTTAAAAAATAATTTGAACTGACTTATAACACAAGAAATTCAAATTTAAACAATGACATATAATTTTCACACATCATATTAAAAAATGATTCAAAAATAAAAGTATCTGAGTCCAAAAAAGTGCTCTGAAATGAATACATCTCTGATATGAGTACAACATGGTATAATGTTTACAGAAAGTTATTTGTTAATGTTTATCAAGAGACTTTAAAGAGATTTTCTGCATTAGCCCAATAATGTCACCTATCTAAAAAATAATCTAGAATGTATTAACACATTTAATAATCTATATTTAATTGCAGAGATAGTTATAATTGCAAAAATCTGCAAATAGCCAAAATGTCCCACAATTGTGAAATACTTGATATTAGAAAGTGAAAATGCAGAGTATCAAATTATGGAATATGAGTTAAAATATGCAAGCAGATTCATATCAAAGAGAGCAAATGTTAAGAGTGATTATTTGAAAGTTAAATAATAAGGTTTTTTTGGTCTTTTTTCTGTACATTTCTGAGTAATCCAAGTAATTGGTAATAAACATATGCTACCTTTGTTTCTAAAATATCCTCCGTTTTTGCATTAAATAGGCATGTCTGAATACAACTCTCAATTTTGAGGGAAGGATTTATATTCACCATATCCTTATCTATATTTTTAGTGATTTACACACATTTCAGGCTTTATCTAAAGGTTGACAGCTTTTTATTTTCTAATGTTTTATCAAATTGGGTGTGCACAATAATTTAGATTGTCTTGCTCAGCTTCTGCTATAGTTCTGTCCTTTTCTGGTTTCTGTATCGTAGAGGATGAGAGACTATCACAGTGCCGCCAGACTCCCTTGCAGCTATGGTAAGTGTATGTGACCTAGGTCTCCATAGCAGATGCACCTGCTGAGATGTAAAGGAAGAAGTGGTGGCCTTGGGGAGTGAGGCAGGGTTCTTGGTCAAGCCTGGGGACAGAGTCATCTGCCTTGTCTGACCAGCTCTGTGGGCCTTCCAGACATCCAACCCCAACATCACAGGTATTGAGTCATGACCAGTAATGACAGCAGTGTTTTCACTAGAAGAGCCATGTGCTATTAAGGTAACATTATTTATGGCACTCTAAAGAGTCTGAGTCATGTAACATTTAAAAATAACTCCTTCTTTAGGTGGACATGGATCTTGCTGCTTTCAACAAAGACCCAGTGCAATACTTAATCAGGGCCATGTTGGCAAATGTGCCATCAGGTGTATTGCTTTCTGCCACAGTGAATACCATTTCTGTGACAGTTTCCCATGGTTCTCTCAATCTTATTTATCAATATTCTTTCCTACGATTCTCCCCGTGAACCTTCTGTCCAGATATTCATGTTTTCTTGCTGTTCAGTGAGTATTTCCTTTGTGTTCTACTCTTGGTAGCATTGTTCATGTTGGTGATGACCTGGGAATACCCATCCTCTACCCTCCCCAGCCATCCTTCAAGGATCAGCTATAATCTTGTCCTCCTCCAAGGAAACATTCCTGCCTCCTCCAGTACTCACTGATCTTCCAGTTCCTGAATATTTTCAGCCCTTTATTCAGCACAAAATGTTTGGTCTTTAATGTTGACTAGTTTTCTATTGCAAGCCAATTTCTGAATGTGTCTTTGATCTCATCTCTCTTACAGCATTGTATTTCTACAATACTCCCTCTACAGAAATCTCTTAGAGTTCTGATATGCACCAGGGAGAGTGCCAGGCCCTTCTCAAGAACATAGTAATATAATAAACATCAATGGTTCACTTATGTACTTAAAGAATATTCAAGTAGAATTAAGTTAACCAGAAGGTTTGGGGAATGCTATGGTTTGGTTACTTAAATTTTCAGGTTAGTCGAGAGATATGCAAATAATCTTTTCCCTAGCTTTAACTGGCAAATGTTATCTCAAGTGCATTTGGTCACCTTTCCATCTAAGGAAGTACATGAGAGTAATCCACTATAATGTGATGTGCTATAATGTGATGTGCTCAGGTGATCTCTTCTGAAAATGAGTCAATTCCATTGTTTTTGCAACTGGAAGTGATTTCACTCTTTGAGTTGTCATAGCACTTTATGGCCATCATAAGAATATTGCCTTATTTGTTTTTATTGTTGTATATTTATTAGGCACATTAAAATCTACCACTCAATTACAAATTGACATGATACAGAAATGGCTTCTTTCATAACTTTTATATTCCCCATTGGACCTGACCCAGTGCCATGAACATACGAAGTACTAAAATCTTAGTTAAATGAATTAAGACAAAGAGTCAGTCTTTTAAATATCAGAATAAGAATTTTTTTTCCAGAAGGTATAGAATTTGGGGTTAAATTTGTAGTTCCAGCATGACAAATGAATAAGAAGTTACTTTTTACGAAATTTCTTTATGAGCTTATTTTCAAGCTATTTGACATTTTTCCTTAGACAAAATGAAATAAATTAAATCCATGGAATTGAGTGTTTTTGTTATTTTTTCTTGGCTAAGTGTGATTTTTATTACAATTTTTCTAAACTTTCCTTTATGACAAGAAAATCATTGTTATTTTCATTTCTATATTTTGTCACATTACTTCTTAGTCTGAGCTCTCATGAAATTCTTCATGGATATACCTTACACCTCTGAAGTTAATTTGTAATTTTTTTCCTCAAATTTGGATACCTTAAAATATTTGTATACTTTGTATTCTGGTTTTGATTTTTTTAAAAAATCATGAGCTTTAGCTGAAAGGCATGTTGTCTAGATACGTTATCATCTAATTTTCTTTAATACTAAAAACACTACACAGAAAATGTTATGAATTTGAAGGTACATATACTCTACTTGGGATGGTTTCATGCAGTTTTCTTTATTTTCTAGGACACTGAGAAATATTTGGTGTAGTTAACATGTTGACAAATACAGAGACAGGGCAAGAAGCATCAGCAGTTGAGTGGCTGTTACCAATGGGCACATACCCCACAGAAAAAGCACTAAGAACTTAGAAGACCTTGTCCCTTGCTGGCAGTATGTGAATTGCAATAAATATATCTGTCTTCATATCAGAGTCATGATAAGATATGTGAAATTCTTGAAAATGTTGAAGTGTCAAAAAAGAATGCAATTTGATAATCAAATTTTCAAAATGTTTTTCATATTAAAATTTTACTTTTCAAAAAGTTTTCATAGATGTCAGACTTCTTTTAAGTCATGTAATAATCCTCTTATGTAGTTGGGCTAAGCTTTATACTTTCCATTTTATTGATGTGGAGAAAGTTAAATGGCTTGTCCAAGTTTGCTTGGAAACAGAAATTTAAATAATAGGCAAGTATTTTAATTCTGTATCCAATTCTACTTTCACTATATTGTACAGTCTACCTTTCTCATACTAATACTAACTGTATTACCAATAAACATAAATAGTTCAAACTACTTCAGCTATAATCTCATCCTGGTTCCAGGTTAGTAAAGAGTAAGTAGAATGAAGAGTTCTAGGTGTCAGGGGTGGGGATATATAACTTCTAACACTAGCATACTGGGAAATGTTTAACAACTGGCTTTCTGGAAAACAAAATACTCTAATTGGTAGTGTGTGCTAATTTCTGTGGTATCAATACTGCCATTGTGGCTGACTTTGGGTTACCATTATGATGTCACCGAGTAGGGAGTTGGGAAAAAATGAGATGTGCACATTGATACTTGCACAGAAAGGCAAGGATGTCTGTCTTTGACAGGTAAACAAGACACAGGCACAAATAAGTTAACTATAAAAAGAAATGCCTTTTAAGAAGGGAGCAGCTTAGGAATCTCACTAGAATCGTGGGTACTCTCCATAAGAGAAAAGTTCACCACATAGATCCATGTATAGTATACCAATCATCCACCCAGGAGAGCCATTCCCATAGTGAAGTGTTTGAGAGAGTGGCCTGCACACAGTTGTGGAGCGGGGAGTGCCAGAGGCTGGCACACAGACATAAGAAATAAACAGCCTTCTTACTAAAAGTGCATTTTCATTTAGCATGATATGTCTAGTGAAGGAATATATGCCATCTCTCTATAAACATTATGGGCAGAATATTGAAATAAGGGGGATTTTTGGGTTGTTCAGAAGGTGAATTTTTAGCTCTTTAAGTGGAGGTCCAAGCAACACAAATGGTGACAACTTCCTCCTCTTCTCAAGAAGAAAACCTGAGCAATCTTTCCAGTCAGCACTACCACTTGCTACACACATCACTTTGCTCAATTTACTCCAATTGATTACCATAAATTGGTACATTTACAATCTCCAATTGACTACCACAGTTTTTGGTTTCTCACGTCAGATTATGTGAAGGAAACTGCTGCCAAATTCACAGAAGAAGAAACATTCCAAACTTGGGCAAAATAACAATCACATATGCCACCTAGGTTGTTAATAATTTACCATAAATTTAACTTATTGGTTATTCCTTAGACAGTCTGCCGTGTGCATTGTTTACAGGGTTTTTCCACTTTGGTGGACTACAGCTGTCATATTAATTTTTAATCAAATTGTGTAATTTTGTAAGTAATTCTTAAAACCAGGTGAATACAAAGACAAAAGGTATCTAGGAAATAGTATTTAAATATATTCTATTCCTAGGAACACATTTGCCATTCACTTTAAATATCAAATATCAAAATGATTTTAAAGAAAATAGTTAAAACAGGCCATACACATTCAGTTTCTCAAAGTAAACCTAGAGCTTACTTATGGCTATAAATTTCATACATTTTGCTTTTAAAGAAAAAGCCATCAACTGAATATTTATAATCCCGAGACTGTCCCACACTTTATTGTTTTCCTTAGGGGCTTTTCCCCAGCCCAAAGGAGAATATGGTAACTGACATTCTCTGCAATCTGCCAAGCGCTAAATTATTTTTCCCCAAATGCATTGCAAACATGATCTTAGTATTAAAATGCATACATTGGAGAAATCATGAAAGGAAAGGTTCAGTAGCTTCAAGAAATTATTAACAGGGCTAATTCTCAACCCACTTAAAATGAAAGCACCCACTCCCAGACATTTTTATCATATATATTGCAGATGGAAATTTCAGGTGTAAATTTTCAAGTGCTGAGTAATATTATTACAGACCAAAACCAAAAATCTGTGAAATACAGATCACGTAAAAGAAGCTTCTCTTTTACCAGATTCTATCTGACTTGGTAGGAAAAAAATTACATTTATGTATTGAGTTGGAATCAACAAAACTGACTTTATGTATAGGGTTTCTTAGTTACTCACTGGCTTTGTGACCTTGAATTGGTTATCAGACTTCTCAGAGCCTCATCCCCTTACCTGGAGAATGGGGATTGTGATGTTACCTGTACCACAGACCTGTAAGAACTAGACCGTAATGTGATTATGTGACGCTCCTGTAAGGAATTTTTGTATTATTACACTTGCATTATGTGTGTGAGACTGAATTTCATATAAAACACAAAAGGACATTATCTCAACCACGGATAGATGAGGCCTAAAAACAAAATATCAATTATTTGAAGTGCATTGAAAACACATATATGATTGAATCGTTTGAAGAAAAAACACATTCCTTGTGGAATGAGGGCCATAGAAACTCAAAGAGTAGCACAAAGCAATGTGTCCTCGTCCTGTATTAAGGAATAGGTATAATTCATTCACTCAATGCTTTGATACACAAGGTTTTAATAAAGTTAAAAATAAAATAAACTCTTTTTCTATAGTGTTTTCCTCTAGTTTTCTCAAGTTTCTTGCATAGAAATTTGTTTGTACATACTGTTTTATTAATAGAATCATAGAAGTCACTTGCATTCTCATCTTTCTAGCTCACAATTAAGTTACCAGAATCACATCTTTGTGTGTAGATTCCTTCGGAGAAAAAGGATAGTATTGGATAACAAAGCTTCCGTGAACACCAGAGCCAGGCTTCTCATGTTTTACTGTGTGAATGAATCACTTGGGGACCTAGTTGATTTAGTAGGTCCAGGGTGGGAGTTGGGATGGGGGTCTGAGGCTCTGCTCAGGTGGTGCTGATGTTGCAGGACCACGTTAGAGCAGGGAGAGATGACACAGGATGGGATCTCAGAGGGATCTTTACATGGGAGAAGGTAGATGGTGTGGCTGCAGAGGCTGGTGGTTGGTGGATCTGGCAGTGGGAACATGAGAGCATGAGGTGTGATGAATTCCCCTAAGTTTTCTGCATGAGGAGGACAGATTTGCTCTCCAAACTTACTCTCCAAGGGCTTATTTTTTAAAAAATATAGTGGTCTAATTATTTTGAATATTTAATCCAGTGCCTAAGCATAGACATTGAATTTGATTACTCTCAAGTAATCTCTTTGGTGAAACCTAAGCAAGGGTATCATAATGTTTAATATCTAACTTGGACAGATGGCATAGAGCATCTGGAGTCTCAGAAGGAATGGACTACTTGTTGACTGCCCGCATCTCTAACTGACTGAGACAAGGGAATGGAGAAAAATGTCATGCCAGAAATAGACATCCCCGCTCCTTCATTCTAACGTGCTATGAAAACAATTGGGTCATTTTTTTTTTTTTCTAAAGTTGCCTGGCTAAGTTATGGAAAGGATTAATGTTTTATTCAATTGAAGACTCAAAAAGGGGATTTACTCTGACCTGGTATTTTAAAATGTGGAGCGGTGGTGGTTGAAGGATGAGTGGAAGAGATGGTTATAGAAGAATTAGTTTAAGAACTTAGAAGAAAACAAATAAGAAGATACTCATTCCATCTTCAGGATGGTGAGCCATTTTGCAAAGTACAGCTGAGAATCTTTATCCTCTGGTTACACTGGTAATCAATTCTTGCTTAGCCCTTTAATGTGCCTTTGGATATTATAGTAATTTATCTCACTATAAGCACTAGTAAACAGATAAATGAGTAAAGAGGCTAAAAGGGGGATATATTTTCTATAGATCTCTCCTGAGAGCTCTACTGGCTCAGTTTATACAATATTAGCAATTATGTCTTCTATAATTGAGTAGAAATGCTCATGAAAAATGAATGAAGAAATGCCAAGGATTAGTCAAATTTTAAACTAATGAAAAAGATTCACTACATGGCTTGCTGTGGCATTTTATTATCCAGGTTCAAAAATAAAAATATGCATACATGAGTCTCGGAGAATTTTTGTTTTTACTTTTGCCCTTCTACATTTCTCTCCTTTTCTGCTTATTTATGTTAACTTGCCATAATATTTTCCTCTACATATCTGAAATTTTTGAAAACTCAAGTAATAGAATGCTTAATATGTGCAAGGCCATATCTTAAGTGCTAAAGGAATTTACAATATTTACAAGGTAACAATCATTCTAACAAGTGTCATGAGTTTGATCATTTGCTCTTTGAATATAAATGACTTACATCCCAGCGAGAGTGAGAAAGAAGTTGCAGAGTAATTTGCATGTTAATGGTAAATTGAAAAAATGGGTAGGGTTGAGAAATGGAGAGACTGAGGAACGAAATCAATTCAGGGGCAGAAGGCAGCATGAGCAAAGGCACAGGAGAGAGAAAAGAAATATATGCTTGTGGAATGAAAAGTACTTCAGAATGACTGAAGCTTACAATGGCCAAAGGAGTTCCAGGCCATTCCACTCCCAGTGAGCCACCAAAGGTTCATCTCCTTTCCATGTTCAGTCTTGACTCCATCTATTCCTCTTCCTAAAACGCTTCTAGCATTCTCCCCAATTTAAGTACTACCCATCCAGTTTCTTCTTCCTTTTCCATGACCTGAATTTCTCCCTCTTATAGACCCATTCTTTGTATGTTTTACTTACTTAGTATTTAATCATACACTTTTTTGTGTGTCATCTAATTGCATTATTGCTTAATATTTTACATACACAGTTTTTTTTTTTTGATCTATATGACAAAATTTGAAGGTTCTTGAGACCAGACACTTGTTTATAATTGCTTGTACTCTCTAGCATCTAAAGTTAGGCCTGAATATAGGTAGCTGCCAAATAAATGTTAATTGCCTAAATGAACATATAACTAGATGTATGCATGAATGAATGAATGAATGAAGTAGATGAAGTCTGGAATCTAGAAATAAAAAGCTGTGTACTCCATCATCTCTAATGATTTTTATAAGAAGGTGACCAATTGTTATCTGCTACATACAAAACTTCTTAATTTTAAAGATTCTGATTTTCTTTACTGTGGTGTTAAGCCATTGAGATAGATAATAACTAGAGAGATATAGATGTGCCTTCATTTCTAGTAAATTTAATAAGGAATGGACAGCTATCTATCCTTTTTAGATGCATCTATAGTGAGATAATTCGCAAAGCTGGAGCTGGGTTACATGACTTTTATTTCTGGAAGATGAGTGAATCTGTAATTTTTAAGAATGTGTGGTCCTTTCTAAGTCATAGGAATGGCCTCTGTGTAATGCATGCAGTTGAAACTGCTAACACAAAAAAAGCTGACCCCTGCTTCCAGCTTCCACCTATTTGTTTTTAAAATAAGGAATAATTCTCCCAGTTAACTGGTATTATTTTGGGAAAAATAACTCTGTCTCCTTAGTTGTCATCAGTATCTCACTCACTGCTTCATTTGTTCAATTTACGTGTCCCTAGCTAGGAAGTTAACTAGATTCTACAGGAATGTAACTGTGACAATTCTTCCTTTCCATTTCTGACTGCAATATCTTTAGTTGTAAGTTGTTATGTATGGTGTAGTTATGGCCAATTGACAAATAATAAGATCTGTATCATTTCTAGTAAATCTATTAGATTACTTTTTCATGGATTTCCTACAAAAATAAATACAAGTCCTTTTTCAAGGGTTAGGGTAAAAAGTTTTTAATTAAAAGACTTGAAAGAATTATTGTAGCCACTGTGGCACACTGGTTTAAAAAAGTAAAATAGATATTATATTGGATGCATATATTTCCAGTGACCAAAGTATTTTAATGTTGACTTAAAATGGCATGATAAATCATTTCTCATTATTAAGGGAAGCACATGCATAGACGTGAATGGATATCTCTTCCAGCTTTGGCCATCTAAGGCTTTGCCTGGTTCTGTGTTCTATGACCACTGATCACGATGATCCAAGAAATTTCAGTATCTTTTAGATGACAGGACAGACACCACAGCCTGTTATGCAGAGTTGTGGTTTCTTTGGCTCTGAGGGTGTTTTGCTGTGGATTAGGTCTCTGACTTTGGCCAGCACATCTCAACAAACTCCCAAATTGCTTACAGAAAATGAACCGATGGGAGAAATGAACACAGGAAACAGGTTCGTGTCCCTGTTTTGCACTTTGAAGAACAAATGTTCTCTTTGGACCTCATTTTCCTCATTGGTAGAATGGGTTAGGCATACCTTTCCTAAAGGTGTATTATAAAGATTGAGACATATACTAAATGTAAACCTCTTTGTACAGTATTTAGTGCACAAGAGTGGCTCAGGCATTTTTTCTTTTCTAATTTTTTTCCTCTTAGCTCACGGGGAGCACATTCAGGCCAAATAGAAATGTGTTTGCAATACTTCCTGGAATTCAGCAGGTTAAAATTGTCTTAAATGTCATAATCATAAATTTCTCAATGATGAATTAGCCTTTTTGAGTGGGGAGAGAGTACTACTCAGCTCACTCATTGAATTGGCAAAGCTAGCTTCTACTAGCATTTCCTAGAGATACTGGCTCAGTTAGGATGGACAGATTGAGCAAATATTAGCAAATATGTAGTCACAATGTTTGGGACATAATTATACTAAAACTTATTTATTTTTTTATCTGAAATTCACATAGTAGTGGGTATCCTGTCATTTTATCTGAAAACCCATCCTAAATTTGTTTACAAAATCTTTATTACAGACACATTACTATTTTTGAACTTATCCTTCATTTCACTCTTTCTTATAGTGTTATCTTGATGTTATATATATTAAAATCCATTGGTTTATTGTACGATACTTCTTCCTATTAAGGATTTGCCACACTAAAAATATTTAATGAGATACAACTCCATCATATTAAGACACAATAAAATGTTACCAGTTTTGTAAAGTGTGTTAAAATGATCTAAAAGAAGAACTCATTTTTTAAATTTATCTTAAATAATAAGGAAGAACCCATCTTTAGGCAGAACTCTATGCGCTATCTGTTCATGTTTTTATCTGTCCAGAACATTATCTATTTGGTTTTGTGTTCTATATTTCTGTCCACCAAATTCTGTCATATTACTGTGTCTCCTCCCTGTGTCTTTTATTTCCCTGTGTTCACACAAATTTTATTTTGTTGATTCTGAGAATTTTAATTTTGTGAAATCGAATGATTTGTCCCACCTTTCCTCTTTAGGACATAAATAGAGGGGGAGGTTCTAATTAGGAAATACCCTGAAGTCTGACAGAAGACCTATCCTATCCCCTGCTCTAGAGTTACTCTGAGGTAAATGGAGGGTAGTTAATCTGATAGGAACAGGAGGACTCAGAAGGTCTGGTGCTCTGGAGTTATTCTTCCTCTGCGGCAGCTGTGGCTGAAGGGAAAGAGCACTGGGACTGTCATTCAAATCTTTACATTCAGGTACTTGTCCTGAAACCTAATAGTTATATGTCCTCACAACCATGACTTCATGCTCTGAATTTCACTCTTTTCAGTTATGACGCAGGAATCACAATTATGTAACTAATTTATATAATTTTATAAAGGAATTATATTACTAAGTTACAATTTAATAAGTATACAATTTTTTGCTAAGAAACACATTGATATCCATGAAAATAATTTATGAGCTCTGAAGTATTACACCAATATAAGATATTCATTTTACTATTTCAAATTATAAGTCATTGTTCAGAACTTATCTCATAGATACATCTTCTTTGATATATGCATCTCAGTATATAGATTATATACACTAAACATCATTGGACTTAAGATATTGGTTTTACATGTTCTTCACTGTTTTTACTTCATCTCATATAAAGTGATATGAAATGAATGTCATGGGAATTTTTTTTCATCTATTAAATCAATAAAATGTGATTTTCAAAGGAAAGGAAAATAATAAGAGTAAGAATACTACAAAGAATTCCAGAACATCAGGGACACTGTTTACTCTTTATGCAGAAAAAGGAACTAACCTAGGGAGGTTTTATTATTTATCAGGCATTAACAATCGATAGATTCTGCTTGATTACCTGCCATTACCCTTCACAAGCTGTATTGGCAGCACGAAAGCCTCCATTCAAAACCAGAAGCAAGGGCACCTAAGGGTCCCTTCAGTCGGAAGGAAGATGATGCTGAGATGGAAGCAAGGCTAGAATTCCTGTCGGTAACATGGAATCCTTTTCTGTGTCTGCATGCTCAGGGCCTCTTTCATTCTGTTTTTGACTCTGTTGTAAAAGAGCCTAGCCACCGCTGATTGTAATTCTGCTGTGTAATACGCTTACTCATCTCAAATAATCCTTGTCTCAACTGATTACTGTTTTGTAACCCTTGCATTCTACAGGGAATCATGCACTTCAATCCATGCTAGACAAAAAATATCTGTTTTGACAGTCTTTGATTTCACTTAAAGGGTACAGATTTTAAATAATCAAAGAGGGCTTATATAATAAAGTTTGAGGTCTCAGAAGTGCTCTTCTGTCAGTAAGGGGGAGAAGAAAAGAAGATGGCTTTTTAAAAATAGGATCATAGAACTAGAGCATATCATGGAGATCATCTACCTTCAAGGCCTCAGTTTACAGATGGCAAATGGGAAACAGAGAGGATAAAAGATAAAAGAAGCTTAAGATACTTGCCTAAATTCATACAGCTGTTCAAAAACAGACTCTCATCTATAATTTAGATCTCTTAATTTCCAATGATTTTTTCCCTTCCTCACAACTTTCAGATTCCTTCCCCTCTCCTTCCTCCTTCCTTCCTGTATGCCTTCTTCCCTTCCTTCCGCCCTTCATTCCTTCCTTCCTCTTTTCCATTATTATTATTATTCTTTCTTAGCTCAATAGTTAAACGACAGTCTTTTGAGTGATATTGCTTGAGTTCAAATTCTAGCTCTGCCACTTCTTATTAGCTGCGCAACCTTAGGTAGACTGGCAGCTTCCCTATGACCTAGTTTTTAAAAAAACTACACAATGTAAATAATAACAGTATTCATTTCATAGAAATATTGAAGCTTCAAACATGGAAAAACTCAGTCCTGATTCTGGCTCAAAAATATTTGCCACTATTATTGTTACTAATTCACTTTTATTAGTGTCAATTTTAAGATTTAAATTAATAAATTTCAAGTGCTCAATTCTCTGATCTCATATGTGATTATTAGAAAGCCAAGACTCAGTTACAGAGTGACAATAGAATTAGATAAGAATTACTAGAATTCAGCAGCTGCAAAGATGGTTGTAAGCACTAAAAATGAAAAAAAAAAAAGTAATCATAGGTAGCTATATATGAAGGAAAACCTTGGAAAAGAATATAATTATTGGGAGGAGACATGGAGGCAATACGTTTTCTCAAGAGAACTGGTACAACGCTTAAATAGTTTTTTTTTTTTTTTTTTTGAGACGGAGTCTTGCTCTGCCGCCCAGGCTGGAGTACAGTGGCCGGATCTCAGCTCACTGCAAGCTCCGCCTCCCGGGTTCACGCCATTCTCCTGCCTCAGCCTCCCGAGTAGCTGGGACTACAGGCGCCTGCCACCTCGCCCAACTGCCACTTAAAAATTGTATAATCTTGGGCAAATTCTTCTGTGTTTTTTTACTTAGTTAAAACTAACTTAAAACTGTCCATTCAGACAGCTGTCAAGATTAAATAAACAATGTATATGAACTATGCACAGTAGATAATAAAGACGATGATAATAACAGGTTGAGTAATAGAGGTGGAGTGATTAACAGCAGCAAACAAGTCAGCATCTAAGACAGAGAATAACAACATTTACAGAGATAGTGTATAGAGAAAAATATAATGCTGTAGAAGCAAGCAACTTCAGAAGCAATAGGCCCCCTCTGTCAATGTTTTAGACCAGAAATTGGTAAGCTGTAGCCTGGCAAACAAGTCCTGTCCCTATGACCCACAAATTTAGAATGGCCTTTACCTTGTTTATTATTATTATTTTTTTGAGATGGAGTTTCTCTCTTTTTGCCCAGGCTGGAGTGCAATGGGGCAATCTCAGCTCTCTGCAACCTCTGCCTCCAGGGTTCAAGTGATTCTCCTGCATCAGCCTCCTGAGTAGCTGTGATTACAGGCACCCGCCACCACACCAGGCCAATTTTGTATTTTTAGTAGAGACTGGGTTTCACCATGTTGGCCAGGCTGGTTTTGAACTCCTCAGGCAATCTGCCCGCCTTGGCCTCCCAAACTGCTGGGATTACAGGTATAAGCCACCATGCCCAGTCAGACTTTACATTTTTTAAAAGATTTTTAAAAACATAAATAACATTTTATGACATGAGAAAATTGAATGGAATTCAAATTTCAGTGTTCATAGCTGGAGTTTAACTGGAACACAGCCATGCCCATTCATTTTATATTGTTCATGGCTGTGTTCATGCTGCAGTGGACAAATTGGGTAGTTGTACCAGAGTATGTTTGCTCCAAAAAGGCTACAATGTATACTATCTGACCTTTTACTGAGAAACCTCTACTGTAGACCATGAAATCACCAGTGGGAGAATATATTTTTAACATCGCTAGAGCCAGACATTCCTCAGAAATTAACTCAGTTGACACGTAAGCAGAGAAGTGACATCATGGATTAACAGATGAGGAGAGAGAAGAGCTTTATCTATGTCCACAAATAAACTGAAGCAGATCAAGAAAAGCTGAGCACAATTATTTATGCTAATGGTTGCTTTCAATGTATGGGAAAGAAGACGGTAAAATAAAAATAGTAATTACGAGGCTGAGGCAGTCGGATTACCTGAGGTTGGGAGTTCAAGACCAGCCTACCAACATGGAGAAACCCCGTCTCTACTAAAAATACAAAATTAGCTAGCCGTGGTGGCACATGTCTGTAATCCCAGCTACTCAGGAGGCTGAGGCAGGAGAATTGCTTGAAGCAGGGAGGCGGAGGTTGCAGTGAGCCGAGATTGTGCCACTGCACTCCAGCCTGGGCAACGAGAGCAAAACTCTGTCTCAAAAAAAAAAAAAAAAAAAAAAAAAAAAGATAATTACTAAAGAATGGAGATTCTTTAAAAGAAAGGGCTAAAAAACTGGGTGAAAGAGGCTTTATTATTCTCAGAAATGTTCTTCTGCCTTCACACAGCTTAGGCTATTCGAGATCTTCTAACACTAGGGGCTGGACTACCCTGGAAAATAGTCCAGTCACAGTCAGTGCCAAATTGCCCTGTGGGCCTTAGATGAAAACAGGCCATTTTAGGAAAGCCTGCCTGAGGATCTGGCATTATGAGATTAAAAATGTCTATGTGAGGGCTTGGTTGCCATAAACAAAGACACACAGATGAATTAGAGACAAAACAAAACATAAAGCTGCAGCTGACCATGCATCACTCTTTTCCATAAACACGTTTGTATAGAAGCTCCTTAAATGCAATTTGAACTTTTCCTTCTCCACACATTTGCTCCAGCTGTTACCTCAGTGAGAATTTTCATTCTCTGCTTTAGAATTTTTTTTAGCCTTCAAAACCCTATTGATTTCCTCCTTTTGAGAGAATCTCCCTGTATTGCTGGTGAGAATTGCTTCTTCCTTCTTCTGTTTTTCCGCAATTCCTTTATTTGAAAATTTTTTGTAGAGATGGGGATCTCACTCTGCTACCCAGGCTGATCTCCAACTCGTGGACTCAAAAGATGCTCCTGCCTTGGCCTCCAAAAGTGCTGGGATTACAGGTGTGGGCCACTGTGGCTGGCCAGTGTTTCCACAATTCTTTAGATCCACCTCTATTTTGCCCTTTATTCTATTCTTCCTGGACCAACTGTTTATGTGCATGACTGTGACCATTCCTGGACCATAAACTCCTTAAGAGTAGAACTATCATCTGCTGTTTGCTGCCTTCCATCTTTAAACTCCATATTTGGAACATGGTGGAAGCACATCAAATAGCTGTTGAATTGAACTGCTAAAGGCATTTCTCCTCCTTTCCCCTTTTATCTTTCTCCAAGGTGGAGATGTCTTCCAAATAAGTAGCAGGGAGAGTGCTGAGTGCTATTACAAATCAAGCAGTGCTGAATTGGGTCAGAGGTCAACACAATCACAAATTTCCACTTATTAAAATATTGTACACTTAACCCAAAATAATTGTTACCATGTAGAATCATGAACACACATTGAATAAATTGTTAAACATGAATACAGAACATTTTCTTGATAGATCAGTTTCTTAGAGCAGTAAACTTGGAGGTTTTTTTTTTTGTGTGTGTGTGATTTCTGATAAATATTAGGTGGTTATAGCATTTTCAGTAGTAGGACACCTGATTAGCTAGAGCAGGTGTTTAACACAAGGACAGTAACAAGTTGATCCTGTGAGCCTAACCAAAGCTTACACAGATTGTATCTAGCATTTCAGGTCTTTAGTTGAACTCTGAAGTAGAAGAACAAGAATACTACTGGCTATAAAAAGCAAGAACATTGTATTTGGCATCGTCAATAGTACCTTAAACTCAGAAACGTTAGAGAGCCCTGAAATTACCTTATACATTTAAATGAAGGTCACATTTGAGAGCCTATTTCTGAAGCTAGCAGATCTTTATGACTGAACTTTAAGCAGTTGCTCAAATAGAAATCACTCAGGAGAAATCAGAAAGTGACTGAAGTTATAAAAACGAGATGTGTGAAATGAAGTAGGCAGCTACCGCATCCTGTCTGTTTGAGTCTGAGGAATGCCCATCAGTTTTATGAGTCATATGGAGAATAGTGCCCGTTGGAGTAATGTATGTCTAACCCATACTTTTAAGGGCATGCTTTGTGTTTTGTATAAGAAAGCAGAACCAATAGGAAATTGCTTGCTTAATGCACCCAAGCCCAAAATACAGGAGGACTGAATTACCTGGGAGATAGCAATGTGAACCTGTGAGAGTAGCACCCAATCTGGCTCTGTAAATGAGAGAATGCAGTTGAATAGACGTCTATTTTCACATCCTTAGAACAACAAATATTTATTGCCATGACCATTTTGTGTTGCTTCATGAATTTTTTCCTAGAAGTACCAGAGAGAGAAGTCATATTTTCTTCTCTCAAAGAGAGAAGCATGTGATTTACAAGACTTAAAGAAAAGTCTTCCAATTGGAAAGAAATTAAAGTTGGCTGTGTCCCTTGTAGTCTTTCTTCACTTCACATTTTATAAATGTCCTTGTATTCCTTTGTTAATTGTTTGATTATAAAGTCTTTTCAAAAATCAAATACTTTACAAGACTAAGTTATAAAAGTTTAATTTAAAAGCATCAGACCATGACATATTTTTAGCCAAAAATGAGCCTCTTGTGCTAAGCAAATTGTACTTTTTTTGTTCTGGGTCACATACTATCATATATACTTTTTTATTTAAAACCATTACTTCAGCAACAACTAAATTTCTTCCACATTTTTTCTCTTTCTTTTTGCTAACTTTAGATTTTAAACCTAACCGCTATTAAGGAATCCAATTTGAGGATTTGAGGATGCTCTGTCTACTTTCTAGATGTACATGTATTAAGGATTCAGAAATGATACAAAACACTAAATACCGAGACATGAAAAAGTTGGAGAAAGGTTTCTTTAGGGCATGGTGCTTCCTTATTCAAATTTTTCTGTATTGAATACTGAACCCAGTGTCTTGTATATAGTGAAAACTCAGTAAGTATTTGTTGAATAAAAATGTAGTAATTGGGGCATATGCCATTTATTAGCCATGCGACTTTGGGCCATGCATTTAATCTCCTTGGAATTTAGTTCTGATTTTTATTTTTCAGTTTGTGAAATAAGGTTTTAATTACATGGTCTATTAAATTCCTCCAGGGGAATCATTCCTGCTTGCGGGGCACAGAGAAGGCACCTAGACCTGTGCCAGCCAGTACCCTGCCCCTAAGCCAACACCACCTCCAGTGCCACCATGCACACATTCCCCAACAGGGGTCCCCTTCCCCCAGCAGCTGCATTGCCTCTGCCACTGTGGTGAGCTGCCACAGGGAGGCAGGCACCCCAGCATCCACTAGCATGCTGCCACAGTTGCTGTACCTTGACCTTCACAGCGCGGTGGATTCCAAACCATGGGAAGCCAGAGAACAAAGTTGGGGCCCAATACAAGTTCCCCAGAGTTAGAGCATGCAGTCCAGGAGTTGGGAGCTGTGAATTGGTTCCCCCAAATCTCCCAGAAATGAAATGAAGCCAGTTGGCTGAAATCACCTTATACTACAATCAAACCCTCAAGATCATCATCATAGAACAAAGACAAAAGAATCTAAAGATCAGCAACCTCAAAGATTGAAGGTAGATAAGCCCACAAAGATGAGAAGGAATCAGTGCAAGAATGCTGAAAACTCAAAAGCCAGAGTTCTGCTTTTCCTCCAAATGACTGCATCATGTCTCTAGCAAAGGTTCTGAATTGGCTGAGATGGCTAAAATGATAGAAATAGAATTCAGAATATAGATGGGAATGAAGATCATTAAGCTACAGGAGTATGTTGAAACCCAATGCAAGGAAGTTAAAAGTCATGCTAAAACAATGCAGGAGATGACAGACAACATAGACAGTACAGAAAAGCAGGTAAACTGACATGATAGAGCTGAAAACCATACTACATGAATTTTATAATGCAATCAGGAGTGTTAATAGCAGAATAGGCCAAGCAGAGGAAAGAATTTCAGAGCTTGAAGACTGACTGTCTGAAATAAGAAAATCAGTCAGACAAGAACAGAGAGAGGAAAAAAAGAAAAGGAATGAACAAAACCTCCAAGAAACATAGGATTATGGAAAGAGACCTAATCTATGACTTGTTGGTGTCCCTGACAGGGATGGGGAGAATGGAACCAACTTGGAAAACATATTTTAGAATAGCATCCATGAGAACTTCCCCAACCTAGCAAGACAGGCCAATATTCAAATTCAAGAAATGCAGAGAACCCCAGCAAGATATGTTAAAAGAAAATGATCCTCAAGACACATAATCATCAGATTCTCCACGGTCAAAATGAAAGAAAAAGTGATAAAGGAAGCTAGAGAGAAAGGTCAGGTCACCTACAAAGGAAAGCTCATGAGTTTAATGGTGGAACTCTCAGCTCAAATCCTACAGTACAGAAGAGATTGAGGGCCAATATTTCACATTCTTAAGAAAAAGAAATTCAAACCCAGAATTTCATGTCCAGTCAAACTAAGCTTCCTAAGCAAAGGAGAAATAGATCCTTTTTACACAAGCAAATGATGAGGGAAATTGTCACCATGAGAGCTACTGAAGGAAGCACTAAATATGGGAAGAAAAGACTGTTACCAGCCACTACAAAAACACACCAAAGTACTCAGACCAGTGACACTACAAAGCAACCACATAAGCAAGACTGCAAAATAACCAGCTATCATGATGGCAGGATCAAATCCACACATATCAATACTAACCTTGAATGTAAATGGGCTAAATGCCCCCAATTAAAAGACACAGAGTGGCAATCTAACGAACCAAGAGCCATTGGTATGCTGTCTTCAAGAGAATCACCTCACATGTAATGACACATATAAGCTCAAAATAAAGGGATGGAGAAAAATTCAACAAGCAAATGGAAAATAGAAAAAAAACATGGGTTTCAATAATAGTTTCTGATTAAAAAATAGACTTTAAACCAAAACAATCAAAGAAGACAAAGAAGGACATTACATAACAATAAAGGGTTCAATTCAACAAGAAGATCTAACTATCCTAAATATATATGCATCCAATAGAGGAGCATTCAGAGTTATAAAGCAAGTTCTTAGAGACCTTCAAAAAGACTTAGACTCTCACACGTAATAGTGGGAGACTTTAACACCCCACTGACAATATTAGACAGACCATCAAGACAGAAAGCTAACAAATATATTTAGGACCTGAACTCAGCACTGGAACAAATGGACATGATGGATATCTACGGAACAAATGGACATGATGGATATCTACGGAACTCTTCATCCCCCCAAAACAGAATATAGATTATTCTAATCGCCACATGGTACATGCTCTAAAATCAATCATATAATCGGAAGTAAAACACTCCTCAGCAAATGCAAAAGAACTGAAATCATAACAAACAATCTCTTGGACCACAGAACAGTCAAATTAGAAATCGAGACTAAGAAATTCACTCGAAACCATATAATTACATGAAAATTGAATAACATACAAGAAGTACTGTGAAACAAATGAGAACTAAGATGCAACATACCAGAGTCTTTGGGACACAGCTAAGGCAGTGTTAACAGGGGAATTTAAAGCACTAAATACCCACATCAAAAAGTTAGACAGATCTATAGTTAACAACATAACATCACAACTAAAAGAACTAGAGAATTAAGAGCAAACAAATCCCAATGCAAGACAAGAAATAACCAAAATCAGAGCTGAAATGAAAGAAATTGGAACACAAAAAACCATTCAAAAGATCAATTAATCCAGAAGCTCATTTTTGAAAAAAATAATAAAAAAGTAGACGGCTAGCTAGATAATAAAGAAGAACATTGAGAAGATTCAAATAAACACAAGTAGAAATGACGAGGTGGATATTACCAGTGACCCCACAGAAAGACAAACCACCATCAGAGAATATTATTAACACCTCTATGCACACAAACTAGAACATCTAGAAGAAATGAATAAACACCTGGATACATACACCCTCCCAAGGCTGAACAGTAAGAAATTGAATCCCTGGACAGACCAATAATAAGTTCTAAAATTGAGTCAGTAATAAACAACCTACCAATGCAGAAAAACGAAAAGCCCAGGACCAGATGGATTCACAGCTGAATGACACCAGATGTACAAAGAAGAGCTGATACCATTTCTACTGAACTATTCCAAAAAATTGAGGAGGAAGAACTCCTCCTTAACTCATTCTATGAGGCTAGCATCATCCTGATACCAAAACCAGGTCAAGACACAACAACAACAAATGAAAATTTCAGGCCAATATTTTTGATGAATATCAATACAAAAATCCTCAACAAAATACTGGCAAACTGAATCCAGCAGGATATCTATCAAAAAGTATAGGTACCATGATTAAGTAGGCTTTATTCCTAGATGCAAGGTTGGTTCAGCACATGCAAATCAATAAACATGATTCATCACATAAGCAGAACTAAAACTTTAAAAAACACATGATTATCTCAATCAAAGGGGAAAAGTCTTTTGATAAAATTCAACACCCTTCATGATAAAAAGTCAATAAACTAGGTAACGGTCAGGCATGCTGGCTCACTCTTGTAATCCCAGCACTTTGGGAGGCTGAGGCAGGTGGATCACCTGAGGTGGAGAGTTCGAGCTCAGCCTGGCCAACATGGTGAAACCCCATCTCTACTAAAAAGACAAAAATCAGCCAGGTCTGGTGGTGCATGTCTTTAATCCCGGTTACTCAGGAGGCTGAGGCATGAGAGTTACTTGAACCTGGGATTCGGAGGTTGCAGTGAGCCGAGACTGCACCACTGCACTCCAGCCTGGGCAACAGAGTGAGACTCTGTCTAAAACAAACAAACAAACAAACAAACAAACAAACCAAAAAACAGACAAAGAAACAAACAAGAAAACAAAAAGCAAATAAACAAAAACCCTTAGGTGTTGAAGGAACATATTTCAAAATAATAAGAGCCATATATGGCACACCCACAGCCAACATCATATTGAATGGGCAAAAGCTGGAAGTATTCCCCTTGGAAACCAGCACAAGAAAAGGATGCCCACTCTCACCACTCCTACTCAACATAGTATTGGAAGTCCTGGCCTGGGCAATCAGGAGAAAGAAACAAATTCATTCAAATAGGAAGAGAGGAAGTCAAATTATTCCTGTTTGCAGATGATATAATCTTGTATCTAGAAAACCCCATAGTCTCAGCCAAAAGGCTCCTTAAGCTGATAAACAACTTCAGCAAAGTCTCAGGATACAAAATCAATATGTAAAAATTACTGGCATTCCTACACGCCAAAAACAGGCAAGCCAAGAGCCAATCATGAATGGAACCCCATTCACAGTTGCCACACAAACACACACACAAAACAAAATACCTAGGAATACAGCCAACTAGGGAGGTGAAACATCTCTACAAGAAGAACTAACAAACAGTACTCAAAGAAATCAGAGATGACACAAACAAATGGAAAAACATTCCATGCTCATGGATAGAAAGAATCAGTATCATAAAAATGGCCATACTGCCCAAAGCAATTTATAGATTCAATATTATTTCTATTAAATCACCAATGACATTTTTCACAGAACTAGAAAAAACTATTTTGAAATTCTGGAACCAAAAAGAGCCTGAATAGCTAAGGCAATTATAATCAAAAAGAATGAAGCTGGAGGTATCACACTGCCTGACTTCAAACTATATAGTACAGGGCTGCAGTAACCAAAACCACATGATATTGATACAAAAACAGACACACAGACCAATGGAATAGAATAGAAAACCCAGAAATGAGGCCACATATCTACATTTGTATGATCTTCAACAAACCTGACAAAAACAAGCAATAAGGAAAGGATCCCCTATTCAATAAATGGTGCTGGGATAACTGGGTAGCCATATGTAGAAGATTAAAACTGGACCCCTTCCTTACACCTAATACAAAAATTAACTCAAGATAGATTAAAGGCTCAAATGTAAAACCCAAAACTATAAAAGCCCTGGAAAATAACTTAGGCAATACCATTCTGGGCATAGAAATGGGCAAAAATTTTATAATGAAGATGCCAAAAGCAATTGCAACAAAACCAAAAATTGACAAATGGGATCTAATTAAACTAAAGTGCTTTTGCACAACAAAAGAAACTATCAACAAAGTGAACAGACAACCTATGGAATGGCAGAAAATTTTTGCAAAACTGCATCTGACAAATTAATATCCAGCATCTATAAGGAACTTAAACAAATTTACAGGAAAAAAACCAAACACCACCATAAAAAGAGTGGACAAAGAACATGAACAGACACTTTTCAAAAGATGTACATGCAGCCAACATGCATATGAAAAAAAAGCTCAATATTACTGATTAGAGAAATGTGAAACAAAACCAAAATTAGATACCATCTCACACCAAACAGAAAGGCAACTTTTAAAAAGTAAAAAAAAAAAAAAAAAAAAAAGATGCCAGTGAGGCTGCAGAAAAAAACGAATGCTTGTATACTGTTGGTGGCAGTGTAAATAGTTCAATTATTGTAGAAGACAGTGTGGCAATTCCTTAAAGACTCAATATGAGAAATGGCATTTGACCAAGCAAATCCCATTACTGGAATTTAAATGGTCTATTACAAAGAAACATGAACACATACGTTCATTTCAGCACTATTCACAGTAGAAAAGACATGGAATCAACCTAAATGCCTATCCATGACAAACTGCATAAAGAAAATGTAGTACATATATACCATGGAATACTATGCAGCCATACAAAAGAAGAACATGTTTTTTGGAGGGACATGGATAGAGTTGGAGGCCATTATCCTTAGAAGAAAACTAATACAGGAACAGAAAACCAAATACCACATGTTCTCACTTATTAGAGGGAGCTAAACGATGAGAACACACGGTCACATAGAGGAGAACAACAAACACTGGGTTTATTGGAGGGTGCAGTGTGGGAGGAGGAAAAGGAGCAGGAAAAATAACTAATGGGTTCTAGGCTTCATACCTGGGTGATGAAATAATCTGTATGCCAACTCCCCACGACATGAATTTACCTATATAATAAACCTGCAATGTACCCATGAACTTAAAATAAAAGTTAAAAAACAAACAATAAAAATATAAATGGGCAGAAGGCTTGAATAGACATTTATTAAAAGAATACTTACCAAAAAAATCCGAAATTCTTTAATTCCATAACAACTTAACTTGGCCATAACAAAAAGCAATGACTGCCGAAGTGGCAAAATCAAACAAAAGTTTCAACTGGCAAATTTTTTTCTTCAGCTATTATGTCTATCCTTCCTAAGCATCAGCATCTACTGTTGTGGTCATTGGAGGGCCAATCCATTCCAGTGAGCCCTCTGTTCCTTGACTTAGAGGATGCCTATGTGAATATATTTTGAGGTATATTATTTTTGGCAATCCTCCAATGTCTTGGTTAAGTGGGGGAAAGTACTATCTCGGTGGATAAAAATATTAATATGCAGGTTAGCCTTTAATAAGCTCACTGCCCTCAGCCACATTTATAAGACAACAGAGGTTAAATGAAATAGAGGACAACAATCAATGGTCACCATTTTAAAATCTTGATCTCATAAAACACAACTATTACACACAATTTATCCATAGCTGGGTGCTACCTGTGTTCAGTAAATAACAGATTATCCAACACCCCAAACGATGGATTTTGAAATCAATACCTCAGATCATTTTAATGTTCCAGTATCCATATTACAGAACTGAATCTAAACAATACAACGGTTTTTTTTTACATAAAATGATTTTGAGTTTAATGCTGACACTTCCCAGGTTCTAGAGTATTCAAGTTCAGTACTTTAGCCCTCTGTTGGCTGAACTACAACCTTCCCAGCTGTCCTGACCTTAATCGATACGGTGTTCTTCAGCTCAGAACCTCTTGTCTTAGAAACACAGCTGCTGCACTTCCCTCATCTTATTTTTACTTCTCTTTGGACCATGCGATGAACCCTTTGAAGTGGGCCGTCCACAAGGAAGGATATAACCTTCAAGTAGGAGCTCTTTTTCTGTTACTTTCAATGGGGAGCTAAGCTAATATCAAAAGAGAAAAGAGACTTTTATGGCTGAGAGAGGTCAATAGATTGTGAAGTTAATTTGAAGTACTGCTGCTGATTAGGAATAAAATAAGCCAAGCAGGAGAGAAACGCTTTCTTTTCATTAGGCACCACAGCTCTGCCAGAGGGTGAGGGTACCCAACATCTCCTTATAATAATTATGAAAGGACTGTGATTTTGCTCTCAGCTTTTAAATTAAACCTCTTTACGGCCTAACTTCACATTGTCTATTTGATCTTCCTCTTTCTAGGACTCCTGGTTATGACACTCTCAAATTATGTGGCTTCTCTTCTCTCCTCAGTGTTCTCAAAAACGATTTGAGACTTCAGTGTTGGGACTTCTTCTCATTAGAGGGTTAGCTAAACATATAAGATTTACATAACCTTTGACATTTTAAATTTGGCTCTTGGATACTTGTGAGTTGTCATGTACAATTCATTTTTTCAAATAGAATTCATTCAATTCCTTTTCATTCAAATTCCTAATATAGTATACTAGCACTGTGGAACTCATCAATGGCAATACTCAAGAGCAACACATTTTTTCTAATATATTTTTTCATGCTTTCTAGACAGTGACTGAACTCACAAATGTACCTTCTCAAACTCTCCAAATTCCATTTTATTGACCAAAGACACATTAGGGCCTAATAGTCTTTGAGTCCTGGTCAACAGGGAAGGCTGTCATAAGTAGATCCCAAAATTTGAGGCGTTTCTGTTTCAAATCAAGTCACTGTAATTTAATGCGGGGAAATGCTGAGTGGTTCATCACAGGCAAAACGGGGGTTCCTAAAAAGTAAGGAAAGTGCTTTCGATATAAAATCCTCCCAGTGATAAACAGGAGTGAGAGTAACGATGTACCGCGGGCACTCGGAACATTACTTCAAAATAAGGACTAGTAGATTTTTCCTAATCATTTGCATAGTGCAACTGCACAAAGGCAGAATTCAAAAGATGGCCCACAAAATTCCCGCTCCCTGTTGATTTAATCAAACGCGAATCGAGGAACTACTGTGAAAGGTCTTTGCTGGCTTTGAAGCAGGAGGAAGGTACCATTCCAAAAAGAATGTGGGCAGCCTCTAAAACCTGAGAACAACCTGAGAGGTGACAACGTGCTAGCAGCACTCGCTCGCTCTCCGCGCCTCCTTGGCCTAGGCGTCCGCGCTCGAGGAGCCCTTCAGCCCGCCGCTGCGCTGTGGGGGCCCCTCTCTGTGGCTGGCGGAGGCTGGAGCTGGATCCCTCTGCTCGCGGGGTGTGGCGGGAGAGGCGCAGGCAGGAGCCGGGGCTCCGCGCCGCGCTCACGGGCTGGCGCGGTTACGGGTGGGCGCCGGCTCGCAGGCCCAGCATGCCTGCCGGCGCCTGCTGGGCTTGACTGGAGACTAGGTCCCGTGTGTGGACCGCCGTTCCCTCTTTGCGGGGTCGTTGACCACTACGGCGGATCTCAGTCTCTTTCTCCCTTCCCCTCTTTTCTTCTTGGTTATCTGGGACAGCTCCCTCTGGGCTGCCTTAGTGCCAGGGCTAGATGACGCAAAATCTTGCCGGACTGCCAGGGAGAAGTGAAGCGGCCTGGGCTTCTGGTATGGGTGGGGTGACTTGGAGAACTTTTCTGTCTAGCTAAAAGATTGTAAATGTACCAATCAGCACTCTGTGTCTAGCTAAAGGTTGCAAACACACCAATCAGCACTCTGTCAAAACGGACCAATCAGCTCTCTATAAAAGGCACCAATCAGCTCTCTGTAAAATGGACCAATCAGCAGGATGTGGGTGGCGCCAGATAAGGGAATAAAAGCAAGCCACCCCACATAGCAGGGCCAACCAGTTGGGGATTCGTTTATTTTTTAGCTTTTCAGGATGAATGTTGTTGCTGTTCATTCTTTGGGTCTACAAGCCTTTAAGAGATGTAACACTCTTCGCGAAGGTCTGCGGCTTCACTCCTGAAGCTAGCGGGACCACTAACCCCCAGGAAGAACAAACAACTTTGGAGGTACTGCGTTTAAGAGGTGTAACACTCACTGGGAAGGTCTGCGGCTTCACTCCTTAAGTCATCCAGATCAGGAATCCACCAGAAAGAAAAAACCCCGGACTCACTTGAATATGAGAAGGAACAAACTCCGGACACACCATCTTTAAGAACTGTAACACTCACTGTGAGGGTCAGTGGTTTCACTCTTGAAGTCAGCGAGACCAAAAACCCACCACTTCCGGACACAAACCCACCTGAACTGATGGCGGACAGGGACACGGGACCTGAGTCCTATAATCTCATGGAATTCAATTCTGCCGACAACCTGAATGAGCCTGGAAGTGAATTCATCCTCAGAAGCTGTGGAAAAGAACGCAGCCCTCCCGTCACCTTGTGAAACCCAGAGCAGAGAACTGGCTTGCAAAATGGATGTTAACTGCTAGCTTTGTGATTGACAGTAGCAGTAGAAAATCAACATGGTAGCTGACGCAGGCTTTATCACAGTTACTCCCTTTGGTTGTAAGTATACTCAATGAAGTGGAAGATTTGGTGCAGGGAGCTCCTGACACAGGTGATGGAGCCAGTAGAAGGGAGGAGGGTGCAGTAGTTTCAGTGAGACTCCCCTAGGAGTTGTTTCACTACCCCACATGAAGTGAGAGGAAGGAAGATGTGGGCATGATAGGGAAAGCCTGGAAAGGAGTGAATGGAGGATTTGAGGACACAGCTTGAACTCCACATCCGCAGCAAGTGGACTTATTCTCCTTGGCTAAACTTGGTGGGACTAGCTTTGGAAATGAAGTGAGCTGGCACTAGGATGTCCACCAGTTGCCTGCTTTTTCTCTGCTGTATCCATGATACAGCATAATATAGCCTGCTCAGAATCTGACTACTGCCATACAGTGGCTTTCACTAGAAGGCAGTAGTTAGACAATTACTGCTGGAGTCCACAAGACTTGCAAATACAGCGTTGACTAGTGCTTTTCAAACTTTGGAGTGTAAGTGGACTGTGACTCCCATCATCCTAAATAACAGGAAGAACGCTTTAAAAGGAAATGATATTTATTTGGAAATAGGCATTGCAATGGGAATATGTGTGCCATAGTAAACCAGGTTCTTATTCAGGGTAGTAAAGGAAGACAGAGGTTTTTAAAGAAAAATGAGAATTATGTAATTGTTTTGAGATAATCCTTGACTACAAGGGTTGATAACAATCGTGGAATTAGTCCAAGATTGAACAAGCAGTTGCTGGGCAGATGTCCTCACAGAATTTTTTTGTGTGTGTGTATGTAAGGTTGTGCAGTCTTTGTGTGAGATTGTGGGTTTTGCTATCTTTTGCGATAGTTTTTGTTTTCCGTCATTTGTGCATGAGAAGCTTCCCTTCATGGCCTTTCATAGCTCTATTTATCTTCCCCAGTTTTTAACACATTGACTCCATTTTGATTTTAACAACGTTCATGCTCCATTTCAAGATCCAGACAAAACATCATTCATGTGAATGCAAAGGAAAGTTATATTTGGACATGCAAAGATTCAGAAACACCGCTCACCATGTACTAGTTTTGAAAAAATTTTTTTGAAGTATAGTTAAACAATGAATGTATCAAAATAAGGAGCTCAAGAAAATTGGAGGAAACATTGATAGATAATAAAGGTATACAACTTATAGTTAAATCTAATTATGGTTGATTTTGTACATGCAAATTTAAAATAATATTAAGAATGATTTCTAAAAATGGAAGAATCATAATGTGAAATAAAGTTAGTAAAAATCTAGATTAAAAATTCCAGGTTAGCAAAATAAAAATAAAGAAAAGCAGAGTACGTAAGAAGGGGACAGAGATAAAAAAATTTTCTGCTTAAATACTTAGCATGGTCTAGGAGGTGAAAGGGTATAGGCACTATTTAATTTTCATTCTTCATGGTGATGAGGAATAAAAGGTTCAAATGTTTGTAAAAAATACAACAAAAATCATTAGTAGAATGAACATAGAAACTATTAAATAACATAGAAATAATGACATTATTTATTCATTAATATGATAAATAGTTGAGTTCATTCCATTCCTTGTGCTATAATAGGCAAAATAGTCATGATCCCTGCCCTTTACTATAAGTATGAACACATATCATGATTATGATGTGAAAGGTAATGTTACGGGAAGATAATATTTATGCATATGCATGAAACAAAGTGAAAATATTTTTACCAACTCCTAATGGAGGTTATTTTTGTGGAATGGGAATGCAGTTGTGGTAGCTATTAGCAACCATCATCAATTCTGTTTTACTTCCTCTTCCAGGGGAAAGTAAACCATGGCCACCTTGAAGTAAACCACTACACCTTGAAGTTAACCATGGCCGTGTGCTTTAATTTGGCAAATAAAATGTGTCATTTTTCAGGCAGAAGATTTGAGGCAGTGCACAATTTGCCAAGTTCCCTTTTTCCTTGTTATGATGCTCATGGAAGCTTGCAATGGCATGAAATATCCATCAGTGTGGTTCTGGAGAGATTGATAAGCGGAGGCCTGCAGCATGCCCTAGCCTAATCTGATGGATACAGCTGTCGGTACCAAGAAATGGAGGTGTTTCCTTAAAACAACCTAAAATGTGTGGCTTTGGCTTAATGATTCGTAGGTGGCAAGGGAAGTTTGGAAGTAAGAAGGAGGTTAGCTAGTGTTATTCTGGGATGAGACATTTGTTAAGATGGTAGTTTAACCTGGGAGGCATATATTTGTACTTCTAGGGCAGTACTTGGCAAACATTTTCTGTAAAGAGAAAGGCAGTAAGTATTTTTGGCTTTTCAAACTGTATGAGTCTCTGTTGCACATTCTTCATTGCTTGTTTTTACAATCTTTAGTTTCCCTTTTACACAATCAGGCTGTTGCCTGGATTTGGACTACAGGATTACCAAACCCTGTTCTAGGGAAATGCTTAGTTTTTAAAGTACATTTGAAATTGATTTTGATTATTGTTGACTGCATTTGTCAGGGTGCTAATAAGACAATAATGAGCTTAGAAAAGAACTGGCCAATTTGTACGTAGGAAGAAAGAGAGTCTAGTTTGAGGATTTCCAGTAAGGAATCTTACCCTAAAAGATAAAGCTGAGAAGGTCTTTGAAGAATTACTCTTGCAGCAAGTATGAATTCTAGGTAAGACTGTCACACCTATTGTTAAAATCTTTGACTCAGATCCATGACCTAGTAAAGGTGTGGTGCCTAAATCTTTTTAATTGTACAAAATGGCTCTCTCACCTAAACTGGATAGTCCAACATACCTTAGTTATGTCCAGAGGAAAAGAGACAAGAGATTTGGGTGTGATAAAGCAAAAGTAGCAAATAGAAGTATGTTTGGAAAAAAAAAGTAGGTATTGAAGAAAATTGAGTAAGGTCTTCAGAGAAGTGTACTGTCAAATGAATGACAAGCTGGAACTTAAAGGGACAGAGACTATTTGAAATTTTAAAATAAAGAATTATGAATGAGTAGACATTGAAGTGCACGATCCTTTAATATACATTCCAGATTGAAGGCAAGAAGAATCTCAAAGGAAGAACATCTTAGAAGATGGAGTCAAGAATTTTGGAAAACTGGACAAGAGAACCCTTCCAAGACATAAGAACTGCAGTTTAATACGGGATTGCCTAAGGTAGTAAACCTTCACTATCACCGCCTAGATTCCAGAATTGCTATCGAGTGTCTGCCATGTATCTGATATTCTTCCCTTTTCTGAATGTGAATCTCTTTAGAATTATTATGTATTTATTCTGCAGTTGCGTATTGAGTGTGGATGTATGTTGGGATGGGAGTTGGGCATGTAAATCATCTTTCTTTTTTTTTTTTTTGAGACGGAATCTTGCTTTGTCGCCCAGGCTGGAGTGCAGTGATACGATCTTGGCTCACTGCAGCCTCTGCCTCCCAGGCTCAAGTGATTCTCATGCCTCAGCCTCCTGAGTAGCTGGGACTACAGGTGTACGCCATCATGCCTGGCTAATTTTTTATATTTTTAGTAGAGATGGGGTTTCGCCATGTTGGCCAGGCTCGTCCTGAACTCCTGACCCTAAGGGATCCGCCTGCCTCGGCCTCCCAAAGTGCTGGGATTACAGGCATGAGCCACTACACCTAGCCTAGCCAAGTCACCTTCTTAGTTCATAGATTTCTGGATGAAGTGAAATCACATCCAAACCTGATACAGAAACCACCACATTATTCTCTGATACAGGGACTAGGATGCGTCACCAGATCTTGAACTCAGAGCTGATCCTCTGACTGGTGGGACCTTGGGATTGTCCCGCTTAGGGAGAGATTGAATATATAGTACATGGGGAAAGGAGAGGAAATCAAGTATTTGGTGAACAGAAGGGTGACATTAGTCATTAATGCTATACACTTAATATTTCCAGTTATCCTAGGCTGGTAGTCGGATTGCATTTCTCTGCCCTTTTAAGTTACCACCATTAGATTAATCTTCTTTTACTTGTCCTACTGTGCTCACTCTCTTCTTATTACAAGCCTTCTGCTTATGCTGAATATGGTACCCAGAGTGATACTGTTATAGTACAGATCACATATTCCCATTGCACTTAGAATAAAACACAAACCTCTGAACAGACCTGAACTCTCTGGGATCTGATTTCCAGCTGCTCTCCAGCCCCATCTTAAACCATTCTCCACCCTCTGCATGTTTACTGCTGGGCTTCACGGGGACTATGCTTCCATTACCTTCTCATGCCAAGCTTTTCCTTGTCTCAGGGCCATTGCATTTCCTCTCCCCTGCCTAGCAGGCTCTTTCTCCAGATGTTCAAATGGCTGAGTTTTTCTCCTTATCCAGGTACCAGGTCATACATCAGCTCCTTGGAGAAGGGAGGCTGTTCCTGATCGGACCACTTCCTTTGAAAGAGCCTTGTCATCCCGTGTTTAGTCTTTCCACTCTGTTTCATTTTCTTCTTACTTTTTACCACCATCTTTTTAGTTGCTTATTTGCCCAGCTTTCTCTAGAGAAAGAGTATATTCAGCAGGGTCTTGTCTGGCTGATTTCATCACAGAATCTCCAGAGCCTGGATTAGTGCTGGACACCTCATAAGCACTCAGTGGGTAGCAGTGGAATGAATCCATTGATGATAGGGTATACCAATTAGGCAGGAGCAAATCACCATCCTATCTCAGAGGCTTAGAATGATGAAGTTTATTGCTCTTTCAAGGCCCATGTTAATTGTAGGTGAATTGATGTTTCTGCTCCAGGTTTCCCGTTGACTGAGCTGTTACTAACTATACACTGCCGATTATCATGGCAGAAAGGAGAAAGCAGACAAACTACAGTGATTCTTAAAAATCCCACCAGAAGTGACATAGGTCCATCCTGATCATATTTACCTAGCCAGAACTAGTCACTAGGTCAGATCCAGCTTCATGGGGTTAGGGTATGGTAGTCCTACAAGATGTCTGGGAGAGAATTGGAAATATTTGGTAATTAGCAGTAATGACTGCCTTATAGAAATGATCACAGTCCCTGTGAAGCCCAGCAGTAAACATGCAGAGGGTATAGAAATGATCCCTCTTCTTTTCAGATCTCAACTGAAATATACTATCCACAGTAAAACAGTTTTCTTTATCCCTTAAACCAGCTGCTTCTCAAATTTAATGTCAACACCAGTTATCTGGGATCTTATTAAAGTGCAGGTCTAGAAAGGGGCCTGAGATCCTGTGTTCTAATTAGCTCCAAAGTGATGCTAATGCTGCTGCCCTTGTAGACCATGCTCTGTGTAGCCTGTCTACAGATTTCTCTTAAGTACAAGCCTCTTTCTTAATAGCACCTGTCTCCATTTATACATTTGCATGATCCACTTTTCCCTCAGATTCTGAGCTCCATGACATCAGGGACTGTTTTGCTGTCACTCACCATTGTTGCCTCCCTGTGATAAGGATGTTCAATAAATATTAGCTGGACTCATGAGTTGTTGATTTCCTGGATTTCTAGGACTAGTTGCCTGTTTCTGGATATGTGCCAAAAGTCCTGGAACATTACTGGAGCTTGGCATTTAGTGGCCCTGAAATTGGCATGTGCTCTTTGGAAGGGACATTTTTGGCCATGAGCACTCCATTATTTGTTGAATATATATTAGCATATACTATAAAAACTGCTTCTTTTGGGTTTGGGTACTAAAGTCTCACAATGCTAGCAAAGAATATTACAATTAAAATTAAGCGGTAATTATTCCATTAATGTAACTGGGTTCTCACTTTCTACATTCTTGATGTTCATCTTGTTATTTCCAGTGTAGTCAGTTTACTCACTGTATTAGCCAGTGTTCTCCAGAGAAACAGAACAAACACTATGCATGTGCATATATATAAGACAGCTTTATTTTAATGAATTGGCTGATGCAATGATAAAGCCTTGGGAGTCCAAAATCTGATGGAGTTGGCCAGCAGGCTGGAGACCCAGGGGTGAGTTGCAGTTTGAGTCCAAAGGCTCTCTGCTGGCAGAATTCCTTCTTCTTGTGGGGTAAGGGGTGGAGAGGTGAGCGGGTGGAGGTCAGTTTTGTTGTATTGAGGCCTTCAACTGATTGTATGAGGCCCACCCACAATATGGAGGGCAGTCTGTTTACTCAAAGTCCAGTGATTTAAATGCTAATTTCATCTAAAAAACACCATCACAGAAACATCCAGGATAATGTTTGACCAAATACCTGGGCACTGTGGCCCAACCACGTTGACATAAAATTAACCATCACATTCACCTTTCACATTCTTAAGAATGACTCAAATCTCCCTGGTAATGAAAACGACCTTAATAGGCCAGTTATAAAACCTCTGCAGTAGGTCAGTTTAATATTCATTTGTGCTTTGAGTTCATTTAGCACTGTTATTAGGACTTATTTTAAACAACCAGAGCTGGCTCAGAGGGAAGAGGGTAACTTAATTACCTTCTCATTTTAGTAATATTCATATTTCTTCCTTCCTCTATAACTGCCTTTAATTCTCTGCTATAATTTATAGCATTATAATTAGGAGTTCTGATGATATACTTGAGCAAAGTATGTGCTTATGGATAAGTGGGGCCATTAATGGACTAGGAACTTTGGGTCCTGTCTGTTTCCTTCACATGACTTTGAAAGACACTGATGCTTAGTTTTTAATACATGAATGACAAGCAGCTGCTTTAACTCACTCAATGTTAGCCAGTACTAAAAAGGCCAGTCAGCTGGAGCAAAGCATTTGAAAATAAAGACAAGGGCAATCTGAACTTCCTCAGTGAGGACAGAGTATTCCCTCCGGCTGGACATTCCACTTCCTTGAGATATGCTCCTCAGGTGACAGCTGTGAAGGGAAATGCTAATGATCGTGTATGGGCAGTAAAGTTGATGCCTTTTGCCCCTTGAGGGAAATGAAACAGATGCCTGTATCTTCTGAGGCTTCAGTGCTGTGAGCTAATTGAGGCTATTGTCCAGCATTAAATCTGAAGTATGCTCTAGTGGGTCTTCCTATGATGCCAAGGGTGAGAGATTGTGCCAGTGCTGTAGAATACTGGCCATAATAGATAGAAATAGTTGTTTTTGTAATTCTTCAAAATTACAGCCTGACTTTGTTTAGATTTACACTAACTTTGTGATCTTGGCTGAGCCAATTAATCATGGTTGTTTTCCTCTTGATTTCTGAACATTTTAAAATACATTGAAGGGGAGGAAGGAAAGGTTGAGGCTGAAGTGACGGAAGGCAGAATGGCCCAGTGGTGAAGTACATAGGTCTCCTGTCTGTATCAGTCAGGGTATGGATCAGAGAAGCAGAGCCAGTAGTAGATTCACAGTAAGAGATGTGTTGTAAGAAACTGGATTATACAATTGTGGGGGTTGGTTTTCAGGAAGGGCACGCTGGAACTCCTAGGGAAGAGTTGAAGCTGCTGTCCTCAGGTAGAATTTCTTCTGCGGGGAAGTCTCAGCTCTGCTACTAAGGCCTTTCCACTGGTTGAAGCAGGCCCACCAGGTTATCTAGGATAATTACCTTAAAGTCAACACCTACTGAAGTGAATCCCATCTATAGAAAACCTTCATAGCAACATCTTAGATTAGTGCTGGAATTGAATAACTGCGGACTGTGGCCTCTCCAATTAGGCACATCAAAAAGACATCACAGTGCCCCAAAAGCTTGATCCTTCACTCTCATGGAGGTAGAGAATTAATGGTGGTTACCAGAGGCTGGGAAGGGGTGACGGGATGGGGGAATAAAGAAGGGCTGCTTAAAGAAGCGACAAAAACATAATTAGTTAGAAGGAATAAGATCTAGTGTTCAGTAGCACCACAGGATGACTACAGTTAACAATAACTTACTGTATACTTCAAAATAACTAGAAGAAAAGAATTGGAGCGTTCCAAATACAAAGAAAAGATAAATATTTGAGGTGACGGATATCCCAATTACCTTGATTTGATCATTACACACTATATGACTATCAAAATATCACATGTACCCCATAAATATGTTCAACTGAGTATACATACAAATTTTAAAAAAGAAATTAAAGCTATTATGATTATTGAATAAAAGAAGACATCATAGTGCCCCAAAAGCTTGATCCTTCACTCTCTGTGAAACTTATACCTTAGTACTCATTCGTTCATTAATAAATTAAACAAATTATAGTATCTACCTCATAGGAGGCTTGTGTGGATGAGATAGGATTAAATGATCGAATACATATATGCTGCTTACAATAAGATGTGGCACAAAGTAGCACTCAATAAGCAGTTTATGCTTCTTCATGCATTCTTACATTAAATATTAAATTTCATGGTGTCACCAGGTTTGAAGCATGAATTTTTTTAAAGTGAAGAAACTGAAGTAGAGAGAATTGAAATGACTTGTCACCAACCTGTCTACTTTAGTTATTGCAACCAGGGCTAGAAACCATGTTTACTCTGATGCTTTTTATAGCTGAGATGATTGTCACCATCAGTGTGTCTGTCATTACCAACATGATTTTCAGAACTTTAAATCATTTATACATATTACAAAATAACCTCAAGGTATAGCTGGGGCCACCTCATCTTTTTAGACTTCAATGCATTTTGATTCAAACACCCACAAGCAGTAGTGGCTAATTTGATGTGCTTCCTAATATCATTGGGGATTCTTGGGAAGACATTTCATTCCTGGCTTTGACATCCCTGTCCCTGTTTCCTCCTTTTGTGCCCAAATTTGAAATGCAGCCCCATTTCCTTGTACCCACGAAGATATTTCTGAGTGTGCCGACCGCTGAATGGTGAGAGAGTGGGTTAATACATAGCCTTACCTTCACTTGACCCCCACTTGCCATAGAAATTAATCAGGCACTTTTCCCTCACACTCTCTCCTTTCATACCCTAGTCCACACCTGCAAATTTTACTGACTACTTTTGTAGGGTTATGACCATGTCTTTGAGTGAGGTGAGAGTTGGGTGCTAGTGTGAGTTCACACCCTTCCCCTTCATCTACCAAATGGCCTGATGGTGTATTTTCTAAGCAAAATCAGTTCTTTTCCTAAGGAACTTTAAAAAAATTCTAATTCTAATTCTAAAGAAACAAAAAGATTAGTTTTCAGACAATGCCTTATTAAGGTATGAACACTTTCCCCATGCCTTTCAAAAGAAAAAAAACAAATAAACTCACAAAGATTGATTGGTAAAAAATAGCTAGCAGCTAAGGGCTTATTTTACTTCATGCTTCAACTCTTCGCTGACCTTTAGAAGATGAATTTCTTCTTTGTTGTGTAACTGCTGTTCTGTGGAATCATCATTAATTATCGCGAGCCACAAACAAAACCCACCATGATGGATTATCTCACAGCATAATGACTGACTCTAATCATAGACAGCTCAGGCTCAGAGGTGCTAGGTATCAGGACAGTAAGTTTTGCATGCATATTTCAAGAAAGTATCATGAAGCTTGAAGAAGAGAAAAGAGAAAGACTATTAGTACTAGCAGAGCTCAGTGGTCTGTCAGCATGTATTTTTGACTAATGGTTAACAAGTCCACAGTGAAATCAACAATGGTTACAATCTTGCCTCCTCTTTCTCCTCCTCCTTTTCCTTTTTCTCTTGCTAATGAAAGGAGGTTATTGCAATTTTGCCACATAGTAAGCCTTTAAACCAAATTCTCTACTCTGTGCTCATAACAGAGCAGAAAGAAAAAATAAATGTTCTTCTCATTTAACTCAAAAATACTGCATTATAGATATATCTGCTCCTACAAGCAATTCATGTTAAGCAAGCACATTTTTCTTTCCCCAGTAGACTGTGCAAAGCACATCTGCTCTGGTTTTCAAAAGACAAAATACCTGTGTGCCTCACCAACAAGTTATTTGTTAGAATTAAAGAGAAACTTTAAGGAGTGGTTAGGCCCTCAGGTTTGACCTTCAGCCATCTCTTACATAAGAAAATTAATAGTTAATTGGTCACTTTAGTGGCCCATCTGAACTAAGCAGCTTAATAAAGTAGTAAAATATGTGTGTTCCTTTGAGAAACAGAATACCCTGTCATTGCATACATGGGTAAAGAATGATGCTTAGGAGATTGGAAGGCTGTATCTAGAAAAGGGGTGCTCATGAATCTTGTCTGTTTTCTAAAGAGCTCATTTGTCTCACCAGCACCATTAGGTTCATATCGTTTACTCAGTTTCCATGTAGTAAACTGTAGCCACATCAGACGAATCTGCTTCAACTTTTATGTAACAAAACTGTGAGTTGCTTATCAGTGGACATGGATTCCAAGGTTAAAGGTCACATAATCTGAGCATGCCCAGATGAACCTAAGTGTGCTACCACAAGGGGAGCCTGAGTGCTCAGACCTAGGAGCAGGGGCTAAATTAAGAAGCAGACACTGCATGGCAGTGTCCAGGATCCAATCAGATTGAGCTTTTGCATCACCCCATGGCCAGACCCAACCCTAGCTCAGGGAGACAGATTGGAGCATTTCCTCCTGTCTTGCCACGTGATTTTCAAAAATGCTTTTCTTTTCTTGAAAGCTGGTGCCATGGTATAGACCTCTGTGTACCTTGGGCAGTGAGCCAGTTGACACTAGGTAACAAAATGACAATGAAATAGCATTAATTATATGGTACATTTTAAAAAATATGTGGCCTGTCACATGTGTTTTTGACTAATGTTTATCAAATCCACAGTAAAATCAGCAGTGGTTACACTCATTCTTTCCTTTTCTTCTTCATGCTTCTTTTTCTCTTCTTTAATGAAAAGAGGTACTTGCAATTATTTCACTAATAAAATTTGAAACCAAATTCTCTACATTATGTTAGAAAAATGTGGATGATGATACTTTTAACTTATCTTCTTTATTTTTTGTAAAATAAAATATTTGGAAGAACAGAATTGCCAAAATATGTTTTGGGAATCAAATTTGTTTCCAAGGAAATATAACTCTAAAATTATAATGTAGAAGATTTGACATATATATTTGGGATACTACTCTTGAGGTCATGTCTTTTTAGAGGGAGGAAATAAGACGTGCTTTGAGGGCAGAAGACACCTAGGTTTTGTAGTGTCAACTATGCCCTTTATGAGCTGTGTATATTTGGACAAGTTACTTACCCATTCTAAGCCTCATCTGTAAAATGAAGATAATAAAAATGCTTTATCAAATGATGGACATGGGGCTTAAGGATCAGGTACAGGTCTTATACCAGTGTCTGGTGAATAGTAGGACCTAAATAAGTGCTCACTCTTATATTCTAATGAGACTAGCTTAAAGGAGGAAAAGGCTTTAGATTTGATGGCTGTGAGTGCAAATGATAAAAATTAGTAAGTATAAGTTGGATATATGGCATTAAAAATGATTGTCTTAAAGGCACACATGCAACAACAACCACCATCACAAACCTGAAACCTATCAGCATGGTTAAAATGGGCAAAGGGTTTTGAAGCTAATGGGAAGTAATTTATTTCTGGTAGTATTAAAAGAAGTAAAGAGATTTTCTTCAAATTTCTAATTTTAAATGGAATTAAATATTATAAAAATCTATGACCTAAAACACACCCATTATAGAATTGTATTGATCCTCATAGCATTATGAACCTGTGCTCTTAAATTTAGACTGCTTGAATTCAAGCTCGGCGCCTTACTAGCTGTTTTACTTGGGCCAGTTGCGTAACCTCTCAACGTCTCATTTTCTTCATCTGTAAAAATGGATAAAGTTATGATATCTACTAGAATGTCATGAGGATTAAATGGTTAATACTACAAAGTATTTACAACAGTAAAATAGCAAACGTTGTTATTATTACTATAATTCTAAACTAATTTTGCTCCATGATCCTAGGCCAAAGAAGGAAAAAGAAAATGTTGTGGTTTTTCTTCTCTACTTTTCTTCAGAAACAACATGATTGAAGGGTTTGCTTGTTTCTGTTAAGTAAATGACAGCACTGCTTGACATGGTTGGCTGATCAGCAGAGTGAGACAGCAGTGACAGCTTGCATTTATGGGAAGTTCAGCATGCAGTCCGGAATATTTTATTTCCAGATTGCCTGAGGAGTTTCTAACGTTCAAAATGGATGACACTAGAGATTCACCAAGGGAAATTTATCATGTAATTCAATATTCATAGAACGTTTTTTATTACAATGATTTTGACCTAAATCTGAAAAAAATGCTCTAGTAAGATAGCATTTAAAAGAAAAATTAAATAAATCAGCTGGGGCCCTTGGAAAGGATTAGTGAACTAAAGTTAAGGTTGATTTTGACACAAGAAGTAGAACTCTGGGAAGTTTTTCTTTGTTTTCTGCAAGAAAATAATCGTTCAGTTGAGAACAAATGCTTATGCCTGGAAATTAATCATAATTGTACGTACAGTGTACAGCCACGGAGCTACTATGTAAACCAGAATAAAGGAGACATTAAGCAATCTGAGCTTCCACTTTTAAAAATGTGTGTTTATATTTGAATCATATTTTCATTTTTACCATTTGTATGGAGTGAAGTCCACTAATCTGAAGGTTAATTTTCCTTGGTTAATTCTGAAAATATTTCCAGTGAAAATGGCTTAATGATGATGAGAACTGTTCTCTCTCTCTCTCTGTCTCTGTGTGTGTGTATGCTTGAGAGAGAGATAGAGAGAGAGAAAAGAGTATGTGTGTGTTTTGTTAACACATAAACAAATTTATGCTATCACACAACACATGTCCAACAGATTTAAGATAATACCAGGACAGTTATGCACATTAAAATATATGCTGTCCACTCTGTAGTGGAAAACAAGGTGCCAAGTTTTGTAGATACAGTTATGAATAATGCATAGTGTTGATCCTCAAAAAGCACATAGTCTAGTGAGAAAACAAGGAGTCAGAAATTATAATTTTTACAACCTCTCTTGTCAGTCACAAATGCAGATTCTATTCCAGATCATGAAATTATCTATATGTTTTATTCAGGATCTCGAAAATGAAGTCCTAAATGATGGAAGAACACAAGAGAAGAGCACAACCTCTTGTAGTAAAGTGTATCTGTTGGGGGGAAGATAGCAAAGTATTTTTTTTTTCCCTCTTTCTTAGGATACATAGAAGCAGAATGTTGAACTAAGACCTTGAAAAGAGGAAAAAAAAGTAAGGTCATATAAAAAAAAGAAGGCCGGGCACAGTGGCTCATGCCTGTAATACCAGCACTTTGGGAGGCCGAGGCAGGTGGATCACCTGAGGTCAAGAGTTCGAGACCAGCCTGGCTAACATGGTGAAACCCCATTTCTACTAAGAATACAAAAAATTAGCCGGGCATGGTGGCATGTGCCTAAAATCCCAGCTACTTGGGAGGCTGAGACAGGAGAATCGCTTGAACCCAGGAGTGGAGGTTGCAGTGAGCCGACATTGTGCCATTGCACTCCATTTTGGGCAAAAAGAGCAAAATTCTGTCTCAAAAAAAAAAAAAAAAAAAAAGACAAGAAATAGACGTTAAAGTGCAATAGCTTAGCAAATGAAGGACAAAATTAGTTGAAGAAAGTCATGGGAGATGGTCAACAACATACAAAGTTAAAGCAAGTAGGAGAAGAGAGATGAGAGAAAGCCACTGGATTTGTGGAAAAGCACATTTTGATCTTTGATAAGCAGGTAGTTTCAGAAGAGTTTTAAAGTCAGATGAAAGCTGGCAGAAACTAAGATGAGATTGAATCAGGATAGAACTTGGAAGTAAAAGTACACACCAAATATTTGAAAATCTTAGCAACTAAAACAGAAAGAATTTATGGGTGTTAAAAGAAATAGAAGGTGAATCAAGAAAAACACTTTAGGAAATAGAAAATCTTCTCATATTGGAAAAAGGAAGGAATCCTACGTATTGAATCAGATTGAGAAGTATTGGCTAATTGTGGAGTGAAATTCTGGGATTAAAGGAAAGAAAGGTGAGTTAAAATTTAGTTCAATACTCATTTCAGAAAGTAGGAGAAAATATTTACCCAGATTATAAGGAAAGATGAGATGACATGTTGAAAATAATGGAAATCCTCTTTTTTCTTTCCTCTCATTAAAATTCATGCCCTGGGGATAGAGTCTGTTCTTAAACAAATATAAAGAATTCTTGCATGATTTAGGGCATGCCTGCGTCCACAAACTCTTCTTTCAGTGCTATTTCGGTTGCTTTTTATGCTAAAGGCACCATGTTTCTCTTTCAACAGCTCAGTCAGGTCATGCTTTTCCCACTTCAGGACACTTGCACATGATCTTACCTTCCTTGGAAATAGTTTTGTTCTTTTGACTTCGACTAATGCAACATTTACTCCAAAGCTCAGTAAAATATCCCATCCTAAGAGATTTCTTCTTTAAACCAGAAATTCAGCTTAGATTTCTCTATTTTACTTTTAAACCACCCTATTCTTTTTTGAGAAAAAAATTTGCAACTATGAATAACCTTGACACTCCTGAATTTGGAGATTGCAACTGACTGTTGTAAAATGCATGTCACTGGCTACAGACGGACTTTGCTGACAAATGGAAAACCAATCCCCATTCTTACCTCCTTAAACATAATCTAGATGACTTTTCCAATTGTCCAGTGAAATACAGGAGTGTTCTAAACACTGCATTTTATGGATTCTAAGACTCATATTAGCAACTCTGTATTACAGTTTCTCCGAGTCTTGACTGAAGCTGAGTTCTTCCAGATAGGATTTGCCATTTATTTCTTCTATTAGCCAACCTGGGACTTCTTTATGCCTCTGGTCTTTGGGACCATAATGGTGGTATGAATTCAGAGTTGCAAATCTGTGTGAGCACTCCTTATGGTTCAAATTCTCAGGAATTCAAAGGACATTTGTTTTCCCTGCCTCTATTCAGTGATAAGGTTGAGACATGCAAACTTAATTTTACTTTCTGTGTTGTAGCTTTAATTATCATTAATTTTACACTTTGTTTTTCAGCCTTGTCTGGGGAGGAGGGTATGTACTATCAGATTCTCCAAACTTAATTTATAGTTTGTATATAAAATAGTAATGTGTAATAATCAATGACAACTTATAATGTATGGTTTGTTATATATGATGAAATAAGGTAGTATTTTTCTCCTTATTCACAGAGACTACTTGTGGGAGTTTAACCAGTTAGTCAGTGAGAAGAGTTCCTTTTGTGCATGTACTAGTTGAGGAACAATTGTTTTTTGTTTGCTTACTATATGCCAGGCAATGTTGTCTGCACTGGGGATTGAAAGTGAAAAAATCAGACCAAAATCCTTGCCTTCATGAAGTTTAATTCTAGTTCCTATGTAATATTGTGAAACTTGAAGTTGTAAAATTGCATTTACAGCACTAATCACCAGTGTGACCTGAGTAATTCCTGTTGCAACATCATTTCCCTTTTATAGAACTCATTACAAGTATAATTAAGTCAAAGTGCAACAGTTGGCTTGTTGTCTTTCCTCACTGTAAGCTCCATGGGTTCCGGTACTGCTGTTTTTCTTTGGGCCGGAAGTCCCTGCACCTAAAGCAGGCCTGGAATCCAGTGGATGGACAATAAACATGGACCAATAAGAGAGTGTGGTGTACAACATTTACCTAAAAATTGACTAAGTTCTAATCAACAAGTAAAAGTCTTTCAGCAGTTTTTATATTAAATGTGAATACAGTAAATTTGACTATAGTAAATGTGACTATGGTAAATTTGAAACCCTCTGTTTCCCACTTCTTGAAAAAATACTGAATTACTCATATTACAGTCTACACTAAGAATTATGATATAATGCTTTCTTATATGCTTTCGTCTTTAGGAAAACTTTTCAGCCTCATATATGCAATTTTTTAGACATTATAAAAAATTATTTGCTTAGCCCCTTTTATTTTATTTTATTTTACATTTTGATTATCAGTTCTCATTATTTTGTGTTATTTTCTTTTTTGGAAATACTGTTATTCAAAGTCAATTCTTTACATTTTGTTCCCAAAGTCCATTGTCATCTGTGACATTAACAGACATCTCTTTCCATTTCTTCCACATTATAGATATGTATTCATATTTATTTTCTGTAGCACTCTGGCAGTATTGGGCCAGATTTTTAAGGCTTATCATTATTTGTTATTGATTCGATTGACTTTTGGTTCTTTGAATTCTCTGTTTATTCTGACCTATTACTGTTAAATAGATGTAAATGGCCTTTGATCTTATTCATGCTAAGTAGCAATTCTCTATTTTTTTCCTGACTCATTAAGAAAATATTTTCTGAAGAAGGTTATTTTTCCTAGGCCCTTAGGTATCTCTTGTCTTCTGTTATGCTTTTTTATTTTAAATGGTAACATTGTGACTTTTATCTATTTATTCATATATGAATTTACTTTGGTTGCTGTTTCTTCTTATACAAAACTCAAGATACTGCTGAATAATGAGGTCCCGGAGTTCTTTTTAGAAACACAGCAACTTCCTGGACTCTGGCTTGTGGTGCAAGGGCATGTTAGAGGGGGACTCACTCCTGACACTGTAATCCTCAATCTCATCACCAGGTGGACATCCCTGAAGGATCCAGGGATGAAGACCAAGAGGATTGGGCCTCTTTCTGTACCATGAAAACTGTTTGTTTGCAGGCAACTTTGAGATATAATCATGGGAATTTGGGGGATATTTCTACCATAAGCTTTCTACTGCTGAATACCTCTGTACCTAGGGCAGTTAATAAAACACAAACTTTCTAGAAATGCTGTGACCTTCTTGGCTACATCTGAGGCCAATAAACACAAATTATGTTTGAGCGCTTTGTGCTGAATGAGATTTGTGCCTAGTAAAGCAATTTAACAAAACTTCCTCAATTTACAAGAAAAATAATGTATGCAATATGTATAAGGTCACCTTGATAATAAGACAACCTTCTGTTTTGTGAAATAAATGCTTCATTTTATTAACTTGAAAGTAAACATTTTTAGCAATAAATGTGAAATAAGCACACATCTACACTTAATAATTAACTTATACATATGTGTACAAACCATTTATCATATAAAATAATACTTTAGAATAATTGTTGTGCTTCTGATTATTCAGGAGATAATTTTATAAAAATTCTTTATACACACATTTAACTTCAGTTATTTGTTATCACTAAAAAACACTTTGTGATTGTTCTAACACAGAAGAGAGCACATCATCATGGGATAATTAAGCCATTAATAGAAATACAGGCAGTTTTCTTGTAAAAATTCATTTTATGTCTATTTGTTGTTTCCTCACCATAATTGGTTACTGTAACACTTGGAGAGTTGTCTTTAAAGACTTTATTTACAGTAACATTCAATACTTGGAGCTGAGAAGCTGCACACTCAGCAATAATGACTACAATCTATGCTTGTCCGCTCCTTGTTTTTTAAACAAATTTCTTTGGGTGACATCTGAGAATTATAAACTACCAGTGGCTGAGGCTGCTTCAGGCTAATGTATTTTTCTTGTTTGCTCAAAATAAACTGAGAATGTGACTTGTAATATATAAAAAAAAAAGTTGTATAGATTTGAATATAAGGCAACTACTTCTGCTTTGTTTTTAAGAAAAAATTTCACCTTACATTGAAGCATGGGGTAAAAATAAACTTAGTTTGGACACCTTAAAAATGGGCATTAAGTTACTCTAACAAAATTGTTAACTATTGAATTAGAACTTGAAGCTATGATTTTAATCTCCTTCAGCCATCTGAACTAAGTGTAGTTGTCAAATGCAAATCTGATTTTTCAGAGGTAAGGTAAAGAGTAAGGGACAGCCCCGTTCACAGGAAAAAAAGTTAAGATTTTGGTGAAGTATTGGGCAAAGGACTTATAAAAAATGGCCTAATCCAGGGAGAATTATTTACCAGGTGACATCTTGAAGCTGGCAGGAGAAAAGGCCTAGAATGCAAATATCAGCAAAAGAAAGTAAACGTGTTAGTCGGAGGAAGACAGATTTTGTGTGTTTTGTGTAAGCTGATATTCTCGATGCTTACAGCTACACCTGGCTTCCTGATGACTCAGCATATATTGTATTGTTCACTGAATGAATGTAGATTCGGTCTTTGGGTATGTCCTGATTTTCTTGGAGTTAAAATCGTGTTGAATCCTGTTTCTTCCATTTATGAGTCATTTGACTTTGGGTAAGATAAGCCTTAGTTTTCTTATGAATAAAAGGAAATTCCAATAATTCATATTCATAAAGGATTTTCTGAAAAGTAAATTGTGTAACATCTGTAAACTAACTACTAACTAATATTAACATTGAGTGTCATCAGAGTAAAAGATTCTTGTGTTCCCAGGAAAAGACTGTATTTTGAACGTCCTGACAAGCAATCACCAGAAACAGCTTTAAACCCTTCTCAATGATAAAGGACAACTGACTTTAGAAGCTTTAGGAGCTGTATTTCTGAGGCCCGGCTAATGAGTTAAGCCTTTGGCTTCCCAACGTCAGTCAGTGAGCAACAATCTTGCTTCCGTAGTCCAGCTCATGGAAACCAGCAGACATCCAATCTGGCACCAGTAATCCTGCTACACAGCTTAAGGTCAACCAATCCCTAGTCCCACCCAATTCTAAAGATCTACCCATGCCAGAGCCCACACCTCCATAAACCCAGTAAGACGAGTTCTTTGCTATTCTCAGAGAGACTGTTTTACAAGCACATATCTCCCTCACATAGCAAGCAATAAACTCAGCCTTGTTAGTTTGTTTCAGATATTGAATAGTGGGTGGCTTCCTTGACAAGTGTCTGACATACAAGAAACAGTTAATAAATTTAATGATAGCATTGTGACTGTTTCCATTGTTATTACTGTTAATCATTTCATTACCATTGTAGGGTGCACTGGGAGATCGACCTGTCCTTTTCGGCAGTCAGGAAAAAAAATAATTATAAAAATAAGAAGTAGGGAGAAATGATTGAGGATTTTTCATCAGTCAATTCAGGATATCTTTTTTTATGTAATGCAGAGCTGTGGTGGGAGGAGGGGTGTTCAGCATTATTACTTCTCAGGAAATCCATGCAAAGTTAAATAGCAGAACTATGAAGCTATAGGCAGATCAGACAGGGGTTCTTGAGAAATTAATCTATAAAATATAAGGAATGCTAAATTTTCAACATAGTATCAGAAGAGCATGCCTCAGCCTAGGTCCTGAAATAGTAGAAACCACCACTTTTACTCTGGGGTAGACAAAGGTTTATGTACCTTCACTCTTAACCCTGCTCTCACCTACCCCAACCTTTCAGCAATACATTGAAGAAGAATATTAGAAATTCTAGTGACCTTTGCTTTGCACTTTTATTCTAGGTGATATAATACATGAAGACTGTGAGTCAAGGCCTGAGTGGTGTCCTCCATATTACCTTTTGGGAAACATATTGAAAAGCCAGATATCATTTCTAAAGTTTACTTTACTGTGTGAAGCTCCTCACCAAACCTATTCTCCTAAAGCCTACCTGGCATTTTCTATCTGGGTGAAAGGGAGTGAGGATGGGCTTAATTGACAATAATTAACTGACCTTGAAGGCCCAGAGTTTTCCCTAAGGACATATTGTGTTGTGAACAACAAAAGTTAGGACCTAATTTTTCCCTACCTAGGAAACCTCTGCAGGGTGGGTTTACAGCTCTTACTTCATCTTTACATATAATGATGTTACTAAGAAATCATTCCAAGTCTTGATTTTCATTGTCATTCTTACTTCCAAAGGGACAAATTAACTAGAATTAATTTGAGTAAATGCTGGTGAAGAATAATTCTTCCTTGTAATTTTCTAATGTCAAGATTTGTATTGACTAGAAAAAAATCTTTTTCAGGAGTCTAAAAACGGTAATTTGAGCTCCTAAATATTAACATGATGTTGTTAAACAATATGATTGATTGAAGCTATCAGCATAGTATTTCACAGCTTTACTTGAAGAACAATTTTAAGAATTTCTTTCTATTCCAAAAGAATAGTTGTTCTGATATTTGAAAGTCTTTATAAAGAAAATTTGTAAAACAAAAATGACTTTATTACAAGGGATTAGTGTAAATGTAGTAAAATCAACCATAGTATCAAATACTGTATTATATAAAAGTAAATACAAGGACTATGTAGTACTAACCATTATAAAAAAGAAGAGCTGGATGCAAGGGTTATGTATAAAAATTAATTGTATTTCCATATATTAGCAACGAATAAATAGAAAATAAAAACACCATTCACAGTATTTTTAGAATATTAATACCTAGAAATAAATCTATAATAGTTGTGAAGTTCTCTACATTCATAACTATAAAAGTTTGCAGAGAAAAAATAAAGAAGGCATAAATAGAGAAATATACCATGTTCATAGACTGGAAAAAAATTGACATTGTTAAAATGCTGATTATTTAATCCCCAAAGCTATCTATAGATTTAATACAATGCCAGTCAAAACCCCAATCTTTTCTGGGAGGGAGGAATTCAAAAGCTGATTCTAAAACTTACATGGTAATACAAAATGCCTAGAAGGGACCTGACAATCTTTTAGAAAAAGAAAAATGTTGGATAGCATATAGTATAAAATATAAATACTTTCTATACAGCTATGGTAATTAAGACAGCATAGCATTAGAGTGATGAGGTTCAGGACATGCCACTCCCAAATATGACACCTTGGCATGTGAGCAAACAGCAGAAGTAGAAAAGCCATCTCATTTTCCTGTTGATTTTTCCCTTGAAACGGGTCATAAGACCCTTATGGAAGAGGTGTTCTCCCTATATCCTGAGAAAGGAATATCCTTATCTCCGAAGACTCAGAGACTTCAGGAATAATCTGAACAAACAGGCCTTGATAAGTCCTGTTTATTAACTCTCTCTGCCCCCACCCTGGTGAGATTACTAGAATTAGATGACACCCTTAGTTTAATCATACATCTTCATGACTATCCATCACTTCATCAAATCTAAGCATAAAAATACACATTTACCAATTTGGGAGGGGCCTTCATTTCCTTATTAAGAATTTCATGTCATGTAAAACACATATTAAATTTGTACGCTTTTCTTCTGTTAATCTGAATTTTGTTATAGAGGGCTTAATCACAAACCTAGTGATGAGATAGAAAAATGTTTCTTTGCTCCCATAGGGAACAAAGAAAAATCTTTGCAATGGATACCACTGGAACTGATTGGGGTCCGAAAGTATTCCCACACATACATACTCATTTTCTTTTTTTTTTTTTTTTTTTTTTTTTTTTTTTTTTGAGACGGAGTCTCGCTCTGTCGCCCAGGCTGGAGTGCAGTGGCCGGATCTCAGCTCACTGCAAGCTCCGCCTCCCGGGTTCACGCCATTCTCCTGCCTCAGCCTCCCGAGTAGCCGGGACTACAGGCGCCCGCCACCGCGCCCGGCTAGTTTTTTGTATTTTTTAGTAGAGACGGGGTTTCACCATGTTAGCCAGGATGGTCTCGATCTGCTGACCTCGTGATCCGCCCGTCTCGGCCTCCCAAAGTGCTGGGATTACAGGCTTGAGCCACCGCGCCCGGCCTACATACTCATTTTCTAAATCAAGTGCCACTGCAACTTGGTGGGGCATGGATAATCTTCTCAATACATGTTACTGGATCAGTTAGATACATTTATGGAAAGGAATGAAACTTAATATCTACTTTATACCATACACAAAAATTATTTATGGATCATAATCCTAAGTGTAAAGGCAGAAAAAATAAAACTTCTTGATGAAATTATAAGACAATATCTTCATGATCTTTTGATTTTTTTTTTCTTAAAAACAGACATTCTAAAGAATTAATAAAGACATAAAAGATGAATTAATTCACCTTTATTAAATTTAATACCTTCTATTTACCAAAAGACACTATGATAATAATGAAAAGTCAAAGACTGGGAGAAAATATTTGTAATAGACAAACCTAACAAAGGACTGGACTTCTGTCTAGAACTTATAGAGTACTTCTACAAATCAATGAGAAAAAAACAGACAATCCAATTAACAATGGTCAAAAGGGTTGAACAGACACATTACAACAGAGTAATTAAACATTCAGTATGCATACGAAAAGTTGTTCAATATCATTAGTCATTATGAAATGCAAATAAGAATGTGATGCTACCATCCACCCACCACAATGGCAGTTGTGATGCTGATGACCTTGTAGAGACTGGAACTCTCATACATTGCTGCTGGTAGTGTAAATTGACAAAGATGTTTTGCAAACTAACAGTATCTTGTAAGGTCAAACAAATGCCTACCATAGTACCTAGCAATATCACCCACCCCCTTTTTTTTTCTTTCGCTCCATATACAGACACGTATCTGGAAGAAATAATTAGAACAAATACCATGTACAAAAATATTCATTATAGCTTTACTCAACACAAACATTTATCAATGAAATGGACAAGTACATTGTGGCATATTTATATATTTAATATTACAAATCAATAAAAATGACTGCTACCTGCAATACATGGATGACTCTCCATCTATTGGAGAGTCTGTGTGTCTGTGCATACTCAAAGACACAAGAGAGTATGATTCTATTTATTTGAAGGTAAAGAAAAAAGAAAATTAATTTACAATGGGAAAAGTCAAAATAGTTGTAACCTTTTAGAGGATGTTGTCTAAGAAAGTGGAAAGGAGATCTTTCTGGGGTGCTGAATATGTTCTATATCTTGTTCTAGATGGTGGTTACCATAGGTTTGTGTGTGTGTGTATATGTGTGTATATGTATATGTATATGTGTGTGTTCACTCATACATTCATACACACACATATACATATATAAACATACACACACTGTATATGTGTGTATGTACAATGTATATGTATGTACATACACATATACATATAAATTTATCAAGCTCAATAAAGACGTGTGCATTTTACTGTACATATGAAATTTCAAAACCACACAAACACATAGCAATCAAACCAATATGATACCATTACACATACACCAAAATAACTAAAATAAAGAAGATAGAAAATACTAAATTTTGAAGAAGGCAAGAAACAACTGAAACTGTCACATATTGAAGGTAGAAGTATAACTGAAAAACCAGTTTGGGAAACCATTTGGTAATTTACTGATTGAACATAAGCATAACTCATGACTTCAAAATATATCCTCAAGAGAAATGTTCATCAAATAATATATACAAAAAGCAGCACTACTATTGTAGTTATAAACTAGAAACAACCCAAAATATCCATCAGCAGTATAAAAATCAACTGTGGTATATCAATACACTGGAAGATTATAGATTAAGAAGAATAAATGAATTATAACTGTGCATAATGACGTACATAAATATCACAAAAAATAGTTAACAAAAATTGCCAGACACTATGATTACTCACTGTGCAATTATATTTATAGAACATTGAAACCCAGACAAAACTAATCTATGAAGTAAGATATCAGGATAATGGGAATTGTTGGAAGTTGGGGAGTCAGTGGCTAGTTGGGGACTTTAGGGAGACATCTGGTGTGCTGGTAATATTCTAGCAATATTCTGATTCTTGATCTGAATGATAGTTACATGAAAACATTCACTTTGTGATAATTCACCAAACAAGGAATGCATGATTTGTATACTTTTATGTCTGTATTTATTCCTTAATAAAAAGTTTAGTTTAAAAATAGTAAGGTCTCCTGAGGTACCACATTCAATTTAAATTCTGTTACTGATTTTAGCTTGATTAATGCAACAGATGTGGCCTCATAATTAATTAAATCATAGTTGTAATCAAAGTCATTTGCTTATTGATTTATGTGATCATTTTGAAGGTATTTTATCTTCATTTGCCTTGACGTACAATTGTCAGAAACCTCAACTACTTCAGCTGAGGTAACTATTCCTCCCCATTTCTGTGTCAAAGACTCCCAATGAATATGTAATGCATTAGCAGTAATTTTTTTTTTTTTTTACAAAAGAATCTTTAGAAAACATTTAAAATAACCAAATTTAACTGTTGGGTAAAGGTGAGTTTCTATATATGTATGATTTTTTTTTCTAAGTAAGATCTATAGTATCATAAAATCAAATGCTGGAGGTTAGACTAGACAACAGAAATTATATAATTTGACCTTTGTAATTATGGAAATAAGGGGTCTGAGGCACAACAAGATAAGTAACATGCATGAGGTTTGTCATTCATCCATTCACTCACACATTCAAATTTTAAAAAATTTAATTCACAAAAAATGGAATATAGGCCGGGCGCGGTGGCTCACGCCTGTAATCCCAGCACTTTGGGAGGCCGAGGCGGGTGGATCACGAGGTCAGGAGATTGAGACCATCCTGGCTAACACGGTGAAACCCCGTCTCTACTAAAAATGCAAAAAATTAGCCGGGCGAGGCGGCGGGCGCCTGTAGTCCCAGCTACTCGGGAGGCTGAGGCAGGAGAATGGCGTGAACCCGGGAGGCGGAGCTTGCAGTGAGCCGAGATCGCGCCACTGCACTCCAGCCTGGGCGACTAAGCGAGACTCTGTCTCAAAAAAAAAAAAAAAAAAAAAAAATGGAATATATTCATGGTGTATATAATGATGCTTTGAAATGTTTACACATAGTGAAATGGGTAAATCTAGCTAATTAACATATGCATTACCTCACATGTAGGTCATTTTTGTGTGGTGAGAACACTTAAAAGCTACTCTCAGCCATTTTCAAATATAATAATACATTGTTATTAGCTTTAGTGACCATGTTTTAAAGTAAATCTCTTGAACTTATTCCTCCAAACTGAAATTTTGTATTCAATGATCACATCTCTCCCTGCCTCTCACCGCCCCTGGTAACTACCATTCTATTTTATACTTTTATAAATTTGACTTTTAAGATTCCACATATGAGTGAGATCATGCAGTATTTGTCTCTCTGCACCTGGCTTATTTCACATAACATAATGTCCTCCAGGCTTACGTATGTTGCAATGACAGGATTTCTTTCTTTTTTAAGGCTGAATCATACTCAATTGTGTATATATGTAATCACCATTTTTTTCATCCATTTATTTTTTGATAGACACTTAGCTTGATTCCATACCTTGGTTATTGCGAATAATGCTGCAATGAATATGGAAGTGCAGATATCTCTTTGACACATGAATTTCATTTCCTTTGAATATATACCCAGTGTTGCAATTGCTGGATCATATGATAGTTCTTTTTTTAAAAAAATTTTTGAGGAAACTTCATACTGTTTTTCATAATGGCTGTACTAATTTACATTCCCATAAACAGTATTCAAGGGTCCCCTTTTCTTGACATCCTTGCCAGCACTTATTTTTTTGTCTTTTTCATAGTAACCATTCTAATAGATGTAGGATGACATTCATTGTAGTTTTAATTTTCATTTCCCTGATGATTAGTGATGTTGAGCACTCTTTCATATACTTGTTGGCCTTTTGTATATCTTTTTTTGCAAAATGTTTATTCAGGTCTTCCGCCCATTTTTTCAATCAGGTTATTTGTTTTCTTGCTCTTTATAGAGCACCTATAAAGTCCTGGACACTTCCTCAGGAATTTGGATATATCAGGGAAGAAAATGAATAAAGATTCTGCACTAGAGCACTTAAATTTCTATTTTGGAAGACAGATAATAAAAGAATAAAAATAAATATAACAAATAAGTAAATTTGATAATATGCTATGTAATGGTAAGTAATGTCATCAATAAAGAAAACGTCCAGGTTGAGGGTGGTGGGATAGGGTGGGCAGGACTTAGGAGGAGTAGCCAATTGTCAGTGAAGATGTATTGGTAAGATTCAGATTTAAACCAAGTCTTGATGGTGAAGGAGCGAGCCATGAAGTTAGCAGTTTACCTGGAAAAACGACAGAGTAGTAGCCAGAACGAAGGCTCTAAAGCAGGAGCATGACTGGTGTGTTTTAGGGTAGGAAGAGGTCAGTTTGGCTGAAGTGTAGTAAGCTAATGTGAGAAGTACAGGATTAGGTCAGAGCGTTATGGGGACAGGGAGTTGGACCCAGAACAGGCAGCGCCTTTTAATTCCTTGTAAGGACTTTCAAATTACTCCAAGTGAAATGTCAAGCCACTGAAGGGTTTTGAACAGAAGAGCAATATAGTCTGACTTATGTCTTAAAAGGATCATTTATGGCTTCTGTTTTGAGAACGGACTACAAAAAAGCAAGAGGAAGACCTGGGAAACTATTGCAGAAATCCAGGCAAAAGATGATGTTGACTTAGTTAATTGTGATTGCAGTGAAGAGAATGATAAAGGATCAGATTTTAAATATATTTTGCAGGTAGAGTGACATGACTTTCTAGTGGATTGTATGTGAGCAGTTAGAGAAGAGAGGGTGAAGGAGGATTCTAAGGTTTTTGACCAGAATCACGAAAGGATGGTAAAATGGAGTTACTGAGACCTAAGACAGAGATGGCTGTGGGGAGAGCGGATTTCCAGGATAAAATTCTAGAGAGATGTTAAAGCTATCATATATATGAATCTGAATTTGGGGAGGAAGGTCTGAGTTGGCAGTATAAAATTTGGAATTGCCATATATTATTGCCTAAATTGTCTTTCCCAAATTCATATATTGAAGTGGAGAAACTCCCAGTTCCTCAGAATATGACTACCTTTGGAAACAGGGCCTTTAAAAAGGTGTTCAGATTAAAATGAGGTCTTTAGGGAGGATCTTAAACCAATCTGATTTGTTCTTTGAAGACGAGGAAATTTGGACACATAGAGCAACATTAAGGGTGAAGACACATGGAGAAAAGACCATTTGAGGTCACAGCGAGAAGCTGACCTCTGCAAGCTATGGAGAGTGGTCTCAGGAGAAAGCAGCTCTGTTGACCCCTTGATGTGGGTCTTCTAGCCTTAAGAACTTTGAGAAATAAATTTCTCTTTTTAAAGACATCTAGTCTATGGTATTTTTTTATGGCAGCCCAAGCAAACTAATACACAATATAAATGGCATTTAAAGGTATGAGATTAAATGAGATCATCAGAATGAGTAAAACCTGGGATACTTCAACATCCAAAGGCTTGAATGAGAAAAAGGTGTGGAGGCAGAACATCGGTCAAACAGAAGAAACACACAGAATGTTTCCTTTGGTGGTAAGGGAACACACTGTGACATGCGGGAGGGAATGTTCAGCTGTGATGAGTACCACTGCTAGGTGAAGCAAAAAGAGTACTCAGAACTAACTGTGAGTTTGTAATGTAATGGTTTTTGATGACTTTTAGAAGATCAGTTTCAGTGAACAGTAGAAGCAAATATCTGAGTGAAGTAGATTCGAGTGACTAGAAGGAGAGGAACTGGGGACAGTAACCATTGAAAACAATTTTTGAAGAGTTTTGCTATAAAGAGGAGCAAAGTAATGGGGTGGTAACATGTGGGAAAAGTGGAATGAAAGATTTTTTTTAAAAAAAGACAGGAATAATAAAATGTAAGCTGATGGCATGATTCAATATAGAGAAAACTTTGATGATGCAAAAGTGAGAGAAACTGCTGAAGCAATGTGCTTGAGTAGATGAAAAAGGATAAACTTTTATACACGGTATTAAAACATAGAAATTTCACCTATGGTAACAGTGGGAGCCAGTGTGAGTGCAGATGCCAGCAAGTGGATATTATGGTGGGAGTTGGCTAAAGGTTTGATTAGGTTGCTTCATATTTTTCTCAGAAAATATGAAGCAAGGTCATCAGCTGAGAGGGGAAAAGGATAAGGAGGTGTTAGGAGCCGGAGGAGAGAGAAAAAGGTGTGAAGAGTTGTAAAGTAATAATGAACTAGAAATACGTAGTATAATTACCTGACAATATTAGGGATTCTCTTGGGGTAATGAACATTATTTTAAAAGAAACCAGTTAATTTGCTTATGTGTTTTCTTATCAGCAAATCTCAAGTCCATAGTTGTAGGAAAAGAGTAGGCAAAGAGTAGGTGAAGAGCTGTGGTTTTAACAGGAAATACAGTGATACAAGTGAAGAGAAAATGAGTTGAGGATATAGGCAAGGGGGTAATTATAATGATGGAGAACTGAACTTAAGCTATGCATAGAGGGAAGTGAGAAAACCAAAATGCCGACGATAGAGTAACATCGGAAAGATCAATGGAATGGAGTCCCCGTAGGGCTGAGAGTTTTGGATCACCATTTAGCAAATGTCACATCATAATTGTTACAGGCAAGAATCATTGATGAATGCTAAACTTAGTTGACAAAATATGATGAGAAATGGAATATTTATAGTCTCCCTCCCTACCAGATACATATTAGTTACACAGAGAAAACTAACTTTGCAGTGGAGAAATCTGCATGTAACACCTTGACCAAATGATCAAAGTTAATACGAGCAATAATGGGACAAACCAACATCATCTAGCACCTAATATGATGCACTGAGAAGGGTGCGCCACTTCTGTGGTATTATTTTGAAAAATGCACAGCTTGATTTAATCACGAGGAAATAATGACAAACCCAACTGAAGGACATTTGACAAAATAAATGGTCAGTACTCTTCAAAAGTGCTAAGTTCATAAAAGTCAAAGAAAAAATGAAGAACGGTGCCAAATTAGAGACAAGATGACAATTAAATTAATTGTAGAATCCTAGATTAAATTCCATACTAAAAAATGAAAATATTAGTGAGACAACTCATGAAATTTGAATAAGGTTTATGGTTGTCAATGGTATTGCATCAATCTTAATCTCCTAGCTTTCATAACTATACTTTGATAATTATACTGACTTTATAGCATGTTAACATTTAAGGAAGCTGAGTGAAGAAGACATGGGAACTGTTTTTACTATTTCTGCAACTTTTTATGAGTCTGAAATTGTTTTAAAATGAGAAGCTAAAAACTAAAATGTGCCATTGAGATATCAGAGAGAGTGGAGAGAAAACGCAGGAGGTGGTGGTAAGAGAGTGGGATGCATGCAGTCGCGGGGTGTCCATGGAACTAATGAGGCTTGAATTCTAGCTCCCCTCCCCCACCCCACTTCCTTACAGGAGCTTATTTCTTGGGAGGGGCTTTAGTAATATGTTCACAGGGATACATGCTTTTGCCATATTTATAGAAGTAAACTATTTTGACCACAACCAGTTAAGATCACTCTCTGCCAATCTAGCTTCTTGTATGCAATAGTTGTCCACTTGTTGGATGGCAATGGAGAGAGGCCATAGGCATTTTTGAGATCTTACAAAGTCATGTCAAGGATACACTGAGTTTACTTTTTGTGATGTGATTTCTGTGCACGTGTGTGTGGTTTTCAGTCACTTCTGTGAATAGTGAAGCTATTGCAACAATGATTATGGGAGACAAGAGCCACAGCTTGGAAAATGAAGGAAAGCCAGTTATATTAAAGCAAGAAAGTGAAGAGAATATTCATAGTCTAATTTTAGGATAGAAGGCATTCTTCTGATTATGGTTCCTGAGGGACACGATAGAAAACGTTTAGGAATCAGGGATGGGTAATAAAAGAGGACAAAAATCAAGTATGCATAGGGTCCAACAGGAGATTAAAGCATGGGAAATTCAGGTGACTTGAGAGTCCTTGTGGTGATTAATGAAAATAGAGTCAAGGTTACAAGTAGATTATTTCCAGTGGATTTCAGAAGTGTTGTTAGTGACAGAGCCAGATTAGAACTTAAGAACTGTAACTACCCAGTAAGTTATTTGCTTCTTGATTTATCATTGAGGTTAATGTTTATATAATTCATGGGAATATTCAATTATATTAAATGATTTTATTGTTTCGCCACACTTTGTAGAATTTATTGTGTTGTTTGTAATTTGACAGGCAGTCTTATTGAATACTTGGGAAAATGAATACTTACGCTTTCAATAATAAACTTGAAATTGCTTAAGGATAATCAATGTGATTAATATTTTTGACTAGTGGCACAGTTATATTCATGTTAATGAAAGGTAAATACAGCAATTCCATCTGATTTCACAAATCAATTTTATTTCATAAATCTTAAAATGTTCCATGACAGGAATGGCTGAAACCTCCAGCTTATTGATTTTCTATTCCTGTCTAAAGCATTGTACAATCATTTAGAACTGTGTTAGCTTGACAGATAATGCCTTAAATAAATTTTAGTATAAATTTTACAGTTTCTAAACATTGGAATTGTATGATTCTGATTCTGATTTGGTATTATTTTATTATTCTAAACGAAGTTTAATTTTTTATCCTTACCCAAATTTATCTTTAAGTCCACAAGTTATCACTTAGTAATACCTAATAATCTATATATTTCTAAATTAGTAATTGATTAATGAGTTAGCAATTAATATAAAGAATGATGAGTCTTTTTAATACCATTTTAGTTTGGCTGTTTACCCAGTTTTTGGTATTAGAAACTAATGATTGTTTGGTAATATGTTTTACTGTTCAAGTACCCTTGACAAATCATAGAAAATTAGACTCATTGTACAAATTTCTTCCCATATATGTAAAGTGTAGCAGAGTTGAAAAAAATCAAACTATTAAAGCCACTATTAGGAAGAAGAAAAATCCCTTATGTTCTTTAATATCTGTCAGGATAAATAGAAGCTGTGTTTTATTCCACCCCCAGCAAAGTCTAATTAGATGAGCGCGTTTTTTACCTGGAGTCTTTGATTAAGAAGCATATTAGTTTCTTATTGCTTCTGTTACAAATTACCACACTTAGTGACTTAAAGCAACACACATTTATTCTGGAGGTCAGAAATCCAAAATGGGCAAGCAGGGCTGCACTCCTTTTGAAGGCTGTGGGTAAGAATCCGTTTTCTTACTTTTTTTCCAGCTCTAGAGACTGCCTGTATGTCTTGTCTTGTGGCCCCATTTCACTCCGACCTCTGTTTCCATTATCCATGGCTTTCTCTGTCCTGACCCTCCTTCCTCTGCTTGTAAGGACTCTTGTGAGTACATTGGGCCTGCCCAAGTAGTGTAGAGGAATCCTCTCATCTGAAGATCCTTAACTAAATCACACCTGTAAAGTCCCTTTTGCCATGTAAGGAAACATTCGAAGGTCCAGGAATTAGGACACGGACATCTTTGGGACACCAGTATTCAGTCTACTCCAAGCTTTAAGAAATGTTTATTTTCAGTTATTTACAGTATAAAATGGTATGTAGTTATCAATAAGATAAACAATGACATGTCATTATTTGGATTTTCCTCTCTGACATCAGGCTAGTGACCATTATCTTAGTCACTTCCAACAATACGGTAATTTCTATAATACTGAATCAGATTTTTGGTTAAAATAATATCATAAAGTTCTACGGTAGAGCAAATGATTGGGTGATGAGATTACATATGATTCCAGGACTCCTTGGTCCTTAGGGACTCTATACCATGAAAAGTATCCTGTACTGAGTCAGTGTTATACTCAATGAAGACACTGCTTGAAAGGTGGACTGAAAATTTATTTCAAGGAATCTGAAATCCATAGCTTTTATAGAAATGTTGTCATTAGAACTATAGGTTTATCATATGTACCAAATAATTATCTAATCATATGGTTTAGTGGATGAAGCCAAATATGGCACTAAGAAGAAACAAATGGATAATTTAAGTTCAATGTGCATCTGAAGTATGATATGCTACCAAAAATAGTTATTGGATATAAAGCTTGATCAAAAATAATATTGTCAACATCAAGAAAAATAATTCTGGCAAACTTGGACCTGATCATCCACAATCTACAATACTTCATTTGTTTCTAAGTGCTATGTTTTACAAGGAATGTTTAAAAATAGGGGAACATTTGAGAAGAAAGGTCACTGAAAAATAATTGAGCCATATGAATAATCTAAATAGGAAATTATCAAATAAGTATATTTGTGAGGAAGGTATGATAGCTCTTTTCAAATATTCAAAATTTGAAAGGGTGTCGTTAAGGAGGAAAAGCAGATTAATGGGTCAAATTCAGGAGGAAATTGATCTTGCCTTGATAAAAAACCCAAAACTAAAGCTGAGACTTGTCTTTAGATTGATATGAGTTTGAATTGTAATAATTCCTACCTTCGAATTCCTTCAAGTTACCTTCAAGTTCCAGAAATTTAGCCTGAGACAGTTCAAAATACATCTTATTTGAATTAAATTTGAAATAAACAGGTTGCACTATATTTGAAAAATATCCAAAACATTGATGCCAAAACATCTGTAGCAACAGATTTATATAACGTTCATCAAGTAGATACTTAACTTAAACATCCAAGATATTGGATAGGCAGGTAAATAATAGGTTAGGAATAAAAAGTTTAGTTATATTCTGAACTGTGATACTGATTTCTTAGTGCTTCATGATTACTGAAGAGGACATTTTACAAGCCATGCAAAATTACAATTGTGACTTTGAGTAGTTTGCAGTCCTCAATTACGACATAGGTGTTTATATTCCTCTTGTAAAAACTAAACTGATGTAAGCCATCAAATCTGTCATCTATTCATTAATAACATCTATGGGTAAGTTGGTTCTTTGAATATAATACAGCTGATGCTCTGAGATTTTCTTTTAGTGCCTTTTGTATATATATCTGTTATTGCATTGTATTAGAATACCTTGTTTAGATTTGTTTTATTGACTACATGATTAATTATGGGAAGGCAGAAATATACCTTACTCTTCTCTTTGTCCACATTTCCTCATCTAATTCTTGGTACAAAACAGGATTCAATAAATGTTGATTAAGCTGTAGTTAAAAAGTTTATTAAACATAGATAAATTTGTGGTTGGCTTTATTTAGATTAGGTACTGCCATAACAGACAATGTGGAAACTTTCCCTTATGAATGAGTGTTCAAAGATTTTCCACTCTTTGCTACTATAATTTCATTCTCTCATGTCAGAGATCAAAAGTCGAAGTGCCAGGCTAACAAATAAGAAGAAATGAAAACTGGGCTAGACCAAGGAGTACATACACTGCCCCACCAGGAAGGTCCCAGAGCTGCTTAGCTCCAGCCAACTATTGCCATGAGGGACAGTGCAACCACATGTTCCAGGTTTTCAGGTGAAGATGAAAATCTGGATTTTTATATAAAAATTTTCAGTTTTAAAATTATTGGCTACTATGTGGACCATAAAGAAACATGTCGTTGAGCCATGTTTCACTTGCAGGCAGCCTGTTTGTCACCTCTGCTTTTAGGCCTTGAACACTCCTATAGGCTGGAGAGAAAACACTCCAGATGAGAAGCATAACATGAATAATTTATACCTCATAAATGATGTCCTCAATACAGAGAATAGACACTTCTTTTTGAGAAGGATGGGACATACTGGAAACAGATGGAGGTGAATATGGAATGTGGTGGTTAGTCATACTAGGGAAAGCTATGTTACACAAGTTATGAAGTTTAGGACTACATATTAGTCTGTTCCCAAAGACTGGGTAATTTATAAAGAAATGAGGTTTAATTGACTCACAGTTCCACATGTCTGCAGAGGCCTCACAATCATGCCAGAAGGTGAATAAGGAGCAAAGTCACATCTTATATGGCAGCAGGCAAGAGAGCTTGTGCAGGGGAACTACCAATTATAAAACCATCAGATCTCATGAAACTTCCTACCATGAGAACAGTATGGGGGAAACTGCCCTCATGATTCAATTATCTCTACCTGGCCCTGTCCTTGACACATGGGGATAATGACAATTCAAGGTGAGATTTGGGTGTAGACATAGCCAAACCGTATCATTGCACCCCTGGCCCCTCCCAGATCTCATGTCCTCACATTTCAAAACCAATCATGCCTTCCCAATAGATCCCCAAAGTCTTAACTCCTTTCAGCATTAACTCAAAGGTCCACAGTTTAAAGTCTCATCTGAGACAAGGCAAGTCCCTTCTGCCTATGAGCCTGTAAAATCAAAAGCAAGTTAGTTACTTCCTAGATACAATGGGGGTACAGGCATTGGGATAATACACCCATTCCAAATGGGAGAAATTGGCCAAAATGAAAGGGCTAACAGCTCTGTGAAACTCCAAAATCCAGTAGGGTAGTCAAATCTTAAAGCTCCTGAATGATTGTCTTTGACTCCATGTCTTACATCCAGGTTATACTGATGCAAGAGGTGGGTTCCCATGGTCTTGGGCAGCTCTGTCCTGTGGCTTTGCAGGGTATAGCCCCCCTCTCAGCTGCTGGTGTTGAGTGTCTGTGGCTTTTCCAGGTGCACTTGGCAAGCTATTGGTGGATCTATCACTTTGGGGTCTAGAGGATGGTGGCCCTCTTTCCAGAGTTCTAGTAGGCAGTTCTTCCATGGGGACTCTGTGTGGGATCTTCAACCCCACATTTCCCTTCCACACTGCCCTAGCAGAAGCTCTCCATGAGGGTCCTGCCCTTGCAGCAAACATCTGCGTGGACATCCAGACATTTCCATGCATCCTATTAAATCTAGGCAGAGGTTCCCAAACCTCAATTCTTGACTTCTGTGTATCAGCATACCGAACACCACGTGGAAGCCACCAAGGCTTGGGGCTTACAGTCTCTGAAGCAATGGCCTGAGCTGTATGTTGTCCCCTTTTAGCCATGTCTGGAGCTGAAGCAGCTGGGATGCAGGGCACCATGCCCTGAGGCTGCATGGAGCAGGGGTCCCTGGGCTCAGCCCATGGAACCATTTTTCCCTACTAGACCTTCAGGCATGTGATGGAAGGGGCTGCCATAAAGGTCTGTAACATGCTCTGGAGGCATTTTCCCCATTGTCTTGGTGATTAACATTTGGCTCCTCGTTACTATGCAAATTTCAGCAGCTGGCTTGAGTTTCTCCTCAGAAAATGGATTTTTCTTTTTTTATTGCATAGTCAGACTTCTATTCTCTGCTTCCTCTTGAATGTTTTGCCACTTAGAAATTTGTTCTGCCAGATACCCTAAATCATCTCTCTCAAGTTCAAAGTTCCACAGACCTCTAGGGAAGGGGCAAAATGCCACCAGTCTTTTTGCATAGCAAGAGTGACCTTTACTCCAGTACCCAGCAAATTCCTCATCTCCATCCTAGACAGCCTCAACTTGGATTTCTTGTCCATATCACTACCAGTATTTTCATCAAAGACATTCAAAAAGTCTTCAGGACGTTCCAAACTTTCCCACATGTTCCTGTCCTCTTCTGAGCCTCCAAACTGTTCCAACCTCTGCCTGTTACCCAGTTCCAAAATGCCTTCCACAATTTTGGCTGTCTTTGCAGAAGCACCCCACTCTATCATTAACAATTTACTGTATTAGTCTGTTCTCATGCTGCTAATAAATACATACCCGAGACTATGTAATTTATGAAGAAAAGTGGTTTAATTAACTCACAGTTCCCCATGGCTGGGGAGGCCTCACAATCATGCCAGAGGGCAAATGAGGAACAAAGTCACATCTTATATGGCGGCAGGCAAGAGAGCTTGTGCAGGCAAGAGAGCTTGTGCAGGGGAACTCCCATGTATAAAACCATCAGGTTTCATGAGACTTATTCACTACCACGTATTCACCATATATTTCTGGGTACTGAAAATATTTAAAACATTGATACAGACTTTCAGTGTTAAGTCCGTTATGAATTATGGCTTCAGATATGTTTGGTTTTATCAGTGTGATATTTTTGAAACTTTTCAGTATTTTATAAAAGATGTACCTCTTTCTTAAATTTTCCTATCCCTTCTATATTCAGACACATTCATTACTTGTATGGCAAAATAACAAAAACAGATCCCACTGGAGGGAATCTTGAAAGCAGATCACACTAGTTTTGCCTCACAAAAACATCATTGTCCACACATGAGTTTTACAAGAATAATCTTCCTGAAATTTTACTCTGATGATTGAAATGGTTGAATACAAGAACTGTTTGTTCTTAGCAGGTTGAATAGAACCATGAGATTGAGTGAAGAAAAGAAAGTAGTTAAACAATTATATTATTAGTCAGAAAAACATTAACAACTGATATTATTGGAATGAAAATTTGGTCTTTTTGCAGAATTTCAAACATCAAAAAATTACTGGCCAGGTGCAGTGACTCACACTTGTAATCCTAGCACTTTGGGAGGCTGAGGTGGGTGGACTGCCTGAGCTCAGGAGTTTGAGACCAGCCTGGGCAACAGGATGAAACCTCATCTCTGCTAAAATACAAAAAATTAGCCAGGCATGGTGGTGTGTGCCTGTAGTCCCAGCTACTCGGGAGGCTGAGGCAGGAGAATTGCTAGAACCCGGGAGATGGAGGAGGCTTTAGTGAGCCGAGATCGTGCCACTGCACTCCAGCCTAGGTGACAGGGCGAGACTCCATTCCCAAAAACAACAACAACAACAACAACAACAACAATAACAACAAAAATTACTACATATTAAAAAAAGTTGCAATCAGTACTTGTTAAATGTCTGAAGAATTTTATGGTTTTCATTGGTTGATGTTTCATTTACATAATGACTCTATGCAATTGTCAATTACATTTTTCATACAGGTTATATATATTGCATCTCTACATATTATTGTAACCACTACTTGTTAGTTTTCTAAAGAATTTTGTTTTCTGTCGGTCAATTTGTTTTAGATACCTACTCAAACATCAGTTATATTTTCCATGCAGTATACACATATGTGTTTAACATATATACATTTCTACAAAGCTATCTGGTTTTTATATAATTAGAGGGAACCAGAAAGATAGGTTCCCTCTAATTATATAAAAACAAGATAGCTTTGTGGAAATGCATACACACACACACACACACACACACACACACACACACACACACATATATATGTTGAGTTGGAGGAATAAAGGAAAAGTAATTAAAGAAAATATTTTTCAGAATGCAGCTACATGAAAGCATAAAAGTAAACTGAAAAAAGAAAAGATGAGGATTGGATAGCTGTCTTAAATACAGATTGCCATGGAGATAATGGCTATTTCACAGGCTCAGAGATAGAACTCTTGAGCAGCAGATTTTCTCCCTCCACTTTCTGCGGCGGTGTGATTGGCAGAGACGCAGATGCGTTCTCAGCTTGCTGATACTGCCCTGGAGCGACTGATGGAGATAATTATGATTTCTAGTAAGAAAATTTCCCTAGAGATGATTTGTTATGTAAAGATAAAATGTATGTTAATGTCCTTCCACACCATGACCTTGGTTTTGAATTTTAGATTTCTTAGGTATTTCACTGGAAAACTCCAGTCTTACCTGGGTTTGGTTCTTTGACCTCAGATCCAAGGTTTTACTTTTTACTTTGGTTTATTGAGTCTTTTTAGGTATGTAATGGTTATGTTTTCTCTTTTTAGATGTGCTGACAACCTGCAGAAGACTGACAGTAAGGAAAGTGGTTTGAGAAAAAGTGAGGATATTTGCAGATTAAAAAAGCAAAACAACTTCCTATTTGGGGGAAAATCTCTGTGGTGAAAAAAATTGTCTCAGGAGGATTTCCCAACATCATAATCTTCCTGAACACTGAATTCTTTAGTTAACTACAGAAATCATGTTTTATGTAAATATAAGATGGGCAGGGAAGGAAAAGTTCTTACAATATATTGCTAATAAAAATCCCTGAGGGAGTAATTTTAAATGATTTCTTAATGTGACAAGCAGATTTTTAATGATTTTCTCATCTTGAATCCATAAAACACAACTCCTAAAGTATCATAATAAATACAACCTGAGCTAAAATTTGATTTCCCAGGTGCAATGTGGAATGTTCTACATCAGCATCGGAATTCCCATTGCTCAGGTTTCATTTCTATCTATACCTATGGGGATCATAAACAATCTTTTAATTGAAGTGATAATCCATAATAGCATTGATGGTTGGTGAATAAGCAGCAGAAACTGTAGTGTGAAAATGCTTCAAGTTTAATAGTGGTAACTGTTGAATTTTAAATTTTGTACTTTTTATCATAGACAAAAATGTAATTAGAAATTTTAATTAAATGAAAAGTTAATAAAAGTTGCTTGTCACATAGAGGGTAAAGACTCTAAATACATTTTAATATTGCTTTTCACCAAAAGAGTATTAATAATTAATAATTTTATAATCTCATACCTAGATTCAATTCAGATACTCACATTAGAAAGTCTGCATTTTTAAAGAATTATAAGACTAACAAAATCTGTTCTTTTTAATGATATAAAATGCTTGTCCATAAATAATAGATTTATTATTTTAGGAACCTTCAAAAATCCTTCAAATTTGACTCTTGTAAAAGAGTAAATGAGTTATTTTCTTCCGTGTACTGAATAATTTGTTTCTCTTGATGAATCACAAATTAAAACAGAACAAAACACACAGACACATATCACACACAGAGACATACACAAAGGCATACACAAGACACAGACAGACAAACACAGCTTTACTAACAGCATTGTTATACATAAAAGTGATTTTTTGGAAGGGTGGATGTCTTTGTGTGTTTAGATAAGGATTTGATAAATCAAGAAGGTTGTGACTCCCAGAGTGTAAATGAGAAACTTTGTGGCATATACGAGGTCAGGGGAAAATTATCGTGTGCACTCCAGGTCAGTAACAACAAAAAAGTGGATTACAAAGTAGGTATTTTTTTTTAATGAAGGATCATGAAAATCTCTTAATATTCATCAAAAATTGCCCAGAAAGGTTACATTTTCTTCTTAGGAAAATATCAAAAGTTTACTTTGCTATGAAATCTTTGTTTTTAAGAAAGCCTTCTAGCACTAGCATTCCAAAAACTTCATTTTGGAAGTCACTATCTGCAACAAAGAACAATATTAATTGTGAGCCCTTGAATAATGGCATTCACAGAGAGACACTGACAATATGCATATTCAGAGATATACTGTCTCTGCTTGCCAGCACCTATGGGCACAAAGAAGCTGAAGTTTGGTTAAAGAAATGGCCAGGGCAAGGAGTGAAGTTTTTGTAATGATGGTTCCAAGATAATAGGCTGGTCTTGACTGCCTGAGCTCAAGTGATCTACCTACCTCAGCCTCCCAAAGTGCTGGCATTATACGCATGAGCACCGTGCCCAGCCTACCTGCAGAAGAATTTAAATACTTGATAAAATATTTAACCCAAGGTTAAATATTTTGAAAAAAGAGACATCAGTGGGACTTGAGATGGTGACTGATTTATTTACATTCAGATATATGCTTTCTCATTTCAAAAAAGATTTGAAGCAGTTTCTACAAACACTAATAGACAAAATGTTCACAGTAAAAGTGAATGGAAAATGTACATATAAAGGAATACTGATGTTGATTTGATTATAAAAATAAACCAACTAAGTAATCACAAGAAAGTGATTAAAAGGTCAAGGGTAGTAAAAGAGTCAACCAATATAAGAAATATATAGAGTGACGAGGGTGCATGAAAGCTTTTTTATGTCCCTGTAATGTAGCAGCATGTAGTGAGTATATTTTTCTTTATTTCATAGAGCACTGCACAATACTAAAAGCTCACAGAGCAGAACTGAAATTGAGACCCCGAAATACATACAAAGAATCAACAAAACCAAAAGTAGTTTTTTTTTTTTTTGAAAGGATAAACAAGATCAATATACTGCTAGCTAGATTGACAAAGAAAAAAGAATATCCAAATAAGCGCAATCAGGAATGACAAAGATGACATTACGACCAATCTTACAGAAATACAAAAAATTCTCAGAGACTATTATAGAGCTCATCTATGCACACGAAGTAGAAAATCTAGGGAAAATGGATAAACTCTTGGAAACACACAACCTCCCAAGATTGAAACAGGAAGAAACTGGAACCCTAAACAGACCAATATCAAGTTTCAAAATTGAATATATAAATTAGTAACAAAAAACCTACCAACCCAAAAAGCTCCTGACCAGATGGATTCACAGCTGAATTCTACCAGACATACAAAGAAGAGCTGATACCAATTCTACTGAAACTATTCAAAAAAAAAAAAAAAAAAAAAATCAAGGAAGAGACATTTCTCCCTAACTCATTCTATGAAGCCAGCATCACTTTCATACCAAAACCTGGCAAAGATATGATGAAAAATGAAAATACAGGACAACATCCCGATAAACATAAATGCAAAAATCCTCAACAAAACACTTGCAAGTTGAATCCACAGCACATCAAAAAGTCAATTCACTAAGATCAAGAATGCTTGATTACTGGGATTCTGGGTTGGTTCAACATATGCAAATCAATGAATGTGATTCACTACATAAAGAGAATTAAAAACAAAAGTCATATGATCATCTGAATAGATGCAGAAAAAGCCTTTGATAAAATTCAATATCCCTTCATGATAAAAACCTTCAGCAAACTAGGCATTGAAGAAACATACCTCAGAATAATGAATCATCTATGACAAACTCATAGCCAATATCATATTGAATGGACAAAAGCCGGAATCATTCTTCTTGAGAACTGGAACAAGACAAGTATGCCCACTCTCGCCACTCCTATTCAACATAGTATTTAAAGTCCTACCCAAAGCAATCAGGCAAGAGAAAGAAATAAAAAGCATCTACATAGGAAAAGAAGAAGTCAAGTTATCTCTCTTCACTGACAATATGATTCTACATCTGGAAAGCTCCAATGATTCTGCCAAAAGGCTCTTGAAACTGATACAAATGATTTCAATAAAGTTTCACGATACAAAATCAATTTATAAAAATTAGCACCTTATCTATGCGTCAGTAATGTTCAAGCTGCAGGCCAAATCAAGAATGCAATGCCATTTACAATAGTCACACAAAAATTACCTACGAATACACCTTTACCAAGTAGGTGAAAGATGTTTACAAGCAGAACTACAAAACACTGCTGAAAGAAATCAGAGATGACACAAATAAATGGAAAAACCATTTCATACTCATCCGTATTGTTAAAATGGTCATAATGCCCAAAGCAACCTACATATTCAACACTATTCCTATCAAACCACTAATGCAATTTTTCACAGAATTAGAAAAAAACTATTCTAAAATTCATGTGGCACCAAAAAAAGATCTGAATAGCTAAAGCAATCCTAAACAGAAATAACAAGCCTTGAGACCTCATGTTATCAGACTTCAAACTATATTATTGATAGGTGAGGATGTGCTAGCAGCCTTCGATTGCTCTCAGCACCTCCTCATCCTTGGTGTTCATTCTGGCCGTGCTTGAGGAGCCCTTCATCCCACTGCTACACTGTGGGAGACCCTCTCTGGGCTGGCGGAGGCTGAAGCCGGCTCCCTCTACTTGAGGAGAGGTGTGGAGGGTGATGCGTGGGTGGGAACCAAGGCTGCATGTGGTGCTTGTGGGCAAGCATGAGTTCTGGGTGGGCACTGGCTTGGAGGGCCCCACACTCAGAGCCGCCGCTGGCACCACTGGCTCCAGACAGTGAGGGGCTTAGCACCTGGGCCAGTAGCTGCAGAGGGTGCGCCGGGTCCCCCCAGCACTGCTGGCCCGCTGGCGCCTCACTCGAATTCTCCCTGGACCTCAGCCACCTCCTGTGGGGCAGGGCTCAGGACCTGCAGCCCGCCATGCCTGAGTCCCCAGCACCCACCGGTGGGCTCCAGTGCGGCCGGAGCCTCCCTGACTGGCGCCATCCTCTGCTTCACGGTGCCCATTCCCATCAACCACCCAAGGGCTGAGGAGTGCAGGCACATGACATGGAACTGAGGGGCAGCTCCACCCATGGCCCCAGCGCGTGACCCACCAGGGGAAGCTAGTGGGGCTCCTGAGTCGGGTGGGGACCCTGAGAACTTTTATGTCTAGCTGGAGAATTGTATATGCACCAATCAGCACTCTGTGTCTAGCTCAGGGTTTGTGGATGCACCAATCTGCACTCTGTATCTAGCTAATCTGGTGGGGACTTGGAAAATTTTTATGTCTAGCTAGAGGACTGTAAATGCACCAGTCAGCACTCTGTGTCTATCTAAAGGATTGTGAACACACAAATCAGCACTCTGTGTCTAGCTCAAGGTTTGTGAAAGCACCAATCAGTGCTCTGTGTCTAGCTAATCTAGTGGGGACTTGGAGAACTTTTGTGTCTAGCTAAAGGATTGTAAATGCACCAATCAGCACTCTGTGTCTAGCTCAAGGTTTGTAAATGCACCAATCAGCACACTGTCAAAATGGACCAACCAACTCTCTGTAAAATGGGCCAATCAGCTCTCTGTAAAATGGACCAATCAGCAGGATGTGGGTGGAGTCAGATAAGGGAATGAAAGCAGGTTGCCTGAGCCAGCAGAGGCAATCGGCTTGGGTCTGTTTCCACTCTGTGGAAGGGTTGTTCTTTAGCTGTTTGCGATAAGTTTTGCTGCTGCTCACTTTTTGGGTCCAGGCTGTCTTTATGAACACTAATTGCTAAGGTTTTCAACTTCACTCCTGAAGCCAGCAAGACCACAAACCCACCAGAAGGAAGAACCTCTGGACACCTCTGAACATCTGAAGGAACAAATTTCAGACCCACCATCTTTAAGAACTGTAACACTGACTGCGAGGGTCTGCGGCTTTGTTATTAAAGTCAGCAAGACCAAGAACGCACCAATTCCAGACACACTATAAGGCTACAGTAACCAAAACTGTGTGGTTAGAAACAGACACACAGACCAATAAGACAGAATAGAGAACACAGAAATGAAGCCCCACACCTGCAGCCATTTGATTTTCAATTAAGTCTACAAAAATAAGCAATGCAGAAAGGACTTTATATTCAATAAATGTTGCTGGGATAGCTGGCTAGCCCTATGCAGTAGAATGAAACTGACCCCTACCTTTCATCATACATAAGATTGAACTCAAGATTGATTAAATATTTTAATATAAGACGACAGACTATGAGGATGCTAGAAGAAAACCTAGGAAACAACATTCTGGACATCAACTTTGGCAAATAATTTATGATTGAATCCTCAAAAGCAATTCCAACAAAAACTAAAATTAACAAATGAGACCTAATTAAACTAAAGAGCTTCTGCACAGCAAAATAAACTATAAGCAGAGTAAACAGACAACCTATGGAGTGGGAGAAAATATTTGTAAACTATGCATCCAACAAAGGCCTAATATCTAGATTCTATATGGAACTTAAATAATTTAACGAAAAAAAATTCCATTAAAAGGTAGTTAAAAGACATGAACAGATACTTCTCAAAAGAAGACATACAACCAAAAAACATGAAAAAACACTCAACATCACTAATCATAAGATAATTGCAAATTGAAGCCACAATGAGATACTATCTCACACCAGTCAGAATAGCTATTATTAAAATGTCAATACACAACAGACGTTGGTGAGGCTGAGGAGATAAGGGAACACTTATACATTTGGTGGGAACGTAAGCCACTATGGAAAGCAGCTGGGAGATTTCTCAAATAACTTAAAATAGAACTATCATTCAACCCAGCAATCCTATTACTAGATATATATCCAAAAGAAAATACATAATTCTACTGAAAACACACATATACTCCCTTGTTCATCATGATGCTATTCACAGTAGCAAAGACATGTAGAACCAATGGCAGATTGGATAAAGAAAATGTGGTACATACACACCATCAAATACTACACAGCCATAAAAATAATGAAACCATGTCCTCTGCAGCAACCTGGATGCAGCTCAAGGCCATTATCCTAAGCAAATTAATCAGGAAATACTGCATTTTCTCACTTATAAGTGGGAGTTAAACATTGGGTATTTATGGACATAAAGAGGGGAACAGTAGATAATGAGAACTACTGGAGGACAGAGGATGGGGTAAAGGGTTGAAAAACTTACTACTGGGTACTATGCTTACTACCTGGGTGACGGGATCAATGGTACTCCAAAACCTCAGCATCAGACAATATACCCAGGTTACAAACTGACACATGTACCCTCTGAATATAAAATAAAAGTTGAAATTAAAAAGAAAAGACTTGGTAAGAAAAACCAAAAAAAAAAGAAAAGAAAAACTCCCAAGGAGAACAAGGTGATGTACACAGACCAACATTGTCAATAATGAATTAGAAAGTACTAAAAATACATTGTATGATCGAATTGCATTTATTTACTGCAGAGCAGTAGATACTTGTTGGTGTCCTCAGTGTTTGCCTTCCGTCTGTAAAAAAATGCCTTTTTATACCCCATGAATAAACTGTTGAGGTCAATGTTTAGACTCCATGGATTTCAGATTCAATCTGATTCAGATTCTCTCTTCTAGGAACTTGAAATTGGGGGTTTGCAGAAGTAATGAGGCTCTTCAGACTACCTGTATGCTGGTTGCTCAAAAGCTGTAGGAGAGCATTTTTTTTTTTTCTAGGTGGATGGATGGAAAAGCAGAGAAAGATGGATCTATCCAATAACAAGGACCAAAAACCACACAATTGTACCCTGAGAGGTGGAATTAAGAAATTATGAGATCCTAGAGAAAAATAAAGCAGCTTTAAAATAAATAAAAAACAAAAACAACAAAAAAGCAGCCTTTTAAGTTCTGCATTTCATCATACATCTCAATTTTGGGTCCAAAATAAAAAGGACTTAAATGAATTTTTGCTTAAGCTAAAAGAGTTTATGTTCTTGTAAGAAAAAGTGTGCTGATTAACAGTGATATATGCAAATTCTTAAGATGGATATCATATTTTAAATTATATTGGATGATCCATATAGTTGTAAAGTACAGGCTTCTGTTAATTTAGAAATTTTGGAAACATTATCCTAAACTCTGTAGATTCCATGATTAATTCTAAATGGAAGTAATTTATACTGGATGGATTAAAGCAAAATACACACAAAATATAATTGATGTGTAAAACATTTCATGAATAAAATTTGAGAGGTAATGGTAAAGCAAAAATTAACAGAATGAAAGACCGGCCTAAGCTGGACCAAGGCCCAATCTGAAATAATGAAAAAATTGCCTTCCAGACCAAAACCTGGTTCACACACAATGTTAGAACAATAAAAAGGCTACCTGAATGGGTAAGACTGGAAGACATTGTCTTGCATTCTGGCCATGGTAGAATATCAGCCAAGAATTAAATTTGTTGCAAGAAAGCTGGAAAATTAGTTGAGTTTTCCCGTAGAAAAGAAATAAAGGAGCCGAATGGAAGGATATTGATTGGCTAGATTACAAAACACAACTTTAACTTGGTTCTTTTTAGTAGGTATATTATGTAATTTGGTGTTCTGATTGATGCCTTTAATATTAAAATTCCTATTTAATGAAAACATGGTCCTTCTGGCTTTTGGATAGTTTCTATTTTACCTTATCTCATTATCTATCTTTTCCTTCTTCTCTTCCTCCATTCTATTTTCCTTTCTTTCCTTCTTCATCTTTCTTCTAATTTATATTTTTTAAAATTATATACATGTGGTCAAATAATCAACATATGTAGTTTAAAGAGCACATAGTTCTATAAGATTTATTAAGAAATACATCAGCTCAGAGCTTTCACATTTCTTTTTCCCTGAAGCAATCCTTTTTAACTTTTTTAGTTGATTCTTTGGGTATTTATCTTCATAGCTCAATATAACGTGCTTACATTGTTACTTCTTAGTTTTTCAGTTTCGTGCATTGATTTTTGACAATGAAGGATAAGGATTTAGCCTTTATCCTTCTTGCCTCTCCTCTACCACCCCCCACACTTCTCACTGTTGTCTTATTGTATCTTCGTTTTAATTATGTTGCAGCCTAGTTTTAGTTGGAGCCCTTAGTGTTTACGTTATTATCATGCTGTAACTTAAGTCTCTTAGTGAACTAGGATTATTACATTTTCTCTCTTAAAAAATACAAATTTTTTGGTATGGACTTAATTTTTGTTCATTTAGTTTTCTAGATACATATTACTGTTCAACCTTAAGCCCTCTGTCAATTATCTACATCTCCTCCTCATCAAACTAATATTAAAGAAACCTTTTCTAGATCCTCAGACCTGCATCACCCTGGGCTAGGTACCTGGCACACAACTGTCCTCTGGGCACATCTTTTCATGCTCATCCTGGGAATTTATTTGGACTATTTTCTCAGCGAGCTCTCCTATTTCTGTCAGCCTCTCATGCATTCCTTTGTTCTTTTCTTCCTAGTTTCAGAGGAGCACATTATCTAGTAGATTTCTGGAAAAGTGTTTGTGGAAGGTGAAATTGTTGAGAACTTGGAGGTCTGAAAATGTCTTCACCTTTCCACTGGACAGATAATTGATACAGATTTTAAGTGGGAGATAATTTTTCTTTAGTGTAAATAATTTTCTAGCTTCTAATGCTGTGGAGAAATCTGAAAATATCTCTTTGTCTTTTTAATGTGATTCATTGTTTTTCTTCTATGAAATCTCATGTAATTTTTTTCTGTTCCTTGTTTCTGAAATGTTAAGATTATGTGTCTTGGAGTGGGTCCACTTTTATCCATTGTGTTGGGCATCAAATTGGATCTTTTGAATTGGAAACTTTAGTTGTGACAAATTCTCTTGAAATATTTTATTTATGATTTGTTTTTCTCTCTATTTTCTGTTTCTTGAGTTCCTACTAACAGGATGTTGGGAAAATTGGACTACTTTTCATAACTACCTTTCTTTTTCTTATTTTCTGTTTTATTTGCTCCAATTTCATAGGAGGTTTTATCTTAAAAAAAAAAAAAAAACTTTCCATTGAGTTTGGTATGTAGGGAGGACCATGACCCTAGTGTGAAGACCAGGGATGGCAAATAGAGGAAGAGCTTGACATTGGGAGTATGTGGAGGAGTGGGACTCTGGATAACATAGAAACCTTGGTCCCATGAATGCCGTTAGATTGGTAAGAAAATACACACATCCAAACAAATCTTGATATTATTCTTAAATTCTGAGATTAAAGAGAAATATTTTAAGCTTCTAGAAAGAAAAAAACATTAGCTACAAATAATATATAATATCATCATAGTATTGAACTTCTTTATGCAACAGTGGAATTACATATAAAGGCTATTGTGGGGAAATAAAAAAACCTAAAACATAAGATTCTTATATTAATCTCAGATTAAAGTTATTTGTCAGAGCAAATGAAAATTAGTTTAGAATATCCAGAATATCAGAAAGTATATCATGTTTCACATACCTCTTCTAAGAAAAATACTTTAAAACTATATTACAAACAAAAGCAAATAAACCAGAAAAATCTCTTTTTAGAGGAATAAACAAAACAATATTTTAGCCATAAACTGACAAGGTTGTAAAGGACAAAAAATTGGAAGTTGGAAGTAGATTAATTATTGATAACAGAATTAGGGGACCCTGGAAAGTAATTCCCCAACTAGCAACTGTGAAAGACAAAAACTAACCTGCAGTATCTTGAAAAGTCTCAGAAAATTGAGGTTACTGTTATCTCTAGAAATAGTGGTAAAACAGGGTGGGCACATTGGCTTATGCCTGTAACCCCAGTGCTTTAGGAGGCTGAGATGGGATTATGGCTTGAGGCCAGGAGCTTGAGACCAGCCTGGGCAACATAGCAAGACCCCATGTTTGCAAAATAAAAATTTAAAAATTACCTGGGCATGCTAGCTACTTAGGAGGCTGAGGTGGAAGGATCATTTATTTTTTAGAAACAAACCAAAATGAAATTCTGCATTTCTCCTATCCCAAGTCTTCTTAATTTATGCCTTCATAATGATATTTTATTCCTTACGAGCTTTAATCAACAAAAAGAAAGCCGAGCTTCTCAGTTCACAAGAGCCTCCCCTGACAGAGGGCATCTTATTAATGCTAGGTCAGGAAAAGAGAGTTTTCCACCAGAAGATGCATCTCTTCAGTATCAGCCATAAGGCTAAACAGAGAGAAAGTGTTATGAAAACTAAAAGGGGCCAGAGTTTGGTTCAGGAACACAAAGTAGAGGATCAAGACTTTAGATAGGGGAACAAGGACCGTGGGAAATACTTTGAAATAGTCACGGATATTTGCAGCTAACTTCAATTTGCTAACAACTCAGGTAACTCTCCGTGTAAAGAATTCTCAATTAAAGAGGCAGAAATGGGACAGACCTTCTTTGCAACATTCGAAGTCTTTAATTTGGTCCCATTATGTAATGAATTAAGAAAAGTTAGGTGGGAAATTCAGGAATGTTTATAGTTTTTGTAACAACCTTTAAAGTAATGTTACATTTTGTTTGATGGATAAAGTAATTGATATAATTCTGTCTTCAGTGCTTGCAAGATGGTATTTATACGTAAGAGTGTATTTGTGCTTTGTTAGAATAACTGATATTTCTAGATTCATTACTAAATAAAACACTATAACAATAGCATTTATAATCAGGAGCAAAACAGAATGAAATAATAGAAACATTTAAAAATTTTTCTATGAGTGCTATACATGGTTATTCATTTACTATAATCTTTACCCTTTTAAAATGTACTATAGGGACCTCCAAGTTTGACCTGTTTAAATAAATTCTTACCTACATATTGAACAGAAACAAGCACAATTCGTGTTCATGAATAATTCTGCATGGTAAAAAATAACAAACCAGACTACACCCTTTTTATACTGGAGATTCCTCCCTTCATTTCCCTTTCTTTAAACTCCTCTGTGTTGTGCATTACACAGAGGAGTTTAACTACATTACTATATCATGTAGTTATTCTTAGCAAAGTTTACATAAGCCACGAACCATCTTGGCAACTTTTCTTTAGTAAATGCAGACTAAAAACATGAAAACTGTGACAGTGCTGTAGGAAAAAAATAGGCCCCAAGTAGTGCATGTCGTTATGAAAGGAAAGGTAGCTTTGAAGAGGCATGTGACATGTTTGCAACTACAGCTCAGATATGCCTCTTGGAAAACAGTAATAATTGCCTACACACAGGAGAAAGGTTTCTTTGCAGCTTCAATGACACAGGCCTTTGAAGAAAAGAATTCTTTTGACATATGCATTTCATAGTACTTACGAATAAAAAGAAAGGTGAAACTCATGTGGCTATTCTTATCCAAGGTATATATACACACTCCGGGATATTGTTATGTTATCTGACAGTCATTAAATCTCAGAACTTCACTTCGGGGATCAAATAACCAGACACTTAAAAAACAAAGCTGACAGAAGAAACACAAAGCAACCTCAAAAAGGTCATGGCTCCATAACTAGGTTAAGTTTTTGAGATATTACACTGTTGCATTAGACTTAGACCTGAATCTTACATAGTTTGAAAGTATATGACAAAGTTCCACATCAGTGATTCTTGCCGAAGCTATGAAGGCAGATTGCAAAAACGTAAAATTAGTTTGTTGTTCTGAAAAAGTGACTAAGAGAGAGGGAATCAATATTAACACGAGTCATACTGTTGGGGAAAAACCTCTCGTTTTGCTATTTGAGAAAGAATGAATGAATTGGCAGAATGAAAAGACATTTATTTGTGCAAATGAATGACCAGGATGAAAAGTAAAGGTTTTCTAGTATGGTATTGCATGTGCACTCATGCATATTTTCTGTCATGATTTAGAAGTGGAGAGACGTGACTGCCTGTTGACCTGATATCAAGGCTAGAGGATGTAGGGCTCATGGGAATCTTTTCCTACTGACCGTATTATTGAAGGAAAAAACTGCTTTATAATTTGACCCCAATTCATGTCTACGTCAAAATCCTTTTCCAATCTCTAATATTAAAAAAAAAAAAAAAAGACTCATCTCCCAGGCTTGCTTTTCCTGGCCTCTTACTTAAGCCATGAAGAGAAAGAGAGAGAGGGAGATTAAAAATCTGGCCTGGGCCATTAAAAAAATTAGTGATTGGCCGGACGCCGTGGCTCACGCCTGTAATCCCAGCACTTTGGGAGGCCGAGGCAGGTGGATTACGAGGTCAGGAGATCGAGATCATCCTGGCCAACATGGTGAAACCCTGTCTCTACTAAAAACACAAAAATTAGCCGGGTGTGGTGGTGTGTTCCTGTAATCCCAGCTACTTGGGAGACTAGGCAAGAGAATTGCTTGAACCAGGGAGGCAGAGACTGCAGTGAGCCCTGATTGCGCCGCTATACTCTGGCCTTACGACAGAGTGACACTCCCTCTTGAAAAAAGAAAAAAACATAGTGATTTTGATATTATTAAGTAATAAATCATGACAGAGAATAAACACATCATCTCTAGGTAGAGAATTTTTTTAAAAAACAATAGAATGTATAGATGCAAGTGATAACAGTTCTAAGACTCTTTTATCTAATTGTGTTAAGTGATGTCCAGTTGTTTGGGAAGGTCCATTTCCCATAATTGTCATTGTCCCATAGATAAAGTGCAGAAGAATTTCTGTCTTTACTAAATTTATTACCAAAGAAAACAGATGAGTTGGGTCTGGGGCATTCATTGGGCTGTGTTAGTAGGGAGTAGAACATTAGTGAGAGGAGTATAATGATGTTTTTATGGAAGCGCTCTGTGCCTTGATTTCTTGGAGTGTTTTCTGTGGAATCGCCCTTTGCCAACAGCACCTTCAATGCTTTACCTATCATATTATGGCGGAAAATGATACAATGTTCTGGGCACTCAGCATTAATGATGGAGATTGCTCTCATCTCCATATGACCAGCGTAGGGCCACAAGTTGCCCCAAACCAAGCCCTTTTGCTGCTAGGGCTAAAGGAATCACCATATCCTTATATCAGTAACTCTTTCCAACCACACCAGTGTGAGAGGGGAAAGCAGAAAAAAGGCTGCCTAACTCAATGAGAGAATACATTGAAATTTGGTACAAAATAACCATACAGAATTTGCATTTTTGGCTTCATTCCTTTGTGCATTTATGCCATATTTGATGATCTTTTGGAGAAGGAGGGACAGAGGCAAGACAGGGTTCCAGATGGAGGAATTAATAATTTATCCTAGAGGTGCATGTTGGAGCAACTGATTCAGGCAATGTATGTTGTCACATTATAATAGCAGTAAAGGGGTGGTTATGTAAAGATTAAATCATTCACTCCATTTGGTATTTTGTATTTATCTTTTGAAGGTTACACCCACTTTGGGGTTTTATTTAAATAAAGTTAACGTGCATTTTCTTTTCTTTCTTTTTTTTTTTTTTTTGAGTGTCTTTTATATTCTGGCTCCCAGGATAGGGTCTATAGGAAATTAAGGGTAAATAATAAGGCGGTTCGCCTGACTTTAAGGCTTACATGATAGTATCCTCAATAGCTAGTTTCTCTCATTCTTGACATGCTGTTATTACAAAAGAACTTCTCATTTTTAAAGATACGCACCATATTTTTCTGTCTTTTCATCAAGGACAGAATGTACAACTATATATATCCTACACCCAAAATGCCTTATAATCTCACACACACACACACACACACACAAATAAACACACTACTCATCTACCTACTTATGCAGGAGAAGACCATCCAGAAAATGTGTCTAGTTTTGGCTGTAGGATTACCATACAAAAAAATGTGAAACATTTTACCTTCTCCTCTGCTAAAAAACCAAGAGCTTTGAGACCTGGAAACCCAGATTACTCTTTATCTGGGAATAAATGTTAAGAGGTCCCTCCACTGAAATTCTAGACTCTTGGAAAGGAGAATAGCTCTTCTTGAGGTAAAAGCCATTTTATGGCAGGGCGTGTGGGTTCCTTGAAAGGTGAAGACCTGTGTTTTTCTTCATGAAAATAAACTCATGAAGATTCAGGCCACTGAGGGATGTGGTGCCTGGGTTTCAAGAGAACTGGCCCCAAGATCCTCAGTCTGGGTTGTTCACAGAAGCTTCTGTGGAGATCATGTTTGGCTTGGAGCACATGGATGTCACAGTTTTAGAGCTGCTCACCCTGCAAATGGAACATTCAGGTTCTGGCAAGGACAGATATAAATGAGAAATGACCAAGCCTTCTTTTCCCACTCTTTCTAGACTGTGATTCTCTGCCAACTTTGCTACTTGGGAGTGCAGTCGAATATAATTTGATTTAAAAAAAATTATTTTTCGGCCGGGCGCGGTGGCTCAAGCTTGTAATCCCAGCACTTTGGGAGGCCGAGGCGGGTGGATCACGAGGTCAGGAGATCGAGACCATCCTGGCTAACATGGTGAAACCTCGTCTCTACTAAAAATACAAAAAACTAGCCGGGCGAGGTGGCGGGCGCCTGTAGTCCCAGCTACTCGGGAGGCTGAGGCAGGAGAATGGCGGGAACCCGGGAGGCGGAGCTTGCAGTGAATCGAGATCGCGCCACCGCACTCCAGCCTGGGCGACAGAGCGAGACTCCGTCTCAAAAAAAAAAAAAAAAATTATTTTTCTCATACCAAAGTATCATGAAACAAATGTGTGCCAATTAGACAAACATAAATACATATGTTATAGAAATGTCTCCCTCTGCAGATGTTCAGCAACATTCTGAGGAAGTCAGGAAGAACTAAGAAAAAAAAAGGGGGTCTTATAAAAAACAAAAAAACCAAACAACTGCTGTTTGGTTACAATAGAGGATTGCGCATTGGGGTTAAATAAAGAACATTATCTCAACTGCCTGTGGAGCACAGTAGATCTCATTTTTAAAATGTTGACGTTTTTAAATGAGATCTATTGTGCTCTCTCTTATGGGGGCTTTGCCATGTTACCAGATCTTTATAAAGGGCCAGAAGTACATGTTATCAGTTACAGGCAGAGGATGGTAGCAGAGAGCTCTTTTTACATTTAAAGTTTGACCCATATTCACCCAAAAATTTAGGCATTTCATGTTTTTAAGCTGTTTCTGATGTATTAACTCTTTTTGTATTATTACAACTTTTTAATACTTCATTTACTTAAAGAAAAGAAATAAAGGTAAGAGTGTCAGGTGTTAGCTGGTGGTATTGTGTGGTTGTATTAAAGCATCAGAAAGCATCTGATTTTACTAAATTGATTGTCTTACCTTTGGGGACCCGGATTATTTTAGATCATTGTATCTAATTAAAAGGGCTACAAAAATGAATTTGAATGTAAGGAGTTAAAGAGCTTTGCAATTTAGATTATAAATTAAACTGAGTTGTTATATACTGTATTTTCAATTCTACTCAATGGGTTCATAACTATCACTAGACGTGTAAGAGTTATAGACTCGATTTATAGTATACACATTCTTGCCATACATCCTAAAACTAATTGTGAAGAGCAGTATAATAAATAGAACGAAGCTCATTGCTTTCACTTTGAGGAGAACTTAACAGAAAGAGCATTTTCAGTTTGTCGAATCAGCTTAATTTGTGTGGGGTGATAAACACCAGGGAGTAAGAGGGCCAATAGTTAAGGAAAAAACAAAGTATGGTCTCATTTTGGCAAGTAAAGCAAAATCTTTTCCTTGGTGTGTTATCCCAGCCTGTCTTCACGGAACCATTGAGAGGAGAGCTGTTATAATAGAGAGGTAAAAATGCACTGCTGAAAACAGCAAAAGAGGGTCATTGTTAATAAAAGAGAAAAACAATAAAAGGTACATAATGTCAAAAGAGCAGGAGAATGTTTCACCCTCTCTAATGACAGGGAAGAATTTTTTCTCACTGTGAGCTATTAGCCTAGTCTTTTTTTTTTTTTTAAACTATCCGCCTTATTAACAGCATGTGTGTGGAGACTTTGCATTACCTAGATTAACACAGTTTCAGCAGGTGTGCTAATACCCTAGCCTCAGAAGTCACGTTCCTGTAACTGAAAGACAAATAAGCAGGGTGGCTAAAAGTCTACTTTGAGGTCATCTCAGTAGAACACATGGTTTCATTGATTAGAACATGCCTAAGGAATGACCTTCTCATTTGCAATTTGGGAAGCATACGTTTCTTCTGGAATACATTTTTTTTTTTTTAAACTTTCTGCTCATGGGTGACCTCACCTTTTTTGTTTAACCAAACCCATTAATCAAACATATCCCAGAGGTGGCTAATGATCTTGTAGAATTCGAATATAAGCAGAAAGTCAAGGACAGTACAAATTGATTCACAACACCCACCTTATTAGGCTTACGATGCTGTAAATGTTTCCCTCATCTTTTAAGAATAACAGCCAATCTGGTTAGCAGGGCTGCTGTTACAAGGATAAGGATTTTATGCACCTGTCTACAGATTCAACAATCGAAAATGGTTCTGCATTTCTTACAAAGTAGTTTGATGAAAATCTCTTCAGAATAAGTTATCATCAAATTATCCTTTCCAATATCTGAAGATACTTATACACATAAAACTACCCAACACAAGATATTTATATCATTGTGAAAAATACTTTCCTTCTGCAATACTTCAATTTAAAAAATTCATGTCCCTTTTCTGTATTAAACTTCCATAGGACAATTATTAAACATAGGAAAAAGAATAAAAATATAAATTGTTAGAATTGACTGTGATTATCTAAGCTGCTCTGATGAATTAGTGGCCTTAGTTCAGCTTTGCAGTTGCATGTTTGGATCCTCAACAGCTATTTCCCCAAGAAATTAAATAAAAAAGTTTTTCTGCGAAATAGAGAGAGAATTTTTTCTACAGGCCACTTTATTGACAGCCTCTGTTATCTACCGATCACTCTATTACATCAACAGAACACAAGAGAGTTTCAGAGAGAGGGATAGAGATAGATAGATAGATAGATAGATAGATAGATAGACAGACAGACAGAATGACAGATAGATGATAGGCAGATAGATGATAGATAGATAGATAGATAGACAGACAGATAGAGACAGAGCGAGAGAAAGAGAGAGACAGTTGTGGGAGGGGAGAGGGATTCAGCAGATTCAGTGATCTTAGAAGAGATAGGCCATCTAGGTTTTCCCAGTATAAGACTATAAAGGAATATAATTCATTTTTAGTTAAAATCTAATCAAAGGGTAATACTTGGAAGATCTTTTCTTTGTAGCTAGAACAAAATTCCTTTAGCGAGAAGCCAGCTTAGTTGAGAATAAACTCTGATACACTTGCTGCAGAGACAAAAGGGTTTCAGGCTTGATCCCAGTTTTTCAGTAAGAGAGAAAAGTTGTTATTCAAAGTCAATAGCAGAGGAAGGAAAAATGGAGCCAAAATGAAGTTTATAGCTAGGGCTACATTATGTCATTTTCAACATAATGTTTAAGTTTCAAAAAATATGATGTTTTTGACTTTAAAGATGTTTTTCAACTATAATGATGTGGCACAATATTTACAAATTCCAAAAAACACATTTTGCCAAAATATAAATCATAGATTTTTCCTTTAATATTTTTATGATCTTACTTAAATTTAAATTAGATCATGCTTTATGCTCCCCTTTGAAATTATCTTCTGGGGCTTTCTATGACATCTCAAATAAAATCCCAGTCTCTGCCTATGGTTTTCAAGGCTTTGTAGGTCCTAGTACTTGCCTCTCAAACACATCTAGTAGCCCTTGCTTCCCAGTATTTGAACTTGCAGTTCTTTCTGATAAGGCCTCCCTCTCCCTTACTCTTCACGGGTCTTGGTCCTTCTTCTCCAAGTCTCTGCCTTAGAAAGCCCTTCTGTGATCACTTGTCCAAAGCCAGCAGCCTTCCTGTTATGCTTTATTTGTACTCCTTAGTTCTTTTTCTTACAGAAATTATCCATCTTGGACATTTCAAAATTCAACTTTCATTTTATTTATTATCCTCCCTTCCCTTAGCATCTATATGTCCAGCTCTTATCCTGGGAAATAAGCTCTATAAAGGCTGAGGCCTTATCTACCTTTTAAGTTGATTCCAGCGCCTAGCACAATGCCTGGTACATGTGGAAGCTGAATGAACGTGGACTATCATAAGGACTGTATTCTAGGTAGCACTGGGGTAGGGTTGGAGTACATTCAGTGACTGTGGGGAGAGGGACAGTGTTAGACAGTGGGAGGCCAAATATTAGTAGAATAAAAAGGCCAGGGCTCTGGAGTCCCAAACCTTCTTCTAGAGAGGCTCTGCTCTTTTTTCATTTTATGTAACGGGCTTCATTGCAGTATTTAAGCAAAACAAAATATGCTGAAGCTTAACAATATTTGAAAGCACTGAAGTAGATCAGGAATTCCCTTTTGCATTTGTTTAGACCTTAATAACAACCAACACTTTAGGATAAGTATATCCTCAACTAAGGGGAAAACAAAAAAAGAAAGGAAAAATAAATTTTAGGAGAATTTTTACCTTACATGTCTCCTATATAATTGTGCGAGACTCTTCTGACTGGCTACCAAACAGCCATTCCAAGTCATCTCTTATCGGGCTGAAAAAATGAGAACACCCATGTCCCTGGAAGTTCCTTTCCAGGGAAGGAAGATCATGTGACTTAATTCTGCCCAATGTGACTCAAGAGCAGGTTTGTGAGGAAACTTCTGGAGAACTTTTGCTCTGCTACTGTACCTAGTGACAATATCTCCTCATGTCTTTCATGTTATTCTGTTGCCCAGTGTCCTGGCTTTAATGTGCTCCAAGACTATACCTGTACCTCTTCTACTCTTCATATATGTGACATAAATCCATCGTTTTCTAGGTCCTTCTTTATCAGATCATCTGCATCATAATACAGATTCATCTTTGACATAGTATCTATTTTGACAACATGGTACATTTGATTTTTTTCAACTTACTAGTCAAGAAACTGAAGCCCAAAGAAGTTAAACAGTTTGGATACCCCACCCCCAACTTTAAAAATTCTTCCTACTGTCTTCTCATAACGTCACCATCGTTCATGAGAGACTATTGTTGGCCAGGCATTTTACACACATTCTGGATCCTTGTCCTTTATGATTTATCCTATACCTTTATGCTTTATCTTCCTCCCTACTTTTTCAAAAAATAGATGATGAGACTGAGACAATGGGGTTATGCAATTTTACCAAAATAGCTCTGTCGATAAATAGAAGTCAAGATTTAAAATCCTGTTGGTCTGAGACCTAAATACATGCACATTACATTTAGCTTCCTGTGCTTCATAAATCATGAGGCATTAATATGAACTACAATTGTCTGTATTATGTGTAAACAACCAGAATGTCCATTTTCTTGACATATAGCCTTGAAAACTTCACAGGGGAAAAAAGATGGCAAAACACCTTCATGAGATAAGAGTAGACTGATTACACGAAAATTTTCCAAACTCACTAGAGAGGCCAACATTCAAATTCAGGAAATGCAGAGAACCTCTGTGAGATACTGTACAAGATGACGAGCCTCAGGATACACAGTCATCAGATTCTCCAAGGTCAACATGAAAGAAAACAGATAACTAGAGAGAAGAGGCAGATTACCTACAAAGAGAACTCCAACAGGCGAACAGTGGACCTTTTGGCAGCATCCCTACAAGCCAGAAAAGATTGAGAGCCTATATTCATCATTCTTAAAGAGAAAAACCTCAAACCAAGAATTTCATATCTAGCCAAACTAAGCTTCCTAAGCAAATGAGAAAAACTATCCTTATCTAGATAAGCAAATAGTAAGGACATTCATTACCACCAGACCTGCCTTATGAGAGGTCCTTAAGGTAATGCTAACTATGGAAATGAAATATCATTACTTGATCTTTCAAAAACACACTTAAGTACATAGACCATTGACACTATAAAGCACCTACACAATCAAGTCTGCATTATAACCAGCTAACATCATAATGACAAGATTAAATCTGCACATATCAATATTAATATTGAATGTAAACATGCTAAATGCCCCACTTAACAGGCACAGAGTGGCAAGATGGATAAAGAAACAAGATGCAATAACATGCTGTTTTCAAGACTCTGAGCTCATGGAATGACGTCCATAGGCTCAAACTAAAGCGATAGAGAAAAATCTACCAAGCAAATGAAAAACAGAAAGAAGCAGGGATTGCTATTCTAATTTCTGACAAAATAGACTTTAAACTAACAATGATCCAAAAAGACAAGGCCATTACATAATGGTAAAGGGTTTAATTCAACAAGAATACCCAACTATCCTACATATATATGCACGCAACATAAGAACATCCAGATTCCTAAAACAAGTTCTTAGAGACCTATAAAAAGCCTTAGACTCCCACACGATAATAGTGGGAGACTTCAACAGCTCATTGACAGTATTAGACAGATCATCAATGCAGAATATTAACAAAGGTATTCAGGACATAAACTCAGCACTTGACCAAATGGACCTAACAGACATCTAAAGAACACTTTACCCAACAACAACAGAATATACAGTCTAATCACCTGCATATACATAATCTAAAATTGATCATATGCTCAGCCATAAAGCAATTCTCAACAGGTCAATAAAATCGAAATCATACCAAGCACACTCTCAAGCCACAGAACAATAAAAATAGAAACAAATACTAAGAAGGTCACTCAAAATCATACAATTACATGGAAATTAAGCAACCTGTTCCTAATGACTTTTGGGTAAATAAGGCAATTAAGGCAGAAATTATTTGAAACTAATTAAAACTAAGATACAGCCTACCAGAATCTCTGGGTCACAGGTAAGCAGTGTTAAGAGAAAAGTTTATAGCACTAAGTGCCCATAACAAAAAGTTAGAAAGATCCCAATTTAACAACCTAACATCACACTCTAGGTGTTCCTAGAGGACCTAGAAAAACAAGAGCAAACCAACTACAAAGCTAGCAGAAGACAAGAAATAATCAAAATCAGAGCTGAACTGGAGATTAAGACATGAAAACCCATTCAAAAAAACCAAAGAACTCAGAGGTTGGTTTTTTGAAAAAATTAATAGAATAGACTGCTAGATAGACTAATGAAGAAACACAGAGAAAAGATCCAAATAAACACAATTAGAAATGACAAAGGGGACATTACCACCGATGCCAAAGAAATACAACTAACCATAAGATAATATTATGAATAACTCTATGAACACAAACCAGAAAATCTAGAATAAATTGATAAATTCCTGGACACATTCACCTTCCAAAGACTGAGCCAGGAAAAAGTTGATTCCCTGAACAGATCAATAACAAGCTGCAAAATTGAATCAATAATAAATAGCCTACCAACAACAACAACAAAAAGTCCAGGACCAGATGAATTCATAGACAAATTCTATCAGGTGTACAAAGAAGAGCTGGTATCATTCCTACTGAAACTATTCCAAACAATTTGAAGAGGAGGAACACCTCTTTAACTCATTCCATGAGGCCAGCATCATATCCTGATACCAAAACCTGGCGCGCGCACACACACACACACACACACAGAGAGAGAGAGAGAGAGAGAGAGAGAGAGAAACTTCAGGCCAATATCCTTGATGAACATCCAGGCAAAAATCCTCAATAAAATACTAGCAGACCGAATTCGGCAGCACATCAAAAAGCTTATCCACCATGATCAAGTGAGTTTTATCCCTGGGATGCAAGTTCAGTTCTACATATGCAAATCAATAAATGTGATTCATCTCATAAACAAAACCAAAACCCAAACCACATGATTTTCTCAATAGATGCAGAAAAGGCTTTTGATACAATTCAATATAGTACATGTTTAAAATTCTCAACAAAGTAGGCATTGAAGAACTTTGCTTCAGAATAATAAGAGCCATCTCTGACAAACCTACAGTTAACTTCATAATGAATGGGCAAAATCTAGAAACATTCCCTACGAGAACTGGAACAAGACAAGGATGCCCACTCTCAGTATTCCTATTCAACATTAATAATAGTACTAGAAGTTCTAGCCAGAGCAATCAGGCAAGAGAAAGAAATAAAAAGGCATCCAAATAGGAAGAGAGCAAGTCAAACTATTTGTTTGCAGATGATTTAATTTCTTACCTAGGAAACTCCAGAGTCTCTGCCCAAAAGCTCCTTGATCAGATAAACTTCCTGAGCTGAAAGTTCAGCAAAGTTTCAGGATACAAAATTAATGTACAAAAATTAGTAGCATTTCTATACACCAACAACATCCAAGCTGAGAGCCAAATTAAGAAAGCCATCTCATTTATAATAGCTACAAAAATAAAATATGTAGGAATACATCTAAGCAGGGAGTTGAAAGATTTCAAAAGCAAGAATTACAAAACACTGCTGAAAGAAATCAGAGACAACACAAACAAACGGAAAAATATTCCATGCTAAATCAGTATTATTAAAATGGCCTCAAGGCCCAAAGCAATATACCGATTCAGTTCTATTCCTATCAAACCAACAACGACATTTTTCACAGAATTAGAAAAAACCTATTCCAAAATTCATATAAAACCAAAAAAAGAAAAATCCCAAATCGCCAAAGCAATCTTAAGCAAAAAGAAATAAACTAGAGGCATCACATTACCTAACTTTATACTATAAGGCTACAGTAACTAAAACAGCATGGCAATGGTACAAAAACAGACATATAGACCAGTGGAACAGAATAGAGAACCCAAGAAGAAAGTAACTCACCTACAACCACCTGATCTTTGACAAAGTTGACAAAAACAATCAATGGGAAAAGAATTCTCTATTCAATAAATGATACAGGGATAACTGGCTAGCCATAGGTCAAAGATTGAAACTTGACCCTTTTCTTTTACCATATAAAAAAATAACTCAAGGTGCATAGTGACCTAAACGTAAAACCTAAAACCATTAAAAGTCCAAGAAGAAAACCTAGAAAATACCATTCTGGACATAAGCCTTGGAAAAGAGTTCATGATGAAGATGCCAAAAGCAATTGCAACACAAACGAAAATTGAGAAATGGGACCTAATTAAACTAGAGAGTTTCTGCACAGCAAAAGAAACACCAAAAGAGTAAACAGAACAGAATGGGAGAAATTATTTGCAAACTATATATTAAACAAAAGTCTATTATCTAGAATCCAGAAGGAACTTAGAAGTTGGTGTTTTGAAAAAATTAATAAATATCATTTATACACCAAATTCACATGTGAAGAACAAAAGACACCATTATAAAGTGGGGAAAGACATAGACACTCACTTTTCAAAAGAAGACATACACGTGGCCAACAAGCATATGAAAAAAATGCTCAACATCACTCATCATTGGAGAAATGCAAATCAAAACCACAGTGAGATACCATCTCACACCAGTTAGAATGGCTATTTTAAAAAAGTCAAAAAGTAACAGATGCTGATGAGGCTACAAAGGAAAAGGAGCATTTACACATTGCTGGTGGGAATATAAATTAGTTCAGCCACTGTGGAAAGCAGTTTGGCAATTTCTGAAAGAACTTAGGACCACCATTCAGGCCAACAACCCCATTATTGGCTATACATCCAAGGGAATAGAAATCATTCTACCAAAAGACACATGCACACGTATGTTCGATGCACCACCATTCACAATAGTAAAGACATGGAATCAACCTAGATGCCGATAGGAATACTACACAGCCATACAAAAGAATGAAATCCTGTCCTTGCAGCAACCTGGATGCAGCTGGAGGCCATTATCTTAAGTGAACTAACACAGGAATGGAAACCCAAATACTGCATGTTTTCACTTATATGTGGGAGCTAAACATTGAGTACACATGAACACAAAGAAGGGAAAAATAGACACCAGGGCCTACTTGAGGGTGGAGGTTGGAAGAAGGTGAGGACTGGAAAAACTACCTATCAGATACTGTGCTTATTACCTGGGCGATAAAATAATCTGTACACCAAACCCCTATGAGAGTAGAGGGATTAAAGTATAGGTCCATGAATGGGTTGTTTATATTTTGACAAATTGTTTACTTTTTTCTCTTTTTTCTTTTGGGGGGGGGTGACCAGAAATACTTCCAAGACTTTAAATATCATTTATACACCAATATTTCTCAAGTCTAAATATCTACTCATGACTTTCCTCTTTAGTTACAGACCCATACATTCCCAGTGACTACTAGACACCTGCAGCAGAGTGACCACAGCTTCCTCATCCCAATGTAAACAAAATGGCACTCTATTTAAATCTGCCCGTCCACTGACATTTCCTAAAGGAATTGATAGCATTGTAGTCATGCTACTGCCCAAGCTAAATTCCTCTTCCAAATTCTAAGACTGGTAAATTCAATCATGATATCTTCTGAAGTTGGATACTCCTCTCCCATCAAGATTGCCAATTAGTTCAGATCCTTGCCATCATTCACCATTCTTCACTACTGCAATAGTAGTGTGTGTGTGTGTGTGTGTGTATATATATATATATATATTTCCTTCTTAAATCCATGTTCTGCTCACTCAATTTAACTTCTGTACTCTTACTACTTAAAAAATTTTTTTTTTGCTTGTTTGTTTTCTTTTGAGACGGAATTTCGCTCTTGTTGCCCAGGCTTGAGTGCAATGGCACCATCTTGGCTCACCGCAACCTTTGCCTCCTGGGTTCAAGCTATTCTCCTACCTCAGCCTTCCAAGTAGCTGGGATTACAAGCATGTGCCACCATGCCCGTCTAATTTTGTATTTTTGGTAGAGACGGGGTTTCTCCATGTTGGTCAGGCTGGTCTTGAACTCCCGACCTCTAAAATTGCTAAAATTGTCATTTTTACCTTAAAATTGTATTGATTTCTCAACCTTTATAGTATTATTATAGGTTCAAACGTATATTATGGCTTATAAGCCTCTTCACAATCTGGTCTTTCTTGGTCTCATTGCCTGAATTCTCATTTCCCTTTATGATAGATGCAGGAGGCAGATAAGGGAAACTGCACAGGATCTTGGCTAGGCCTGCCCACAATGGACTGGGGGCCCACATACACACTGGGAGAATGGGGTGGAGCCATCAGGAATTCACACCTTATGCAAGGGGAGGAGCCTGGCCTCTTCAGCTCCTGTGTGGTGGCCTGGTATTCGATCTGTGAGATGGGATCCTATTTTCAGGACCCCCTCTTTCTTTGCTGAGAGCTTTTTTTTTCGCTTAATAAATCCATCCTCATTGGCTTCACTTAATAAATCCAGCCTCCTCACTCTTCAATGTGTCCACATACCTAATGTTTTCCAGTTGTGAGACAAGAACCCAGATTTTATCTGAACTATGGAGTGAAAAAATCTGCATCATTTATATCTTATTTTCTAGCCACACCAAACCGTATGCTTTTTCCTGAACCCTGTCTCCCTGGTTCATGCCCTGTGGCGTTGTACATGTTATTTCCTCTGCCTGGAATGTCCTGGATTCTCTTTTATATCTAGAGACCTCCTAGAAGTTCTTAGTATGTTTAAATTATTTCTCCCCAACTGTTCAGATTTCCCATATCATTTTGTTGTTACCTTTTGTTATGGCACCATTTCATTCTATTGAAAATATGTATATGCCCACTTATCTCCCCATGTTTATCTCCCCCATTAATCTGATTCCTCATCAAGATTGTGACTTTTTCTTCTTGGTTATGAACCCAAAATGATTATCACCATGCACAGTACCAGTCAGATAGTCAATATCAATACAGTTTTTTGGGTATTGATGTGGGTTTAGGGAGATAGAAGAATAGAAAATCCTAGAGAGATGAAATCCTCATACTTTTCCTATATTTTAGCAGCACACTTTACAGACCTATGTTTAAGTTCACCAGGCATAGAAACAAGAAAGGCAACTGCTGAAGACTAACCCACAGATACTGAGGTTACTGTCAGTGGCTTTGATGTAATTCATTTTGTCTATAAAATGCTTTTAGGCAATTTTCTCCAATTCGTCCGTGGTATCTTCTATTTTTTATTTCAAATGCTAATATCTGTGCTTTCACAGTTACAAAAGTGTCTGAGGTGTTCCTTCAATGTCACTGAGTTTCCTGAGGAGAATTATTTGAAAACAAAGGGATAAAAGTGTTACTGCTCTGTGGTCACACTGGGAGCCCTTCAGAAAGAGCAAAATCTGCTTGCTTCTCAGAAATCACTAGTTAAGACTGATGTATGAAGTCCACGGTGGAAATGCTATTTCAACTTTCAAAGATCTTAACAACTACAGCTATTCATTCACAGGGCCACTGAAAATTCCAAGGACTCACAAATGCTAAAGATTTGACAAAAGATACTAAATTGTTAAACTAGAGTGTAGAGAAGATAAGGAAAACGTTACCTATAAAATATTAAGAACTGTTTAGAAAATTGTTCTTATTTTCAAAGGTGATGGTATATGCAGCTGGTGTTTAATAATATTTTAATTTTGTTACCTTTAAATTTAAAATTTAGTTGTTATTCAAAAATACATTTTCAAGTTTCAAAGACTTTGAGATCACCATTTTATACAGAACATAATTTTTCTTTATGTATTTTGACAAATGTCTATCATATTTGTGCTTTTGAGACTTTTGAGATTATGAAGTTTATTCCCTTAGCCTAACCAAATCTATTTGCTTTCTGGGCAGCTCTCACTGGTATTTAGTTTTTAAATACTAAGCCTGAATATTCCTCTTTGATACTTCTGCATCTTTTAAAAAAATTCATATTGTCATATATAAGCATGTACTAGAGACACCTAGATATGTAATATATACTCATAAGTATATATATTTTAGTGACTTAAAGCTAGTCTGCTCTTTTCCTTCTGCCTTTGGAATTTTGACGGAAATGTATCCTATCTCCCATCAATCTTCTCTTCTCCAGTTAACACACTTTTCATCACATAGCAGCATAAAGAATGATAAAAAATCATTATGAAAATCTTTCTTGGCCGGGCGCGGTGGCTCAAGCCTGTAATCCCAGCACTTTGGGAGGCCGAGACGGGCGGATCACGAGGTCAGGAGATCGAGACCATCCTGGCGAACACGGTGAAACCCCGTCTCTACTAAAAAATACAAAAAACTAGCCGGGCGAGGTGGCGGGCGCCTGTGGTCCCAGCTACTCGGGAGGCTGAGGCAGGAGAATGGCGTAAGCCCGGGAGGCGGAGCTTGCAGTGAGCCGAGATCGCGCCACTGCACTCCAGCCTGGGCGACAGAGCAAGACTCCGTCTCAAAAAAAAAAAAAAAAAGAAAATCTTTCTTGACATAGCATGATGTTACTAATGCACCACTCAGCAGGGCAAGAGTTTTGCTTCTATTTATAGTACTAATAACGCACTTATCCTGACCATCTACAATATCCGCTTATTCTTGCAAAGAATGGCATATATTTACAAGATTTTCAGTGAGTTTGGGATGCTTTCTGAGGTTATAGAACATAGAAAAACTAGTTGGTGCAAAATATCTGAAGACTGCCTCTTAACTTCATTCATGTTCCTGGTTTGTTGTAATAGGCAATCTAAGTCACCATAGTGTGTGCTAATTAGAAAGAGATGAATAATGAGTAATGCCACTAAGATTAACCTGCCTGCCGTGGAATCAAACATTGACATATAGAAATCAGTTAGATGTTATAAATTATGCATTCACAGTAAAATGACAAAGAAGGAAAGGTTTAAAGGTTTTGTCTTCCAGTGCACAGGAAGACAAAATCCTATAGATACAATTAAGTTTTATTTATTTTTTAATCTATAGTTTCATTAAGATTTTTTTTGTTCTTGAAGTGAAATTTCCCTTTTAGTATTTTTATATTTGTTTTTGTTATTGCTTATTTATTTGTGATATTATAGAGATATTAACAACTGCAGTGTTGTTCAAAAGAAAATGATTGGTTTTAACAATGACTATTTACTGGGTTTGGGCAAATGCACTCAGTCAATGGCCTCGGTAAAATGGCCTGCCTGTGGGATGGTATGGCCTCACAGAACAGAAGCAGCTGGCTTGCCATACAAAAATATTTGAACTTGTAAGAGCTAAAGAATTTTGTTTATACTTGTTAACAAGTGAAAGCTTAGGATATATGTATTTATGTATACACATAACATTTTTAAAATCAGCTCTATTGAGGTATAATTTGCATATGACAAATTGTTCCCCATTTTAAATGTAAACCTGTACAACTACTGTCAAAGATGATAAACATTTCCATCATTCTAGAAAAATCCCTATGCCCTTTGCTATCAACATTCCTGTCTCTGCCCCTGGTTCAACATTCCTGAAACTTGACAACTACTGGTCTGCTTTCTGACACTATATTAGTTTTGTCTATTTAGAATCTTATCTAAATGGAATGAAACATTATGAATAACTCCTTTTGCTCAGCATAATGGCATAATCTTTCTTTGGTATTCACCCATATTGTTCTGTGTATCCACAGTTTGTTCCTTTTTATTACCAACTAGTAGCTTATTGTATGAATATCCTATAGTTTGTTTTTCTCACTTCTTGATAGGCCATTGGATTGTTTCCAGTTTGAGGCTGTTATGAACAAAGCTGTGATAAACATTTATGTATAAGCATTTGTGTATATACATTTTCATATTTCTTGGGTAAACACCTGTAAGTTTAATTGGTATGTCACAAAGCAAGTATATATTTAAAGAAGCTGCCAATCTTTTCCCCAAGTGGCTGAAAAATTTAATATTCGAATGATCTTTGTATGAGAATTCTTTTTTTCTGTCTTCTTTTGGATTAACTGAGCATTTTCATATTCCATTTTATCTCCTCTGTTGACTTAGAAATTTTTCCATTTTGTTTCCTTTTATGACAGTTGTTTTAGAATTTACAATATGTATCTTTGATTTATCATACTCTAATGTTTTACACTACTTTACTTATAATGCAAGACATTTATAACTGTATATTTTCACTTTCCCACCTTTATAGTATTGTTATTATACATATTATGCTATCAACCCCATAATATGTACTAATATTTTTGTTTTAAAGTTTTTGTTTTACAGATGAAAAATGCGAAAAAAAGTCATCTGTCATGTTTATCCACAGAGCTACCATTCGCTATCTTCTTCACTTCTTTCTGTAGATGTAGATTACTGCATGGTGTCATTTTCTCTCATCCTAAAAACCTTCCATTAAATTTTCTAGCAGTGAAATGCTAGTGATGAACACTCTTTGCTTCTTTTGTCTGAAAATATTTTTATTTTGCATTCATATTTAAAATATATTCTCACTAGAGATAAAATCCTAAATTATGAATATTTTCTCTTTTCTTTTTATTAGAAATTTCATTTTATTGTCTTCAGTATTGGCTTTTTTCTGACGATGTCCTCTTATCCTTATTGTCCCACTTACAAGAAGTGTCCCCTAGCTCCAGACTGATTAAAAACATTTTTCCTATTAATTTGACTATTAAGATCTTTTGAGTAATTTTCTTTGAGCTTATCATATTTGTAGTACTTTTTGCTTCTTGAATTTGTGCTTCAACAGGTTTTCATTAAATATGGTAAATTTCAGCCACTATTTCTTTGAATATTTTTCCTATAGATCTTAACCCCCTTTTCTGGGACTCTGTAAGCATATTAGACTGATTGCTGTTGTTTCGGAGGTCTCTAATGTATTACTTCATTTTGTGTTGTTATAAAAGAATACCTGAAACTGGGTAGTTTATAAAGAAGAAATATTTATTAAATTAATAATTCTGCAGTCTGGGAAGTTCAAGAGCATAGAGTTGCATCTGGATGGCTTCTGGAGAGGGCCATATGCTGGGTCAAAACCACTGTGAGAAAGCAGAAAAGCCAGCTGGCACATATAAAGTGATCCATGGTGAGAGAGGAAGAAAGAGAGGGTCTAGGAAGCTGAACTGCCTTTTATAACAACCTATTTTCAGTGATTTATCCAGTCATGTGAGAGCAAGCACTTACTCCGGCAGGAGGGCATTAATCTACGGATGAGTGATCTTCCCCATTACCCAAACACCTTCCACTAGGCCCTACCTCCCAACATTACCACATTAGTGTTCAAATTTCAACATGAGTTTCAAAGGAAACAAGCTACCATAGCAACTGAGCTTATGTTCATTTTCTCTGAACTTCAGATTAGTTTCTATTGCTATGTTAAGTTGACCTTTCCATCTGCATTGTCTAATCTGGTATTAAGTTCATCTAGTGAGTTTTTATTTCAAATATTTAGTATTTCAACACTAGACTTCTCACTTAGTTTTTAAAAAATGTATTTTATTTCTCTCCTCATTATATTCATATTTTCTTTAAGCCCTTCAGCATATTTTTAATAGCTGTCTGAAAGTTCTTCTTTGCCAATTTCATCTTCCAATTGTTTCTGGTTTTGTTCCTATTAACTGATATTTTGTTTGTTTGTCTTTTGGTTATGGTTCAGATTTTCCTGCCTCTTCACGCTTCTATTTTTTTATTGGACACTAAATATTATGTATTTCATGTTTTCAAGGTCTGCATTTTTATTGTCTTCTATTATAGAGTAGCGATTTTTGTTATGACCAGTATTTAGGTTAATTTAGGATCATCTTGACCTTTCAAGACTGGTTTTTAAGTTTTGTTTGTATAGGTCTAGAATGGTCTTTACTCTCAAATTTGATACTTCTAGGTCTTACTGACTGCCCAAATTTTTAATGAAGTCTATTCACTCCAGCTGAACAAACTCAAATGTCTCTATACTCTTGGAAATTTTTCAGCCTACTATTCTCCAATAGTGTCTCTCTGCCTAGACTTACGTAGTTTTACTCCAGGCACATCAGCTTAGTATCGGGCAAAATACTTAAAGGGATCCCTGTGTAGATTTTGGAGATTTTTCTCTGTATAGTTACCTCCTCTCCAGTATTCTACCACTCAAATACCGGTCACCATAACCTTCCTGAACTCGAGTTTATCTCTTTTCAATTCAGCAAGTCTTCTCTGTTGTGTTTGAGTCTTGCCTTTCCTGCACTGTGGTTCTAAATATGTCTCTAGGCAGAGAGAAGGATGATAGGCCTTACTCCATTTTTCTTCTACTCAGGAGTCACAGCTCTATGCTGCTTATTTTTCAGTTGTTGAAAGCATTTGTTAAAGTTTTTTTTTTTGTTTGTTTGTTTGTTTTTTAAGTTTTCTAGGTTTTGGTTTCCAATGGCAGGAAGGCAAATATGGTGCTAGTTATTCTCTGATGGCTACAGAGATGATGTATTTCAACATTAAAAATTACAACTATTTGCCATTCCCCATTATACACCATTTTATAATGAAAAAAAGAGCGTCCAAATCCTACATTGGTCAAATTTTTTAAAACCTCTACTATGACATTGGAACAAGGTCAGGATTTAGAAATTTACCTGTTAACTTTTTTGTTGTTTCATTTTCAAAATTTGCCTTGTGTTACCCAGTATTTTCATTAAAAAATTCTTCTTTCTTACAGTTAAAGAAGAAGAGATTATCTCTTTTTTTTTTTTTTTTTTTAAGGCACACACATTACACAGTCTCATCAGCTGGTTACCTGGATGAGAGTGAGGGACTCCAGTACAAGCAATGTGACTAAGTAGCATTTTCTATGACTCATTGGTACAAAAGTCATTGAGGGTTTTGCCATTACTTTTAACATCAAAAAACACAATGACTTTTGCACCAACCTACATCTTAGTGATGTTATGACTCAGATGTAGCACACCAGCACTTCTGAGACTGGCAGAGTTAACGATCCTCTTTGGCACAATATATACCTGCCAGGTAGTACAGTTGTAGCAAATTTTATGTAAGAGAAATAATAAAAATGGTAAGAAACTTTTTCCTTTCTCAAAAAGATATAGCCATATCTTTAAATCTTTAAGGGCCATCATCTAATTGGGTTAATATTTAGATTATTAGAACAGGTGGCTATTTGTTAATAACAACTGGCAAGTAGGGTCTCAGATTTTATTCTTAGCTCAGCAATACATTAAAATATTTTTCCCAACTTAGACCAATCAAGTCATTTTTTCCTTTCTTTTTGCATATGAGAGTCCTTTTTAAATGTCCCCCCACGATCACAGTTGTACATTTTTAATAGTCATAAATAATGACAAAATGAGGTTTTCAAATATGTATTAATTACATAAAATCTATAAGCCTTTGTAGAGGAGCAGGACATACTCGGTCTGATAACATATACAGAGTCACAGATTCATTGCAACTAGCAGACTGGCTTTCTCAACCTGCGTGTGCATTTATTTGATGTACGCAGGATTAAGAAACCATATGAATAGTTCTAAGGGAATGATTTCTAGAACTTCAAATTCTATATGTTCTTATTGTCTTCAATCAATCTGCCTAGGAATGTACCGCAGCTGACAGGCTGTCCTTTCCAATCTCTCCTTCCCATACAGTTCTCCTACTTTACAAAACAAAGACTCGTTTCCTCCCTGATCTTACTATGATATATTTTCCTGGAAAAGAAGAAAATTCTGGTACAAACTCTACCAGTTTGTTCTTTCTGAACAAGAAAGAAATAAAGAATGATTTGAAATATTGATGATATAGTTGATAAGGTGAGTGGCATTAATTACTGGGTAACATTTCTGCTGCAAATGATAGAATAAATGTCGAGTAAAAGATTTTATAAGGATAATGGAATCAAAGTGTGAGTTCAAGGAGAAGAAGAAATATCATAACATTTCTGACTATTTCAAAAAGATTTGGTTTAATGTGTTTGGATGATAGGTACCAAATTGTATGATTTAAAACTTTTGAAATCCATCATGGAACTATAGATGTAAACTTAGAAATGTCTCTAGAGCAAAGCCACGAACGAGGGGTGGGAGGGAGAGGGTTTATTTGTTAACTGCTCCTTTCTATTGGTCTTACAATTGGAAATGTCAGACTGGCACGGGGCTCTGCAGCTGGTCTTCTGGATATTTATGGTTGTAATCAGGAGCCTGGCATGTACTGATACATTTCATGACATGTTTCTAATGGCAGTTATCTCAAAGGTCCTCATTATATTTTGCTGTTGTGAATGAGCCACTTGGCATTTAAGAAGCAAGAAATAATTATGAGAGGTATACAGAGGTCACTTGCCTCAGACTTCTAAAGAAAAAAGACAGGTTCTCTTAGTTGATTTTCCAAGAAAAAAAATCACTGTCAATATGTTTGGATCGCATATTTTAGGATTTCTCTGTGTTTTCAGATACTGCGCATAGCAAAGGCAGATGGCCCATGTATAATAAAGAAGATTTTTAAGTTGTCGATGATCAAATTATATATTATGCAGCCAGAGATCATTTTGTCATGCAATTAGGCCAGGGAATTTGCCGTAGGTTCCTAAATACCAAAGGTGGTGATGTCATGACAGATCCAATTATTTGACAGTGGAAGAAAATGCCACCATGGATAGAGAACATCTGAAGCAGCAGAATTCTCTCCGATATTCACAACTGAAATCTGAGCCTAATGTCTTACCTTAAAAAAAAAAAGAAATGAAAAGGCAGAAGCATTCAAACTAGGACTCTGCCTGGGGCTTTTAAAAATTTTGTGGAGGAAGGACTCATAGAACAATAATGAGTAAGCATATACTTCTTGTGTGATTTAATGTCCCCACACTCAAATAATCCTATTGATGTTGCCAGTATTTTCTGAATATATGCTGGGAGTCTTCAAAGTCTTCTCTAAATGCTGTAATGTATTGACAACAAATTAAACTTGGCTGAATGTAGAGATTTTCTCATTATGAAGTCTCTAAGGATATGGAATGTCAGTCACTGGTCTATTTAGATGATCAAATCCTACCTGACTAGAATTTCACTTCTTAGAAAACTCAAACTCTAGTGTTTACTGTAATTGTTACATACCTCTCCCCAAAGCAAAATAATGTAGACTGTTTTCTACATCTGGCAAAGCACAAATAACTATTATTTAATGACACAAAAGATGCTGAGCCTGAAGTATTTCTAACATATTTCTCCAGTGGTTAGTAAGAAACAAGAAAAATAACTATATTAACCCAAGTGTAGAGAAAACAAGGATTTTAATTAGTGAGAGTATCGTATCATAGGCTCCACTATAGTAATTTGATAGAATGCAATTTGTAGAATCAAATAAAAAGTAATCATGTTATAATAAAGACAGTAGAATAGGGCATGCAGAGAACTGAGGCAGTGTCATACCCAATTGATGTCCCTGGGTAGTAAATCCATTAGTTTCTTGACTCTAGCTCATGAGAATGCATGCTAATGGGGCAATATTTGAGGACATTAATTACATCTGGCAATATTTGGATAGCTAATATTTTCACTTATATTGCTAAATAATAGGATTTATGTGACCAATTAATTTTTGGAGTTTTCACACGAGGTTAAAAGAATATAATTTTGCTATTTATACGTTTCCCTCAAATTACTGTATTTTCCTTTTACAAAAGAGTCATTTCAGTGTTAATATGCCTGATTTTAAAATCCTTGATTCAGTGATAAATATGTAAATGTCTCCTTGTCTAGAATGACTCACGTGAATAAAAAATTCTACATACTAAGTTTGAATAATGATATCCTATACATATTCATTTGCTTTTCCCAAAACTAATATATAGTAAGTCTATAAAATATATATGTATATGTGTGTATATACAATATTGTACAAACAAGAAAGTGAAATAATACTGTCTTTAGATTAAACTATTGCAATTTTAAAATTGAAGTGTTTTTATAGAGTGAAATTTAGTATAATTAAAGAGAAACAGAGTGTGTGTAACACTAGAGAGTGTTGTTTTCTCTTAACTACACAGGATCACACAACCTCAGAGTCTTCAAGAATTATTCATGCAGGCTCTGAATAAACATCTGAATCTACATATCTGTCCACTATTCATGAATTTCAGGTGTAAACAACTCCTAGGAAAGAAAGAAAAAAAAAAAACATTCTTTTAGGTGAAACTCCTTCTTGATCTTGGTCACACTTTTTTTTTTTTTCCTTTGAGAAAGAAGGTCTCACTCTGTTGCCAGGCAGGAACGTGGTGGTATGATCACAGCACATGGCAACCTCTGCCTCCCGGGATCAAGCAGTTCTCCCACCTCCCAAGTAGCAGGGACTACAGGCCACGATGCCCAACTAATTTTTTGTATTTTATGTAGAGATGGGATGTTGCCTAGGCTGGTCTCAAACTCCTGAGCTCAAGCGATTCATCTGTCTCAACCTCCCAAAGTGCTGGGATTACAGGCATGAGCCACCACACCTGGCCAGTCACACTCTTTAATACATTCTATTATATTTACATCACTCTTAAATAGCATCATCCAGGATTCAAGAAAATGTTGAGGAATAAATTAGTACAAAGCAAAGTCATATTTAAAATGTAATAATGATTCTTTTAAAACTGCATAACATTTATATGTTTGTATATTTATATGTTTTATATATGTTTATATGTTTATTTTTCAAGTGTAGGTCCTAATTATTTGATTTGCAACTGTACTTATGAAGTTGGATACTTAAGATATATTTGTTCCTCTTAAGTGTTCTCCCATCTGATTTGGACAATCGTTCCAATTTGTCAGGGCGTTTTTGGATCCTAAGTTTGTCATTCAGTGTTAACTGGCCCAGGGATAAATTGTTTGTAATTTTGAGAAGTATGCTATCTATGGATTCTTTTATATCCAAGATAATAATGCTGATTAGCATAAGGTGATACTCTGCTGAAATTGGAAAAAAAAATAATTTGCCATTGAAATTACTCATCACCGAAGACATTTGTGAATTTTACTTTGTCACCTTCCCCTCATTTATTCTATGAACCCTAAGATATACTTTAAATATAACAATATGTAAGATTTCTCTCATTAACAATGTTAGAATGTTTCCGTCTATTGCTCTGGATTAGAGGAATATACGGGTGGAAAGTGTTTGGATAAAATATTTTTATTGTGATCTCTCTTAACACTAGATGGGTTCAATAGCTTCTATTCATATGCCTGAGTATAAATCATTATTGTGATATTAGGATATCCAGAGATTGGTGTTAGAAGAAGAAGAAAAGCCTAGTTTGTAATGACTCAGGTTAAAATTCTCACTTAAAAGTATTAAAATAGGTTTTTCGAACACTATTCTATGATATTTGAAAAGCACTCTCTTTGTAATTTTTTTTTACTCAAACTCACAAATACTCCAATTGCAATGAACTGTTTGTGTTCCCCTACAAATCCATATGTTGAAATCCTAACCTCCAATGTGATGATATTAGGAGGTAGAGCTTTTAGGAGATAATTAGATCATGGAGGCAAAACTCTAATGAATGGGATTAGTGCACTTATAAAAGAGACCCCAAAAAGTTCTCTACTCCTCTTCTTCCCATGTAAGGAAACAAGAAGATGGTAGCCTGCAATGTGGAAGAGGGCCCTCATCAGAATTCAACCACGGGGACACCCTGACCTCTGATTCTTAACCTCTAAAAATGTGAGAACTACAGTTCTGTTGTTTATAAGCCATTCAGCCTATGGTACTTTGTTATAGCAGCTGGAATACACTGAGATATCCAATAAGGACATTTCCCAAGAGGCATAATTATATAGGCATGTTTTGATTTGTACTATAAATACAATTTTTAAAAATAGGACATTACTAAATTGGACAATATTAAGACACAATATAAAAACATGCTTTTAAAAATAAGCATGTTTTGAGATCCTTTTTCAAATTAAAATTATTCTTTAATATGTAAGAAGATATACTAAATAAAATAGGACTGCGGAAAAGGCATAAAATTAAAATGTATAATATTCTGGAACTTATGTAGAGAGTAAATGTGTTTTTTAAAAAACAAGATATAGCTATGATTTAACATTTGCATTGAAAAAAACTGTAGTTTTGAGCCAAAGGAAAGGATTTACAAAGCAGAGTTTTCCATATTTTATAAAAATATCACTACAAAAGTGATACAGATTTAATGTATACATTTATCACATAAGAGTTCAAGTAAATGTGGAGATAGATATAGAGATGGCTATTCATAGAAATTGAAATATCTTCTTTCTTTTTAATTTTTTTGAGATGGAGTTTCGCTCTGTCACCCAGGCTGGAGTGCAGTGGCCTGATCTCGGCTCACTGCAACCTCCACCTCCCGGGTTCAAGCAATTCTCTGCCTCAGGCTCCTGAGTAGCTGGGATTACAGGTGCCCACCACTAGGTCCGGCTAATTTTTTGTATTTTTAGTACAGATGGGGTTTCACCATCTTGGCCAGGCTGATCTTGAACACCTGACCTGACCTCGTGATCCACCTGCCTCGGCCTCCCAAAGTGCTGGGATTACAGGCATGAGCCACCGCGCCCAGCCAAAATGTCTTATTTCTAACATTAAACACTTAACATTATTTCATGGAGGAAAATTGGATTTTCCATAATATACTGTTTGGTGCCAAAATGGAGGGGATACTTGCTTAAGCTGGAATAGTACTTTTTTCAGCTCTTTTAAAGATACCCTGTCTCTACCAAAAATACAGAATTAGCTGGGCATGGTGGCACATGCCTACAATCCCAACTACTTGGGAGACTGAGGCAGGAGAATCATTTGAACCTGGGAGGTGGAGGATGCAGTGAGTCGAGATCACGCCATTGCACTCCAGCCTGGGAACAAGAGCGAAACTCCGTCTCAAAAAGCAAAATAAACAAACAAAAAACAAGCAAACAAAAAACCACCACCACCACAACAAAAAATCTACTGCAAGTGTAGTGAAAAAAGACAAGTAATGCTTAATGAGTAATCACTGTTTCTGCCTTTTGATTGATAACATAGGTTAATATCCACTAAGAGTCTCACAGTATATTATCATTGCATATATTATGTAAAACTGATAGTTAATTTCAGCCACCAATAGAGTGGTCGGTGAAGAAATAATTTTCTCTCTCCACATGTGTCATACGTGGAATTTAGGCAGCATTACTGATGATCCTAACGTGTCCACTGTATATTCTGTGCAATTAGTCAGCTGGTTAGTGCAAAGAATATATCCAGTTAAAGAACTGACCTAAGAACTAACAAATGTGTATATTCCTCAGTATGGGGAAATTCAGCATTTAATATGAGAGAACAGGCTGTGTTCATGATGGAGCTGACAAATTTGCAAAATAATACAAAGTAACAAACAAGATCATGGAGAAATAAAAGCATAAAGTTCTATTGCAAGTTATGTTTGAGAAGTCTATAAACGATCCAAGTTGAGATAATGGAGCTATCCAGCAGACCATTATAAAGATCAGAGGAAAGAAAAAGGAGAAGCATTTTATATTACTCTGCTTTTTAGAATATAAACAGCCTGTGGGTGGTGGGTTACCTTTTTTCCCATTTAGTACAATTTATCACATAACCCAGGGGGAAACACTTAATGAGTATTATTTTAATTGGAATTGTATTCGACTTAAGGTGCTCATATTTCAAATCCTAGGATTAAAAAAAAGCTAGCCATAAAAAAACTGTGCTTCTGGAGCCATTTGTCATTCATTTATTATATGGGAGGAAATGCATAGGAAATTAGCCATACATACTCATTTTGCATTAATCATAAAGGAATATCAAAATGTCAAACTCAATAGCAAACAAAGCTCCTTGGGAAGTTTCATCAGCTCGGGAAGAGGTTAAAACTGGCATGAGGCGATCCCATGATCTTCTCATAGTCTCTCTCTCTCTCTCTCTATATATATATCTATATATATATATATAGATAGATAGATATCTCTCTTTATATATATCTAGATATATATCTAGATATAGAGATAGATATATATCAAATAGATATAGAAAATTTGATCTATCTATATAGATATGTATATCTAAATATATATATATATTTGAAGAGGGCATTGGGAATAACATGTTAATTTATTTTCATTCATAGATCATTTTTGCTACTACTAGTGTACTGCAGACAGGTGCTAACATTCTAATTTTATAGAGGATTAAACAGAAAAATGAAATAACAAATGAGGTTGGGGGTGAGGGACTGCCTGCAAAGACTCAGGTATCCTTTGACTTGTGGGTCCTGATTTATGATCCCCTGGAATCTCTTCCATGAAGCTCAACCTTGGGGAAGAACTGGAAGCAAAGCTACAGAGATTCAACAAGTTGAAGACAGTAGGCATAAGAAGTATTCTATGTGCAAGTAAAAAACAAAGGACAATCAACAAAAATTGAGATCTATGATGTCAACAAGGAGCCTGGGATGACATTGGTGGTGAATAAATTCCTCAAGCCAAAAGAATGGCTGCAGTGGCATTTTATGGTGAGCTCAAGACCTCCCTGAAAAAGCAAAGAAGGGGTTTATTTTGGAGAGTAAAAGCAAAGTTACAGAGACAAGAGGATAAGTCAGCAGCAAAGCTGGAGCTCTAGGAAGAAAGGAATCAAAAGCCAACTTGGCCTTTTTTGACCCTGTCTCTCCCCTCTTCACAAAGCTTCCATAGTTCCCCAGTACCTTCAGAATAAAATCCAATTCCTTGGCATGGTGGTTGCCACCCTGATGATCTGGTTTAAACATATCTTTCAGAATATGTATTCTATGATTCATTTACCAGACTCTTCACCCAATTTACTTGCCAAGAAGTAGACAAATGGAAAGCAAACTGGATTGCTTAGAATTTCTTAAACCAGTTCAGAGCTTTTCTGTATCTTTTCCCTCTATCAAAACTGTCTTTCCTCCTATCTTCACCATCAAATGAAACGTCTCCTTGAACAACCTCAAATAGTACTTTATCCTTGAAGTGCCCTTCTCCAACCTAAAATATTTTTTAACTTTCTCTAAAACCATAGTATTTTTACCATTTATAAAACCCACATGTGAGAAGCCATATGTTTTAATTATTCATACCTGCCTTATATCCTTCTCCACCCAGATTATTATACAATTCACATAACAACTGGAGACAAGTGCGTTTTGTTTTTAAATCCCAGACCCATGCCTAAAACAGTGACTTACATATAAGTAGTCATTGAATACAAGCTTCTTGTACATATTGTTGGGCTACTTTTCAATTAGCCAGATGAAGATTTCAGTATTCTAATGTTTTATTTCTTCTAAAATGGCTCTAAATTTTAGTGCTAAAAATAACAAAGGAGTTTGTTAAAATTCAGACTCTTTGGAGCTTCCCTCTAACATTCAGGTTTAGTAGATCAGGTGTGGGGCCCCAGAATATGAAAGTAGGTGCTGTGGTTTGGATATGGCCTGTTTATCCCCACCAAATCACATGTTGAAATTTGATCCTCAATGTGGGGATGGTGGGAGATGGGACCTAGTGGGAGGTGTTTGGGTCCTGGTGGCAAATTCCTCATGAATTTCTTGGTGCTATTTCTCAGGTAGTGAAAGGCTTCTCCCTCTCAGGAGACTGGATTAGTTCTTGTGGGAATACATTAGTTCCCGTGAGAGCAAGTTGTTGTAAAGCCTCAGTGCCCACTTCGCCTTTGACCTTCTCTGCCATGATTTGATGCCACACAAAAGTCCTCACTAGAAGCTGAGCAGATGCTGATGCCATGCTCCTTGTTCAGACCACAGAACTGAGAGCTAAATAAACCTCTTTTTAAAACAAATTAACCAGCCTTAGATATTTATTTAAAGCAACACAAAATGAAGTAAGACCGTAGGCAAGCTCCTCAGCTGCTTTTAACGCAGATGGAGACCATACTTGGAGAATCAGTGCTCTTAGTGGTCCATACTAATTGGCCTCCAAAGAGTTTTGCTCTTTCTTGTGCAGTATAGGGTTTTTCTAGGAATTGGTAGCCAAGGTCAAAACTACATTTTCCAGCCATTTTGTACCAATACCTACATGAACCCGTATAACTACTTCTCAATTTTGACTACTCTTATTTTGTTGGCAAAATAAGACTGAACTCTCTTTGTTTAATTTCTGTGACAAAGATTTTATGAAATGAGAGATGACGTAAATGACAGAGTCACAAGACAGAAGTGGCATCAGTTCCCATAAGCCAAACATTTGCCAGGGGAAAGTGAGTTTTCTACCAATCAGGAAAGCCTGTTTAGGACTTTCATGAATGAGAAATAAACTTTTAAAAGCTTAGCCATTATCCATTTTGGAATTTTAAAAATAGTAGTAAAATAATATTATCCTAAATAATACATTTATTTTTCAGAAACCAAAACAGAATTGTTTAAACAAAGATCGTTAGGCTTTTATGGTCTTGCTCTATTAAATAGGTAGAACAATATTTTAAATTAAAACCTGTGAAATACTAATAATTATGGGTTTCAGAAGAAACTTACCAATGGGAACATATCTGGTTGAGTTTCAACGCTAGTAATTTTAATGAAGGCATATTGGATTGTATGAAATATCCATCTTAACATTTTATTTATAGGCCTAACAATTTTTAATCTCTGTATATTAATAACAATTTATAGAACACTCTGTCATTGTAAGTGATCTTTTATGAAGTCATGAACTGAGAAGAATTAACTGCCTAAAAGTAAACTTTAATTTCTCAAAATTAAAATAAAAACAAAACAGAATGAAGCTAAATTGTGGCAAAAAGCTATTATAGCAAAATTTTACCTATACCTTGGTGCTCCATGAGTTACAACAGAAACTATCTTTTTAAAAATCCTGTTTAGTTTCCTAAATCTGTTATTTGTTCCTATAAACCAAGGCAGCCTAAAATTGGTATAGCTGACTCTTTGCAAAGTACTTTGCTAATTTGAATATCCTCCCTTTCCTCAAATTTATGAAGCATTTCACGATGCAGTAATAACAAACAAGAGACCATAGATTTCCCCATACACATATCATGCACTATTGGATCAAATATCATTTATAATATTATTGCATTCTACAGGAGCTATTATTACTCCCTTTTGTCAGAAAAGTGTTGAATTTTCCCAAGCAGAAATAAGTCTTGTAGCTCTTCATTTGCATTTCAGAAGCCTCATTTCCAGGCATTTACTCTTTGTATGTAAACAGATGGATTTTAAATATTAAAAACCCATTTGGTATGACTGAAAACTTAACCGCCTACATTCTCCCATTACAGAATTCTTGGGTGTGAAATTGAAAAGTAAATTATATTATGTTCATTCTGAACCGAGTTCATCTCCAGCTTTGTCTTTGTTAAATTGAGGGGAGGTTTATTTATGGACAAAGATTACAAAAGAAACTGCTGGAAGGCTGGATACGGATCCCAAACTATGAAGAGGTAACTGCAGTTGATTTCCAAAGGTGTGGTTTGGGTATATCTGAGATAGTATTTTTCTTTTTTTTTCAAATGCTTAATGAATATACCACAGACAAATAAATTGTAATAAGACAGAAAAAATAAAAGTGGGATTCACTTTCCTGAGGTTTCCCCAGTTTGCATGTCCATCTACACCCCACCTGCTAATGTTGCTGCCTGTTGCATTTCACCAAAAGTTTGTCTAAAAGCTTTAGATTGAAAGTCAGCCAATATTAATGCTCTATCTCCTTACTAAAAAGCAACACATGGACAATTGGATTATAATATTTTCCCCATAAAGCAACTGATATTTTGGAAAACAGAGGAGAGTGGCTTCAGGTGAAGAAGAATAAGCAGCAGGAGTTGAGGCAAGTTTTGAATAAAATATCTGTTTTGTGCAAAGATGCATTAATAAGTAACAGTAAAGACAAGTACCACGGGCCTCTGAGTCTCCTTCCTCTACCTCTATTTGACCTAGCAGGGCAGATTTGATTGCTCTATTAGCTGTAGACATTTCATCTAGAGTTACACAGAGTAAAAAACTGGTGCATTATGCTCACTCTCAGAAGTAGTAAATTTTCCAAAAAAGACAGTACAATTAGAGAGAGAAACAGAGAGAGAGCGAGTCTGCACGCACTAACACACAGAGTCATTTGCAGTTAATGAAACAGACCAGGAAATACAATGTTGTGCTAGGACATTCATTTAAAGTGATTGAAAAGTATTTAGAAAAATAGCAGGGAGATGTAGGAAAATATTCTGTGTTGTACACAGTAAGAATCAAAAGTGGCATGTGTTTAATTTTTAAGGCTGCAGAATTTAGACTCGAGAATAAACAGCTGCATTTCCAGTGAGATCCACCATTGTTCCTTTTGGGAGGTAAAAGCACACACTATGACATTAGATCAATCGGTGGCTAGCTCAGTTACTTAACTTCTCTGAGCCTCATCATTTTAGTCTTAATGCTTGTCTTCTTCTTACAGGTGTGGTAAGGTATCCAAGAGGTGATAGGAATTCAACTGAGATCCAATACTTCTTTCCCTAGGAAATGACTATAAACCAATACAAGATTCTCAAGTTCCAAAAGAAATTTTAAACTAGAAGCTCCAAGTTTTCAGTTTTTAAGTGTTGGTAAAATTCACATATACATGTAAGTGAAAACATGTTTTTCTAAGTTATACTTAATTTCTGGGATTAAGCACTCAAATAGCGCTGGCTTGTCTAGCCTTGATGATTAAGAAATGAGTCATTTTCTTCTCATGTTAGTAGGACTTTATTATTATACATTATATCCCTAAATACAAAGCAAACACAAGTTGTTTCTCCTATTTTCCCATTATGGAACTGATGCTCCATACATACTTTTCTTAAAATTGACCATATAAAATGATTAACTTTTACAAATTAGATACAATAGCCAAATGTCTCGATATAATACTTAATTGATTAATGTAGTTAATTATTCATATGCACATATAATATTTTATTTGCTGAGAAATAATTATTTCCCCTATTAAATTCCAATGAACATTTTAAAAACATTTTTCTCCACATATACCTTCTGCATCATTGCCTTTATTATGGTTAGAGCTATTTCTAGAGTGATCCAGTGGTTTTCCAGAGCCGCGGATCTGTTTCAGTTGCTTGAGTTACAGCATGCTCACTATCGATATGTGATTGTATAACAGGAAACTGTATGCCCGTATATTTGGACTGCAGTCTTTTAAAATGTATTCTGGGGCATTTATTTGTGATTAGAACCATTTACCATGTTGCTTTCTAAAGTGACCTCTGAGAAGATCATTTACAAAGATGTCCAAAACCGAGATGTTCTTAGTTTTTAGTGAGTATTAAACAGCCACTTTTAGGCATCTATCACTATCCACGATTGGGAGATTTTTTTTTTTTTTTTTGAGACAGGGTCCCCAGGCTCAGGTGATTCCCCCAACTTAGATTCCCAAGTAGCTGGGGCAACAGGTACATACCACTACGCTCAAGTAAGTTTTGTATTTTTTGCTGAGACAGGGTTTCATTGTGTTGGCCAAGCTGGTCTCGAAATCCTCGCCTCAAGTGATCTGCTAGCTTCAGCCTCTCAAAGTGCTGAGATTTCAGGCATGAGTCACCACGCCTTGCCTGGGAGATCTTTTTTAATGTGTCTTCTGCCACGTGGTATTTTGTTTTTAAAAATAAAACAATTGTAAAAGTGTGCTGTAATTTAAGACCCATGGTAAAAACTAAAATACACATAAACTTCCTTTTTCAGGGGGAAGTGGACAAATGTCTTACATTTGAATCTATAGTGTGCCGGGAAGCTTTAAAACCTTCTTCTTTTTCCCGTAAGCATTCGCATTATGCTATGTTGTTTTATTTGCTAGTCTACTAATATCAACCATATCTTTAGTTCCTTAGTTGGTGTGTTACTCATTTAAGTAGTCAGTGAATATTTTTCGAGGGCCTACTATGTGCAAAATGAAATGAAAAAGCTTCAAGTAGTTTATGATCTGCAGGAAAATAAAGAATTGGATAATTATAATTTTAAAAGATAAATGCCACAGCCAGCCTTGGGCTTGGGGTGTTTGGGAGTAAAGCACAGCTCATGTGTGAATGTGTGTGTACATGAACACATACGCACAGACACACACACTTCTGCACATGTACCTGCATCACCCAGACACACACATTAGTCTGGCGGTGAGGGTGGTGGTGGTTCACAAAAAGCTTCTGGGAGGAGGCACTGCTAGAGCTGATCCTGGAAGGATGTATAAGAATTTGTGAGTGCAGAAAAGCAGACGTGGAAGGCATAGAGGGGAATCGCAGGCTACTTAGGAAATGCAAGCAATGCTTTTATGTTTGAGTGTAGGGTGCATATTGAATGGTGATGAGAGATTACATTGGAAAGGTTGGTGGGAGACACACTGTGGAAAGCTCTGCTTACAAATCCAAGGAGTTCTGATTTTATTCTAAAGGGAAGACAAGTCATCACAATATGTGATATGACAAGAGGTGACATGATCAGATTCATGTTGAACAAAGATCCCTCCAGCAACATTGCAAAGCAAGGATAGGACGAAATGAAACTGGAGATAGGCAGATCAACTAATGGGTGGGGAATAATGTGGCTTTCAGTAATAGCAATTGAGTCCATTTTGCTATTCTTTGTAGACATGTCAACGCAGGGGTCTTTTAGATTTCATTTTCTATGTATTTTCTGTACATATCAGCACAAGGTCTAGAAGTCTATGGTTTCCTTCATATCTGTTAGTGTTCTTTCTAATCAGAACAGGGGATTGTACAGTTTTTCTACACAATTTTCTTAGAACACCAATATTTTCACATGTGCACACACATAGGCATTCTTCACATTCATTTCCTTAACCTCTAAACCTCTGGATATTACAATAATTTTATACTTGTAAGCAATAACCTTGTAGCATATCAAAATCAATACATTTGTTTGCTGTACCTTACACTGTAAAAAGACTTCGTTAATTTTTAGACAAGTTGCTGTGAAGTCTGTTTTCCAAATTAGAAGGTCAAGTTTGGCACAAGGAATCAGCAGACATTTTTAGGCCAACACTTGCTCTACTCCCCAAAGTGGAAGCCTATTTACACAATAGGAGGACAAATTAGCTTTCATGTTCAAGTACTGTCTGTTATTAGAATCATAAATCATAAAACATTCTGCAGAATAGCAAATACTATAAATACTCTTTCAAAACAATCATTAAAACTTAATAATGCATTCTTCTTGTCTAAGCCAAGAATTTAGAATGAATTAGAAAGTTTGAAGACGGTCTTGTGCTAATCTCACTGGTTTATTCACCATTCCCTGCATCCAGATGTAGTCCTCCACAGCCTACATTTTGTTCATGTCTCACTCCTCACCACCCTGGATATTTTCTTAGCAATTCTGAGAAGTATGCCGTAATGATTTCATCTTGAAATGTCCTATTTTTTTCTGAATTCCCAGAGCAACTACTGTTGGTAAATATTTCGTTGGCAATAAATCATGAACTGTCTTGGACACCTTTTCTATTTTAGTATTGAATTGTTGCAATCCAGAATTAATAGCAACAATCATCCCTTCTGTAGGTTTTACAGCTTACAACTGTTTAATGTAAACTATGATCCTAAAAATATCCTGTGAAATAAAAAAGGAGAAGATATTCTCTTTCCTTTATACATAAGAAAATTAGCACTTATTCATTAATTCCTTTAATATGTGGCAAGGGATACAAAGAATAAGAAGACACATTTTCTCAAGGCGTTTAAAAAGTCTAGTAGGAAATTGCTAGGTCAAATGGTATTTCTGGTTCTAGATCCTTGAGGAATTGCTGCACTGTCTTTCACAATGGTTGAAGTAATTTAGACTCTCACCAACAGTGTAAAAGTGTTCCTGTTTCTCCATAGTCTCACCAGCGCATCTCTTTTTCCTGACTTTTTAATAATCACCATTCTGACTGGAGTGAGATGGTATCTCATTGTGGTTTTAATTTGGATTTCTCTAATGATCTGTAATGATGAGTTTTTTTTTTTTTTCATATGTTTTTTGGTCACATAAATGTCTTCTTTGGAAAAGTGTCTGTTCATACCCTTTGCCCACTTTTTGATGGGGTTCTTTGATTTTTCCTTGTAAATTTGTTTAAGTTCCTTGTCGATTCTGGATATTAGACCTTTTACAAAAAGGATTATAAATCATTCTACTATAAAGACACATGCACATGTATGCTTATCGCAGCACTATTTACAATAGCAAAGACTTGGAACCAACTCACATGCCCATCAATGATAGACTAGATAAAGAAAATGTGGCACATATATACCATGGAATACTAAGCAGCCATAAAAAAGAATGGGATTATGTCCTTTGCAGGGACATGAATGAAACTGGAAACCATCATTCTCAGCAAACTAATACAGGAACAGAAAACCAAACACCACATATTCTCACTCATAAGAAGGGGTTGAACAATGAGAACACATGGACGCAGGGAGGGGAATATCACAGACTGGGGCCTGTCAGGAGGTGGAGGGCAAGGGGTTGGAGCGCGTTAGGACAAATACCTAATGCATGAGGGGCATAAAACCTAGATGACAGGTTGATAGATGCAGCAAACCACCATGGCACATATATACCTATGTAACAAACCTGGATGTTCTGCACATATATCCTGAAACTTAAAGTAAAATTTAAGAAAAAAAGTCTAGTAGGAGAGACAATGAAGACTTTAAGCTCTTGAAGGATATAAAACAGATAATAAATTTATTTTTTAAAATCCCAAGATTTAACACATCCCCTCTCCACCCGACTTCATTAGAACTTTTTTTTTTTCCACTAGTTAATGAAATATTTCTGTATTGGTAAATTCAGCAGATGCTTTTAAGTACTTATCTTGCTGACTTTTTGGCAGTACTAGAAACAGTGCATTTTATGTCATCATATTCTCTTGCGTTAGTGCCTCCTTTTAAATTCAGTACTGCTCAGGCATTTAGTAGCATCTTTCTTCTTAACCAACATTATATGTTGGTGTTCCTCAGAGTTCACTCTACAGCCCTTTCATTTCACTCCACATACTCTACCTGGACAATGCTGTTCACTTTTATGATGTGATTCAAATCTGAATGAGAAGAATTCCCAAACCTCTATTCACAGCCAAAATATACCTTCTCACTACCACCACGTATATCCAACTACAGACTGCACTTGGATGTCCTCAATCTTAATTAGTTCAAAACTGAATTCATTCTTCCTCCTCCCAAATCAGTTTCACTACGATGCTCCTTATTTTAATAAAAATAGCTCCACAGCCACCTGCTATATAAAACCTGAAACTTGGAAGTCTTCTTAATAAGAAGCATATCCATTTAATCACAAGGTTTAATTTCTTGGTATTTCTTAAATCTATCTATCCCCTTCTCTTCAAATGTAGTCTCTATTCGCTTGTCCTTGAAGTCCTTAGTGTCTCTCTTGCCCATTCCAATCAATGTCACCTGACTTTATTAGCTCTCTGAGATCTGATCCCTGCCAGCTCTCTAAGCTATATCTCTATTTTTTGTTTTGTTTTTAAATAAATCTCTATGCTCTGGTCAAATACATTTGTTTCTTAAACATTCGTTCTTTCACATGCAATTTTGCTTAGACCTTACCACTTCCTTGGAAATATGCTTTTCCACCTCTTTACTTGGCTAGCCCCCAAACCTCATTCTGCTTCCTTTAGGAAGCCTTTTCTAATCCCCTAAAGATGCTGAAATGTCTTGGTTGCGCTTCCACAGAGCCTTCACATTTTATTGCACTCTCCATTATATATGTTTTGCAGTTACTTATTTGTCCCTGTTCTTCATTGGCTTTGTCTATATTTTATATCAGTGTTGCCTTGTTTTCTCCTATATCATAGTGCCTTACACAAATGAGATCCTCAAAAACATTCTTTAAATTAATACATGAGTGGTTGAGTGAATGAATTTTGAACCAGAAGATTTTGAATCCTATACAGTTTACTTACATTGCGTCCTACTGCCCAGCATCTGATTTTTTTTTTTTTTTTTGAGACAGAGTCTCGCTCTGTCGGCCCAGGCTGGAGTGCAGTGGTGCGATCTCGATCTCAGCTGCAACCTCCACCTCCCGGGTTCCAGTGTTTCTCCTGCCTCAGCCTCCTGAGTAGCTTGGATTACAGGTGTGTGCCACCCCTGGCTAATTTTTGTATTTTTAGTAGAGATGGGGTTTCACTATGTTGGTCAGGCTGGTCTCGAACTCCTGACCTCGTGATCCACCTGCCTCGAGCTCCCAAAGTGCTGGGATTATAGGCATGAGCCACCGCGCCCAGTCGCATTTGATATTTTTAGAACTTACACTGTTCGGTACAGGAGTTAGCAGTGGTTAAAACATAAACTTTGGAAAGAGTCATGATTTCAAATTTACGCTTCCAAATTTGCTAGCTCTGTAACTTTAGATAAGATATTAAAATTTAAAATGAAATATTATCTGCCTCATAGAGACCTGAAAATTACATGAGATACTTTCTTAATTTTTGAATCATCAGTTTCTTGCACAAAGCCTGGTACACAAAAAGTGCTCAATCAATGTTTATTAAAAAATAAATACCTCTGTTAACAAAGGGAAATATACAGTATTACTAAGAATCCACGTTTATTGTAAGAGGTCAAAATATTATAAGATACATTGGGGTTCTTTAATTTTGGTTCTACTTTAACTTGGGTACTTCTTGTACCCTGAAACACAGGAGTATTTTCTCACATGTTTTCTTTAGAGGAAGTGTGAATGTGTGTGTGTGAGTGTGTTTGCGTGTGTGTGTATGTGTGTATTGGGGGAAGGGAGGTTTTGTTAGGAAGTTCTTATAGGAGAATTAATTTTACAGATTACAGGCTCAATAATATGTTTTTCCCAGTGTAGAAGATGTTAAAAAATAAATAACTTCTCTATGGCATTGATGTAGTCCCTGTACTTTCTTAATCACAAGTGAAGGTCTAATTATTGGGATAACAAGATTTCATAGAGAAAGGGATCAACATAATCTATCAAACATAGATATTTGAAGGATGTAGACTTTTTAATGCATGTTCAGAATAAAAGTGAAATAGGGTATTCAATCATAAACATAACCTTAATTATAGAGTCAGGAAGTAAAAACAAAGGAACTTGAGTGGAGAATTTTGAGTGTTGTGTGTGTGTATGTGTGTGTAATTTCCCAATGAGTACCAGAATTCTCTGAGAGTGCTTTGTAAAATTTAGTGATACCTTTTTATCTTCACCATCTGTAACAACAACACAAACTAGTAGTCAATCTTTATATAATGCTTACCATGAAGCAGGCAATGTTTTAGTGCATTACACATACTAACTCTTTTAATATTTATAAAAGGGTCATGGAGTAATTACAGTCAGCTTTAGTATCTTCAGGTTCCCCATCAGTAAATTTTTTTTTTTTTTTTTTTTTTTTTTGAGACGGAGTCTTGCGCTGTCGCCCAGGCTGGAGTGCAGTGGCCGGATCTCAGCTCACTGCAAGCTCCGCCTCCCGGGTTCACGCCATTCTCCTGCCTCAGCCTCCCGAGTAGCTGGGACTACAGGCGCTGCCACCTCGCCCGGCTATTTTTTGTATTTCTTAGTAGAGACGGGGTTTCACCGTGTTAGCCAGGATGGTCTCGATCTCCTGACCTCGTGATCCGCCCATCTTGGCCTCCCAAAGTGCTGGGATTACAGGCTTGAGCCACCGCGCCCGGCCCCCATCAGTAAATTTGACATCGTTGGTTGAATCCATCAATGTGGAACCCATGGATATCAAGGGTAGCCTGTGAGGGACTTGGAATTCACAGATTATGGTATCTGCGGGAATCCTAGAACCAATCCTCAGCAGATATCGGGGGACAGCCATACTATTATTGTTAACTCCATTTTACAGATGGAGAAACTCAGGCTCATAAAGTTTAAATAACCTGCCCAAGGCCACATAGTTACTAAGTGAGCATAGCTACGATTTGAAAGCTAGTATTTAGGCTTCAGGGTCCATGTCCTTAACCACTGTGGTATGTGCTCCTCCACGGTCAAGCCCCGATGCTTGTCTTGTGTTGTCATCACAAGGCCCATCAAGGGCCACACACAGGCCCTTTTGTTCACTTCTGGGTCAAATTTTCTAAATTGAGAGCTCATGCTTTAGTTACTTGCTGACAGCCAGTTCTAAGGAAAATGTTACCAAACCATCAGACTTCCTCAACCTATGGATGGAGCTCAGCAGTGCTATGTGAGTACAGACATCCAAGAACAAAATGCTGGTATGATCACAGGGAGGGAAGTCACAAAGAAGCCAAGAAAAGAAAAGGCAACTCTTCCCAGTTCCAGATCTATCCCGACCCTGGTCTGAAGATCAGAGACTTTTACCTCCTTCAGAGGACAAGCAACAGTTCCTTCATTTCTCCAGGCTACAGGAGAGGTGGGATTCCAAAGCTTATGACTACCTATGGGGAACAATTTTCCTAGGTCATCTGTCAAGCCTATCAGAGAGCAGACAGGAAGGATGAGGCTCAGAGGATGGAGAGGTAATGCATGGAGAAAGGTGTGACACCATACCAAGGATGGAAAATCACTGGAGGGTATATAAAAAGAACAGGAAGGACTTGGGTGATACGTGGTTGGGTCCAGGAAGGAGATATACAAATCTGAAAAGAGAAGCATATTGGGACAGAGGGAAATAATAGAATAGGGGGATTGGGTAAATGTAGGAGAGAAGAAGAGCTGATGGATTGAGGAAGGCCTTCTGTGGACTCCTGGGGGCTGTCTACATGTGGAGGAACGGGGTAGACTGCCATGATGAACTTGAAGACTGGGCTTCAGAGAAAACACAGGTCAGATAACTTTTGGAGTGGAAGAGGGCAGTTTGTAAGTGAAGGTACCAAGGATTCGGGTTCACAGAAAGGTGCCAAGATGACTCCGTCAAGGCAGAATGGACTTAGTATGCATGCACACTCTGGATGGGAAGGCCAACGTGAGAATGAAAAAGATGATTTTGCATAGTTGTGCTACATATGCTTTATGGCATGTATTTTATCTTTACTTTATTTTACATTCCTGGCTTTATGATGAGAATCCAATGTCCATTTCTGTTATCTTGTTATATTTTGTGTCTTTGCTAATCTTATCAAGTCCTTCTTTAAGAAACGATATTGTATATAAATTTTAAAAAACACCCAACCGGGTGCGGTGGCTCACGCCTGTAATCCCAGCACTTTGGGAGGCTGAGGCAGGTGCATCACCTGAGGTCAGGAGCTTGAGACCAGCCTGGTCAACATGGAGAAATCCTGTCTCTACCAAAAATACAAAATTAGCCAGTGTGGTGACGCATGCCTTAATCCCAGCTACTCGGGAGGCTGAGGCAGGAGTATTGCTTGAACCTGGGAGATGGAGGTTGTGGTGAGCTGAGATAGTGCCATTGCACTCCAGCCTGGGCAAAAAGAGTGAAACTCCATCTCAAAAACAAAAGAAAACAAACAAACAAACAATTAAAACAAAACAAAACAAAAATCCTACAGTTAAATAATATATTTTTTTTCTGTTTCTCCCCAATGATAAGTCATAAAAGTCTTAAAATCAAAAGGCTAGTAGGTGCTGAATTATTCTGGGGGGCTACAAAGAAGTGGAAACATAAAGAAATTATGAGAATTCCTAAGGATAGAGAAGATGGTGTGGCACACTTACAGAACCAAAAACCAGATGCACACTTGACACCAGTGACAGAAAAGAAAAGAATATAAATTTTTCTGTGTTTTACTCTCCGGCTTGCATTCTGGGGAATTTCTTTGGTTGTATTGAGTTATGTCCAATCTGATATTTACTTTTTAATTGGGTTTTTAATTTTCAATGTGTTGATTTTTTTAAATAGAAGTTGTTTTGCCTTATTTTGACATATATGCAGTCAATTGTGATAATTTACTATTACTTTATAGGGCTTTCAATTCCCAATTATATTTATTCAGACATATTATATATTTGCTTCATGTGCTGAATCTCATTATTCTAATGCTTATAGTTTTTGAGGCCATGATTTGTACTTTGCTGTTTTCATTGATTTTCCTCATGTTGGCTTGTTTTCTGAGCACATTGTGTAATTTTATATTGTGAGACTAAGTTTCTTTGAAATATATCTGTCAGATTTCTTTGAGGCATCTGTTTAAATAGCATTCATTTAATATATAATTATCTTAAATAATTCTCCTAGGTTTCTGGATGTCCTATCATTTTGGGGCCATTTTAATCTTAAATTTTTGACAGGATTTTTCAGGCCATATATGTCTATGAATTTGAGTTAGAAATTCTCAGAGGAGAATGTTCATTTTCTCTACCCCTCCCACAGCTGAAGTAAACATACTAACAAATAGTTTTACATGACTAGTAGTCTCCCTCCCTCCCTCCCTCTCTCCCTTCCTTCCTTCCTTCCTTCCATTTCTGAAGTTGTTGCCAGTTGAAAGTCCTGAAATTGTATAGAAATCTCTTAAACTTTGAACCTTGCTATTTCTAGCTTTAGAAAATTGCTTGTGGCCTTTCTAGGACTATTTACAAATCAGGTTCTAAGTCAATTATTCCTAATGAAGGGTACTATTTCCATGTTTGGAAGTGTTTGAAATTATGTGTAGTCATTTTTGGTTGTTTAGTAGCTAAGGAGTATTGTTATTCCTTTGAGGAACATTGCTCTTTAGTCTTCTAGAGTCTAGCCGAGACCACCAAAATTGGTAAATGCCGTTGAGACAAGCTCTGCCTCCAGAATGAGCCTTACTATGTGGAAGGCTTACTTTACTATCTGCCATGATACACAGATAAAGACTTATATATAGTTTTCCAGTATTTTAGGTATTCTATACCAACATAAATTTTTCTGAAATGTCAGTTGGTCATATCACTAGAAATGCAAAGCAAAAATACTTGATAGGTTGAAAAAATATTGATTATGTACTAAGGCTATATTATGTAAAATTACCTAGTGCAAAGTAAGCACTTGAAATGTGTTAGTTTCCTGTAAATGGAAAATATCAGCAAAAATTCTTGATAACAGTGGACAAACATAGAATTCTGTCTTCACTGCATAGTACATAATTTGATGATGTTAAAATATTCTGAACTGAAGGAAAGTTATATTTCCTAATCAATGTCTCTGGGAAGATGCCAGTTGTTAGTTTTCACAAAATCAGATTGTCACCACTCAAGTCAGCTGATTATCTAAAATTGGATGTAAAGCAACTCAGCAGCAGCCTCCCTGATGAATGTTAATGTGGGTCTGTGAACTAGTCTCTCTTCTTCCAGGAGATAACTTTACTCACAGTGTTTCAAAACCTCACTCCTCATGTCATTTGCTTTTGCTAAGAAAACAGGCTTACGCAGATTTGAATTTCTTTTGTCACTAATCTAATAACCACATACATAGGGACAAACACTTGGTCTCGTGAAATATATATACTGGCTAAGTGAGAATGTAAGAAGACTGGTTTACAATGGGAGTTAACACATCTAGCTAAAGATTTGATTCTTGAGGGATTTTGTAAACCGTGGAGTGTCAGAGGAAAATGAACCATCAAATTGTTAATAAATCAGCTCTTGTTCAGAATAAATGAATAAACCACGTGGAAGTATTTCTCATATAAACAACACCCAAGTGGCCACTGCTACTGCAAAAGTGCTGAGGGGATGAATTTAAGACAATTGCTGGAGACATTCCTCTTCTTTGGAAATACATTTTTTTTTTTTTTCAGTTTTGTGTCTTTGCTAATTGTATCAATTACCAGTAATTAGCAAAGAGCAAAGTAAATAAGTATATCAGCATTTAACCATGTCGTAAGCTGATTTTGAAGACAAAAAGCCTAAGCTGAAGGACATGTGCTTTCACATTATTTCATAGAAAGATTGCATATCTAAATCAGTGTGGCAGAGTTGAAATACAGTGTAGTGAAAAGACTCAGTTATTGAAAGAGCTGATAATTTTGCAACAACGTAGAAATACTTTCATAAATGAACAGGCACTAGCAATAAAGTCGCCCTTAGCTTTTGTGAGAAAATTTTTTAATGAAAGACAAAAATAAGCCATTCTATGACATCAGATAACAATTTTTACCACATATGATATTGAATAAGGGCAGGAAATTTTTTACATGAGTACTGCCTATCTCAGTTTCAATATGAGTCTCTTCTGGAAAGATGTGTTCCAAGGGATATTACATGTGAGGGTACTTTGGCAGTATACAGCTCCACAAAATCACAAGCCCTGGTGATTATCATCATTATCCCTAGTCTACTTTCTCATTTCCTCAGACTCCAAGAAAACAGTGTATTGCCTGTGATAGGCTCAGCTTACGTATCCACAGTTGTGATGATGGTGACTATTTTCGGGAGTTGTGGGGAGCAGTTTGTGTATATTGATCTTGACTGTGATGTTTTCTGACTGTCATATATAGCTGGCCATCTGGGTGAAATCATGATTGAGAACAAAGTTACTGAGTGCCTGTGCTTCTCATGGGGTCTTGTGAATTGAGACGAGCAGAGAAAGCAGCACTGCTTACCTTTGCTTAAGTAACACAGAAAGCAACAGGTGCCATCTAATGCAGGATCCTTGGGGGCCTGTGTAAATAGCCACCGGGAGAAACTGCCACAAGAGAACCAAGTTAACAGACCCGAACACAGTGCACTGAGGTGGTATACAGTGGGAGATGAGAGGAAGGCATTAGCTATTACAAAACTGAACTATTCAAAGGAAAGGGACCTCTGGGGCATTCTTAGTTTAGAGAAAACATTCATGTATTATACAGTGATGTTATGTCGACCAATTTTCTGGAAATATAAATACATTTATATAAAACAGGTTGGTACTTTGGACACAGAAGGATAAAAATTTGAAGGTAACGAACTGATAAGTAATTTCATATAATTTGGATTTTAAGTCTTTGTCACTAGGCTTTCTGACTTATTAATGTATTCTCAGAAACCTTTTGACAAAACTTTCTCATGGTGAAAGTCACCCACCCAACATTAGTTTTACTGTGTCAGTAGTGGAATATTTGCCTGGGCAGAGATATTAAAATATTCATTAAACAATTCTTTAAGGTCACCTAGGAGAAGGCATTTATCCAGATTGCCCAATGGTATGAATGGGCTCTAGTAGAGACCAGGGAAGGAAGGCCCCCCATGGCAGTGGGCTCTCTGGTTCTGTCCTTCTTTCCAGCCAGTGACTAGAGGTGAGGTGGAGACTGCTTGGCAGGGCGAACTCCAGTGTCTGACAGACTGTGACAGTGTTCCCTGGGTTGCTCAGGGTACACTCTCAAATCCTAATCCTCACTCACATAAGTATCCCCATAGCAGAAAACTTCTGACCTGCACAACCCATATTGACAACCACCCACTGTCAGTCTCTACAGAGAAACATTTTATTATGCTTGTTGTGTTGGTGGTCACCCTGAATTTGTCCTACAGAATCCTCAGAATCTGTAGTTTCCTTATTAGGCTTTTTCTTAGTGATAGTAGTTACAGTGGAACTAATTTACTAAGCCTCAAACGTATCAGGTGCTCTACACAGTGCTTTATGTATATACTATCTTATTTCAATCCCCTCGACAGTTCTGCAAAGCAGGAGAATTAACCACCTTTTACAGATAAGAAGGCTACAGCTCAGAAGTTAGGTAATTGATTTGTAACCATGGAGCTTAACAAACAGCAAAAGACAGGATTCCACATGGGCTTTCCTGACTGCAAGTTCTTTCCACTGTACTATTTCAGACCATCCGTGTTCAAACAACCCTTAGACCCAAGTTCATTCCATCATTGATGAAATGTATGGCTGGATACATTACAGAAGCCTTCTGAGTCATTCTTTCGTCATTTATATCTAAGGATTTCTTTTTATGATGAAGGATATCATAGCACATATAAAATGTGCAGAGGACTGTACAGTAACCAGAAGCAGATTGTCCCTGTGTAGATGAATACCCAACACTGTCTCCCCAGGTTCCTGGTCCCATCTTGCTCTGAGCACTTCATTCTGCAGTGAGCGTGCCTCATGGCCATTAGAATGGGCAGTGCACAGATAATCCAACTGATACCACCTTTAACATAGTTAAAAACTTAGTGACCTACCATTTTTAGAAATAATTAGAGGCAGCTTTAAATAGAAGAAGTACTTAGAAAAGTAGAGATGGAAAAGAAAGGACAAAGACCTTGAGAAAGGGAAATAATGTGTGAATAATGAGGGATGATACAGGTATTGTGAGAACATCAAGTTGAACCTGAGCTTCCTGTCATGTCGCTCCTTTAACATAGAGGATACGGATAATCTGACAAACGGAGTGAATGGAACCATTTGTTCTAACTATCTTAAACATTAAAAAGAAACTAGAATACAGAACATTTGTCCTAATGAAAAGCTTTTACTTTGAGAAGATTGCAGTGAATATGGATTATTTAGATCCACTGTATACACCAGGTGAATTCAATGAATCATAGCTCTACATTTACCTTTGTGGTAGTAATCAATCAATCAAAAGTGTATTGTATTCAGGGAACTCTTTACCTAAAAGCATTGTATGAAGACTCTAACAGTTTTAGGATGATAGAAAATGTCCTGTAGGTCAATATAAATGGTAGGGAATAAAACTTTGTAAAGGGTAAGCCAGAAACTAATGTAGAAATCCTTGAGAAAGGAACACTCAGCAGGTAACACAAGAATCCTCCGTAAACATCACTCTTCAGCCTTAGCAGTAACAACATAAAGAAAAGAGTTTATTCAGCTTGTCAGGAGACGGCAAAAGAAATAGCAATAAACTAATGCTAAGGAAAATGTTCTGTTGGAAAGTTTCCACAAAAAAACTAGAAAGATAAATAAAGCAACTTAGAATACCCATAGTTCGTCACGTATTACATGAGCAAGCAGTTAAACTACGTTTTAAACTGTGAGATACAGGTGAGTAAAAGTATAATATTGGACAGGAGTAGAGAAATTTCTATAGTAATGTCCCGTTTTAGTTTTCACGTTCATTTAACTGGTTTATTTTTGACTTCTGAAATATTAATGGAGAGTTCAAAGGTTGCTAAACCATCAAGCCAAGAATTACTTAAAAAAAAAAAAAAAAGCCTGTAGATTACCTAAGCGATGTGCAATTGGAATCACATGGCAGTATATTGCCATTTCAGAAACCTGTCAAGTGTATATCTGAAAGGTATCAATTCTAGGTATCAAATATTTATTATACTCTCTATATAATATCATAAGAGTATACAGCTTTCATTAGGGAGTTAATGAAATACATATTCTTTAAAATATATCTTATTTGATGAAAAATGTAAATGCAAAGTAGCAGAAACAGAAATATAAGTAGATTATATATTTTAGATAAAAGTCAAAGGAATCATATGTATTTAGACCGTATTATCTCTAGTAGTATTCAGCTATAATTTATATCTGTGTTTCATTCTTGTGGTTAGAATGGAAACTTCCCTTTCTTTAGGGAGCTAATGAAAGCTCTATACCCTTTCTCCCTTTCAAAAGAGAGAATAATTAACAAATAAACCGACCCATTCTTTTTTCTAATCTTCTAAAACAAGAGCATTCAAATACCTAATTAAAAATTTTTGCCTTGAATAGAACTACCAATAAAAAAAACTGTACTTCCTAGCTGGTGTGTGTGTGTGTGTGTGTGTGTGTGTGTGTGTGTGTGTCCGTAATTTAGGAATTTAAAACAAGGAGCCTAGTTTTACTGTATACTTAAAAGTAATTGAAGAATACTAAGCAAAATAGACAAACATTACTTAACAGTGTTCACAGACCAGGAAAGCTTTGTGCTTTCTCATATTTAAGTGGTGATGTAAGTGATGATGACATATGCTTTATACTTGGTAACGAACTACATGAATTGTTATGAACCATATTAAAAAAATAGGTCAGCCTACAAAAGGATGCCCAGTTCTTTACCCAAGGTGTACCTTTGCTTAATGTAACTAAGGTAATGTGCTCCTGGCACCACAAAATTCATTTCCAGTGATTACACTTCATGCCAGTATTTTATGAATCTAGGTGCATATTAGAAAACAAACCCCCTTCCCTGATTAAATGATCAATAAAATGGAATTCAGAGCTGAAAGCACAGACCACAAATGCCAGTAAGTTTTGTGAAAGCTCCAGTCAACAACACTGCATTGCCTTAAAACACCATTTTATAACTAAAACCAATTAAATAATTAATCAACAGCACACAAATAGCAAATCCCAACTGTAAATCAACAAAAATCTTAAGTGCTGAGTCACTGATTTCATAAGCAATTTCTACACCAAATCCTCTTTATGAGGTAAGCTGGCAAGACACACTAACACTTAAAAAACTGTAGTAGAGAAACACACAGCTGGAAATCCATTTCAGAAAACTATGAAATTTAAATAACAAGTCAAAATTTCCAAACAGTGTCAGTGCTACAGGCAAACTATTAGAAAGTAGAATAATAAGCTGAAGCTTTTATATATGACTTTTAAACACATCCAGATTTCATAGAGGTTAAGACCTTCTCACAGCAGCAGAAGGCAGCAAGAACTTGAAATCAGATCTGTTTTTAAATAATATCTGTATCCCTTGCTAGTCAAATGACCAAGGACAGTTTTCTCAACTTTTCTGACCTGAGTTCCCTTCTATCTAAATAGGGCTGTATTATATAATCATAAAGGATTGTTGCTGGTGTAAGTGAATTATCTATATGAAATGTGTGCACTGATCAAGTTTCATAGTTAGTAATTGGACTTTCATCATGATTATGAAATTCTTAACATATGATGGAAGAATAAAAACCAGGTATTGCCATAACAATGTTTGCAATAAGGAAAATTCCTTAAAAATAAAGACAGGAAAATAAAAAGAGTAGAGGTTATGTTGAATTTAGTTACAACTTCAAAGCTGTTTCTGGAGTTAAGAATAGTATACACAATGCATGTAATACACATGCACTGAAGGAAGAATTATATTGGCAAGGCTAGTAATCCCCTGATAACTTGTTCCTCCCTACATTTGAGTCTGCATTTGCTATAAGTGACCTTTGGGTACACACAGTTGTGATGGAGCCTTTTTCCAAATATCCTGTCCTCTTGTGGGTACCACTAATTGGAGAGCACAGGAGCCTTTCTAATCGTGTGTGTGTGTGTGTGTGTGTGTGTGTATGTATGCACGCACGCTTGCATGTGTGAGCACCTCTCTAAAAATATATCTTATTTGTTGGAAAATGTAAATGCAAAGTAGTGGAACCAGAAATGTCAAAGTTTATATATTTTAGATAAAATTCAAATGAATTATATATATTTAGACCGTATTATCCCTGGTTTTCAGCCATAATTTATATCTGTGCTTCATTCTTGTGGTTAGATAATTTATATCTAAATTATGTACTTGAAGTAGTTTTTTCCTTTGTGTTAAAAGTCCTTTAAGATTTGTTGCTATTAGTTGTTGCTGGTTGTTTGTTAGCTGTTTTTCTCGTTTATACTCATAATTCTTCCCAATCTTATTTTCATATAATCTGTTTGCTTATTAGAGAATCTTTCTTTTCTCTGTGGTAAATTTTCTAATAAATAGAAAGTGCTGGTTATCTAATCTCTGACTCTGCTTCATTTTTAAAAATAAAATTTTTATTTTATAAATAAAATAATTATCTTAAATATTTAATAATAAACAATTTATGTGGGGCAAAGGAGAGAGATTTACAGTCAAATAATCATATTACTGCAAAATTTCTCCTGGGATACCTTCCAATCACAGATGCCCTACTAACCAATTTTTCAGGCTTTGAAGCTAGGACTACATTTACAAAATATATTTAAAATTAATTTAAACACTACAAGACTGATGCATTAGTTGCTTTTGTATTTTTTTTGCAATCACTTAACAGGTTGTCAGATGCTTACAAACTTATTTCTTCATCAATAGTTACTATCTGAGATCACCAGAACAGGAAATCTAAGTCAAAGTGAAATCAGAAACTATTACAACACTTGAAGAAGGAAAGTTTCTTTTCTTTTCTTTTTTTCCCCAAGAGCCAGTTGTGGTTAGGGTTGTAAAATTCTGCACAATGACTATGAGAAGCGGTGTTAATAGTGGGGAAATAAGAGAAACTTACATTTCAGTGAACAAGGGGCAATGTGTTACTCCTGTCACTTAAACAAGTTGAGTAATGTTAATTGGAATGTTAGTATCATCTAAACCAATCATATTTGTTTACCCTCAAAACGTGTTACTGGCAAAAGTCCTGAAATTGAGTTTGTTTGACAGTGCTGAATCATAGTAAAACATCTGAATAAAAGATTTTACATTCTTAAAAATATTATGTATATAGACATAGCCCTAGTCATGCTTGAGAGCTGTGGGTTAGTCACTTCAGAGTATCTGCCCTGAACTGTCTGTAAGGGCTTCATGCACCTCTTTATCTGAGAAACCCAATCAGGCTAATACCCTGGAGAAAAACAGATCAAGACTGAGTATAATAGGAAGATTAGCTAATGTTTCTTTTACATTATCATACCAGTTAATTTTTTATTATGATAGATTGCTAGAATAATTCCCTTAAAAGCCACGATTGCTTCAAATCCTTGGGAGTGAGAAATTCAGAGAAATTTCTGTCCGTAGTTGATAGAAATATGATTCTATTTTTTTAAATGCCTAATTGAATGTTTATGAGAATTAGTCTACAGTTTTTTGATGAATAGGGAAGGCAAACTTTCATTAAGCTCTAATGACCTTTATAAAATTTCTTGGGGAAAAATGAATCTTGACCTTGGAAACTAGCAAAACAATTAGAACATGGCTATTTCATGGTTATTTCACTAGTACATTGTCAACAATGAAGCATAATAGTTTGATGGTGTGCATTCATGCAGAGTAGGGAAAAGGCCACATTTGCATGGAAATTCAATTTATAATTGTTTCTATATTTTATTGATGCTTGGTGAATTGGATGTAAAAGGTGCCATTTTTAAAGGGGGATCAAATTTGACAAATAATGTAGCTGGGTAAACACTTATAGTAATTATAATAGTAATTGCACTCTGTTCTAGTTAGTGATATTATGGGGTAAGAAGAAAACATGTACCTACTTCAATAATTCTAGATATTTACTAAAGTCAAAGGGACTTATGTTTTGGAGAATGTTTTCATGCTTTTTAATCAGGGTTAGCATGAAATCCATTTAACTAAGATTACATTCCAGAAATCCAGGACTTAATAATCAGGGAAAAAGCAACAGGTACAACATACCTTGACTTGATCAAGGTTGTTGGTAATATAATCAAATTCATTCCTATTACTAAAGTATAGAGCATCTAAAATAACGCGTATGTGTTTTTCAGATGGAACATTGGGAAAAATGAAATAACAACATGTACAAGTAAACAGAGGCACAGAAAGTAATAGGTCATTTGGAACACAGAAATTGGTTTGAGACGGTTGGAACTTAGACTACACAGAGGCAACATAAACCAAGAGACTGGGAAGGCTTTTGGAGTCCCATGCGAAAGGTTTTATCAGAATTATTTATGTAAAAAACTGATGACAATTTCAGGGGTAAGTGGGAGAGTGTATAGCAGAGGTTCAGCCTGCAGGGTGTGGGGTCATACTTGGGTGTCTGATATAGTAACCTACTTATTCTGTGTCTCTGAGTAAGTTATGTAATGACTCTGAATCTTAATTCCTTATTTGTAAAAATAGGATTAGTAATAGTTCTTTTCTCATTAAGTTGCAGAGTTGATTAAACATAATAATCTATGTGAGGTTCTCAGCTCAGATTCTGCTGTGTAGTAGGCTAGTTATTATTATCATTGTCTTCCAGAAATGTCACTTGGAAGGGAGTATGGGGAATAGATTTCAGGGAGGCTATGCTGTGGACAGAACTGTGACTGCAGAGTCCACATCATAGATTATATGGAGAGCACAGGCTGTAGCAGTGAGATGAGTGTGCAGAGAACAGCATTAGGTGATCTAATGACTTGCTGGGAGGTTATGGTCAATAATTGTCATAATCATCATTTCAGTCTGGGGAGATATGGGTGCCCGTCAATTGAAAGATATGGCCAATATTTTGTAGAAAAGGATTATATTACATAGAAAATTTGACAATATGGGGGAAACACCATTCAAGGAGGATCAGGAAGGTTGCCTGCAGGGTGACTTATGTCAGGTAGAGACACAAGGAGAAAACTAGGAGTTGCAAACATTTGGGTGAGAAAACAGTGTCTGAGGGCTGACTACAACGCCTGGTGCACGGCTTCGGAGAAACAGGCCATGAAAACATGTTATTAGAAACCATAGAGGACTGCCACATACTTTTTCCATATTATCCTAAATTGCTTAAAGTAGGGTTTCATCATTTTTCAAGGATAAAGAAAGGATGTGCTTCTTTTTGTCTTCAATTCAACAATAATGATGGTTTCACCTTTCTCCCCAATTATGTTGAATTTCTTGCACTCAGTAGAAGCCTTTTAAGACCAAGGGATTTAAATACTAAGAAGATACTGCTCATCCTGGCTTATTCCTCTGATATGTTCAGTAGTGTCCCTGCCTTCAATTAAGGGGTATTTTTTAAAAAACTTGTCTTCAGAACATCTAGACAGTATTAAGTCACAACATATTTCCCTTTGAAAACTTTTGCGTTGGACTCCTGGATTATCCAAAGAGACATCTGTTCTATATTTTGTAGCCTTGGGTATATATTGCTGTCTTCCTATGAGATTTTTCTATTCACAGATCTGTGCAGGGTTCATTTGTCAGTTCACCTAGCAAGTCTGGTCACACAAAAAGATAAAAACATTAATATACTAATAACGTTCTAATAAAATAGCCTGGCTTGCTGCTTTTTCTCCCGCTTTCGAACAATAAGGTTTTCCTATTCTTGTTCTATTCTTGATCTGTGTTAGTTTGCTAGGGCTGCCATAACAAAGTACCATAGAATGGGTGGCTTAAACTAGGGGTCTCCAACCCCTATACCAGTCTGTAGTCTGTTAGGAACCAGGCCACACATTGGGGGGTAAGCAGTTGGCAAATGAGTGAAGCTTCATCTGTATTTACAGCTGCTTCCCATCACTTGCATTACCTGTCTGAGCTCTGCCTCCTGTCAAATCAGTGGGGCATTAGATGTTCATAGGCGCACAAACCCTGTTGTGAACTGGGCATGCGAGGGATCTAGGTTGCGATCTCCTTGTGAGAATCTAATGCTTGATGATCTGTCACTGTCTCCCATCACCCTCAGAGGGGACCATCTAGTTGACAGAAAACAACCTCAGGGCTCCCACTGATTCTACATTAGGGTGAGTTGTATAATTATTTCATTATATATTACAAGGTCATAATAATAGAAATAAAGTGCACAATAAATGTAATGTGTTTGAATCATCCTGAAACCATCCCCACACCACCCCCACCACTGGTCTGTGAAAAAATTTTCTTCCACAAAACTGGCCCCTGGTGCCAAAAAGGTTGGGGTCCACTGGCTTAAACAACGAAAACTTATTTTCTCACAATTCTGGAAGCTAGAATTCTGAGATAAAAGTGTTGGGATGTCTGGTTTCTTCTGAAGAACTCTCTCCTTAGCTTACAGATGAAAGTGTTCTCATTAAAGACCCTACCTCCAAATACAGCACCAGTCTGAAGTCCAGGGGCTAGAACTTCAACATATGCATTTTGAGGAACACAATCCTCAAACAGCATCCACTTGTGTTAGGGAATCAAATCACTTTTAATTTTATCTGGAACTAGCCCCATTGGTTATCCTTTTCCTGCAAACCTCCAGCCTTCTCCCATCCTCCACCTCTCTATCTCCCTACCCTCAGCAGATGCACATACTCAGAACTCAGAAACCCCTCCACACTGGGCTGCCTGAGCTCATCTGGCTGATGTCTTCTCCTTCCATACTTTCTCATCCCATTCCTTGAACATGGAGCTTGTCCAAGATTTAACTTCCTCAGCTCCCATGTATTCCTCCACCTTCTGCAAAAGGGCATCTTTCCCAAACACTTAGCTAAAATACATCTGACAAAGATCACCAGTGAACTCCAAATTATCACATCTAGTGAAGACTGGATTTATTAGAGAAATGAAATACCACCAGCCCCTCCTTCCTCCTGGTACCATATTATTCACATCTTGGCATCTGACATACTATGTCTGCCTTCCACTGTCCCTTTCTCTTTAAATCTGTGGATGGATTCTTCCTCAATCTAGCTCGTAATCCCTCACATACCCTCAGCTCCCAGTGTGCTGTGGGTCATCACATTCATCACATTTACGTATCCAATCCTAATCTTTCCTTGATAGCTTTGCTGCTGAATCTACACTCTTGGATGTCTCAAAAGCACCCCATATCTAACATGGTCACACTGAGCTGGGTCTTTTTTTCCCCCTTTATGAGACCTAGCTTTTCCTTTGACGTTACTTTATTTCAGAGGTTGGGGTTGGGATAAGGATAAAAAGTAATTGAGGTCTAGGTAAGTCTGCTATTGATGCCAAGGAGTAAACTCTTTGGAGTAGGAGAGGAAGACTGAACGGCAAATGCCACAGGTTTGCTGAAGCATCATTGCTTGTCCAATCTTTTTCCTCATCATTTTCATGCATTGCAATTAATACATTATTAAACTCGGGCTTTGAGGAGGCCTGCTACAGACAAATGTTTGTGTCCTTCCAAAATGATGTCATATGATGATATTTGGAGATGGGGCCTTTCAGTAGTGATTAGGTCATGAGGGTGGAAATCTCATGAATCGGCTTAGTGCCCAGATTGAAGAGACCTGAGAAATCTCCCTTGCCCTTTCCATTATGTGAAGACACAGCAAGAAGACAGCTGTCTATGAACCAGGAGGTGGGCCCTCACCAGTTACCAAATCTGCTGGCACCTTGATCTTAGACTTCCCAGCCTCCAGAACTATGAGAAACAAATTTCTGTTCTTTATAAGCTATCCAGTCTAGGGTTTTCAGTTATAGTGGTCCCAGAGGACTATGCCAGGGCCCAATGAATAGCATCTCTTTCTTCTGCTGTGTTGTGTGCCAACTGAGAAGTAGGATGATACAGATCAGGAGTGTCCAATTCTTTGACTTCCCTGGGCCACACTGGAAGAATTGTCTGGGGCCACACATAAAATACACTGACACTAACAGTAGATAATGAGCTAAAACACAAGAAGATCTCATAATGTTTTAAGAAAGTTTACGAAGTTGTGCTAGGCTGCATTCAAAGCCGTTCTGGACTGCATATGGCCCATAGGTCATGGGCTGGATAAGCTTGACGTAGATGTTCATCTCTGTTACTTTTAAAAACTAGTTTAAAAGAGAGCTGAGAGTGAGAGATAGTGGCTTTTTCACTGACTCTAGGAATTAGGCTGACTTGCCCTCCAGGGTCAGGCCTTTGTGCTGCTAGGGTAACAGCGTGGGAGAGAAGAGGAGAAAACCTGGGCTTGATGCAGACAAATCAGCTGCCAAGTTCTCTTCCGAAAAGCATTCCATGTGAGTTTATTTGTCCATGATTTAGATAAATCACTAGAGAAGAAACGCTAGCATCCCTGCCTGCCTCTTCAAATTGCCACGGAGGAGACTCATTTCAAACTTTTTGGTTTGTAGAGAGTTAACAAGAAAAGATATATTCATTTTTAAGCAAAAAATGCACAGAAAATAGGATTTCTACAATACATTAATTATTCTTCAATTAACCATCAAGGACTTGAATAAGAGTCTTCTGGGTGTGAATTAAGAGTTTCTGAATTCTTATTTTTAGTTATCTGTATCAATTAAGGAAATGTGTAAATAATTTTGTAATGAGCTATCCAGTCCATATGACTCCCAACTAACAATTTCAATTCAGGTTCTGGCACTCATAGTGGAGAGACCAATAAAGAATCCATAGCAAATATGGGTTTTTTTTTTTTTTTTTGAGATACAGTCTCCCTCTATCTCACCCAGGTTAGAGTGCAGTGGCACGATCCTGGCTTACTGCCACCTCTACCTCCCAGCTTCAAGCAATTCTTGTGCCTCAGCCTCTGAAGTAGCTGGGATTACAGGCACCCCCTACCATGCCCAGTTATTTTTTGTATTTTTAGTAAAGACAGGGTTTCACCATGTTAGCCAGGCTGGTCTCCAACTCCTGGCCTCGAGTGATCCTCCTGCCCCGGCCTTTCAAGGTGCTGGGATTACAGGTGTGAGCCACCACACTCAGTCAACAAGAAGCATTTATGACCAGAAAGTTGTTTTTGATACATCTCAGAAAAAGATATGTTTACTTGTTCTTGTCTAAGATAAGAAAGCTATTTTGTGAAATTATGCATGATTTTTTTTTTCTTTCTTAGAGGAGTTTACATATTCTGGATCAACCAGTATTCCATCATAGACTATCTCAGGACTTACCTGTCAGGGCACAAGCAGTACATAGGTCTAGCGATATTATTTCATGGCGCCTATCAACTCTGTGATGGATTTGAATCCAGTCCACAACTGGAATTCAGATATTTGCAGGCCTCTCACAATGAAAATGAGTTCTCCAAAGAAAGCCAGACTATATAGAAAGATATTTGAGCTTCTGAGAAAAAAAACATACTAATGAGTGAAGGTGAACTCTTCAGGCTTATTTGAGGGGGGCTGTGTCTGACATCTCTGAATACAGGTATATCCTCAACTCTCCTCACTTCCAAGTGAATGGAAGGTGTATGAAAAAGTTCTGAATTACAACAGAATTTTTTATTTTTTAAGGAGCTTCACAGGGTCAAAAGTTGTGCTGTTGAAGGCTTTTTCAAAAAACTTGTTATTGCAAATGAATCTTTTTCTTGTTGGTCAGAAACAAAGAAAGATCACCAAAAATAGATATTTAATAAGAAATTCACGTGTAATTGTGCATAATGGTCTCTGATGATTCCTTTTGTTTCTGTGGCATCAGTTGTCATTTATGATTTTATTTGAGTCTTTTTTTTTTTCCTAGTCTAACTAAAGGTTTGCTGATTTTGTTATCTTAAAAAAATTTTTTAGTTCCATTTATTTTTTCTGTTGCTTTTCTATTCTCTGTTTTATTTATTCCTGCTTTAATATTTTTTTCTTCCCATCTATATACTAACTTTGGATATAGTTTTTTTCTTTTTCTTGGTCCTTTATATTTAAACTTATGCTGTTTATTTGAGATTTTTTTAAATGCAGGCATTTATTGCTATAAAATTCCTCAGTATTGCTTTTTCTGTATTCCATAAGTTTTGGTATATTGTCTTTTCATTTTTATTTACATCAAGGTATTTTTTAAATTTCTACTTTGATTTCTTTTTTGATCCATTGGTTGTTTATGAGTGTGTTGTTTAGTTTCCACTTATTTGTGAATTTTCCGGAGTTTCACCTATTGTGGGTTTCTAGTTTCATTCCATTGTGGTCTGAAAAGATGTTTGGTGTAAGTTCAATCTTAAATGTGTTAAGACTTATTTTGTGAACTAAGAGAATATCTGTCCTGGATAATATTTTATGCGCCTTTGAGAAGAATGTGTATTCTGATACCATTGGTGGTATATTCTATATATGTATGTTAGGTGTACTAAATCTACAGTGTTGTTTAAGCCTGCTCTCTCTTTATTGATTTTCTGTCAGAATGTTCCATTCATTATTATAAGTAGATAATTAAGTCTCCTACCATCAGTTTATTGCAGTTGATTTTTCCATTCAGTTTTATCAATATTTATTTTATACAGTTAGGTGCTCTGATAGTGATTGACTATATATTTATAATTTTTATATCTTACTGATGAAATGAAACCTTATATAATTATTAATATATAATGCCCTTCTTTGTCTCTTGTGGCAGTTTTGGATTTAAAGAGTATTTTGTCTTATATAAGTATCATCATTCTTGCTCTCTAGATGAAATGGATAAATTCCTAGAGCCATACAATCTACCAACACTGAATCATGAAGAAATAGAAAGTATAAGCAAGCCAATAATGAAGAAGGAGATTGCATCAATAACCATAAACCTCCCAAGAAAGAAAAGCTCAGGATCAGATGGCTCACTGGTGAATTCTACCAAACATTAAAAGAAGAATTAATGGCAATCTTTCTCATATTCTCCTATAAAAAATGAAGAAGAGGAAGCACTTCTAAACTCAATTATGAAACCAGCATTACCATGATACTGAAGCCAAACAAAAACAATACAAGAAAAGAAAGCTAAAGGCCAATATTTCTGATGAACATAGATGCAAATATCCTCAACAAAATACTAGCAAATCAAACCAAATTCTACTGCACATGAAGAGGATCATAGACCATGACCAAGTGGGATTTATCGATGAGACATAAGGTTGCTTCAACATATACAAATCGAGTAATGTGATACATCACATTAACAGAATGAAGGATAAAAATCACACGATCAACTCAATAATACAGAAAAAGCATTTGACAAATTTTAACAATACTTTCATGCTAAAGACTTTCAACAAACTATCCAAAAAAAGACAAAAGAATGAACATTGGTGTCCCCTTAAAATTTGTATGTTAAAACCTAATACCCAATGTGATAGTATTAAGAGGTGGGGCCTTTTGGGAAGTCTTGAGCTCTTTGCCCTCATAAATGGGATTAGTGGCCTTATAAAAGAGGTTGAAAGGAGTTGCCTTGCCCCTTCTGCCATGTGAAGGAACAGCAACAAGTCACCATTTGTGAAGCAGAATAGGCCCTCTCCAGACACTGAATCTGCTGGGATCTTGATCTTGAACTTCCCAAGTAAGATAAATAAATTTTGTTCATGAATTATCCAATCTAAGGTATATTTTTATAGCAGTTTGAATGGACTAAGACACCTATTTAACATTAGTTAATGCAATTGCCTTTTATTTACTTTCCTCTGCCTACATGAAGATGAGAATAAAAAGAGTGCCTTGAAACTCGTCATTTCATCTACTCGGAGAAAGCTGAGGATGTTCTCGATTCCTTGACTCTGTCTCTCTGGATTCTCCTCAAGAGGACCCACTGGAGACTACCTTTCTGATTTAGTACAAAGAAAACTTGTTCTCTTATGCAATGAGTTTGTTTTTATCTTTCCCCTTTAAACCAAGAACTATATAATTGACCTGGTTTCTCTTTATGTTTGCCGTTTCAGCACTGTCAAACTTAGGATTTACCTATAGCCAGGGCAAAGGTATACATTACACTCCGCTTTCTCTCTTCTTCTGTTCAGCTTTTGATTTCTACTAACTTGTGCTTATTAAAACTCTTTAAAATGTGCCTTAATATCATTTTCAGAAAAAAATTGGAGGTAGAATTGCACAGAACAGTAGAAAATAAATTTATTTAGAGTACAATCATTTACATTTGTTCCTTTTCAACTAGTCACATATAAGGAATCTTTTTCCCACTAGAAAAACTTTATAGATGAACTGGGAAAATGTGCTTTATAAGCTATTTATATCTCAACCTTTTCTCAACATGATTGGATTATGCACAGGACAAAATCAACTACTCAGAAATATGACACATTTTTATGAATATGAGATTATTTATTTTGCATTAATTACTTGTATAGATTACCAATAGAATGCAACATAAATGAAATAGAGCTATGGAATTTTCTTAAAGAATAAAAGTGTAATGGATTCTTTAAAACATAACAGGGTAATGCACAATGTGGTCTAATAACAGAAAATAAAACTAAATGAGACAGAGTTAAGCACAAGGGAATTTAAATATCATTAAACAATAACATTAGACTATAATATTAAAAACAGGATTATAATTACGAGACTAACATACTTGTAAATGTTAAGGAAATCTGAAATCAAGCGTGTTTGCTTTTTATCATCTCTCTTATCATTTGAAAAATATAGGTTCCTCTCAATTTTTAAAGCATTAAATGTTTAGGAAATAAGGTGAATTAAAAAAATATTTGGAGAAATGGTCTTCCAAAAAATATCTGCAATATTATTCCATTAACCTCTTCTGTCAGTGGACATACGTAGAACTCTAAATCATAAGCTGAATAAGATATTTTCTTTGAAAGCATGAAGAACGTAGGTCTGACTGTTACAGTGATCCTTGACTTACTATACAAAGCTGCCTTGAGATTAAAACTACTGTCTATTTTAAATATGTATTTCAAAACCTGAGTGCTAGCTTTCTGGTGTATCAAATGCATTGCACATGCTCATCTTTGAGTACAGTAACTAAGACAATTATAGTAAAAGGAAATCTTAAAGATTTTATAGATAACCAGAATATCCTGAGGGATATTTTAGCTATACATTTTTCAAAATGTAAGTCGCATAAATTCATTTCAATTTGAAAATTCAAGTTTCTTAATGCTCGCATGAGGGATACCACAGTGGTTTCGTTGAAGTGAAGGTGGGATTGACAGTTGGTCATTTTGGGCTCCTCATGTCATGGCTCCTGTAGGCAATAACAGGGATTACTATGTTTCCTAGGGTGATTAATCCTGGTTATCATGGGGAAGAGAAGGTTTCTGCTACACAAAGGAACAAGGAAGTGTGTGTTTGGAAATGAGAATGTCCTTTGGGGTGCCTCCTAGTATTGACGGGTCTAGCAATTAAACTATTAAAACACTTGAGCAAGCTAATTCAGGTAGGATCGTGGAAAGCTCAGATTCTTTAGAAATAAAGGTCTGGGTCAACCCACAAGGATATGAACCCCAGTCAGCTGTAGGTACACTGTGTGTAATGGGAGCACAAAATGGACAGTGGAAGAAGGAAGAGATAAATACTAACTATAGCCTCACGAACAGTTAGAGAAACAAGGCTAAGATCAACCATGTGTACACTTTCCCTAGTTCTCTATTTTTATCCTGTTCCTTTCCATTTCTATTCTATCTAGACAGTGGTGGTGGTAGCAAACTCTGTGATTTACTCCAAATTTTGAAGTATATCAAAATGTTTTTGTAGCTGGAGAGAAACATAGATCATGCTGAGACAGAGGCAATGAATGATCCATGATTACAAATCACCGAGCATTGTTTGCAGGAGCAGCAGGAACGACTTGTAGGCAATATTGATACCTTACGTAGGAGAAGAGGCTGGGATAAAGGTTTGACTGAATTCAGCACAGCTTCTCATAGGACATTCAGCAGCCTTGACAGATGTGCTCCGATTTTTTAGGGACAACACCACGTCTCTGCATTGAACAATCCATTCTAGTGGTATAGGTTAAGCTGGTCCTTGTGCATGGAGACTAATGGGGAGTTATATGGAAAGGCAGCCTGGTGCGGAAGCCCAAGGCCAGGATGGGGTCAGTGAGCTCTGAACCTAATAACATCTAATAACAGATCTATGCCACTCTGTCATTTTGGAAGCTTCAATAAATTCTTGCTGAATGGTAATGGCTTCTTCTGTGTGATGCTATTATGAATTAAGAAGGAAAGCTTGTCTTCCCTTTGAGCTGGAGGCGAAATTGGGGGTGAGTGCAGAGATTGCCAGCAGAAGCAAACCACTTTCTAATGAGTGTTGATCCTACCAACTGGCTGCAGAGGCTGTTGTTAGAACACCAGAGGAGAGGCAGGAAGGAAAATGCGTAAAAGAACTCTTATGGAACGTGCATAAGAAGGCATTCTGAAAACACGGAGAAAGAGACAGAGAGAGATTAGAGATATTTTGCCATGGGTTCAAGCTAATGGGCACTGGAGCACGGTAATTAACGGTAACAAGAGCTTATTCAATAGTGAAAGGCATAGGAAAGGCAAAATATTTTGGCTTCACATTTGTCTTCTTTTTAATTGTTACAAAGATTCAGAGAGGTGATCATCATACCCATTCTATGGATAAAAAAATTTAGGTTCATAAAAGGTGATTTTCCAAAAGTCGCACAGCAATAAAGTAGCAGAATCCAGATCTGAATCACAGTTTGCCTGAACTCAAGGCTACAGAATTCAGATAATTTAACACCTATACTTCTTCTTATTACTATTCATGTTGGTAATTGGGCGCTTGAGACAATTTCAGACAGTTTGCTAATTAAAAAAAAATACATGCACACACTAGTTCTCAAAGTTTGCTATACAATGAATCTCTCGAGGAGCTATAAAAAATAGTGATACCTGGGTCTCACCTCAAGAGATTGTGGTTTAATTGGTGTATTGTGAAGCCTGGATATTGGGATTTTAAGAGGCTTCCCAGATGATTTGAAAATGCAGCAAGTGTTTGAGAACCAGCACATTAACATATTGGTGGAGGAAACAGTATAGCATTTCTTTCATAGAAACATTTTCTGACTGAGTGTCACAGCCAGGCTGTCTGGAGAGGTGGCCCAAATTAGCTAGAAGACTTGGGGTGGTATTATTGGAATGGTTTTTTATTTATTTTTATGTTATTTTATTTATTTATTTATTTTGAGACGGAGTCTCGCTCTGTCACCCAGGCTGGAGTGCAGTGGCGCGATCTCAGCTCACTGCAAGCTCCGCCTCCTGGGTTCATGCCATTCTCCTGCCTCAGCCTCCCGAGTAGCTGGGACTACAGGTGCCCGCCACCATACCCGCCTAATTGGTTTTTTTTTTTTTTTTTTTTTTGTATTTTTAGTAGAGACCGGGTTTCACCATGTTAGCCAAGATGGTCTCGATCTCCTGACCTCGTGATCCACCCACCTCAGCCTCCCAGAGTGCTCGGATTATAGGCGTGAGCCACCATGCCTGGCCTGGAATGTTTTTTTAATATTATAATTACAAATAATACTTAAAACATGACAGGTGTTGCCTAAGAAATGTTGGTTGAGTAAATTAATCACTGGTGTTTCTACCGTCTTAAACATGTATGCTCTAACAGATAAAAATTTACCCAGTTTGCGAACAGGGGTAAGGATTAGGAGCGCAGACTTAGGAAGCAGGTTGCTGAGGTTCCGATCTGGCTTCTCTCACTCATCAGCTGTGTGAACTTGGGCAATATTTTTTAACTTATGGGCTTAAATTTTCTTATCTGTGAAATGATGTTAATAATAGTATCTATGTCACAAAAGACTAAAAGAAGTTAGGGCTCAGAAGGGATGAGGTGCATATGCAGGACCATATAAGTGCTCAGTTCATTTCAATTATTTACATGTGAAATGTTTTATCAGCTTTATTTCCATAAGGATTTAACAATCCTCCTTTACTGTTATTAGTTGTTTTACCATCACTTGATTCTATCATGGGTACAATCATATTCATCAAAAATCTTGCTCAATGTATACATTTTTAGTAAGCTTTTTGTTTATGTCACCCACTTTAAAACATTGGGATTGGAAATTTTTTATGATACATTTTATTATCATGACACATGAATCAATAAGCTCCTGAACAAGATATTCCCCCGACCTTCTGGTCTGAATTATAATCTCTTTTACTTTATGGTATATTAGGTAACACAAAATTCTTCCCATTGATGAAGTCTCAAGAACTGTTGATGCATTATTCAATCAAAAAGTGTGAAACATTGCAAAGCTAGTCATATAGGCAAAAATATAACACATACTTTAAAGAAAAAGATGAAAAAGCTAAAATAATCAATATTTTCTTTTCTTACAATATTTTTAATGGAGAAAAAATGAAACAGAACAAAAAATATCAAAAAAAAAAAAATCTCAGACTTCAATTACCCAGGAATGTCAAGTATAAAAATATTTTGTGAATGAATTCTATATACATAGAGTGGTTAAATGTGAGTTCAATACTGATTTGCTCTGGTTATGCTATCCAACCCACAACCTTCTGCAAATGTTGCCAATAAAAATTTCTGCTTTTTTTTTTTTTGAGACAGTCTCACTTCATCACCCAAGTTGGAGTGCAGTGGTGGCTCATGGCTCATTAAACTCCTGGGATCAAGTGATCCTCCTGCCTTACTCCCCACCAAGTAGCTGGGGCTACAGGTGTGCATCACCACACTGTGCTAATTTTTTTTTTTTTTTTTTGCTTAATTTTTATTTTGTAGAGATGACGTCTCCCTATGGTGACCAGGCTGGTTTTGAACTGTTGGCCTCAAGTGATCTTGCGTAAGCCTCCTAAAGAGCTAGAGCTACAAGCATGAACCACCATGCATGGCCACCTCACTTCTGCTTCTTTTAAACTAAGAGTTTCAGGGTGTGTGAGAACTATCTCTTAAGAATCTCTAACAGATCTACTGAATTGAATCTGACTTTTAAGTGAATCTGACTATTAAGATGACTTCACTCTCTTAATAAACACAAAACTTCGCTAATATCAGGATGCAAGTTGAACATTAATTACAAATTGGAACACATAGATGTGTTGATTTTGGATGAGCCTGGAATAATTGTCTTATATTTTATCATGTTTGAACAGCAAAATTTATTTCTTATGTAAAGCAAAACATATTTCTAAGAAATGAACTGGTATCAACTATAGATAATGGGGCCATTTTAGGGGTGGGTAGAGAAAGAAATAAATTATTGCCACTGCCATGATAATATGTTTATTAAAATTCAACACATTATATTTAGGTAGAATTTTTTGGTCACTTGGACTAATTACTTTTAGCCAGTATTTTTTATCCTAATGTTGATATCGCAATGCATTTTCAATGACTAGGAACCAGACTCAATAAGAATAAAGATCTCAGACTTCCTAGAAAACTCAGAGTTTACTATTTTAAAAATACTACACTGCAAAGTAAAGATTCAAAGGAACAGTATTCATGATCACAAATAAACTATGTGGCCTAATGGTAAGATTATAGACGGTAGAAATTTCAATCCAGATCATGATGTGCTCAGAGAAGAGCTACATTTCAGCATAGTAATGTCTGAAAAATGCCTGGTCTTGGTATGGCCCAAAAAATTGTCTGCCTCTTCATCTATTTGGAAATGTAGCACTCTCTATTACCTGGGAGTGAGGCATTCACAAAATTCTATGACTTAATTATCACATGTTCTCAAACTGCTTTAAATCCATCATTTAATCCTAGGACTTTGGGAGGCTGAGGAGGACTAATCAGGAGATCGAGGCCATCCTGACCAACACAGTGAAATCCCGTCTCTACTAAAAATACAAAAAACTAGCCAGGTATGGTGGCGGGTGCCTGTGGTGCCAGCTACTTGGGAAGCTGAGGCAGGAGAATGGCATGAACCCGAGAAGTGGAGCTTGCAGTGAGCCAAGATCGTGCCACTGCACTCCAGCCTGGGCAACAGAGTGAGACTCCGTCTCAAAAAAAAAAAAAAAAAAAAATCCATTATCATTATCATCATCCTTACCACTTATATCTCAAGAAATTTTATGTAAATTTTTAATTCTAAAATCTCAAACAATTTGTTTGATTTTACTCCATGACAAAAAGCATTGAACAAACAAATGGCACTGGAGGGTGGGATTTGGAAGAATTTCCACCCTAGGCTTTTCCCCAAACTTAAACTTTAATTTAGGGAACCCAAAGATGTGAAATAGTTTTGATCAACTTATATTTTTGGCAATGGAGGTATAAGATAATAACCATTCTTTTCTATTTTTTATGTTGAAATATAACTTATATACACTGAAACAACCAGTCTTGTATGTAGAGCTTGATAAGTTTTGATAAGCATATACTCCCTATATTAGTTTGCTAGGGTGGTTATACACAAAATAGCACAGACTGGGTGGCTTAAACAACATAAATTTATTACCTCACAGTTCTGGAGGCTAAAAGTCCAAGATCAAGTTGCCCACAATGCCATTTCTGCTGAGGTCTCTCTCGCTGGCTTACAGATGGCCACCTTCTCTCGGTATTCTCACATCATCTTTGTTCTGTGCACACACATCCCTGCTGTCTCTTCCTCTTCTTGTAAGGATACCAGTCCTATTGGACTAGGCGCTCACTTTTGTGACCTCCTTTAACTTTAATTACCATTTTAGAGGCCCTGTCTCCAAATATAGTCACATTGGGGTTTAGAACTTCAATATATGAATTTTACAGGAACACAATTCAGTTTATAACCCCCCATTTAACTCACACCTTTTTCAAAATATAGGATATTTCTTTTATCTGGTAGGTTTGAAGTCTGTTCATGCTGTTCTCTTGTCATTTTTCACATTTGCCACACAAATGGCAACAATGATTCTGTTTTCCTTCATAATTTAGTTCTTGTCTGTTCTGGACCTTCACATAAATGTATTTTTGCATAGCATAATATCTACAAGAGTCATCAGTGTTTCTGGATAAATTATCATTCTATTACTTTACATTGTCTAGTAGTATTGCATTACATGAACATACTGTGATTTCCTTACCTATTTTTCTGTTGATGGACATTTGGGTTGTTTCCAGTTCAGGGGTTTTATTATTTAAGCTTCTGTAACTATTCCTGTACAAATTTTTGATGTGAATATGTTTTTATTTTTCTTGATATATATCTAGAAATTAATTTTCTGGGTCATAGGTAGATATATGCTTAACATCTTAAAAAAAAAAAAAACCCTAGATTTCTTTTTCTAATGTGGCTATAACATTTTATGCTCCAATCAGCAATGTATGAAATTGCCAGATGTTTCATATCATTGTCAATAATCAGTATTGGAAAGTCTTTTTAAATGTTGGCCATTCTAGAATTCATGTAGTAGTATTTCATAATGGTTTTGCCATTTCATGACTAATGGTATTGAGTAATTTTTCATATGTTTATTGATCATTTGTATATCCTCCTTGTAAAGTTTCTGTTCAAGTCTTTTGTATATTATTAAAGTATCTTGTCCTTTTATTAGTAAGTTGAAATAATTATTTATATATTCAGGATAAATTTTTCAGCTGGATATAAGTGTTGCAAATATTTTTTCCCTATCTGTGCCTCGCATTTCATTTTATTAATGTTATCTTCTGATGAACAGGAGTTTTTAATTTTGATGAAGTCCAACTGATCAATTTTTTTCTCTCCTGGTTAGTTTTTCTGTGTCATATCTTAGAGATACATTTGCCAGCCCCAAGGTCTCCAATGTTTTGTTCTAAAAGGCTTAATGTTTTAATGTATGAGGAAACTACTGTAAGTTCTTTCACTTGACAGATGAAGAAACAGAGGCAAGTGATGGTTAAATGACTTGCCTGATGTTTCACATTGCTTGACCAGAACTTGAACTCATGCAATTTTTCCTTATCACTCCTAAGCTAGGCTCCCATTGATTATGCTACAGCAGGGAAAATGCAACGAAAGGGTTACATAAGTTGACTTTCAAATACTTTTTCAAGGAGCATTTATTAATATCTTACTGAACATTCATGTTCTATGGAGAATAGTTTGGGAAATGCATGCTGGATAAATATTCATGGGCTGAATTAAATCTCTATAATAGAAAAAGACATTCGACATTCTACTTCCTAATAGTCTAGTGCAATGGCCTAGTATTTTGGAAGCATGCCAGGGTATTCCAAAGAGCTTATATAGTTCTGTGTGTTCCCAAGTTCAAGGGTTTATTATCTCTTTATTGCTCAAATTCTCCCTTTAAACCATCCTTATGTGTAGTTATTCATAATTTTTTTCTTTCTTCCTTTTTATTTTTTATTTTTTTGGTGTGGATCTAGCAGGCATTGCTGATCCTAAATGGTGATGTTTACATCTTGCTGTGTCTATAATGCAGAAAACGTTTTAGGAGAGTTGCAGCAATAGTTGACTTCATGTGATCTTCTCATTATCTCTTTCAGGGTACAGAGTGACCAGATAATATACTGAATGACCAGTTACGTTTGAATTTAAGAAAACCAACTCATAATTTTTATGTAAGTATGTTTCATGCAATATTTGGATCATATTATACTTAAAAATGTTATCCAAAATTGATATTTAACTGGATGTCTTGTTTATTTATTTATTTGCTAAATCAGGCAACCCTAGTTAGGGGGCTAAAGTGTATGCCTGTCACATGGGGAGAGACCCCTCTCTTGTTAATTTAAGGACTTCATTTTTTTTAGTATGGATATCTCATGGCATCCAAAACTCTCCTCTCCTGGAGAGTGATTATCATGGACCCATAAAAAGGAAGATCTCCTACCTAGAAGGAAAAAAGTACATTCACAAAAATGTTTAAAGATGTTCTAAAAATATTTTGTACTCAGGTCTACTAGGAAATGCTAAGTACCCTATTTCACTATATTATTATTATAACTACTAGGAACAAGAAATGGAATGGAAGATGGAAATAACACAATCTTCCACATTAAGGCACATTTAAGTTTAAAATCATGGAATGGAACCTAATTAAATGCCAGAAGGTATCCTAACATAATGTTGAGTTTGCAAATTTAAATACACAAAAACAAAGCAATCTAGACACTAAAAGTTCCCTAGCAACATTAACTCACCCACATCGTACATTGTGCATAATAAAGTTAGCATTTAGCAACCAGAAATGTTGCTCATAATGCAAATATGTGCAACTCAAGATCATTAACATTTTCCATAATTTTTACTCATTTCAAAGGTTCAATATTCTCATTACACTAATGTAGAAAGAGTTACTCAATCTTAGAGTTAAAAAATTCTTTTAAAATTGTAATCCCAGCACTTTGGGAGGCCGAGGCGGGTGGATCACGAGGTCAGGAGATCGAGACCATCCTGGCTAACATGGTGAAACCCCGTCTCTACTAAAAATACAAAAAACTAGCCGGGCGTGGTGGCGGGCGCCTGTAGTCCCAGCTACTCGGAGGCTGAGGCAGGAGAATGGCGTGAACCTGGGAGGCGGAGCTTGCAGTGAGCCGAGATCGCGCCACTGCACTCCAGCCTGGGTGACACAGCGCGAGACTCCGTCTCAAAAAAAAAAAAAAAAAAAAAAAAAAAATTCTTTTAAAATGTATTTGTTTATCTCAGTCTTTTATTAAAGTCATCATCAACTGGGGTTGTATTTTGCTTCAGCAACACAGAATTGTTTTTTTGTATTTACGGAATGTTAAATATAGGGTAAATCTTCAATATCATTTCAAGCTTACTCTACCTGTAATTATTATTCTAAAAATACATCAATATGTATTATTCTACTCTACTGTCTGAAGTTTTAAATAAAACCTGGGGAGGCCTCACAGCATGGGGACACTGTGTATGTCACTTATTTAATGTGTGAGCAGAGGCAAGTTATGTCCCTGTTTCTGTGCCTCAGTTTCTTCATTTGTAGAATTGAGATAACAATTGTATTAGACTCATGTGGGTCTCATGAAAATTAAACCACTTAGTTTGTGTCAAGTTCTTAGAATAATTCATGGCACATGCTAGAGTTACCTAGAAATTCTTAGTGTGCTCAAATAGCAATATTCCAGATGTATAGGTACAAGACTTTATATTATACTTTCTTATACTTCTACAGGCAGGCTATTAGAACTTCTGAAACAATGTTGGTGAATCTACAATATTTCATTATTTAAAGGCATTAAGTTAATAGATTTTTAAAAATTGATGAATTCCTGCTATGGCCAATAAAAATGTAAAAAATGTTGTTCACACTTATCGATAATCAATAAAATAAAATCAACATTAAAAGCTAATGTGCTAGTGTACACCTGCAAAGATAACTAAATTAAGTAAGACTGGTGAGGTGAGGACATGGAGCACGTGGAATTATCAAACATTGCTAGTGTGAATGTAAATTGCTACATCTATTTTGAACAACTTTTTGGTAACTGTTACCTCTGTTACCTACTAAATTGATACAGTTACATCCTAAAATTTAGCAATTCCAGAAATACGCACCAAAAGAAATTATATGGTGATCATAATAGCATTATTTATAAGAGCCAAGACCTGGAAACCACTCAGATTTTCATTAGTAGTAGAATGGACAAATTGTGCAATGTCCACACAATGGATTTCTATGAGGACAATGAGAACAGAGGCATTACAACTGCACTCAGTAATATGGATGGTTTTTACAACCAGAATGTTGAGGAAAAGATGTAATAAAAGAACTTACACAGTGTAATTTCAACTACATAAAGCTTAAAATCAGAAAATCTGATCTCTGGTGTTAGAAGTAAAATAACTCTTTCTAAAGGGGAGGAGAAAGTAGGGCCTCATGATAACTACTAATATTCTGTCTCTTTTCTTGGGTATGGGTTACCACATGACAATTCATGACAATTCATTGAGATAAATCTTTACAATTTTGCCAGTCTTTTACATATGTTATACTTCAATTAAAATTTTAAATAAAACCTTCAAAATATTTTAATTTGAGAAACTAACAAAAAGTTTTATGATTTGAGTCTGCCAATAATTCTAGCTCCTGGTAGAATTATTTTAGAAACCAATGTCCACTTGTAAAGGAAAAAGGCAAAACTAATTTGCACCCTTACCATACCAATTCACCAATATAATTCATGAGAATTTGAGGAAATGCATGCAATGTTTAATGAGAAATATATCAATGAGGTAAACTTAATCTTACATAGTTTTCAATATTGAAAGAATCCATGGGTCAGTTAGAATAGAGAGTTGGGCTGGGAGTTAGAGTTGGGAAATGATAAATGCTCTTGTTGAAGGCAATGGCAATTGGAACAAGGCCAAGGCAAGAATCAGATGCTGAGCCCAAGTTGGTACTTTTTGTTTTCTTTTCCTTCCCTTTTTGAGACAGGTTCACTCTGTTGTCCAGGTTGGAGTGCAGGGGTCCAATCATAGTTACTGTAATGTAGAATCCTGGGCTCAAGAGATCCTCCTGCTACATACGGGTGCATGGCACCATGACTGGCTAATTTTCTTGTAGAGATAGGGTCTTGCTATGTTGTCCAGGATAGTCTCAAATTCCTGGTCTCAAGATATCCTTCCACTCTTGCCTCCCAAAGCACTGAGATTACAGGCATGAATCCCTGTGGCTGGCCAAGATTTCTAACAAAATATCATAATAAGGCAAATGGAAAGGATATAAGAGATATGTTGCAAAGTCTCCCATACTAAGTAAATTTTATTTAATAATATATTGTATGTGCAGGAAAATATTGTTAATATAAGCATTTAATTTGTGTTATGATGAATCAGAATTATTCATTTTTGTGATTCAGAATACAATTAGGAAATGTATGAACATGTTATTACTAACAGGAGTTCAGGTTTTAAGGCAAAATTTAACCCCTCATTTTAGGTGAAAAGACTATCTTTTTATGAAAATATAGTATTAATCTAATAAGTGAGGAATCTCCATAATTTAAAGTCTCAAGAGACTTTTATGAACAATTGGCAGCTGGATTAAACTAAAATGAGTCAGAGTCAGATAACAGTTCTCATCTAGCTTACTTGCAACAGTTCAGTCTATTCAAGAAATAGCAAGACTGACTTTTCCTGGAAATGTCCAGAAAACAAATGCTTTATTTAACGTGAGGCTGTTCAAGTCAATTTGAAGAAGCTAAACATGTTCCCAAGGTCCAGGATCAAGTGTCTTGGAACAAAGTATTAATTCATACCCAAAGCATAAATATTGGGTTTGAACCATATCCAACTTCTAATTGTATAGGCCAGAAAACCAAATATTGGCAATTTGATGTTATTTAGTTTGGTATATACACAAACATATAATCATTACTAAATATGGAAGGACTAGAGAACACATGTTCAATACAGATGATGGCAGTTTACTCTGAGGACTACTCTGAAGACGAACACTGGGTATATAAAATACACTATAGCTATACACTTTGGTGATGCTGTGTATTTAATCTAACCATACATAAGAAAACTTGAGCAAAGAGGTATTTAATAATTTAAGAGCATCTGAGAATTATTAGGTTGCTGCAAAAGTAATTGCAGTTTTATCTTTTTTTTTTTTTACTGCAATTACTTTTGCACCAACCTAGTATAATGATATTCGCCTGTTGGTATCAGTTATCGGTAACCCTATGGGAAAAAACAATATAGACTTTTAAAAAAAAACCTTTTAAAATTGACTTTTAATATTAACTCTCACACATAAGTTCGTAAGAAAGGGGAAAATTGATACATTTAGAAAAACAATTTGTACATGACCTAGTACATAGAGCGGGTAGATATGTTTTGATCCTAAAAATGCATTTTGTCTTTCAATGTTTGTTATTAAACAAACAAGCAAAACAATCACAAAATTTGGACCTTATGTTTTAGCTAAACAAACATTGGTTTCTTATTGACTAAAGATTATATATAATTAAATACCTTCAGCACTGACTTTTATTTTTCTCGGCTTTTTAAAGAATTCTATTTCTAGTTCAGCAGAAAAAAAAAAAATATTTGCACTGGCAATTCAAAGTCATTGTTCTTTTAATAACAAGAATTTTGGGCTATAGAACTTTTTGACTTAGCTACCGAAACTTTGAAGAACATAATTTTAGATGCAAAACGAGATTCTTTGAATCTCTAGCTCAAGAAATTACATTTCGTTAAAAATGCATGAAAGATGTAACTGGGCATTGGTGGCCAATTTCATTAAATGAGCTGTGACTTCACAGAGAAAAAGATACGTATCTATTCAGTTCCCAAGGGCTAGATTATTCAATGAAAATTTATTTCTACTAGGATATCATAATGGAAAGTAGCGAGGCTAAATTAGTAAAATTTATTCTGGGGTACAGCTCATTTATTCAATAATCATTTATTTCTTTAGAAAAAGTATTTACATAGTGAGATAATTTAATGCAAGTTGTAAGACTTTCTTATTTCAGTTTTCATTTATTTTTATACTCCTGACTTATCAGCTTGGGTTATTTAAACTCTTGCACACTTGAATTTTTCTTTATATTCTTGCATGAATTGCGTACCTTAAATTCTCTTTGCATAAAACACCTCCATTGTTTACCTTGTAGATAGCAACATCATCAACCTCCTCATATAGGTATTTGAAAATCATCAGTTCTGTAGGTTTTTTATTACAATATTAAAAGAAAGATTTTTTACCCTGAGCTTAGCAGAAGCTACTTTATGTTGGTAGTATATTCTTCCAAACAATAGCATTCCTCCTACCGAATTACTGTTACAGAGTGAGGTTGTTGCTGTTATCCTATGCAGTCTCCGCAAACATTGATAAAGATGGAAACTGACATAGTGATCGCATCCTCTATTCTTGTTTTTCAGGAATTTCATTTTTAATTTTAAGTCATATTTACATTGTTAGCATAAACATATTTGAAATATAAAGATCAAATGGACAGAAAGATGAATTTCCTGATCTTAAAATTTATTTATATTATTTTAAAAATATTCTACTTTTGTCAATATGTGAATTTTCTGAAAATGTTTAAAAGAACAGTAAAAATATATTATGTTACTCTGAAATGACACCAAAATTTTTACACGTACCTAATCAATGGGGTGTAATTGGTTGGAGTTTGAGTTAAAATAATAGAATTAGATTCCTAACTTATTCTTAGAAAATAAAGTAAATATTTATAATTTCAATTAGAATGATAGAACATACTAGAACAAAACATAGAAGAAAACACATTTTATATTCCAAAGTAGGGAAAGTCTTCTTAAGCAAAAACCAAAACCAGACACTCTAAATCCTTGCTATTCAAAGTGTGGGCTGTAGACCAGTAGCATGCGCATCTCCTAGAGTAAATTAGAAATATCAGCTCTCAGTCTTCACTCTAGCACCTGTACTTTAACCAAATCCCCAACTGATTCGTGTACCCAATAAGCAGTTCTCAACCCTGTCCACAGTTTAGTATCTACTGGGGGACTACATTTCAATGTCACCTCAATCAATTAAACCTAAATATGTGGGGACTCAGACTATAGTCTTTTTATAAAAGCTCCTTGGTAAACCTGATCTGTAGATGATTTGGGAACCACTATTCTTGAAAAACCATGAACAATTCAGTCTTTGATACTTGAATAAAGTTAAAGATAAAGGTAAATTCAGAGAAAATATTTGCAATGAGCTGGGCATGGTGACGCACACCTGTAGTGCTACCTACGTGAGAGGCTGAGGCTGGGGAATGGCTTGAGCCCAGGAGTTTGAGGCTGCAGTGAGCTACAATAACACTACTGCATTCCAGCCTGAATGACAGAGCAAGATCCTGTCTCTAAAAATATATAAATAAATAAAATTTAAAATTGCAATATATACACAGCAAAGAGCTCTTTACCTAAAACGCAAGTGATCCTTCACATCAATGCTAAAAAGACTGACAATCCAAGCAACATAACCTGGCACTGACTATATCCTGAACCTTCACAGAAGAGTAAATATAAATCTCTAACAAAATTCTAAATGGATGCTCAAACTCACTAATGAGGAAACTATAACTTTAAATAACAATGATGCAGTGTACTTTCCCTATCAGACTGACTAATTAAAAGAATTGATGATATCCTTTGTGGTGAGGGTATGAGAAAGTGGGAACTTTTGCACTATCAGTGGGACTATAATGAATATTTGTTTTGGAAGGCAGTTGGACAGTGCTATCAACATTTCAAATGCACAGATAATTTGTCCCAACAATCTTACTTCCTGAAATATTTACTATAAGAAATAGTCACATAATTGTACAACTATATATGTACAAATGAGAAAAATATATGTATATATGTGATACATATATGTAAGATATATATATATATGAGAAAAAATTGAAGCAACCTGCAGGTTGATCAATGCTTCAGTGCTAATTATGATGAAACTTCACTGTGGAAAACTACCCAGTGGAGAATAAAGGAAGTCTATATTACTGACACAGAAAGATATTTGTGATAAAGAGCAATTTATAGATTTCTCTCTCATTTTTGCATTATTTTTATTTTAAAATGCTATTTATAAATGGAAAGGCTGGCAGAATGCTTGCTGAACTCTTAACATTTGTATCTTCTAGGGGTGAAAGGTAAGAAAGGGCAAGACAGGCACTTTGATTTTTAGCATTTACAGTGTGGTTTTTTTTTAGCCCAATTATAATACTTTCGTATTTAAAAATAGATCTAGAATACTGTTTAAAAATTGATTACCCAGAACTGGCTTGTGTGCATTACTGTGAAGAGAATATTTTGGAGGTGAAGACACAGAGAAAATAACATTTCGTTATTTTTTAAAAAATTGCATTGTGGTAGGTAAAGGAAAAACAACTTATACAACTTTTAGAATTTCCTTTAAAAATTAGACTCTACATTAAACACTTTTAAATTTCAGATATGATTTAGTAACTGATCTCATATGAGATAATGACAATAAAGTTAAATGACATGCATAAGGTAACACAAGTGAAATTAGGTCACAAGGCACACGTTAGGCAGTCAGCAGTCTCCTAGACAAACTAGGGTTAGGAAGTTTAAATTGCTTTGCAGTACAATGTGGTAAGAGTGTCAGAAAAATGTAGGATACAAAAATCATTTATGTTCTCTTCTATATGCTACTTTCCAGGCCTCTAATCTACCACAACACTCCCTTCAATAATAACCCAAAGATAAAAACAACATAAGTTATTGCCAGGCACTGGGAGTTGGAAAAAAGAATTGCCTACAAAGAGGCACAAAGAAACATTTTGACACCATGCAAATATTCCATATCTTAATGTTGCTGGATACATGACTATGGGCATTGGTCAAAATTCTTGGAACTATGCACCTCAAAGGGAAAATTATATTTCAATAATCTTGGCTTAAAAATTAAAATACAACATACATAACAAACTAAACAAAACATTTACCTAGTACTTCAATATCTACTTAAAGAGTGATTGAAATAATCGAGGACAACATTAGGATTTTATAACATAAAATATTGTTTTAAAAGGAGCCTGAAAAAATTCTGATTATTATTTACATTTTATTGGAAAAAATGTATATGCACAAAAAGATGCAGAGATCTTCAGTTTTTTTATTGTTTACATTTTTCTGATACTACTTTCTGAAAACACTTAGAAGACTAAATTTAAGCATAAACCAGAAAATGGATAAGATCTAATTAGCTGCTCTTTACATTTGTTCTTCTACTGTGTTGTCTTAGCTGGACAATGTGAACTTAGGAAAGGATGTTATAAATATGAAAGCAATCATTAGATTTGATTTTTGTTCATATTTATAGAGGCTAAGATTACATTTTCCTGGATAATGGAGTCTAAAGTATAACTAAAATGTAATTTAAATTTTAGATTGCTCTAATGTTTATACAACTAAAATTAAACCACATACCATGTACCAGGGGCTTTAGCTTAAAACCATTTGTTAACATTGACAATGTGCATTCCTATGAAAATCATGTTAATATAATTGTCCTGCCCTTCATTCTCTTAAATAAACAAGTGACTAGTTCCTTAATGGCCTCATTTCGTTATGTAAATGTGCAGTACCTTCCTTCAACAGCCACATATCACCTGGAGTCGTGAAGGTCTTGCAGAATGTTATGCTTATCTTTTACATTTGTGGCTAAAATCAAAGAGTTTTTATAAAAATACAAAGCAAATACTTCTCCAGGGAAGCTGTCAGGTGGAGACCTAATTCTTTTGCTCCTTCATTGACATCAACATATTAAAAACTAAAACCAAAACCCAAAAAACCCACACTATTAATTTATAGAATCTTCTCCGTGTTCTGCAGGATTCATTTTATTTGGGATCCTCACATCCTCAATAGATGAATATACAAGTCATTTGTCTTTCTTGTTTCCAGGGCAGACCTACAAAGTCATAGTTTCCATGGCAATCAGACAAACCCCACCCTGAGTGGTTGTTAAACTGTACAGCCTGCACTACCACTAGGGCTCTTTACTGCTAGCGCATCAAACCAATTTCAGAAGCAAGGCCACTTGAGAATGACAGATTAGCTTCTGGGAAGGTTGACTTAGCACAGTGGGCGGCTGGCTTAACCACTGAGAGGCAGAGCAGAAATACAGATTCCCTGAATGAAAAGTTATATTTCTATCGGCGTTGCGAAGGAGAGAAAAATCTACAGGGTCACAGCCATTAACACTTGAAATTTTTATAGTTAACTTTAATAAAAAATGTCATAAAGAGATCAGGTCACATCATTAGTTTTAGAGAATAAGAGGAAGTAAGTGAGATTGTCTTCAGGAGGAAAAAAAAGTGATCTAAAGGTTGCTGAGTTACTCATGAACTTATCACATGGTATTGCAGGTATAAAAAAGAAATCAGTGAATCAATGCATATATATGCTTTGGGTCGATTTCACAATTAAAATATGCTTCCCTCCCCCAGCTATATATTCTTTGGGAGTGTACCTGTGGCCCACAGAGAATGGCAGAAGGGTCGGTCTTTTGAAGATCAAATTGGGTTGATTCAAGAAAAATCTGCTCAAAATAGATGAGCACCCCAAAAGAAGACATCTTTATACTGACTCAAGCCCTGGCTTCAGTCAGTCTGATAGGCCTGAACCCAATTCTGTGAATATTGATATGGAATCAGAGTTTGCATTTTGATGCTATGATGATGGCATTATAGGCAGGGACCCACCTGCAAGGCCTGCATTCTAACCACTGCTCACACCTCCTACCCTTTTGAGGCAACTGATTCTCAATGGGAAACATCTTAAAAATTTGACAAGAGCCAAATAAACCACTAGTGTTCACTGACAGAAGACTTTCCTATAATGGTTGAGTTGGTAACTAGAGTGGTCAAATTCTTAGAGACTGAGGATGGAATGGTGGCTGCCAGGAGCTGGGGAAAAGTGAGCTTGGGGAGCTACTGCTGAATGCATAGAGCTTCAGCTTCACAACATGAAAAGAGCTCTGGTCATGGATGGGGTGATGACTGCACAACAATGTGAGTGTGCTTAATGCCACTGAACTGAATGCTTGAAAAATATTGAGAAGATACATTTAATGTTGGGTATATTTTACAATTTTATACACACACATACATACACACACACACACACACATACACACACACACACAACAAAAAGCTGAGTTGAAAAAGTCTAATAAGGCCCTGAGTCCGAAATAGAGCCTCCTGCTTCTAACACACTTGAATCTAAGGGACTTGGTTTTGCAAATCACATCTTGTTTAACTTAGCAAAGAAGTGGCATGTGTAAAGGAAATGGAAAAGAAAGAGAGATACAGATGGCATCTGCTCCTAGAAGGCAGTCCTTTTCCAGGTCTACTTACCATGGTTAGAAGACAAGAAGAAATAATCATGCCTACTCTAAGTCCCAGTGATCTTTGCAGGTATAGCAGTCTTTTTTTTTTTTTTTTTTAACTTGTGTATTTATTTATTGTTTTTTAATAGATTTAGAGGGTATAAGTGCAGATTTCTTGCCTATATTGCATAGTGGTAGAGTCTGGACTTTTAGTATAACTATCACGGAAATAGTCAACATTGGGCAGGTAGAAATTTGATCACTATTTTGTCAATATCATATACTTTCAATTAGCATAGCTGCCGGAATACTGTAGGACCTCAATAAAAGTTGTTAAATAGATAAGTAAATCTGTCCTCTTGTAAAACACAGCTCTGTTAGTGGTATGTGAGCTTACTAATTTTATCACATTGAAAATTTCTTCTCTCCTGAGTGGAGATGGGGTAGTAAGTTATTTAACTTCTGGAAGACTCAGTTTTGTCATCCATAAAATGCAGACTATACCTCTTTCCCCACAGTGTTGTTGCATTATGTACATGTGTGTGCAGGAGTCTGTGTATACATATATATTTACATATACACATGTATTTAAAACATATGCAAAATAACACCTTAGCACATTGTAGGCACTTAATAAATAGTAAGTAAGCACTATTTTTTTTCATGATTGCTATTGTAATAAGCCTATTCTAAACAAGTAAGTTGCACATCTTGTCTCATTCTTTTGCTTAGTTTGTTACCAAAAAGGTTGGTCCTTCTGTCACTCAATACATAGGCCACAGGCATCTCCTTAAACAGTTTAGGGAAAAAGCTTTTATTATGCACCTGTCAGAGTTAACAAAAGTCAGTATATAAATTGACTCATTGATTTATTCATTCATCCATTCACCATGCTTTCAGGAAAGGCCTACAACATGCTGGCACCGTGCTGGACCTGAGCAGGTCCTGCTTTCCAAGTATTTAAACTAAATGGTGGAAATAAACAGAGAGCAAATGATTATAGTGAAAAGGCAGTGTTTTAAGTGCCAGAAGAAGGATAAGGGAAGAGTTTTAGAAGGCTTGCCATTCCATGCTTGCTTAGGACCTCATTGTACAGGCTATAGAAGTCCACACAAGGATTCTGGGATGCAACAGAACCATGGTGGTCAATCAGGAAGATAATGTGGCAACTGTGTGGAAGGTGGATTGAAGTGAGGAGTGGCTGGGCTTTTAAAATGTCTATTTTCTGGTGCTATAGTTAGCAACACTGAAATTCACTCACTTTCTCTTACCCACATATCTTCATCTTCTTTCTTCACATCTCTTACAGAGTGAAATAAATTACAAAGTAGAGAAATAAGGCAATTTGCTAGCTTCGGGAACTCTGAACTGCTGTAGCAGTTACCTTTGGGGCCTTAGTTACCTGCCCCTCCAGTATACATTTAGTAATGTCTGTGTTGTCCATTAAATACTTATTTCTTAGAACTAAAATTATTATAAATCATGTTACCAACATGCAAGAATTTTAAAAATCATCCACTGGAGAAGCAAAGTAGCAAATATGAAGATATCACATATATCTTAACAGTAGACCATACAGGCATGCATAAATCTCTAGTCTCCCTCTGTGACTATCCATTACTGATATAAGCATTGGGAAAAACCTGGGATAATTTGCACAAGTATAATTCATGATTCAATAAACATAAATCAAAATCTGAGGAATGTAAGAAACTCTAGAATCTCTTGAGTAGTATGAAACAGATGGCTAGTTAGATTTCACAGGTCTCTATGTATATGCAATTGAGATTTTATTTCTTCACACATACAATTCCACAGTTATCTCTCACCTTCATACTGTACATATGGCAGAGGTGAAATGTTTGAAGAGTCATTAAGGTCTGTTCCTGCTAGGAAAGCAAAAGTATTCCCACTTCGTTTGAAATACCAGAACTTTATTTTAAATACTGAAAGAATCCTCTGGAGAAAAAAAAAATGTATTTTCCTTAAGCCCTCTTCTCCTTAGAAGAAGAGGAAGACAAATGATACATATGTATGAAAGGAGAAGGAAAGAATGTAAGCTGCTCCTTAAAAAGTGACCCTATTTGTTTATTTAATTGTTCTTTTCTTCCAGCATACCTCCCCCTTGTGCAGGTTAACAGGAGAGTTTGGATGAGGACTGTAGCAGGTGACAGATGAGAATATACACAATGGGTGGGAAGTTTGGATTGGGAGAGTCAAAGAAGATAAACAGGACCCTTGAAAACCACAACTCATAGCAGAGATGTGGAACCAAGAAGCCAAGTTTGTGTAAGGAAAGTCATGGTATGAAATTAGTATATTGTGTTCCCTGAGACCAGGAAACCCAGAGAAGACGGGAAGGGAAAGAGGCAAGGAGACAAGGAAATGGATCTAAATCTGGTTTCATATACTCCACAGATACAGGCTGTTGAGGAAAAATACCTATACCAGGATCCGGTCCTGTGAGCCAAGTGACACAACAGCTTTCTGTAGCCACCAGAGAAACTGGCAAGTGTGGAAGCAGCTCATTGGAACTAGGAAAATGATCTTGAGTTGAACTCCTGGCTCCACCTCTTGGGCATGTCTTTACTTCTCTACTTTTGCATAATGATGGGTACAAATAATATCAAAGGGAAGGTAGTTGTATCTCTTTCATGGGGTTGTTGTGAGGAGCCAATAAATTTTTATTCAAACTAGCACTTTGATACCTGAATAACACTCCAGAATGCAAAGTAACAGTATTGTGCAAGCATTGCATTATCCTCATTTTCAACAGCTTCATTAGTAAGATCCTTTTAACAGAAAGGCGAAGAGGTTACATACTCCTATATAATTTCTGCATTTCCAGTATTGGCAGTATAGATAGTGGAAGGGCAAATGCAGATGAAAAACAGTTCACAATTCTCCCTGTTGAAGAAAGGAGACTCCCTTGAAACTACCCTCATCTTACCCTGTCTCTCTTTTCTCAAACTATTTACTTTTGAAAACTTGTGATTCTGAGTTATTTCTCTGTCGCTTTAAAATGTATTTAAATCATTTTAAAAGCTAAAGCTAAGTCTCTACAACCCAGGAAGCTTTAAGACTCAAGAATGACTTATCAAGGGCCTGGGAGCCAGCTCTTTAAAATGCAGTCATCAAGGAAGACATTGCCCCTATCTTCCAGTTTGCATGGGAGCACAGGAGCCTAAAATGTTGGGCACCAAAACCACCTTCTATGACAGAAACCATGAAAAGTTTACTTAGCCTTTGGATAAAGCCAATTAACCTACACCCAAATCACCAGGTAAATTTAGGATGAACTATGTGTGACAAATTGTGCTGTCAAGTCTTCTTGAGGACCACTTATTTTTTATACTGAGCATGTGCACGTAATGGGTTGTGTTTGCTGGCTACAGAAAAGGGTGGGATTTCTGGGTGACTTTGAAATCTTTTTAAAGAATTCCCTGTGATGCATATCGCATTCCAGTTTAATGATTATTATATAGCACAGCTGTTCCTTTCCTTTTTTTTCTTTTTCTTTTTTTTTTTTTTTTTTTTTTTTGAGACGGAGTCTCGCTGTTCCTTTTCTTTTGAGATGAAGTCTTGCTCTGTCACCAGGCTGGAGTGCAGTGGCATGATCTAGGCTTACTGCAACCTCTGCCTCCCGGGTTCAAGCAATTCTTCTGTTTCAGTCTCCCGAGTAGCTGAGACTACAGGCGCGTGCCACCACACCTGGCTAATTTGTGTGTGTGTGTGTTTTTTTTAGTAGAGACGGGGTTTCACCATATTGGCCAGGCTGGTCTCAAACTCCTGACTTTGTGATCCACCACACTTGGCCTCCCAAAGTGCTGGGATTACAAGTGTGAGCCACTGCGCCCGGTCAGCACAGCTGTTTCTTTCTACCTTTGTGGAAGTTTTCTGGGTTGGGAATGTAAACCGAAAACAAAATCCTAATCCCAGAACTGACTGAACAGAACGCCCCCCTTGGCCAAGGAGACCCCAGTGAAACCCAAAAACACAAAGTTCTCGCCATGATGGGCAGGAAGGTCTGAAATGCCTCATTATGTTACAGTACGTAGCTAGTCAGGTATGAGCAGGGTAGCAGAGGGCTCCTCTCCCCCGAGGAATCTCAAGTGATCATCAGGTGGTGGTCAGGCGGTCCTGATGATACAGGAGTTAAGAAGAAATCACTTAGGCAGATGGTAAAGGTATAGGAGTCCTCGGTAAGGCTTTACTCCTTAATTTTACTCCTTAATGAAAAGCAGCCCCAAATCATTTTCTCACAAAGAGAGGCCTGTAAAGTCAAGCTGCAGACAGACAAACAAGCTGGGAGCTTGCACGGGTGAATGCTAGCAGGAACTAGGGCCTAGACATGTTGAAGACGGCGGCGATCAACTGGAAAGTCCATTTGCATAATAAGATTAGAATGATGCGACCAGTCTTCCCCGGGAGCTATGTCAACGTCATACCTGATTGAACCAATATGTGAGCTCTACTTAAATAAGACACCGCCTCCTCAAACCTGACTACAAAATTTGGCACATCTGCTGCCAGTCAGTCCTTTCTGCTTGGAGACCCCTTTCTCTATAAAGCTATTTCTTTCTCTTTTCTTCTGCCTATTAAAGCCCTGCTCCTAAACTCCTCATGTGTGTCCATGTCCTAAATTTTCCTGACTGGGACAGTGAACCCCAGGGTATATACCCCAGACAATGTAGCTGCTTCACTGACAATAATTGGTCCCAGCTAGAGCCAGGGAACGGCAGTCTCCCAATAGAAAATAACCTGAAACTGGTAATTAGCAGCTTCCTAATAAGGTCTCAGGATTTGGGCGAGTGGGCTCAAGCATGTGCACTGAAAGGCAAAATGGTGGAGTTTAACAGGTATATGACCTTCTAGGAGCATTCAACTGGCAAGGGAAGAATGCCTCAGGTGAGCATGCATACAACTCCAGTAAACACACTGTACATGTGGCCCTCTCAAATGCTAGCAGGCCACTGCTCATGCAGACAGCGCACCTCAAGGGAAGAAGCATGTCTTTGTATAAAACATAAGTCAAAATGTCAAAATGCGCACTTGATCCCTCAAGTTGCCCTACTCGGCCCTCTTCCAAGTTTACTTTCCTGCTGCAAAGTTTTCTGATAAACTTTCACTGCTGCTCTAAAACTTGCCTTGATCTCTCACTCTGTCTTATGCCCCTCAGTTGAATTCTTTCTTCTGAGGAGGCAAGGATTGAAGTTTCTGCAGACCCATACAGATTCACCAACAGGAACCTATTTAGGTGCTGTGTGACTCTCATATGTTCTGCCAGTAATAGTTATACTCCCTCTCTTTTTGAGTTTAAGCACATCTGGGTAGCATCAATAGTAGAATACAGATCATAAGACTAACAAAACAGATTCTTTGTGGCAATAAGATACCAATTATAAATAAGACCTAAGGCTATGCAAGGCGAAGGTTAAGTTGTACCCTACAAACTATAAAATTTCAAAAAATTAACCTGGTATAATATGGCTTACATTCCAAACCAACTGGTATAGCATCACAAGACAGACAGTAGAGCCTAAAGGACATAAAAATATTTTAGGCCAAAATATCTTTGACAGATTTTGAAATGACCCTGCAAAGCTGTCTTTTGTGGGAGAAATTTGCATCTGTTGAGAATCTCCATTAATGTAGCCAGGTCTTCCATTTCTAGGCCTTTCCTAGATCTAGGAGACATTATTTGAGAATCTCATACCTTTCAAAGTCTGAAAACAGATATTTTCTATTTATTCTCTCTGCTGGTCTGCTTCCTATGAGGCTTCATCTACATAACAAGGGCCTTGGCTCCCATAATCCCTTTATCTTAACTCAAGCATTCCTTTCTATTGACTTCAGGTCTTTAGATAATAGCTTAACTTTGCAACCAATTTTCAAATAAAGAATCCTTAAAACCCACCTATGACTTGTAAGTCCCCAGTTCCAGATGTGGCACCTTTTCGGGCTGAACCCAATGTATACCTTCCATTTATTGATTTTTGTCTTTGCCTGTAACTCCTGTCTCCATAAAATATATAAAACCAAAACTGTAACCCAACCACCTTGGGGCCACTTAGTCAAGGCTTCTTGGATTTGCATTTTTCTCCAGGATGCAGTTGCTCATATTGGCTCAGAATAAACCTCTTTGCAATATTTTACAGGGTTGTTTATTTTTATTTTTGCATTAATAGGAGAAAATTTTGTTTTTAATCATCTTTACCCAACAATAGCACAGTGTTTACTAACATGGACAGGTGCTCAGCGGACTGAGTTTAAATGAAAGTTCTGGGTCGGGTGCAGTGGCTCATGCCTGAAATCCCAGCATTTTGGGAAGCCAAGGTGGGTGGATCATGAGGTCAGGAGAACAAGGCCAAAATGGTGAAACTCCGTCTCTACTAACATACAAAATATCAGCCAGGCATGGTGGCGGGCACCTGTAGTCCCAGCTACTTGGGAGGCTGAGGCGGAGAAATCACTTGAACCTGGGAGGCAGAGGTTGCAGTGGGCCGAGATTGCACCACCACATTCCAGCCTGGTGACAGACCAAGACTCTGTCTCAAAAAAAAAAAAAAAAAAAAAAAAAAAAAGAAAGAAGGCTCTTTCACTGCCAGCTGTATGACCTTTGACAGGTCACCTAAAGTTTCTATTCCCAAGTTTATTCATGTCTATAATGGTGACACTGATAGCCTAGCTTATAAGGACATCATGAAAATTAAATGAGATTATATATATGGCACATTAACCAATGTCTGGAATATTATTAGCATGATATGGCTTCATTGTCAACATTATGGCAATCATACCAAATATATATATAATTCTGCCCATGACAAGCCAGTTAAACTAGCTTCATAAAATTTAAGAATTAGAACTCAATAGATTGAAAGGTCTGATTTCCTAACATTCTGAAAAGTTAAACGATTTAATAAAGGTTATGCAATTTGGCTGAGTTGGGCTAATATCATGGTCTTTTCACTCCCAGTCCAGTTTTCCCTCAGCCATGCATTCCCTTCCCCCTGCAGTTTTATTGTTATAAACTGATACACAGTTGGAAATGTGGAAGTAGGAACAGAGATGTATCTTCCCCAGTTCAATGGAGGGAAAGATATTTTCAAGATTGGCAGGAAGAATTATACTGAGTGATGAGAAAAAGAAAGTTGAAACATAATTCATTCAGCTCTGCCTTGCTTTATTGCCTAGTAATAATAGTTTATGTAAATTTAGTAAGGACTATAGAAATAAATTTATTGCTGTTGCTGATGACAACCACAATGTCTTCTAAGTGATCACGATGCTAACAGTGATGCTAATAATGATCACATATATTCATAGATGATGGTGAAGTTGATGGGGATATGCTGCAATGATTAAAAAAAAAAAAAAACCTAGGAAAGGAATCCCAAAAAACATTCACGTACATTTTTCCTAGTTGGAGATTCCCAGACCATTTCTCCTAGCCCAGGAATCTCCAGTGAGATTTGTGTAAAAACAAATCTCATATTTTTTCTTCCATCAGATTATTTTACTGACTCTGATGACATTCTTCCAGTGAATATAAGGAGGTTGGCATCTAATTGTTTAGCTAATATCCAGTTTCTTTTTCTTCTGAGTCATTTCCCTTTAAATTTTAAATTTCTCCTTGGATTACATTTTTAATTCTACTTCATCTTGTGTTGTCTCTGAGAGGGCTTTCATTGGTTTCTGTTCATATAATGATATCTCTGGCTGTTTGTGACTTCTATGACTCTTTACATCATTTATACAAATTATAGTCTCCCCAAAATTCAGCAAGCTTCTAGAATGCCTTTATTTTTATTCCCATTCTTAGAAGTAAAATGTAATACTTCTATTTATACTTTGAGTCCTGGACCTTACCTCATCTATTTGAAGTTTTTTCATCTACATCTTTTTGGAACTTTGAGCAGAAACCAATGGTATTAAATACCTATTCCTTAAATTCTTTCACTGATATTTCTAAATTACATTAAAGAGATGTTGTCTCCCACCCATCATTCATTGCTTCACATTGTTCTCTGTCAGGGAAAGTGGCCTCTTCTCATTATGGTTTGAAATCTATTTTTTTACTTTGTTTTGTTATTTTGAGATGGAGTCTCGCTCTGTCACCCAGGCTGGAGAGTAGTGGTGCAATCTCGGCTGACTGCAAACTCTGCCTCCCAGGTTCATGCCATTCTCCTGCCTCAGCCTCACTGGTAGATGGGACTACAGTCACCACCACCACACCTGGCTAATTTTTTGTATTTTTAGTAGAGACAGGGTTTCACCGCATTAGCCAGGATGGTCTCGATCTCCTGACCTCGTGATCCACCTGCCGCGGTCTCCCAAAGTGCTGGGATTACAGGTGTGAACCATTGCGCCCAGCCATGGTTTGAAATCTTGAGGTTCATTTTACCTCCTCTCTGATGTCTGTCTATATACAGCCAGTGATGAAATCTTAATCATTTTTCCTTGAAAGTATATGGTCTTTCATATTTTTTCTACTCTCATCTGTATTGCTGCAACCTTCACCTTGGTGCTTAATAATCTGTACCCCTGCAACAGTCTTGTAACCCCAACAGTCTTAGGGAGGTGACTATTCTCCCCGCCTCCAAATAAGTTCATAGAGCATTTCCTAACCAAGTGTTTTGCTGAGGCATTCTGTACAATATTCTCTAATGTGTTCAATGGCACTTTATTGCTTATGCCTGATTACTTCTGAGTGGTTGTCAAAATCTTCTGTTATCTTGGTTTCACTGGATTTATATACTTTGATTTCCATTATTCTCTATGCTGCAACACCCTTGATATATTCAGACTGTTTTCTTTCTTTTCTTCTCTTTTTAAAACTCTTCTATGCATGTGGTTTACTACAAATCTTAAATCTTATATGATAACACCAATATAAAAAAAAAAAAAAAAAACCTTAGACAAACACACATTATATAACTAATTATATTAGTCTGTTCTCATGATGCTTTAAGGACATACCCAAGACTAGGTAATTTATAAAGAAAAAGAGGTTTAGAGGACTCACAGTTCCACATGGCTGGGCTGGGGAGGCCTCACAATCATGGTGGAAGGTGAAGAAGGAGCAAAGGCACATCTTACCTGGTGATAGGCAAGAGAAGTGTGCAACGAAGCTGGGGGGAGCCCCTTATAAAACCATTAGATCTTGTGAGAACTCACTCACTATCATGAGAACAGCATGGAGGTAACCACTCCCATGATTCAATAACCTCCCACAACATATGGGGATTATGAGAACTACAGTTCAAGATGAGGACACAGCCAAACTGTATAATTCCACCCCAGCCCCTCCCAAATCTCATGTCTTCACATTTCAAAACACAATCATGCCTTCCCAACAGTTCCCCAAAGTCTCATGCATTCCAGCATTAACTCAAAAGTCCAAATACAAAGTCTAATTTGAGATGAGGCAAGTCCCTTCCACCTATGAGCCTGTAAAACCAAAAGCAAGTCAGTTACTTCCCAGATACAATGGGGGTACAAGCATTGGGTAAATGCACTCATTCCAAATGGGAGAAATTGGCCAAAATAAAGGAGCTACAGGCCCCAAGCAAGTCTGAAATCCAATAGGGCAGTTATTAAACCTTAAAATTCCAAATGATCTCCTTTGACTCCATGTCTCACATCCAGGTCATGCTAATGCAAGAGATGGGCTCCCATGGCCTTGGGCAGCTCTGCTCCCCTGACTTTGCAGGATACAACCCCCATCTCTGCTGCTTTCACAGGCTGGTGTTGAGTGTCTGTGGGTTTTCCAGGTGCCTGGTGCAAGCTGTTGGTGGATCTACCATTCTGGGATCTGGAGGATGGTGGCCCTCTTCTCACAGCTCCACCAGGCAGTGCCCCAGTGGGGATTCTGTTTGGGTCTCCAATTTCACACTTCCCTTCCATACTGCCCTAGCAGAGGTTCTCCATGAGAGTTCTGCCTCTGCAGCAAACTTTTGCCTGGACATCCAGGCATTTTCATACATCCTCTGAAATCCAGGTGGAGGTTCCCAAACCTCAGTTCTTGACTTCTGTGTACCTGCAGGCTCAACACCATGTGGAAGCTGCCAAGACTTGGGGCTTGCACTCTCTGAAGCCATGGTCCGAGTTGTACGTTGCCCCCTTTTAGCCATGGCTAGAACGGCTGGGATGCCGAGGCTGCATAGAGCAGGGGGCTCCAGACTCCATACAGGAAACCGTTTTTTCCTCCTAGGCCTGTGATGGAAGAGGCTGCCACAAAGGTCTCTGACATGTCCTGGGTATATTTTCCCCATTGTCTTGGTGATTAGCATTTGGCTCCTCATTAATTATGCAAATTTCTGCTGCTGGCTTGAATTTCTCCCCAGAAAATGGGTTTTTCTTTTCTATCACATCATCAGGCTGCAAATTTTTTAAACTGTTGTGTTTTGCTTCCCTTTTATAAGTAAGTTCCAATTCCAAACCATATCTTTGTGAATGAATAAAAGTAAATGCTTTTAAAAGCACTCAAGTTACCTCTTGAATGCTTTGCTGCCTAGAAATTTCTTCTGCCAGATACCCTGAATCATCTCTCTCAAGTTCAAAGTTCCACAGATCTCTAGGGCAGTGGCAAAATGCTGCTAGTCTCTTTGCTAAAACATAGCAAGAGTTACCTTTATTCCACTTCCCAAAACATTCCTCATCTCCATCTGATACCACCTCAGCCTGGACTTTACTGTTTATATCACTATCAGCATTTTGATCAAAGGCATTCAACAAGTCTCTAGGACATTCCAAACTTTCCCACACCTTTCTGTCTCTGAGTCCTCCAAACTGTTCCAACATCTGACTGTTACCTAATTCCAAAGTTGCTTCCACATTTTGGGGTATCTTTACAGCAGCACCCCACTACCTGGTACCAATTTACTGTATTAGTTTGTTCTCATGCTGCTATAAGAACATACCTGAAGACTGGGTAATTTATAACAAAAAAGAGGTTTAGTGGACTCAGATTCACATGGCTGGGGAGGCATCACAGTCATGGCAGAAGGTGAAGAGGAGCAAGATATGTTTTACACGGCAAAGGCAAGAGAGAAGTACAGAGCGAAGGGGGAGAAAAGCTCCTTATAAACCATTAGTTCTTGTGAGAACTCACTATCATGAGAACAACATGAAGGTAATTGCCACCGTGATTTTATTACACCCACTGGGTCCTTCCCATGACACTTGGGTTTATGGGAACTAGAGTTCAAGATGAAATTTGGGTGGGGACACAGCCAAACCATATCAGTAGTATACCAAAATATATGTAACCTCATTGATTAATCAAAGTCTATTACGCTTGCAGGGCCCACCTGCAAGTCACCTGTCCATAAAGCCTTCTATGAATATTTCATGGATGTTGAAGCTTTCCAAGAACATTCTGTGAATTTCTCCTTAAGCTACTCCTTTCCTAAACCTATCTATTACGGTCTATCATAATTTATTACTGTATAGTAGCACATTTAAAAATGAATGTACTGAGATACATAACCTAATGTGTATTATCTTCTCTAAAATAGTCACTTCAGGGAACTCTATGTTTAATATAATGATGTGGTTTTTGTTCAAAGGCATATTCTTTTAAAACTGTCAGTGATGAAAAATAATCTTTTGAAATAGATTGGAATTTTGGCCACAACTAAAAGTAATTCATTGTTAAGTTGCTGTAAAATAGATGTTCAACCTGGCTAATGCAATTTTCTCAGTGAAAAACATGGTGTGGCTCTGAAGCAATGAGTTCATTTATTTATTTATTTATTGCAGAAATTTTGGGCTAGTTCCAAAGATGAATTCTGACTGGCAGAATCACTGGAATGAATAAACTGTTTTTCTGTTACTAATGCAAAGATGATTTTTCATCATAATGCATCCATTATTATATTTATGAAGACATAATCTTATAAATATGAGTCCATATATTCCTCCATCATATGGTTTTGTATTTAGTACTATTGTTTCAGGTCTATTAACTTTCCTTAGTGTGAAAAATGTTTTAATGTAGGAAACAGAAATGAATTGATTAATTTATTAAAATGTGAGTCTAAACATGGAAGTTGTTTTTCAGATATAAATTGGCCTTGAATGTCCTGTTTAGCTCTAGTTTTCTAAAACTTTAAACCCATGAATCCCACTGATATATAGATGGTCTTATACAAATCACTTCACTTTTTCAATCTACATTTCTTCATCTATTAAGTGTAAGTATTAGACTGGATTTCTACAGTTATTTTCAGGTTTGTAAATCTTCAAATCTGTCATTTAGAGGCTAGGCACAGTGGCTCAGGTCTGTAATACCAGCACTTTGGGAGGCTGAGGCAGGCAGATCACGAAGTCAGGAGTTTGAGACCAGCCTGACCAACATGGTGAAACCTTGTCTCTACTAAAACTACAAAAATTAGCTGGTGTGGTGGTTTGCACCTGTAATCCCAGCTACTCGGGAGGCTGAGGCAGGAGGATTGTTTGAACCTGGGAGGCAGAGGTTGCAGTGAGCCAAGATCATGCCACTGACTCCATCCTGGGCAACAGAGTGAGACTCCGTCAAAAAAAAAAAAAAAAAAAAAACTGTCATTTAAGTAAAATTGAGAATTACATATTTCATCTCAAATGATAATGTATAATATATTCATTACAGAAAAAAGACATATTGCTCATTCTAAATAGAGTCAATTCCTTTGAGTAGCAAGTTTTTAGTTGCCTTCCAGATTTGCTGCTTTCACAGAAAATAAAATTTCAAGATGAGGCAAATTCTGACAGTGCCCACACATATTCCTGGAAACTTAAAATTATGATTGCTTCTGCGGAGTGTCAACTGTGAGTATCTGCATGACTGTGTGTAAAGGATTTTCTAGCAATGTAGAAGGCCACTCTTTCTATAAGCAGGACAGGCCTGAAGTGCTGAAACATTAACACTTCTCCCCCAGCAGCTTCCAATAATACTTGCTGGGAACTGGTGTTTCACAATCCCAGCTTTTGCATGCGTTGGGAGAAGAGAACTCTGAGCTCTGTTTTTTGCAGTTCCTCACAGGAAACATTCCACTCATTTCTCCATGGTGGCTGGCTTCATATTATACCCTTTATTTGTACCCCGCCTCCTTGGATTCACTTCTTCCACAGTCCTACTAGTATTTCCTATACCTCGTATCTAAACTAATTACATTTAAATTCTCGTCTCAGGATCTGTTTCTGGAAGAACCCATATTAAGATCAAGATCACTGCAAAATCATCATATTTTGAATCTACAAAACGAAGGTAGAGTGAATCTCAGGTAATTCTGAGTGTGATAGAAATTAATATTTTACATTATTCCATTTTGAATATATACATGAAGTCATGTTAGATATAATCTCTTGGGATCTTGGAATTTTTCCTATAACATCATTTCTATGATGAATTAGAGAACGCTTCAACCAGGCATCTGATGACCTAACTTGTAGTTTAGTCTGTGACTTGGGCCTGATGCTTAAACTGAGTCTTACTTTATTCTTTAAAATAAAGACATCTAAAACAACTTATTACTGCTGGGTGTGGTGGTTCACACCTGGAATCCCAGCACATTGGAAGGCTGAGGTGGGCAGATCATGAGGTAAGGAGTTAAAGACCAGCCTGACCAATATGGTGAAATCCCATCTCTACTAAAAATACAAAATTTAGCCAGGGTGGTGGCATTCATCTGTAGTCCCAGCTACTCAGGAGGTTGAGGCAGGAGAATCACTTGAACCGCGGAGGCGGAGGTTGCAGTGAGCCAAGATCGCACCACCGCACTCGAGACTGAGCAACAGAGCGAGACTCCATCTCAAAACAAAAACAAAAACAAAAACAAAACAACCACAAAAAGTTCTGACAGAGCGCGGTGGCTCAGGCCTATATTCCCAGCTTTTTCATTCACTCTTGCTTTCAAGGCTGTTTTTTCTTTTTTTTGGCTTGAATAACAATATTATGCAATCTCTTCCCCTTTTCTTTTTGAGTAGTCCATAATTGAAGTCTGTCTGTTAAAAGAGTTCAACTTATCTAGTGCAATTAACCACTCTGCTACTTGTGGTGTAAATAAGATGGCAAACCACAAAAACAGTCATGGAGATACACCGTATGTATTATTTCCTTATGTTTCCGAACATAAGTCCAGGACCTAAAACTCACAGAAGTGACTATAAATAATTAAGTTCATACCTGAAGTATCTACTTGAAATTTCAAACTTGCCTTTAAGGATTAACTCAAAGAAAGGTTAATATGAATGAAAACCAAAAATACATGATTATTTGTGGAAAAGAATGATTGATAGAGAAAATATTACCTACTAGTTTTCCTATGGCTGCAGTAACAAATTTCCAAAAACTGGATGGTTTAGAAGAACAGAGACGTACGGTTGTCTCACAATTCTGGAGACGAGAACTCCAAACTCAAGTTGTCAGCAGGGCCATACTCTTTTTGAAGTCTTTAGGAAAATCTATTCCATGCCTTTTTATTTGCTTCTGCTGTTGCCGGCAATCCTTGGTACTCCTTGGCTTGTATCTTGCCAATCTCTGCTTCTATCATCACATGGAATTTGCCCTGTGAGTCTCTGTCTCTCTTCTTATAAGGATACCAGTCCTTATAATTAGATTAGGACCCACCTTAATAACCTCCTTTCAACTGTATTAGATCTGCAAAGACCTTATTTCCAATGGTTACATTCACAAGTACTGGGTGTTTAGACTTCAGTATGTCAATCCAACCCATACATAACCTGTCAACCATTTGCTGATGCAAATGAACCTGTCTGGTCATGGCTGGCTCCAAGGGAATGTACCCAGGTCAGCTGCACAAGACTCCATCTCCAAAGAACCCTACTCCCACCCATTCTTGGAGTTTAATGCTCTGTGGTTGCTGTCCAGACACTCTTAATAACTTTATCTTTGAATTTACGTTTTGTAAGAGAAGCTTGGGTGAACCCTTTGGTGCCTTGGACCATGGGTGGTGCACCTCCTGATAAATACCCTAGATGGGTTTTCAGCAGCCAGCTCTCTCACCCCTTCTCCCACCTGGCCTTACCTACCACACCCTTGCCCAGCAACTACTGTTGAGCCTAGGCATGGAAAGGGGTGGAGTAGGGTGTGCACACCCCATGGCAGCTCAGAGTGAGGCATGGCAGTGGCCACCCCCTCTCCCCTCGGCGAGCAGCATCACCATGCGTTTTGTGGTCGACTTGGCAGGGACAAACCTCTCGCTCACTCCAGATGCAGGTATTGAGTGCATCCTGGAGGAGAGGTTGCAATTCTTGAGAGTTATCTATCTGTAGTGGTTTCCAATGGTGAACTGTGGGAAGAGAAAACCCCACTGGCTGGCTCCCAGTGAATCAATCCAGCAGCTGACAGCTGGGAAGGAAATGGGGTTGGGGGATGTGTCAGCTGTTTGAACAAGAAGTACTGCATTTTCCCTTTGCACTAGGCAGGACAAGTGATATAAAATATCCTGCTTTTAGGCATTTCTCTCAATGGTTAAAAAGCTCGGAGAAAATTCTAGTTTTTAACTAGAAAGTACCTGGCGTAGTACATTGAACATAATATGATTTATATTAATCCTGATGATGAAGAACACAATACTCTTGTGAAACAAAAATACTGTTTGATTAAGAGTAAAAAATGTCTTGAATGTCAAAAAAGTGTTTTTAATTCTAGAAACATTTAAGCTTCTAAAAGATGATTGTTGATTGCTTAGCAAATTCTTCAATTAAAAAATATAAGGCTGGGTGTGGTGGCTCATTCCTGTAACCCCAGCACTTTGGGAGGTCAAGGCGGGCAGATCACGAGGTCAGGAGATCGAGACCATCCAGGCAAACAGGGTGTTATAAAAATATAAAAACTTAGCTGGGCGTGGTGGCAGGTGCCTGTAATCCCAGCTACTCGGGAGGCTGAGGCAGGAGAATTGCTTGAACCCGGGAGGCAGAGGTTGCAGTGAGCCAAGATCATGTCACTGCACTCCAGCCTGGGTGACAGAGCGAGACTCTGTCAAAAAAAAAAAAAAAAATATATATATACATACACACACACACACACACACACACACACACACACACATATATATATATATATATATAGTGGTTACCTTTTATTTCTAGCAGGCTAAATGTATTTTGATATTGTGTCATCTTTTCTAGTTCCCCACATTTTCATGCCAGCAACTAGGAGCTGAATCCTGGAAATTATAGGAAGTTCAGATTCAATTTTCTTAGTGTTGGTCTAGAAGTCAAAGATCAGAAAATGTTTTATTCGTTTTGAACTGTGAAATTAAAAGATTTCTAGTAATGATGAACCAGACCTCGGAATATTGTAGCTAATTGCATACTCTGTACTTTCAGAATTAAGTTACTATCTTAAATTCTTTAATAAGTACACTTTTAGTTTAAATAAACTTCAATAAATAAAATTATATATAACCATAGTTGATAAAAGTTGTCTATTTTAATAACTAGCCATTTTTTTTTTAAGTAACTAGAAATCTATGAACATTGAGTTCCAAGCTAAAGTATTAATGACAGAGATATCATTCTCAACACATAATAGGTTCACACATATAATGTGTGGAACATAACAAAAATATATAATGTTTCAACCTCATGGAAAAGCCTGAAGTCATTTAAACACACACAAAAGGGATAAGTTAAAGGAAGAGAGGCAGTGTATTCTGCTTTGGGTTTGCATAGTATCTTATTAAATCACACTTGTAAGTGCATTAATCTTATGTGTCCAAGACTAAAGCATTGCAATAGGCTCTTAAGGGCAAGAGGGCTCTTAAAAGCAACATGAAACCTGGTTATACGCAAAGTGGTATAATGTGTTGGCAAACACTGCATAAGCAATCCATGCTATGGAAAGGAATAAGGGCTATTTCACAGAGGGCATTCAGAATCATCATGAAGATATCGCCATTCACTTGGCTAAGTAAGCATCTACAGTCTTCTCCTAGGCCACATCTACATATCTTTTACGGGTATTTCAGACTTTACCAGGTCATTATAACTAAATTATCATTATAATTTACAATAATTTTAAACAAACTGGTCAATATGCTGGTGGCAATCAGCAATTCTCTTTTCTCTGTAAGCTAGTGTTCAGTGTCTACGATCAGCCATTCCATCAGATGAAGGGAAAGGCTCTTGGTAGGATGAGAATTCTAAATGAGGTGTATCACCAGCAAAATGAAATCTATTTCAGTTGCAAAAGTTATCTTTGTTAGGATCTTATTATGATTCTTCCTTTTACCTCATATGCAAAGAAATTACCTTAAAATTACTTAATTTACCTTGCATGTTGTTCCTATAATGCTAGACTCCAGATCTGTGGTTACATTGTATGTAATTACACAGTAGCAAAAAGAAGGGCTAGATATCTATCAAAATTCTTCTAACTAAAATAAAATAATGAATGCTGTCTCTAGTGACTGTATCATCCAGGGGCCACCATTATCAACATAGTGCAGCACCAGCTCTGGTTTCTGGTGACATTTTACACTAAAGCGAAGCCAAATGTCATTCCTTGTCAGGCCAGCTTATGAAAATCATAACCAGTACACATGGATAAGATCAGGGCCGGGGGAGGGGAGATTTTGTTGGGTGGAAGGATAAAGATTAGAAAGAAGAAAGTGAAGGTGGTGAGGAAATAAGCTTCCATGAATATGACAAAGGCAGGTAAAGGATCTAAGAAGTAGGATTCTGGTTAGTAACATTACATAAAAATTCTGCTTGACTTTCACATTGCTGGCAGTTCTCATCTCACCGTATGATGGCATGGAGTTTGGTTAAGAACTTCTCATGAAAGCCAAAAGGAAAGATAGATTTAAAACCACTAAAGAAATACTCGCTAACAAGCTTAGATAGTACTTTCATGTGAATATATATATATGCTATATTTAAATATAAAATAGGAGATTAAACAAATTATAATAGTGAAAAGTGAAGACTGGAGTTGACTGCCAGGTCTTGACTTGAGCTCTGCCACTCATATCTGTGACCTTGCAGATATTTTCAAATTTGTGGGAGTCTCAATTTTGTCAGTTGGGCTTCAACTATAAAATGGGGCTGTTGAAATCCTATCTGTAAGCCGTGAGGATAGAGAAGAAGCCCCAGGGAGTGACACTGAAACTGTCAATGATTTCAGTGAGGTCACCAGGATTTTATTTAGAAACAAAAGTAAAAAGTAAATATGACAGATTTTACAACTCAAAATTGTTTAGCAATTCATACCTCTTAAATAAATAGAAAGCTATAAGTGGACAGTCACTATTCATTTAAGATTATACTATAACTTATTTAAAATAATCGGTTATTAAACATCTAATTTTCATCAGGCAGAGAACTATCACTAATTCACACACAACAGATCATTAAGGTAAACTTCTATTCATCATTGCACTAGAGATTCTGGGCAGTGTAAATAAGCATAGGGAAAATAAATGAAATATATAATAACTTAAAAGAAAGAAATAAAATATTATTTTTATTATTCATAGGTGGCATGGTTATATAACCAGTAAATCTCAAACAGTACATAATTTTGTTTATTTTTATTTTTTTGGGGGGACAGGGTCTTGTTCTGTCACCCAGGCTGGAGTGCAGAGGCATGAACATGACTCACTGCAGCCTTGAGCTCCTGGGCTTAAGCCATCCTCCCACCTCAGACTCTTAAGTAGCTTGGATCACAGCTGCATGCCAGCACACCCGGGCTAAATTTTTGAATTTTGGAGAATGAGGGTCTCACTTTTTGCCCAGGCTAGTTTTGAACTCCTGGGCTCAAATAATTCTCCCACCTTGGCCTCCCAAAGCTCTGGGATTTTAAGTGTTAGTCACTGTGCCCGACCCATAGATAAATTATAATCATTGGAGGTAATATGCCATATATAAGTTCAATATATAAAAATTCATTGTCTGTATTTCACAGATAAATAATTAAGAAATTTTAAGAAGTTTAAAACCATACCATTTATAATACCATCAAATCTAGCAAAAGAAGTACGAGAACTCTACACACAAATTAAAAAAAAATTTGTTGAGAAAAAATAAAGATGATATAAATGTAAAGGAATACCACTCTTACTGAGTAGAAGGTTCAATGTTGCAAAGATGTCAATTCTTTCCAAACAGGTTTTGTGAAACTTGACAAGCTTATCCTAAAACATCTGTGTGAAAATGCAAATTATCCATTTATAGCGAACATACTCTTTAACCATGAAAAGAAATAAGAGGATTTGCCTATCCAACAGCAATATTTATTATAAAGCTTTGACAATTAAAAGTGTGATTTTGGTACAAAGGAAGACAAATAGAACAACAAAATATAATAAAGAATTTAGAAATAGACAATTGATTTATGTAACTGCAAAGCAATAAGAATTAATGGACTTTCAAGCAATGGTTCCAAAAAATTATATATCCATACGAAAAAATATAGCACTGGATTCCTACCTTATATCATACTTGAAACTCAATGACAGCTAGATTGTGGATATAAATGTGTAAGGTAAAACCAGAAAGCTTATAAAGTATAACATAGAAAATTATTTTCCTGAGTTTGAGGTAGAGAGCGATTAATAAAAAGAACAAAGAAAACCATACTAACCATAGAGGAAAAGGTAGTTACTTAACCACATTGCAATTTTAGAACTTTATTTTTTGGTTGTCACCAAATGATACTGTTAAGAGAATGTCAAAAAAGACAAAACTGGAAGAAGATATTAGCACCATATATATTTAACAAAGGCTTATATTCAGAATATGTAATGATTCCCATGAAGAAATGTGTGCATGTGTATACTGAGACCTACACGAGTACACTCCTAGCAGCACTATTTATAACTTTCACGAACCAGGATATTCAAGTGTCTATTAACAGAAGAAAGGACAATTAAATTGTGTTGTATTCATGCAATGTAATGCTATGCAGTAATGAGAATGAAATATAGCTACGTATGGTGAAACCCTGTCTCTACGAAAAATACAAAAACATTAGCCAGGCATAGTGGCACATACCTGTAATCTCAGCTACTTGGGAGGCTGAAGTAGGCGAATCACTTGAACCAGGGAGGCGGAGGTTGCAGTGAGCCAAGATCGCACCACTGCACTCTAGCCTGGGTGACAGAGTGAGACTCTGTCTCAAAAATAAATAAATAAATAGACAGAAAAGGAAAAGAAAAAGAAAGAAATATAGCTACTCACAAAAGCAATGATAAATTTCACAAACACATGCTGAGCAAAAGTGTCCACAGAATAGAATATTTACTGAACTTCATTTACATGAAGTTTTAAAAGACAGAAAACTAAATGATAGATTATAGACATATGTGCTTACGTAGTGAAACTATTAACATAATCAGGATGCAATTACCATAGAACTTATATTGGTGGTTGTTTTGAGGGAGGAGGAGTCAATGGTTTGAAGCAGTCAAGAGAGGGCCTCCAAACCACTAATATCCCATTTCTTTGCCTGGGTTGTTTACCTGAGAGTTCTTTTTATAATAAATTACTGAGTTATATATCTTTTGTGTGTGTGTGATGTATAGGTATGCTATATATTGCAATGACAATTTTTTTTTAAAGATAGGCAAAATAAATACCCCATTAAGAGAGTGCAGAGAAGAAATGGAGCATGGAAAGATAACTGTGACACTTAAGAGTTTACAGAAGGCTTCAATCCAGATTACACAGAGTTTTAAAAAATCAATGAGAAAAAGACAAATAATGCAATAAAACAGGCAAGGTGCAGTGGTTCATGACTGTAATCCCAGCATTTTGAGAGGCTGAGGCAGGCAGATCCCTTGAGTACAGGAGTTTGAGATCAGCCTGGGCAACATGGCAAAACTATGTCTCTACAAAAATACAAAAATTAGATGGGTGTGGTGGTGTGCACCTGTAGTTCCAGCTACTCAGGAGGCTGAGGTGGGAGGATAACTTGAGCCTGGGAGGTGGAGGTTGCAATGAGCCGAGATCGAGCCACTGCACTCCAACCTGGATGACAGAGTCAGATTCTGTCTCAAAATAAATAAATAGATAAATAAATGAAGTGCTAAAAATGTATATTCTGTCCTTTTATCTTCATCCTCCAGTCTTTGTGTAGCCTGGGGAAGGACAGAGTGGTGTCATTTAAAACACAGCCAGGTCTGAGTGTCTGCTCAGGTTTAAGGATGTTACTGAACACAAAGCATAAATGCATTGTGATGTATTCATATGATCGAACATTATACAACAACCAAGATTAATGAAACAAAGTACATCCTGGATCCCTCACCATAGTGCTTAATAAGAGTAATACATAATTCTATTTATGCAAATCCAACAAAGAGACGAAATGTTTAGAGATGTGTGCTTAGGTGTTGACATTATACATAAAATCAAAATTTATTATGATAAACATCAGGATAGTGGTTACCTTATGATGGGAGACAGGAATTGGCTACTGATAGCAATCAAGAGAGGGGCTTAGGGTGCTGCTGTGATCATTTTCCTGACCTAGGTAGTAGTTACAGGAACATTTGGTTTGTAATAAATAACCTAGTTGCATACAGAACAAAATGTCTACGCTTTTCTATGTATATATTAGATATCATAAGAAAAGTCAAATAATACAATGAATTAAGAAAATACCTTTTAAATGACAAACGATGTGGTAATAAATCAACATTGAATTAAAACCCTCATTCTCATAATTAGATTGATTATAGTAAAATACACTTTTTTTTTTTTTGAGACTGAATTTCACTCTTGTTACCCAGGCTAGAGTCCAATGGCACAATCTCAACTCACCGCAACCTCCCCTCCTGGGTTCAAGCGATTCTCCTGCCTCAGCCTCCCCAGTAGCTGGAATTACAGGCATGTGCCACCACACCCGGCTAATTTTGGATTTTAGTAGACACAGGATTTCTCCATGTTAGTAAGGCTGGTCTCCAACTACCAACCTCAGGTCATCCGCCCGCCTCAGCCTCCCAAAGTGCTGGGATTACAGGTGTAAGCCACTGTGCTCGGCCTAAAATACACTTTTTATCTCTGGTAACCAGAAAATGGAAGAGAAGTTAAATGTCTAAAGATAATAATAAACTAAGAGAATGCAAATATAAAAGTATCCTGACAAAATTACATTTGTGTCTTTTAATAATTACTTTTATTGTGAAAAGTAATTCTTATATAATTCACTTGGTACCCTTTTAAAGAGTTTTCTTTAAAAAAACACATTAGATATTATTTCAATTATCTTTCTTAATACGTTTAATCAAAATTCCAATTGTGAAACAAAGACTTAAATTTTTTCTTAAAAGCCTGTTTTATTTTAAAAGGAAACATTCTCTATATTGAGTCCGACTGCTTATATAAATTATCTGAATTAAAATAGCATTTACAAATGAGTCTCTGGGACACTTAATTTGAGTCCTTTTGGGGGGATATTAATGAAATGAAATGCCAGTTTTAAAATCAAGTTACATAGCACACAATATAATCGTCCTCCTATAAAATTCTAATGAATAAGATTAGATAGCAAGAATTTCAGTGGAACCTTTTATCTCCTATTACATTTGACTGTTTCATATAATTTAATTTCACTTTGTTTCAGTCCAACATAAAATGAAGGATTCCATTGTCTGCTCAGCTGCCATTTCTCTGGATATTTGAAATATATTTAATTATACAAGGTCACATCTGAAGAGATGAAACTCTCTGGAGAGAATGTAAATGAACATTCTCCTATCGGATCACTTAGGAATTCTTTATTACCCTAAAATTACACGATATTATCCTGAAGTGACATGAAATGTCTTACTTATTGTCTTGTCCATTCCTGGAATGAAAATAGAATATTAAAGAAAACTAATGCTTTTGAGAATTGGCTGCTGTAAAGGGTACCTTCTTTCATTACTCATGCTTTGTAATTGGCAGTCCACAGCAGGAAAGCCCATGCAAAATATACTAGTTATATTTAGATTGTAGTTTTGGATTTGCCTTTATGATGAGGCACCAAAAATTATGGCAAATTGTAACAGATGTGTGCAATGGGCTAGAGATGCCAAAGTTCTGTTTGTGGTAAAATGTTTTATACCAACTGTCAGAAGAATTTTTCTGTCAGTCAAGTGCTGAAAGGCTATTTGCAAACTGTCTTTAAGGAATGAAAAAACGGTAGTGTAGGATACAACAGATACTGTCTTAAAGTTCAGTATTCTCATTTTACATAGTGAATGACTATTTATACTCTAGTCTGTGCAATTTGTAGATGATATTATTACAGATATTATCATTAATATTTCTTTATTTTTAGCAAACATCTATCTTGAAATTATATGAAATATACATTCTTGCAAATGAAGAAAATATCTTTTCACTTTTTCCTCTAAACTCCCACAATTTTTAATTGTTTACACATATTTAGGGAAAACTCCACTTTTGGCTAACAAGTTGCTGATGCAACATGTACTCAAAATGACATTTTAAAAGTCGCAACTTTGCTGCTTTGGTGTGTGTTTATTTTTGTAAATATAGGTAAATAGAACATCTATAAAACAATTTCATTCAACAGTAACTTTGACTATTTAACAATAAAGGAAATAGTAACTAGATCTATATGTAACATGAACAGATATGAGAATATGTTAGTTGAGTTTTCAGATAAGAATCTCAAACATTTAGCCGCCAAAATACTTGTCCTTCCTAAGAAAAATGTTTATTTTTGAAATAAATATTACTAATAACATGATGCTCTGATTATTCATCAACATTCTTCAAAGAGAAAAAGAGGAAATGCTTTCTATGGCAACAACTTTCTATAGGTATTCAAATATTTTTAATCCAGTTTAAAAAAAATGAAAAGACTTTGACTCAAAATGCTGTACCCAAGGGAGTTAAAAAAAAGAGTGAATAAATGAGCAAACAAAAAACAACTTGTTCACAAAATAACAGTATATATGATATTAAATGGATGTAAACATTGATTCAAAGTTTATTGGTATGTGGAATAATTTTCATGAACAGTTGTCTAGAGAGAACTGTGTATAAAAATAAAAATAAAATAAAACAACTTATCCTCTGTACATTACAATTATTTCAGAAATGTAAGACACAGTGCAACTAAGAATGCAGCATAGCCTTATAATGAACAATAGATTGTGTATCAGGAGATTTGTGTTCAGGTCCTTGCTGCAATATTGACACTGACATTAACTTCTTATAGTATTGGGTTCCTAAAAATAAGAATAATAAAGCCCGCCACACTGGCTTGTTGTACAGTTTAAATGAGACAATGGTTCTGAAATTGCTTTAGATTTATAACACTCATACATGTACAAAATGTTACTATTAATAATGAATAACTTTAAAAATAAAATATTCCTGAAAAGTGCCATAATTTTTCTTTTATGAGTTTACACTATAATTATCAGCGAATCAGCTAGTCCTTTTACTGAAAAGTTTGGCCCAAGGAGAAGTCTTGTCCTATTTCTTTTTTTTAATGATAGCATCATAATTTAGGGGGACTATTAGAGTGAAGTTTCTATTTTCTGTATGTGACATTTTCTAAAGCTTTTAGATTTATTAGTTTGTTTCACAGGTCATCAAGAACTGAACCATATAAAATTCACTTGACCAGGAAGGAAGAAAAGCAGACGCAAGGCAAAGGAAATATGTCTGAAATAATCAAGATCGGCAAGGAACCCAAATTAATTCAGTTCAATCTATTTTGCTCAGTACTTATAAAAAATTACTTTAAATATTGCTATCCTATTTCAATTAAGTAAAATGTAGAGCAAGACAGAGATACAAAGTGTCTTTGTCAGTGGAAGAAACCATGCGATCCATTGGCAACTGTGCCCTACTCCTACCCCAACCCTTGGAAAGTAAATTAAAAAAAAAGAAGGAAGGAAAGAGAAAAAGAAAACATTTGGGTAACTGATTTTCATGTGAGATGACACAAGCAATCATTTGGCAATAAAGTGTCCATATTGATAGTGAAGCGGGTTGGTCAGTTACTAGATAAGGCAAGGTAGTTAGTTTTATGGGACTCTGTTTTGAGCCCTGTTGCTTTTTTGCTTTAATAGAACTTCCATTATTCTGTGCTTATTTATCACTGCTGCAAGGAAAGTGACAATTACTTTATATATATATATATATATATATATATATATATATATATATATCTTAAATATATCATATATATCTCTTGTATATTTACAAAGTAATATATGTTTATACATATACTTGTATTTATATTTAAGCATATATATATGTGTGTGTGTATATATATACATTTGCAGGAGTTGACAAAGTTTGTGTGTGTGTGTGTGTGTGTGTGTGTGTGTATATACATATATGCCCTAAAATACATTCTTGGAACCATAAATTTTAAGTTGTGAATGGCCCTAAGACTTGCTTGTATTCATGATAGTCAACACTGAGTTTTGTAATTATATGCTCTTCTCCATGCATTGTAAATGCTTTCCAATATCCTTTCCCCTACAGCATCATTGGTTTGCAGACAGGAAAATAGTTTAGAAAATGAAGACTTAGTGCTTTCATTTTCTACACTCAAATTGACTTCTAAGATAATGAAACAATATTTCTGAAACATGATAATCATACCAGAATAACTGTAACTTAATTACATAGTCTACCATTATATTCTACTATCGAACAGTAATTGCATTTATTTTTCTATGTATGCATATTTAGGTCACTTTCTAAAGACTTCAAAAGTTGTTTAGGTAATTTGAAATTTTATCTATTCAGAAGTTATAATGAGTTATTAATTCAAAAATTGATTTTTATGGCTAAATCTCTGACCTGAATAGGGAGACCAAAGCTCAAAAAGATGTTCCAAAAATAAATTAAGGCATTTTAATTTAAAATAAGAGAATGTTTTATACTCTGCAGAAATGGCACATAAATCCTATCATCATCATCTTTACCGTTCTCTAGATTCTAAAAAAATGAGGTAGAGTTTGCATCGTATATAACAGTTCTAGTAGAAACACAAAATGAATAAGCCTTCAATTTACAGTAGGTACTGTTCTCCTTAAAAAATAGACTTAAGAATTAATTAAATCAGGATCATACAATATTTTTAGGATAATTATTTATCCAGAATCTTTTCCTTCAACTTCTTCATTTTGGCTTGCTAATTTTTAGACATTTCTCAAACATTCCCCCCCAAATTAAGAAGAAAAATAGATTAAAAAATCATATTATCAAGATTTCCTATTTATCATTATTTCTCTAAGACTTTATGTTCCTGTAGTTCAGAAACCACTTAATAAATAGCCAGGATCCCTTTGGTGATTCTAACTTTATAATTTGAAAAAAAAAAAAAAAAGAAAGCACGATTGATAGTCTTAAAAGCCTTTGTGAGCATACTGAGGCAGCATAGGTGACATTGAGACTGTTTTGGAAAATTCAGTAACTGTGGTTGCCTTTAGGAATCACCTATTGAACCTATGACTATGCATTTTTTAAGAGAATCAACCAGAACTTGCTATATTTTTAGATCAATAGAACGATTGAAATGAATATCAAAAGTAGGTTTGGGTAAGTTATGAATTTAATTTTTTTCATGCTCTCTTTAATGTAACCTGGAAATTGATTGTATTGTTAACAAAAAATGCTATTACAAATTTTTTCTAATCTAAGCTCCCTCAGAAATTTTAAATCTCAGCATCAAGTGTTAAAAAACAAGCTCTTTAGGTTGTGTAGTCATTTCAACTAGAAGAGCTGAGATGACTCATTCTGATCTTATCCACACAATTGTCAATATTCTCAAAATAGAAAGGATACAGTCTAAAAACTAAAAGGTAGAGGAGTTTTCTCTTTAAATTCCAGGTTGAGCTGGTGGTAAAAGTATTTACTGACAATAGAAACCATTGATGCAGAATAAATCATGGCTCCCAGGAAGTCATTTTATAACTACTTGCCAGCTACTCCATGTTTTAATGAGTTTAATGATCAGTATATGACCTCCACCTTGCAGATACAGGCTCTGTCTGCTTCTATTTACAGATGACAAGTAATTCCTAAGAGATCAAAATCTTAAGTCAAAATGTTAGTGAAGATGTGTTGAGCCTGTATTGCTCTTGCGATGTCTCTAGTTTGAATGCATGGCTCAAACTCTCTCTATTCCTATGAGCCACTACCTGGCCATCAGAAATAGGTTTCAGGCCCAGAACCTAAAATATGGGTTCTATTTTCTTTATGTAATTTCAAAAAAATTATATTGTTAAAATACACGTAACTTAAAATACACCATGTTAACCCTCTGAAGTGTAAAAGTTTAGTAGTGTTTAGTATATTCACATGGTTGTGCAATCTCCAGAACATTTCCATCTTGTAAAACTTGAAACTCAGTACCTATTAAACATCAATCCTTCATTTCCTCTTCCCCCCACTTCCTGACACCCACTATTCTCCTTTCTCCTTATATGAAGGTAACTGCTCTAGATAGCTCACATAAGTGGAATCATGTAGTATTTGTCTTCTTGTGGTTGGTTTATTTCACTTAAATAAAGTCTTTAAGGTTTATCCATGTTGTAGTAGATGACAGAATTTCCTTCCTTTTAAGGCTGAATAATATTACATTTATGTATATACCACATTTTATTTACACATTCATCTGTTGATGGACACTTGGATTTGCTTCTCCCTCTTGGCTATTATGACTAATGATGCTATAAACACGGATATACAAATCTTTTTGAGATCCTGCTTTCAATTCTTTTGGGTATACACACCTAGAAGTAAAATTGCTAGTCACTCAGTAATTAATTTTTTTCAGCATTATTGAGGTAAAATTGACAAATACAATTACACATATATTTAAGGAACACCCATACAGTTTTACATATGTATTTTTTTCTTAGATTTAAAAAAATATTTTACACTGGAACAACAACTAGAAAATCAAATAAGAAAACTAAGAAAATGATTATTTTGCTTAGAGAACAACATGATATAAAAAGGAACTTTGGTTCCTTTATTTGAATAATTGAATATTTTTCAATTGAATAATAGAAAATTATTATTTCCAATATGTGAGAAGTCATGAAAATTGAAACCCAGTAGAAATTTCTTGGGTCAACACTGCACTGTAATTCAAATAGGTAGCTTGTTACAAATATACCTGCTTTTCCAGGATCAGCCCTGGAAATTCTGGTTCAGTTGGTCTAGTTTAGGATTCGGAAATATATGTTTTTTACAAAGTGCTACGTAATTTGGGTGCTGCCTCACCACTGACTAGCATTTACATAGCTAACATTTAAAACAAGATTTCTGTATTAATAGATTAAATATTTAATAAAAAGCTATTATGTGCTACCAGTAAAATGTATAAAGGTACTGGGTACTTGAAAGTGATTTAAACAAAAATATTTGTCCTCATGAATTTATCAGTCTTAGTGGAGAAGACTTAATGTAACATACAAAGATACATATGCATATAGAGTTACAAATTCCTGAAGGCTAAGAGCTCCTTAGCCCTGGTTTGGGTCTGAGGGTGGTGAAGGGTGCAAGTAGAGTGCAAAGGCACAGTTCTGATGAACTGAGTCTAACTGCAATGGATGCCGTGCTGTGCCATCCTGAGTTCCCCTTCAGAACTGAGGCCCTAAATTTTAACTGCTGGCGGTATTGGTATTTGAGGGCTCTCCTTGCTGAGTGTCTCTCTGGAATTGCCCTGAGCCCAGCTCTGTCCCAGTAAACAGCCAATAGGAGGTGCTGGTTTTAAAGGCCTCTCCGCTTTCCCTGAAAAGGGGGGTTAACTCAGGACAGCTGCAGAACTCCCCTGAGGCCTCTATTGTTAGCACACCCTGTGTTCAATCCTCTTTCCTGCACTACTTCACATGGGGGTTGATCTTTAGGGCATTCCCTATTAAATTGAACGCAAATGAATCTGAGTCTGTTTCTAAGACCTGACTTGAGACACCATAAAATAACCACAAAGAAGCCTAAATGTTCAGAGAATCTGGACTGTGTAAATTTCAAGACCACAGGCCATCCACTGTCACCATGCACAAGCCCAAGGGAGAGGAGCACAGCTCTGCTCAGTGGGCCAGTGTGTCAAGTAGAGGATGTGGACAGATATCCTTCACCAAGTGTCAGCAAGCTAAGACTGTGCATCATCCCTAGGAGGTGGGAAACCTTTAATTGTTGAAATCCTAAATGAACCATTTTTAAATATCAGAAGTAACTGAGTTCCTTTAAATTGACAAGATGCACTTTTCTCCATCAATACAAACACTTGTGAAAAAAGAGAAAAATAATTCAGAACTTCGATTATTGTGAACTAAGTTGGATTCAACTGTAAATAAATAATTACAACTTTGTACATACACATCTCATAGCTGCTTAAAAATCATCCCTGAAGACTACCTTGCAGCTCCCACTCAGATGGACAGAACAGCGTATGGAGACTTACACTGTGAACTTTTGCTCCAAGAAGTACCAGAGGGACATAGTAGGAAAACCAAAAGAATTCAGACCCTTTGAAAGAAGTGGTTTGCCACTGCAAATTCCAAGAATAATTGAAAATTATTATTTGCAACATGTGAGGAGTCATGAAAATCGAAACGCAAATTCTGAGAGACAGCCAAAACACTGGTAGTGTCCAAGGTGTGAGAGGGGGAAAGTCTGCCAGTGAACACACATCCTTACTGGGGAGCCTGAAAATCCAGATCACGGGAGAAAGATTTAACTTTACCTAGAGCTGAAATCAATTTAGACAGCTGAGTAAAATATAAAAATAGAAGCTGCAGCAGGGAAGACCCCTGTAGGCACTCCTGGTCCCCAGGGAAGCCCAGGTAACCCATTTCAGACCGTATCTCACAGGGGCCTTGGGGAGGATTGCCAGTGGAATTGGGGAAAGACCACAGGGAGAAGGAAACTTTCAGCTGAACTTTGTAGTAATTTCAACTAAGTGAAAAATTTTCAGGGCAGAATCTGGGAGTGGAGGGCAAATGAGAAGTGCAGATATGAGTACAGAAGCTATAGTAGGGAGAGGTGAAGCTGGAGAGCCCTGCTTGATTTCTCGGCAGAGAGACTGGTAGCTTGGGGCAAAATCCCAGCTCTGCTGGCTGGCTGCCTGGATATAAACTTAGTGCTGCTGGGAGAGCACAGCAAGAGACTGGCCTTTCTGGCTGTGTGGGAGCTGGGTGAGGCCTGGCACTGCCAGCTTTCTCCCACTTCACTGGTGACCTGTATGATGCAGCTGAGGCAGTTACAATCCCCCTGGGAATATAACTCCACCGGCCTGAGAACCACACCCCGATCCCCCACAGAAACTTCAGCAAGTGCTGACCAAGGAGAGTCTGAGTTCAGGAACTCCTAACCCTGCCCTCACCTGATGGTTTTTCTCTACCCACCCTGATAGCAGAAGCCAAAAGACATAATATCTTGGGAGCTCTATGGCCACACCCACCACCTGAGAAACCTGAGCACTTATCCAGGTGACCTTAGGGCAAGCTTGAATCCCTCCTATACTACAACAGCTGATGCTCTCTTGAAAGCATCACCTCTTGGCTGGAGGCCAACCAACTCAAGCCATTACAGCAACTCATAAAAGAACAACCCTGCCCAATGAAGGAGAAAAACAACAGCTAAATTTACCACCTGTAACATCTTGTCTAACCAGAGATCCTCAGTATGTCTACATGACAACTTTACTGCCAGCACAACCAGCATATGAGAAGACAAGTGTACTAAACAAAATCAAAAGTGAAGGTCCTGCACAGAGTCCACCTCACTCCACTCCTACCTCCACCAGAGCAGGTGCTAGTATCCACATCTGAGAGACCGAAAGATGATCACCTCATGGGGCTCTCTGTAGACACTCCCCAGTAGCAGCTCAGAGTCAGGCAGCTTTGTTGGCTGGCTAGACCCAGAAGAGAAATATCAATTGCTACAATCTGGCTCTCAGGAAGCCCCATCCCCAGGGGAAGGGGAAGAATACCACATCAAGGGAGTACCCTGTGGGACAAAAGAATCTGAACAGCAGTTCTTGAGTCCCAGATCTTTCCTCTAACATAGTCTACTCAAATGAGAAGGAATCAGAAAAACAATTCTGATAATATGACAAAACAGGGTTCTTTACCACCCCAAAAGATCACCCTAGCTCACCAGCAATGGATCCAAACCAAGAATAAATCTCTGAATTGCCAGAAAAAGAATACAGAAGTTCAATTATTAAGCTACTCAAGGAGGCACCAGAGAAAGGTGAATACCAACATAAAGAAATTGAAAACTGCTACAGGTAAATAAAAAACAATCACAACTTCTGGAAATAAAGGACGCACTTAGAAAAATGCAAAATGCACTGGAAAGTCTCAACAATAGAATCAAACAAGTAGAAGAAAGAACTTCAGAGCTTGAAGACAAGGCTTTTCAATTAATTTAGTCTGACAAAGACAAAGAAAGAAGAATTTTAAAAACTTGAACAAAGCTACCAAGAAGGCTGGGATTATGTTAAACAACCAAACCTAAGAATAATTGCTGTGCCTGAGAAATAAGATGCATCTAAAAGTTTGGAAAACAAATTTGAGGGAATAATTCCCTCAATAAACTTCCCTTGCCTTGCTGGAGATTGAGACATCCAAATACAAGAAGCTCAAAAAACACTCAGGAAATTCATTGCAAAAAGATAATCACCTAGACACTTAGCCATCAAGTTAACTAAAGTGAAGACGAAAGAAAGAATGAAAGAACGTTAATAGCTGTGAGGCAAAAGCATCAGGTAACCGATAAAGGAAAACCTATCAGATTAACAGCAGATTTCTCAGCAGAAACTCTGCAAGCTAGAAGAGATGGGGGTTTTACGTTTAGCCTCCTTAAACAAAACAATTATCAGCCAAGAGTTTGGTATCCAGCTAAACAAAGCCTTATAAATGAACGAAAGATACAGTCTTTTTCAGATGAACAAATGATGAGAGAACTTGCCACTACAAGCCAGTACTACAAGAACTGTTAAAAAGGAGCTCTACATCTTGAAACAAAACCTCAAAATACACCAAAATAGAACCTTCTTAGAGCATAAACCTCACAGGAGCTGTAAAATAATAATACAATGGAAAAAAAAAAGAGTATTCAAGCAACAGCTAGCATGATTAATAGAATAGTACCTCACATCTCAATACTAAAGCTGAATATAAATGGCCTAAATGCTCCACTTAAAAGATACAGAATGGCAGAATGGATAAGAATTCACCAAATAAGTATCTATTGTCTTCAAGAAACTCACCTAACAATAAGGACTCACATAAACTTAAGGTAAGGGGGTGGAAAAAAACATTCCATGCAGATGGACAGCAAAAGCGATCAGGAGTAGCTATTTTTATCTCAGACAAAACAGACTTTAAAGCAAGAACAGTAAAAAAAGATAAAAGATGACATTATATGATAAAAGATCTAGTCCAATAAGAAAATACCACAATTCTAATATCTACCTAACACTGGCGCTCCCAAATTTATACAACAATTGCTACTAGACATAAGAAATGAGATACATGGCAACACAATAGTAGTGGGAGACTATAATACTCCACTGACAGCACTAGACAGGTCACCAACACAGAAAGTCTACAAAGAAACAAGGGACTTAAACTGTACCCTAGAACAAATGGACTTCACAGATATTTCTGGAATATTCTACCCAGCAACTGCAGAATATGCACTCTATTTATCAGCTCATGGAACATTCTCCAAGATAGACTATATGACAGGCCACAACACAAGTTTCAATAAATTTAAGAGCCAAAATTATATCAAGTACTCTCTCAGACCACAGTGGAATAAAATTGGAAAACAACTCCATAAGGTATCCTCAAAACCATGCAAGTCCATGAAAATTAAATAACCTGCTCCAGAATGATTGTTGGGTCAACAATTAATTAAAGATGGATATAAAAAAATTCCTTGAACTTAATGATAATAGTGATATGACCTATCAAAACCTCTGGGATACAGCAAAAGTCATGCTATAAGGAAAGTTCACAGGATGAAATGCCTACATCAAAAAGTCTGAAAGAGCACAAATAGACAATCTAAGGTCACACCTCAAGGAACTAGAGAAACAAGAACAAACCAAACCCAAACCCAGCAGAAGAAAATAAACAGCAAAGATCAGAGCAGAATTAAATGAAATTGAAACAAAAGAAATACGAAAGATAAATTAAACAAAAAGCTGGTTCTTTGAAAAGATAAATCAAACTGATAGACCATTAGTGAGATTAACCAATGAAAAAAGAGAGAAGATCCAAATAAGTGTAAATAGAAATGAAATAGGAGATATTACAGCTGATACCACAGAAACACAAAAAAATAATTGAAGGCTACTATAAATATCTTTACATGCACAAACTAGAAAACCTAGAGGAGATGGATAAATTTCTGGAAATATGCAACTCTCCTTGATGAAACCAGGAAGAAATAGAAACTCTGAACAGACCAATAACAGGCAGTGAGATTGAAATGGCAATTAAAAAAGTTATCAACCAAAAAAAAAGTCCAGGACCAGCTGGATTCACAGCTGAATTATATTAGACATTCAAAGAAGACCTGGTACCAATTCTACTGACACTATCCCAAAAGATAGAGAAAGAGGGAATCCTCCCTAAATCATTCTATGAAGCCAGCATCACCTTAATACAAAAACCAGGAAAGGACATAACAAAAAAAGGAAACTACAGACCAATATCCCTGAAGAAAACAGATGCAAAAATCCTCAATGAAATAACTAGCTAAGCAAATCTAACAGCATATCAAAAAGGTAATTCACCATGATCAAGTGGGTTTCGTAATAGGGATGCAGAGATGGTTTAACATACGCAAGTCAATAAATATGATACACCACATAAACAGAATTAAAAACAAAAATCACATGATCATCTCAACAGACCCAGAAAAAGCATTTGACAAAATCCAGTATCCATTTATCATGAAAATCCTCAGCAAAATTGGCATAGAATGGACAAACCTTAAGGTAATAAAAGCCATCTATGACAAACCCACAGCCAACATTATAGTGAATGGGGAAAAGCTGAATGCATTCTCCCTGAGAACTGGAACAAAACAAGGATGCCTACTTTCACTACTTCTATTCAACATAGTACTGTAAGTCCTAGGCACAGCAGTCAGACAAGGGAAAGAAAATGAAGTACATCCAAATCAGTAAAGAAGAAATCAAACTGTCACTGTTCATGGAGTATAAGATCCTATAACTAGAAAACTCTAAAGCCTCATCCACAAAGCTCCTAGGACTGATCAATGCATTCAGTAAGGTTTCAGGATACAAAATTAATGTACACAAATCAGTAGTACTGATATATACCGACAGTAACTACGCTGAGAATCAATTCAATAACTCAACCCCTTTTATACTAGCTGCAAAAGTAAAATAAAATACTTAAGAATATACCTAACCAATGAAGTGAAAGACCTCTACAAGGAAAACAACAAAACACTGCTGAAAGAAACCATAGACAACACAAACAAATGGAAACACATCCCATGCTCTTGGATGGGAAGAATCAATATTGTGAAAAAGACCATACTGCCAAACACGATCTACAAATTCAATGCAATTCCCATCAAAATATTGTCATCATTCTTCACAGAACTAGAAAAATCAATTCTCAAATTCATAGAAAACCAAAAAAGAGCCCACATAGCCAAAGCAAGACTAAGCAAACACAACAAATCTGGAGGCATCACATTACTTGACTTCAAACTACACTATAAGGCTATAGTCATCAAAACATCTATGGTACTGGCATAAAAATGGGCACAGAGATCAATAGAGCAGAATAGAGCCCAGAAATAGTGTCAAATGCTTACAGCCAATTGATTTTTGACAAAGCAAATAAAAACATTAGTGGAGAAAGGACACCCTATTCAACAAATGGTGCTGGGATAATTGGCTAGCCACATGTAGAAGAAAGAAACTGGATCCTCATCTCTCACCTTATACACAGATCAACTCAAGGTGGATCAAAGTGGTTTTAAATCTAAGACCTAAAACCATAAATATTCTAGAACATTGGTAAACCCTTTGAGACACTGGCTTAGGCAAAGACTTCAGGGTCAAGAACCCAAAAGCAAATGCAACAAAAACAAAAATAAATAGATGAGACTTAAAACTCAAAAGCTTCTGCACAGCAAAAGAAATAATCAGCAGAGTAAACAGAAAACCAACAGAGTGGGAGAAAGTCTTCTAAAACTATGCATTCAGCAAAGTACTAATAGCCAGAATCTACAATGAACTCAAAGAAATCAGCAAGAAAAAAACCCAAAGAATGTCATCAAAAGGTGGGCTAAGGACATGAACAGACAATTCTCAAAAGAAGGTATACAAATGGCCAACACACATATTTAAAAATGCTCAGTATCACTAATTATGAGGGAAATGCAAATCAAAACCACAATGGAATACCACGTTACTCCTGCAAGAATGACCATAATAAAAAAAAATTAGATGTTCACATGGATGTGGTGAAAAAGGAATACTTTTACACTGCTGGTAGGAATGTAAACTAGTACAACCACTATGGAAAGCAGTTGTGGAGAACTAATAGTAGATCTACCATTTGATCTAGCAGTTTTACTAGTATGGATCTAGTATGGAAAACTAATAGAAAATCTACCATTGATCCAGCAATCCCACTACTGGGTATGTACCCAGAGGAAAAACAGTCATTATACAAAAAAGAAACACACACATGTTTATAGCAGCACAATTCACAATTGCAAAATATGGAACCAGCCCAAATGCCCATCAATCAATGAGTTGATAAAAAAAAATGTGGTATATATAGACCATGGAATATCACTCAGGCATAAAAAAGAAATGAAATAATGGCATTCACAGCAAACATTATTCTAAGTGAAGTAACTCAGGAATGGGAAACCAAACATCGTGTATTCTCACTTATAAGTGGGGCTAAGTTTTATGCAAAGGCATAAAAATTGTACAATGAAATTTGGGGACTCAGGGAGAAGGTGGGGGCAAAAGATAATTGCTGGGTACAGTGGGTACAGTGTATACTGGTCAGTTGATGGGTGCACCAAAATGTCAGAAATCACCACTAAAGAACTTATTCACATAACCAAACACCTGTTTCCCAAAAACCTACTGAAATAATGAAAAAAGTCATCCCTGCCACTCATACACTATTTCACAGAAAACCATGCTGTACGTTATCATGAAACTTCTTCAAAAATGATTTTTCTATGCCTGCTGCTTCAATTTTTTAAAAACATTTCTTCACCAGTAGAAATCATGCTTGTAGCTAGGAGGAATTTAAAAATATATAGGTCATACTAATGTGTATTGGTTATATATCAGTCCTGATTATTCCTCAGTCTGCTGAAAATATAGTCTCTGAGACCACCAATGATCAATTGGTTATTTAACACAAATGCTTTTTCATCATTTCCCTAGCCGAAACGTTTTCCATGTACCGCTGTTCCTACAAAACAACTCTCGTATCAGTCCACTTTTTCCTTTTCTATTCTAATTCTACATCAAACTTTCACTACTTCTTCCAGGAGTATTTCAGTGATGGTATAATTGCATCCTTATTTATAGTTTTGTTTTTTAACTCTTCAAATAAGGCTACTGTATGTTCACTCATTTAACAAATATTTACTGAGGGCTTATTATGTACCAAGCAATTTGCTGGTGCTGGAGAAATAATACTGAACAAGACAGACAATGATATTGCTTCCATGGAACTTAAATTTTGGTCAGAAGGCTTATAGGTTACCAAAACACTAAAAAATAAAATTGCAAGTGGGTGATGAAAAGTGACTTAGTGACTCCTTGTGGTGAGTAGAGTTGATCTCTTTTGGGATGTGATAGATAAGCTGAGATCTGAATGAATAGAATCCAACCGTATTTTGCAGAGAAGAACATTTCTGGAAGAGGAGACAGCTCTATGCAAAGGTCCCAGAGAATGAATGAACTTGGCATGTGTGAGGAACCAGAAGGCTTATGTGGGGACTCAGAAAACAATATCTCAAAATGAAGGCCTCATAAAACAGCCTCAGAAGTTTTTTTCCTGACTTTCTTCTGCCCTTCTGCCTCCCAATTTCATTCTTCCCAAAGCCTAGCCGTAGAAATTAGAATCCCTTTTCCCCAAGGCTGGTCACAGAAACCAGAACCCTATTTCCCCAAAGCCAAACACAATACCTAAAAATATTACTCTAACTTTCCCCAGATCCTTTGTAAAGTTTGGCCATAAAGAAATTATCTACTAATCTTGTTTGACTGTAGATCATAAGATCCTCATTCCAAAGAGGGTCCTTTCCCACACCCAGAAGGAAGAAATGCATGCTCAGAGAGGCCAAGTAAAATCTAGACAGTGTTTTTTTCCCCCTTAGTTTGTTAGCATTAGATCATACCCTTTTTGTTCAATCATATTTCTGCATAGTGATTTGTACTTTGTTGAGCCTAAGCATAAACATAAACCATTTCTCCTATATCTTTGGGTCTTCATTCTGAAGGCTCCTGTATATACACATTAAATAAATTTGCATTTTTTTCTCCAATTAACCTGCCTTTTGTGAGTTAATTTTTCAGTGAACCTTCAGGGAGCCAAGGGCCTTGGCCTGTGTACTCACGAGTAGTGGTGAGTGGCTCAGAGGCCAGGATGACAGCTTGGGTTTTTAATGCAGTGGGAAGTTATTGAATTGCTGTAAGCAGGGAAATGCATAGTAAGATTTTTTTTTTTTTTTAAGGATGATTCTGGCTGCTGTGTGGAGAACTGACTGGAGAAAGGCAAGGAGAAGCAGAGATTGACCAGAAATCTGCCAGAGTCATTCAGAAGAGAGACATGGGTTGGCATGGTGAGAGTGGCAGAGATGAGACACAGTGGTAGGGAAAATGGAGAGACCGTTTAGAGGTATTTAGGAGATGCTGATAAGGTCATTTTAGAGCACAGCTCTAAACTTGTCACTTCTGTTATAGGACCAACAGGTTCCTATGCTGGTAGTGCAGTAACATAGCAATATACTGAGAGAGCAGAGTTTTCAGCAGATAAAGAGTTTAATGATCATAGGACAGCTGAGGGTGTTGATAAGATGACACCCTCAACTCTGTCTCTTCAAGGAGTTTGAGCCAGTTTTTATGAGGATTATGGAGGGTGAGTGGCTGGAAAGTTGAGGTCATTGCTTGGTTGAGGTAAGGAGGATGGAATCATCAGGATGTGGAAACTGCATTCTTTGGTGAGTCAGCTCTTCATGGAGACAGTCAGATCAGCTGACATCTGTAGTTTCACTGGTATACAGGAGCTGAATGAATATCTTAGAGGGAAAACTTAATGTCTCATAATGTTCAGGTTGTTATCCATATAGCAGTTAAGGGGAACTATAATCTAGGGTCCACATGACTCTGGGACATTGGCTTCAAACGACTGTGAGGAAACATGCCAGAGTATGTTGACCTGATGGTAATGCTGAATGTGCTGCAAGCTTGCTGTATTTTTGTTTCTTTCTCTTCTTTCCTGACTTGTTTCTTAAAGTTTATAGAGATGGTTTTGCTCCCAGCTAAACTTCCATTGTGTTTCTAAGGCCCTCAAATGTCTGAGTCAGACATTTGTTTAATCCTTAATGTGAGCTCTTACCTCTGCCTTGTTGGGGAGGAAGTGTGCATTTACCTGGTCCTCCATTAGCTTGTTATTTTCAGAATCCAACCTCGGAAAGTCCAGACCCACAGCTTTTTCCTTGTAGTTAAAATTATACTGAAATATAGTCAGTGTGTATAGGGACTCTAATTCTGGATTAGAAGAAGACAGTTAAAGAAATATAAAGCTCACTGGGCCGCAAAGTATTTTAAAGATTCCATGGCCTGCTCAATACCAGAGGAAAATATCCTTTCTTCTGCTCATTACCAGAGGAATATATCTTTAGGCCTTGAAGAATGTTAAACAGGAAATAGTTATAAAATCAAGAAAGGCCATTGTTTTGATAGGCCAGTATGTACCCAACATGCATGCGTCAATATTGAAATCTCTGGAAATATTTCTGAGTAATGTATGCACTTACATGCTACTTTTTCCAAAGTCCCTCTCTGTGAAGTGGCATTGGCTAAAACATCCCTGGTCTATGGAGAGATGACTTTTTGACAGACTGACTGTAGCTCCAAAGGACTGTGTTTAAGTCATTTCTCCTTGTAAAGCAAATAAATGAATCCATGCAAGAGTTTCCTTGAAGTGCTGGAACCCAAATCACACCATCACTATGGATAATCACATATACATTGTTGTGAATTAACAACTGAAATAGGCAGTAGCCACTCTGAAACTGTCTGTTCTAAAAAATTGAAATGGTCTGTTTTAACAGAACTTTCATGTTAATAAAATTACTCATAAATTTGAGATATGAGAAAGAAGTAATTGAATTTACCTGAAATGCATAATTTGAAAATGACATTATAATCACTTAGAAAAAATTTCCTTTCTTATCATTCCCAGAACCCTCATTCTCAGCACAGTCCTGAGACAGTAATTTATGCTAGTTCTCATTTAGCAAGACCTTTCAGTTTAAAAAAAGTGAAAATAAAGAAACATAAATTAAATCATTAAACTTACACAAATGTGTTTCCAAAATGCCTGTATTTTCTGAAGAATATACACATTTACAAGGCACGTAAGATGGGATAAAATCTCATTTTAATAGACGTTATTTGAATTGTGTATGTGAAGCTTTGAGTTACATGCTGTATGGTGAAGACTGTATAGGCAAAGACAAATGGAAAATAAGAGGCCTAGTCCTTCCTGTTGAAAATAAGGGAGAGACTCCATCCCCTCATTACTTGTCTTTTTTTTTTTTTTTTTTTTTTTAAGAGCGTTTACATTTAAAAAAGAACAAACTTGTGAATCCATTTTCTGTATCTTTGAAGCGAAATAAGCCTCTTAGCTTTATGACCCAGGAATATCTTTCTCAAGGATCTGGGAACCATTTCTGAAATGTAATAATCAAGGAAGAAGCACCCCTGTCTATTGGTTTCCCTGGGAGGGAAGAAGCCTCATCTTGATGGGCACCTTGCTCCAAAACTACCTTCCACAGACTAAGTTATTGAGACTGATGACTTTGCAGGTAGGAAGTGTGGGCTGCTATTGCAAGGCAATGTGTTATTAAGAGTCAACTATGCAGAATTCAGAATTAATTGAACAATAAACTGATGAATAGGATATGTAAGAACAATATAAATTAATCTCTACTTGAAAATTAATGTACATTTTACCTGTCTCCTAGAATAGGACCAATATCAACAAGTAATGAGCTTTTCTTTACTTTTTTTTTTTTTTTTTTTTTTTTTGAGATGGAGTCTTGTTCTATTGCCCAGGCTCAAGTATAGTGGCACCATCTTGGCTCACTGCAACCTCCACCTCCTGGAGTTCAAGAGCTTCTCCTGCCTCAGCCTCCCGAGTAGCTGGGATTACAGGCACACACCACCATGCCTGGCTAATTTTTGTATTTTTAGTAGATACAGGATTTCACCATTTCACCATGTTGGGCAGGCTGGTCTTGAACTCCTGACCTCAGGTGATCCATCTGCCTCAGCCTCCCAAAGGGCTGGGATTACAGGCATGAGCCACCAGGCCCAGCCATGAGTTTTATAATTACAATGTTTTTGCTTTCCTTACTTCATCTTAATTACGACATTGTATGTTTCCTTTATTCAATATAAACTTTATTGTGCTGCTTTGTTTGTTATTTTTCCTCTGGAGTTTTGTACAGCAGAAGTTTCAGACCCCAGTTGGGTAGCATTATATATTTCAAACAGAATCAAATAGATGAGGTATTAAAAGATTTGTATCTGTGCTTGGACTCTGCCCTTACACCTGTTTCTCTTTTAATGATCAAATTTTCCTTGGGCATTACTTGCCCATTCTGATGTAAACTTTATTGCCTCTTGCACTTAATTTAATCTTCCCTCTGTGCTGATGTTTTCTGTTTAGAATATTACTTTTTTTTTTCTTTTGGTTAAATGTATCCTTATAGTGTACCTGTCTGTATATTGTTGAATTCATTTCTGTAACATTGTTGTAAATTCCACAGTAGTGTACATTTTAAAGTATCTGTATTAATTTTACACACTAAATTGTTAGATGAAGTGCCAACTAGAACCACAAGTCTTTTCACACAAAACTAATATATATATAATATATATATTACACATACTACTAGTATATTATATATACTACTCTATGTACATGTTCAAACTAGACATATATAGTTTAAGCACTTGTGATCCTGTATTGAAAAATTGTTTAAGTAAAGACATTTTATGGTAAAACAACTGCAAAAGAAATACAACATAGGAACCAAAGTCAGGATGAGCCAAATTCAGGTAAATAATTTCGAGCATTATGATGATGAGCCAAGTGCATTAGCTTGCTATAATTAGATTATCTCAATTAAGCAATATGTAGGCCATGTCCTGTTAAATATTTAATAAGGTATTTTGCTTCCATAGATTTTTTTCTTTTTTTTTTTTTTTTTTTTTTTTTTGAGACGGAGTCTCGCTCTGTCGCCCAGGCTGGAGTGCAGTGGCCGGATCTCAGCTCACTGCAAGCTCCGCCTCCCGGGTTCACGCCATTCTCCTGCCTCAGCCTCCCGAGCATAGATTTTTTTCTTTAAAGCTAATGGCCAATTAATTTTTCCTTTGGTTAATCTAGTAATAAGAACTTGAATAAATAGCAATTCTAGGGACAATCTTAGGATTTGATCAACCCTGCCCACACAAGCACTTTAATGCCACATCGTGACAATGTGACTCAAGAGTCTTTTTGCTTCTTTAACTTTTAATTACACAAACTCCCAAGTTTTACATTGTATTGAGGATCTTGGTTTCATTTATATAGGTGGCAATTTTGAGCATTTAAATGTTATCCGAGATTTCTGTAATATTTAGTTTGCTATTACTTCATGAATATTTACAAGCTTTCTCCATTAAATCCATTCCTCTTGAAAGATTAATCTTGGGCCTGGACTGAAATTGTAAGAAGAGCATGCTGCTCTTGACCATGACAGAACTCCTGCTGTGGTCGAGAGCAAGTGACTTAACCTCTGCCTGAGCTTCAGTCTGTAACATTTGATGCTAACGTGTAATCGACCCCACATGATGTTGTGTTCTTCTGGAACACAGTGTTCAATACTTCTTTATGTCTTTACTAAAGGTAGTTTTTTTCCTCATTAAATTTAACTTGATTTTTGGAAAGTCATGATGCTTAAAATCTAAGGACTTTTCATTCTTTAATATACATAGTTTAGGACACATTAATGATGCTTTGGGGTAGTTTGTTTTGCTCTGAAGCTCAGTTTCTTAGAGGCATACTTCTAATCTGTTTCATCATCCCTTGAATGAAGGATCAAATAGATGAGCCGAAGTGCTCACATCTATGATTTGAATGCTGTGATTTGAAAAATGACTAATTCTAATCAATGTTCACCATAGTTACAACTTGAAGTTGAGTAAACCATAATTCAAATAGTAAAGAGATAGTTCATGAGAACTGTCAGAGCACTAGAATAAATGACCTGTAGCTCCTGAATTTGCAAGGCAACATAAAATATTATGGAGTTTTTAAAAGGCACATCTGAATGAAATGAGTTTAGTAACAGTCTAGCTGGAGTTGTGAAGAATTTTGTATTATTCTGAGCTTCACACAGAAGCCCATGATACATGGGATTTATGTAAAGTAATAATTTGTAATACAAATAGTTTTACCAAGTCGATAGTGTAAATAGCTGGAAGGAGTATGTACGTGATTTGTTGACAAGGTGTTCAGTACACTATATTTGGAGGAGCTAGCAAACACATAGTACATATCTATTACTCCCATAAAGTGTATTTTAATGAGTAAAATTCTTTTCAGTAGGAAATGTATGCTTGCTAATCATTTGGAAATTAAGGCCATTTATATTATCTACTGTGTACTAAAATGCTAATTCTTTAGTGACTGGAATTTTTATCAAAACTACAATTGTACCTGTGTTCAGATGTACCATTATAATGAAATAATATGGTAAAATAGTCTCACCAACTATAGTCATCTATAGTAGGCTTATATATATTTTGGGAAGATAATTTAATTTTTTAAAATAAGGTAACTATTTTATTACTAACACCTGGATCATATTTATGTGGACTACAGCTACAAGGTCTATATCCTGAGATGGCATCCCAGTATATTGTGGTCTCTCATTTAGAGAATTTCAATAGAAATTCATGGACAATTGATGAAACAGGGATCTAGATATGTCTCCTGTAAGTACATACTTAGCAACTTCAAGGTTTTGTGAAAGAGAGAGTATTTCTCTCTCATTCTGATTGATGACGAATTTTTCTTTCTCCGAACTGCTTTAAGAGTGATTTTTTTTTAGTGTTTCTTTGTGTATTTCAAAGATTTTATTTTAGTTACTTAACTAAGCTTTAACATTTGAGGGTCCATTTTACATATCCACAATAAGTCTAGCAAAAAATCTTGGCATGTATGAGTTATGAGAAATATCCCTTATGTTTGAAATTTTTGATTAATAAAGCTGCATTTGATAACTAAGGTTTTTAAAAATGTTGCCTTTTTATTTTGAGGTAACTGTAGATTCACATGCAGTTATAAGAAATAATACAGAAATTTCACATATGCTTTACCCAGTTTCTCCAAGTGGTAACATCTTGCCTAAGTGTAGTACAATATCACAGTCAGGAAATCACAATGTTACAATCCATTGATGTAATACAGATTTTACCAGTTACGCATGTACTCATTTGTGGAAGTGTGTGTATGTATATTTAGTTCTACCCAATTTTATCACATGTGCAGAGTCACGTGACTACTGCCACAGTCAAGATATAGGGCAGTTTCATCACAAGGATCTCTTGTACAGTAGTCTACTGGTTTTGACAATTTACCACTATTAGTGAAATATAGGGAACTTATTTCTATTGAGGTCTCTTTAACCTCCCCACATTAACACTATAACTATTTCCTCTACATACATTGAGTACCACATCAGATGACATTTTAATCTTTGCTTCAACCATCATATATGATTTAAGACACTCATAAGGATATTCTATTTATTCCTATTTTTGCCTCATTCAGATGTCTTTTTTCCTTTCTGAAGTTCCAAGACTTCTTATCATTTCCTTTCTTAAACAAACAAACAAACTTCCTTAAGCTGTTCTGTAATAGTAGATTTGCTTGATTTTTTTTTTTTCTGAATATTACTTTTGCTAGACATGCAATTCACAGTTGGTAGGTTTTTAAAAGCTTACTTGAAAAATACTGTGCTCGTTCCTTCTGTCCTCCACAGTTTCAGGTGAGAGATTTAAATTGGTGTTCTCCTGTACAGGATGTGTCATTCCTCACTTGCTGCTTTCAAGATTATTCTCTGTTTTTAGTTTTCAGAGGTTTTGTTTTGCTCTGAGATGGGGTCCCTCTCTGTCACCCAGGCTGGAGTGTAGTGATGCTATTATGGCTCACTACAGCCTTGATCTTCCAGGTTTAAGCCATCCTCCTGTCTCAGCCTTTGGAGTATCTGGAACTACAGGTGTGCATCACCATATCTGGCTAATTTTTCTATTTTTCATAGACACAAGGTCTCATTATATTGCTCAGGTTGGTCTCCCACTCCTGAGCTCGAGTTTACAAATAGTTTTACCAAGTCCTGTCTCAGCTTCCCAAAGAGCTTGGATTATAGTCATGAGCGACCATGCTTGGCTATAGCCTGGCCTAGCTTCCAGAAGTTTAACAATGATATGTTTTGGCAGAAATTTCTTTGAATTTATTATATTTGGGATTTGCTCAGCTTCTTGTATCTGTAAGTTTGTAACTTTTGACCCATTTATAAATTTTTCAGCTATTATTACTTCAAATACTTTTTTGGTTGTATTCTCTCTGTCCTTTCTTTCTGTCATTCTGATGGTAAAAATTATTAGCTCTTTTGGCTAGTCTTACATAGTTCCTTATGCCTACTTTCATTTTTTTTTTCATTGTATTTTCTCTGTTTTTCAGATAGAATGATCTATCCTCAAGTTCACTGATTCTATCCCGTTATCTTTCTACTGTTGAGACCATGCACTGAGTTTTAACATTGGTTTTAGTATTTCCACTCGTTTTAAATAGCTTCTATTTCTTTTCTGTGATTTTCTATATTTTAATTTGTTACATGATAATTCTTTGTTGTTGGTTGAAGCAATTGCACAATGCTTTCAATCTTTTTCAGCTAATTCCACCTTCTGATTCATCTTGGATATTATGTTATGAAACTCTGAATCTTATTTGTCTTAGTTCATTCAGGGTGCTATAATAAAATGCCATAGACTGTGTAGCTTAAATAACAAACATTTATTTCTGACAGTTCTGGAGGCTGTGAAATCTAAGACGACAGTGCTGGCAGATTCAGTCTTGTGAGGGCCTTCTTCCTGGTTTGCAGATGGCTGACTTTTTTTTTTGAAAGGGAATCTAGCTCTGTCGCCCAGGCTAGAGTGCAGTGGTGTGATCTCGGCTCACTGCAAGCTCCGCCTACCAGGTTCACCCCATTCTCCTGCCTCAGCCTCCGGAGTAGCTGAGACTACAGCCGCCTGCCACCACGCCCGGCTAATTTTTTTTTTTTTTTTTTGTATTTTTAGTAGAGACGGGGTTTCACCGTGTTAGGATGGTCTCGATCTCCAGACCTCGTGATCCGCCCGCCTCGGCCTCCCAAAGTGCTGGGATTACAGGCGTGAGCCACTGCGCCTGGCCAGATGGCTGACATTTTGCTGTATCTTGACATGGTGGAGAGAGATCATCTCTCTTGAGTCTCCTCTTATAAGGTGCTAATCCCGTCATAGGAGCTCTATCTTTATGACTGAATTACCTCCCCAAAGCAACACCTCCAGTTGCCATCATCACCGTAGGGGTTGAAGCTTCAACCTATAAATTTTGGAGACATGCAAACTTGCAGTCAATAGGAACATTTAATCTTTTATTTTTATTTATTTATTTTTTATTTCGTTCTTAGCCATCTCCTGGTTGAGGTATAGTGGAGGACTAGATGGGTGTGTGGGTATGGTGGAAGGAGTGGAATACTGACTAGCCCCACCTTGCATGGCTTCATCAAGTCTTATTTATGCCAGACTAAGTAAGGTTTTTACATTTAGAAATTGTCTTGCGAATGTTCACTACACTTTAAATGTTACTTCAATGTCATTTTAGAAGGCAAGCATAACTGTAACAAAACTTTGAAGCGAAATAGACATCACACAGTGATTTACTTATGAATAATTTTTTTTTCATAAAGAGCTGCCCATTCTATGTTAAAAATTTTGAGGCATATAGCCTTGAAAACCTGTTCATCATAAATCGAGTTGATCATAGAACTAAGCTCTAAAAATGCAGTTCAGTCGATATAGTTCCATTAAGCTACAACCTTATATAAGGCAGTCATGTGATTCTCACCTTCATTTATTTTATAGCTCTTCAGTTAACCTGAATTTATAAGTAGTTGCTTAGGAGATTTAAAACTAGGATTTACTCTGAGACTCAAAATAAAAATTAGATATATCACCCAATACCTTCCCTTCCAGATGGATATATTTCTCTTAGGAAACCCACAAAATTAATAACATACATATAAAAATTAGAAATTACTGAAAATAAATAAGATGTGTTTTCATAATATTAGAGTATAAATTTATATTAGATAGTATAAAAATGTTTAAAATGATCACCTCTGTAAATACATTTGGAGGCCAACACAACATTAAAACAAGTAGTTTACTCTAACTAATATAGATATTACTAAAACCAGAATGAAATGTGACATTCGGCCTGCCGCGGTGGCTCACGCCTGTAATCCCAACACTTTGGGAGGCGGAGGTGGGCAGACCACGAGGTCAAGAGATAGAGACCATCCTGGCTAACACGGTGAAACCCTGTCTCTACTAAAAGTACAAAAATTAGCTGGGCGTGGTGGTGCGTGCCTGTAATCCCAGCTACTCAGGAGGCTGAGGAAGGAGAGTCGCTTGAACCTGGGAGGAGGAGGTAGCAGTGAGCAGAGATCATGCCACTGCACTCCAGCCTGGAGACAGAGCGAGACTCATTTCAAAAAAAAAAAAAAAAAAAAAAAAAAAAAAGAAAAAGAAATGTGACATTCCTCAAAGTCTGTTACTCTTGATAAAAGTAGATCTTTATAGAAGTGAATATATTTTAGCTCTTGGGGATAGAGATGTTTATAAATTCTCCTTAATGTTTTACACGAGGGAACTGAAGTGCAAATAAGTTATTTTCCCAAAATCTTAGCACTAGCAGTGGCTGAGATAGAATTTAGACCTAAATCTCTGTACTAAGAGTTCACCAGTATTGCTACTACATTGTTACCATTTTAAATTAAATATTTAAAACATTTCTCTATCACTAAGTACACTAATTAATTAATTTTTTTTGAGATAGGGTCTCACTCTGTTGCCCAGGCTGGAGTGCAGTGGCATGATCATAGCTCACTGCAGCCTCGAACTCCTGGGTTCAAGTGATCCTCCCACCTCAGCCTCCTGAGTAGCTGGTACTACAGCTGTTCGCCTAATTTTTTTATTTATTTTGTAGATATGATGTCTTCCTATGTTGCCCAGGTTGGTGTTAAACTCCTGGTCCCAAGCGATTCTCCCACCTCAGCCTCCCAAAGTGCTGGGATTATAGGCGTGAGCCACTGCACCTGGCCACAACTAAAATTTATTAATGCAATTTCAAAGAAAAATATAACATTTCTAGAAATTCAAAAGATAGAAATTGACTCTTTAGCCAATTCTCAGAAATTCACCTATTTTGTAAAATGTGGTACTCTTGTAGTAAATTGTATGGACCTTTTGCAAAATTTGTAAGGTCAAAGTACATACTGGAAGTGAGTAGAATAAAAGTTGTTTAAGAACGAATTGGGAGTAGAGAATATTTGGATTACAATTGTTTCTTTTCACATTTCCATCTACACTTTTCTATGAGAGATTAAAAATCAGTCTAAAAAATGCAGCAATGATGAGAGAGATTCAGATCCATGGAAGTTACACACTGATTCAAATTTCTATTAGTTGTTATAACTTAGAAAAATGCACAAACAGTCTAGTTTATTACTTTAGATGTTTTATGCAATTCTTGGCAAGCTTTGAGGTTCCCAGAGTTTTGATAAGGGATAGTCACCTCTATGAGGCCAACTAAACAGGGAGAGGATATTTCACAACATTCTGAATTAGAAGTAGAACCTTAATTTTTTTTCCCTTAGATTTGACACGCTAGCCTTGCTACTCAAAATGCGGTTTGCAGATGTGCAACCTTGACATCAATGGAAGCGTATTAGAAATGCAGACTCACAGGTTCCAATTGAGACCCAGAGAATCAGAATCTGCATTTTCATTACATTCCCATCTACACATTGACGATTAAAAAAACAAAGTACTAAAGGCAATTTCCCAACATCCCTCCTCCATCTTTAGAGGCTGAACCTCTGTTTCTGTCCAGAAGCGAACTGAATAGGGTATAGAGTGCTGGACCAACACAGAGAACACCATTGTCCTCTAGAGAACAAAAGAGCAAGAAATCTAAGGTTCCAAGGGCCAAAAGACACAGCAGAGGGGAGAGAGGACAGGAGAGAATTTGGTGGCCACAGATAAGGATACAATTAAATTTATTGGCCTAGAAAGTGTTAACTGGCTAATAGTAAGACTGTGCTGGATACATTAAGCCTCCTTGCTTCAGCAATCAGGAGTGTAGAGCTGGAGTGATACCTTCTCATCTTTGCCAAGTTCCCTGCAAACAACTGCCCTGCTTCTTGACAGATGGTACTTGCCACTCTTCTTTCAGTCTCCTTTCTTCTTGCTTTGCCATAGATCTGCACTACGTTTAGTCATCTCACCCTTTGCCTGCATTTTAACCTTTTTTCCAACTTGTGACGCTTACCCTTCACCATGTGAGGATGGTTATTTTTTTATACTGTAAACACCTGGCAGTCATACACTCTGCTCTCTTTCCCTTTAGCTACGTTTCCCAGGATTCCTGAATTCCATCTTCATATTATAGTCACTCCGCTGCTGTCTAGCTACCTACCAGGCACCTGTGTACAGAATTGTTGGGTTCTTCGTCTCACTGACTTCAAGAATGAAGCTGCAGACCCTCAGGGTGAGTGTTATAGTTCTTAAAGATGGTGTGTCCGCAGTTTCTGCCTTCTGATGGGTTCGTGGTCTCGCTGGCTTCAGCAGTGAAGCTGCAGACCTTCGTGGTGAGTGTTACAGCTCTTAAAGGCAGCATATCTGGAGTTGTTCCTTCTACCCGGTGGGTTCGTCGCCTTGCTGGCTTCAGGAGTGAAGCTGAAGACCTTCCCGATGAGTATTATAGCTCATAAATTCACCATAGACCCAAAGAGTTAGCAGCAATAAGATTTATTGCAAAGAGCTAAAGAACAAGCCTTCCACAACGCTGAAGAGGAGCAGCTTCCCACTGGGAGCTCAGGCTGCCTGCTTTTTAACCCTTATCTGACTCCACCCACATCCTGCTGATTGGTCCATTTTACAGAGAGCTGACTGGTCTATTTTAGAGACAGCTGATTGGTCCATTTTACAGACAGCTGATTGGTCCATTTTGACAGAGTGCTGATTGGTACATTTACAGTCCTTGAGCTAGACACAGAGTGCTAGACAGAAAAGTTCTCCAAGTCCACACGAGGTTAGCTAGATACAGAGTACCAATTGGTGTATTTACAAACCCTGAGCTAGACACAGAGTGCTTATTGGTGCGTTTACAATCCTTGAGCTAGACACAGAGTGCTAGCCGGAAAAGTTCTCCAAGTCTCCACTAGGTTAGCTAGATAGGGAGTAAGGATTGGTGTATTTACAAACCTTGAGCTGGACAAAGTGCTGATTGGTGTATTTACAATCCCTTAGCTAGACATAAAGGTTCTCTAAGTTCCCACTAGACTCAGGAGTCCAGCTGGCTTCACCTAATGAAGGTGCAAGTGGAGGCTGCAGGCAGAGCTGCTCACCAGTCCCGAGTCATGCCTGCACTCCTCAGCCCTTGGGCAGTCTATGGGACTGGGCGCCAAGGAGCAGGGGGTGGCACCGCATGGGAGCCCACTGTGGAGGAGGGGCTCAGACATGGCAGGATGCAGGGCCCAAGCCCTGCCCCATGGGGAGGCGGCTGAAGCCTGGAGAGAATTCGAGCAGGGTGCATGTGGGCTGGCAGTGCTGGGGTCCCAGTACAACCTCCACAGCTGCTGGCCTGGGTGCTAAGCCCCTTACTGCCCTGGGCCAGTGGCGCCGGCTGGCCCTCTGTGTGCGGCCTGCCAAGCCCGTGCCCGCTGGAACTCGCGCAGGCTGGTGAGCACTGTGGGCAGCCCCGGTTCCCACCTGCGCCTCTCCCTCCCCACCTCCCCGCAAGTAGAGGGAGGTGACTGGCCTCGGCCAGCCCAGAGAGGGGCTCCCACAGTGCCCTGGTGGGCTGAAGGGCTCCTCGAGCACCACCAGAGTGGATGCTGAGGCCGAGGAGGTGGGGGCAACGAGAGTGAGGGCTGCTAGCATGTTGTCACCTCTCACCTCCGTGAAGTGTTCTGTGAGGGTGTATGATGGTTAACATTGAGTGTCAACTTGATTGGATCAAATGATGCAAAGTATTGTTCCTGGGTGTGTCTGTGAGGGTGTTGCCAAAGGAGACTGACATCCAGCACGGGATGAGACTCCCTTTAAGATATTCATCTATCCTGTTAGTTCTGTCCCTTTAGAGAACCCTGACCAATACAGGGCATATGGAGAGAATGCTGAGAAAAGAATTGGTTAATTATCTCAATATCAGGTTGTCAAAAGAAAATGTCATGAGAGTATAAGAAATTTGGATTTGTATCCTGATGCTGTGAATCAAAAACTTGGGTTTTCTATTTAACTTATGTAATCCCCAGTTGTTACTTCTATATAGCAAGGCTGACAATATCTTCATGAAGGAATTGTAATAGTATATATCTTAAAGAGCTCTTATTTCAAGAGCTTTGTAGAGTGCCTGACAAAAATAAGGCAGCGAATACATTTTAGTTTGGTTGCCCACTTCTTTCACACAAATACGATTATGTTGCTATATACAAAGTATACAGTGCTTGGTTCTGTGGGATAAAAGATAAATGACACATTTTCTTTCTTAAAGAGCTCTACTAGAAATACGTACAGGTAAAAATATATAGGTTAAAAAAAAACACAAAGGGACCTACGTTCTAACTGGGAAGAATTTTGGAGGGAGAGATTTTAAGGTGATCCAAATAGCAACTGAATCTTAAAAGGAGGGTGAATATTTGTCGGGTGGATTGAGGTTGGAAGGGGAGGGTATGAGGAAATAAGACTTTACTCAGAGTCTGAATTTTAATTGAGGACTCAAGGACTAAAAAGCTATTAATGCCCTTAATATCGGTTCTAACATTAATCAAATAATTGCATTTCTGGAAATACTTCCATGAAGCTTTCTAAACAGGGGGTATTCTTATCAAAATGCAGCACAGAACTCACTGTCTATTCAGCTAAACTTGCTGATAAGCCTCCTCTGAGAAGAGGTTAGAGACCTATTTCAGAAAGTTTTTTTTAAAGGTCAGTTAAGGTTATGAATAATTTCTAGCTATATATCGCATCTATCACATTTTTGTCAGTTAAAGCTGTTACCAAGTAAGTGTTGGAAATATTGGTTATCCTGAGTTAGCAGTTCAGGAAATGCATCTGTAACCTTCATGAAAGAAAATTTGGTCATGCAGTGTAATTGTCCTTCCTAGTAAAAGTACTTTTTCTGTTTGACACAATCTTTTTCTGACATAAAAGTGAATATCTTTTAGTTTTTAGTAATTTTCCTTAGCCAAAGTTCCAAGGTATGTCTGTTTAAACTTTTAAAATTGCTCTTTCTGTTAGTGGTAGCAACCCATTGAAACTCTCAAAATATTATTTACATTTGAGTTAGTGGGAAACAAAAAATGTCTTGCAAAAATAATCAAGTTTTAATAATTCGAAATATTGTTGAAAAAAACTTGATTTTTTTTTTTGAAATTTACCAGAATTTAAGCCAAGGAAAGATAATAAAATAATTATTATGTATGGGTATATTTGATATTTTAAAAATAGTACATTTGATGTTCTCTTAAATATTATATATATAACATTCTGATGTTTATTAGTTCTTACTAGCAAGTCTAAGATGAAAAGCATAATAGTAACTTAGATATGTGTCTTTGACTGAGTTCTTCCACCAAGTGTGGGACATGGCAGCCTCTTTGTTACTGTTACCACCTCTTTGCCCATGCGGACACATAGTTGTTAAACAGATTTGGTGACTTGAACTATGTTGGATTGCAGACTCTGGGATAAAGTTACTTCCCCCACCATGACTTTTATTTAATAAATAAGATTAAAACCTAAGCATGTTATATTAAACACTTAGTATGACCCAAGTAGTTTTACATATTGTTTAATTTAATTTGTCAAGCAACTCTGGTATTATCATCTCCATTTTGGAATGGCCAATTAAGTAGTTTTCCCATGACTGCACAGTCAGTAAGATGCCGATTAGAAATAAAAACAAAGTTTTTCACTTCAAATGCTAAACTCTGAACTATTATACTGTGAGCATGTATTAAATCTATTTGGATTTGAAACAAAAATTTCTTCCTACTAATCTTTCAGGTGTATTAAGAAATTAATTAAAAAGTTTACTCAAATTGTCAGCATTTTTTAAAATAAAAAAGTAATATTGAATACTATTGTACATGTCAGGATTCAGACTGTTTACTCTGAGTGATGGTGCAGCCAAACTAAAATATAGAGATAAATTGGATTCTGAAGCTGACAGAAGTGTGAGTTTCTGAGTTATCATTTATGATCTCCATTTTCAATTTTTTTCCTTCAAAAAATCTCATTGTTTGAAGTCAGGTAGTGTGATGCCTCCAGCTTTGTTCTTTTGACTTAGGATTGTCTTGGCAATGCGGGCTCTTTTTTGGTTCCATATGAACTTTAAAGCAGTTTTTTCCAATTCTGTGAAGAAACTCATTGGTAGCTTGATGGGGATGGCATTGAATCTATAAATTACCTTGGGCAGTATGGCCATTTTCACGATATTGATTCTTCCTATCCATGAGCATGGTATGTTCTTCCATTTGTTTGTGTCCTCTTTTATTTCACTGAGCAGTGGTTTGTAGTTCTCCTTGAAGAGGTCCTTTACATCCCTTGTAAGTTGGATTCCTAGGTATTTCATTCTCTTTGAAGCAATTGTGAATGGAAGTTCATTCATGATTTGGCTCTCTGTTTCTCTGTTACTGGTGCATAAGAATGCTTGTAATTTTTGGGCAAGGCTACAGTAACCAAAACAGCATGGTACTGGTACCAAAACAGAGATATAGACCAATGGAACAGAACAGAGTCCTCAGAAATAATACCACATATCTACAGCCATCTGATCTTTGACAAACCTCAGAAAAACAAGAAATGGGAAAAGGATTCCCTATTTAATAAATGGTGCTGGGAAAATTGGCTAGCCATAAGCAGAAAGCTGAAACTGGATCCTTTCCTTACTCCTTACACGAAAATTAATTCAAGATGGATTAAAGACTTAAATGTTAGACCTAATACCATAAAAACCCTAGAAGAAAACCTAGGTAATACCAGTCAGGACATAGGCATGAGCAAGGACTTCATGTCTAAAACACCAAAAGCAACGGCAACAAAAGCCAAAATTGACAAATGGGATCTAATTAAACTAAAGAGCTTCTGCACAGCGAAAGAAACTACCATCAGAGTGAACAGGCAACCTACAGAATGGGAGAAAATTTTTGCAATCTACTCATCTGACAAAGGGCTAATATCCAGAGCCTACAAAGAACTCAAACAAATTTACAAGAAAAAAACAAACAACCCCATCAAAAAGTGGGCAAAGGATATGAACAGACAGTTCTCAAAAGAAGACATTCATACAGCCAACAGACACATGAAAAAATGCTCATCATCACTGGCCATCAGAGAAATGCAAATCAAAACCACAATGAGATACCATCTCACACCAGTTAGAATGGCGATCATTTAAAAAGTCAGGAAACAATAGGTGCTGGAGACGATGTGGAGAAATAGGAACACTTTTACACTGTTGTTAGGATTGTAAACTAGTTCAACCATTATGGAAAACAGTATGGCGATTCCTCAAGGATCTAGAACTAGAAGTACCATATGACCCAGCCATCCCATTACTGGGTATATACCCAAAGGATTATAAATCATGCTGCTATAAAGACACATGCACACGTATGTTTATTGTGGCACTATTCACAATAGCAAAGACTTGGAATCAACCCAAATGTCCATCAGTGACAGACTGGATTAAGAAAATGTGGCACATATACACCATGGAATACTATGCAGCCATAAAAAAGGATGAGTTTGTGTCCTTTGTAGGGACATGGATGCAGCTGGAAACCATCATTCTCAGCAAACTATCGCAAGAAAAGAAAACCAAACACCGCATGTTCTCACTCATAGGTGGGAACTGAACAATGAGATCCTTGGACTCGGGAAGGGGAACATCACACATCAGGGCCTATTATGGGGAGGAGGGAGGGGGGAAGGATTGCATTGGGAGTTATATCTGATGTAAATGACGAGTTGATGGGTGCTGACGAGTTGATGGGTGCAGCACGCCAACATGGCACAAGTATACATATGTAACAAACCTGCACGTTATGCACATGTACCCTAGAACTTAAAGTGTAATAATAATAATAAAAAATCTCATTGGTTTTATTGAACGCCTCTATAAGTCAATATCGGAAATGTGCACTTAGATATAATATTTATAAAAGTAAATATCACATTAATGGATTTTATATATTGGAGATCTACATAAAAGTCATTTGATAAAAGGGTTTTGTTGGTTAAGAAAAAATAATAAGCAATTTTTTATTAACCTGACCTAAGCTGTGTAAGGTGATAGCCGTGATGTGAACTTTATGAGTGAATAGACCACTTCTGTGTTTCACCATTGTTATAACCCTATAGCCTAACATAGTACCTGGCAGGTTAGAACCACTCAATGGATATTTGGAAATAAATGAATGAATGAAATTTCAGCCTTCCATTATAATATAAAACCTGCTTCCTCAAATTTGTGTAAGAATGCTCTAACATTAAAATGCTTAGATATTCATCTTTCAATTTCCATATTTCTTTTGAGGAACACCAATGTCATCATCATATTGCCTCTGTAATTACTTTTGTTATTAGTACAAGTGTTGACATAGAACTTTTTCCTTAATAATTGTAAGACAGTTGAAATAAAAAAGAGATAATTTTTAAAAAGTCTTTAAAGTAGGAAATATCAAAAGCAAAACAAATTCAGTGTTTACAAGATAAACCTTATCTTTCCAGCCTATTTTATCTCCTAGTCTACACATACTCTCTTTGAACTCATTGCTTATGAGTTTTGTCTAGAGAGCAACCATTCTGGTAAGCTTCATACTCAAGAGAGTAGGCAGAGGTGCTTCCCTTCCAGTCCACATTTTTCACTCCTGGTCTCAAAAACTTTTATTACTCAAATTGTCAATACCAGGCAGAACTTGGATGAGTAATGACACACAGTCCATATTACTCCAAATGATTCTTTTAAAAGAAACCACAACTAGTCATCAAAATATAATTATTGAAAATTTTCTACATCAGAATTTACCTCACCCTTTTGTTTGCTTTTACCCACTAAATAAATAATAATTTAAAAAAAAGTAAGGAAAAATGGAAAGGCAGACCATGGATAATTCATAAAATTTATTTACACACCTAAATTGAAGCCAACCAAGCTTTTAATTATTTAATTTGAATTAAATGATGATTATTCTTATTAAGTAATAATAATTTGATTACTGCTGTGGGAACACTAACTTATTCTAGAAATTACAAGACCTAGGTTAGAATTTGTCCATGCTAATGTTACTATTGTTTTCTCACATGTAAAATGCCATAACAGCAGTTTGGTTAATTTCACAAAGCAGTTTTTTTTTTGGTCTTTGTTTTTGACAACATAAGATCCTAACTACATGGGCCATGGACTACCTGTGTCATGTTCACTGATATATCCCTAGCCCCATCTCCTTGCTTGGCATATGGGAGAAATATGTGCTTCATAAATACTTATAAATGAATAAATGAATGAATGGGTTGTCGAAGTCTTCAAAGTGACTTTATGCATCTTATTGACTTTGCTGTACGATCTGACTCTTTCAGAAAACATGCACAGGTAGATTTTTTAAGTTTCACCAAAGACATTGAACTTTCAGGCCTGGTACAGATTCTTGGGTCTGCTTCTCTTATCTTTCTCAGTATTAAAATGATCAATACTGGCATACCACAGTTCCCTGGCATTGTTGCTAACATAAAATGAGACCATGTAAATGAATATTTCATTGTATTGTTATTGTTGAAGATATTATTATTTTGTAGTTATTATATAATGTGATCTCAGAAGTGAGATAGAGTAGAATGAGAATCCAAATATTGTGCCACCTCTGTTAATAACTGTGTATTCATTAAGCTCCTCAGGTATCTAGAAACGAATATGTAATATGAAGAGTTTGAAATAAACAAAGATGCTCCAAGATACTTTAGGGCTTTAAAAATGCAGAAAATTTCTTCCATTAATATAATATTAGAAATTATTTTATAAACTATTTTTTGGGTATGAATTGAAGGATTAATTCTCCACTCATTCATTTTTACCCAGACTCAAAAAAGGAAAAAGCTTATAGCATTGTTTTTCTATTTATTATGCCCCTGCATTGCAACCTTACAACCAACTACATATGTAAACAGAAAAGACTTTAGTCCAAATTTCAAATTATTTCATTTTTAGTTCAATTCAAATAGTCTCTTTCTGATGCTGCTTCAGTCTCTCTCAGTGGGAAGCCATGGAGTTTATATATTATTCATCCATTAAAAACCCTGAGGCAAGACCCCTGCAGAGAGTATTCAGTAATTGGTCTCTAGATGCTGCTGATGCGAAGTATTCTAAAAGTCCTTAAACATCCCAAGAACACAGTTCCATCTGTCTCTACTAGTTGCATATGTTGGAAGCCATAGCAGATTGTTTACCCACATTTTAACTCCTTTCTTTCAGTATCTAATTATTTTGTATCCAATACGTAGCATGGTAAAGTACATGCAAATGAATAGAATAACATCTTGAAAAAGTGATAATTACTATATTATTTAATGAAAGTATAGTATAACCAAATGTTCCAACCAGAAAATCAGTGTGTGTTAGCCATAAAATGGCCAGTAATTTTAATTCTTCTCTGCAAACATATTCCTGGTTGAACAGCAAGTGCTTAGAGTATGTAGGAGTGCCTTTGCATTGAAAGAGTATTCATTAGGTTTAGTCCCATATTACACATTTAGAGAAATAATGCCAGGAATTCTATGACAATGAATAAGAACATGTACAAATTAATAGATAATGAAACTAGTATTAATTTTTAAAATTTTGCCTAGTCATATTTATTGCTCTGTGTGTATACACACACACATATAATACACATATAGCAACTATTCAGGCATATGTATCTCTATCATTTCAATCATCTATGTGTTTATTATATGTATAATATATATAACATACATATTTACATACACATACGTAAATCAATTTAGAATGAATTTCAATTTTTCTTTCCTAAAGTTCTAAAGCTTATTTTTTTCTTGAAAATTATTATCATACTATTTATGTGTTGCTAATGTTTTTCTTTTTATATATCTGAGTGTGTGTGTGTTTCCACGTGCGTGCGCATGTATATGACTCAATGGTAATTTCAATTGTTTTGGAGAATTATACTATAGAAGTGGGACAATTGAATGATGATTTGCTCTGGATGACTTTCCAGGTATCGGTAACACTGGCATTGAGATTAATTAGAGAAGAACAGAGAGTGTCCCAGAGAGTAAGAGACAAAGAAACTACTTGGTATAATAAGGTATGCTTGAGCATAAATGCGAACTGGAAAAGTTACGCATCATTTCACATTTTATTTTCAGATTCTTTGCAGGTATTTGTAATTCTGTTGTCTTGAGTAGACGAATGGAATGGATAGGACATGAGTGATATTCAGAAATGTCAGTGTTGCTAGATCATGTTGTAAATATATACTCTTGTGAACAGAATGCTGCCTCTTCCTTTCCATCCACAGAACTAGTACCCACTCCCAACCCCCACCCCAGGACTGCCTTCACAGTTCCCTGGCATCTCAACTATGGCGTGCTTACCCACTCTGGTGGGGTTCTGAAATCTGTCTGTAAATTCCTTGACACTTCTATAAAGTGTTGGAGGTCTATGTCCCTTCTCATTGAATTGAATCTAGGTCATATAATAACTATGCAGGTTATCTTCAAGCAATAGAATACAATAAAGTGATATTATTTAGCTTCAGTGGGTATTAAAATGAAGGCCATGCAGCTTCTTCCTAGTTTTCTGGGTCACCTACCTTTGGATACCTGAGCTGCCAGGTAAGCTGTCTGACTGTGCTGGGCTTTCTACAGTATGAAGTGAGGTCATGGGGATAAGCCATGCTTATATGCTCCAGCTACTGGCCAGCAACTACCCCCAGATGTATGAGTAAAGATCTCTGCAAATGAATTCACACTCCAGTTATCTACTTACCCCACACCCTATCTTCCCAGGTGAGGCCCTGGCCATCATGTAGCAGGGAAAGTCATCTTTACTAGACCCTATCTGCATTTCTGATTCACAAAACCCATGAGCATAATAAAATAAGTTAGAGGAGGCCTGTTCTGGAGCAGTAGTAATCAGAACACACAGTAGTCTTTGTTTAATGAAACTTATCTCTTCTAAGTCTGTAACAAGGCACAGTGAGTTCATTTGCTAACACAAGTCCTGAAATGTGCTAGTGAGGTAGCTACACTGAGGCCCCTAGACACCTCCATGAGTTTAGTCTATGAGTCTCCTGTAGTCTTAAGTTCCAAATGTGAATTTTCATGACAACTTGAGGGTACAATAATAGTGTGTATCATTATCATTATTCAAAATAATAATTAAAGATTAGGATTTTGGAATAAGCAGGAAAAAATGCCTATACATGGCAGCCTTGCTCTATTCTCTGCTGTATTTTTAAAATAATTCTATGGTAGCACCTAATTCTCCAAAACGTAAGGAAGAGGAACTTATGATAATGTAGGGTTGAGACATGAACACCTTCCAGGTAACTGTGACCTTAGAGGTATTTATTATATTTGTTACTTGAGGTTCTCAGTTTTAATTTACTAATACATATTGAATAGTTTATCTTTATGCATTGGGGGAATGAACTGTCACAAAGTATGTCACTAAATTAAGAAAAAACAAAACATGGTTAGGCGCAGTGGCTCAAAAAACGCCTGTAATCCTAGCACTTTGGGAGGCCGAGGTGCGCAGATCACCTGAGGTCAGGAGTTCCAGAACAGCCTGGGCAACATGGCGAAACTCCATCTCTACTAAAAATACAAAAAAATTAGCTGGACATGGTGACCCGTGCCTGTAGTCTCAGCTACTTGGGAGGCTGAGGCAAGAGAATCGATTGAACCCGGGCGGTGAAGGTTGCAGTGACCCAAGATTGCGCCACTGCAATATATATTTCTTCCATATATATATATATGGAAGAAAAATTAAACATTAATGAAGATTTTCACTTTATCTTCTACCACCTTCTTTTGTATTTATTCCTATTTTTTCTATTATACTTGAAGTACTCTTGAACTTTTATTTGAAAATTTATTACTTAGCCCAGATTGAGCTTCTTAGGTTTGCGGTCAGACCTTGCTCCTCAATTGCATTAAGTTACAAGTATATAGATAGCATTGTGCAAATTTTATAATTTCTTATTAACGAAATAGGTGATTTATACAGTTTGTCAATCTGAAAAATAACTGTGTTTGAACATATTGCTTTAGTCAGCTTGAAGCAAGTTTTACTGTATTGGGGTATTCTGTTTATCCTCGAGCATCTTGAATTTACTTCAAGAAAGTGAAGTCTACTTTCAAAAATGTAAAAATGGTTGTGAGAGGGAAATTTGGGGCATCTGTTTTTATGCATAAGAGCATTTCAGCAGGTTCTCAACAGGAAAGCAGAAGGCTATTAAAGGACAGATTGTGCATGATAGAGGAAATATGGGTAGAATTCTTAAGCTGTTTTAAACGCAAAATCAGTCTAGCAGATCACAAAAGAAATGCATGCTTGTCTACAAGGTCATCGTAATGGTGATCTACACTGAAACTGGAAGCAATCTAACAGTGTCTGTGGAATGATAGTTTCTAATGAGACTGACATTTATGAACATTTCTAATGCCCCACTTTATCCTTCCACTCAAGACAACAAAATTGGAAGTGGTTTTAAAGAACTTGAAAATAAGATGTGCAGTGACAGAAGTATAGTTTTTGCATTTCATATTTATACCCAATCATATTTCAGCCAACAGGTTCCGCATAGCTCATCTCTCTAGGAAGCTTAATGAATTATCTGGGGGCCAATAAGAGACCCAACAACTTTCTTTGATTTTACTTCCCTATATTCTTAGGGTTCTCATTTTCTATCTTCTTCAAATCAATCAGTTTATCATACACTGATCTGCAGAAATGTGACAAAATGATGGTATATATTAGCTAATTTTTCCCTTGTTGCTGGCAGCCTTCTTTTTATTCCTTATAGACCAAAGCGAAACACACAGAATAAAAAAAAAGTAAAATATTTCAGTGTCAACTACTAGACTAAAATCTCCAGAACACATCATATCTTGATCATTGTACTCTGAGCAGTTTAGATGCTACCTGTCACTTGGTAATTGCTGCAAAATATTTAACAATGGAAATAAACTTTAGTCAATGGTGAATATAAGAAGCATTGCTGAGCCATCCATAGATGGTTTACATGCTCTGCAGATAGAAATTTTCCTGTTGTTGCAAAACAGACATGCTAGACCAGACCTTCAATGAACATCCCTTTACGGTTTATGAACCTTACTTTTGCAACATAAAAACATTTAGAACCATTTCTCACATGAAAGTAAATTATAATAGTATATATTATCGTTTCAAGATGTGAAGGAAACGAAATGCTAGTACTGAAAAACAATGCCCCAGGACATACTCATTTTGGCAGTTTTCTTTTTTATTTGGGACATATCTTACTCCAAATGTTGACTCATTTATAGTATGAGGTAAATTATATTTTGTGGTTAATTTTCATAGACACAGCAGGCACATAATAAATATTTGATTAATTAATTAAAAACTAATTTGTGATAGAGGAATAATTTACAGGGTAAATTTCTGAATAGATCAGTAGCTCCACCATTTGATCTAAAATATGTGTTACAATGCGACCCAGAACACATACTTAGATGTATAAAACATATATAAAACAGATGTTTTATAAAACAATACATTATAGTATTGCATAGTAACATTATGCGAGATGTACTCTGGTATTCTATCTCATTCTATCTTATTATTTCATTTTTAAAACACTTGTCACAAATCACAAAATTGAACTATTTTTTATCTGTCTCTTTCAGGATCGACAATTTGAAAAACACTATTCTATGTGGTACACAAACACCAGTTGTTGAATAGATTAAATATGAAATACAGGTTACCTGAAAAGAATGGGGTAGAAAACTAGAGACAATACAATAATCTAAAGTTATCCTCATTGTTTTAAGTAGAACAAATTGAGATACTTGTTTCTCCATTTGCATATGTGCCCCATAATGCATTTTTTAGTACTAGAACAATCATTTGTTACACTCTACTTATCTTATTAAATAAAAATACTAATGAAATAAAATCAATTCTATATTTCTTTCCCAATTATGCCATATTTATATTAAAAATGCAGATCCTATTTAAAGCAACATCAGTTAATTTAAAAGATAAATTCATTAATAAAACACAGCCTTTAAAACTATATGTTTTCATATGACACAAATTTAAAGCATAATTATGCTTTTCCTCCAAAACAAGGTTATATTGAGTCCTATTTCTGTCACTACCTAAAAATACCTTAAGGGAAAAATCTTATTCCTGTTTTGTGTGTAAACTGCGAATAATAATTTCTACTATTTTTGTAAGGAACTAACATATTCAATCACTAATGAACCTTTAGAGAAGTCTCTACTAGAAACATTTAGTTCTGTCTGTGATGCACTTAATAAGGTGCTACTGCTATTGACATTTCAAAAACCCAATCTGGGAAACATAAAATCAATTCTGAGTCACCTTCTCATCAGTGTCAATTATTCAGCAATCCAGAAAAAAAATCATTAAATAATAATCAACAGCACCACCAATTTTTCCAACCAGCACCTTCAGTCAATATCAACAGCACCACCAATGTTTCCAACCAGCACTTTCAGTCCATATCAACAGCACCACCAATGTTTCCAACCAGCACTTTCAGTCAATAGCAACAGCACCACCAATGTTTCCAACCGGCACTTTCAGTCGGTATCAACAGCACCACCAATGTTTCCAACCAGCACCTTCAGTCAATATCAACAGCACCACCAACGTTTCCAACCAATACTTTCAGTCGGTATCAACAGTACCACCAATGTTTCCAACCAGCACCTTCAGTCAATATCAAAAGCACCACCAATGTTTCCAACCGGCACCTTCAGTCAATATCCACAGCACCACCACTGTTTCCATCCAGCACTTTCAGTCACTAGCACATCATTAATCATTCCCTAAATATACTTCCTGTTACACTGTTATCTTTACTATAATTCCAAACAGGTGCTATTTATCTCAGGAAAACAGATCACAACCACATAATGTATTTTCCTAAAATCTAGTCACATTGTGTTTGTTGTTGTGAATGGACAATATTTGTGGATCTAATACAAACTATTACGAGTATTTCTAATCTGGTGCAAGATTATCTAAAATCTTTTACATAGCATGTCACAAATCTATCACAAGTGTTTATTAAGCTAAGAAATATGAAAAGCAATCTATTTCAAAACAAGGAGCATGCTCTCCTTCTTCTGTAGCTGTCCCTGAAATAATTTTCATCTGCTTCTTTGTTCCTTTGAGACCACTACAAACCAAATATTGAACTTTTCCTTCAGTGAAGATCTATATGAAATATACATCTCTGCTATCTGAGCTCTAAACTCATATTTCTTATTGTCCCTTACAGATGTCCAGTTAGAAATTCTACTGCCCCTTACATTATTTATATCTTCATTTCCAATTTATTTATTTTCATCCACCTTTCTAGTCTCAAAAGATTCTTTTTTTCTGACTTCTCAATTTCACTTAACGTCCCCTGATGTCTTCCGACTGGATGTTGTAGGTTGCAGTCATTTCACTTATTTTTGCCTTTCCCCACTGTTTCTTAAGTTACCACATATTTCTCACATTCTTCCTTCTCTTTGCAGTCACTGCACTCATTTCACTCAAGACTTCAAAAAACATTGAAGTCTTCTTCACTGTCACTAAACACTGACAATCTTCTCCCAGTTCTTTCAATTTTCTATTGTTTTTCACTTTTAATAGTCTAGGCACTGCTGCAAATGAATTTTTTTCATCTCAGAGTAGAAATCTCTGTTGCTGAAAAGATTGTGGATAATTATGGATAGTCTAGTGAAACACAAAGGCCACTACAAAGACTCATTTATGGTGAACTCTTCATATACGTGTCTGGGTTTGCTTTCCATTATTCCCCCAGTATATTTGGAAGTCAGACTATACATTAGTCTTCTATTGCCGATTTTCACTCCTCTGCACTCCCTTCACAATGTTCTCTTTTCCTGAAAACCCACCGCATTCACAAAATTCTACTTCTCCTTCAAAGTTTCATCTCAGATATTATCTTGCTTGTGAAACATTCCCTTATCCCCGCCCCTGACCTCTGCCTCTTTTGAAACCTCCATATTGGTTTATGGAATTATATACTTGAGTGAGTGCTCCAAAAAGTCCACAAATCCCCAGATTCCAAGACATTTAGTAAGTAATTTTCCATGTAAAATTAAACATTAAATATTACAGAAATGATTTGTGTATTATACACATACAAATACATATGTAATATTTGCAATTTTTCAATTGTCCTTTCCTTTGAATGCTTCATATATATATATATATATAAACTCATTTAATCCTATGAAATTGTACTGAAGTATCCCCATTTTACAAAGGAGAAAAGTTTGTAATAGAAATTATAAATTAAAAATGTAAAACGATCTCTTTAGATGTTTTATAAATGAATTAATTCACTCAATAAGTATTTACCAGGTGTTTACTTCATGCTGGGTACTTTGCAGACACTTAAGATACAGGAATGATTAGGATGACATCCTTTGTGGAGCTTAATTTCAGTGGAAAAGATGAATGATGAAGGCATTGCCAAATAAAGAAGTATTTCCTAACAAAGCGTCAAACTGTCTCATGTTTCTGGGGCATAAAAATTACGAAAAACTAAAAAGAAAGGTTAATCCTAAATGTTGAGAGTCTAGTGTATGTAACTTGTGGCATTTTTCTAGAATACCTTATAGTATATAATTGTTTTCACTTGTGTTGTTCTCCTGGTGGTGGATTGAGTGCATTCATATACTTGATGAATGCCTTTCTTTTAACACTGCCCTTCGCAGTGTGACATTGCAAAATTGGTAAAGCCTATTTCCTCATCCTTGAATCTGGCAGTAACTTGTGACTTGCTTTGACCAATAAATATGGCAAAAATGTCAATTTGCCAATTCTGAGAGTCCAGGCCCAAGGGGCGTTGTGTGCTTTGATCCTTTTTCATGCACCCCCTCCTAGGCCAGCCTACTGGAGGACATGAGATCACATGGAGGAAAGTCCGGGTATTGTGCCAAGGCCAACTTACACTACAGTTAGCTATTTTCCCAGAACATGTGATAGAGTCAACCAACTCAGCAAGTTGCCTGCCTAATCCACATCTGACCACAGACAAATAAATGAGACCAGTAGATACCAGAAATACTGTCTAGCTGACCAAGAAACTCATGAACAATAAATAACACATGCTTACTACCTTAGGCCACTGGATTTTGGCATGATTTATTGTACGGCAGCTGCTAACTGATGCTCTACAGAAAAACCAGCGACTTTAGAATGAGGTTTCTATTTCACTCATCCCTTTTTATCTGTATAATCCCTAGTGTTTTGTCTTTTACATCGTAGTTACTTAATAAATAATAGCTCAATTGATTTCAGCTATTAAAGGATTTGAGCGTGGGCCTAATAAGATAAGAACAGCTTTAAAATGAGCAATAGCTTTAAGTCTTAATGAAGTCAGAATTTACATTAGTTAAAAAGACCAGAGGCCACAAAAGAGGCCATGAGTTATGACTTTTTTTTTTTTTTCTTTTTTGAGACAGGGCCTCGCCCTGTTGCCCAGGCTGGAGTGCAGTGGTGTGACCATGACTCACGGCAACCTTGAACTCCTAGGCCCAAGTAATCTGGATCCTCCTGCCTCAGCCTCTTGAGTAGTTGGGACTATAGATATGTGCCACCACATCCGGCTAATTTTAAAAAATACGTTTTGTAGAGACAGAGCCTTGGTATGTTGCTCATGCTGATCTTGAACTCCTGGCCTCAAGCAATTTTCCTGCCTCCGTCTATCAAAGACTGAAGATTACAGGCATTAGCCACTGTACCCAGCCAGGCCACGAGTGATGACTAAGTAAGAAAATGGGCAGTCCTCTGGCTAGAATTGTCAACAGGTAATAAAAATGAGGGGTGTTTTGCTAAGAGTGCCTGTCTTTATGACATGTGTCTCTGATAAGAGAATCAGTAAACCAACATTTGCAGGTTAAATAGTTATATCAAACTCTATGGAGCTTGATAGCTATAATAAAATCCTGTCTTATTTATAAAAAGCACACAAGCACTTCATAACTTAACTCTCTAATAAGATTCAGATTTTTAGTTGTATTTTGTTGAAGTGGGTCATAGACAAACACATGAAGTGAGAAAAGCTGATTTTTTTTCCTTTTACTTCAATAGCTTTTGGGGTTCAGTGGGTTTTGGTTACATGGATAGATTGTAGCATGGTTAAGTCTGGGGTTTCAGTCATCACCCAAATAGTGTGCATTATACCTAATAGGTGATTTTTTAATCCTTTGTCTCCCTCCCACACTCTCTCTTTCTGAGTCTGCAATGGCCATTACACCACTCTGTATACCTTTGTGTGACCGTAGCTTAGTTCCTGTTTGTGAGAACATTCTGTTTCTGGTTACCTCACTTAGGAAAACAACCTCCATTTCCATCTAAGTTGCTGCAAAATACATTAGTTCATTCTTTTTAATGACTGAGTAGTATTCCATGGTGTATGTGTGCATATATTTATAAAACAATGAAGTGTGTGTGTGTGTGTGTGTATACACACATCTCATTGTCTTTATGCATTCATCTGTTGATGGGCACTTAGGTTGACTCCATATATGTGCAATTGTGAATTGTGCTGTGATAAACATATGAGTGCAGGTTTCTTTTTTAATACAGTGACTGCCTTTCTTCTAGATAGATACCTAGTAGTGGGATTCCTGGATGGAACAGTAGAGCTACTTTTAGTTCTTTGAGAAGTCTCCACATTGCTTTCCATAGAGGCTGTACTAATTAACATTCCTACTAGCAGTGTATAGGTATTCTTTTTCACCACATCCACACCAACATCTATTTATTTTCTGACTTTAAAAAAAATGACTATTCTGACTAGGGTAAGGTGGTATCTCACTGTGGTTTTAAGTTACACTTCCCTGATGATTAGTGATGTTCAGCATGTTTTCATATGTTTGTTGGCTATTTGTATATCTTCTTTTGAGAATTGTCTGTTCATGATGTTTGCCTACTTTTTAATGAGATTATATATTTTTTGTTATTGTTGCTGATTTGTTTGAGTTCCTTGTAGACTCTGGATATTAGTCTTTTTTCAGAAGTATAGTTTATGAATATTTTATGTCATTCTGTAGATTGTCTGTTTACTCTGTTGATTATTTATTTTGCTGTGCAGAAGCTTTTTAGTTTGTTTCATTTATTCATTTTTATTTTCGTTGCATTTGCTTCTCGAGGTCTCCGTCATAAACTCTTTGCCTAGGCCAATGTCCAGATTAGTGTTTCCTAGGGTTTCCCCTAGAATTTTTATGGTTTCCAGCCGTCCATTTAAGTCTTTAATCCACCTTGAGTTAATTTGTCTATGATGAGGGAAAGGGATCCAGTTTAATTCTTCTGCCTATGACTATCCAATTTTCCTAGCACCATTTGTTGAATAGAGTGCCCCTTCCCTAGTGCATGTTTTGTCTGCTTTGTCAAAGAGCAGCTGGCTGTAGGTATTTGGCTTTATTTTGGTGTTCTCTACTCTGTTCCCTCGGTCTAAGTGTCTACTTTTACACCAGTCCATGCTGTTTGGTTACTACAGCCTTGTAGAAAACAAAGTTAGGTAATGTGATGTCTCCAGCTTTGTTCTTTTTGCTTAGGATTGCTTGGCTATTCGGGCTCTTGTTTGGACCCATATAAATTTTAGGATTTTTTTTTTTCTAATTCTGTGAAAAATGACATTCGTAATTTGACAGGAATTGCATTGAATCTGTAGATTGCTTTGGGCAGTAACGGTCATAAGAAAAGCTGATTCTAAGGGCATCTGCCTCTTTTGGAATGAACTCCACAGGTACAAAGAGTGCCGCTACCCAACAGGCAGCCACTACCTCCAGGTCATTATCTTTTGAGCTGATATCTAAAGCCAGAACAATGAATAGAAAAAAGAATGCAGAAGTTTGTTTCCACTAAGACCATGCATTTCTACCTGTTTTTTTCTTCTGCATATGATGGGAAAAAAAATACCTCTGATTTTTTTACACTGTTAAAGAGTCAGTTGTGTTTCCTCCTCAGTATGTATCTGATTTTCAGAGAGACACAGCCTACAACAAGCATCCAAATTTAAAATTAATAAAATAAATGTAATTGTCTACTCTCCTGTTTTGTTATTAGATGAATTACAAATCACAACATGGAATTTGACCTTCCCTGAGATCTGTTGTTCATCATAGGCAGAGAAAAGTGAGGTTAAGGTGGGAGAGTGAGCATAGCCAGCCAGTTAAGTCTTTTACCATCTTCTCATGTGTTACTTCTGAGTGAATTTCTGGGAGTAGGTTTTCAACATATAAACTTGCTGTGGACACAACATTCAGATAATAGCAAATATGTGTGTACTGAAGAGAAATATACATTATCTGTGTCTAAGCTTGAAGCCTGTCTAAGCTTCTTATAATGCAAGAAGGATAATCAAATCTGTTATACACAAACTATTCCCTAGAATGTTCCTTCTTACATTATCCTAGATTTTATTTGCTCTTTTATCTTCTATAGATAGGCAGGTCTGTCAATGCCAGCCTCCTACGTCACCTTACTTTTTATAATATTTTAAATATTAAATAATTTTTATTTAATATTTAATAATATTTTTAGGAGTGCTCTCTCTCTCTCTGTTTTACACATGTATCTTTTAAAGTCTCTTAAGCCATATTTATATTTGTTTCATATCATTAAAATAAATAGAATGTACTATTTAGAAAATATACATTCTCTAAATACTACACAAATTCAGGCATTTTACCAGTTGCAACAAATATTCTACCTTATTAATCAAGTTGCTTAATGATATTTTCCCATTTTCTCCTAATGAAAAAGTACAAGAACACATTCTCTGCTTGGGTGAACATCTCAAATACCCCTCCAGTTTTTACCTTTAAGGCATCAAATATATGGTAGTTTATTCAGCACTCCATGAAAGAGACATACACAGGACACACAGTGTGCTATTTGGTCACATGATGACACGGTTGCTTATAAGTGACAGAGAAAGCCTATCCAGCAGGTGTTTAACAAGTAGGTAGATCAGTGGAAGTTGGGAAGGTTCTCTCAAATGTAGATGACTTCAAGCTTAGACACATATTATATATATTGCTGTTCGGTACATACATATTTGCTGTGGTCTGAATGTTTGTGTCCGCTGCAAATTCATGTGTGGAAAACCTGCTTCTCAATATGATGGTACCAGGATATGGGGCCTTTGAGAGGTGACTGGGGCATAGGGGTGAGCACCACAAGAATGCAATTAGCGCCTTTGCAAAAGAGACCTCAGGAAACTGCCTTGTCCCTTCTGCCATGTTAGAACACAGTGAGAGGGTGCCGTTTCTGTGAACCAGGAAGTGGCCTCTCACCAGATACTGACTCTGCCAGTGTCTTGATCTGGGACTTCCCATTCACAGCCTCCAGAAGTGAGAAAATACATTTCTTTTGTTCATAAGTCACCCAGTTTATGATATTTTGTTTTAGCATCTGGAAAGGGTCAAGACAGTTTACATTGTGTTGAAGCTCCAATTCAACTGGATATCAGATAGGTGCAGTCTGAGGAACTACTGGTGCTTGAGGAGCTGCTGCCATCACTTTTAGTACTACAGTTATATCTTTAATTCACTAAAAAATTATTATGGCATCCAGGTGCAAGTAAATGCTGCAAAAGGCAAATGAGCATAAAGGAATATTTTATTATAAAACATATTTTTCATAGAGTAAGCCTAAGGGTCGATTGCACACATTTTTCAGAGGCCTTAAACTAAAACTTATCTGGATGGATCCCTGGATAGAAGTACGATGTAATTTCATTATCTGGAGATTTCACTTTGATTTTCACTAAAGGCTGATCATGCTCTACATTTCACTAATGGATGACTGTATTCTACATTTCTCTAAATCCTCTAGATTTCTAAACATCTATTAATTCAGATCCCTTATAGGATCTGAAGTTTTAAATCTAGGGTTATATGAATTCCCATGAAACAAAGTTACTAAGAAAAGCATATAAGAAAAGCATATAAATATATTTCTGTCTCCAAATTGAAAACACCGAAAAAATAAATTGTACATACCATAGTTTATAACCCTTTGGAAAAACACCTACCTAAATGCCTTTTTGGATGTCTAATGCTGCACCTGTCCACTAAAATTGGAATGCTTTTTTTTTTCTGCCAACCTTGTCCATGACTGAATTGTTCTACCTGAGAAATTAAAATCTATGAAAATAAAGATTGGAGGGAATCATGAGATACTTCCAATTACCTGATCATATCTTAAATTATTTACCATGAATCATAATATATAAAGTAAATGAAACTTTTCTCACTGAGAGATTCAAAGAAGACAGACATTATTGAAAAGTGACCTGGTGTTCATTTTGGTTTCCCAAATAAAAACACTGTCTGAAAATACATTAAGGACAAAATAAGCAATTTTGTAGGTGTGCAGAGAGATGTGAAACATTCTTTCTATTAATAAATCACAACATTTCAACATTTTGATTTAACCATTCCTTTTATTGCCCTTCACCAACTCTAGAACAAAGGAAATCAATAAATAAAATTACACTCAGCACCTCATACAATTTTTTACCAGCTAGGGCCACAGCTATCCAATTATGATTTGAGATTTGCTGAACTTTTAGTACCATTTTTTTCAATTTATTCAGAAGACTCTCTTCGAGGCTTATTTGGTAGAGGCAATAAGTATTGCATTAATGTAAATCAGTATTGATTGTGCTATGAACTACAGTAAGGAATATAGTGCAAAAAACAGAATAGCTGTCTTTTTATTTTTTACTGGATCACACACAAATGACCCAAGAGAAAAACTTTCAGTCATTCCGAGAGAATCAAGAGAATATAAAACAAGAACCATTTGTTAAAAATCTACAATTATTATATTTCTTTTCCAATAATTATTTTCATCCAAGTGGTATAAGAAAGTAGGCAAGTATAAGCTCTGGAAATGCCAATATTTCTTAGAAGATTCTTTACTCTTATATATAAACCTAAAAGAAGCATCTTACTACCAATGCCAATGCACAGTGATGAAGTTATCACTGATTATAGTTCCGTCATCAACACATGTTTTCCGTACAGTTAGGATATGCCAGGCTCTGGGCACACTCTGGGATACCGAAGAGCAAAACAGTTCAGGAACATTGCCCTTGGAGAGCTTACTTTCTACCACAGAAAGACAGTATAAAAATTAGAACTTAATAAATAATTAAATTGTACAGTAGATTCAATTATTATGGCAAAAAGGAAGCATGAATCAGGAAATGAGGGGCGGGGGTGCTAGAGTGGAGACAGGGTGGGGCCGGCAGCTTGCAATGTTCAATAGGATGTCCAGAGAAAGCCTCACAGAGTCAGTGAGATCTGAGTGGAGATGTGATGCGTGTATGAGAATTGGAATCAGCCAAGCAAATATCTGAGGAAAGAGCACTTCAGGCTGAGGAAAGAGCCTGAGGGCTGCTCTGCTTTGGGAGTATGGAGGACTCACCCAAGGAACAAGGAGTAGGCTTGTGTGCAGGATCAGAGTAAATGAAGGATGGGGGGAAAAGTGGTAGAAAAGCTCAGAGAATGGAGGGATGCGTAAACCATTTCAAAGATGTTAAAGATGGAATGCATGGCAGAGTTCTGTGCAGAGCAGTGGCACGATCCAGCTTTTACGTTTTAAAAGGATCACTCTGGCTACTGTGTTGAACATAGACTCGAAGAAAACAGTGGTGCATCTGTATGAATCTGGAGTCTAGCAGAGAATTTGAGAATGGAGATATCAATTTGGGATATCAATTTGGGAGTCAGAGTCACATAGATTAACTCAGGAAGGGAGCACTTCAGACAGAGTAGTGAAAAGCACTGATGTTTAAGTTCTGAGGCTTTTCAACCTGAAGAGGTAAAGAAGAGGAAAGAGTAGCAACAGAGGCCAAGAAGCAACTAGAGACATAGGAGGAAAACAGACTTTGATATTTTGGAAGTCCTGTAAAGAAAGTATATCTTGAACTTCCGGTGAAATATTTTGTATACATGTGTCATCACTGTGACACATAAGTTAGATAAGTAACCAGAAGTCATTGGCTTGAGTGACATGGAGGTCATTGTTGTCCTCCCTAGAGAAGTTTCAGTGGAGTGATACCAAGTGGTTTTAAGATAAAATGGCAGAAGAAGAATGCAAAACAGTGTAGATGATACATAACTCTTTTGCACCATTTTGCTGCAAAACAGAACGAAGGGATGGGGCAGTAGCTGACACAAGCAGTGCAGTCAAAAGCAGTGTGTGTGTTTGTTGATTTTAAAAATGGGAAAAAATAACAGCAGTCTTATACCCTGAGTGAGCCAATAGAGAATAGGCAAATTATGTAGAAGGAGAAGGGGAGAACTATTGGAGTCTTGCCTACTTCCTTGAGTAGGCAAGATGGCCTGGGATAGTGTGTAGGTTGGCTTTCAGTGGTAGCACACATAGTTTATTTGTGGGACAAATGATGCAGAAGTTGTTTGGTGTAGTGGGGAAAGGCTGAGGACAAGTACAGGAAGGAATTATTGGGCATTTAGAAAATGCATAATTCCATGTCTTTTGGCATAAGTCTAAGAGTTGCATGGGTCACTCAATGTTCTGTGCAGATTTTCTAGTTTGATTCTCGTGCTAGCCCTTCGGGATGTGAATTATTATCTCCATTTTGCAGAAGGCATGAAGAAGTTCAATAAGTTTTCCATATCCACACTGAAAGCAATGGAGATATTTTGACTCCTGAATCTGAACCCTTTAGTTAGTACACTGTACATCTAATACTTGCCAAAACCTTGTGAAACAGGTAGTGTTTCGAAATTTTTATGGAAGAGGAAACTGAGCTCATATGATTTTATGGGTTTAATTGTGTCCTTAAACATGTTTAAGTTTTAACCATTTCCAACCCATACCCCTGAATGTGACCTTATTTGGAAACAGGGTCATTGCAGCTGTAATTTGTTAAGATAAGGTCATACTGGAGTAGATATGGGTCCTTATTCCTATATGAGGCCCATTTAAAAGGTAAATTTGGACACAGAAAGGAAGAGAAGACTATGTGAAGACTCAGACACAGTGGGAAGGGGCCACATGAAGACAGAGACTGAAATTAGAATTATGCTGCCACAAACCAAAGAATGCCTGGGGCTACCAGAAGCTGGAAAAGGCAAGAAAGGATCCTCTCCTAGAGTCTTCAGAAGTAGCATGCCACGTCATGCACTCCTGGCCTGTAGAACTGTAAAAGAATAAGCTTTTTCTTGCTTTAAGCCCCCCATGTTATGGTACTTTGTTACTGCAGCCCTCAGAAAGGAGGAGAGTGTTTAGCTTTTCTGCTAAAGGCCATGATTTAGTAAGTGGCAGGTACAAAATTATTGATGTGGATGAATAAATTCAAAACTTGGTATATCTGAATTTTCCGGTATGTTAATAACGACTCAATAAACGGAAACATTGATTATGAGACTTTAGAGGTTTCCCTTCCTTTCATAAAGCTTCCCTGAATTTGCAATAGCTTATATAGCATGGAAATGTTGTACGATAGCAGACTAAAAATAAGCAGGTAGTTAGAGGGACTAGCCCTGAATTTCTTTATTGTTATCTGAACATTTCCCAAGAAGTATGACTGTTATGTTGTCGAATATTACAGAGAAGAAAAAGAAAAAACTGAGTTGTTGACTAAGTAAGTGAGTGATGTGAAAATTAAGTGAGCCAACTGAAATTTAGTCAGTTCTCATCATTTTTGGAAGCTGCATGAATTCACTTAAATGTGTAACAGAATAAATAGTGAGATCTTACTTTCTAAGCACTGTGCAAAAATTCTAAGAGCCTAAGCCCTGTACACAAAACTTTATCATTATATATCAAGTCAATTCTTATTGATTCACTGTTAGTTAATTTTTTACAGTTTCAATGAATATTTGAAATAATATACAGAAAAGGAAAAATGGTTTAGACATGCAAGTCATTCAGTTAGATCATTCCTAGATCATTACATATTTGTTAGGTAAAAATCTGTCATGAAAAAAGAAGAAAGAGCAATAGTTTAAAAAATTGGCTAAGTACAGAAGAGAAAAAAAGCATTGAAAGAGACAGTAATGTGATTAGATTCACAGTAGCATCAATAAACTGCACAATGAGTTAGAGAAAATGGTAAAATAGAAACAAAGCAAAAGGAATTAAATTTGAATGGAAAGGGAAAGGTTACCTTTAAATATCTAGGACTAGTGTTTTGCAGCAAAAATAAAGAAATTCATTTGAATTGCAATAAAATACTAACACTTAAGAAAGGCAGGTGGTTAGACAAGATAGAACTCTGGAATTGGGACTGAAGCACTGGACTCTAGTCAGTTCTTAGCACTGACATTAAAAATATTGATCAACCTGCATGCAGGAACATTCAGGAGGCTTCCTGCTGCCCCATGGGTTCACTCTTTGGTTGCTAGATCAGGAAAAGGTCCCTAGGTGTTTCAGGGTAGGAACCAGGAAATCTTTATTGCAGAGGTGGAGTTAAGACCCTGGGAGACTAGAGGAAATAATATAGTTGTTTACCATCTGCCTATGAATCATTTTTGTATTTTATTAACTGGTACATACAAACTGGTGCAGAACATCTGAATATCAGCCTTGAGCTATGAACTAACTGGGTGAAATATGCAAACCTGGGTGCTGGGGGGCTGGACTTGAGGAACCTACTTAGCTCCAACATTCTATGAGTCTGTGTGTGTTGCGTATGTGTGTGCAGGCCCATGCATGTGAATATGTGTATGAAGGTTATATATCTCATGTGTAGACATACTTTGATTTTTAGATTGCATGAATTGTGAAATCAACTGTTCCATTTTGGGAGAAAAGTCCTTTAGGGTGGTTAATTGTAAGAAGCCAAATAAAACCTTTTTTTTTCTTTTGTAACAAGTAGTAAGGTTTTTCCAAAGTTATTAAAGCGCAGTTGTCGAAATCCAAATGGCTCTCAATATCTTGTGTTGTGCTACTTATTAAAAATTAAGACAATATACTGGCATTTACAGCCTGTGCTTACCATGTTTCAGGCCTTTAGTTGATTTTGGAAGTCCTTTTTTATTATAAGCATTATGTTTTGTGTTTATTTTTGAGTATAATTTTGCTCATAGTATGTTCAATATCTATAGCAGATGATATAAAATACACATTATGGTGGTGAAGAGCAAGATTACTCTTTCTGCACAGATCCATTCAGTTAATTATTCACTACCTCTTAAGTTTTTTCTAGGTAAATGTACTAGTTACGTGTGACCTTTGGAGTCCAGTTGGTTTTGAATCCAACTTCTGTGATGTGAGGACAATGATACCATCTCATAGAGTTACAAGGATTAAATTAAATCGATCATACATTATACTTATTTCTTGGTGCTTAGAGACTGTTTAATACATGTTAGCTATTCTTTTTCTGTGCCTAGCACTGTGCTACACCTGGATCAGTCCATGCCGTGTACAACTTTATATTTCTTTAAATAGGGCAGTCTCACTTGTCCTCATTATTGTCTGCCATTTCTGAAAAATATACATCATTTTCCAGCTCTTTGCAGCAGTGCTACATTTCTTGAAGGTGAGCCTTGAAAAGTCTAACAGTAGTAGTCAGTCCAGCTCTTCTCATTCACTAGTGGCTGCCTAGGTCATTTGTGATCTTTAATCTACCATTCATTCACATCACTGCTGTACAATGTAAAATCAGGAATCAAATTAGTTTTCCTTATGAAAACTATTTTTTAAATAAATAAAAGTAAAATAATGTAAAAAGCAATTTGAGCAAGCATTATAGATCCACCAATAATATTCAGTCTGTCCTTTAAAATAGGAATGGTGACTTCCTTAGGATAATATTAAATAAGAGTACAAAGGAACTGAAGTTTCCAAAATTTCTTTTTTCTTATTTTGTCAGAGATAGGGTCTTGTTCTGCTGCCCAGAGTGCACTGGAGTGCAGTGGCACAATCATAGCTCCCTGCAGCCTCCAACTCCTGGGCACAAGCATTCCTCCTGCCTCAACCTCCAAAGTAGCTGACACTGCTTTGGTAGTTTGGAAGTGTGCGCACTCCCATGACTGGCTAATTTTATTTATTTTTTGTAGAGATGAGGTCTCACTATGTTCCCCAGGCTGGTCTAGACCTCCTGACCTCAAGTGATTCTCCCACTTTGATCTCTCAGAGTGCTGGGGTTTCAGACATGAGACACCACACCTGGCCCCAACATTACTGTAACACTGTGGTTATGTTTGTTAAGGCAGCAATTCTGCCTGACTTTCCAAGATAATCTACCTCTATATCCATGCATAATTTCCATCATTTCCCAATAGAGACCTTCTGTTTTAGTGAATCCAATTGTGTAACCATACCCTTTAATCTTCTCACGACCACTCCTGTTCTTTGCCCCCAGACTTTCCTTCCATACACTTGGCTCAACTCATCTCCAGGTGGGTCCCATGCTCTGTCAGGAGAGGGTCATGGGTGAATAGTCCTCTGCAGAACAAATGCTAATCAATGAATCCTTGCCATTCTTAGGCTTAAGTCTCATAAAAATAGTAATAATAATTTCTTAAGCTTTTTAGTCTCCCTCTAATGCTCCCTGTTGGCAGAGCCTAACATGAAGCCAGCTGAAAAGGAAGGATAGGTTTGCAGAGTTGTAACTCTAACATGTTACAGAAGAGTGTAGAAGGATGGGCTCAGAACAGGGAGATGCTAATTTAAAATTTGCACAAATACCAAGACCATTCAAGGCCCATTCAAGTCCCACCCCCTCAATGTAATCTTCCCTGAAAATACTTGCTTCAATGTCTCTCTCCTAATTCTAATTCCTTTTGTATTTCTTGCTTGCCTTACATTCTGCCACTTTATTGAGCATTACAATGTTCTCAAGTTGGGTCATAAATAGTAGGACTATTATAGGAGGAGACATTTCTATAAAATACATAAATAGATCAAATAGTTTCTAACATTTCTTATTTGACTAATAATTATATATATATATAACCTTGTGTCTTCAAAATGAATATAATCCCCTTACAGGAAGGACAATTTACTTTCATTTCATTTGTACCCAACAGATTATATAACAATATCAGTCATATAGTAAATGTTTGAAAAAGACTAATTGAGGTTATTCTTCCAAACCATGTATTTCTAATAGTCTTAAACAAAATATAGCTCCATCAGATGTCTTTTTATTCTAAATTACTCAGAAATCCTAGCATTATGGAAAGAAACAGAAGTTGGGATGGGGATTTCATTGATAGTTTTTAAAAAATGATTCAATAAAATTGTCAGAGTAAGGTGGAATTCAATGGTTTATTTTAAATCACAGTATTAGAAAATGTAGGCTGAGCACAGTGGCTCATGCCTGTAATCCCAGAACTTTGGGAGGCCAAGGGTGGAGTATTGCTTAAGGCTAGGAGTTTGAGACCAGCCTGGGTAACATCTCAAGACTTTATATCTACAAAAATAGATAAATAGCAGGGTGTGGTGGTGCACGCCTATAGTCCCAGCTACCTGAGAGGCTGAAGTGGGAGGATCACCTGAGCCCAGGAGTTCCAGGCTGTAGTGAGCTATGATCACACCACTGTACTCAGCCTCGGTGACAGAATAAGACCCTGTCTCAAGGAAAAAAAAAAAAAAAAAGAAAAGAAAAGAAGGAAGGAAGGAAGGAAGGAAGGAAGGAAAGGAAGAAAATGTAAAATGCTTTTATCTCTCAACAAATGTTCAGAAAGTACAATATTTCAATAAGCTGATTGCAAGGATGGCTTCAATTTTTCTTTCCAAATTCTTATTTTAAATGTCATGAATACAAAAAGGGGTAAAGTTTCTTTCCCCACGTCTTAAATGTGGGCTAGTCTTATGATGTGCTTTGGCCAATAGGAAGTGGTATAATTGACAGTGTGCCAGTACCAGCAAGATACCTCAAGATACCAGCTATACCCTCTTTCTCCCTCTCCCTGTGAACCTTGACACTGCCATGTGACAATCTGAGCCTGCTGGAGGATGAGCGACTCCATGATGTGGGAGGGCCAAGGGACCCCAACCATCAGCCAGTCAAGCTGCAGAAATAATCTCTCAGGAGACTCCCAGTTGCATAGGGTAGCCCAAATGATGCCAGAACTATTCTCTGAACCCTACTACATTTACTGAGTAGTTGAATCATGTGCTAAACAAACGGTGGTGTTTTAAACAACTAATTGTAGTAGCTAATTGATTCAACCATGCCAGTGGTCTTAGAATAATCTGTATACATCTGTGTAGGAGTAGATTCATTCCAACTGTAGCCTGAATTGTGCTTGTTTTAATGATCATGGCCTTTTCTCTTTTATATTGCTAAAGTTTTCTTCTACTTAGCTTACAAATAATCTTTATCATTCTAGTGTACTGCTTTTGAGTTGATGTATTGATTCACAAGGCATGTTAGTGACTTAGAGTAGTCCAGTTAAATTCTGGGCATCCTCCCAGTTAATAATACAAAGTGGAAGTTTCTAAGCTAAATTCAGTTGCAGCGTTACTAAGGAACACTTGTGCACTGTGCAGCAAAGTGAAATGTAAATGCAAATCTCGTAAGATTTGAAACCTTTCAGAGGAGGTCCATAAGCATACTGAGATGAGAAAAAGAAAAGAAACAAGATAATAAATTTGCAGTATAAGACACTGGTTATCTAAAGGCTCACAGGCAATTTTTAAAAGAAAATTACCTGAGATAATCCTATTTATATTTCCTCCTGGCTTTGTGAACATTTGACAGCAGTTCATGGTCCAATCTGAACTGCTGTTAGGTGAAAGAAGTTTTATTTTTCTTCAAATGTACCAACTGATGGATCAGTGACATTTATGAGTACAGACTTCTCTATTAATAGTGTGTTTTTTACTTCTAAGAAAAGTGTAAAATGGAAACCAAAGGCCAATGCTTTTCACAAAGCATCTACTTTTATTTCTAATCTTTGTCTTCAATATAACTTTAATTAACAGTGTGCTGTACTTGTCAACTCCAGCCTAGCTGCAAATCTTGAGATACAAGACTAAGAAAATGAAAAATAAATAAAAAAAAATATTCTTTTCGTTAGGTATTACTTTTCCAGAAATTAAAACTTTACCTCTAACATAGCTGCTGTTTTAAAATTACAAGTGGAAGTTCATAGGACCTTGTTTTTGAAATTCAACTATCATATTACTTTTGTACATTTTCAAAAATAAATTTTAAGTTAATTTATATTTTATATATCTAAAAGAAACTCTTTTTAAGAAGTAATGTCTTAGCTTTGTTAAGCTTTGGATTAATTATTGGCATCTTGTGAGATTTTGCTAGACAGTCACTGAAGCTACTAAAGGAAATGTAATCATTTCATTACTCCTTCAAAATAAATGTTACTAAAAGTTATTAAAGATGCATTTTATGACATAATCTCATTTTGTTGAAAACACACTCAATGATTTTAACATTTGTTACAAAAGCATTTCAAGAAATGAAGACACTTGAAGACTCGAGACAGTTTTTAATAAACTGACTTTTAGGATGGCAAACCAAGCTGTACAAAATTAGGAAATGCAATTTTGAAGAAAAGCCATAAAGCATGTTGCAACATCTTAGTAAAAATTATTACATATTTGTAAATGCAACTGCTGGACATTTTATATAAAAGGTGTGGATATGATTCAGAAAAACTTGTATTATTACCCTAGGCTGTTCGACAGACTGAGTACTTGTTATGATCTTCTCAAACTCAGGGCAGAACATTTATATAACAAAAACCAGGTATGTAAGATTATTTGCATATGGAATCCTAAGTTTTGATCAGAAATATATGTTAGGTAGTTGGATGGCATGTTTGGAGTTTATTATTTTTGTTTCTTCATATTTATGCCAGGATTCCTGCCTCATTTACTTAGAAAAGGGCATCAAGTATAAAAACATAAATTTTTAAAAATCTCACAATTAGTGAAATACCACGTACTAGTTTCTTTTTTTGAGACGGAGTCTCACTCTGTCGCCCAGGCTGGAGTGCAGTGGCTCTGTCTTTGCTCCCTGCAAGCTCTGCCTCCCAGGTTCATGCCATTCTCCTGCCACAGCCTCCCTAGTAGCTGGGACTACAGACGCATGCCAACATGCCTGGCTAATATTTTGTATTTTTAGTAGAGAGGGGCTTCACCATGTTAGCCAGGATGGTGTCGATCTCCTGACCTCGTGATCCACCCGCCTCAGCCTCCCAAAGTGCTGGAATTACAGGCGTGAGCCACTGCGCCCGGCCAGTACTATTTTCTTAATTATAGCAAACCACTGAGTGGAGATATTGAAAGATCCATGCACCACTGGAAAATATTGTCAGTATGCTGAACCCTAGGTGACAAAGTAAAAGATGTCAAAGATTGCACTAGTCATGTTCAAGCCAAAGAACCTCAGCCGAGGAAATGAAAATCAGTATTGCTTTTTTCATTATGATGTTTCATTTAAAAATATTTGTTCCAAGTGTATGCCTCCTTAGGTTCATTGTGCTAAGTGTTGAAGAATACACATTGAGTTTTATAAATGTAAAATTTTATGACAGGATTAAGAAAAATAATCTGAAATTATTATATTAAAACCTATATATCAGAGATGTTTTATAAAAAAAAGATAGTTGGAACTAATTTCTCCAGCTTAAAGTGTACAAAGAATTGTGCTTTGATTTGCTTTAATATAACTTAAAGAAATTTCATTCAGCTTGAATAATAATAATTATTATTATTATTATCATTATTTTTGAGACCAGAGTGTCATTCTGTCTCACCCAGGCTGGAATGCAGTGGCACGATCTCAGCTCACTGCAGCCTCTGCCTCCTGGGTTCCAGAGATTCTCCTGCCTCAGCCTCCTGAGTAGCTGAGATTACAGGCGCGCATCACCACACTTGGCTAATTTTGTATTTTTAGTAGAGATGAGGTTTCACCATGTTGGCCAGGCTGGTCGCAAACTCCTGACCTCAGGTGACCCACCTGCCTCAGCCTCCCAAAATGCTGGGATTACAGACATGAGACACCCTGCCTGGTCTCATTCACCTTGAATTATGACCACATTAAAATTTCTAGGTCTTTATCAATAGAAAGTACTTAATGTTCGCAAAGTATTTAGAACAGTGCCTGATGCATAATAAATTTTCAATATTAGTCATTATTATTATTATCATCCCTGTTCTGCAAGTCATAATTTTTCTACCATTTATTGTATTGTCTAAACCTGGCAAGACAAAGAAAAACAAAGGGCCAGGTGCAGTGGCTTGCACCTGTAATCCTAATGCTTTGGGAGGCCAAGGTGGGAGGATTGCTTGAGGCCAGGAATTCAAGACCAACCCAGCCAACGTAGCAAGACCCTGTCTCATGTAAAAAAATGTAATAAAAGAAAAGAAAAGAAAAGAAAAACAAAGAGCATCACTCAATCTGGACAGAAAATAATAAGATGAAATAAGATCCGGAATTCCTTGACCGTATATTTATCCAGGTTCCTTCTCCTTAGAAAGTAACTAACATTCATAAGTGTTAGCTTACAGGCAAACAGACAATGGTTGAAAACTAATAATGTATACTATTTAAAGGTAAAACAAAATATTGTGGGGGCATTTATCAATAGAAAATCATACAAGTATGAAATAATCATCCATAGACTGCTTGCATATTAAAAGGTACTTTTTCAGAAAAGTCTTTTCTAATTTCATTGTCTAAATTAGAGTCTTCCAGTTAAACATTCCCCTAGTCCCCTGGAATTCTCCTTCATATCCCTCATCACATTGTTATTAGTTAGTTAATGGTACAATTATTTATTTAGGGTGTATCTCTCTAATTCGATGAAGGACTCCAGGAGCCTAGTTTCTGCATCTTTCTGTCACATCCCTGTAATCTAGTACAGTGCATGGCACAGAGCAGGTGAATACGTGAAGAGATGAATGAAATAGAAACACGCATTTACAAAGCACAGTTGATTTCTTGCTTGTATTCTAAGCGTATTTCACTTTTTCTGGCTACATACCGATATAGGCATTATAATTATGAGTAATCCTGACACATCTAAAAGTCTGACTACTAGTCTTCCTTTAGGTTTTACTTCAGTGTTCTTTTTTTTTTTTTCTGTCTCTCATTTTCTGAGAATGTTGATTTTTTTAGTGTCATCCTATGCTCCCTGTGAGGGAGAAAGAGGTTTGCTTTCTCCCTCATTTGATATTATTTTTTTCCTTCCTGCTCTAGAAATAGCAAGATGATACATTTTATATTTATTTTTCCACTTCAATCAATAACTGCACTTACAATCCTTCTAAGCTCCTGTGTTTTTTGAAACAACTCTCATGATTTATCTCATTATTTATCATTATTTATCTTCCTGCACACAAGTTACAAAGCAAACCATGAGGAAAATAAACTGATGGTAACCAAATCAGGTTTTAGATGTCTTCCAATGATCTAAAAGGGAAAGGTAACAAAACTGGTGTGTTTAGGCAGTCCTTGTATTTTGTAGATATGACACAGACAGAATTACTTACTCTTTACAACATGGTTCATTATGATCTCCACACTTTTCTGAATTGTCTTGTTTAAGACGCTTGGAGTATCCTCACCCTAAATTTCTGTCTTCTGAAATCCTACCTGTTGTCTAAAGCTGAAAGGAAGTATGCAACTTTTCCTTCTCCTTTTCCCTTCATATTATATTGCAGTTCCAATTTATTCAATTGGGCAACACATATTTCTTGACACATCTGTTTACAATGTATTATGTAAAGCTTTAGTGATATATTAATGAAAATATATAATCCAGTACTCTTGAAACTTGCAATACAGGGATTGCATGGCATATTAAATATTATGTTGTTTTAAATAAGCAGCTATACTGATGGAGCTGTATAGAGAAAATCATTTGGCAAGCACACTCCCTAAGGAGCGAAAAGTCTACTGAAGGTGACATTGTAGGTTAGCGGATCTCTAAGATTCCTAAGATTGGAAAACACATCAGAGAAGAAGCTGTCTATTTTTGATTTTGTTTTACTTAGCTACCTGGCCAGGCCTCATGGACAACATCCTGTCTCTATAGGTAAGCACACGTTTTAGATCTTAACACCCACCCAAGGCAGCTGTAAATAATACTAGTCTTTTATTAATCAGGATTACCTACAGAAACAAAACCAGTAGAACAGAATAAATAGATGGATATATAGGTATAGATATAGATAAGAGGGAATTAGTTCACATGGATATGGAGGCCAAAAAGTCCCAATATCTGCTATCTGCAAGCTGGATAATTATGAAAACTAGTGGTGTAATTTAGGTTGAATCTGAAGGCTGAAAATGGGGGTGAGGTGCTGACGGTGTAAGTCCTGCTCTGAGCTTGAAAGCATTATAACCAGGAGCACCGATATCCAAACACAAGAGAAGATGGATGTCTCAGGTCAGGGAGAGACAGCAAATTCACCCTTCCTCTGCCTTTTTTTTCTATTTAGTCCCTTAACACATTGGATGCTGCCCAGTCACGTTGGGTACAGTCATCTGCTTTACTCACTTCTCCAATTCAAATGCTGATCTCTTCTGAAAACACCTTCACAGACACATTGATAAATAATGTTTTTCTGGCTATCTGGGCATCCCATAGCCCATAGCCCAGTGAAGTTGAAATACAAAATTAACCATCACAGATATATAGTTCCACTCTTTGATCTTTGAATGGTGCTCAAGAGTGCCCAAAAGTAAGCTAAGTAGTAATTCTGACCTTATAAGCTAAAATATTCATACTGAATATACTTTTACAATTTAGTAAAGCAATAGGAAAATTCTAGCTTCTCTTAGTCATGCAAAAAGAATCAAAGGGATATTTATCCTTTCTTGGGCCAGAGTGAAACACTGTTTCCCTGCAATAAAAGTGGTGAGAGGAGCAGTGTCTATAACAAGAAGCAGCAGAAAACTCAGATGGCTAAAAGATAAGGGTAATTAGTGAGTTCTGTGGTCCAACCAGACATTTCACCTGCCTGAGCTGCACATTTTGCATTTTATTTTAGATGTAAAATTTATCTTCTCTTATGAGAAAAAAACCCTTTATTTCTTATACTTTTAAGTTCTGGGATACATGTGCAGAACGTGCACGTTTGTTACATAGGTATACACATGCCATGGTGGTTTGCTGCACCCATTAACCCGTCACCTACATTAGGTTTTTCTACTAATGCTCTCCCTCCCCTAGTCCCACCCCCCAACAGATCCTCATGTGTGATCTTTCCCTCCCTGTGTCCATGTGTTCTCATTGTTCACCTCCCATTTATAAGTGAGAACATGTGGTGTTTGGGTTCCTGTTCCTGTGTTAGTTTGCTGAGAATGATGGTTTCCAGCTTCATCCATGTCCCTCCAAAGGACGTGAACTCATCATTTTTTATGACTGCATAGTATTCCGTGGTATATATGGGACACATTTTCTTTATCCAATCTATATTGATGGGCATTTGGGTTGGTTCCAAGCTTTTGCTATTGTGAATAGTGCTGCAATAAACATACATGTGTACGTGTCTTTATAGTAGAATGATTAATAATCCTTTGGGTATATATCCAGTAATGGGATTGCTGGGTCAAATGGTATATCTGGTTTTAGATCCTTGAGGAATCGTCACACTGTCTTCCACAATAGCTGAACTAATTTACATTCCCACCAACAGTGTAAAAGCATTCCTATTTCTCCACATCCTCTCCAGCATCTGTTGTTTCTTGATATTTTAATGATTGACATTCTAACTGGCATGAGACGCTATCTCAGTGTGGTTTTGATTTGCATTTCTCTAATGACCAGTGATGATAAGCTTTTTGTCATACATTTGTTGGCGGCATAAATGTCTTCTTTTGAGAAGTGTTTGGTCATATACTTTGCCCACTTTTTGATGGGGTTGTTTTTTTCTTGTAAATTGAAGTTCCTTGTAGATTCTGGAAATTAGCCCTTTGTCAGATAGATAGGTTGAAAAATATTCTCCCATTCTGTAGGTTGTCTATTCACTCTGATGATTACTTCTTTTGCTGTGCATAAGCTCTTTAGTTTTATTAGATCCCATTTGTCAATTGTGGCTTTTGTTGCCATTGCTTTTGGTGTTTTAGTCATGAAGTCTTTGCCCATGAGTATGTCCTGAATGGTATTGCGTAGGTTTTCTTCTAGGGTTTTTATGGTTTTAGGTCTTACATTTAAGTCTTTAATCCATCTTGAGTTAATTTTTGTATAAGGTATAAGGAAGGGGTTCAGTTTCACTTTTCTGCATATGGCTAGCCAGTTTTCCCAACGTCATTTATAAAATAGGGAATCCTTAACCCATTGCTTGTTTTTATCAGGTTTGTCAAAGATCAGAAGGTTGTAGATGTGTGGCATTATTTCTGAGGTCTCTGTTCTGTTCCTTTGGTCTATATATGTGTTTTGGTACCAGTACCATGCTGTTTTTGTTACTGTAGCCTGTAGTATAGTTTGAAGTCAGATAGCATGATGCCTCCAGCTTTGTTCTTTTTGCTTAAGATTGTCTTGGCTACATGGGTTCTTTTTTGGTTCCATATGAAATTTAAAGTAGTGTTTTTCCTAATTCTGTGAAGAAAGTCAATGGTAGCTTGATGGGAATAGCATTGAATCTATAAATTACTTTGGGCAGTATGGCCATTTTGACAATGTTGATTCTTCCTATCCATGAGCATGGAATGTTTTCCATTTGTTTAAGTCCTCTCTTATTTCCTTGAGCAGTGGTTTTAATTCTCCTTGAAGAGGCCCTTCACATCCCCCGTAAGTTGTATTCCTAGGTATATTATTCTCTTTGTAGCAATTGTGAATGGGGGTTCACTCATTATTTGACTCTATTATTGATGTATAGAATGCTTGTGATTTTTGCACATTAATTTTGTATCCTGAGACTTTGCTGAAGTTGCTTATGAGCTTAAGAAGATTTTGGGCTGAGACAACGGGGTTTTCTAAATATACAATCATGTCATCTGCATACAGAGACAATTTGACTTCCTCTCTTCCTATTTGAATACTCTATATTTCTTTCTCTTGTCTGATTGCCCCGGCCAGAACATCAAATACTATGTTGAATAAGAGGGGTAAGAGAGGGCATCCTTGTCTTGTGCGGATTTTCAAAGGGAATGCTTCCAGCTTTTGCCCATTCAGTATGATATTGGCTGTGGATTTGTCATAAATAGCTCTTATTATTTTGAGATACATTCCAAGAATGCCTAGTTTATTCAGAGTTTTTAGCATGAAGGGGTATTGAATTTTATCGAAGGCCTTTTCTGCCTCTATTGAGATAATCATGTGGTTTTTGCCATTGGTTTTGTTTATGTGATGGATTATGTTTATTGATTTGCACATGTTGAAACAGTCTTGCATCCCAGGGATGAAGCCAACTTGATCATGATGGATAAGCTTTTTGATGTGCTGCTGGATTCAATTTGCCAGTATTTCATTGAGGATTTTCACATCAATGTTCATCAGAGATATTGGCCTGAAATTTTCTTTTTTTTGTTGTATCTCTGCCAGGTTTTGGTATAAGGATGATACTGGCCTCATAAAATGAGTTAGGGAGGAGTCCCTCTTTTTCTGTTGTTTGGAATATTTGCAGAAGGAATGATACCTGATCCTCTTTGCACCTCTGATAGAATTTGGCTGTGAATCTGTCTGGTCCCGGGCTTTTATTGCTTGGTAGGCTATTAATTACTGCCTCAATTTCAGAACTTGTTATTGGTCTATTCAAGGATTTGGCTTCTTCCTGGTTTAGTCTTGGGAGGGTGTATGTGTCCAGGGATTTATCTGTTTCCTCTAGATTTTCTAGTTTATTTGCATAGAGGTGTTTATAGTATTCTCTGATGGTAGTTTGTACTTCTGTGGGATCGGTGGTGATATCCCCTTTATCATTTTTTATTGCATCAATTTGATTCATCTCTCTTTTCTTCTTTATTAGTCTGGCTAGGAGTCTATCTATTTTGTTGATCTTTTCCAAAAAACCAGCTCCTGAATTCACTGATTTTTGGAAGGGTTTTTCATATCTCTATCTCTTTTAGTTCTGTTCTGATCTTAGTTATTTCTTGTCTTCTGCTTGCTTTTTAATTTGTTTACTCTTGCTTCTCTAGTTCTTTTAATTGTGATGTTGAAATGTCAATTTTATGATATTGATTCTTCCTATCCATGAGCATGGTATGTTCTTCCATTTGTTTGTGTCCTCTTTTATTTCACTGAGCAGTGGTTTGTAGTTCTCCTTGAAGAGGTCCTTTACATCCCTTGTAAGTTGGATTCCTAGGTATTTCATTCTCTTTGAAGCAATTGTGAATGGAAGTTCATTCATGATTTGGCTCTCTGTTTCTCTGTTACTGGTGTATAAGAATGCTTGTGATTTTTGCACATTAATTTTGTATCCTGAGACTTTGCTGAAGTTGCTTATCAGCTTAAGGAGATTTTGGGCTGAGATGATGGGATTTTCTAAATATACAGTCATGTCATCTGCAAACAGGGACAATTTGACTTCTTTTCCTAACCGAATACCCTTTATTTCTTTCTCTTGCCTGATTGCCCTAGCCAGAACTTCCAACACTATGTTGGATAGGAGTGGTGAGAGAGGGCATCCCTGTCTTATGCCAGTTTTCAAAGGGAATGCTTCCAGCTTTTGCCCATTCAGTATGATATTGGCTGTGGGTTTGTCATAAATAGCTCTTATTATTTTGAGATACGTTCCATCACTACCGAATTTATTGAGAGTTTTTAGCATGAAAGGCTGTGGAATTTTGTCAAAGGCCTTTTCTGCATCTATTGAGATAATCATGTGGTTTTTGTCTTTGATTCTGTTTATATGTTGAATTACGTTTATTGATTTGCGTATATTGAACCAGCCTTGCATACCAGGGATGAAGCCCACTTGATCATGGTGGATAAGCTTTTTGATATGCTGCTGGATTTGGTTTGCCAGTATTTTATTGAGGATTTTTGCATTGATGTTCATCAGGGATGTTGGTCTAAAATTACTGCCCAAGGTAATTTATAGATTCAATGCCATCCCCATCAAGCTACCAATGAGTTTCTTCACAGAATTGGAAAAAACTGCTTTAAAGGTCGTATGGAACCATAAAAGACCCCGCATTGCCAAGACAATCCTAAGTCAAAAGAACAAAGCTGGAGGCATCACGCTACCTGACTTCAAACTATACTACAAGGCTACAGTAACCAAAACAGCATGGTATTGGTACCAAAACAGAGATATAGACCAATGGAACAGAACAGAGTCCTCAGAAATAATGCCACACATCTACAGTCATCTGATCTTTGACAAACCTCAGAAAAACAAGAAATGGGGAAAGGATTCCCTATTTAATAAATGGTGCTGGGAAAATTGGCTAGCCATAAGTAGGAAGCTGAAACTGGATCCTTTCCTTATTCCTTATATGAAAATTAATTCAAGATGGATTAGAGACTTAAATGTTAGACCTACAACCATAAAAACCCTAGAAGAAAACCTAGGTAATACCATTCAGGACATAGGCATGGGCAAGGACTTCATGTGTAAAATACCAAAAGCAATGGAAACAAAAGCCAAAATTGACAAATGGGATCTAATTAAACTAAAGAGCTTCTGCACAGCAAAAGAAACTACCATCAGAGTGAACAGACAACCTATAGAATGGGAGAAAATTTTTGCAATCTACTCATCTGACAAAGGGCTAATATCCAGAACTTACAAGGAACTCAAACAAATTTACAAGAAAAAAACAAACAACCCCATCAAAAAGTGGGCAAAGGATATGAACTGACATTCTCAAAAGAAGACATGCATACAGCCAACAGACACATGAAAAAATGCTCATCATCACTGGCCATCAGAGAAATGCAAATCAAAACCACAATGAGATACCATCTCACACCAGTTAGAATGGCAAACATTAAACATTCAGGAAACAATAGGTGCTGGAGAGGATGTGGAGAAATAGGAACATTTTTACACTGTTGGTGGGACTGTAAACTAGTTAAACCATTGTGGAAAACAGTATGGCGATTCCTCAAGGATCTAGAACTAGAAGTACCATATGACCCAGCCATCCCATTACTGGGTATATACCCAAAGGATTATAAATCATGCTGCTATAAAGACACATGCACATGTATGTTCATTGTGGCACTATATACAATAGCAAAGACTTGGAATCAACCCAAATGTCTATCAGTGACAGACTGGATTAAGAAAATGTGGCACATATACACCATGGAATACTATGCAGCCATAAAAAAGGATGAATTTGTGTCCTTTGTAGGGACATGGATGCAGCTGGAAACCATCATTCTCAGCAAACTATCGCAAGAACAGAAAACCAAACACTGCATGTTCTCACTCATAGGTGGGAACTGAACAATGAGATCACTTGGACTCGGGAAGGGGAACATCACACACTGGGGCCTATTATGGGGAGGGGATATGGGGGAGGGATTGCATTGGGAGTTATACCTGATGTAAATGATGAGTTGATGGATGCTGAGGAGTTGATGGGTACAGCACACCAACATGGCACAAGTATACATATGTAACAAACCTGCACGTTGTACACATGTACTCTAGAACTTAAAGTACAATAATAAAAAACAAACAAAACAACAACAACAACAACAAAAGAAACAAAAACTAAAAATGTCAATTTTAGATCTTTCTTGGTTTCTCCTGTGGGCATTTAGTTCTGTAAAGTTCCCTCTACACACTGCTTTAAATGTGTCCCAGAGATTCTGGTACGTTGTGTCTTTGTTCTCATTGGTTTCAAAGAAAATCTTTATTTCTGCCTTAAGTTTGTTTTTTACCCAGTTGTCATTCAGGAGCAGGTTGTTCAGTTTCCATGTAGTTGTGCGGTTTTGAATGAGTTTCTTAATCCTGAGTTCTAATTTTGTTACACTGTTGTCTGAGAGACTGTTTGTTATGATTTCCATTCTTTTGTATTTGCTGAGGAGTGTTTTACTTCAAATTATGTGGTCAATTTTAGAATAAGTGTGATGTGATGCTGTATATTCTATTGATTTGGGGTGGAGAGTTCTGTAGATGTCTGTTGGATCTGCTTAGTCCAGAGTTGCATTCAAGTCTTGAATATCATTGTTAATTTTCTGTCTTGTTGATCTGTCTAATATTGACAGTGGGGCATTAAAATCTCCCATTATTGGCCAGGCGCGGTGGCTCAAGCCTGTAATCCCAGCACTTTGGGAGGCCGAGGCGGGCGGATCATGAGGTCAGGAGATCGAGACCATCCTGGCTAACATGGTGAAACCCCGTCTCTACTAAAAATACAAAAAACTAGCCGGGCGTGGTGGCGGGCGCCTGTAGTCCCAGCTACTCGGAGGCTGAGGCAGGAGAATGGCCTGAACCTGGGAGGCGGAGCTTGCAGTGAGCCGAGATCGCGCCACTGCACTCCAGCCTGGGTGACACAGCACGAGACTCCGTCTCAAAAAAAAAAAAAAAAAAAAAAATCTCCCATTATTATTGTGAGGGAGTCTAAGTCACTTTGTACATCTGTAAGAACTTGCTTTATGAATCTGGGTGCTCCTGTATTGGGTGCATACATATTTAGGATAGTTAGCTCTTCTTGTTGCATCGATCCCTTTACAATGATGTAATGCCCTTCTTTGTTTCTTTTGATCTTTGTTGGTTTAAAGTCTGTTTTATCAGAGGCTAGGATTGCAACCCCTCCTCTTTTTTTTTTTTTTTTTTTTTTTTTTTTTTTTTTTTTTTTTTTTTTTTGCTTTCCATTTGCTTGGTAAGTATTCCTCCATACCTTTATTTTGAGCCTACGTATGTCTTTGTACATGAGATAGGTCTCCTGAATACAGCACACTGATGGATCTTGACTTTTTATACAATTTTCTAGTCTGTGTCTTTTAATTGGGGCATTTAGCCCATTTACATTTAAAGTTAATATTGCTTTGTGTGAATCTGATCTTGTCATTATGATGCTAGTTGGTTATTTTGTCCTTTAGTTGATGTAGTTTCTTCATGGTGTCAATGGTCTTTACAATTTGGTATGTTTTTGCAGTGGCTGGTACTGTTTTTTTTTTTCTTTCCATATTTAGTGCTTCCTTCAGGAGCTCTTGTAAAGCAGGTCTGGTGGTGACAAAATCTCTCAGCATTTGCTTGCCTATAAAGAATTTTATTTCTCCTTTGCTTATGAAGTTTAGTTTGGCTGGATATGAAATTTTGGGTTGAAAATTTTTCTCTTTAAGAATGTTGAATATTGGCCCCCACTCTCTTCTGGCTTGTAGGGTTTCTGCAGAGAGATCCTCTGTTAGTCTATTGGGCTTCCCCTTGTGGGTAACCTGAACTTTCTCTCTGGCTGCCCTTAACATTTTTTCCTTCATTTCAACCTTGGTGAATCTGACAATTATGTGTCTTGGGGAATCTGACAATTATGTGTCTTGGGGTTGCTCTTCTCAGGGAGTATCTTTGTGTTGTTGTCTGTATTTCCTGAATTTGAATGTTGGCCTGTCTTGCTAGGTTGGGGAAGTTCTCCTGGATAATATCCTGAAGAGTGTTTTCCAATTTGGTTCCATTCTCCCCGTCACTTTCAGGTACACCAATCAAACACAGGTTTGTTTTTTTCACGTAGTCCCATATTTCTTGGAGGCTTTGTTTCTCCCTTTTCATTATTTTTTCTCTAATCTTGTCTTCACGCTTTATTTCACTGAGCTGGTCTTCAATCTCTGATATCCTTTCTTCCACTTGATCAATTTGGCTATTGATACTTGTGTATGCTTCACAAAGTTCTTGTGCTGTGTTTTTCGTCTCCATCAGATCATTTATGTTCTTCTATAAACTGGTTATTCTAATTAACAATTCCTGTAACCTTTTTTCAAGGTTTTTAGCTTCCTTGCATCGGGTTAGAACATGCTCCTTTAGCTTGGAGGAGTTTGTTATTACCCACCCTCTGAAGCCTACTTCTGTCAATTCGTCAAACTCATTCTCTGTCCAGTTTTCTTTCTTTGTTGGTAAGGAGTTGTGATCCTTTGAAGGAGAAGAGGTGTTCTGGTTTTTGGAATTTTCAGCCTTTTTGCACTGTTTTTTCCTCATCTTTGTGGATTTGTCTACATTTGGTCTTTAATATTGGTGACCTTTGGATGGGGTTTTGTGTGAATGTCCTTTTTGTTGATATTGATGCTATTCCTTTCTGTTTGTTAGTTTTCCTTCTTACAGTCAGGCCCCTCTGCTGCAAGTCTGCTGGAGTTTGCTAGAGGTCCACTCCAGACCCTGTTTACCTGAGTATCACGAGTAGAGACTGCAGAAGAGCAAAGATTGCTTCCTGTTTCTTCCTCTGGGAGCTTTGTCCCAGAGGGGTAATTGCCAGATGCCAGCCGGAGCTCTCCTGTATGAGGTGTCTGTCGACCCCTGCTGGGAGGTGTCTTCCAGTCAGGAGGCACCGGGGTCAGGAACCCACTTGAGGAGGCAGTCTGTCCCTTAGCAGAGCTTGAGCGCTGTGCTGGGAGATCTATTCCGCTCTTCAGAGCCATCAGGTGGGAACTTTTAAGCCTGATGAAGCTGAGCCCACAGCCGCCCCTTCCCCTAGGTGCTCTGTCCCAGGGAGATGGGAGTTTCATCAATAAGCCCCTGACTGGGGCTTCTGCCTTTCTTTCAGAGATGCCCCGCCCAGAGAGGAGGAATCTAGAGATGCAGTCTGGCTACAGTGGCTTTGCCGAGATGCAGTGGGCTCCACACAGTCCAAACTTCCCAGTGGCTTTGTTTACACTGTGAAGGGAAAACCACCTACTCAAGCCTCAGTAATGGTGGACGCCCATCCTCGACCCAAACTCAAGTGTCCCAGGTCACTTCAGGCTGCTGTGCTGGCAGCGAGAATTTCAAGCCAGTGGATCTTAGCTTGCTGGGCTCCATAGGGGTGGGATCTGCTGAACTAGACCACTTGGCTCCATGGCTTCGGCTCCCTTTCCAGGGGAGTGAACGGTTCTGGCTCGCTGGTGTTCCAGGCGCCACTGAGGTACGAAAACAAAAAACAAAACAAAAAAAAACCTCCTGCAGCTAGCTTGGTGACTGCCCAAACGGCTGCCCAGTTTTGTGCAGCCCTGTGGTGTAGGCACCCGAGGAATCTCCTGGTCTGCAGATTACTAAGACCATTGGAAAAGCATAGTATCTGGGCCGGAGTGCACCATTCCTCATAGCACAGTCCCTCAGGGCTTCCCTTGGCTAGGGGAGTTCCCCAAACCCTTGTGCTTCCTGGGTGAGGCAATGCCCCACCCTGCTTCTGCTCACCCTCCGTGGGCTGGACCCCTTGTCTAACCAGTCTCCTGAGATGGGCTGGGTACCTCAGTTGGAAATGCAGAAATCACCTGCCTTCTGCATTGATCTTGCTGGGAGCTGCAGACCGGAGCTGTTCTTATTTGGCCATCTTGCCAGGCACTGAAAAAATATCTTTTTAAAAATGTTGCCTGCATGATGAAAAGGATTTCTTATTTTCATTTGGCTTATTGTGAAGTCACTTGGAGCTAGCAATGGGGTTGGAGAGCTACATTGGGAAGACTGAATACAGACAGGACAGGAGACTATTTGAACTAGTCTGAGGAACTAACCCAAGCATCCAGGTTGATGTATAATATAGAGTCTAAAGCTCTGGTGTGATGATAGTTGTTGATAGCAGGAGTTGAGACAGTGGAGTGGCAAGGTACAGCAGTGACAAGTTTATTCCATGTTGGACACTTGGGCACCAATTATTTCTAATCTTTCCATAAGTAGTAGAATTCTACCCAGTGGGCTGCAAGTACAGGAGATGGATTCAGTTTCTGAGAACGGATTTGGCAAGAGCCCAGAAGGATGCAAAGGCATCTGTGAAAACATCTACGTACCTTGTTCATCTTGGAATGGGGATCCAAGAGGACACTTTGTTTTTTAAATAGACCAACTTGAGAAACAGAGACATAAGGGTCCTAGAAGCTATTGCATTATATCCAGATTTGGGTGGATTTTAGATTTAGAAGGAAGACCATCTTTATCAATGGGACTGAAGCTGACAATACATTTTCTGGCTCAAGTATATTTTAGCAGTAAACTGGAACAGGACCAAGGATGGAGGTGGGAGATCATCAGTAAATGTAGAGGAAAACACATGAGGACAATTTTCCTAATTCCCAAGCTACAGTAAATCTTTTTCTGACTCCCTGAAGCCTCTTATTTATTTATTTATTTTTTTATGGGATTCATTCCATGGGGCTTTGAATAAAATTTTACAGTAATCTTTTCCTCCACTGAGACATTATAAATGTGCCATAGGCAGGCTCTGGAATTTGTGGAGGACGTAGCACCATGCTTGCCCATAGGATGTTCTCAGTAAATATTTCTTAAAGTAGATTAAGCCCTTCGTAGTATTGTTTACTATATTTCTTCCTAACAGGACATGAAGTTGTACAGTCTTATTTATTTTACGAATGGGGCATGTTTTCAGGGATGGAACTAACAGTCTATGTCATGTTTCTTGCTGTCATTTAGTACTCTGGACTTATTTGCCTCTCTCCTAAGGGTGTCGCAGTGGCCTGTTGAATTAGAAGAAGAAAGCAGATAAATGCATTCAGCATCTTTGCCAGAAAAGGAAATAAAAATAAAACATTTTATTAAGTCCTTAAGTCCTGGTGTATCCTCTGTAACTTTCCTCCTCACATGCTGGGAACTTTTCATATTTTAAAGATGACCTTTTGTACAGCTCATGACAAATTTCAGATGGTGAAAAGCATTTAAGCAAGGAGATAAAGGATTAAGTAGACTGTAAATACTCCTTGTTGATCAGAGTCGTATGTGCATCTGCTTTTGTTTCCTCTTAATACAACTGCAGATGTGTCATTTAAAACTTATGTAATTAGTAGCAACTCTTAGTAAATCAGCTTTAAACCCTAATGGTTTCAAGGAGAGAGTTAGTTGCATGATTTATAGCTAAAATAATCAGCATTTCAAGCATAATACTTTTTAAAATGGAAAGTCAGATCTTTTCCATGCATTTCTTTTTTAAATTCTCTGTCTTCTTATTAGGGCAATTTTATGTTCCCCAACTAAAATATTGCCTTCATTAGGCAGATTAGCATTCATAGGTTGTAGTGATTTGATAGTGCTAATGCCTTTATATCACACATCTTTCTTTTTTTTTTTTTTGAGACAGAGTCTTGTGCTGTCACCCAGGCTGGAATGCAATGGCGGGATCTCAGCTCACTGCAACCTCTGCCTCCTGGGTTCTAAACGATTCTCCTGCCTCAGCCTCCAGAGTAGCTGGGACAATAGGCGTGCACCACCATGACCAGCTAGTTTTGTATTTTTAGTAGAGATGTGGTTTCACCACATTGGCCAGACCGGTCTCGAACTCCTGACCTCAGGTAATACACCCACTTTGGCCTCCCGAAGTTCAGAGATTACAGGCATGAGCCACCGCAACTGACCCTCACATCTTAACATTATATAATCATTTAATTTCTGAGGAAAGTTTACCTGTCAATGCCTTTCTTAATATTCTTTTTCTTCCAGAATGTTTTGGCTTCTTAGTGAATACAATAGGTTACAAATTTACGTATAAAAGGTCTTAGAGAAAATATTTGTACTAACACATCAGAAATGATCACAAGTCAGTAGTTAGTTTGTACACAATATGAATCAGTTTTGTTGTAAACTTTTTAAAACAAAGCTTGTTATTATATTTGACACAATTTCAGTTATTTAAAGAAATATCCTCACATACCTATTTTCAAAACTCATAGGAGCAGCTTCATCTGAGTATACTAAGAATAGAGAAAGATTTTATCCACAAAAGATATTCATCCAAAGACTCTCCTTGGTAACACAGAACAACTGTTTTGAATAAAGATCTTATAAAACATATAGTACAGACTTTATGTCTTAGAGTATAGAACACTGAAGTCCAGAGGGGTTAGTAATATATCTCTGGAAACATAGCTTGTTAGGGGTAGGGCTGAGAACAGGACTTAGATATTTAACCAGCCTAGTCTATTTTTTTTTTTCTTTTGCTGCTGTTTCAGCTTTTGTTTTGCACCTTCACTATTTATTTATGTATATAAATGTTTACATATATATAATTAAATGGTGAACGTGTGTGTGTGTGTGTCTTTTCTTTGTTCACTTTTATAAGTATAGATTCATCTGTCTTAATGAAAGGCTTTTCAACACTCCGTGCCATGGTCTGTTTAGTGTAGTTGCTAGAGCATTGAATTTCAATTACGTTTGTGGACCCACGGACAGTTATATCAGGAAATCACTCATTTATCAATTTCGCTTGCAGGCTTTATTCTGGAATACTCTGAATTCAAAAGCTTATGCTTACGTGGGTTTTTTGGAAACAAATTTAACTTTTCAAATTTTATTTATGTATTTTTGAGACAGAGTCTCACTCTGTCACTCAGGCTGGAGTGCAGTGGTACAATCACAGTTCACTGCAACCTCAACTTCCTGGGCTCAGAAGACCCTTTTGCCTCAGCCTCTCGAGCAGTTAGGACTACAGGTACACACCACCATAAACAGCTAATTTTTTAATTTCTATTTTTATAGCGACAGGGTCTCTCCATGTTTCCCAGGGTGGTCTTGACTTCTGGCCTCAAGCAATTCTCCAGCTTTGGCCTCCCAAAGTGCTGGGATTACAGGCATGAGCCACTGTACCTGGCCCACTTACATGTTTTTCAATTGGTTGCTGATGACTTTTCTTGCAAGGCATATAATAATTATTTTAAGGGGATCTATCGATCTATCTATCTATCTATCTATCTATCTATCTATCTATCTATCTGAAACCACTTCTTCAGACAAATACTATAGGCATCCCTGACCCATCTTGCATCTGTATAAGCTGAAGAAGTCAGATCCCAACCTCTTTTCCTCCTCACTACTCTAATCCTTACCTCTTTCTATCAACCTCTAGAATCTCTTCCTAGTGCCCATATTTTGTAACACTTTCTGCCCATTAAGAGACTTGAGGTCTTAACTATAAAGATTAAATGGGTCTTTGTGGTTTGCTCTAAGAGCTAAGAACTATTATAAATAATTTAATGTGTGAACATTTGTTTGAATTAGTGACTGCTCTGGGAAACCCATAGTCAAATTCTTCACTATATCTCCTAGTAACATTCAAAATACAGGGAATGAATGGGATTAGTAAATTTGCCTATTATCTGTGAAGCAAGTGCTCTGTGTACATTTCCCAGAAGACAGTATCTAAATGACTCACCAAATGGAACACACAGTGTTGGCTAAATTACCATGAGAATTTTCCCTTCCAGAAATTCTGCTCCCTTGCTAATTTAATATCATCAATAGAGAATAGAGACCTGTTTCTATAATCTACAGAAAACCTTCACAGGGTGCATGCTGTGTACTGAACAGAGTCCGGGCACTGGGAATGCTGTGGTGAACGGATTCTCTGACATCCAGAACACACATTATCATAGGCAAAGACAGACAGTAAGCACATAAATGAATAAATACAGAAAGCAATTACAGAGACTAATAAGTGTCATGTAAAAGATAAAATAGGTTAACATGAGAGAATGACTGGAGACTATTTCAGGTAGGAAAGACTTCTCTGAGAAGAAAACACTTGAGCTGAGACTTGAACCAAAACATGGAAGCAGCCAAAGAATGCTCCTGGCAGATAATCTGCAAGTGTTAAATCTCTGATGAACGAATGAGTTCCATTTGTTCAAAAGACAAGAGGGAATCCAGTATGGCAGGCACCTTCTGCAAGGATGGAGAGAAAGGGAATGAAGTTGGTGAGGAAGACAAGGAACTCACAGGCAATGGCCAATCATTTCATCTGATTACAACTGAAACCCACTGAAGGTTGAAGCAGGAGGTGACATATTCTGGTGTACACTTTTACACACATCAGTTGGATTCTGTATGCTGAACTAACTGTAGGGGACAAAAATAGAGGAAAGGAATTCAATTGTGATGCTGTTATAGCAGTTCAGTGAAAGCTGGAAATAGCCTGTGCAAGGATCATGCTCGTGGAGACAATGGCAAATGAAGGAGCTTGTTGACAGACCACATAGAGTGGGGGAAAAAGAATGAGATGAAGGATTACTCTTAACTATTTGATCTAATCCACTGGATGGATGGTAGCTCCACTTAATGTAATGAAGATTTAGGACAGAAGAAGTCAGTTTAGGGGGAGGCAGTTTTTTTGTTTGTTTGTTTTGTTTTTTTTAGATGGAGTTTTGCTCTTGTTGCACAGACTGGAATGCAGCGATGCAATATTGGCTCACTGCAACCTCTGCCTCCCAGGTTCAAGCAGTTCTCCTGCCTCAGCCTCCTAAGTAACTGGGATTACAGGTGGGTACCACCACACCTGGCTAATTTTGTATTTTCAGTAGAGACAGGGTTTCTCCATGTTGGTCAGGCTGGTCTTGAACTCCCAATCTCAACTGATCTACCCCCCTTGGCCTCCCAAAGTGCTGGGATTACAGGCATGAGCCATAGCGCCCAGCTGGGGGAGGCAGTTGAAATAAGTAATTTAATCTTGGCCATGCTAGGTTGGAGTTGCCTATTAGACTTCCAAAGGGAGATGCTGATGAGGTAGCTGGATGTATAAACCTGAGATGCAGGAGAATATTCTGGGTGAAAGACATTAGTTCAAGAGTCATCTGTGTAAGCATAGCATTTAAAGTCATTAATAGGGATGAGGAAGGAAGCTTACATAGAGAATAAAGGATAATAGAAAAAAAAATTCCTGGGAATCACACTATTTAGAAGTTTGATAGGAAAGAAGTACGGAAAAAAGACTAAGAAAGAACAGCCAGTGTTGTAGACAGAAAATCAAAAGACTAGATTTTTATGGAACCTGGAGAAGAAAATATTTCTGGCATCTAGGAAAACTCAACCAGTCAACTAGCTTCAAAGTTTAAGTTTTTTAAGGATAGAAAATTGGCCATTGACTTTGGCAAGATATAAATCATAGGTAGCTTGGAGGGAGGTATTTCAGCAGGCTGGTGAGAAGGGGAACTTGCTTGGAGAGGGTTAATAGAAGGTAGAAAGGTGTAATTAGAAATTCTGTTAATTTTCTTTGAAAATGTTTCATTGAAGGTGAGGTCTATACTAATGGTGGTACTTGTAAGGACACTTAAGTATCTTTTAATTAGATGGTCTAAGACATGTTTAGTATATGGACGGAATGTCCTTGTAGGAAGGTAAGAGGTATTGGTTGCAGAAGAGAAATGCTCTAGGGAACTTCTTCCACAATACAAGAAGGGGCAACATCTGAGGACCAATGGAGGGATAAAAGCAAGGCTATTTTTACTACTGTAAGAAAGAAGGCCAAATGTTTGGATCCCAGTGCAATTCAGATTGTGGAATCAATGGCCAGAAGATGATGTGGCTTCCTTCTGCTTGTGTCTATATTCTCCATAAAAGGTAAAGTTAATTAGTTGAGGGATGAGGGGCTAAGTTCTAGAGATTCAAGGAGGGAAATATGAGATTATTTTCTTATTAAAAGGGAAAGTGAATTTATTTAGTAAAGTGAGATCTGATTTCCTAGTGTTGATAAGTTAATAAGATTATGAGGTTGTCACTCCTAACAATTTCTGCCCCTGGTGAGGTAAACAAGGCATCAGAAAAACTATCACTTTTAAGCAGGTTCCAGATGTGCCTCCATAATCTCATGGTTATGAATTTCTTGTGTGCTCCCCAAGACCAAACAAATCATTCCAATTCAGATGGATTCTAGACTTCTCAGAGTTTTAAAATAATTCTATATTTAGGAAGACTAAAAAGCCTTGTCAATAATATCTAAACTTTTCCTAGCATTCCCTGGGTAGCGAATAGAGGGGATAGTAGACTGTGTGGATGTTGGTTTCCTGTAACTTTTGCCTTGTTCCTATTTTGAGAATTTAAATAAATCTGCTTTATAAATATGAGTAACTTCTGATGTGTCAATGTTCTAAAAAAGTGAGTATTGTGTAAATTGATTAAAGATGATAGAATGAAGACATTGAAGACCAGAGTGCTGTCTAAAGAAGTCTCACCTGGGTCAACTTCTAAAGAAATCTTAGAGATATTCCCAAAGATGGACACAAAACTCCAAGGAAAATAAGCATCAAAATGATTGCTGAGAAGCACTATTCCAACGTGCTTATGAATAAACCACAGAAGTAAGATCTAGGCTGTCTGATATAACGAATATATTTTCTGGCCTTTGTCACTCACAGCATCTCACAGAACCAACAGAATCTCCTTTTATATATGCTAAACCAGGGATCTCTTTATGAATTGAAGAATCAGTAGTACTGGCTCTACTCCTGATTGTCCCTAGGAAAATATAACCATGCATATGACTAGACCAAGAAGGCAATGACTAGAGTTAATATTCTACCATTCATGTTTTAGAAACATTAAAAATATGTCAACTCAATTTTTAAAATCTTACCTTGACATTGGGTATTATTTATTTCCACCTTTTATAATAATCTCGTAAGTTAATATGTTCTTATTTCAAAATAACTTACTTGCAATTGAACTTTTGGGAGACAACCTATTCCTAAGTCTAGGCTTGCCTTTAATATAAACAAAATGCATTCCCCTCTAAAACTCTTATTTTTTTTTAAACCCTAGCCTTGGTAATAAATAGTGTGTGCACTTTACATGAAGTGTAGGCTCTGACCCACATTAAGCAGTATATATGCTCCCTGGTCTTTATAAAGAAATATCTATGAAATTACTTATAATGAGACTTTCTGAACTCAAGACAGTACGATGTATAGGGCCATTTTCACTGAACTCTTGACACTGGCCGTAAATGCATTAGTATCTCCATTTACTTCATAAAACTATCATTTACATTTATAGTATGCTTTTAGCAGATATTTGTTATAATAAATGGGCTTCTTCCCTGCTAGCTTTAAGCCAGGTATACCTACATCAAGCTTCTGTACATATTGCTCTTTCACCCCTTCTGCAAGTATGGGGAAATGTAAAGTTTGAACCTACAACCCATGCCAAATGCAGTGGCTACTTATGAAGGTAAATTAGACTTACAAATGCATATATCTCCTTTAAAATTGCAAAGCCACACAGCCAGGAAGAGTGACACTTGATTCAGCTCAGTCTTTGAGGGCAGAATATAATGGGAGACTGATACTTAAAGCAATAACTCTGAGAGGCCAAAGTGAAGGCACTGCAGGCAGGCAGGACAGAAAGAACATTTCTGTGAAATAGTGTCTCAAATGTGGCCTCTTCTGGAGACTCTTTTCCTGCTCTTTGAACCGCTTATTTAACTTGTCATACAGCTTCATTTTTATACTGCTATTTACAGCATATTTGGCATTTTGCTGTCATGATCTCTTCACATATCTTTCTCTTCTACAAAACTATAAGATCCTCCAAGTTTATAACTATGTCCCACTCATCTTTAGGTTACCAGGACCTAGTATAGGAATATATGTGGAATGAGCAAATTTAGAAAATGCCACTTCACACAAAACAATGTTTTTGAGAAAAATAATGGCAGGTGAATTGGAGATATCAACCATCCAGGAGTCAGAGAAATTCAGTCCTGCACATAGTATATCATCCACAGTTGCAAAACAATAGACATCTTCAAAAAGTTTAGGGGTTCTCCCTGGGCTTGGGATTTATCCTTCTCTCAAGGGGACATGATGAAGGTTATGAGTGTTACTGCTCTCCACTTCAGAGAGCAAGACTATGTAGCTTTAAACACTTTCTACTTTTGTGACAATGAAGCTCTATCATTTTCATCCTATGGTGAGGTCCATAAGGCCTATGACTTCATTTCTAGCTTCCTACACACTCTGTCATATAACGCCTTCCAGTAAGCCAGAAAAAAAACACTTGTTTCTTGCAAGATTTAGCATGGGCTTTATGATAAAACTTTTATACATGCTGCAAACTGTGCCTAGAGAACAACTCCACTGTGGCCATTTCATTTCACCTTGTTAATTCCTAGTAGTCCTTCATGAATGGGTCAGTTCAAATCTCCTCCTCTATAATATATTCTGTGACCATCTAGTCAGTTTAAAATGCCTCTTGTCTGATCCTAAGTGCATTCTCAATGTATTTTTAGACATTATTATTCAGAAGGAGCACAGATTTCTATTTAGAATCTTAGTTTTGGAGACACAGATGTGGACTCAAATTCTAATTGTGCCACCTTAAAGCTCTATGATCATCATAAAGGTGCTATTTATAGATACATAAAGGTGTATCTATTATCTTCCTATCAAATTAAGATGGTAATACCTACTGCTTTGGCATAATATAAAGATAAAGTGAGATTATGCATGTCAAACAATGAAATGTGGATAAATTTTTGGTACATTAGGATTCAGGATTTTATTATTTTATTACACCTGTTGCTTTTGTTTTTATTTTGATAGGATGTAAGACACCTTATGACAATTTTGACTTATTTAATGTCTTCTACATTGAACTCGAGGGTAGGGATAATGTCTTGTTTCATTTTATATCACAGTATTGGCACAGCACAGGTACTCAACAAGTGTCTGCTGGTTTAATGAATACATTAGAATAATAGTACTAAGCATGCATTTAGCTGCCTTCTTCTCTTTTCTTAATTTATATTTTTATACATTTTTGGACAAAAAAATTATTCACCAACTTCTCAATGCATAACAAAGGAGAAGGAGAGAAAACACACTCATACATTCAAATAATTTACAATTCACTAGGGAAAGAATAAGAAACTCACATAATTAGCTCTCAGTGAAAATCATCATTTTATATAGGTGAAGGGAAAGAACTCTCCCTACCATAATTGTTTTAGGAAAGAAAAGCATTTACTTTATAAGTTGATCTTTCAGATACAAGGACCATAAAAGAATAAAAAGCCAACTTTTCAGTTATATCTATTCAATTAATTTTATCTCTACAAAGACAGTTTTATGCTAATGATTGTGTGTGCATGTGTGTGTGTGTGTAAGTCTGTCTGTCTATCTGCCTATCAATGGTTTCTTTAAAAATATTGTATTTGTCTTTTTTGGGAAGTGCAAAACATGAGATAGTTAAATATGTTTAGGTTCAGAATGTGCCATTTTGAATAATAAAGTGATAAAATGTTCTCATCTGCAGTTTTTTCTTCTATTATTTCAATTTTAAGTTGATAAACTTCAAGTCACCAGGCAAGATAAATCATTTAAACTATTTGGAAATGGTTCTTATAATGACATAGCTTTATCATAAATGCAACAATTAAAATGAGCTGTGGCTATGGATGCTGATAATTCAGTGGGTGGTGAGGGGAACCAGTGAGCAGGAGGTCCTAACTTCTCATGTCTCTAGTGGGACAAAAAGTTCTCTGAGGAATCAGTGCCCTGGTTATAGGCTGGGGCTTTTTTGGCTTGCCTCTGGCTAATTTTGATGATGTTTTATGACTTAATCAACTTGTAGGCTTTTTCCTAAATTTGTAGCCCAATGACAGAGTTACAGTCATGGCTGCATTCTCAGCCACATCTACCTTGAGTTCAGACTCTAGGACATCGAGAATATCCTGACTTGGGACCAACGATGAAGGTTAGGAAGGTGGATAATTGGTGCCCTTACTTCAGTTTTTTTTCCTCTCGTTCTAAAACTCTCCTAATAAATATGTTCAGGATTTAAGAACATAGAAGCTATTAAAGATTCAATTTGCTGATGTGAGAGGATTGGATGAGGTATTTTGCTGCCTAATTTCTCTAGCTCACTGGAAAACTCTATGGAATAACTTATCATAGTATCTTCTTTCTTATGCTTTTTCAACAAGATTTTTTTCATAATGATTTGTCTTCTGGAGCCTACAAAACATACCATGGCACAGCAACTTTTGAAAAAATATTACAATCAAAGGAACTGTTCTCATTTTTCTTTCCTAGAAATAACAAGGTCTGAGGCATGGAAGTATCTGTGTTTTATAGCATGTGGTTAGTAAAGTTTCAAACTGCATGCTGCAAAACAGACACTCCAGCTCTCAAACAACCAATTTACAAAAAGTCATTTCCCCTTCTTCAAGTTTCTAGACAGGATGTCGGGGGCCACAATCACAGGCCTACCTTAGGTAATTATTGATAGTAACAGAGTTGGAAACAAGGGAATCACGAAGTAGCACAATAAACAGAACACTTTTAGACTGGTGTCAACATTAGGGCCAACAAACGGTGTTTTCCTTAGTTTGCCTTCTTTGTAGAATGTAGACCATTAGATCACTTAAGACATACAAGATGGTTTGAACTGAGAAGTCATAATCTAAACAGTTAATCATCTAGCATTTCACAAATTACGCCCAAGCACTTCAATTCAGTGTGTTGTCTTAAAAACTTCAATTTATGTACTCCAGACTCATCTCTTTCTCTCTCTCACCATCTCCACTACCACTGTCTGAACTCACTGATTGTCTCTTACTGACTCTTGCCTCGATTACTGAAGCAGCCTTCTAACTAGTTTTGTCCCTCTAAAATCTGCTACCAAATAGCTACTAAGGTGATTTATCTAAAATCCAATTACGCTAGGCCACTTCACTACCTCAAAGCATCCTTAAGGTTCCCTATGATTTACTGGGTAAACTCCAAGGTCCTTATCTAGTTTCCCAACATCCAGGCCACACGTTTCCTTGGAGGGAATACATGTCCTTATAAAGATCCCATATATACAGGTTTTCAGTTTTCTGTGTTGAAAGATAAACATAGTTTTAAATTTTAATAGCTTTTACCAGATTATTTCCCCCAATACTAAAAATAGCATAAAACATTTGACGCTATTGATATCACATAAGTAGTAAAGTAAAAATTGTTTGAACTTCATAGTAAACTTTGTTTTTCATATATCACCTGTGTTCTCAGTCATATCTCTCATATAGAAAAAGAGGCTATAATGTTACTATTTTATTAGGGTATTGTAATGAATACAAGAAAGCAAGAACGGGATTTTTTATGTGTTAAGTACTAAATAAGTTTAGCTACTTAATTGTTAATATATATAGATCATAGCTGGGTGCGGTGGCTCACACCTGTAATCCCAGCACTTTGGGAGGCCGAGGCGGGTGGATCACTTGAGGTCAGGAGTTCAAGATCAGCTTGGCCAACATGGAAAAACCCATCTCTACTAAAATACAATAATTAGCTGGGCATGGTGATGCATGCCTGTAATCCCCGCTACTTGGGAGGCTGAGGCAGGAGAATCACTTGAAACTGGGAGGTGGAAGTTACAGTGAGTTGAAATTGTGCCACTGCACTCCAGCTTGAGGGACAAGAGTGAAACTCTGTCTCAAAAAAAAGAAAAAGAAATATATATATATATATATGTATATATATACACACACACATATATATGAATATGGATCATTATTGGTGATTTTTCCCCTTCATATTTGTCAATGTTTAAAAGTTTCCATGTTGGACGTAATATCATTTTGCAATCAGAAAGAAAAATACCAAAATATTTTTAAAGGTTAATAAATAAGTTGGAACCTTAAAGTCACCAATAGATAAAATCCCCTTAGTCATGTACTATTAGAAAACTCAGTAGCTTGCAAAGCTTCCTTGTGATATCATGTCTATTTGCTTTAATGTTACTCGTATTTTTTCTCTCATTAAAAACAGGTATGTTATTTTGAAATTCCCTGCCATCAACTGAAATAACAATTTTTGCTAGATCTTAATGGCAAACCGCACGTCATATTAATATTTGTATTCCAAGTAACAAGTGCAGTGCTTAACTTACAGAAAAGTCTTGAAATAGATCTGTAACTGAATGGATGGACTCATTTCCTGACCATAGTCTCACTTTAGTGTAAGCAAGGCATGAGCAGAATATGATATAAGCTGATGAGATGGAGCATTTAATGTTTTTGTTGTCCTTTCTTGTTGAGTTTAAAGGTTACAAGACTAGGAAATCTTTTTCTTATAAGAGTAAGGAATTACAAAAGTAAGAAAATTTATCTAACATACATATTTTTGCATTAAGTATAGTCTAAATACTTAATGAACATTGTTTATAAAGTTTAAATACAAATGATTCTTGCTTTTCACATTAACAGTGTTCTTATTTCTGGTTTCAATATGGTGCTGCAGAAGCAAGTTGGCTTCAACCCCCCAGAGGAAGTGAAAAACAAATATACAGCATCGAGATGATCACCAGCAATATCCCAGAACTTAAATATGAGAATGAGACAGTTTCAAAGGCAACAGAGAAGTAAGAAAACTCAGAGTAAGACACAGTAGTTGTGACCTACAAAGTTGTTGTCAACACTGAATCAGTGAATACTGAGTCAATGTTCCAAGGGGAAATAACAAGGTTAGGTTCCTGCGACCTTTTGATCAAAACATTTTCATCAACTGATGAACACATAACCTTGTTTTATATGTGTTTAAAAATGCATTATTTAATATATATTTTTATAAAAAATTATATAAGGATTTTGTTGTAATAAAAACTAGCAGAGAAGGGTCTACCATTTCCCTGATGCTGGATAATGTGACTTGAAATTTCTTTGGCTTTCAGCTTTGCAACAATACTATCTACTACACTTAAAATAATCAATTCTTATCTCATGAAACTACAAATTGAGCCACATTTCCACCTCTTCCCTAGCTCCCTCATACACCATATACATTACTGTAGCACTTGCTGGGGTAGTTTCATGTAGAGATGAGCAAATTTCCTCTTTCTTTTTCTGGATGTATGTATTGTTGATTTGCCAACATTAAACTTAGGGACAATCATATTCTAACACATGCCTGAACAAAATTTATCTAAAACATGGATTTTTCTCTCATTAAGCCCAGCACATCCTTCTTTGTGCTTAGGAATATAAGACAGCATTTTAGCACTCTGCTTGGAAGCCATTTTAAACAGCAAAATCATCAGCAAAAAGCAAGAAAATGCAAAAAATGTGGTACTAAATAAACCATATAAAGAACACTTAAGGCATGAGATCTGAAAAAGGCAGAGCAGCACCTTGTTGGGCCTCAGCTGGGTCACTGCTCTGTGCATGCTTAATTCTGTGAATGACCATGAAAGCATTGAGTATTGATTGAAATTACAGATACATTTTAAAGAATAGGTGAATTTGGAAACATGGGATCTATGAATAATAAAGATTAACTGTCCAATATTTCTTGATTTACAGAAATAATAACTATAGCAATGAAAATAATATGTCACTGATTCATGGACATTATTGCTGTTTGAATATCAATGAGTGTATATTTGGATATGGTAAAGGTAGTATTGAAGATAGTACCTTTAGTGAAATAGATGGATAGTTGAATAAATGACATTGGCATGTGTATAGCCAGCTGGAGCAAAAACAAATTTTAGTTCTAATGTCATACCATATACAAAAACAAATTGGGTTGGAAGAGATGTTTAATTTAATGAAGAAACCATAAAATATGAGAAAAAACTGGAAATATTTTTGAACTTTAGAATGGGAAGTTATTTCTAAATATGACTCACCACTCTAAAACTATTAAATACATTAATAAATTCATACAAAGATAAAACTTAATGAATTAAAATAAGCTAACAGTAAAAGACAAATTGATAAAATAATTTCATACTTGTAAAAAGGCCTAATTTCTATATAAAAGCCTTTATAAATCAATACGAAATAATAACAATTTTTAAGATTTTATTTATTTTTAAAGCAGTTTTAGATTCACAGCAAAGTTAAAAGGAAGGTACAGAGATTTCTTATATACCTCCTGCCTCTACACATGCATAGCCTCCTCCATTACCAACATCTTCTACCAGAGTAGTACATTTGTTTTAACTGATAAACCTACATTGACACATCAGAGTCACCCAATTTCCAGAGTTTACTTTAGGGTTCACTCTTGATGTTGTAAATGTATAATGACAGGTACCCATCATCACAGTATCATGCAGAATATTTTCACTGCCTTAAAAATCCTCTGTGTTCTGCCTAGTTAACCCTCCCAATACCCCAACCCTCAGCAACCATATATCTTTTTACTATCTCCATAGTTTTGCCTTTTCCAGAATGTCATATAGCTGGAATCATATAGTATGTAGCCTTTCCAGATTGGCTTCTTTTACTTGGTAAAATGTATTTGAGGTTCCTCCATGTCTTTTCCTGGCTCAGTAGTTCATATCTTTTTAGCACTGAATAATATTCCATTGTTTGGATGTACCATAGTTATCCATTTACCCACGGAAGAGCATCTTGGGTTTTTCCAAGGTTAAGTAATTATGAAAAAAGCTGCTATCACAGCTGCAAATTCTCATGTGAGTGTAAGTTTTCTACTCCTTTGGGCAAATACCAAGAGTTGAATCATATGCTAAGAGTATGTGTAGTTTTTAAACAGACCACTAAATTGTCTTCCAAAGTGGCTGTACCATTTGCACTCCTCTAGCAATGAATGAGAGTTCCTGTTGCTCCACATCCTTACCAACATTTGGGGTTGTCAGTGTTCTGCCATAGAACATACAACACCAAAAGCAAGCCCTAATGTAAACTAGGGACTTTGGGTGATTATGATTTGCCAATGTAGGTTCATCAATTTTAGCAAATGTACAACTCTGTTGGGAAACGTTGATAATGGGGGAAACCAATTGGGCAAGGGGTATTTGGGAAATTGCTATACTTTCTATTCAATAGCGGTGTGAACTTAAAACTTCTCTAAAAATGAAATTGATTATTTGGATCGATTTGGACAAGGGATTCAGGAATTTATATATATTAAATGTGTATAAATATTAGAAATTCAGATGGAGGTGTAGGTAATTGAAAAAACATTCTGAAGTTTAGTAGAGTGGTCAGGGTTGAATATAAAAATTTTGGGATCATTCAGTTTACATGATATTTCGAGCCATGAACTAGATGGAACCAATAAGGAAGTATGAATAAAAAGAGAAGATAATCAACAACTGAGCCTTGGAGAGTGACAATAGTAGGGAGAAGAAGAAAAATCAGCAAAGAAGAGTAAGACATAACAACCAGCGAGTCATGACGAACGCAAGTAGAGTTTCTGTGTATGAAGTCAACTGAAAAACGTGTTCCTAGGATGATGAACTAATCTGTATCAAATGCTGCTTACATTTCAAATAAGACATGAGTGAGAATTAGGTACTAAGTTTAATAACGTGGGGGGTCACTGGTGATCTTGACATGAACAGTCTTTGTGGAATATTGGAGCAAAAGCCTGATTGGGGTAAATTGAGAAAAACAGAAAGAATGTGAGAAGTGTATATGTGTGTGTGTGTGTGTGTGTGTGTGAAGAGGAGAGATAAATGGGTAGCTGAAGGATGAAATGTTATCAAGAGAATGTTTTTAAAATTAGGCATTATAAAAGCATGTTAGTGTAGTGATAGAAATGATCCAGTATGGAGGGAAATATTTATAACAATGAGAGAGAGAAGAGATTTGCAAATGTAGTGTCCTTGAGAGGTAAAGAGGAAGGCTTTGCCCTAGTTAGAAGGATGGATATTCATTCACGGGCATAGAAAAGAAGGTAGAGTAGATGAATGCAGATGTAGGTAGGGGATGGATGTGAGAACATGCAGAAATTCTTGTCTGAGCCCCTTTATTTTCTCAGAGGATTATGAAGCAAGGTTATAACCTAAAAGTAAGTGTGGGTAAGTATAGAAGTATGAGGAGAAAAGAGAAGGTATAACATAGAGGTAAAGGAGAAGGAAAGAGTGATGGCCTAATTCCAGGCAACACTAATGTCTCATTTGAGATTACTGATCATAAATTTTAAATGAGACCTGTCAACATGGTTGTGAGTTTTTTTCTAGTCACTTTTAACTGCACTGACAGAGGTACAGAGTAAGCAAAAAGCAAGATTTAACAAGTGCTAGAGTTTTGTCAAGGGCATATACTATTAATTGAGAGAAGGTCATAATGGTTGAGGATGTATGAAAACAATAATATATAATGATGAATTGAAGAATTTAAACAAGGAAATATGGGAGTGGGACATGATTGGAGATGAGGTACTGTGCAAAAATGTTAGATTCAATGGATTCTAGATTGTAGTGGGACCAAATATTATTGGAAGCAGAGAACTAAATGAAATAAGCTGGAAGTAGGAGCCAGATAATGAAAGTGAGGTTATATGGGGTTTGCAGTTACAGATAATGACACGATCTGTACTGAAAGCATGACCATATGAGTGCCTGAAGGGAAGTGGAGGTCAGAGTCATTTGGAGGACAGAGGTCAAGGGACTGAGAGACCAGTGCATTGAAAGGTATTATAAAGATGATTATTGTAGATATTGAAATTAGCAGAAAATGTAGCAGACATATTCTCAAAGGCACTGTCAATGAATCACAGCTAAAATATCTCAAGAAAGGAAGAAATGACTTCATGACCAAAGAACACCACAATTAGTAGAAATAGTGGGAGAATCCATTGATAACACAACTTGCAAATGTGAGGGCTTTTGATCAATATGGAAGCAGTTTCTCTTGAGGAAAGGAGTGAAAACGGTTCTTTTAACAAATGGAGGAGGAAGAGAAACAAGGTGTGCTCTGCCACCCTTTCTGTCATTTGCATGCCTATCACATATAATGACACTTGAAAGCAGCAGATGGAAAACAGAGGTGTTTTATAAATATCCTGGGACTCAGAAGGTCAATCAGCAGAGGAAGAAGGAGGTACTACAAGATGCCACTAATCCTGAAACATGGAAAATAGAAATCCTGGATAAATTTAGATAAGGGTCTGTGTGACTTCCTGGATTATTACACGCTATTCAGAGATTGAATTCTTTTAAGACCTTATGTTTCAATATTAGGAAAAGTATAATATGGTTACTAAAAAAGGGGAGATATCTGTACTATTTCTTAACAGTGCAAAATCTGAAATAGAGGAAGCTCAGCAAGATTTTTGACTAATAGGACGAGAAGACTGGTTTTTCAAGGGAAGCATAGAACCATTTATCACATCTCTTTTTCTTTCCTTTCTGAATTGCCTTGAATGCTTTTTGGGGGTGAGATAAAAGTTCCTCTCCAGTTTGGTCCCTATCACTCCAAATTATTTTATATCTGTGGTCCTCACAAATGCATAACTTGACATATTCAGGTCACATGACTGCAAGGATTTGAGGGTGAACTCCCACCCAGAGCAAAGAAAGTGCTAACCCATCATTGTGCATGTTTTAGATTTCACCTTGAACTTTCCGTTCAATTTTAAGTACTATGCTTTAATAACCTTGAGCAAACTTAAAAACATTATGTTAAGCTAAAAAAGGTGAGACACAATGGGGACAAATGGATGATCTCATAGATAAGAAACATAAGTATAGGTAACAGATGTCATAACGATTCCATGGAGAGTTATATTGACTGGAAAGGCACACATGAAATAGTTGGGTGGATTGAACTGCTCTACATCTTGATTTGGGTGGTGGCCTCACACGTGTTTATATATTTGTGCAAAAAATCACAGAGCTGTGTGGAGATTGGTGTAGTTTACTGTATGGAAATAAAGTACTAAAAAAAGTTTTAAAAAGCATATTTTTAAAAAACTGGGAAGAAGCACAGTAGAACAGCTAGACTGCAACTCCACCAAATAAAAGTCACCCCCTCCTTGTTCCATATCCTGTCCCATAAGAAAAATAAGTACCAGTTGAAGGAATAAAGGAGGAGCCTGAGGAAAATAAGCTGAAATCTGATTATAGGGAACATGACAACAACTCTTGAAATACTTCAAAGTGGAAAAACAGAAAGTTGTCAAGAGGAGAGAGTAAGTCTGCTGTTCCCTAGGCCCTCCTGAGTCAAGTAGAACCAGAAGAAAAAATTCCACCTCATTATAAGGAAGCATATCACCTGAATATGGCTTAAGTGGTTTTTCACTTAAGCATTGGTTTTCAACAATTTTCTCCAATTAATCTTCAGATCTACTTGTTTAAGTGAAAACTTACTTAGAAGTTCTGTTTTTGAAAAAGGGGAGGTTGCTGTGGCTGAAGTAGGATGTCAAGACTTACCTGTTTTCTCTCCCCCAGGTGTCTCCTGGGGAGAACCACAGAGCAAAGATGGGCACTGCTTTGCTGAATGATCAAGAGGAATTCTAGTGTCTCATTGCTGCTTGGACTGAATGGTTTTAAAAATCTATTTTATCTCATATCCTATGAACTTAATATTTGAGGATTAAAGGGTTTTGACCACGTCAAAAGCATCTACTGATTGTAATGTTTCTTTCTAGCGAGTTAGTATTTGCAGTGGTAAGAGGTGCTACAGCCTTCTAATTCATAATGCTTGTCTTAGAACAGATGGATAAATTAAAATTATACATATGATTTTAAACCTACTATTAACTATAGAGACATAACAGAAAGAGATTGTCATGTCCTTCCCTGGATAACTAAACACATGATAAACTAATAACCTTTTAGATATGGAAAGGCGACTGGCAGGGTAAGAGTTTCATTGCCCTAGTTAAAGAGTGTGATGCTGAAGTGTTGAACTTTCTTACACAACCAAAAGGAAACCTTCAATTTCACATGTGAAAGGATGGAAGGATAATCCTCAAGCCAAATATCAAGAGTAGATAAAAACCTTGGTGCAACTATAATTTACCTTTACAGATAATACCCCAGTTTCCCAAAACATGTTTAAAGTGGCTCATACTATTCTTATTTCTAACTTCTTTTAAAGAATAGAATAGACGTTTACTAGTTATATCTTCGGGTGCTTTTCTTTCTAGGTTAAAGGAAAACCACTAGTTATATCCCATGGACAATAACTAATATAATTCATTAAAATGAGAACAATAATTATGAAAGATACTTGTTCTTGGGTCTATTTTAGTTTCTGAGGAAAACTTTTTTTTTCCTCGAAGAGCTTATATTTTAGTAGTAAGACAGACTCACCAGCATTAAGATAGAAAGTGATGGAGCTATAATGATCTCATTCAGTCCCACAGCTTTAATTCCCTACTGTTTGTTGATTTTCCCCCATTTTCTCTGTAACTCCCATTCATCAACGTCTCACAGATCCTATTTCAGAACTGCAAGGGTTGAAAAATTCGATCTGGGTTTTCTACAGCATCTTCAAGACAGCATACGTTAACTAAGTTCATGTTCTTCCTTTCCCCATCGGCCTTTTAGGAAATTGTTTTATTTTTTCCTCGTTTTCTTTCTTAGTTGGTGAATAGCAACAGCAGACACCCAAGGCGTTTTGTGGGCAACAGAGTACTACCAAAGAGTTTTGAACATGAGAGTATATATAAAGTAGTGCACAGATATAACAGTAGAGCCCAAGGATTTATAAAGTGGAGATATAGTAGCGGTAGAGTTTAATAAGGAACTTATTATAATAATTGATGAAATTTTAACAATGTCAGGGAAAAGGAGGAATTGCCTAATCCAAGGACACCAGTGATTAATTAAATGCTACTCTCTTTTTACTGAGGAGCAAAAGTATAAAGTAAATATTTATTACATTTACAAAGGATATTTCTAAAGATAGACCTGGCATATAGAGCTTTACTATAATGAATACTTAATGCTTAAAAGATGAACTGAATAACAAAGAGCTTGGAAGAAAAAATACAGAAGTGAAAGTAAAGACTAGGAAATATGATGCCACAGAAATGAGATCAGAAATTATATAGAGGAAAACAGTGCAATGTAATGTAGTAAACAGTTGATACAACTTATTACATATGAGTTTGGGTCTCTTATTTCAGAAAGATATTTTGACCAATAAGCCATTTTTTTCTTCGTGATTGCCATTACCATCACTTGGTATTAAGAATGTGTGTTAAGTCTGTGTTTTCTTTGTGTTTCTTCAGGTGTCTGCTGAAACAGGAAGGTAAGTTATTCTGTGTTCTTTAATTAGGAAGTGATAAAGAAAGAATACAATTTATTGCCTACAAAAGGGCATGTCTATATTCAGAAATTCCTAGATTTCTTGCATCTATCACTTAGTTTTTCAAGCATACCCGCACATTTGGTTTTTAACAATTCAAATCTAACTTTCAGAAAATATAATCTGTAATAGTCAATAATAACTCTTTAACTACAGCATAAATATACAGTACTCAGCTTGAAGGGAGAAAGGTAATGTAATGTATCAAGTATACTTCACTTGGAGAGACATCTAATTGGTGATAGGCAACTAAGGTGACCATATCACTTTTTGACCAGAATGGAAGACTTCTAAGAGTAAAAGTGAATATCCAAATATGTCTTGTATAACAAGACAACAAGTTATACCAAAACTCTCAAGCAAGCTGGAATGTATACCCCATAATTGATAGACTATTATATTTTAGTCATAAAATGATAAATAATATGAAAAAATATAAAAACATTTGCTAAAATATAGTTAGTATACATTGAGTATCTTATTACAAATATTATCAATAGTATTAACAGTTTAGAGATCATCTAATATTTGAATCCTAGAAAATACTGTTTAAGGTGTCTCAGAATTAAAAACGAAAATGAAGATTACAGAACTTATCTCTTTTAGTATGAAATGTATGTGAGTATGTATACTCAGTGAGGCTGGGAGGGAGTGGTATGAGAAAAACACAAGTGTTACAAACCTGTGTACTGCGACAACAGGTTTTGAATTAAAGCCAACTTTACTTGGCACAACACAAATCAATCATATTCCTGAGCAAGAGAAAGTAATAGAACCAATAGTGGTAGGACTCCATCTTCTGCTGGGTTTGGGAATAAATAACCCAATGGAAGGGTATATCAGCTTATGGGGAAAAAATCACTGGGCAAGGGGCAGTTGGGAGCCTGGATTTTCAGGAATGAAAAGTAGCTGGGGAGGGATCACTAAAGATCTTAATCTTGGTTTCAGGCCAGGTGAGGCATTGTAGTTGATATTTTAACATCTAATTGGCTAATGCCCTGAAACTCAATTTTACTGCTTGTGCTCTTCAAAGAATGGGAAAGATGAGCACCTTTACAAATCCGTGGTCCTTTGAGACCACTATAAGCATGTCCATCCTGCAGGGAACCCTGCCTGGGTGGGTATACAAAAATGTATTGCCCTGGAGCAAAGTGTGACAGCATGACACGTGTATGAGGTGGGAGTAGGCGGGGGGTTGAGGGTGGAAAATGACTGGGCAATGAACACACTTTTAATCTTTTTGGCAATTTACCCTTTAAACAAACTTCCTTTCTGTTAAAAAAAATGCTCATGCTTAACAACCAGATGAACGATGAAGCTGGAGTAGGGAAGCTTAACATAGAATTAAAGCACAAAATAGTCTAGAAAAGCCATTCTTGAAGAGAGTCCTAGATGTTACACTGCTACAGTGTGACCTTGAAATAATCTGTGATTCTTTTTTTCTTAAACACACACATTATAACTCAAACATTCAGAGAAGTTGTCTTGTATTTGTGTATACAAACTACAATGACATTTGCTCTTTTGTAATTATTTTTCTTATCACAAAGATACAAGGAACAACAAACTCTATTGTCATTATACTTTCTTTGTTGACTCAAAATGAAATTACCTGGCTTTATCAATTAGAACAAAATATTAATAGAAGATGAAGGTTAGATGAATAGGATTGTAAAGTCTCCGGCAGGGTATTGTCTTCTGTTTGAGAGATAATCTGTTAAACAGTTTTCTTCAATTTGTTAAAAAACTTTGTTTTCAGTCAGAATGTTCCGATTTTTTAAAGTCAAATTTACTTGTCAATGTTGTTTTGTGATCTGATTTTAAAAACAGCTTTATAGAGGTATAGTTTACATACCTATAAATTCAACTGTTATTCATTTTAAGTGTACAGCTTGATGATTTTTAGAATATTTATACGGTTATACAACCATTACTACAATCCAGTTTTAGATATTTCATCACTCTTAAAAATTTTGTCATGTCCATTTGCAGTAAATCTTTGGGACTTAATTTGGATGCATTTGTATCTTAAGTTATTTAAATTGCTCAGAAAAGTTCTGGTATAAGGTTTCCTTGCTTGATGTGATCAGAGGGTTTGCATGATATAATTTCAGACCCTAAAAAATCTTTATTCTTTTTTTTTTCTGCTCATTTTTCAGTTGCACAAAATTGAGTTGCAAAATAGTTAAGAAAATTTCCTAAATTTTATACATGACTGACAGAGCAAAGGACTGCAGACCAGCTCTTCTAAATCCTAATTCAACTTCCTCTGCATATTAGACCACACTCAGAACTCTCCTGTGAGTCTGTTTCCTCAAGTATAAAGTATAGCTGTTGAAATGGATAATATTCTTTTCAGCTTCAACACTGTGTGATTTAAATTCATTTCTTCTTAATTTTTACTGACTCAAGAATTCTATTATGAGTGTGATAGAGGTAAATATGAGTGTCTGGTTCAGTCATGATGTATGGAGCTAGGAAGTGTTGCTTTATTTTAAAAAGTCACACTTTTATTAGTCAAATGGCAGCCCTACCTTTTATGTGTTATCTTAATATACCTATCAAAGGAATGCTGCTATTGGATAACTGAGGTCATGTGCCAGGAGACAGTTATGATTAGTGTAATATAATAATTACTAGTAAGGAAATATATGCAAGAAAATTTCCTTGACCTCAACTTTACATAGATGTAAATATGTGAATATTACAGTGAGATTTTTCAAGTGTATAAACACAAAATTACCATTATGTAAAATCAGTCAGTAAAAATACTGACTTCTCCATTTTTAAGAAAAAAACTCACCAGTTATTTATGAGCATATGTTTGTATTGATACTATAAATTTTAAGTTATGCTATGAAATCTTCCAGAAATTAATGGTAGAATCCATTTAGCTGGAAGACCATTTTTAGAAATACGGTATTCAAATTCTAAACATTAGTCAATGAATCTTACGAACCAATTCATTCTGAATTTTTAGAACAATCATACTTCCATTAACATTCTTACATGGTACTTATATTACACACACATATGCACACACATATATGCATATATATTTATATGCTGACATGATTTTCCTAATTAAGGGGTGTAAATAGCCATTTTGTAAAGCCATAAAGATAATTATTAAATACAATGTCATCAAAAGCAAAAACCAATTGCATTATAAATAAGTTGATCATTTTGATTAATGTGAGTAGCAGTACGTTCAAATTCCAGAGAAACTTCCCTGACACTACGTAGGTTTGACATCAGTGACTTTTCTGATTGGAATACATCAAAAGTAATAGCTGAATTAATTAGTTATTGGTATAATTAGAATATGGAAATCTATTCAAATCTACTTATTGTTTGAGGAATACAAGAAATTGTAGAATAGAGTATGACTAAGAAATGCACCAAACCTTACCAATTTAATGGCAGAATTTAATTTTATTTTGCCAACTTTGAAATTCATACATCACATCATAAACAAAACAAAAAAATAAGTATAATGCAATAACTTTTTCATATATAGCTTTTAGAAAGTCAAATATATTCTGATGATGCCTGCATGCTTCTCCACACATTTCCTTAAAGGTATTTAGTTACACCTGTTTTGTAATAAGACTGTGCTAGAGTAGTTTATGATTAATGAGGTGAACTGGAATAACAAAGGGCTATTTTAATAATCCTCTCTATTTCATCTCAAAACATAATTTTCCCTATTCTTTTGTTGCTACTGTTGTGGTGGTGGTTTAGAGATAGGATCTCACTATGTCACCCAGGCTGGAGTGCAGTAGTGAGATCATAGCTCACTGCAGCCTCCAACTCCTGGGTTCAAGCAAACCTCTGGCCTCAGCCTCCAGAGTAGCTGGTACATAGGAGTGTACCACCAAGCCAAGCTAATTTATTGTGTTTTTTTTTTTTTTTTGGTAGAAATATGGTCTCATTATGTCTCCTATTCTTTTTAAAGATACTTGTTTTCCACATTACCAAACTTTAAAGATATTAATATATGCTGACATTCATGTATTATAACTTATAAAACATGTGAACCAATTAATTTACTTGAGTCTTCACTTCTTATCCTTCCAGGAATCATATCACTACTGAAACACTTTGTTTCTTCTCTGAAATTTAGAAATACAGTTTCTATAATTTGATCTTGAGATTCTGATTTTTCAACAGACCATTATTTGCTAGGTGAATTCCCACATCTGTCATTTCACTGTAGTCAAGGAATTCTCTCTCTCTCTTTCTGTCGCTCTATCTGTCTTCTTCCTACTCCCTCTCTCCACATCATGCCATATGTAGTCTTTAGCACCTAGAATAGTCTGTGTCAGATTCATCAGACACATTCACAAATTCCCTTCTCACTGCCAAGTTCTAAGAACTAGCTTCATAAAATGATAATTGTTATGGTCCACTAGCTTTAATATTTTCCCTCCACTTCACAGATATATATATATATATTTTTTTTGCTCAAGAAAATCACATTCATATTAAGTTGCAAAGAAATTCTATAAAATTAAATATCATATCTATTAGTTTTTACACTAATACCTCACTTGTTTAAAAAAACTGTTCGAAGCAGTTAGGTGATTGGTACGAATTTCTGAGATAAGCGAATGCATGATACCCATCTAATCCATTTGCAGTATTTATAGACAATTTATTATTTCATCATACATTTAAAAAATACAGTTTTATCAAATACATTTCATATTTATCCTGTGTGTTACCATAGATTATACTACACCCAAACTTTTACAAATGTAGTTGAGGATTTCTTTCCTCCTTTCTTGCTTTCCTCCTTGTCTTACTCTAAGTAAGACTAAGGTGAAAACCTATGTCTTAGCCGAGGTTACAGAATAAAATTCTGTGTCAAGTATACCTGATCAAGAGAATCTGTTCAAGTGATTCTGATATAAAGATTGCTTGATGTAATAATAAAACTCTAGAATATGTCTGCTATGCTCTAGTTTTGTGTACCTCTCCTCCAAAATTCATGCATTAAAATTTTGACTCTTAAGGTGAGGATATTAAGAGGTGAGGCTTGTAATCCCAGTGCTTTGGGAGGCCAAGGTGGGCGGATCATGAGGTCAGGAGTTTGAGACCAGCCTGGCCAACATAGTGAAACGCTGCCTCTACTGAAAATATAAAAATTAGCTAGGCTTGGTGGTGTGCACCTGTAGTCCCAGCTACTGGAGAGGCTGAGGCAGGAGAATCGCTTGAACCCGGGAGGCGGAGCTTGCAGTGAGCCAAGATCGCGCCACTGCACACCAGCCTGGGAGACAGTGCAAGACTCAGTCTGAACTCAGGCATGCCTTCATGAACAGGATTCGTTCCTTTATAAAAGCACTTGTTCGCCTCTTCCACTAGGTGAAGACAGTGAGAAGACAACCATCTATGAACCAGAAAGTGGGATCTCAGCAGACACTGAATCAGCCGGCACCTCTATCTTGGACTTCCCATGTTCCAGAACTGAGAAATAAATTTCTGCTGTTTATGAGCCATCCATTTTATGACATTTTGTTATAGCAGCTTAGACTAAGTCAATGTCCAAAGAGTCAGACCCCTGAATCTGACAGCTGATGATCTATTTCTACTGATTCTTTAACAAACATACTTTAGTTTTCGTTCATTGATGACAGAATAATTTGGAAAAAAATTGTGCAGAATTTTGATTCTTTGGTTCTATCTCTATACCTTTGTTTCAGTTTTTCAAATTAAAATGAGGGCAGAGCCTACATTACAGAGAACATGATGTGAAGGTAAAAGGACATAAAATGACTTAAGTGTGTTTTGAAATAAGACAAAATGGCATATACATTTTTCAGGATCAGTAAGACAAATAATCCTCTAAGAGATTTGGCAAGCCTCTTCTTGCCTTTCTGTGGGACACAGTTGTACTGATGTTAATGCAAGCATCTGTGGATGCAACTTTGTTAGAGAGTCTATAATAATCATGCTACGTGTCATAATACTTTATATTACATTTTAATCTCCCAATTTAAAGGAGATTTTTGGACCATTCAAGTAAATAGCTGTCAGTTTCCTAATGCCATTTTACTTTCTCTATTTTTCATACATATTCAGATATACTGATTTTATTATTTTGTTACTAATTTTCACAAAAATATCTATCTACCTAAAATTCATATGTCTTAATTAGCTCCTATTTCTACCTAAATGGTATTTAGGAAAACTGCTATCACTGAACAGTGAAAACATAAATGACATTTTTATATTTTAATATTTCAAAAGCAGTCATACCAATAATTTTGGTTTAATGATCTATGGTAACTGAAATTATCACATCATAAATGATATATGCTTAAGTAATTTAGCATAATGCATTTGTTTGCCAAACTTTCTCAACTTCTTTAATAAGCCTTTTCCAAAGAATACCCAAACAATAAATAGATACTGAGGGGTAAATGAGTTCTACCCTCCATTATCTTGATGAGGACACTCACTTTGCTCTTTCCAAAGGAACCTACATTTATTGATAGTAAAATATCTTTTCCTTGTAAAGTATGTACAATAAACCAGCATATATGTCCTTCCTTTTCTCAAAAATATTTGTTAAGATGGCATCTTTGTTTTTAATTCAAAATATAGTTATGGTGTTTTAATATCAACAAAATGCACAGTGGTGTCACAGACAACATGGTGTCTGAACATGGTGTTCAACAATGTTCAGACATGGTTCAACAATGATTGTGAAACCACATGGTTCCAGTTCATTCTGGGACTTTAACCTAATTAATATCTCTTTTAAAATAGTCTCGTGACTCCTATTTATTATTAAAGCGTGTGAAAGCTTCAAAATTGTTTTACATTTAATATTTTTTCCTAACATTATTGAGCACAATTTAACATATTTGACACATAAATGTCTGGTTTTGTTTCTTTACTCCCTCCTTCCCTTCTGATATGGCTTGGCTGTGTCCCCACCCAAATCTCATCTTGATACTGTAGCTCCCATAATTCCCACGTGCCCTGGTAAGGACCTGGCGGCAGGTAATTGAATCATCTGGGCAGGTCTTTCCTGTGCTGTTCTCGTAATACAGAATAATTCTCATGAGATCTGATGGTTTTATAAAGGAGAGTTCCCCTGCACACACTGTCTTGCTTGCTGCCATGTAAGACATGACTTTGCTCCATCATTCACCTTCTGCCATAATTGTGAGGCCTCCTCAGTCATATGGAACTGTGAGTCCATTAAACCTCTTTCCTTCATAAATTACCCAGTCTCGGGTATGTCTCTATGAGCAGCATGAAACAGACTGATACACCTTCCTTCCTTTCTGTCTTCCTTTTTTTCCTCTCTCTTATAAATCTTTGCATTTTATGAAGTTAAAACAAGACTTGGTTGAATGACTTTCTCAAACTACAGACTATGAATGATATATAATTTATAATTCAGTTAATTTCTGTATAATTACTTACATGCTGTACATAAAATACAATACTTTGATAACCACATTAACCCACAGAATACAAGATAATGTATTTAGATATATATACATGAGTCCTTACATAAGAATTGGCTAAAGAATGTTTCTATGCCAGTACAGTCTGACTTCCTCTTGTTTTGTCACCTAGATTCTGCTAACTGTGCTGTGGTTGCCCCATGCTATTTTCTCTTCAGCCTAGTTGCACTGCTATTTTCAGTAGAGGAAAATCCAGTCTGGATGTCAGTAATGAAACAACGTTCAATTTAAGGTCAGATTCTACATTAGCTCTATTGGTAAAGAAACCATGCTTTCCTCCTGTACTTTGTAAATGGCAGACAGCTTGTTACAAATTGTTAACTTGCTTATTTCTGTTTGCATGGATCTGAAGTTCTGCTTGGCATCTCTCTTCCTTGGATGCATCTGTGTGTCTTGCCTCTCTATTTTGCATATTTTACTTTTCCTCCATAATAATGGAATGGCATTTTAAAATTCAGCTGCTTTTGTGCTGGGGACACTATCTAGAAACTGGATGAAAGCTGAAAGCCACTCTCCCATGTGGCTGCCATTATAGTCCTTGTGTGATATTGTTAAATGTTCTTGGCCAGAGCAACACAGGGTTTTACTATTTATTGTCATAAATAAACTCTGCTATGGACTACAGATTCACCAGCGTTATTTCATAGTCATTCTAACAATTAGTTGTGGCATTATTATCCTCATTGAATAGATAAATGTATCTCAGAGAAGCTTCATCGCATTTCTAGTAAAGTTACAAAGCCACTATGTACAAGATACTGATACAGAGATAAAGAAGACATGATCCCTTCCCTTAAACAACCAGTCTTTGAGTGCAGTCCTGATCTTTCTACTATATTATAATAATGCCAAAGGAAGAGAAAAAATATTTGTTCTCTAGAAACACATGCCACCATGTGATAAATATAAAATCCTCATGCTCTCTTTAATATCAATATTTAAAATACAAAGGAAGTTACATTCAGTAACTAAAAGCCAATCAGAGCAAGAAGAATACCATGCTACTTTAATTTCAAATTATGCATTTTCTGTAAGTCCACAGATTCTTTTAAAATCCACAACTTTGCCTACTCCAGAGTATTTTTAGGCTTTCATCTAACATAAGCATAGAATGGTTTCATACCAGAATTATTTCTTAGTAGAATTGTTTTATTTTCTTCTTTATTGACATTAAACATAGCATAATTTTATTTTACTAAAATAAAATTAATTAACTACTTAATAAGTTCTCTGATGTAAGCAGGACTTGAATTCCTAAAGTTATTTGCCATATTAATTTTCATTTCTCTGTAATACTCCACAAACTTCTAGGATTTCTAGGGTACTATTTGGTCTTATTATGAGAAGGGATATTCTGTGATAGACAGCATCAGTCTTGCTTGTTCAAATTACATATAAAATGTGGAGTATCTCAAAGGGTTTTTGCCAAATTTTTTCTTTGTTCCCCATTTCTCAGTGTGTGCTTGGTAAGATATTAACTCATTCAATAAAATTCCTCTCCATTAAGTTCAAAAAGTATTGATTATTTATTCATCATTAGTGTCATACCCAAGAACATAGTACACATATGCATATGCCTTCTCTGAAAACATGTGGGAAGAAATTTGTGACTTTTAAGTTACTCACTATGCTGAACTTTAGTTTTTTCAGCTTGTTGATTTCCACCAATCTAGAGAAAGTAAAATATCATATTCGTTGCCTACCTTTGTGTGATTTGTGCCATAGGGTTTCTCTGTTAGTATAGATAACTAAGATGCATTGTTCATATATATTATTAGAAAAGAATCTAGTTCTTTCCAATATATGTGCCATGCTGTAGTACTCATTATTTCAATATACGGACATATTAGAATTTTGATAATTTTCATCTGTAGTGTATGCATAAATTCACATTCCAAAGAAGTCAGCACTGAAGAAAAATAACCTTGATGCAATAAAGCCCATAATAATGTTGGGAGTTTTATTTTCCTTATCACACTTGATGCTTGAAATAAATTAGAATTCCCTACATCTGGCTTTGAGATGACAAACTTGCATATTTTCTATGACTAAAGTTTCTAGTCATTGAAAACAATTTTACTTTTTCATCTCTTCTTGCTGAACACACACTTTGAGTACATTTTCCAGCCTCTCTTGCATTTGGACATGGCCATGAGACTGAGTTCTAGTCAATGGAATAAGAGCTAAACTGATATACATCACTTCCAATTCTGGACCATAGAAACCTTTCTTTGCTCCTCTGCCAGCTGGATATTGATGTCAGGGCAACCGTGGAGTCCTGAAAATGTCTGAGTCTCTACCCTCCTGGTCCATGAATAACTACATGGAGCAGCCGCTCATCTCCAGACCCTCTGCCCACTGAACCGGAGCCATCTTCGTTGTTACATGAGTTAGAAAAACATTTCTATTACATTTAAATCTTTTTATAGTTTTAATTTATTTTTTATAATAGTTAGCTTACCATCATTAAAACACTTCCTCTAATGATTTCAGTTATGAGAGAAAAACAAATTTATGTATATCAATATGCCACAATTTGGCCACTTGCAAAATACTGTAAATACAGAAATAAAGAATATGTAGAACCATTAAATTATAAAATTTCATCAATCAATCCCTTTGTCAAAAACTAAGGTTATGAAAGAAAATCTCATGATATGTAAAATATTCAAAATAATTGCAAAATTATCAGCACCATAGAAAAGGGGGAAAATAAATAAAAATTTAAAAATAACAAAATCAAAAAATTTACAAGTTAAAAGTCAGTGCATAGTTGAATGTTCTTAGCATGTGGTGCACAGCATTAGTGCTGAAGTCAAAAATCCAAGGTATTCAATTTGGTGAGTTTGGACATATACATACACTCATGATACTATCACCACAATCAAGGTAATTAACATATCCATCACCTACAAAACTTTTTTTGTATATATTAAATATGTACAGTTTTTGTACATTAATTGTATCTCAACAAAGCTGAGGCATTTAAGTAACTTGCCTTCAATGCTTCAATGCCCTATATCAAGATATGCATATAGAGTATCTTGCTTGCTATAGTTTTGCTTTGCTTTTTATAATTGTAAGAGACATTAGTTTCCATTAAATCAAACTATCCCTTACTGTACCTAATTCATTCATTTAACAAACATTTCTTGAGTGGTTACTATGTACTATGCACGGTTCTAAGCATTTAGTATACATAAGAATAAAGTAGACAGAGATGCTTACCTTTTTAGAGCTTATATTCTAGCAGGAAAGTAGAGAAAAAATATAAGTAAATACATGATATATTAGGCAATGATAAATATTATTAAAACATAAGTGGAGGGTGATGTATTTCAGGATGCAAATTTAAATCATGTAGTCATGGTAGGCTTTTGAGGAGGTGAAAATATTAGTTATCAGAATATTTAGAAGAGGCTTCTAAATATTGATGGAACAGACACTTCTGTAAATCAGGAATGCACCTGGCAGGTTCAAGGATAAGGAAGGCACCAGTGTACTGATTCAGGCAGTAATGAGGGGAGGAGTTGTTAGAGATTATGTCAGGCAGTTAATAAAAAAAAAAAGCGGGGGGGCAAATTAGGTAATGCCAAATGGATCACCATTAGCACCTTGGCTTTTGTTCTGTGAGAAATGCAGAGACATAGTTGGGTTTTTTGCAGAGAAATAATATGATGTGACATATTTTAAAGAACCACTTTGGCTACTAGAAAGGACTGGGAAGAAAAGAGTGAAATATCAGAGACCAGATAAAATGTTACTGCATAAATCCAGGTCAGAGAATGATGTTAGCACAGACTAGAGTGGAGATGTAGAGGTGGCAAGAAGTGATGGGATTTTCCATTAAAATGGTAGAAACCAAACATTTTTACTGGTGTCTACCTCTATAAATATAGAATACTGAATTACAGAGATTTCTACAGATTTCTATAGGTATAGAAACATCTATACTTTGGTATTCTTCATTTGCAGAGATAGACAACAGGAAGTCAATTTGGTTTTTACCATTTTATAACTAATAACCTCTTCCCTCTATTGTACATTCCACACTTAATCTGGAAATAAATGTGGAATGTACAATAGAGTGAAGAGGTAGATTAGTTCAAGGGTTTATTCATGGGCAACTGGAAAATGGAGTTTCCATGAATCAAGCTGGGAAGGGCTGTGGCAGAATAGGTTTTGGAGCAAGGGTCAGGAATTCAGTTTTGGATATGTTGAGTTTGGATTATCCACTAGACCTATAAATGGAGATGACAAGTATATTACTGAATATATGAGTCTGGATTTTGGGAGAAGATCTGAGTTACAGATAAAAGTATGGAGTCTCTGTCATCTAGACGACATGAAAGTCAGCAGACTACATAAGATCACCAAGGGACTAAGTGAAGGTACAGAAGAAAAAGATACCAAGAAAGAAGTCTTGGGACACTTCAACAATCAGAGGTGGGAGAGTGTAGGAGGAGCCAGAAAAGGAAACTAGAAGGAGGAACATCAGGAGGGTTTGACATTCCTGTAACCAAATGAAGAAAGCTTATTAGTCAAATAATAGGTCAACCTGTTATTATAAAAATAATAGGCCGTGGATAGGTCAAGCAAAGGGAAGACTGAGAATTACCATAGGATCTAGCAATATGAGGCCATTGGTATCCTCAGCAAGAACAGATGAAAGTGCAATGACGGCAAAGGCCTCTTTTAAGTATTTTCAAGAGAGAAGCCCAGAAGAGAAATTGGAGACAGAGAACATACACAACTATTTGACAAGTTTAGCTGGAAAACAACAAACGAATGAAGCCTCCGCTAGTGGAGGAATAAATCACCATGCTATGAGTTTGTTATTGTTGCAGGGGAAAAGCTATTTCAGAAATGCTAAGGAATTGTAAAGAATAGACACAAAAAATAGTGAATAACTTTCTTTAGTCTTCATTACAAATTGACAAGTAGACAGCAATGGAAGAAGTGCATTTGAGGATATCTAATTTTTTGACTAGATTAAAAACACACTTTTACACAGCTAGAAAAGGCTCAAAAATAGTTCTTCGCTCTATTATTAACGCCTTTCAAATAACAATAAAGAATGAATTTATAAACATGACAATTATTTTATGCATGTCTGGGGGCAAATATTCAGGAGCCATGGGAGACAATATAGCTCTCTCTTGTTACTTAGAGATTAAATGTCAAGAAAAAAATGTGTTCCTCATTATTATTTCAACAGAATTTTATTACTAATCCCTCATGGAGAACTATCTGAAACATCCTCAAGAATTTTTGAAAGAACATTTCTTCCGTAGAGTTATTTAAAGTTTTATTGCTTATATACAGATATAATTTTTTAAAAGAATTTATTTTACAGTTTTCTCTAAAACATTTATTAAGGTTATTTGTTATATATTTGTATCTATAAATTATGAATTAATTTATAAATATATTTTTCATCCTTTTTATCTCCCTTATTTTTCTCTCTTAGCCATTAAAAGTTTTCTATAATACTTATACAAACAATACAATTGTATTTATGTGATCAAGTATCCAGCATATTATAGCACACAGCATATTCTGGCATCAATGTTTATAGCTATGAATTACTGAGCACCAATATGTCTGAACCACCCTACTTTATATTTATTATCTGTTAACTTCTGTGGTATAGATTATGATTATTTTCACTTTACAAATTAGGAAACAAATTTAGAGGCAAATGTATTCAATATTATACAGTCTCAGAGCTCTGACAGGCATAGAGATATCCTGCCATTTTAAATTTTTACTTTATTTTATTTTATTTTATTTTACTTTAAGTTCTGGGATACATGTGCTGAAAGTGCAGGTTTGTTACACAGGTATATGTGTGTCATGGCGGTTTGCTGTCAACCCATCGTCTAGGTTTTAAGCCCAGTGTGCATTAGCTATTTGTCCTAATGCTCTTCCTCCCCTTGCCCCCAAATCCCTGACAGGCCCTAGCATGTCATGTTCCCCTCCCCGTGTCCATGTGTTCTCGTTGTTCAGCTCCCACTTATGAGTGAAAACATGCAGTGTTTGGTTTTCTGTTCCTGTTAGTTTGCTGAGAATGATGCTTTCCAGCTTCATCCATGTCCCTGCAAAGGACATGAACTCATTCTTTTTTTTTTTTGGCTGCATAGTATTTCATGGTGTATGTGTGCCACATTTTCTTTATCTAGTCTATCATTGATAGGCATTTGGATTGGTTCCAAGTTTTTGCTATTGTAAATAGTGCTGCAATTTGTTACAACATTTCCTCCACTCATATATACTAAGGAGCAATTAAAATATTACATAAATTTTAGATTGCAAAGTTTTCCATTTTTCTCTTCTAATCTGAGCCATTTTGGATATAGTGTACATGAGACATTCAGACCTGCCATCATGTTGAGGTTCACTGAGAATGTCACCAGGAAGGATGTACAACTAGTTCAATCTCTTCCAAATTTCCTTTGCAACCTATTACTCTCCATACACAGTCACATTCATACTCAGTCACTTAAAAAACACATTCCCCTTTAACTTCCTGCTGCACGAACTACCATGTGGTGCTTGTGTAGAATTCACTATGCTGTGAAGCAATTACAAAGAATGTCTGGGAGTTATTGCTCCCGATACATGGCATTTTATGGAGTTGCACAATATGTGCTATGGTGCTACACCATGGACTATCCCTAATGCTATGTAGAAGGGGAATCTTCTTATCAATGTAAGCTGAAATGACCCTTGTTATCACAACATTCATGTCACTTTCTTTTGCTAGAAAAATTATCACTCATGACAATGAGCCTAGACAGTAAAAACTCAAAAAAGAGAGAAAATTATATGAGTTCCATTCTATTATTTAGTAAAATGGGCAGCTCACTTTAGAACAGATTACTGTAGACGAGTAGACTTCCATAAATAAGCACATAATGGTACGATATTCAAAGTTTAGTCTTTAAATAAATACATATTAAAATTAACATCCGTTTTTCACACAAAATTATGAGCTTATTGAGAGCAGAGTCATTGTTTTATTTTTACAGATGTCTAGAATCAAGTAGAATCACAGCATAAATAATATTTAAAGAGATTCTGGAACTTTTGTGTAGTTAGTGCTGACAAAAACAGATAAACAAAAGCCAGAGGCAACGAAAGCATGCCATACGAATAAGCAAACAAACACCGAACCGAGAGAGGTCCTCAGTGGATCTAGCCTGGCTGGGACATGTCTCTTAGTCACACTCTTAAGAATTTATGTATGAGAAGGAGGTAGACAGACACAAAACTCTCACCACATCCTTTACAGTGTGCAACAGAGTTACACCTATTAAAATGTATGTCGTCCTCACTTCTCATTGCAATTTTAGTTATACTATGAACTCTTCTTTGTTAACTTCATAAAGCCTCAATTCGAAAGTCACTCCAGAAGCGTTTATGGGCAGCAGCTGAAGTTTCTGGAACTATTATATGATTGTAAAATTCAGCATCCCAAGTGCCTCACACTATGTTAAATATATTAAATATTGCAATGACATTACAAGGCAGATGATGTCTTTGAAAGAAAGAAATCTCAAATATCCAATAAATGATAACGAAAATAATCATATTTCATGAAGCAGTTTCTGTGCCCCAGGCACTCTGCTCTTGGCCTCATATACACGATCACACTTTATCCTCACAATGAACCTATGAGCTAAACATTATTATCACCAAAGTTGGCAGCCAGAAAGCCATGCCAGGACTGGGACCTAGGCTGCCTTGGTTTGAAAGCCTGGTCTTTAATCAACAGGATGTTAGATAATATATTAGGGTTATTTTCTTGAAAAATATTCTCAATATTTATGAAATTCATTTGTCTTTGAAGAACACACCTAGCTACAAAGTTATGTAACACACACGCACATGCACACACACACACAGGCTACAAAAGTGCATATATACATATACCACCCCTCCATCCATACAATAGTAACAATAAAGTTCTCAAGGGATAGAAGGACAACTGATTAATTGATTTCAATAGTAAAACTTCTGATATGAAAACAAATAACTACAAAAGTTCCCTATTGCTTGATGATGAATCTTGTAGAAAACTACTACTTCTAAAAAATTTTAATAATCATTTAAGATATTAAATGATTATATTATGAAAACAAATCACCTTTAATTAAAAATGTTGATGACTCTGGACAATGCTGTTGAGAATTAGAAATCACTGTATTGTGTACATTGTAATGTGGATATAATCTTCCTCCTTTGTCACATAGATTGATTTGTTAAACCCATGTATCAGAGTATGATGAAAACATGCAAGAATGTTCATATTAAATGTTCTATCAGTTGGCTATTGCCACAATGACATTGTTTAACAAACTACTCCAAAAAGGCTTCACTTACAATAGCAAGCATTTATTCTCTTGTTCATAAGCCTGCAGGTTGATTGTAATTTGGATGATCTAGGCTGGATTTGGCTATTCCCTTGGCCTCAGGCTGTGGGTTGACTTGGCTTGGTTCTCCCCTAAAGGATGGGTTCAAATCTGCTCCATATGTGAAGGTTTTGGAGCTCAGATCAAAGGGGCATATAGTTGTCATTCAAGGTACAGAAGCCAAGTCATGTGATCCCAATACACTTAAGGCCCTGCTGCGATATGTCTGCTAACATTCCATCAGTCAGAACAAGTTATATTGGCCAAGCCCTACATAAACGTAGGAGAAAAGTACATTATTCCTCAATGAGAGAGTAAGATAAATGCATATTGCTGAACGTAGAAGAAGCCGAATGTAATGCAAACATCTTGAAAATAACCTTGAACCTAAAAAAAAGTTTTACTTTTTAAATTTTAAACATAAATAAAGGAACCAATAAATAAAATACATCACCTACCCCAATTTGGCATACTGAAAACTACGGGGTCTTAACTACTGTTGTCTGTTTGCCTGTACATTAGATAAAGAATAAAACAATTGTAAACTATGCAAAATGTTCAGCACAGAAGGATTAATGATGCTTAGTGGAGTGAAGCTGCTGACTACATCTGAAAGTCACAGAGGTATTATAAAGTGGTACAAAAATGAAGCAGACTAAAAAAAACTTGAGTAATTTTTCACCCTCTAAACCTCATACTTAACTGCAGCAGTGTTGAGAAACTTTCTCTTCATGGATCAAATGCATGGGCGTGGTTTTAATTATTGCTGTAGCATTATATTCAAAGTAACTGCTAAAAAAACCCACAACAGATTGGTAAGTTTCCACTTGAAACTCTCTTCCAAAAGATGGAGAAGCAGCATGCAAAAAGTCAAGAACAACTGTCTAGTGACAGAAAAACAATTGCAATATCTTTCCCAATTTTGATTTTAATATTTGTTTATTTATTTATTTGAGACAGGGTCTCACTCTGCCACCGAGGCTGGAGTGCAGTGACAAAATCTCGGCTCACTGCAACCTCTGTCTCCCGGATTCAAGCAATTCTCTTGCCTCAGCTTCCCGAGTAGCTGAAATTATAGGCTCGTGCCACCATGCTCGGCTAATTTTTGTATTTTTAGGAGAGACCAAGTTTTGCCATGTTGGCCAAGCTGGTCGCGAACTCCCGGAGGAAGAAACATCATCTATCCCAAGTTTAAACAGACAAATTAAGAACTTTTTTTGATAAAAGATATTTAGCCAGGGTCTAGCAACAAACTGAGGTCTTATGCTTGAATTCTGTGCATTATTTCCCTTGGAGAATGACGGCCACAGATTGCTTTCAGAGGATAGTGAAGTGGGTCTTTGAAAGAAACAAAAAGAACAGGTACATTAAAAAAAATGATTTTTTCATTATGAAAGGATTATTGGTTCACACATACACAGATAAAACAACAGAAGGAGAATCAGAGTCAGGAATGACTGAATTTTTAGGCAATATTAAGGTTTCTCACTTTTTTATATACTTCATCTATAAAGGCATTTATGAGAAAAGTCAGATTTATATAATATTTTCCTACTGATTGATTACCTAAAGCAATTTTTATTCATGAAGTTACAATCGGTGACGGCAAACAATTATAAGCTTATAAACCATGGACTGAAACCTTTATGGGAGAATATAAAACACAAGCTTATGAATGTGTAGGAGACAATTACCCTGTTTTTTAAATAAGTTTTTAATTTCTGTGAAATAAGACAATGACAAAAAGAAATTAAATGTGAAAGGAGACTCATTTTTAAATAAAATGTTTTGTGTCTCAAGTGTCATCAGCTACTCTTTAAACCACATTTACGTTACTATAATCATCTCTACTTTTAAAGGTTTATTACCTTAATTAAAATATTCATTACAGGAAAAAAATGTTCATTCCAAGTTAAATCTTGTATGTTCTTTTTATATATTTAAATCTATTATGAATTAAAATCCTCTTTATTTATATCAGTAAAAAGTATCAATAAAAACAAAATTGAACTGTGCTTGGCACATATAAATATCCTTGATTTTAGTTATTATTATGAAAAAATGTGGGAGCTTCTCACTTAATTTACAAATATGTACACATAGATACATGAAGAGTGAAAAACTGAGTACATAATGGTCATTGTATTCGTTTATCTCTTCTAAAATACACAATTGAAAGAATATCTTACTGCACTATTTTTACGTGGTATCACATATGACAAGGAGACACAGATGTCTAGATGTAAGCTGGAATTCTTTGAAAAGTTAGACTACATTTGATTCAGTTTTGAAGACTGTTATTCCTCAACAATTCAGAAATCTTTTCTTTTCCTGATTTAAAATCCATTTAAGGTAGAAGTGTTAAGGAGACCTATACTAATAAGGTTATTTCTTCACCTACGTCTAATGTTGTGCTTTCTGAGCCTGTATTCTAAATGTCTGATTCTTTAAAAATCTTTTAAAGCAAAAATTATTTGAGCTTTATTGAATCATATCCCCATATATTTCAAGACCTTCATACAAACTGATTTGGGTGAATGTGGCTAAGGTAGGAGACCACCCCTCATGTTGTCTTATGTTCAATTTCTGCCTCAAAGAAAAAGTAGGAGTTAAAGAAAAGACAGAAATAAAATCAGTAGTCAGACAGCCTGGCACTGCATTCCAGGCCTGGTAGTTAGAGATCGACCCCTGACCTAACCAGTTATGTTATCTATAGATTCCAGACATTGTATGGAAAAGCATTGTGAAAATCCCTGTCCTGTTCTGTTCCATTCTGATTACCGGTGCATGCAGCCCCCAGTCACGTAGCCACTGCTTGCTCAATCAATCACGACCCTCTCACTCGGACCCCCTTAGAGTTGTAAGCCCTTAAAAGGGACAGGAATTGCTCACTCAGGGAGCTCAGTTTTTGGAGACGTGAGTTCATCGATGCTCCCAGCTGAATAAAGTCCTTTCCTTCCACAACTTGGTGTCTGAGGGGTTCTTGTCTGTGGCTCCTGCTACATGGCAAAGACGAAAGTACTCACAGAATATTCAGTGAGTGTCATTTTTCTTCCACAGGGTACTTTTTGGTTAGATCTGAGCCTTATAACCAGTCAGGGCAAAAAGCCTTGAGTACTTAATCCAGAGCTGCATGGCATCACAAGGGGCAGAGCCTCCCTCAGATTGGAGCTCTGAGTGGTTGTGTGGAGTAGAATCCCTCACAGGGTTGTGCTGGACATATAACATGAAGAGGAAATGAATGTCTGTGTGATAAGCTACCGGCCACTGAGATCTGGGGGTTAATGGTATAGCTAATACTGAAACTGATTCAGGGAGAAAGTAAGACTCTAATAAAATTTCTAGACAAAATTGCATTGCCTTAGCAGTTGAGTCATGAGTTGTGAACAAATTAGTTTTGGATTTTGGAAAGTTGCTCAGCCATGTAAACCGACAGCAAAATATTTGGTCAAAATGTTGTCTGCAATTACTTTGACGACAGAAAGTTTATTTCTTGGGGAAAAGTCTGGAAATAGAAACTTAATAGCAAACAAAGTTTGCTATTGATAATATTTGACAGAGTATTACAAGAAATAATTTAACAGTCAACAAGCCTAAATGAAAAGAAATAGAGATATCAGAAATGTGTGACTATGCAAAGTGAAAAAAAGGGTGTTATTGTAAAAGCCTTTCATTGACCAAGACTCAATAATACCTTTACATTAATTAAAATATCTCAAGAGAAAAGTCCATTTAAGGCTGTGATACACAAGTTAGCAACAACAACAACAAAACCCTTTCAATTGACTACAGTGCCTTAGGATCAAACCATATGATGAGTAAAGTCTTCCTACATAAATCTGAGAGCTTCAAGATAGCCTCAGTAGGTGATAGAGTTAAGTTTTAGATAACAAAGACACAAAGATTCAAGAACTTCTAGGAAACGACTTTGGTTCTGATGACTGGCAATTGAAAAATGATATTGTTTTTAAAAACTAGGAATCTACAGAAAATTGAATCCCACAGTGTGCAGCTGAGAGTAGTGTGCTATCTATACTTGACAATAAACCTACAGGTCAATCTTGTGCATGAAATACAATAGAAAATTCAAATCAAATTATCCTTCATTCTATATTCAAAGAAAATCTACAGTAAATATTTAGTATCTGGGGTTGCTGAATATTTATTATATTGAACATATTGGGTTTAGAGGTATAAATCATTTCATAATTATATCAAATCTGCCTGCATATACACATGTAAGTTAGAAATACGTGTAATTTGGAAAATATAATTATACATTTTAGATGATGGCAATTCTGTATGAAAAGCAGGAAAGACAGCATCACCTTATTTTTGTAAATGAGAAAGTTGAGGTCCAGAGATTTTAAATGACTTTCTAAGGTTAACAGAGCTAATCAATGATAAGCCACTATTAAATTTATATCTTATGACTACTAGTTTGGATGCTTCTAGTATATCAATACATCTTACCTTGTGATCAGGTAAGAAAATAGAAATTAGGATTAATTGTGAGGAAACAAATAGAATAAGAAATAATAAACACCTTAACATGCCCTATAAATTAGCAATTATTTTTGGAAGATACCGAACTTTTTGTGATTCATTTCCAAATAAACAGGCTCATAAAGTTCCTTCACAGTTCAGAAAACTGATGTAGATAAAGTCTATCTTCTATGCAGGTTGTGAAAGAAAGATCTACTTTTCATATTCTTAGACATTTGGGGAAAGATCAGGAATAAAGATAAACGGAAAGAGATTCTTAAAAAAAACAGTGAAATTTTTCTGACGTGTCAAACAAACCAAAGGCAATTTAATGCATGTAATTTATTGAGCACTTTGGAAATGTAGAGCACTTTTTCTTTTCAAGTAATCTATATGATCTCTACAAGGATGGGAATGTTATTCCAGTTTCACAGATAGCAAAAAAACAAAAACAAAAACAAAAAACAAAAAACTAATACAAAGAAGATAAATTACACCCTTTAATGTCAAGTAGAGTTACTAGCAAATACATTTTTGGTCATCATAAAAGCCTAATTCCTATGCCTAATCTCAGTTCATGCTGCCACGTGGAAATATACTCGGCTGTAAAACAGATCCATCTGCATCTCTTTTCATTTATTTTGAAAACCTACAGGGGAATATTTGTTATCATGGTATATGCTAATGAACAATTGCTTTCAAGTATTATGCATTGCTAGACCCAATTTTTATGTTACGTTAGAATTGCCTCTAGGGCAATGTTATGATATTAGTTGCCAGAGTATAAACGCAATTTCAAAATCAAGACGCTGTAATCAAAAGTGGAGCTACATCTGTTATAGGGTGTCTACTTGTTATAGATATTCTTAGTTGCCAATGCAGTATCTTTTTTCCTTTCTTTGGAGTGACAGAATCTTACTTTCATTTGGGGTGGCAGAAACCCAGTCCCATGTGATGAACCCCGTTTAAGTCAATCAGGATTTCCCTGTTCTTTGCTTTGCCAGTTTCACTCAGCTATGAATAGTTATGTGATTCACTTCTGGCTAATGAGAACTAAGTGGGAGTCTTCTGAGGCTGGAGACAGAGGAACTTCTGAAAAATGTTTCTTTCTTGATGAAAGATTTGAAATGACAGACATTGCTGCTTCCTTCTCTGTCTTCCTGCTAAGAATGAGGCTCTATTTCTGGAGCTGTAATAGTCATTTTTTGACTCCGAGACAGTCAGCAGTAGGCAGAGGACAGGAAGATCTGGAGGTATCAGTTTAACATTATTGTTCCACTTACCTTCTGATTTTGTTATATGAGCAAAAAAAAATTTAAGACTATGAGGTTGGATTTTTTGTTACTTGCTGTTAAAAGCAATCTTGATGAATAAATTCTCTAGATGATGTCTCTAAGAATCATAAGGGTGTGAAATAATTGATTTCCAGGTTTTACAAGCAATGAAGGACTTTTCTGCTTAATACGGAGCTGTATTATTTTTGTTTACTTTGTGTTCATCTATGATTTTATTTGGAAAAAGAAGGTTTAGCCATCAAAATATTTCAAAACTAAACTCTAAAAAGCCTATCTAAGGTGCCTTAACTAAGAGTCTGTAGATATCTGGACTTCTAAAAGCATATTTTGCTTGGGTTATGCTATCTGTGGTTTCTGCTAATGCTGATTCTGATACACAGCCCTGCTCCTGGCATAAATGGTGCTTTGAGATAAAAGAAACACAGACAGCCTCATTACAATTAACCAAGAGAACATGCCAGGCAGCGGCTTTCTTGATCTCGTTATCTAAAATATTTCCATCCAGCATGGTGGCTCACGCCTGTAATCCCAGCACTTTGGGAGACCAACGCGAGTGGACGGCTTGAGGCCAGAAGTTCTAGATCAGCCTGGTCAACAAGGCAAAACAGTCTCTATTAAAAATAGAAAAATTAACCAAGGGTGATGCCATGCACCTGTAGTCTTAGGTACTTGGGAGGCTGAGGCAGGAGGATCACCTGAGCTCTGGGAGGGCAAGGCTGCAGTGAGCCGTGATCGTGCCACTGCACTCCAGCCTGGGTGACAGAGTGACACCCTATTTTTGATAAACTAAAACTAAAACTAAATAAGTATCTAATAAATAAATATGTTTCCAGTCCTCCACTTCTTTTATTTTTGCCTTCTTCTTAAGAGTATCACCATGTAATGTGCCATATTTCCCTTATTCAACTTGTTACTTTTCTGTTTTCCCCTCAGAATATAAACTCCATGAAAATAGGGATTTTTGTCTGATTTTCTCGCTATTTTATCCCCAGGGCCTATAAAGCAACTGACACATAGTAGGTACTAAAGAAGTATATGTTACATGGATAAATCAATGCTGTATACATTTTAATTTCTCAATTTACATTCCATAGCATACTGGTGTGTCCCAGGCAGCTTGCAGCTAAGCCAAGATTTTGTCCCTTCAGCCCTGAGGACAACTGGAACCTATAGCTACAAAAAGCCTCTTCTGTATATTCCAGTGTGCTGTACTTTTTTTTTTTTTTTCAATGCGCAGTGAGGTGAAAAAGGTTAGAAATTACTGGCCAAGTTTTTCGCCATCAGCATTGCTTTCAAACATCTGGTCTTCCATGGAATATGTGAAAAGACAATTTCACTGAAAGCCTTTTTCAGGTAGGAAACTTAGTCACAATTATCATTACTCAAGGGCAAATAAATGTCTCATTGGAGTTTATTCTGCAGGCCAAAACCAGATTCCAACTGCATGCTAATGTAGTAAGTGCATTACCAGCTTCCTCTGATATTTCTAAACCACTCAAACTCTGCATTAGTGGCTTATGACATCACCAATACCAGTTAATTTAATCTTGTTTATTATTTTTTTTCTTTTAGTAAAGAGGCAGGTATCATTTTCCATAACAAGAGCATATTCCATAGTGGTCATATAAATCTTCACCAATTTCTTACTCCATTAAAAGCCCTTTGGCCCTAATGTAACTACTTCATCAGCAAGCACATATTCATGTTTGCTGACTAAACATACTCATGTTTACATATTTAAGACAATTAATTAAAATTCAGAAAAAAATCAGAAAGTTCCTTTTATATGGGGGTAGCATAGTTCATTTAATCAGAAATTATCTTGTGGATGTACATAATCTGTGGTCTCTTCAAATGTGGCTTGTTTTGCCTAAAATGAAAAGCCACTCTTTCATTTATTTAGTTCCATAATAAATGTGAAGCCTGCTGTGCTGTTATGTAACAATAAAGATATTTTATTTTCTATAAACTTTGTTGAAATGAGGGGGTAGGAGGGAAAATCAATGTGTCACAACATCATAAAGCAACCCAGAAAATAAAGTGAGAAATAAAAGAGCCAATAAAAAAGCCCAGTACAATTAACTGATGGTGTTTGAGTTTCTACACCTACCAAAGTAAACTTAAAAAATCAGATGCATTTGTATTTATGTATTTACTTATTTTGGTTATTTTTCTGGGACCTCTTTGGGGAGACCAAACAAGTACAGTTACATTTCTAATAATTTCTGGTTAGAAAATTATTTCATTGAATAACTTTGCACACAATAAAGGATGACATGACTTACCCAGACATTAAGGCTGTTAGCTAATTAGTAAGTCACATTTCCTATATAAAACCTGTGGCACAAACTAAATCTCCCTGCAATGCAGTGTTATGGCATTGCTTGCCTCATATAAAGACCAATAATATTTTAAGAGATATTTTTAGGAGCAATAACCAAGATTATGAGCCTATTTTATTCCCTAAATTTATTTCTATTCAGGTGTTAAATTAAAAAATTATATAATAGAGTTCTGGAGATGTGTTGCACAACAATGTGAATGTAATTAATATTGCTGAACTGCATATATATGGTTAAGATGGTAAATTTTATTTATATTTAACACAACCAAAAGGTAAATTATGTTTTATGGAAAAAATACATTGTAAAATAAGCTTCATGATAAGTTCTTTAACGTTAAATAAAAATACCAGCGTATTGCTATTTCAAATAACAAAAAGTTAATGAAAAAATTTACCGTCTCAAAAAAATTAATTTAAATTTTGAAAGTGATCGTGGTATCTTGTTTGTTTTTAATGCATAAAGATTTATTCTTATGAGTATTCTACAATAATTAGCATAACATGTAAAAGTACAAAAATGTAGAAATAAAATTTTGTTACATTTAGAAACCTTGGTTTCTACCTGTTTCACAGAATAGATGGGTTGATTAATCAAGATAGTCTACAAAAAGTATCTAACACAGTGCTTAGCACATTATAGATGCTCAACAAATATGAACTTCTTTCTTTTCAGTTAAAACACAGGTTCAAAAATCATACCTGGCCACTTTGAATTAATAGACAAAGGATGGTGATGCCTGCAGGTCTGGCTACTATACAGTAATTGATTTAATTATATCCAAAAAATTGTTAGCTATTGTTTGAGATTTTAAATACCAATATCAGGAAATGTATATGGAAATATGGAATTTAACCTTAAATAAAAGTTTTCTACTTTATATTTTATAGTAACCTTTCCTCACTAAAACGTTCTCATTAGTATAACATATCAGAAGTTCTCTATTTTGATATTCATGAGATTAGAGCTATGCAAATTCAGAATTACATGTTTTGTGATTGTAAGTTCATTAGACTAACATCAAGTACCAACGAATAGGCAATACCAGACAAAGCACTGCAGTGGCTAATAATCTATAAAATCCAGTTATTGTTTTATGTAGTAGCATGTATGTACCTATGGAACAAAAAATTAGATATTTCATTAGTCAGTATAATAATTATTTCTAAATACTTTAAGTCCTATGAAGTATATATTGATAATGGGTACCCTACAAAATCTATTACTAAACTTTGTGTAACTGTTGATTATTGTGATTAGTAGTAGTATCAAAAATAACTGCTGGTTAATTGGAATATCTTACTTGGGATATAAATAACCAGTTGACTGCTTTAAACATTAATTTAGTCTTCAACTGAAAGACATTTTTTGAAAAGAATTTACTAGGCATTTTAGCTAATAATCACCTATTTTAAAGCTAGTTATAGCAGATGTTACAAATATTTTCTTTTTAAGTATCAATAACAAGATTTTAAAGATTTCTGCTCTTAATAAAATATTTTGGAACTGAAAATATTCAATATCCTTTAAATTAAAAAGGCTTAATAATACTAAGGAACAGAGTACAGTGTATAGTAAATGATTTCTAACATTTGCTACTAACTTCAAAATAATGAACATAATATGTTGATGCATTTCACTGTTCAGTTTCTGAAGATTTCTATTGGTAAAAATACACGTCTGGATGAGAGAAACTGAACTGTTGCTGTAAATCTTAAAGTCATACAATAAGAGTGGAAACACTCAAGGAGAGTCAGTGGAGAACAAGTGGTCAGAAACAGTCAGCAAGTCATCAGAGCAGTGGCTTCTACCATGTCCTTCCACCCACGGTTTCTACTAAAGCAATAACAGAGGAGTATTTCCTCGTTTACTAGCAGCATCAATTTAATTCAACAAATGATTAGCATTTACCTCAAATAGTTTATGGTTTCGGGTTGAGCAATGAGAGTACAATCTGAAAAAAAAAATGAGAAGAACAGCAGAGGGAAGGCATAATAATGTACATGTGTAGAGTTTGTTCTATTTCAAATACGTAATTTATTTTTACACATTTTATATTTATGGCACACATATGTAAATATATGATAAAATGTGTCTACTTGTGTACACACATAGATATATATATTTTAAATTTATTTTGCTTATATGCTAATATAGGTTGGGACTTACTCAAATCCCAAACACAGGCCTTTTTCATTCTCTACAAGTCTATACTATACCATCTGTTATATCTGTATATGTACAGGTATAGGTATAAAAATAACAAATTAAGTGTACAATCATTCCTATTTGAGATACAAAATTCATAGAGAAGACAAATGATAGCACTCAAATGGATTCTGTATATAGAATTTTTGCTTTAATGGAATACATTTCCACTATTCTCACATAATAATATCTTATGATATACTTTCAAGTTCACGGGTCAATAAAAATAAGGGATGCCAAGATGCATTCTGAAAGAAGTATTTCACCTGAATCCCCAAAGGTTGTGGCAGAAAGAACAAATGGCTACAATTTATGTATTAGCAAGAAAAACGTAGAGTTTCCTAAGTGGCCTTCTATATATTTTCCACAGTTTCAATAATCCTTTTAAAAATGTTTAGCAAAATAATATATTGGCAAATTATACTCTTAGAAGAAAGATTTGGTTTGTATTCCACATGTTAATTTTGAAGAAAAAAATTATATTCTTAGGCTACCTGCTGCTTATAAATTATACAGTAGTATAGCTATTTTATGGAATTAGCTAAACATTCAGTTCCACTTTCTCTTTATTGAGGCTAATTCTGCATAGGACAAAAAACCAGTATGTGTTTTAATGACGTATATGGTTAGTTTAAGTAGAGTCAAATGTAATCATTCAGCCCACAAAGTCAATGGACCTTGTGCCTGAATCATCAAATATAGCAAATATTCATTTTGTTTTGTTGTGTAGACATAATCCAAAAATGAATTCATTATACAATGATTGATCCTTTTCCCCAATATGAAGTTCAATATCTTACAAAGAGTTATTCAAATAGATTCTAAACAAATCAAAACAGTGAAGCATTGATATATGAAATGACAGTAATGCCCATGAAAGGAATGCTACATTTGCACATACTAGACATTAATATAAGTTTGTGGGATTGTTGCCATAGAATCTGTCACATGCCTGAATAATTTTACATCTTCATGAATTTTTTAGCACTTAGTTCAGCTTACTTCATTGCCATGATTTTTGAATAAATGTTGTTTTCTACATGGACCAAATCATTAATCATTGGTCTACTGCCATTCACTTGGTTTTCCTGCTTACACCCTAAATCAGATTATTGATCCTGTGAAGTTCATATTGGATAATATGATAAGCAATCATAAACATGAAAATTAAAAGATTGATTTGAAGCATGAGTATGGAGAAATGATAAAGTGTGAATATAAATAGAAGAATTAGATTATGTGCATTTCGGATGATCCTGAAAGATCTTGGAAAGCCTATTAATTTTGCTGTAAGAGAATGTAATAATAAAAATTTAAACACACAAATCATGAATAAAATTGACCCATTTAAAGTGATTTTAAAAAGGAGATAACGATAGATATCAGATGGTTTCTGTAATTGTTTATTGGGAGGAGATAGAGGACAAGATAAATTGGACGTTAATTCACATTTAAAGACACAAAAGCTATTTAATATTTGGTTCTCATCTTGAATTCTTGAAACTATGAATAAACTTAAAAATATAAATAAACATTTTAAATTTAAAGGATACAGGAAATATTCTGTTTGATGTAAAATTTGAAAAGTATTGATATTTATTATAACAATAATTTAAGATACAAAATTGGATAGAGGCCACAGTATATGACAAATGTAGCCTAGTAAACTCAGAGAAGTGGGCTGACCATTGGGAAATAAATATCTCCAGGTCTGCTCTGCTACTAATTAGTTGTAAGAACTCAGGCAACTAACTTGTTTTATGGTTAGGTCTTTAGGAAGAGCAGAATAACTATCTGATATTCAGTTTAATAGTCTTATTTTTTTTTCTCTTGAAGACAATATTTTTTGTGCAGCTAATAGACTAAAGCCATTAGTTATCAGCATAAAATGGACAATGAGTATGTCTGTATATACAAACATTTATATATATATGTATTATTTAAATTTTCTAGTTAGCATGCATATGCATTTTTGACTTTATAATTTATCCACTAAAATATATTTCTGACTTAATTTTTAATTTCTAAAAAATATGTATTTCTGCCCAGTGCAATGGCACATGCCTGTGGTCCCAGCCACTTGGTTGAGGCAGAAGAATTGATTGAGCCCAGTAGTTTGAATTCATTCTGAGTCACACTGCAAGATCCCATCTCAAAATAAATAAATAAATAAACAAACTGAGACAGAAATAAAATGTGTATTATTAATACATACATAATACTCATACATATTAGCCTACATTGAAACTTTGCATGTCTGCTTATTTATGATTTTTCCTATCAAAGTGTTTAGAGATCAGTAAGACTAAATTTAGATTTGAGGGCATAGTGACTGAATATTCAATAACATTACTTAAAAATAGATTTGAAATTTATTTGAAAAATCAATTAATATAACATGTTAGTTGTAGACACAATACTATCAATATCCTTGGGAGAGGGCTCTTCCATGAATGCCCTATTAAAGTTTATGAAGCAATGTACTGAACTGTTAAGGATTCTAGAAAGTCTGTGTCTTAAAGCTCCATGTTAGGATAAGCACAGATAAATAAAACTTTGTGATGAAAAACAAATCAATGAAAGGAAGAGACTGATGAGCAGTTTCAGTTACTCTGAAGGTGAAGGTAGGGAAATGGCATGAGGGTCATCTTAAGACCAACTGGCTCAACTAAACAAGCTAGTTTATAAAATCCAGCTGCGCGGAGTAGGGGACTGTTTCAAGACACAAGCTCAGGTATTTCTACTTCATTAGAAGAAAAAACCCTAGACATTAGGATAGGAGATAACATGGAAATATACGTAGCTGCTGACCCTTTGTTTTGTGTATCTAGCAGGAGCTTAATTTACTCGCCTCACTTCAATGCAAGGAGAAATATATATATATATATAAATAAATATATATATATATATAAAGTAGGAATAAGAATAAGTATATATATTTATAGATGAGTATTAAGTATATACATATTTATATATGCTTATATACAAGTATTAAGTATATATGTTGAAGTACATATAAGTATGTATTTCTTTTAAGTCATAGATTCCATGTGGATGAGGAAATGTGAGAATTCAGCTGTCAAGAATGGCCTAGTGTCTAAAAGAGCCTCTTGTTAAATTCGGTTTCCAGGGCACACCTGGTGAAATGAAGCACCAATTAAGTCTGACAAGAAGGCTTTCCAAATCATTTCGTTTTGCTCTAAAAATGTCTTTTAGTTCTTTTTAAAAATTTGCCAAAACCTAAATCAAACACAATTTTCTTAGTAATTACATGTTGAAGGATGTAATCATTGCAGCTTCTGAAACTGAGAGACCGGTAGCCCTGCTTGGGCATTTTCCCATAGTTGCTTTTGCTAATGTACTAATGAGCCATTGTCACAATGGAGCCAACCTGGCATTAGCACTTACAATAAATTTACTGCAAGAACACTGCTGTTTGTAATTAGCTCTTCATTACACAATCAGGCTGATTTAGAGAAACTCTCATATGATTTGCTCAGCAAATGAAGCAATATAATTACACTTCACTTGAAATCAACAAATTAGACTGCTGTTTGCAATTGGCTATATTATGTACTATTAGTGCACAGGCAATCGTAGGCCTGTTGCTTCCTTTAACACTAAAGTAGAGTAAGCCTAATTAAAACACTGAGTATTTCTGTATATATAAGAACAGCTACATAATGGTCACACTTTTTATAATTAAAGAAGAAAGCTAAGATTTGTGTTCAGAATATTTTACACTGAGCTCAAGCCATGACCATTTAAGGCTCTTATGATAGAAATTAGAAGCTAAAACATAACAGGAGGAAATGAAAAATTTATTTTTGAACGAAATTATTTTCTAGCCAGGGCACATGAGAATTGAGTAAGATTCAAATTAGGTTAAAGCAGAGTAATAAGCGCTTCATTCAGTTTGTGTGTTTCTCAGCACTAAGTATTTAGTATTTGTTAGCTATTATAATGGCTGGTGTTCATCCCTTCTCATTGGGTTTTGACTCTGGAGCACTTTACCCTATAGAGTTGTAATAATCACTGTGGAGAGTAGTTGGTGGGAGTTTTGGAGAAGGGTTGCCTGATGTGGCAAATAAAAACACAAGACATTCAGTTAACTATAGGCATCCTGCATTTCATCTGGCAACCTGATTTTAAGGCATTTAGAGCATGCTTCTCTGTGTTAAACTAAGGGTATGTATATATACTTACAGAGACAGAGAGAGAAAGAGAAATAAATGAAAGTTCATCCAGATAATAAGCCTACCCCTGGGCTGTGCATGCAATAAATTTGTAAAAGAATTAATTCCTTAAAAGACAGTGGGTTAAAAAATAATTTTCAATGGAGCAATGAGTTTTGGGTAGTTTTGTGCTTCTCTTCTAACAATGTACACTCCTTTAATTCAGGGACTATCATTTTATTTCTATATTCCAGATAGTTGGCATTTATTAAAAGTATCAACCATTTCAGAAGTAATGAACTATCAAAAGAAGATTCAGTGGCTTACAATAGACTGATAGAATATTCTATGGTAGAGTTAATACTTCCATTCAAAGATCCATTGCCTTGGAAATTGAATGTAAATTCTTCTTCCTTTGAATACATGCAACTTAAAAAAAAAGTAATATATGTGTATATGTGTCTATGCAAATACATGCTCCTTCAGTTAATATGCTTTTTGACATACTAAGTAGTGATGCATATTGTACATACTTGTGATATTCATTCAGTTTTATTGTAGTTTCATGAAATCTAGTTATTTAAGACAATTTTCAGCAAATGATAAGAAAAAGATTTCTATCTCCTTGCCAAACCCTGAATTAATTATTTTATTTAAAAAGTTTATTTGATACATTAGTTTATGAAAGATTTAGAACTTCTTAAATATGTGCAATGAGTTCTCTTCATGGCATGTATGGTCAAATATACTTGTGTTCTATCTAATTTATTACCTGAATTGTTCCTCATTCTCAAAGGGAACAACTATGAATAAGATTTATGGGTTATATAACTCTTTGCTAAAATTTCAGAATCAGTGTGCATATTGAGCTGGGACAAGAAGATCCCATTCTACAGTTTTCTGATGCAGTTAGCTTTGAGGTAAAGAGGAAGTTTGAAAGTTCATTTGATTATGAGCCTAACCCTGGGCTATGCCGGCACTAGGAAATGAACAATGCCATATCTTTGAACAACTTACTAGACTTTAGCTTTACAATTTCTATTTTGAGTATTTCATTGTCTTATTCCTTTCTACAAATTATGCGACGATACTGACTAATCAAGATCTTTGGAGCATTAGACCTAAGAAAGATGATTCCAAAAAATGAATGTCCAAGTTTAAATGTTGGAGAATTGGGCTGCAATATAAAGTACAATAACCTGAAATACTTTCCAAGATGTGCTGATCTGTATTCATTTGTTTCTGTATAGTAAAAATCAACTTCTTTCTATTTCTCTTAGTTTGAATATTCTGATATCTAGTAAAATGACCAAATAGCTCAGTTTTAGGGAATGTGTTCCTTTTGCTTTGTTGCAGATGTTGTGTTCATTTGTAGTCTTACCGTGTTAAGAAGTGATTTTTTTCACAAGATTCATCCAAAAAATCTTCCTATAACCATTAAAAAACAAGTCTCTCTTTGAAATCCTTTCTATTTCTGGTGGCATACTACTTTTCAATGCAATTGCAGTGTTTTATTGAAGAATTTAAGGAACATTTAGAAAAACATAATCTTTTCTCTTTAAAATTGTATCCTTTACCATTCCAATAATGGCAGTTAACTGCTTTGGATTTAAAATTGTGCTTTAAGTGTATTTCGATAGTAGAAATTATGTTACTGAAAGGCAGCAGTGCCATTGACCTCATTGAGAGATTTCTTCATGTTATCTTTTAAAATGACAGGTTTATACATCATTCTGTAGAGAATGCTAAGCATACTAGTTGAACATAGATTCAATTTCAAGAATATAAGGGAAAAAATCATTTTAGTAATCACAGGGACAACATCACAGTGTTAAGTTCATTGCACTAAGCCAGGCAGACAGCATAGAACAAAGCCTAAAGCTCCCAAATAAATGAGAGCTACAAAAAATTTACCCTTCCTGGAGACGTACAGCCTGCAATGAAATAGTACCATTTATTGAAGATATTTCGTATGAAGTAGAAGTATCATTAGAAAGTATTTTTATTAAACTAGGTAAGAAGTATGGTGAACATAGATGTAGATGTCTGGAAATTCTTTCTTTTAGGAGTGGAGTTCTGTGTCTGTTAATAAAAATCTGTCTCTCTCTCTCCCCCGATCCCCACCCCACACCCTCTCTCTCTCTCTTCCTCTTCCAGAAGACAGGGAAGGTATAATGCTAGTAGTAAACAGCTTAAGAATATTCTTCACTGGATTTTACCATCACAAATAAATAAAAACTTGAGGTGTCTATTATTATTTTAATTTCTGTGGGTTTGCTTCTAAAGTATACATTTCATATCTACAGTGTAATTTAATTCATCCACAAATGCAATGATACAACTTTGTAGAAGCACAGTTTCTCTGATAAAGTATGTTAAATAGTATGTGTATACTTAAATAAGGTAATAAATTTATAGGAAGACAATGAAAGTTAACACTGGCTTCAAAGTTATTTTTAGAGAGAAAGTATAGATGAGAAACGAACTATATTTTCCTAATTTAAAAATATTTGCAGTGACTGGGAAATTTTTTATGGTGAGACATAAATCCTTTAGAAGGTTAAAATAAAGTGAGATTTAACTTATATAGAAATGACCATAACAAAGCTAACACCTTGAAAACTAGATTCTGCATGTCATATAGAGTATTGAATGTAGCTTTATTTTCTCCTTTACTGGAATGAAAATTAGTTTTAAAAATGATATTAATAGACAATACAATTCACTAACTGTGAATTTTAAGCAGCAAAACCTTATAGAAGCCAAGACTATAAGAAGAGAAGGATAAAGCTCTTTGTGATTTTTGTACATTTTCCAAACCAATTGGGTATGTGTATGTGTGTGCATGTGTGTGTGAGTGTGTTTCATATATGATTTATTGTTCATGTAATAGAAATAACACAAAATAAAGAATATTAAAGTTAACAAAGAATAATGAAACTTTGCAAAAGGAGAAAAGAATTACCCGAGCACAGTCACCTTTCAGTATGTCACTAACAAAATGAAAGGACAAATTGGATTTGCTTTTTTTTCTATCTTCTCTGTGCTAGATGATTTAGTCTCCCATTGTCTCATTTATCATTTGTAGTGAAATGTTTTGAACTTAGGTTTCATTTCACAAAAATAATCATTCTCCGGTGAAACATCTATTACTCTTAGTAAACAGGAACATAGAGTCAAGGATGTCGATAGAGTGGTCATGTTTAGTAGACATGCTCTTCAAAGTCTGACTTCAGGTAGAGGTTCTTCTGGAAATAAACTTTGTCAGAATCCCTCAGGCTGGGCTCTTACATCGTCAGCTTTCCTCTCTAACCTTCTGTGCCATATCCTAACACCAACCTACTCTTGCCCTTTCTTTGAGTCTTGCTCTCCTCCCATCTCCATGACTTCACTTCTCCTGCTCCTCTATTTAGGACCTGCCACCCGCACCACCTTCTAAACATGATGTCACCTTCAAGAAGGGGTCACAAGTTTATGTAATAAAGTCTTTCAACTCCTAAACTCTGTCTAGAATATCCCGTGGCTTTTACAGTCTAACATGTATTTTTAACATATGTCACAGTTGTTGGGTTTGCTCATCTGTGAGACCACAAGTATTTCTTGTCCTTTGTCTTTATATAATGCTTGACATTCATTATCAATAGAGTTTTGATGGTTTTCTGTTAGATCCTTGTCTACATTGCGAAAAATATAGTACCAAAGCAATTTTGCAAAATTAAAATTTATTAGAATTAATTTTCCTCAGAGGTTAATAGTAGTATTATAATGTAAGTACTAGGTAACTGCCAGAGAAACTTCAGTGGATCGTTGAGCTTTACTTTGCACTTACTAATCCTATTAATAATCTTAAAAGCACCAAAGCATGTATTTGTTAGACACAAAGGACACAAAGAAAGCAAGTAGGTGATAATTGAGGACTGAGAGTTCCAATTAGCACAACTGAGATTTTTCTAAAATTTTAAAAGGGCACAAATCTAACACTTTGAAAAATCTAGTGTAAGGGTGTTTTGGCTGTTATAAATTTCAGGAAAAATAAATGGCTAAACCAGCTGGAACTGGTTGTATGTCTGAGAACAAATGGCATAGGAGTAGATGAGAGAAGCAAGCTTTTTAAATAGCTATATGAAGATAAAAAGAACACCTTCTTGTTTGAAGTTAAATAAAACTATCTTAACAAATAGTAAATCTGGGGCAAAAAAATGTAAAAAGAGGAATAAAATAAGTCTTCATTTAAGCATCATACTTTGATTTTTTGGTTACATTCTATTTTGCTGGTGAATGAGAAAAACTCATCAATTTACACAAAAAGTTTTATTTTTCTGCACAATATGTAAAGCAGAATAACAAAATCATATGGAGATTGAAGCAACACATATCTATGACTCCTGCCATGTGAAGTAGGACAGACAGAAATAATACTTATTTAACAATACTTTAACCAATAAATTTATTTAAATTAGATTGTTGGAATGTAGTATGGAGGCCTGACAATGATTTCTTGAATCTTTGAGTTGTTCACATGAATCCATACTACTCAGTGGCTACTGAAATTCTTTTGAAATTCAGAGAAGAAAAAATTCTTGATAATTCAGTAATATTATGAAGACAGTTTGTACTAAAAGCATACATCATGCAAATCAAGTGTTCTCTGCTTACTCTGCATATAGTTATTTTCTTAATAAAAATATAAAGATTAACACAGACATTTTACAAAATATAGGCTAGCCAAAAATAAAAATTTATGCAATATTTTGACTAAACACTGTTAACTTTTTATAATACATATTTGTGGTTATATATGTATATGTAAATCTATACATGTGGAGTTATTTTATTGCTAAAGTCAATTGCTTTATTTAATGCATGATGATATGACTATTTCATATGAACTCCAAATGGGAAACAGTATCTGCTTCACATGCTCTATGATCCAGTAGGCTGGTTAACTATATGTTCTGACCAAGTAAAAAGTAGTGGTAACAAAATACATATTTTAACACATTTATATTAATTTTTAAAATAAAATGTAGAAGCTATCATCAAGACACAACTAAAACGTTGATTTTTTTTGTGTGCTAATTTCAGTAATGTTCGATTTGAGTCTCTGTGGAGGTGGGTACCATAACCTTTTCAGTGTCCAGGGTCTCTATGTTTTCAGTCGGCTTGTCCGTAAGGAAAAAGAAAATGAAACATTGGCAAGGGAAGGGCAGTATTGAAAGAGCCTCCAAAAAATATTTAGCAAACCAAGCCCATAAATACAAATTAACATAACTCGATTTCTATGTCACCGAATATACTTCTACAAAATTATTTTAAGGGATTGAATATATTTGTAGAGTTGATATAGTTGTAGAGTTGTTACAGTTTATTGAACCAATACCTTCTTGCTGGATGTTCAGGTAGTTTCCCATTATCAAGAAACCATTTCACAGGTTACCTTAATGCAATAAAGAATACATACTCTTTAACTTAATACTGTCAGTTTCTTTCTTTCATGTCAACACATAAGCAATAAACGATAGCAAAGCTAGTCTTATTTTGAAAAGGAGAGTGAGTGCCTGTCTCTAATGGATTAAATCTAATACACTGCTCCTGCTCCCCCCTTATTGGACAAGGATGCCTTGAATGAGATATGAAAAAGCATAGCACTCTCTTCATCATCAGCCATTGTTTTCATGCCATTTAACACATGATCATTTTATTAATAAAAGATCAGTGGCCCTCATATCTTTTAGTTTGGCAGCTCATTTTAACATTGGTCCGTCAAGATCACTTCTTAAGTCAGCACTGACTAATTATTTTTAATAAACATTAACTCCTTTTGTTACTGTTCCATTATCATAATTTAAGACTATGTAATTGTTTGCCTAATTTTCTCTCCATAAAATTGTAATGTTGACAGCTAGAATTTTATTAATGTGAAATTATTTTGTCATCATACTGAGTATGTGATGAAGAAATTTTACAAAATATATTCTGCTTTAGAAATAGAACAGAAAAGACAATTGCCTGATAGTTGGCATGCAGTTAGGGAGGACAGTGGAAAGAGTTAAGAATAATAAAGAATCCAAAGAAAGACAGAAGAATCCAAAAGTAAAATAAAAGAAAGACTTTTAGCCTGTACTATACTGACAACAATTGTATTTAGAAAATATAAAAATAAAAGATACTGGCTGGGTGCAGTGGCTCATGCTTGTAATCCCAGCACTTTCAGAGGCTGAGGTGGGAGGATCATGAGGTCAAGAGATAGAGACCATCCTGGCCAACACTGTGAAACCCTGTCTCTACTTAAAAATACAAAAATTAGCTGGGTGTGGTAGCACATGCCTGTCGTCCCAGGTACTCGGGAGGCTGAGGCAGGAGAATCGCTTGAATCTGGGAGGTAAAAGTTGCAGTGAATGGAGATTGTGCCACTGCACTCCAGCCTGGTGACAGAGCGAGACTCCGTTTTAAATAAATAAATAAATAAATAAATAAATAAATAAATAAATAAATAAGATACTTATTTCTAGGAGAGTTAAATCCATTTTTTATTACAACAATAAATGTAGAGCTCACATAAGGTGAATGATTTGTTATATGGATGTGACTACTCAACTCAAAAGGTCCTTGAACGTGTAAGAAATTAGCATATGGCCCCCAGTGTTTCAATGATTATGTGCTCTAATATTATAACTGTAAGGCAAAATATTACTTTGAAATCATGCCCTCAAATTCCAGTAATGCTTTTATTATCTTAATCATTTCATGGGTGTCAAGGAGATCAATGGATTTCTATTAGCATCTAATGTGAACTCTAATATGAAAGAATTAACATTAATACCCCAAATAAATTCATATGTAATATGAAGACTCCTAAAAGAGTTTATATCTATCACAGACCCATTAAATACTATAATTTCTAAGATTCACACACAAGCATATACACTATCTCTCATGTGAACAGACCCATATGTATACCCAGGTAGCCTCCCATCAGACATTAGTTCCATCTTGAATTTACATCTTGATGCTTACCAAAATTTTCTAGTTTTGTTAGTCATTGTAAGATAGATACTACGTTAGAAAAAAATCTGCATTAAAAATATAAATTTCAAGGACAGATTATATATAATTTTTAAATTTATAAAGAACATTTCTTTCTTTTTTTTTTTTTTTTTTTGAGACTGAGTCTGGCTCTGTCGCCCAGGCTGGAGTGCGGTGGCCGGATCTCAGCTCAGTGCAAGCTCCGCCTCCCGGGTTCACGCCATTCTCCTGCCTCAGCCTCCCGAGTAGCTGGGACCACAGGCGCCCACCACTTCGCCCGGCTAGTTTTTTGTAACATTTCTAATGATGGATGTTTCCTTATTAGTCCTGAAAGAAAGCAAACAAAATGTACTGGATGATTTATTTAACTACTGCATTCAATAAAATGTACAAAATTAAAATTGTCTTTTAATTGGAACATACTGATAATTACATAACAATAAAGTGGCATCCATGCAATTCTCTGAATAGTTTCTGTTTCTTAAACACAAGCCCTGACAATATATCTCCATCAACAAACCTCACATATCCTAGAAGTTAGGACTGCAAGTTTGTTGAAACCGAGCTATGGTTGTAATCAAAGATGTCACAAACATAACTGTACAGGCGAGTGGTTTTATTGAGGACTATTCTTAAGTAAGGAGAAAAATATCATTGAGTTTGGGCACTGAATGGAAACCATCTCTTCTTTTCAGAAACGCCTCACTTGGCTTGCACTTCTATACACAATATTGGAAGCTACAGCTATGGGTTGCTGAGACTTTTTCTTGCCATGAAAAATGTTATCAACTCAAAAATAAATAGTAGATCTCACGTTAAATGTCTTTGCTGCAGTGAGAACTATGGTAAATCAAAACACGTAGAATATAAAGGCTTAGACTTAAAAAAGAAAATAGTAATTGCAGCTACACAGGCTTTAGATCAGAAGAAGGCAGGTTTCCTGGCAATATGAAGAGTAACACTTAGGGCAGACACTTTTAAACGCAAACTGCCTGAGGAAGGGCTCAGGTCAAGGAGAAAGAAGAAAATGATGACAGTGTTTTATAGTTATTACAAGAAAAAATATACGTATTTGAGATACACAGTTTTTGGTTAACAGGGCAGGAGTCTTTTCTGAAGTTGACAAAATGTGAGTATGCTGGAGTGTTTTCATGACTTTTATAATAGAATGGTGGGAGGAGCACCAGGATGATTTAACCACTACTGCTTCTGTATACGATGATTTAACAGACTTCCGTTGGTTTAATTATGCGTGAAGTCAGAGAATGAAGCAGCGAATTCCAAAGGTTTAGAGACTCATTTTTCTCCTCAGGGAGGCTGCATCAGGTTGTATATTAATTATACATTAATTAATTAATGTTGCCGGTTGATTTCCACTAAAATTATATTCACGTTTAAATTTTTGAAACTAATTTTTGCCCATATTAAAAACCGTTGCTATTTACTCTTCTTTATATTTGTAATATTTCACCTCTTGTATCAATAATTATCTTGGGAAATTGGAGTTCAGGGGTTATTCTTTTTCTTTATTGAACTACATTAAGTCAGACTTCTATAGGTAACACAATATACATGGTCAATCCTTTCATCACAGGTCTGATATCTCAGAATATACTTTATTTTAGGAAAAACATCTAAACGTGTTATATACTCCTGTGCCATTAACTCTAATATATTCAAGGGAAAATCATTGTATATTGGCAATAAGAAGATAAACTAAAGGTAACAAGGTAACAATAAAAAGATAATGTTAACGGTTGTCCAAAGAATTCTGATTAAAATAAAAAATGAAAACACACAAAAAGCAGAGATTTGCAACTTTTCTGTTTGACCCTAATAAATAAAACAAAATTATATTTTTTCAGTCTTTGCACACATTATTTGTAAATATCCATGAATACAAAAGTAATGATTTTTTAAAGCTACACTGCATGTTTATGCAATATGACTATTGTATGAAACTTTACATTACAGAAACATATAGACTCATGGGTGTAACTCATGACTAAGGAATGTTGATGATGGCCTCTTTGGACATAAGTTGATTAACAATCGATTTATAAATATAGAATGCTTCTAAAGCTAGCAAAAGCCTGTCAATTTATAATTTAGGGGAGATTCTCTTGTCAGGTGCTTTGTAGTATCAATAATCCTGATAACACAGATTGAAAACATAAAAAGAAACTGCTGTTCATCCTAGCACCTTCTGATGAAGTAACAGAAGATATCTGAAGCACAGCTAATGAGTATAACTTAATATAAATGATAGTAATTGCTGCAATTTCTGTGTGGCAGGTAGTATAAAACAGCCAAAACAGACCAAATACATCATGCTAAAATCATTTCATAAACAAGAGCTCTCCATTAGTAAATATCTGCTTGTCAGGAGTGGTGTCAGCATGCTAGAAGAAAATGTAACTGCCTCAACTTTCTTCTTTTCCAAATGATAAAAGAAGGGCCGGGCGTGGTGGCTCATGCCTGTAATCCCAGTACTTTGGGAGGCTGAGGCAGGTGGATCACCTAAGGTCAGGAGTTCGAGACCAGCCTGGCCAATGTGGTGAAACCCCATCTCTACTAAAAATAAAAAAATTAGCCGGGCATGGTGGTGTGTGTCTGTAGCCCCAGCTACTCGGGAGGCTGAGGCAGGAGAATCGCTTGAACCCGGGAGGAGGAGGTTGCAGTGACCCAAAATTGTGCCACTGCACTCTAGCCTGGGTGACAGGAGCAAAACTCCATCTCAAAAAAAAAAAAAAAAAAAAAAATTAAGAAAATAAATTGCCGGCCTACTGCTAATTTCTGTATATATGACTTTTTTGTTGAAGTTGGGAACACATATGTGTTACATCGAAGAAACTCCATGGTTCCCACATTATAATATGTGAATAAAAATAACACTTATGGTCATAATTCACTTTCATTATATGTTTAAAAATGCTTTTCAATAAAGAGACAAATATAGAAACAGAAAGTTTAATGTTAGCTAATTATTATATAGTAATTAGTTTAAATTAGCAAGTATAAAGTAATTATAATTAGTAATTATAAAGTTGTGGTGTAAAGAAACTCATCAAAATTTACAAGTTTTACAGGCTTATAAAAGCCAGATTACCTGTGTACCAAGTTTTAAAATAATATTAGCCATGAACAATCAACTATCTACATCTCTTTAATTTAACACAACATTTTATTAAACTTTTAGGTATGGTTTCTTGAGTTATAATAAACAGTGGGAATAATATATATTCCATTTATCAATTTACTTCAATGTGAGTGACTGAGTTAAAATTCTGTCAAAAATTGAACATAAATATAAAATAAAATCGACACTATTTTTTTGAATTCTCAGCAGAAACCTGAATAAATTAGCATTAAAATACAGTTTGAATAATTAAGACATTACAGAAGTAAAAATAAAGCATGTAATGAAAGTAGTTACATAAAGCCCAGTAGTCAGATATTCATTACCACATTTAATTGAACAAAACAGGATCACTGATGGGGCTGTCACAGGGAAATCTTGAAGATAAAAATATGTCATTTGCACTCTCAAAATATTTTTGTATGCTATATAAAGATTTTACATATTAGAAATGTTCAATTAAGCAAAAGATGAGATTTTTAAAAGAGACGTTAAGCTTCATCATTTAATGTGTCATTAATGAACACCTGTGATGTTCCCTGAAAATGAAACTTAAGTTAATAATCTGCTACTCAGAGTGGTTGGAGTCTCTGCTGTCTCTTTGTTTTGTTTAATGGCAAATGTGGCCTGAAGATAGTTATGCTAGAGCTGCAGAGAAGCTTGAGAGCTACATGGAAAAGAAGCAGAGGAGGCACTTTGTGACAACCGTGGACAGATATGTGGAGGGGTGATGTTGCCCGGTTCCTAGAGGTGCTTACCTTATTCTCATTTTTTTCAAGTGTTTTCTCCTAAGGGACAGACACTCACATGTTCTATTAGAAGTTATCATAGTCCCCTCTGCTGTGTTCATATACAGCAGCGGCCCCCTTTTTGGCACCAGGGATCGGTTTCATGGAAGACAATTTTTCCACCAGGGAAGGGGGATGGTTTGGGGATGAAACTGTTCCACCTCAGATCATCAGGCATTAGTTAGATTCTCATAAGGATGGCTCAACCTAGATCCCCGGCATGCGCAGTTCACTATAGAGCTTGTGATCCAGTGATAATCTAATGCCACCACTGATCTAACAGGAGGTGGAGCTCAGGCAGTAATGCTTGCTGGCCTGCCACTCATGTCCTGCTGTGTGTCCCGGTTTCTTTCTTTCTTTTTTTTTTTTTTAATTATACTTTAAGTTCTGGGGTACATGTGCACAACATGCAGTTTTGTTACATATGTATACATGTGCCATGTTGGTGTGCTGCACCCATTAACTTGTCATTTACATTAGGTATATCTCCTAATACTATCCCTCCCTCCTCCCCCCACCCCACGACAGGCCCCAGTGTGTGATGTTCCCCTTCCTGTGTGCAAGTGTTCTCTTGGTTCAATTCCCACCTATGAGTGAGAACATGCGGTGTTTGGTTTTTTGTCCTTGTGATAGTTTGCTGAGAATGATGGTTTCCAGCTTCATCCATGTCCCTGCAAAGGACATGAACTCATCCTTTTTTATGGCTGCATAGTATTCCATGGTGTATATGTGCCACATCTTCTTAATACAGTCTATCATTGATAGACATTTGGCTTTGTTACAAATCTTTGCTATTGTGAATAGTGCCACAATAGAATCTACAAAGAACTGAAACAAATTTATAAGAAAAAAACAAACCCATCAAAAAGTGGGTGAAGGATAGACACTTCTCAGAAGAAGACATTTATGCAGCCGGCCATCAGAGAAATGCAAATCAAAACCACAGTGAGATACCATCTCACAACAGTTAGAATGGTGATCATCAAAAAGTCCGGAAACAACAGGTGCTGAAGAGGATGTAGAGAAAGAGGAACACTTTTACACTGTTAGTGGGACTGTAAACTAGTTCAACCATTGTGGAAGACAGTGTGGCAGTTCCTCAAGGATCTAGAACTAGAAATACCATTTGGCCCAGCCATCCCATTACTGGGTATATACCCAAAGGATTATAAATCATGCTGCTATAAAGACACATGCACACGTATGTTTATTGTGTCCCGGTTTCTTAACAGGGCTCTGACTGGTTCAAGTCTGCAGCCTGGGAGTCATGGACCCCTGATAAATAGTCACCCTCATTTGATGTATGGGAAAACAAAGGTGGAGAGAACTTGCTCCTTCTCAAAAGTCAAAAACCCAGTAAGCTAAGCAGTAGAGATTCAAATCCACAAAACCTGACACCAGAACCAGACAATTTTTAGTGTATTATTTTGTATCTGCAAAAGCAAGAAACACAGATGTTTTATACAAATTTGTTCATTAAAAGCAGGTATGTTTTTCTCTTCAAGAAAAACTTTCAGCCAGAGCAACTCTTTCTTTAAATACTGCAAATCGGCCAGGAATGGTGGCTTGTGCCTACAATCCCAGTACTTTGGGAGACAGAGGAAGGAGGATCCCTTGAGGCCACAGAGCGAGACTGCTCTATATTTAAAAAAAAAAAAAAAAAAAAAAAAGAATAAGAAATACTTTAAATACTTCTGAGAGAAGTTTTTACTTCTCTAAGAGAAACTGAAGATCTAACATTTTATATTTTTTCAAAGCTTAATTTGTCTTGATAGTGTAATGAGAATGTTTCTAAAAATTCTGGTATGTGTAAGGAACAATTTTTAATTAAAATAACTATTTAGGCCGGGTGTGGTGGCTCATGTCTGTAATCCCAGCACTTTGGGAGGCCCAGGTGAGCAGATCACCTGAGCTCAGGAGTTTGAGACCAGCCTGACCAATACGGTGACACTCTGTCTCTACTAAAAATAAGAAAATTAGCTGGGTGTGGTGGCATGCATCCGTAATCTCAGCTACTCGGGAGGCTGAGGCAGGAGAATCGCTTGAACCCGGGAGGCAGAGTTTGCAGTGAGCCGAGATCATGCCACTGCATTCCAGCCTGGGCAACAGAGCAAGGCTCCATCTCGAAAAAATAAATAAATAAATAAATAAATAAAAATAAAACTATTTAAAGTTTTTTGAGATAAAAAGTTGAGTAGCATTATCTTATTTTACTCACTATTGTGTCCTTTCAATCAATATTGGAAATCAATTGGAAAAGGAACTTATTTTTGTTCCTTTAAGGCTTTATAAAGTGAAATTCTTGAAATTATTACATATTCCCTCTGTCTAGTAATAGGCAATGTGCATTATCTGATGAGTCAATACAAAATCCTTTCTACGTGTTTGGCAAAACAAAGTTCACAAACAAACAGTAGTAAGAGGTCAGTTGTTTAGAAATTATGTTTGTCATCTTACAAACATTCCCAGTGTCACCAGAAGCTTCTTAGTTGTTGCTATGGTTTGAATGTGTCCCTCCAAAATTCAGATGTTAAAATGTAATGGCCAATTTGATGGTACTAACAGGGACCTGCCTTTAAGAGGTAATCAAGTCATAAAGCCTCCTCCACTTGTGAATGAGATTAAAGCCCTTATGAAGGAGGCTTCTGAGCCAGGCATAGTGGTTCACACCTGTAATATCAGCTCCTCCAGAGCCTGAGGTGAGAGGATTGCTTTAGCCCAAGAGTTCAAGGCAGCAGGGAGTTATGATCATGACACGGACTTTCAGCTCTGGGCAAAAGAGCAAGACCCCATCTCTATTAAAAAGAAAAAGAAAAAGAATAGAAGTGGCTTCTCACAGTGTTCATCCCTCTTGCTCTTCTTTCTGCAAGGTGAGGACACAGTGTTCCTCTCCTCTCATAGACGCTCTTCAAGGAACTGTCTTGAAAGCAGAGACCAGACCCTCAGCAGACAGCAAATATGCTGCCACCTAGATCCTGGACTTTCCAGCTTTCAGAACTGTGAGGAATAAATTTATATTCCTTATAAATTATTTAGTCTATGGTATTTTGTTATAGCAGCACAAATGGACCAAGACAGTTGCCCACATCCACAATGATATTGAGCTTATTGAAATTTGAATATGATGGTTCTCATTTACCTAGTCTATAAATTAGTTTTTAACACTGAAGTAATTTAACTCATTTAAAATATACATAATATTGACTTGTTTTTAACACAATTAACCACTTTTCTTCTCTATTCTTTTTTTTCATAAGAGTGCTTTAACTCACTGTATGACTTGTTTAGGAATGCCAACATTTCTGATTTACATGCCCTATTTGTAATCAAAGCTCCTAGGAGCCTCAGTGTAAAGTCTTTCTGCATTTTTATCTTACTCTTTGTTTAAATTTAACACTACTAATTAAGCCTTTTTGCTTTATGCGTCTCATTTGAACAAAACATCGCATTTTAAGTCATAATTATACTTATTATTTCCAGAAATATAGTAGTCCCCCCTTATCCAGGAGGGATATGTATCAAGACCCCCAGTGGATATCCAAAACCATAGACAGCACTGAATTTGTATAAACTATGCTTTTCTAACTGATAACTGAGATGACTACTAAGTGGCTATTGGGCAGGTAGCACATGCTGCATAGACATGCTGGACAAAGGGATGATTCATATCCTGGGTAAGACTGAGCAGGTAGTTGTGAGATTTTATCACACTACTCAGAGTGGTACATAATTTAAAACTTATGAATTGTTTATTTCTGAAATTTTCCATTTAATATTTTCAGACTGCCAATGACTGTGGGTAACTCAAACTGCAGAGAGCACAAGCATGAGTACGGGAGCATTACTGTAACATGGCTTTTGTTCCGTTAATCAAATTTTAAATAGTCCATAGCGGCTCTATTTCATAAACAATCCATGATCACCCAAGAGTATGTTAAAAGCATCAATTGCAAACATAGCTATTAGATTACAACATTTGAAAAATAAATCAATTTTTAAAATATTAAACGACAGGCCCCTAAAATGTTTTATGTTATTTTCTTTGGGTTAAAAAGGTAGTGACCTTTATTTTGCTAAAGGAAATTTAAATAATAAGTGATAAATAAAATTAAAATTGCAGAAATTGCTCCATCGACAGTTTTTTGCATTCAACTACAATACAAAAGTGAGAAAGTACATCATTCATCACTTCCAGGCAATCTGTCATACAGTGTGGATCTGTCACTAAATTAAATTCAAATGGTCAAATGGAAACATAAAGCTATAATTTTTAAAGAAAAACTAGCAAGTGTTATTTTTTAAAATCATGAACTAAAGGAATTTTCTTTTTTAGTAATAGGTATTTCTAAACTAAGGTAGTTTTATTGTCTTCCAGCAGCCCTTTACTCAACTAATTTGATATATTACAGTGAGAAAATATTAAGCATATAAAAAGCTATCTATCCACCATCTGGGTTTGTCAAATACTGTTATGTAAGTCATATTTGTTTTACATAATTTTTTTTATTGATTAAGAAATAAAACTTAACATAAAGCTGAAGACTGAAGCCATGTAGTTCTCTATGATTTTATTTACCTCCTACCTTCCTCAGATGCAGCCAATATACTGAGCTTGGATTTTAGCATTACCTTATGTGTTGTATGTATCTACTCATTTTATTTCAATTGCTACATAAACAGAACTTATTACAATTTTCAACTGAACTTTTATTTACATTTACTACTTAATTTCTACCCTTTTAATAAATATGCATTCCCATAATTTCTGCAATAAGTCTTGGAAGAATTTGACCACTCATTAATCTTTTGAAAGAAGAAAATTACTGATTTGTTGAAATGCACCACTGAGTACTTCTTTTCTACATCAATGATTTCTACTCTAATTATATCTTTCCTTTTCTCTCTCTCTTTTTTTCTGCTGTTATTTTTAAAACATTTTGAATTAGACATAGTTAATAAATTTTATCCCAGTTGGGAAACATTTAATACATTAACTTTTATTACTAAATGTGTCAGAAAAACTTTCAAATATGTATTAAAATAGGAAGTAGGTAGAGATGTCTTATTCCATACAATCCTAAAGAATTTCATGTGAACAAAACTAAAATGTAGGTCATAGTTCCTGAAATTATGTCTTGTCTAATAAAAACATATAATGATACATTTCTAAATTTTAAATTTGGAGGATTTTTAAAAACTAACTGTAAGCTATTAGAAATGTTAGGAATTAGAAAAAACAAGAAAATAAAGTTCACCAAAAATATAGATACAGATATATAGATATAGCACAGCTTTTCTGGTTACTTATTTTTAAATAACTAATAATATAGATCATGATTTCATTTTTTGGGTGGGTATGTCATGTAAGTATGCTACCCACTACCCCCCGAAGCAGGTTGCTAACACTAAATATAGTGTGCATAAAATTAGATATCCTACATAGGAGGTAGGTTATTTCCTCAAATTTTTTTCTCATCAACATTATGGTTTTAGTACTAGGACACGGGCATCTCTTTTAACAGATGAACATGAATTCCAGAAAGTAGTCTAATGGGGAACGGATACACTAATACAGCAAATTACAATTTAGTTGAAGCAGATAAAATGCTAAAGCCAAATCTCAGTGAAATAAGCTAGGTTGCATTTGAAAAGACCTCCGTTTGAATATGTAACGTCTCTTGGATGTTGAAGTAAATACCTTACCAAGGTTACTGTAATTTTCTAAATAACTTTCCTAATAAATGTCTTTATTCTTGCGCAAAAATACTTTCTGTGGCTCACATATGTAAATTTTATCTTACACTAAAAGAACCACCAAAATGAAGATTAGCAACTTTGAAGTGACAACTAGAATTGATTCAAATATTCAAAGCACTAGAGCATGGCGTTCTATGATTTTAAATTGACTAATATATGGTATTTCTAAAACAAATGAACAACTAGAACAACAGCAGACAGATGCTCCATCTATGTTAAACTCTCCTACTGTACTCACGAATCTTAAAGCCAAGTGGCTGAGCTCATGAGCTCTCGAACAAACAAAACTGGGGCTAAGTACTATACTGGGATGTTAAAATAGGATTTATCTGTTAAAAATGGTGATAACAAAGTAAAACTTAGATTTGTTAGGAGAAATAAAACACAGAGGACATAAAAATCCTGCCTATTTTGATCGTATTCAACATGCAAATAAATAACTATACTTTGTGATGAAAGGTATGACTGCTTTAAAAGCGGTACATTTGTATTAGATTGTGGAGAAAAAATGTATTTGAGAGGAAAGTAATGTTTACAGTAAAGACGAAGTTTGAAGAACAAATAGAAGTTGTTTGAAAATGTCACAGAATGAGGATACAGCATGAGCAAAAAAACAGAGGCAGGATAGCTAAAACAATGTTCAGTAATAGGAAGAACATTTTAGTTTATAAAAACTGAAGGAAATGTAGACTTGGCAGAAGAAGGTGAAGAGAGAGGGGACAAGACCATGGACTGCTTAGAGAGGAGTTGAAGAAATAATTACCAATATATCCTAAATTTGATTAAAAAGTCAATCTACATATAAAAGAAACTCAGTGAATTATAAGTAAGAAAAACTGAGAGTCACATTTAGACAAATCATATACAAACTGTAAAAGATAAAGACAAAAAAAGAAGATAAAAAGCAGTAAGAGAAAATGACTCATTGGGTATAAGGTATCTTCAGTAAGATTAACAGCTGACTTCTAATCCAAAAGGACAGAGTTCAGGAGGTAGTAGCATATTCAAAGTATAAGAAGAAAATAAAGTCAACCAAAAAGTTTATATTCAGAAAATCAATTTTTCAAAAATGAAAGCGAAAATAAAATATTCTCAAATAAACAAAAACTTAGTGATTTCATTCCTGGCATATCTGTACTACAGAAAATACCAAAGAAAGAAACTTTAGGTTGAAATGAAAAGACAATAGATAAAAACGTGCCTTCACAGGAAAAAATAAAAGGGACTATTATTAAAGATTACTACATAGGTGGTATGAAGTACATGTCTGTGTACACTCTGCTCCAAATTCTGTGTTGAAACCATACTCCCATGGAATGGTATTTGGAGGTGGGCCTTTGGGGAGGTAATAATATTATGAGGGTGGGGCCCTCAGAATGGTATTAGTACCTGTGATAATCAACTTTGGCTGTCAACTTGACTGGATTAAAATATACACAGATAGTTGGTAAAACGTTAATTATTCTTAATGCTTCAGTAGGCTTTGAGCCTATCTCTCCTCTGCTGAAAAGGAAACTCAGATGATTTGGCATTTGATTAGAATGATTGGGATTCTCCAGGTGTATCTATGAGGGTACTTCTGGAGTAGACTGTCCTTTGAGTTGGTAGGTTGAGTGGTGAAGATCTGCCTTCAATGTGGGTAGAAACTATCCAACTGGCTGGGAGCAAGATTATAATGAAAAAGCAGAGGGTAAATTTTTCTCCCTCTTCTGGAAATGGGACATGCTTCCTCTGTCTGTGGATGTCAGAACTCCAGATTCTCCAGCCTTTGGACTCTGAAACTTGAACTAGCAATTGAGTTACTCCATTGGCTTCCCTGGTTCTGAGGCTTTCAGACTTAGGCTGAGCCATAATGCTTACTTCTCTGGTTCTCCAGCTTGCAGCTTATCATGGAACTTCTCAATCTCCATAATTGAGTGAGAGAATTGCCCTAATAAATCCCTTCTCACCTCTCTCTCTCTTTCTCTCTCTCCCTTTCCCTGTTATAATCAGGTTATAATGATGGTTATAATCATTCTGTCTCTCTGAAGAATGATTATAACAATATTCTTATGAAGAGACAAGAGAGAGCTTGCTTCCTGTCGTTCTGCTCTCTACCATGTGAGGGTATAATGAGAAGATGGTCATCTTAAAACCAGAGAAAGTGTCTTTTCCAGACATTAGATCTGCCAGTACTTTGATCTTGGACTTTCCAGACTCCAGAACTGTGAAAAAATATGTATGCTCTTTAGGCCACTCAGTCTATGTATTTTTGTTATAGCGGTCTGAATTGATTAAGGCAATACGTAAATATAAAAATTATTATCAATTTCTGTATTTGCATTAAATTTTGTATTTTGTATTTTTGTAATTTTTTAATTCTCCTATCTGATTTAAAAGGCATTGAATAAAGCTATAATTATAAAACTGTGTTTTTCAGCTTATATAATGAATAAAGATACAATTTGGGATTAAATAATAGCACAATGCAGGAGTACACAGAAGAAAGCTCTTTTATAGCAAATTTTTGTATAATATTGACTTTAGTTGATACTAATGTGAACTAGATTGTTTTAAGTTAATTGTAATTTCTACTACAACCTTTGGAAAAAAAATAGATATATTTGCGTGTGTGTATAAACAATAAATGTAATAAATAGTACACTTCAAATATGTATATGTAACCCAAGAAAAAACAGTAATGGAGGAATAGAGGAACAAAGAAGCAAAAGATAAGTTAAAAATAAATAATGTACAAATTATATCTTACCAGTAATTACATTAAAAGTCAATTAAGTAATTAAGTAAAACTCCAATGAAAAGGAAGACTTTGGAAGAATGGATTTTATAAAAATGATCCAATGATATTTCGTCCACAAGATTCAAAGACACAATAGGTTGACGGTAAAAAGACAAAAATGAGATAAACTGTACAAACAGTAACTGGGAGCTGTTATCGATATTTTAAAAAATAGACTGTAAAACAAAAACTGATATAAAAGCAAAATATATATATATATATTTTATAATGAAAAAAGGGTCAATTATTCAGGAAGATATAACAAGTATAAATACATTTGAATCCCAGGAAAAAGTCTCAAAGTACACACAGCAAAAACTAAGAAAACTGAAGGACTAATTGACAATTCAGTGATAAACACTGAAGATTTCAATGTTGCACTTCCAACAATGAATAGAACAATTAGGCAGGAGATCATGAAGAAAACAGAAGACTTAAACAGCACTAGGTACCATGTATAACCATAATCTATAGAATATGCAATCACAGCAGAATATATTAAGACATTCTTGTCAGGTACTCATGAGTGCCTTGATAAACCATATGCTAGGCTATAAAACATACCTCGATAAATTTAAAAGGTATTAAATAGTTCATCATCTCTTCTGCAAACACAACACAATTAAAAACAAAAATCAATAACAGAAGAATAATTAGAAAACTTAAACATGTATGAAAATTAAAGAACACACTTCTAAATAACCAATAGGTAAAACACACACACACAAAAAATTACAACATAATTTACATGAGTGAAAGTAAAAACACAACACAACAAACCTTAGCCAGTCATAGTGGCCCATGCCTATAATTTCAGTTACTCAGAGGTTGAAACAGAAGGAACAACTGAGCCCAGGAGTTCAAGGTCAGGCTGAGCAACATAGTGAGGCCCTCCCTCTAATAAAATGAACAAATGTTTGGGGATGCAGCTAAAGCATTCTGTAAAGGGAAATTTATGTTTGTAAATGCCAGTATAAAACAAGAAGAATTTCAAATCAATAACCTAACCTTCAATCTAAAGAAACTAGAAAAAGTAAAAATGCAAGCTAAACACAAAGCAATGAGAAAGAAGGAAATAACAGCATTAAGAGTGGAAATTAATGAATAGACAGTAGAAAAAAAATAAAGAAAACCAATAAAACCAAAAGTTTAACAAAATTGCCACACTTTTAGCTAGATGAAACAAGATGAAATGAGAGAAAATGCAAATTACTAAATCAGGAATGAAAAAAGCAGCATTGTTACTGACTTCAGTGAAATTAAAAAAAAAAAATTAAGAGGGAATACTATGGACTATTGTGCTCTTGCAAATTAGATAACCTAGATTAAAAGGATAAATTTTTAGATAAACACAAACTACCAAAACTGACTCAAGAATAGATAAAAAATCTGGAAAGGTCTATAACAAGTAAAGAGATTGAAACGGGAATTAGGAAAACTACCCACGGTGAAAAGTTTGGACCCTACCTCACTTCACTTGCTTCACTGATGCACTCTATGAAACATTTAATTAATACCAGTTTTTAACAAACTCTTGCAAAAAGTAGAAAAGGAAGGAAAACTTTGAACTTATTCTATGTATTACCTTGATACCAAAACCAGACAACTATCACAAGAGGAAAAAAAACTATCCATTAACATCTCTAATAAATACACACATAAAAATCCTCAACAAAATACTAACAAACCAAATGCAGACCCATATTTAATGACTTACACTCCATTGCCTAGTGGTTACTACACTAGGAATGCAAGGTTGATATAACATTCAAAAATCAATCAATATAACACATCATATCAATAAAGGACAAAAACTACATGAGCATTTTCATAGAAGTAGAAAAGTATTTGACAAATCTATCATCCTTACATGATAAAAGCTTTCAAGAAATAAGAATAGAAGGGAACTGCTGAACCTGATCAAAAGCATCTACCAAATAGAAGAGAACTTCCTAAACTTGATTATCCACAGCTAATATCACACTTTAGCAGGAAAGATGCTTTCCATCTTAGATCAGAAATAAGACAAGGATGTCTGCTCTCACCTTTGTATTCAACATTGTCCTGTAGATTCTAGCCAGGACAATTAGGCAAGGAAAGCAAGTAAGTATTCAGATTGGAAAGAGGTAAAATCATGACTACTCACAGATAGCATGCTCTTGTATATAGAGACTCCTGAGAACTTCACACAAAAATTAGAACTAATAATTCCAGCAAGATTGCAGAATTCGAAGTCAATATCCAAAATCAATTGGATGTCTATACATTAGTAATGAAAAATATAAAAATGAAATGAAGAAAATAATTTTATTTATAATAGCACAAAAAGCAATTACTTATAAATAAATTTAACAAAAGTTAAATAATTGTACACTGAAGACTACAAAATTTTGTTGAAAAAATTATAGAAAATCTAAATAAATGAAAAGAACTGGAAGACAATATTGTTAAGATGGCAATACTCTCCAATTTGGTACACAGATTCAATGCAATGTCTACCAAAAAAATCAATTACTTTTTTCTAAAAAATTTGACAAGCTGATCCTAAAATATATATGAGAATGTAATAGCTCCAGAATAGCCAAAGTAACATTTAAAAAGAATATCAAAGTTGGAAGATTCATACTTCCTGATAACCAGATTTATTACAGAACTATAATAATGCAATGTGTACTAACATAAGAACAGACAAATGAATAGAATTGAGCATCCAGAAATATAGCTTACATTTATGATCATTTGATTTTAGATTTGAATTCCAAAAATATTTAATGGGGAAATAACAGTCTTTCAAAAATTGTGTGAAAATAGTCTTTTCACAATGACCTTTTCATCCCAATTATGTGTTGAAAAGAAGAGTCTTTTCAATGTTCTTCAGGCAAAGAATTTATTTGGACCCTCTACTTCACATAGTAGGCAAAAGTGAACCTCAAGCGGATTTAAACCTAAGTGTAAAAGCCAAAATTACAAAACTTTTAGAAGAGAGAACATAGGAGAAACTTTTCACAAAGTTTTGTTAGGCAACGATTGCTTAGACATAACATCAAAAACATTTAGAAAACTGAACTTTATCAAAATTTTAAATTAGTGTATTAAAGGACACATAAATGAAAAAACAATATACACAGTAGAAGAATATGCTTAAAAATTATATATTTGATATATTACTTTTACTCAGAATATATTAAGATTTATTACAACTCAACAATGAAAGAACAAGTTAAAAAATAGGCAAAAGGTTGGAGTACATATTTCTCCCAAAAAGAAAGACAAAAGACTGATGAGTACATAAAACAATGCTCAACATCATTATTCATTAGGTAAATGTAAATCAAAACCTCAATGAGATACTACCTCACACCTAATAGAATAATAAAACTTAAAAAAATAAGACAATATCGGCCGGGTGTCGTGGCTCATGCCTGTAATCTCAGCACTTTGGTAGGCCAAAGCGGGTGGATCACCTGAGGTTAGGAGCTTGAGACCAGCCTTGCCAACACAGTGAAAACCCCTGTCTCTACTAAAACTCCAAAAATTAGCCAGGCGTGGTGGTTGGCCTGTAGTCCCAGCTACTTTGGAGGCTGAGGCAAGAGAATCGCTTGAAGCCAGGAGGTGGACGTTGCAGTGAGCCAAGATTGTGCCATTGCACTCCACCTAGCCCGGGCAACAAGAGCGACACTCCATCTCAAAAAAAAAAAAAAGGAAACAATGAAAATATCCAGTGTAGATGAAAACATGAAAAAAATGGAAATTCTCATAAATTTCTAGTTTTAAAATGAAGCAGTCATTTTGCAAAGCTGTTTGGCCGGTCCTCAAAATATTACACATGAAGTTACCATACACTGCAGCAATTTGACTCCTAAGTATATACCCAAGTGGAATACAAATATCTGTCTTTATAATCACTGACACATCAATGTTCATGTTTGCATTGTTGATAATAGTCAAAATGTGGAAACAATCTAAATGTCCATCGACTGATGAACCAATAAACATAGATGTGATATATCCATATCATATTTCATTATTGTTATAGCTCATAAAAAGGAATTAAATATTGATACATGCTACTAAACGAACTAACTTCAGAATAACATAATAAAGGAAAAAAGAAAGTCACAAAAGACTACCTATTTAATCATTCCATTTATATAAAGTCTCCAGAACAGGCAAATCGAAAGAGACAGAAGGTAGATTACTGGTTACCAGAAAACCGGGAGTAGGGAGGAATGGTAGTGACTGTTCTTGGGTGTGAGGTTCCTTTGGGGGTTGATGAAAATATTATACAATTGGATAGTGATGATGGTTGCACAACTCCATAAATATTCTAAAAACCTCTGAATTGTACACTTTACATGGTCAATTTCATGCTATGTGAATTATATATCAACAAGCTTTTCATTACAAAAAGAAAAATGGAAATAGCTTTAAAGGAGATAATAATTTGTATTTCATCCAAAGCACAGGTCTTAACTTCTTTGCCCAAAATTCTGGCAGAAAATAACAAATAATAAAAAATAAGTATAATCTTCACAGGAATTTTTAAAGGTTTATTCCACTTCACTTTATTGTTTTGTTACAATGCCTTCATCAAAATGCAGGAATTCATAAAGCTTGCCTGATAGAGGGCAGTTGAATAAAATTCACAGTTCAAAGTATGACAGGAGCACAAACTGTTAAAATAACATTCAGATTTATCAGATTATCTCTTTAATGTAACTGTTATAGAAATAAATTTATTTTCACACAAAACAAAATTTATTCTCATTATCATTCTATTGCAAAAAGGAAAAGGAATAAACAATCTGACAAGCTGAAAAATCAGCAAAGCAACTGAAATTACTTTAAGGATAACATGTTCTAAATGTCTATTGTAATAAACAAAACAAAAAAATTCAATATGACTATATTAGAGTGTCTCTTCCCTTTCATGGTAAATTATATGGAATATGTTTTCAGATTTCAATTACATTTTTAAAGCTTTAAAGAAAGAGCTCTTCTTTGTTGTTCTGAAATACCATTAAAATAGATTACTTACGTTAATTGATGCATATTAAACAGTGACAACCTTTTTTTTTTTTTTTCCTACTAAAGTGTATATCTTTGTACATTAAAAACAAGGATATATAAACTAGAAGTTAGAGACCAGAGGCCCAACTTGGGACCTGACAGGATGGCTGGGCTGCCCCGCAGGATCATCAAGGAAACCCAGTCTTTGCTGGCAGAACCAGTTCCTGGCATCAAAGCAGAACCATATGAGAGCAACACCCATTATTTTCATGTGGTCATTGCCGGCCCCTGGGATTCCCCCTTTGAGGGAAGGACTTTCAAACTTGAACTATTTCTTCCAGAAGAATACCCAATGGCAGCCCCGAAAGTGCACTTCATGACCAAAGTTTGTCATCCTAATGTAGACAAGTTGGGGAGAATATGTTTAGATATTTTGAAAGGTAAGTGTTCCCCAGCCCTGCAGATCCACACAGTTCTGCTATTGATCCAGGCCTTGTTAAATGCTCCCAATCCAGATGATTCATTAGCAAATTATATAGAGGAGCAGTGGAAGACCAACGAAGCCCAAGCCATAGAAACTGGTAGAGCAGGGACTAGGCTATCTGCCATTAATAATATTTAAATTGATCCGATCATCAAGTATGCATCACTTCTCTTGTTCTGCCAAGACTTCTTTCTTTTGGTTTGCATTTAATGGGCCCAGTCTTAGAAACATTACAGAATAAAAGCCCAGACTTCTTCAGTCATTTGGTGATGAAATGCACGTTAGCAAATCTATGTCTTGTCCTGATTCACTGTTGTAAGGTATGAGCAGAGGCCAGAAGTGTCATCTGGACTGTTGGGAAACGTTTAAAACAGTGGCCCCTCTCTGCTTTTATTCATTTCCCCAATCCTAGTTTAAGTGTAAAGCACTGTGAATTAAGGTAGTTGTCAGGTTAGCTGCAGGGGCATGGGTGTTCTTCATTTTATTTTGTTTTATTTTTTGAGGGAGGAGGTGGTTTTATTTTAATTTATGAGCTCCTTTCCCACTTTTTTGGTGATCTAATTGCATTGGTTACAAACAGCTAACCAGTTCTTTAGAATATGTTCCCTAGCCAGGTCTAACTTTATTTAGATGCTGAAGATGGACAAACTTGATTGTTTGAACCAGAATGGGAAAGTTAAACAAACATCACAGCTCTCAATAATAACACTATGACTTTGCTGTCAAGTATAGATGACCCCTTTCAAAAAAAGTTTGTGACCATTTTGTATGGCTTGTCTGGAAACTTCTGTAAATCTTATATTTGAGTAAAATATTTTTTGTTATTCTAAAAAATAAGTGAAAATAAAAATAAACTAAAAACTAAATCCCACCAGAATAATATAGATCTTAGACTGATTCCTTCTGGTGTTGAATATTTAAGGGAATTACATAAAATCTTGAACATAAAACACTTAATAAAATGCATTTCTATACTCATTTTCATAAAAATAAAATATAAACATCAACTTCATCCAGTTTTTAATGTATAGTCTCTCAAAAATATACTTCTCAAAAATTTTGGCTTATAATGGGTACATGTTATAAATCAATGTACATGCAGTATATTTCTTCACATTGTATATTATTATTATTGATAATTTATGATATTACTCAGCAGTAAAGTTCTAGGATAAAAGAAAAACTTCTTGAGTATTAACTATAAATTATAATAATCTTTATTCATCTGAATATATATCAATTTTTTAAAAAACAACAAAACCAAACACCTTTCTAATTTATCTCAAAGTGTGGTTAATTTGAATTCCATCAAATCACTGGCATTTCAGTAATCGCGTGTTTAGTTTCCTGTATTTTTAAGATAAATACACAATTAGTGTTATCGAATTAATTAACATTAATTTTGTGTTTAACTGTTTCCAACTAAACAGTTTGGAAACATCTTTTTGGTAATATCTTTTCACCCTCCCAGCAACCTTTCTGATGCTGGTAACGTGATTGTATTTCTTTTTCTGAACATGGAAGTAGAGGCTGAAGCAAGGTCCTTTTCTCTTGACTCGGCTTCCCTGCTTTCAAGCATCAGGGTCTATGCCTGAGGATTCTCCTTGGGCTCTGGAACTGTCAAGTGTTGCTTTCACATGCAACAAGGAGTTATTTAAGAACTATAACTTCCATATTAGAACTCTTTATTAGAATATCATACAGCAGATAATTCAGGCAGCTCTTTTGGTTAAAGGTAACTGGAAAAGTATCATAGTCACAGCACTTGACAACATCCTTGCTGTTTTAGATGAGCTTTGTGATCTGTTACGTTGGAACTATCTCTAGACCTGTTTATATGAGAGATCAGCAGAGCTTAAAGGTGATGTGAGGTATTGAAAACTTATTGGTGGACCACAAAACCACTGCAAGTTTAGAAGGTTCCAGATTAATATTCTACCATTATTTGTTTTTTGTTGTTGTTGTTTGTTTTGAGATGGAGTCTCGCAGTGCTGCCGGGGCTGGAGTGCAATGGCGCAATCTTGGCTCACTGCAACCTCCGCCTCCCAGGTTCATGCAATTCTCTTGCCTCAGCCTCCCGAGTAGCAGGGATTACAAGCACACACCACCACACCCGGCTAATTTTTTTGTATTTTTAGTGGAGACGGGGTTTTACTATGTTGGCCAGACTAGTTTTGAACTCCTGATCTCGTCATCCGCCTGCCTTGGCCTCCCAAAGTTCTGGGATTACAGGCGTGAGCCACTGTGTCCTGCCAATATTCTACTTTTATAATAAGTATTTATAGATACTATTTCCCTGGTATTTTTTAAAGTTTCATAATAAAAGACAAAAGAATTTTTGAGACACATTTTGAGTATCATTTCATGTCTTCAGTTAATACTGAATAAAAATTTAAAAACTAGTATTTATCATTTTGTGGAGCATTATGGGTATTGCCAATCAAGGCTTAAAAGTCTGGAGTATAGTAAATTTACATTAACCTTAGGAGCAATGTTCATGAGACACATACATATTTTTCTCTCAAAAGATTAAGTTTCTTTGGAAGAATACATATGTGCAGTAAGTTTTATATAGTATAGCTTCATTCATGAGGACATTATTTGGTTTATTTGTAGATGTACAAAATGATAAACCTACCTGCATTATTAATAGGTCCATTAAAAAATTAACACAATTCCTACCTTAATTTCCAACACATGACAGAACTGAGATATTCTAAAAACTAGAAGTAAATGAGATTAATTAAGCCATATTCAATGCCAGATAGAACTATATTTACATGAACTTTTTTTACATGGCTTAAAACAATTTTTCCAACACAGACTGTATACAGAAATTCAAATAAGAAGAAGATTACATTATTGGCTACATGGAGTTATCAGTACCACCTCAAAAAAACAGGTCTGTCTAGGGGCTTTATGAAGGCATTCATTATCTTGGTAAATGTATCAAAAGTATGCCTGAGCCATGCAACTTCTGAAACCCGATGTGTCAGCAGATCTCGGCAAAAGACTCAAGTTAATCACGAATGAAGGCAAATATATGGAAATGAAACTGCTTCCACCCTCGTAAGCAACCTTTTTCATCCTTGTAGGAAGACCAACATGGGAAGGAAGTAACCAGCATATCTGTGAGTTAACATAGAAACAAATGCCAGCGAGATCAAAATACGTGATGCCTATGTGAACACTCTCCCTCCCCACTACTTCTATTTTCTGTTTACACTTAAATTTATATAAAGAAAAGACACGCCTCTCTGCTTACACTCAGGTATGCCATCTCACAGGTTTGGGGACCACCACCACTCTTTCAAAGTGCTTTGCACATTCCTGCTAGGATTCATGGGGTATTCATTTTATAACTGAAATCTCAGAAGCTAATTCTAATTCCTTGAGGGAAACCCTAAGAAAAATACACAAGTGATGTTACCTAACTAAATAGCATTAATTTTGTGCTTACCTGTTTACAGACTAAAAAGGTGATATTCTTTCATCCTCCCAGCAACTTCTGAATGCTGGTAGTATTATTATATTCACTTTTTTTGGACAAGAAAATAGTCAAAGTCTGAGTCAAAGTCTCTTTTCACTGACTCAGTGAAATCTGAGTGTATTCAGACAGACATATCTTTTTCTCTTACAATAAATTTAATTGTAAGAGAAAAATATCAAGGTTGGGGGAGGGGAGGAGGACAATTATTCACACAGACGTGTAGTGTTTTGATCTCTCTGGTATTTGTTTCTATTTGTTAACTCAAAAACAGGCTGGTTATTTTTTCCCATGTTGATCTTACTACAAGGATGTCAGTGTTCATGTACTGAGTATGTACTTAAGGAGGCCTATCATAAGTCTCTTCAATTCATCTATGTTTGGCAATTAGTCAGGTAACATCTGAAGGTGACAAGGCACTACTATTTTAATTCCAGTAGAAGGAATACAATTATTATATATCTTATATAAAATGACAAAAATATGTCAATGTGGTGATTACAAATGAAATTATTTATTTACATTCCTAAACTTACATTGAGATGGACAGAACTACTTTTTTAGTTTGTATTTATATAGATCTATACAGATTTGTCAGATACAGAAAATAAAAAAACGGGAAACTGGTTCAATTAAACATTTTTTCTGAAATTCAGATTTAACTAATGAACTGTTTTTAATCTGTCAACCAGATCTATATAAAAATGTGTCAGAAAACTATTTTTTGATAAATGGCAAAAACTATGTAGTTTTTGATATTATCTTTAGTAATACAGAATGTGGAAATATGACCTTTGGTAATATAAAGTGAGGAAAAAGAACATTACAAAGTCTCTCATAAGCTATAACCACCACCAAAACACATGCTGTCAAATTATCTAATTCATATCTTCTACCAGCAGGTTTCAAGTTAAAATGAATGCAGATGAATTGCTGCTTTTTACAGTTATATAAGGCTTATCTCATTTTTTTTTTTTTGACAGGGTCTGCACATAACAAAGGTCTTAATGGAAGTTGAAATTGTCTTCAATTATACCAGATGTCTAAAGGTGGGTCAGCCTAGCTTTTTAAGCTCTTAAAATGTCTCTGATTTTTGTCAAGGTTACCAAATTAACAGAACTCTAGGACCTTTTGTCCTTACGTAAAAGTTAAATCTTGGAGGCTCACACTACATACATTTTGATTTTTTTTTTTTTTTTTTTTTTTAGATTTCCCATATTAGGTTTGGAGATAAACTCACAACTTTATAAGAAGGGCTCTGAAGATAAGGCAAGGACTGAAGCTGAGGTCCCTTGCAGTCATGAGTGCTAAGGGAGTATGGTCTCTGATTTCAGAAATGGAAGGAAAGTTTATTTTCATCTATGATTCATTAATTTATTTAGCAAATATTAATTATTAATTAAGCATCCTGACAGAGCAGAAGCATCGCCATCTTGGACAAGAACCATGATTTTAAAGTTCCCCTTGATCAAAAAACTGCCTAATCCAACCAAAAGGGCATCAGCCTAATGGCTAATGTCAGCATGACTGTGAACCACAAGTGACATCTCCAACCAGAAACACTCCAATTTTAAGATAAACGCTTCCCCAACCAGAGACATGACAGTCCCGAGATAACCTCCCCTCTGACCAGAGAGATGTCAGCCCCGAGATAACCTCCCCCCTGACCACAGACATTCCAACCCCACAATAAACTTCTCCTCCACACAGAAAAATTGCAAGCCTGTGATAAGCTCTCGCCCTAAACTCTTAAATACTTAAATACTCTTAGTCTTTTTGGTGGGGGGATGGAGTCTCGCTCTGTCCTCCAGGCTGGAGTACAGTGGCGTGATCTCAGTTCAGTGCAAGCTCCGCCTCCGGGGTTCAGGCCATTCTCCTGCTTCAGCCTCGCGAGTAGTTGGGACTATAGGCGCCCGCCACCATGCCCGGCTAATTTTTTGTATTTTTATAGAGACAGGGTTTCACTGTGTTAGCCAGGATGGTCTCTATCTCCTAACCTCGTGATCCGCCTGCCTCGGCTTCCCAAAGTGCTGGGATTACAGGCGTGAGCCACCGCGCCGGGCCTAATAGTCTTTAAGGGAGCGTGCTCCTGACTGACATTGGCCAGAAGCCCCTCTCAGGTTTATTCTCCAAAATAAACCTGTCTTTGACTGCTGAGTCACTTTGCATGTTTTTCCTCTTTCTTGAACTCTTAACATGCTATTATTGTATATTCTAGGCATTGGGGAAATAGCAGTGACAAAAACAAGCACCTATGTCTGCCTTTATGGAACTTATAGTCTTACATGGGGACACAGGCCATACATTTGCAGTTTTAACTTGAATAAAAATTGCTTTGGGAGAAAAAAATTCTCTATGATTCTTTTTGTGCTATGCATCTATCTATCCATCAATTCATCTATCTAGCAAGTCTGTCTTACTCTGTCCATTAGTTGAGCATTCTTATTGTATCTTTTTTGGTCCACTTTGATAGGGATAGATAGGTAGAAGACAGATTCCTCTACACACTCTTTGATTAAAGTTCTGAATCTTTTGTAAATTACAATGGATCAAATAGTTCAATAAATATTTATCTTCCCAACCCATGCCATTCTGCTACTGACACTCAGTGTTAAGGGAAGAAACGTTATCTTTTTTCAAATGTTAGTAGGTTCATGCTCTTGGAATTCAAAATTCCTAGTGATCAAAGGGTTTTTCAATTTAAATAAATAGAATACCTATTGCATTTAATAAAAGACTCCCCTGACATGGATGCTAGATAAGTTCTGCTGCTAATTTTGTTTTTGTTTATTTGTTTGTTTTAGAGACAAGGTCTTACTCTGTGGGCCAGGCTGAAGTGCAGTGATACAATCACAGCTCACTGTAACCTCAAAATTCTAAGCTCAAGTCATCCTCCCACAGCCTCCAGAGTAACTAGGACTACAAGTGTGCCACCAGAATGGGCTAACTTTTTAAGTTTTTGTTGAGACAGACTCCTACTGTTTTACCCAAGCTAGACTCCAACTTCTGGCCTCAAAGGATCCTCCTGCCTCGGCCACCCACAGAGGGCTGAAATTACAGGCATGAGCCACCATGCCCAGTCTTAATTTTATTAAATATGTCATTGTCTGCTTTATTGAATTTTTTTTCTCAGAAAAATCAAATAACATGTTTAAAATAATTAATACCACATCTTAATTTACTTAAAAACTCTCTCAAGTGGGAATAACACAATGGATCATGGGCTTGTAACATTTGGAAATAATTATTGCAAAGAAGTATAGTTTGTTTCTGTGAGCTTCATTATTTCTGACATACATCATTAGTGTGCAATAGTAAAATTTTCTATTTGTAGAATCTCTCAACCACTTTAATTAATTAAAGGAACCAAAGAAATAAATTCTCCTAATGACTGAAATTTATTTTTATACACTTAGTTTTGAAGATGTGAAAGATTTCTATTTCTAGGGATGAGCAAATTCGTGAACATGTACATTGGTTCAACCTACAATAATTTTCTGATTATGACCCAGCCACTTCCCTTCTTCAAAGAGTTAATTGGTAGTAAAGATAGATATAAACTCACAGTCAAGTCACATGAAAATTGCGGTGGTATTGATTCAGGGTACTATAGTAGTAACAAAGAATGATTCCAAAGGTAGAAACCAACAATTGTTATGGGCTTTGGAATGCAAGTGACTGCGTAAGCATTTTTTATCCATTCTCTTAATACCCACAACCACTCTGTGAGACTATTATTATTATTGTCATTTTACTATCAGAGAAACTGAATAATGGAGTGTTTTTTGTTTTTATTTTTTTTAAGTAATTTGTTCAAGGCCACACAGTAAATGGCGTAGCCTGATGTGGCAGGTGGCAGGGTTTCAGGGAAGGTGGGCTGAAGATGTTACTCTCTTTGAGCCTTAGCAACTACTCAGAAGAAAAAACACAGAAAGAAGGGAACTGTTACAGATACATTTCAGATAGTGAAAACATTATTTAATAAAACATAGGGGTGATAAATATATGCCATGCGAAGGAAAATTTGGCACCTTGGTTTTATCATGACAAAACTTGTCATATGGACTATAGAGAAAGATGAACTAGAGAACTCATCAAGGGCCTCTTCAGGGAGGCTGGACTTTGACATGTTTTGCATAAGAAAAAGTTATAAATAGAAAGGGAAGACTGCCAGTTTTGATTGTTATAAATATTATTTTGGTAATGGATTTGATTAGACAACAAGAACAGAACAGAACAACAAGCTATAAGGACCTTTCAGGAATTTAAGCAAGTGAATTAAAGCCTCAGCCAAATGGAATGAGAAGGAAAATAATGACTCCACAAAGTACTTTGGAGGTAAATTTGGCAAGATTTGTTCATTGACTGGATGTGGGGTGTGAGGAAGAAAGAGGAATCATAAGAGCAATTCATAGGTATCTAGTTTCAATGGATGATGATGTCATCAAGAGGGGAAGTGAATTTTTCAAATTTAAAATTAGAAAATGTGGACACATTGAGTTTGAAATATCAGTGTGTCTTCTAGCTCCAGATGTCCAGTAGTTTGTTGAATGTTCAGGTCAGAGGCCTGAGAAGAGTTTAATTGTACAGAATGAAGAAACTGATCACCCAGGTAGAGTGTGCACAATTATGAGTTGTGGGTAATGAGTGGAACCCTGAGGATCATCAACATTTAAGAAAAATATAGTAGCAGAAGAGAAGTGCAAGGAAAAGCCCATGGAGGAAATGATGAGAAAAGCATGCTGCAGATAAGAAGAATGCGAGCAATGCCAAATGAAGCAGAGAGGGTCCAATGGTAAATTATTACATTAAATAAATAAATTAAGTTTGTTTAATAACATTAATTAATGTGAACAAACACATTTATAAATTACTTAAATTATCAAATTAATTATTAAATTCTCATATAAAGAGTTTGTTGGGTTCTGTAATTGAGCCATTCTTTGAAATGTTAGTTGTACAACTTCAGAATTAACTTTATAAATTCACAGGGACACCAGAGAGAGGCCTCTGAGGCCTCTGAAGATAGTGGCTCTGCTTTTTGTTAAGGTTTAAAAGGAGGTTCTCACCAAAGTGTTGCACCTATTCATAAGCAGTAGGGTTGAAGGAAAGAAATGATTATTTTTAAAGTCGTTTTATAATCTATGAACTATAAGTCTGAATTTTATACTCAAAGTTGTTGGAGATATTACTAACTCTCATCTAGCTCAATTCTAGAATTTTATAGCCAGAATAATAATGGCCAAAATTTATTGAGTGCTTACTTTGTACCAAGCTGACATCTAATAGCTTTACATAGAGAAACTCAATTTCCCAAGAGTACAAGACAAGTATGATACATAACTTGTTCATGATCACACAGCTAGTAAAGGGAAAGCCAAAATGCAAAGGTAGGGTGATGCCCCAAAACCTATTTAACCACCACCACTCATCGACAATGAGAAAAGGGAGTCCTGTAAATTGTGTCATTGGTTATTTGATTGGAACCATCATCCAGGGCCCCTTCCTCAACCCATATGCTTAATTTTGCCCCTTTTGACTCACTAACAAAAGAAGGGGGTTAACCCCATTTGCAGACATTGAAAATGAATAGAAATGCTGATATTATTCATCATACACTGTCTTGGAAAAAGCTTATTATCTTGCATTCAATCTTTAGGGTAAGTACAGACCCAGAATCTGTAAGCTTTTTCAAACCTTAGAATGTAAGAGGCTCAGCATTAATGTGAAATACTGTGGCATTTGTTGTTGTTTTTTGTTTTTGTTTTTGTTTTGCTATGTACATTGGTCTTCAGCTCCCTTGTAGGACTCCCCTGACCCTAAAATGAGAAGTGGATTAAAGAATTTGAAAATAAGATTTTCTATATCTGCTACTAATGATGTTATTTCTCTCAGGAGAAAAGGACCTTCACAGTACTAAATAATAATCAGAAACACTCTTGATCTACACTGGTAAGGACTGTGAGTTTACCATACAATACTTACTATTGTATACGATAAATTGAGTTTTCACTAAAACCAACAAAATAGATTACCTCTCTGAATTCTGAAATTGGCAAAAACCAATTTTAGATATATTGAGTGGCGAACTTTCCTAAAGGTTGAAACATGTTTATCATCATTCATTCATTTGCTGTACTCTTTTTCACACAATTCTTAATCATCAGGTGTTAACCTATTAAACTAAGGGAGTATGTTGTTTCCTTTACACTTTTCAATTACAGGGAGAGAGAGAGGAAGCCAATTAGGGAGCAAGTTGAAGAAGCTGAATGCAAACTTCTGTAGAGGACTTGAAAGCAATTGCTTCTGGCCATGAAACCTGGACTTGAGTTGCAATATTTCACACAGACATCCTATCTTCTGGATGAAAGTCTGATATAATGAAAACATAATGGAGTTGCATTTTAATTGAAAGTAGCCATTTCTATTCTCTTTCAGCTTCTACCTACTAATAATACCTTACATTTCTAACAAGAGCAGTACAATCACAAACAGTTGTGGTGTAGGTTATTCGGTCAAGTGCAACATTGACTGCGTAGAAGTAATCTTCCTCTCTCACTATTTCCCTCTTTTCCCATCCTACATAGAGGGTACCGCATGATTCCTCTATGTGTGTTGATTCGAATTTAGAAGTCAATCATCAGTTCCATGGTCACTACTAAATTGCCTTCATATAACTCAGCAATAATACTGTTCATTTAGGAAGAAGAATTTATCTGTACCCTAGAAATTTTAACTTTTTAATATAAATACAGAATTATGGGGCACTTTTTAAATGTGTCATGCCACTTTAGATGAAAATATACTTTTCTAGGTACAATATGACTAAAATCAAGGTAATAATTATTAAGTGAATCTTATTTAGGTACTGCAGGCCAGCTGTGATAAAGCATTCTCAAAAGAAGAAAGTATACACATAAGAATGTATACATCATTTATGATCTTATAGCTTTCAGTATCTGCAGGTAAATTTTGCCTTTTCTCTGATTATGATGCAATGGTTCAGGCAAGGAGCATCCAATCTTTTGGCTTCTCTGGACCACACGGTAAGAAAAATTATCTTAGGCCACACATAAAATACACTAACACTAATAATAGCTGATGAGCTAAAAACAAAACAAAACAAAACGAAAATTGCAAGTATTAGAAGCTGCAGGTATTTAAATGTAGATGTGGATCTCGGAATTATACATCCCTGAATCTTTGCTGCTCAATGTGACTTCATTTGATTCACAGATCATTTTTTGCAATAAGAAACCCATGCAGTTTTATTAGATAACCATGTCGCCTATGGTCTTAAGTAAGTCAGCAGGGCAGTCATGCCATTAGGGCCTCTTCTGGATTTTATACTGATGTGTAAGAGATCTGGAGTAAGGGAAAACACATCAGTGTACATTTAGCAAAAACAATATGTTCAGGGACTCCTGGCAGCTTACCATGGGGCTGAGAGTCATATGTCAGGGCATCTTTTGGATTCAGCCTGGATTCTGTTATAGTAGAGGTACCACTACTCATCATGCATGTCTCACCTTTCACAGAGAAGTGGAATGAAGTGGTTTGGTCAGTGGGTGGATGGATAGGCTGATTGGTGCCTGTATTCAATATGGGGTAACTCCAGATGTTTTTTACGTGGGTGGCCTGATAAAGCTACATGCCTTATATGTGGGACCCATGGGGCAGTTTGATGGGATACTAGATTAAGATCACTCCTGGTGGTGAGGAAAGTCCCAGTTTTAAGGGAATCTGGGCTTGAAATTCATACCTCCAGTAGGGATAATGTTTGGCTAAAACTTAACAAATCAAGTCTGATTCATAGTACTTACTTCTCTGATTATTTAAAAAAAACAGTGATGCCATTTTAACTCTTATTTTAGGTTCACGGGTACATGTGCAGGTGTGTTACATAAGTAAACTCATGTCACAGGGGTTTGTTGTACAGATTATTTCATCATTCAGGTACTAAGCTTAGAACTCAATAGTTATTTTTTCTTATCCTGTCCCTCCTCCCATCCTTCACCCTCAAGTATGTCCCAATGTGTTCTTATCATTAAGTTCCCACTTATAAGTGTGAACGTGTGATATTTGGTTTTCTATTCCTAGGTTAGTTTGCCAAGGATAATGGCCTCCAGCTCCATCTATCTTCCAGCAAAGGGTATGATCTCATTCTTTTTTATGGATGCATAGTATTCCATGGTGTATATGTACCCCATTTGCTTTATCCAATCTGCCATTGATGGACATTTAGGTTGATTCCATATTTTTGTTACTGTGAATAGTGCTGCAATGAACATTCGTGTGCACGTGTCTTCATGGTAGAATGATTTATTTTCCTTTGGGTACATACTCAGTAATGGAATTGCTGAGTCAAATAGTTCTATTTCTAGGTCTTTGGGAATGTAACAAAGCAACAGAAATAGTTCTGTTTCTAGGTCTTTGGGAAATTGCCATACTGCTTTCCACAATAGTTGAACTAATTTACATCCCATACTAATAGTGTATAAGTATTCTCTTTTCTCTGAACCTCACCAGCCTCTGTTTTTTTTTTTTTTTTTTTTTTCTTTGACTTCTTAGTAACCATCATGCCATCATTATTTTAGAATTTTTTCCAAAGGTCAAAAACAAGCACACTGAAGTTTGGAACCTAAAATTTGCCTTTTCTATGTATAGAAATTATTCTTCTGAGGCCGGGCGCGGTGGCTCAAGCCTGTAATCCCAGCACTTTGGGAGGCCGAGGCGGGCGGATCACGAGGTCAGGAGATCGAGACCATCCCGGCTAACACGGTGAAACCCCGTCTCTACTAAAAATACAAAAAACTAGCCGGGCGTGGTGGCGGGCGCCTGTAGTCCCAGCTACTCGGAGGCTGAGGCAGGAGAATGGCCTGAACCTGGGAGGCGGAGCTTGCAGTGAGCCGAGATCGCGCCACTGCACTCCAGCCTGGGTGACACAGCGCGAGACTCCGTCTCAAAAAAAAAAAAAGAAATTATTCTTCTGACGGCAGTCTTGGGCAGTTATTTCCTTCATCACAATTACATAAATATTATTATTCATGGTTAAAAGGTAAATTTTGCATTTTCTCTGAGTATGATGCAATGGTTCAGGCAAGGAGCATGCAATCTTTTGGCTTCCCTGGACCACACTGTAAGAAAAATTATCTTAAGCCACACATAAAATACACTAACATTAATAGTAGCTGATGAGCTAAAAACAAAACAAAACAAAAATTACCAAAAAAAAATCTCATAATGTTTTAAGAAACTCTACGAATTTGTGTTGGGTCACATTCAAAGCCAACCTGGGCTGCATGTGGTCTGCAGGCCATAGGTTGGACCAACTTGGTTTAGCCCTTCAAGCATGAACTTATGCGAAGCAATCATGAGTAACTTTCTGTCTTCTCTCTATATTCGGGGACTTATTTTTCCTACCCTTTCCAGTTTGGTGATACCTTTTCTTGAAAGCTTTTATTTTAAATAGTGAAATCATATCTTGTTTCTGTAATCCAGCTTTATATCCAATTCTTTGCAAGGTCTCAAGGGCTGTAAGTGGCAGAGCTAGAACTTGAATTCAAGATTCTCTGTCTCCAATGCTTAGGCTCTTAACCACTCACTGTATTTCTACTTATCTCATGAGTCTATGGTTTTATAATACTCAGTATTGTGAAATAAATAAATAGATTCATGGACGAATAAAAGGAAAATCTTTTCTTCACAGAGACTTCCATTTATTTTCTAAGAAGCAGAGTTTCAACTTGGCAAAACCAGAGGAAAACATGTACCCAATCAAAACTGAATTGCTTAAATTTTATTTCAAACTGAAAATGTGTCTCTACTAAGTTGGATATGGCCTTAATAATTATGCAGAATTATAACATGTAAAAGTCAAAACTGTCAAGTGATAGAGCTAGAGTTTATTCAGGATATAAAATTAAATTTTCTTTCATCATTGCTCCACTAGCCTCACAGTTGCTAGCATTAAGCAGTTCTTTACAGAGCTACAATATTGCGGTAAGGGTTTTTTGTGTTGTGAGATAGCCACTAGTTTACAAAGCAGAATATATATGTGTGTGTGTGTGTGTGTGTGTGTGTGTATATGAATTCCACATATGTATGTGTGTGCATATATATATACACATATATGTGTGTGTGTATATATATATGAATTCCACATATATATGTGTGTGTGTGTATATATATTCCATATAGTCTTCTTGATCTATGTTTTGAGAGGCCAGGCAGAAAAAAGATGAGAAAATAAAGGATGTGTATTTAATTAGTCTCTAATCCAATGCTAGACATTTGCCCAGTAACTCCCCATGCCTCCTCTACCCTTAATCCAGCCTCTCTCTGTTCTAGAATGACTTTCATCTTCTGGAGACATTGGCACCAGCATGGCCCTGGGAAATGTCAAATGTGCCTTTGTTTGGGTAAGGCAAAGCAGGCTTGCTAGGCTGCCTAACTCTTTTTCCAGGATAAAGACAGAATCAGCCCCTATAAGGGGCCAGCCCAAAATCCATTTAAGTACCTCAACAAATTCTACTGTGCATCAGTCTGTGAAGCTATACAAAACATATTTAACTCTGTTTTATGACCTATTTTGCTACTTTGAGAGCCTTTCCAAACATTAGAATCACTGTTTTCTCCAGAAGGAAGGCGTTGATTGGCCACCTGAAGTCCTGGAAGGCCATTATGGAGACTGGAATTGGTGCGCTCCAGTCGTTATGATTCTCAGGAATCCTCCGTTTCACTACTTGGGTATACACATACTGAAATGATGGTTTCTGTTATTGTTGTGATCATAAGGCAAAATGGGTAATAAATTAGATTCAATTATCTAGAATGTCTATGTAATTGTGGTGCAGTTTTTTTAAAATTAATGATAGTTATCAGAATTGTTTCAGGTTCTCAGAATAAAACATCTGAGAAAACTACAAAGAAAGGAACCTTGGATACTTAAGCATGAAAACTGTACATTTTTAATTAAACCAGCATTTATCTAAGCATGTAGAATCGACCCACTCTGTGACTTAGGACTTCATCTTTGTAAGTCTCTGTCTACTCATCTATAAATATTACAAATGGACCATGTCACCTACAAATCCCTCATCTCAAAGATCCTATTATTCTAATATGAATTTGTTCCTCAGTTGTCACAAAACATTTAATTCTTATTAGGGGAGAATTTTGCTAAAAAATATTTCATAAACATGGATGAATTTGATGTTCAAAACTTGTCAGCTTATGAAAAATCTTGAATGCTAAGAGATTGATATTTTTATTTTAATCGAGTAAGTGTTACAATTCAGGATAAAAGAGAAAATGTTTGTGAAGTTTTCTTTTTTCCATTGTATAGATGCAAGGATTTTTTTAAAAATTAAGAGCAGATGGATATTTAGACATCCAAAAGAGCTGCTTGAAATACTGAACACTGTATTATTAAAGCTCACAAGCTGAGGTTTGCTGACAAGAGGAATAGTCATAAAACATAACCTTTTATTTCATCAAAGAAAGTTATGCTTGCCCAAGATCTGAAGCCCAACATCCATAAAATGGTTTCACACTGGTGACATTCTATTCAAAACAGCTGTCTGAAAGAAAAATAAATGGGATTTAATCTGCCATAAAATGAATTGCACAATTTATTTTTCTTGAGGAAGTCATGCCTTTGTGACGCTGGTGAGCTGTAACAGTTTTGCTTCTAAAAGCAGTGTCTCCTTCTATGCCAAACCCATATTAATTCAGTCATGTGAAATTTTCCTACAGAAAAAAGCAGTTGGAAAGTCAGAGCAGCTTATCCAACACCTGATGCTTTTCTCTACTTTCAAAAGTATTACTTTAAAACATGAGCCCAGGATAGACTTTTCATCCAGAGGTAAATAGATTTTAAGATGCTTTGTCATAAAGATTGAAATATATGAAACTGTCAAAGTCAACCATTAATGTCCTACAAATAATGGAATTTCATATACTACAAACTAATATTTGAGAAGAGAGCAAAACTGCAAAGGAGTGAAATGTGAGTTAGAAAAATGACAACTAAATGAGATTAATCATCTCTTCAAAATGAAATGCTTATAAAAGGTAAAAGCTACTCATAGGAGAAATGTAAATATTTATAAGCCCAAAATTGACTAAGTGAGAAAACTTTTCAATATAGACATTTTAAAGACAATTGAGTAATAGTATGTTTTGCTTACTTCATTCATTTAGTACACATAATACCTTTTACAATAAAATAAAAGAAAGCAAGCGTAAGATTTTTTTTCTACTGTGGAAGTTGCTGTAATACTACATGTGATAACTAAGATACAACCTAACACAGGGTAGACATTGAAACTTAGGTTGTGCCTTTCCATTCCATCACTTCATTCTATCACATATTTTCCAAAATTTTTATATGCGTGTTCAAATTAGCCTGCATGTATTTCATTGTAATGCCATTCTCTCAAACAACTTACATTAGAACATTTCTAACAGCTCTTTTTTGTTAAAGCTAGCTACATAAAAAATGTCTGTTTGCATGGTTCAGCAAATATATCTTTGTAAATTAAATGTGAATCCTAAAATAAACTGAAAATAATTTTAACTGAGATATATTATTATTTTCTTTAGGAGACAAAAGATATTATCTCCATAATAACTTTTTGAAATGTTCTGACTACCAATGCCCTCATTATAAAAGCTAATCCATAATGCAATTTATTAAGAAAAAATATATATATGTATTTTTCTACAGTATCTCAGAATCCTTTACCTTAATTTACAAAATGAGCACCTGCTTAAAACAGATTTCTACTAGAATGAATAAAGCATTGTAGTAGTAAGCATGAGGCTTGTGAATGTGTGTAGTGTTCCTGAAAACTTGAGAGATTATTCACATTCACATTTCAGGAGAAAAGGGAGACAATAAAAAGCTACTGTACACATGAAGGCAAAGGTGAGACTCAACAAGGATATATAACTATCATTATTTTTGTCAGATAAATTCTGTTGTTTCTGAAGACATTTACATCCTGTGAGATTGAATTTTTAATTTACAAGTAAGAGGGAGAGAAATCTCAAAAGTGCTTTTCTTCTGAGACAGATTCTACTGAAAGCATATTCTGCCACTAATGGGCAATATCCGTCTTTTACAAATGCACAAAGACTTTTTATGAGTTGATTTTTTTATTTTATAACTTCTCAAACTTTTACCCCTTTATATTGTAGGACAATTTCCCTGACATTGACTGCACATTACTGTGGTATGTTCATACATCTGACCACAGAAAGCAATGTCACTTAATGTCCCAGATTCCCTTACATTCACCAATGTTAAAGTAATTTGTGAACAGAGCCATTAAGACAATCTGCACATTTAAACTTTATGCAATATGATATACAAATATCAGAAAGCAGAATAGCTCCTTTCCATTCTTCAGCATACAATGCTGAATTTCTAAATATACTGTTGTATTTTTTAACATTTGCTTACTTCCTGCTACTAAACAGTATTTGGTTTGATATTGTAGTTTGATTTTTTAAACACAATTATCCTTGCCATTTTAAATATGAATATTAAATCTAAATAACTCCAAGATTTATTTAGAGTGACTAGCTCTCAATAAATCTGAGACATAAAAATTGCTTGTCTTATAATCTAGTGAAGTACCTGATGGAATACCAGCACTAAAACATTTTTGTCGACTGTCGTCTCAGAATCTTTAAATGCACTTTAGTGTTAGTACTGTATAATATAAAATAAAATGCACTACCATTCTTCATCGGTTTTACAACCTTTTTCACACTGATGATATCTTCCAACTTCAAATAGTTGTAAAACTTGTGCTGACTGATTTGTCTGCTTATGGAAACTTTCCTTAATGCATACTTGGAAACTATTTGTGTAAAACAGAAATTGAATTCAAGACTTGACATCGTCATTTGTGAAATCATTAAAAATATCCTTGCTATTTTAAAGATTTAAAAACACTTTCAGCCATATGAAGAGTCTAGGATTTTTTAATGGTAATGTAGATTATTATAGGAATTGCTTTGCTATTTCCATGTATATGTAGGTATTCATACATATTATATATATGCATATATAATATTTTTTCCCTGGCATAAAAGTTACTGACTGATTCCCAAGCAAAATAGATTTACAAAGTTTTGAGAGACCTTATTTGTTTAACAAAAAGGGAAAATTGGTAAGGGGATGAGGTATGACAGTAAATTGGAATTAAACATCAAATGCTATAAAATGAGTTCACAAGAAAACAAGGCAAATGTCTACAAATTTTGGAAACTGGCAATATCTAGCAAGGAAATATAACAATTAATGTTACATAAAATACTGTGGATGTCCTTTATTAACTTATAAATCCAATATTAATTGCACACTAAACAGTATAAACAAACAGCAAAATTTATTTTGTAATAACATGTAAGAAACGAGATTTTTGAAGTTACTTATTGCACCCATATTATTCACGGAAGCTTCAACTCCAATTTTACTTAATTTTAATTTATCTTTTTGAGACAGAGTTTTGCTCTGACACCCAGACTGGAGTGCAGTGGCATGATCTCGGCTCACTGCAACCTCTACCTCCCAGGTTCAAGTGATCATCTTGTCTCAGCCTCCCAAAGTGCTGGGATTACAGGTGTGAGCCACTGTGTCTGGCCATTCAACCCCAATTTTAAAATGCATGACAGTGATTTTGAAACTTTAATTCCTATAGAAAGTACATATAGATATTGTTGAAATGCAGATTCTGATTCATCTGGTGAGGCCTGAGAGTCTGCATTTCTAGCAAGCTTCATGCTGCTGCTGCTGGTCCATGCACCACACTTTGGATAGTAAGAATCTGGCCTGTCTAAGGAAAAGCAAGCTGGATTTCTTGAAAGTTGTTGGCATTGGGCGGATAGTTACAAGTCTGTTTTTCTCTCTAATGAGTACATGGAGAATAACAGATCTTTCTGAAACTCAAATATTCAACTACTTACCCCTTCTGTCCAGGAGGTTTGAAACAAGCAGGAGCAGAAATGAGTGAGTGTGTGCATGTGTGCCTGTGTTTGTGTGTGTGTACTCGGGTATACAGTAGTGCCTCCATACTTGCATTAAGGTAAGTGTGTCAGCAACTCTCCTGTGACTATCCTCAATTTAGACTTGCATTCATCTAAGCATGCAAAGTTCAGAGAATTGTCAGGTCCAATATACCCTATCTCTGAGGTTAAGCCCCAGCTTATTTCACACATTTCAACATTTTCCATGTGGATGCTGTTAAGGTTGCCTGGAATTTGGAGATAAGCCCAGGATTAGTCCTGCTTTAAAGTCACCATGAAGCCTTGTTATAGGCCTCAAGTTAAGTTGTTAAATGTATTTCTCAGAGCTTACTGGAAAAAAAAAAAAAATAGCCACACTCACTAACTTTGGTAAGCTTCAGATAGCAAAACACAGCGGTGGTTGTTGAAAACTTACCTACAGGCCTTCACCTTCATGTTTTTATAGATGGTGGACTTATGTTCTGAGGCTAAAATGACATTCTGTTACCAAGCTTGCTTTAGGAAAAATGTCTAAACTGAGAACTGCGAGATAGAATATTCACTTTTTTTTAAAGCATTTTGAGAACTAGGTCAATCTTATTTAAGCAGATTTTTCTAAATCACTTGGTAATAGTTTAGAATTATTCTGTAATTATCTAATAATTTGGTATTTTACTTTATTGATATGAACGCCACTATTATAGAATTTAACAATTACTATATACTTATACTTGTTGTAAATATGAATTCCAAGTAATTAGCAAGTGACTCATGCTAATGACATGTCTAAAATATTGGCTTTCCTATATTTTTGGTCATGTATAGCTATTCTATTGATCTGGAAGATATAAAATATAAGGCAGTAATATTTGATTAAGTCTTGTTAAAGTTTAGTGCTTTTGGCCAAGGATCTTGTAGAGTATCTGAAAAAGTTAATAGTGCAAAGGTGGCAAATACTGAACAGAAATGAAATTGAGATGTATTTCTAAAAATAAATTTAAAGTGTAAAACAAAAAAAAAAAATTAACTTCCTTAAGGAATCCAACAGAATTCCTATAATTTCCTGTATTTTGAAATTCATCTATCCTACTTAATCTGACTTTTAAAGAGTGGGTGAAAAGAACTCTACACATTATAGGGTTATAGTTTTGGGGAATTTTCTAAGAAAAGTGTAAGTTAATTATAGCTTTTAACAGCACAGCTACAGATGTATCAGATAAAAAGGAGCAGAAAAAGTTTTTCTCTCTTAGAGGCCCTGTAAACAAGTGATGCCTTGGGGTATCTTCCTTTTCTTGTAGTAGTAAAAACAATCTTGAAAAGGATTCTGCTAAACACTCTTCTAAGGCCATGCATTTAATTTAGATAAATAACATCATCTCATTATTGATTAAATTCTCAGAATTTTATATTACTTCAATGCTTGTAGTAGCTTATTGGCCATATTGGAGATGTTTTAAATGTCAAAGCAGTCCTAATTTCTCCAAATATAAATTAGCATGATACTCTTTAAATGGCCACTAAATGAATTCTTCTGTTGATTCTGGCGATAGATAAATAAATCGATAAATGGGTAGGTAGATAGATAGATTATTGTGGATCATATTTGATTAAATTAAGAGAGTCTCTTCTCCAAAAAGTATAGACTATTTATACTACACCGGTAGGAGAGTATTTGGTGAGAAGAAATCAATAGTTGAGAGCAATCACTCTCTCATGAGCATGCAATTCACTCAAACATCCACGGCAGCCCTCCATCATAACCTCTCCATGAAGAATCACTATCTTTCTCATTTTGATAAACACAGACACTCAGAGAAAGTTAATTTACCAAATGTCATACAGTTAATGGTGTTGGGATTCTGACCTGTGTTCATTACATTAATTCTTTATATTTCTCATAATTCAGAAAGCAGGAGTGATGCTTCTAAGTCCATTCAAGTGCTAATATACATCAACCAATACTCTCAGATGAGATTTTCATAATCTAAAGCAAAAACTTGGAAAAAGAGTCTTTCCTATTTTATATAATTTTAAAATTATGATGTATTATAAAATACTATAGAAGCATTTTATCACCTATTTCTTTCAAAATTTACTTTTACATTTGATTATAAAATTATACTTTCAACTTGATTGCTCGTAAGAGTAGAATATCTCAATGAAACTTTTACCTAAGCATTAAAGTAATGATTATTCCTTAGAAATGCCCATTAGGAAATTCAAAAGTCACCATTAATGTTCCTAAATTAACCATTTTCTGTTACCCCCTTCACTAATTACATTGACAGTCTACTTTCTTCCCAACTAACATGACATACAGAAACATAGTCCACCAAAGCTGCTACTGTACCAAAGGTGACGGTGATTTGGAACCAAGAAAATGTAGGTGCCAGGATTTTCAACCTTTTCAAAGACTTTCAACTGAAAAACATCTCTGAGAAATATTTAACAAGACATGTTCTACACACCATAATTTCCTGCTACCAAGTATTTCTCACTCTATTACCCCCCAGGTCAAAATTCTACTGTAATAAATAGTTTACCAAGATAATCAAAAGTTACACTGGCCTATTTCTCCTAGTACCAGTCAATCACAAAGACCATTCACTTGGCAATCTGCAGCCTCAGATCTTTATCCCCTTTTTCACTTTTTGAAATCAATGCTTTATTAACACATTAAGAAGCAATCTTTAGCCTAAGGTAATAATGACTGCTGTGAAATAGTAACCTCAATTAGAATAAAAAAGTGAATATACCATTTACATTGTTTTTCAAATCTCGGAAAAGTTCAGTTTTAGACAGTGACTATTATTAGGTAATATTAAATGCATGCCTACCTGTGTAACACGAGACAAAAACCTCTTTAAAATCAAACCTAAATGACCAGGTTGATAGTTTAAGGATTGAGATGGAGTCTCACTCTGTCACCCGGGCTGGAGTGCAGTGGTGGGATCTCAGCTCACTGCAACCTCCGCCATATTAATAGTGTAGTGTCAAACAACCTCATTTCTGTCACCTAACTCCCAGTATCTACTGATACTAGGCAACCTCTGGATCAGTATTTAAAAGGAGTGTATAAAGACCAGTATTTTAACTGACTACCTCTGTCAAAGAAACTTCACAATTAGCACATCAAGCAGTCTTTTGCAAAATTTTTGAACACTATGAATAAAAGATGTTTTTGTGACAAATAACATTTCCAAAACTTCAAATTAACATGAATTAAAACTTCCAAAACTTAATTAACCCATGTGATCTCAAGCTGTATTCTCTTTTGAGGCATAAGAATAATATTCAATCAAAATAGTTTACTGTCATTCTTTCTAACAGATATACAGTTAAGTGTAGCTCCTTCATGCAAGAAAATATAAGGTAAATTATAAAATGTACTTTATAGTATATTTATACAATAGAAAGTAAATTACGAAATTATAAAATTTTTATAAGGTAAATATAAAATTATAAAAGTATTAAAACCTATGTTAAATTTTATAATATACTATTAAACTAGATTGTTTCTGTTATTGTTCAGATAGATAAAATAGCTAGAATTACCAAGTAAAAATATATACCTGTGTCCCTTATAATTTCTAATATTTATGAAGTAACACAAGCACAGCCTGGAGTATGTGTCATACTGGTAAATAATAGAGTAGATACTTTTCAGAAACAGGAACAGATTTTATAGTTCTAACTCAAATATTTTACCATTCACATGTACTTACAATAACATATTTTGCAGTGTTGGTCCTGAAGCTGAAAGTAGAATTTGAGGCATTTTGCCAACACCTGTCTAATTTGCAACAGAGATTGTAATGCAAATTTCTTATAGATTACTAAATGAAACCGATAGCTTCTCATTAAGTTTCTTTTCCATTTGGTCAATATTTTACGAAATCACAACATAGATAAAACTTCATAATCGCCTTTCAGGTGGAATCAGAAAGAAGCTCCCATTAACTTTTTAAAAAAGTCCTTAATGATTATGTGAATGGTAGCAGAATCAGATAAAATGTTATCAATTGTATCTTACCTCTCTCACTGAAGTCATCTACTAGAATGATTTCTGCTATCAGACTCTCTGGGGTTCGGTTAATTATACTGTGTATGGTCCGCAGGAGTGAAGTCCAACCTTCATTATGAAATGGGATAATGATGCTGGTGTTTGGCAGCCTTTCCAGATACATCTTGTGCTTACAGCTGGAGATGAGGGAAAAAAAAATGGTGTATCAAATGCAAAACCCTTGTATATCTTATTCTGTTGTTTATTCATTATGTTATCAGACAACTGTGGAAACACGACTTGGTCTAATACTTTCCAACCAGAGTTTGTACAGCATGATTGTTATTCTGCTCCGTCATGGAATGTATTAATGATCTCCTTTCACACTCACTCTTAATGAAACAACTGTTTTATCCTCTTTGGTATCAGGGTTTCAAATTCGTCAGTTTGTTGAAATGTTGTGCTCTTGTTGATGTACATTTTTCCTGTTGTTATATAATAGAAATAAGGATGAATAATATGCTTTAAAACTGTTTCCATGGAGCACATAATTAAGATTTAGATGGATTTCCTGAAGAGATCTAAAAATTTAACTTCTGTAATATTTATGTTTAATTAGTCAGTTTTAGTCATGGAGTGTTTCAATGGCTGGACAGTATTTAAAGCCTGAAGGGAAAAACAACCATAGCCTCTAAACAGAATAAATTAAAATCTAATGTAAAATAACTGTTAACTGAGCACAACCACATAATAAGATTAAATTAAGATCCAAATCAAGATGTTATCACATTCCTAGTGAAAACTCTAAAAAGAAATCTCAGATTCATTTTTTTTCATTGTTGGAACCATCTGAGAAGATGAAAAAGAAGTATTTTAAAAATTGTATTCCTTTATTCATTATTTAACCTAATAATTTATTATTTTTAACAATATTCATTAAACAAGTAAATTTTGACATTTTCAGACAATGAAAAGTGTTTGAAAACCCATCAAAATTATAACATGATATGGGCACAAAAATGCTGTAAAAACATGAAATTCATTTTAGGATAACTTAAATGTCAAAAAATATATATAAATATGAAAAAGATCTGTCAGTAATTTCCATGGGAGTGTAGTAAGATAGATGTTTTTGCTTATAATGCACAGATCTGGAAAATAGTGTTTCTGAAGTTCCGCATACCTGGTCATAACTATGCGGAGCCATTGATTCTTCTGAACAAAGTCAAAGAGCCCAACTAATTGTGCTTTGATATATCAATATTCATAATGTTGCACCTACTTGTGAGAACCATCACACCTCACAATGTCCTTAGAATGAGGGTGATATTCCCAATGAAGCCATTTGTTTTTTAAACATCAGGGCAAGCTATTGTACATATCACTTGCCTATTAATTAAAGAGGAATTGCATTCAGAGTAATATCGTATAAACCATCAACAGGGGCCAGGCACAGTGGCTCATGGATGTAATCCCAGCACTTTGGGAGGCCAAGGCAGGAGGATCACTTGAGTCCTGGAGCTCAAGACTAGCCTGGGCAACATAGCAAAACCCCATCTCTGCCAAAAGTAAATATTAGCCAAGTATGGTGGCACACACCTGTCATCCCAGCTACTCGGCTGGCCGAGGCAAAAGAATTGCTTGAACCCAGTAAGCAAAGGTTGCAGTGAGATGAGATCGCACCACTGCACAGTCCAGCCTGGGTGACAGAGTGAGACTGTCTCAAAAAAAAAAAAAAAAAAAAAAAAAAAAAAGGAAAAAAGAAAAAAATCCATAGGCTCATGACTTTTCAGAGTCATATACAATCCAATCAGAGAAAGGGTAGACAAGAAAGAATGCAAGACCAATCATGTGTGACAAAGGCTTTCTCTTTCAAAATGTTTTCGATAATTTATATCTGCCTAAGCTCAAATTACTATCAAATTACTCTCACACACAAAATATAAAAGGATTCATTCTATTCATTCATTCATTCATTCATGTCACAATAATTTACTGAAGATTTGATATAGGTCAGGCTCCAAAGTTGAGGTAAAACAATGAATGAAATCCAGTTCTTAACCTCAAGACATTTATATTATAATGAGAGATACAGAAAGATAAATAGTTACAATTTTAAAATGAAATGGATAGTGTAGAAGTTTAATAGAGTGCTATAAGATTATTTGAGAGAGGCCCATAAGCCAATTTGGAAAATGTAGAAATTCAAGTGAGAACTGAAGGTGGCCTGCAGAGGACAGGTTCAAAGCGTACGTAGGAAGAGAATTCACACGACTTGGTAACTAGGAGATGTGATTAAAGAGGAGTCTTACATTTTGGACATGGACAACTGATCCGATAAAATACAGAATGACAGAGGAGCCTGTGTGAGGGACGCACTGAAGGTTTCAAAGATTGAGAGCAACGATAATGAATTCAATTTTGACCATGTATTGTTGAGATGTCAAAATGACATCCAGTTGCAACGCAGCTTTCATATATCATATACACATCTATCTGTCAATTTAGATGTCTATCTATCTATATATATGTGGGTGCATAGCTCAAGGTAAAAATCTATTTTGCTGGGGGAAGAGGCTCATGAGAGATAAGCTCTAGTAGATGATGCTGGTGCATCAATGCCTCCTTAGCACTCACCATTCCAGTATAAGCCAAGAGGGTCCTATTATACATCTCTGCAGATAGCAAAGTGAGTACTTTGTCTCATCTCTGCACAAAGGGCAGATCAGAAGTTCTGGGAGAAATTAATTCCCCTAGAGCAAGTATCAACCAACGAATAATGGAAGTTAGAGAATAAATAGTCACAAGGTGGGATAACCCTGAGGTGTGTTCTATATTTTCTCCCATAGCTTCCCAGCAAGATTATACCACAGTTGCCCACAGTGATCAGCAGTTTGACAAGGCATCTTTTACTGGTTACTTTCCCTTTTCTGTCTTCCTTTTTCACATTGCCCACACCGCACCACTCTACATTCTGTGATTACCTCCTAAACAGTATTATAGTCAAATTTTTGTTTCAGGGTCTGCTTCCAGAGGAACCAAACTTAAACATAGGCAAATAAGTTATACCTCACTTGGTGGGAACAGTCTCTTGAATCAATGTCCTGGTCAAGATTCACATTAATCAATGTGCTGGTCAAATAGGCAACACTCTTATTTTTGTTGAGTTGGGAAGGTTGCAGTTTGTTATACTTGGAGATAATTTTAAATAAGTTTTTAAAAAACAGTGATCACACATGCATTTCATCACTTCTTTCAGCTTTTGAATTATTACTGGTGCTCTACTCAGAGACGTCTCTAGGCCTATGAAACACAACTATGAAGACTTTACAGTGGATACATAAAAATGGTCTCATCCTCATTAGTTGATTATTAGTAGTAACATTGCCTTTTTACATTGACAACTGTAACTTATTTTTCAATTAGACTACATTATAAACTCCTTACTATTTCATGCCTGATGATTATGTATCCAATATTGAAAAGTCACATCACACTTTATGATCAAACTATCGAGGTTCAAATGATAGCTTTGCCACTTACTGCCTGTGTGACAATGGGCAAGTTATTTACCCTCTGTAAGATTAACTTTCTCACACAGGATAATGTGGGAGCAAGAAAAAAAAATACCTCTGCATAATGTGCTAATGAGAATTAAATTGGGTCATCTATGTAATGTACTTCATATAGCATCATAGCTAATAATAGCAAGAGTTTAATAAATACTGACATTATTATGGTCATTGTTGTTTAAATTATATTATTTCATTGTCAAATCCTCTGTGGAAGAAGATGTGGAACTAGTAAAGACAGGAACTGCAGAAGAAACAGTGAGAGACATTTAGGATACAAAGATGAATACATTTCAGTCTCTTCCCTTAAGGGTTCACAGACCAGTAAGCAGATATATAAAATCATTAGACTCAAAGAAGACAAGTGACATAATAGATGGCACATAGACATTGAGAGCCTGAAGGAAGTGTGACTAACTTTGTCTGATAGAATTAAGGAAATCTTTATCAATGAGTCTGTATGTTGAGAACAGATCATGAAGAATCTTGAAAACGATTCTAAGGAATTTGGATGTTAGCCTGCAGTCAACATGAAGTACTTCAAATATTGTTAATCGCAAGGAAGACTGGATCGTGTTTACATATTCCTTTGGCAGCAGGGCAGACAATGTGTTGCAAATGGCAGAGACTAGAAGCAGAAAGATTAGCCCTTGTAATAATTCTAGCAAAAAATAATGAGGGTGCAGATCTGATTTTCACTCGAAGGAAAGCCAGCTCCTTTGTAAAAGCACTTAATCTGATTCAATTATATTTGGTCATTCTAGCACTTAAGCTGCTCCAAAGAAAAACTGAATCACTGCCAACCTCAGGCATTGGATTCAAGAAGTTGTGATCCAGATGACTACCCCATAGTATTACTAGAAATAGTGAAGCACATCCAGGGCTTTATTAAGGCTCTGCGCCTGCATATTTTAGGTTTGATGTCAAGTCAGGTTGAGAATAAAAGTTTACAAATATGAAGATGATGTACCAATATGGAACTGAGTTTAATAAATAAGTAAAATAAAGTCAAACACAATTTATATGCTTTTTATGGTTACAAATGTGTATAAATTCACAAACAGAAGACGAAAATAGGGACAAATGAAAACATGTGTTGAAATAGGTTTCTAGGAATATGGGTGTAATTATTGCATTTCATATTGCTGTATTATTTTCAGATAAGCATTTGCATAAAATTACCTTGCAGTTTAGGAATAGCTCAGAGGTAAGGACATCTCTTTGTTGAGCTGCAGTTTATATAGATGGATAAAAACTAATCCTTCAAATTTTAAAAGCACCAGGAAGACAAAAGATATAGTTTGAGTTATTTAAAAATTTACTTGAGAGAAATGACAAGTTGTGAAGGCATTTAAAAATCTGAAAAACAACCCTAAATTATTTTGTAAACATTCTGCTAGACCTTTCAAAGTAATGAAACCTCAATGGCAAATTTTCTCATATTCTTCTGTTTTTCCAAAACAGAATAAATACTTTCTGATTTTTTATATTGGCATTTGCTAAACTGAAAGATTTTTAAAATATAGTTCAATAGTATTGTTTAATGCATACTTAACATTTATTCCTTTCATGGTTACATTAATTTATCTTTATTATTTCACTGATTTTATTAAAATAAGTGTTTTTTCCAACAATAAAAAAGGCCAAAAATTAAATTTTAATTACAAATACTTGGAATAAATACCAGACTTATCAGTGACTTACTTTTGTGTAAAAGAGATACTTTAGTATGTATGCAACAATGTCAATGTTTATATTATGGGCATTTAGGTGAACTTTCATTTGGAGATCTTAAAACCTTCATGTATTCTTCACCATCACTTAAACATTACTTCTCACTGCCTACTGTTGTGTGTTTTGTTTTGGAAAGAGTGTTAAAACTCACATTTAAAAAATTCTAGCTCTGAGATTGCAGCTTTTGAGTAAAATGTTTGAATGTTTAAATATTTCAATCTTTAGATCACTCTGTTAGCTTATTCAAAGTATGGCTTTATTTTTTGTTTTGTTTTGGTTTTTATTTACCTATATAATAACAATAGTCAGGAGGTTATGTGGTGGTAATAACCACTCCCAAATTTCAATGGCTTAAAATAATAACTATTCTCTTTCTTGCTTCCTTTATCTGTTCAACACTAGTTGGAAGGAGGGTCTCTGCTCACTGTGGTTAGCAGAAATAGCCAACATCTTGACCACTGTCAATAATTGTGGTAGATATAAATGAGAACACTGATGGATATTAAGCTAGTAATTAGATGATGTATCCCTAAAATGGCATATTGTTATCTGCTTACAGCTTATTGGTCAGAACTAGTCATGCAGTCCAGGGGCTCAGAATGTGCAGTCTCATATTGTACAGAAGGAATATAGTCACAAGTATTTGGCAAATGACACTAGTGAAATCAACCATTTCAGTCTTCCACCTTCTTTAGAACAAAACAAGAAAAGAACATTTTACTTCTTGGACAAAATTTAATGGAAAAATGAAAGAGATTGAATTTCTTCACCGATGAAAAACAGAATATTTACAGCCCCATATCTATAGAAGCATGACAAGAGGATATTAGAGCTGCAACCACATTTAAGAAGTCATCCAGTTAAGCCCCCCATTTAATTGAGAATTGAGACAGAGTTTTAGAGAGTTAAACATTAATTATTTTACAATCTAATTGGAAAGGCATTGTACCGGGTGAAAAAGTGATACAACGATGAGGCACTGTTCCTGAACTAAGAAGTTTATAGTTTTTCTGAAAATTCAGTAATTATCGCCTACACAGGAGGTAACACAAGCAATGAATAAGAATCCAGCATTCTTCACTTTTGATTACATAATATTTTGGAAATGTCATTCTATCATTGGCCCTTTAAGGCATCTTTATACTAATAGAGTTAATTAAATTATATAAATATTATAATATTTTAAGGAGGGGCAGGCAATTACTTGATTAGCTCAAACGTTTTTGTGAGATATATGCTGTATCCTCCATAAATATTTTTGTAGATAAACAAATTCAATAAAATGTATGACAAAATACCCATCACAAAAAATTTATGATGAACTGTCATTTGAATAGAGACTCTAACAGTCACTAATATTATATTATCAGGTGGCTAAAATAAGTAGAAATAGTGCCCACTATGCACAATATTCCTACATTGGTTTTGTGTATTTAAATAACAATACAGATTTTTGCTATTTCTGTCTAATATTATTTCCAGGTAAAATTATGTTTGAGATTTCCTCTTTTAGTCAAATGTACTAACAAGGACCTTATTTACCTTTCTACTTGATTCAACGGTATTAGTCTGTTTTCATGCTGCTGATAAAGACATACCCAAGACTAGGCAATTTACAAAAGAAAGAGGTTTAATTGGACTTACAGCTCCATATGGCTGGCGAAACCTCACAATCATGGAGGGAGGGAAGGAGGAGCAAGTCAATATACTTACGTGGATGGCAGCAAGCAAAAAGAGAGCTTGTGCAGAGAAACTCCTGTTTTTAAAACCGTTAGATTTCGTGAGACCCATTTACTATCACGAGAACAGCACAAAAAAGACCCTCCCCCATGATTCGATCATCTCCCACCAGGTCCCTCCCACAACACGTGGGAATGATGGGAGCTACAAGATGAGATTTGGGTAAGGACACAGAGCCAAACCATATTACCAACTAAACAACTAGATTTTTAAATATGAAACAATTATTTTCAAGGCATTGAATATCAAGCAACAAACAATAGTGGCTTTCAGAAACAGGATACAATTTCCCCTGCTTATACTCTAGTCTGAGATTCCAGGGCATGGTGAATTTAAGAGAAACACAGACAGATCCAAATGATCTCCCTAAGATAAGAAAATGGAGCCAAGAGTCCTGGGGACTAAAGTGGCTAGAGTTTGCAAGATAGAGCACTCTAAAGGAATGAGCTGCACACACAACTTAGGGGATCTGCAGAGTCCTCCTCACATCTTCAGCTAAGCACTGATCAGTGCAAGCATACAAAGGAACAGCCCTGATCTGGGGAATAAAATCCAAGAATGGATTAGAGGAAATAATACCTATCATTTGCATAGGGTATAAAATAATGCTTTTGGAAAATTCGGTGGAATATGGAAAGAGTTAGATGGGTTTTATCTCAGCAGGGTGGCAAATTATCCCTAGCCTAAATACAGCTCTGATCCAACTTAGCTTAAAAGCAAGATCTTATAGTATCAAACTGTTTTCATGTAACTTAAATTCATTATGTAACAAAGCTCAATAATATTTATAGTAATACAAAATATTTTCACCTTTGAAGGTAAAATCACAATGTCTGATATCAAATAAAAATTTACAGCCCTACACTTCAAAACTCATTTTATGAGGCCAGCGCTACCCTGATGTCAAAGATGGGCAAAGACACTACAAGAAAGGAAAACTCTAGGCCAATATCTCTGATGAATATAGATGCAAGAATCCTAAATAAAATACCAGCAAACTAACTTCAACAGAGCTTTAAAATGATCATACACCATAATCAAGCTGGACTTATCCCTGGGATGCAAGGATGTTTCAATGTATGAAAATTAATTAATGTGATACACCATATTAACAAAATAAAAAAATAAAACCCATGATCATCTCAATAGATGCAGAGAAAGTATCGACAAAATAGATACATTTTAAAGGTAAAGACTCTCAACAAACTAGAAATAAAAGAAAATTAATTCAACTTAATACATGCCATATGTAAAAAGCCCACAGCTAATATTACATGCAATTATGAAAAATTGAAAGCTTTTCCTCTAGGATCAGGAACAAGACAGAGATACTCAATTTTGAGACTCCTATTCAACACAGAATTATCAATTTTAGCTAGAATAATTCAATATAAAAAAGAAAGTTTTGCTGTTGTTATTTCAAGATGGCCTCAGCCACAGAAAAAACAGCAAAACAGTACATAAAGATCAACACCGTGAGCTTTAATTCAAGAAGAAAAATGGGAATCTACTGGAATTGTGAAGGACACCCCAGATCCCAGAGAGAAGACTATGTACAAACAGCCCCTGTGACAGCATCTGGCTGTCAAAAGTGAGTCAAGTGTTGATACATGAGACGGGCAGAGAGTTTTCCTTTGTAACTCACCTTTCCACTGGGTATTTGTCCAGGTCAAGGGAGACCACTTTGTTTCTCCCAGCTTTGGAGCTAACTTGGGGAGAGACTTGGAGAAGCTGAGAAGGGAAGACATTGGGAAAAGTGGCAGCATTTTCCCTGACCTGGGGTTGAGAGCAGGATGCCGTTTTTAATCCAGGAGCATACAGAGTCGGTCACTCTTTGGCAACCCAAGTGTAGCCATACAGGTATTTTAGTCTCAGGCCAGGGATTGAAGTGCTTGCTCTGGAGTTTGGTAGGAGCCTCCAGAGCCAGAATTGAGCAGCAAATGTGGAAAATGCCCCAGGAGTAGGCACTGGAATTGTGCCCTCCCCTTGCCACAGGTCTAGGGCAAGAGAAGAACTACTGCAACCATGATTTCTCCTGGGTGAGGAGACTTGCAGCCAGGGCCCACTTGGTGACCTGGCAACTCTGCCTCTGTGTGTGTGTGTGTGTGTGTGTGTGTGTGTGTGTGTGTGTGTGATTGCTGGATGTCCCAGTCTGCTCCCCTGAGATCAAGATACAGAGAGGTCTTCTCTACTCCATGCTCAGAAATATCTCCAGACATTCAGAGCATATGCTCACCTGGATTAACAGCCTGAGCTGTCCCACCCTTCTTATGCAGAGACCATAGTGCGCAAAGCACTCTCTGTTTTATGCCCAGGCAGATCTCCAGGCATTCAGAGAGCTCACTCATCCATATCAACAGCCTGACTGTCAACCACTTCTGTGGAGAGACCATGTGAAGTGAGGCCCTCTCCCCTCCATGACTGGACAGATCTCTAAGCTTATAGAACATCCACCCTCCTGGATTAAGACTTTAGGCTGCCCTCCCTCCCTGTGCAAAGAAGTTACCGCTCAAGAGGTTTCCCAGCTCCAGGCCTATGCACATTTCTTGGTGCTTGGTGGCTGCCCCCTGGATTCTCCCTTCAGGGAACCTTTAGGCAGACCTACCTGGCCTGACTCTGTCCATCTTGGCTCACTCCCTGTAGCTGAGCAGGGAGTTCAGGCCACTGTGTATGCCAGGAATCAGTCCGTTGCCTCAGGCGTATCTCGCAGTAAACAAGGATCAAATATATATACCCAGCCACATTGGCCACAGCTGGCTTTTACCCAGAAGTGATATCTACTGGCCTGTAGCTGGAACTGCACAGCCCAATATAAAACCACACAACTTCTGCCAAAAGACCCTATCCAACATTCTCTACAGTCATACCCCCTAGGAACGGGGTAGAGGGAAAGAACATAAAACAACATTATAGGGAAAGAGAGAGAAAAAAATCCTATTCACACAAAAATAATTACAAAAGTTAGAAGTGCCAGGATCTCCAGATGAAAAGGACCCAGCATAAGAATTTTTAGCACCAAAAAAAAAAAAAAAAATTGAACATTGTGACAGCACGGAAGGATCACGCTCGCTCTCCAGCAATAATCCCTATCCAAAATAGAAACCCCAACACGGCAGGTAAAGAATTGGATAGCAAGGAAGATGAATGATATTCAAGACAAGGTTGAAAATCAACACAAATAAACTTCCAAAGAAAGCCAATAAACGAAGGAAGAGATTAACATCTCAAAAAAATAACCAGAGTTTCTAGAATTAAAAAATTCACTTAATGTATTTCAAAATACAGTTGAAGACTTTCATCAGTAGCCTAAATCAAACAGAAAAAGAATTTCAGAGCTCAAAGATCAGGTTTTCAAGCTAACCTAGTCAAGCAAAAGTTTTTTTTAATTAGAAAATGAATTAAGTCTTCGAGAAACATGGGATTATGTAAAGCAATCAAACCTATGAATTTTTAGCATTCCTGAGAGAGAAGAAGAAAAAGTAAACAACTCAGAAAGTATATTTGAGATAATAATGCAAAAATAATTATCTAATTTTGCTAGAGAAATAGGTGTCCAGATGCAAGAATCTAGAGATCACCTATACGATGCTATACAAAACAAACATCACCAAGGCATATAATCACCAGTCTGTCCAAGGACAACAACAACAACAAAAACAACAAATCTTAAAGACAGGTAGAGTAAAAGGTCAGATTCTCAACAGCAACAACAAAAATCAGGTTAACAGCAATTTTCCAGTAGAAACCTTGTAAGTCAGAAGAGATTGAGGCCTACTATCAGCATTCTTGAAAAAAAAAAAAAAAAAGAAAGAAAGAAAGAAAAAAAAAAGTAATGTACTGCTAAACTAAGCTTTCTAAGCAAAAGAGAAATATTTTCCAGACATATCAGCACAAAGGGAACTTATTACCAATAGACCAACCTTATAAAAAATCCATATAGGAGTTCTTAACACAGAAACAAAATAATTATACCTGCTACCACAAACACACACTTAAGTACATAGCCCATAGAATCTATGAAGCAACTACACAGTAGAAACTACAAAGCAACCAGTTAACCACAATAGAATTAAAACCTCACATATCATTATTAACCTTGAATGTACATGGTCTAACCTTGAAGGTACATGGTCCTACTTAAAAGGTACAGGGTGCCAAGTTGGATTAAAAAATAATAGTAATAAAAGACCAATCCATCTGCTGTCTTCAAGAGAACCATCTTAAATGTAAGGATACCCATAGGCTTAAAGTGAAAGGTTGGAGAAAGATTATACAAACAGAAAACAAAAAAGAGCAGGGGTCATTATTCCTATATCAGATAAAACAGACTTTAAATCAATGACAGCAAAAAAGGGAAAAAGAAGGACATTATATAATGATGATAGGGCATTGCATAATGATAGAGTTCAATTCAACAAGAATACTTAACTATTCTAAATATATGCATACCAATGTTGGAGCATAAAAATTTATAAAACACATGTCTACAAAAAGACATAGCCACACAATAATGGGTGGGGGGGGGGTGCTGCTCTCACTGAGAGCATTAAAGACATCTATAAGGCAGAAAACTAACAAAGAAATTCTGAACTTAAATTAACACTTGATCTATTGTAACTGATAGACATCTCCAGAGTACTCCACCAATCAACCATAGAATACACGTTTTTCTCATTTGCATGCAGAATATATTCCAAGACTGGCCACATGCATTGCCATGAAGGAATTCTCAGTAAATTCAAAAAAATCAAAGTCATACCCACTATACCTTTGGACCACAGGAATAAAAATAGAAATCTAGGCCGGCATGGTGGCTCTTATCTGTAATCCCAGCACTTTGGGAGGCTGAGGTGGGCAGATCATGAGGTCAGGAGTTTGACACCAGCCTGACCAACATGGTGAAACCCCGTCTCTACTAAAAATCCAAAAAAAATTAGCTGGGCATGGTGGTGTGTGCCTGTAATTTGAGCTCCTCAGGAGGCTGAGACAGGAGAATCACCATGAACCTGGGAGGCGGAGTTTGTGGTGAGCCCAGATTGAGCTACTGCACCCCAGCCTAGGCAACAGAGTGAGAATCTGTCTAAAAAAAAAAAAAAAAAGAAATCTATACCAAGAAGACCTCTCAAAAACACCTAACTACATAAAAATTAAGCAACTTGCTTCTTTTGAGTAAACAAATTAATTAAGATATAAATAAAAAATTATTTGAAATAAAAAAGAGAGACACACATATCAATATCCTGAAATGCAGCAAAAGCAGTGTTAAGAGGAAAGTTCATAGCACTAAAGTCTTATGTCAAGAAGTTAGAATAGTCTCAAATTAACAATCTAACATCACACATAGAAGAACTAGAAAACAAAACAAAAACAAAATAACCCTGAAGCAAGTAGAAGAAAATAAATAACTAAAATCATAGTGGAACTGAATAAAATTGAGACTCAGAAATTTATACAAAGGATCACAAAACCAAAAGTTGATTACTTGAAAGGATAAACGAGATCAATGGACCATTAGCTATATTAACAAAGCAAAAAGAGAGGTTCCAAAAGCACAATAAAAAACAACAAAGATGACCCTACAACTCATCTAACAGAAATACAAAAGATCTTCAGAGACTAATACAACCACATCTATACACACAAATTGGAAAATCTAGAGGAAATGGATAAATCCATGGAAACATAAAGCAACCAAGATTGAATCAGGAAGAAATTGAAATCCTGAAAGGACCAATATCAAGTTCCAAAATTGAATACAGTAATAAAAAATCTGCCAACCAAAACAGCCCTGGACCAGAAGGATTCATAGCCAAATTCTACCAGATATGCAAAGAAGAGCTGGTACCAATTCTACTAAAACTGTTCCAAAAAATTGAGGAGGAGTGACCCCTCCCTAACTCATCCTACAAAGCTAGCATCACTCTGATACCTAAATCTGGCAGAGACACAACGAATAAAGACAACTACAGGCCAATATTCCTGATGAACATAGATGCAAAGATTCTCAAAATACTAGTGAACTGAATTCAGCAGCACATCAAAAAGTTAATTCATCACGATAAGTAGGCTTTATTCCTGGGATGCAACATGGGTACAACATGTGCAAATCAATCAACTTGATTCAAAACGTAAACAGAATTACACACAAAAGTCATATGATTGGCGGGTGGATCACGAGGTCAGGAGATCGAGACTATCCTTGCTAAAACATGAAACCCTGTCTCTACTAAACATACAAAAAATTAGCTGCCGGGCACCTGTATGGCGTGAACTCGGGAGGCGGAGCTTGCAGTGAGCCTAGATCGCGCCACTGCACTCCAGCCTGGGGGACAGAGTGAGTGAGACTCCATCTCAAAAAAAAAAAAAAAAAAAAAAGTCATATGATTATCTCAATAGCACAGAAAAAGATTTTGATAAAATTCAGTATCTCTTCACTATAAAAACCTTCAACAAACTAGGCATTGAAAAAACTTACCTCAAAATAATAAGAGCCACAAAACCACAGTCAAACATTCTCCTGAATGGGCAAAAACTAGCATTCCCCTTAAGAACAGGAAAAAGGCAAGGATGGCATTCTCACCATTCCCATTCAACATGTACTGGAAGTCCTAGCCTGAGCAATCAGGCAAGAGAAGGAAATAAATGCAACCAAATACAAAAAGATAAAATCAAATTTTTCTTTTTCTCTGATGACATGATTACACATCTTGAAAACCCTATAGACTTTGCCAAACAGCTCCTAAAACTAATAAACAACTTCAGTAAAGTTTCAGAACAAAAAATTAATGTCAAAAAATCAGTAGCATTTCTGTACACCAAAGAAGAAATTGAGAAGGCAATCCTGTTTACAATAGATACAAAAAAAGATGCTAAGAATAAATTTTACCAAAGATGTGAAAACTCACTACAAGCAAAATTACAAAACACTGATGAAATAAACTGAAGATAAAACAAAGGGAAAAATATACTATAATCATGGAGCTGAAGAATTGATGTCATTAAAATGACCATATTGTCCAAAGAAATTTACAAGTTCAACACAATCCTTATCAAAGTCTCAGGATACAAAATTAATGTGCAAAAATCACAAGCATTCTTATACACTAGTAACAGACAAACAGAGAGCCAAATCATGAATGAACTTCCATTCACAATTGCTTCAAAGAGAATCAAATACCTAGGAATCCAACTTACAAGGGATGTAAAGGACCTCTTCAAGGAGAACTACAAACCACTGCTCAGTGAAATAAAAGAGGACACAAACAAATGGAAGAACATACCATGCTCATGGATAGGAAGAATCAATATCGTGAAAATGGCCATACTGCCCAAGGTAATTTATAGATTCAATGCCATCCCCATCAAGCTACCAATGACTTTCTTCACAGAATTGGAAAAAACTGCTTTAAAGTTCATATGGAACCAAAAAAGAGCCCGCATCTCCAAGACAATCCTAAGTCAAAAGAACAAAGCTGGAGGCATCACGCTACCTGACTTCAAACTATACTACAAGGCTACAGTAAGCAAAACAGCATGGTACTGGTACCAAAACAGAGATATAGACCAATGGAACAGAACAGAGTCCTCAGAAATAATACCACACATCTACAGCCATCTGATCTTTGACAAACCTGAGAGAAACAAGAAATGGGGAAAGGATTCCCTATTTAATAAATGGTGCTGGGAAAATTGGCTAGCCATAAGTAGAAAGCTGAAACTGGATCCTTTCCTTACTCCTTATACGAAAATTAATTCAAGATGGATTAGAGACTTAAATGTTAGACCTAATACCATAAAAATCCTAGAGGAAAATCTAGGTAGTACCATTCAGGACATAGGCATGGGCAAAGACTTCATGTCTAAAACACCAAAAGCAACGGCAGCAAAAGCCAAAATTGACAAATGGGATCTCATTAAACTAAAGAGCTTCTGCACAGCAAAAGAAACTACCATCAGAGTGAACAGGCAACCTACAGAATGGGAGAAAATTTTTGCAATCTACTCATCTGACAAAGGGCTAATATCCAGAACCTACAAAGAACTCCAACAAATTTACAAGAAAAAAACAAACAACCCCATCAAAAAGTGGGCAAAGGATATGAATAGACATTTCTCAAAAGAAGACATTCATACAGCCAACAAACACATGAAAAAATGCTCATCATCACTGGCCATCAGAGAAATGCAAATCAAAACCACAATGAGATACCATCTCACACCAGTTAGAATGGCGATCATTCAAAAGTCAGGAAACAACAGGTGCTGGAGAGGATGTGGAGAAATAGGAACACTTTTACACTGTTGGTGGGATTGTAAACTAGTTCAACCATTATGGAGAACAGTATGGCGATTCCTCAAGGATCTAGAACTAGATGTACCATATGACCCAGCCATCCCATTACTGGGTATATACCCAAAGGATTATAAATTATGCTGCTATAAAGACACATGCACACGTATGTTTATTGCAGCACTATTCACAATAGCAAAGACTTGGAATCAACCCAAATGTCCATCAGTGACAGATTGGATTAAGAAAATGTGGCATATATACACCATGGAATACTATGCAGCCATAAAAAAGGATGAGTTTGTGTCCTTTGTAGGGACATGGATGCAGCTGGAATCCATCATTCTTAGCAAACTATCACAAGAACAGAAAACCAAACACCGCATGTTCTCACTCATAGGTGGGAACTGAACAATGAGATCACTTGGACTCGGGAAGGGGAACATCACACACCGGGGCCTATCATGGGGAGGGGGGCGGGGGGAGGGATTGCATTGGGAGTTATACCTGATGTAAATGACGAGTTGATGGGTGCAGCACACCAACAAGGCACAAGTATACATATGTAACAAACCTGCACGTTATGCACATGTACCCTACAACTTACAGTATAATAATAATAAATAAATTTAAAAAAAAAAAAATGCCAACACTATTTTTCACAGAATTAGAAAAAGCCATCCTAAAATTAACATAGAACCAAAAGAGAGTCCAAATAGCCAAAGCAGTCCTAAGCAAAAAGAACAAAGCTGAAGCCATCACATCACCTGACTTCAAAATACATTACAAAACTATAGTAACCAAAGTATAGTATCGGTAGTATAGTAGAGTAGAGTAGAGTAGAGTAGAGTAGAGTAGAGTAGAGTAGAGTATAGTATAGTAGTATAGTATAGCATAGGATAGGACAGGACAGGGCAGGACAGGACAGGATAGGATAGGATAGGATAGGATAGGATAGGATAGGATAGGATAGGATAGGTTAGCATAGCATAGTATAGTATAGTAAAGTGCAGTAACCAATGTATAGTTGACAAGAACTTACATTGGGAAAAGGAAACGTATTAGAAGAAAACATTGGGAAAACTCCCCTGGATGTTGGTTTAGGCAAACAATTTATGACTAAGACCTCAAAAGCATAGACAACAAAACCAAGAATAGACAAGAGGGACTATATTAAATCACAAATTTTCCACACAGCAATGAAAAGGAAAACAATTAACAGAAAAAGAGACAAGCTGCTTAATGGGAGGAATTTTTTGCAGACTATTCATCCAAAAGGAGACTAATAGCAAAAATATAAAAGGAACTCAACAGAAAGAAAAACAAATAATAATATTAAAATGTGGGCAAAGGACATTGATGCACATTTCGGGTTTTTTTTTAAATTTGTTTTTATTTTTATTTATTTATTTATTTATTTTTGAGACAGAGTTTCACTCTTGTCACTCAGGCTGGAGTGCAATTGCACGATCTCAGCTCACTGCAACCTCCATCTCCCATGTTCAAGCGATTCCCCTGCCTCAGCCTCCCGAGTAGCTGGGATTACAGGCATGCAACACCATGCCCAGCTAATTTTGTATTTTTAGTAGAGACAAGGTTTCTCCATGTGGGTCAGGCTGGTTTAGAACTCCCGACCTCAGGTGATCCGCCCGTCTTGGCTTCCCAAAGTGCTGGGATTACAGGCGTGAGCCACCGCGCCTGGCCATCAATGTACATTTATAAGACGAAGACATACAAATGACCAAGTGGTATATAAAGAGAGGCTCAATCATTAATTATCAGAGAAATACAACTCAAAACCACAATGAGATAACAACTTATCCCAGTTAGAATGGTGATTATTAAAAAGACAATAAATAACAGATGTTGGCAAGCACGCAGAGAAAAGGCAACTTTTGTACACTGTTGGCGGGAGTGTAAACTAGTATAGTCAGCATGGAAAACAGTATGAAGATTTCTCAAAAAATTAAAAACAGAATTACCATTTGATCTAATACAACTGCTGGGTATCTTCCCAATGGAAAAGAAATCAACATATGAAAAAGATACTTGGACTCACATGTTTATTGTAGCACTCTTTACAATAGCAAAGATATTGAATCAAGCAAAGTGTTCATGAACAAATGACTGGATAAAGAAAATATAGTATATATACACAATGAAATATTTTTCAGCCAGAAAAAAATAAAATCATGTCATTTGCACAAACACAGACAAAACCGAAGATCATTATCTTAATTAGAGTAAGGTAGACACAAAAGACAAATGTCACTTGTTCTAGCTTGTATGTGGGAGGTAAAAAAACAAACAAACAAACAAAAAAAATCTTGCTTACATGGAAATAGAGAGTGTAAAGTAGATAACAAAGACTAGGAAGAGTCAGTTGGGGGCCAAGGTAGGAGGGATGATGAAAAGAACTGGGTTAAAAGATAAAAACATAAAGTAAGATAGAAGAAATAAATTCAATGCTTGATAGCAGAGTAGGGTGCCTATACTTAAAAATGTATTGCACTCAAGTGACGGACACTATGGACACTCTGACTAGATAATTATGTCTTATATATATTTGTAGCAAGATTTCTCATATATCCTATAAATTTTTACAAATTAAAAAATAGTAAATATTAAAAAAATAATATACACTGATTTTTAAATATGAGATAATTACTTAAACATTTCTTGAAAGAAGACATACAAGTGGCCAACTGGCATATTAATAAATGCTCAACATCTCTAATTAGTATAATCCAAATGAAAACCACACTGAGATTTCACCTAATATCTGTCAGAAAGATTGAAATTTTTTAGTATTCCATTTATATGAATCCAATGTGATTTTAATTATATCTTTGAATAATATTTTAGTGATTGTTCTAGGAAATAAAGAATATATACTTCATTTTTCCAGTGTATTTAAAATGAATAGTTTACCATTTCACTTAGATCATTGAAATTATATTACCATATAGATTCCTTTAGACTCCCCTAAGTGACAGTTGTCTCATATATTTCTGTACATTGAAAATTACAGGAAATGTTGTTTTGCTTTAACTGCCAAACATTATTTTAAGGAACTGAGGCTCACAGTATCATTTCACTGCTACTTTGAATTCTCATGTCTTTTCCTTCTCCACCTGTTGCTATTTATTTTTTCCAGTATTTTCAATTAGCTAGGCCACACCTCTGCCTAGATTTTACATTTGAGTTCAACGAGAGTGAGAGAGGCACGTGTTTCTTCCATCTTACCCAGAAATCAGAACCTGACTGGTAGTCTCTTAACTACAAATTTAATGTTTTATAGTTCTACAGATATTTGAGTTTTCTGCTTCATTTTGTGATAGCATCAGTTGGTATTTAAATAAAATTTTATATTTTATCTAAGTGTCAAATGTATTGGCATGATGGTTACAATATTCCTTCATTGTAAGTTAAATACTTGTTGAAAGTTTACTGGTGTCTGTTGTTTCATAATTGATAATAATAAGTATTGTTCTCTTTTCTTTTCTTAGAAATACCTCTTGGGATTTAGAAATTTAATCTGTTCAAAGCATTACATTTTGAATGATTATTTTTATTCTTTTTGACCAAGTCATTGATTTATTTCCTTCTTTATACTTACTTTAACTAAATGAAATTTTCTTTACAAATTTAAACATTTAAACACATTTACCAATAAGGAACACTTTATATGTAAAGCACATTAACAAATTTTGGGATGTATGTTCACTATCATTTGATTTGAAATATTTTCTAAGTTATCTAGTTTTATATTTGATTCATGAGTCCTTTATAAATGTTATTAATTTCTAAATATTTGCATATTTATAAATATATTATTTTTATTGATTAATAATTTAATAGAAGTTTGATCAAAGAAAATACTCTGTTACTTCAATCCACTGAAATTTATTGAGAGTTGTTTATATACTGGTGTATGTTCTATTTTCGTAAATATTCCATGTACATTAAAAAAATGTTTATTATGCAATTATTTAATACAGTGGTTAATAAATGTAAATAAACATAAATTAAGCCTTTTTTGGTGATTTTGTTTAAATCTCCTATATTCCAACTTGTTTTTTTGGTCTTTTTTAGTCAATTACTGACAGAATTATTAAATTTTCCAAAATACGTGTTTATAGAAAACTGCCCTTTCATAAAGGAAAATTTAACTTTAGTATTTAAAGTCATCATTCTTAGAGCCCTCAAAATTAAGTGATTTTATTTCTTTTATTCCTTTTAAAGTAATATCAGAAAATACTTTCCATCTACATGATTAGTTTCAAATATATTCTTAATATTCATTAATAAGTTTGTTCAAGTAACATTGGCATCTGACTCTATCATATTGTTCAACATACTTTACCTGATAATATAATCTGAAAAATGAAATGATAGTATATTTTTAAGGATCTCTTAATTATATTAACATATTTCAGATTAAAATGAATATATATACACATATGTAAAATATGACATTTGGAACATTTCTCATATAATGGTAAATGAGTTAACATATTGTCGCATAAAAACAATCATGATAAACAGTCCGAAAGTTATATTCTGAGACGCCTTTAGGGCTCATAGTCTAAATGTTTATGATTTTGTGCCATTTTGGAATAATCAAAGGAATTCCCCGAAATAGTGATGGAGTGTCAACTCATTTCCAGTCAGTTTTATTAGGGTCTGTGTGGAAGGGAAACGGATTCAAAATACTACAATTTGTTTGACCTCATGGCTAGAGCAAAAATGATGTTTTAGACACCTTTATAAGTAACAGTGCCAGCAACTTAGACTCTATACTAGTTTATTAATTGGTTAATTTATTGCCTACTAGTCTACTACAAGCCTTGTAACGTGGCTTTAATGATAGATGGCAGTTCAGGTAGTTCAGTTCTGTAAAATACAGATTTCCTAAGCAAAATTATCAGAATAGCTAATAATACTATAGTTAGCAAACCAATTATTTAAAAATCTATATAAAGGGTCTGAAATGTTCAGAAAGATAGGAAATTTCTTTATTTTCTTTCAATCTTTTGTCATTGCATGATTTCTTGCAAAACTATTTTGGTTCAGTTAAGGTTGTCTCTTTCCATTCTCAATAGAAGAATAAAATGTCAACTTGGCACCTGGGTAGTGACAAACATGCTATAAAGCATATCCGTATAAATCATTTCCAAGCACCAATTTACATAGTAATTGTGTTCATGTCAACGTATTCAATTTTCAATGGCTGGTTTTAGTCACACTGTTTTTCTATTCTAATCTTGCCCATGTCAGTTACCTTTGATAAGGCAGTGATATCTAGTAATTTATTTTGCTTCTGACAGGTCTGAAAAATTAGTCTGGACTACCAAGTAAATGTGAGCATGTTTGAATGAGGGGGTCATTACTATTTATTTATCCATGCAGTTATCCTTTTGTTTGCTCACTTACTCTATAGAAACCTATTTCGTAAATTGACATTTTATTTAGTAATCTAATTAAAATGTTATGTATTATGATATTTTATGTCTTTACTGAAGGATGAAATAATTTGTTGTGTTCCTGCAGCCATGTATTCATGAAGCATGGCAGAAATATTGTGGATATGTAGGTTGTTGCTTTTTAAATAAATTTGAAAATATTTCTGCCATTATTTTTCAGAATATTTTTTCTACTACTAACTCATCTCCCGTCCTTCAGAAATGCCCCTTATATTCATGTTGGTTTGCTTGATGTTGTCCTGCATTTATCTGAGTCTGTGTTTATTTTTCTTCTTTCTTTTTTCTTCTTATTCTCCATTGATATGGTTTGGCACTGTGTCCCCACCCAAATCTCATGTAGAATTATAATTTCTAATGTTGAAGGTGGGGCCTGGTGGGAGGTGACTGGATTATGGGGGTGGTTTTTAATGGTTTTGCACCATCCCTCTAGTGCTATCTCATAGAATTCTCATGAGATCTGGTTGTTTAAATGTGGGTAGCCCCTCCACCTTCACACTCTCCCTCCTGCTCTACCACGTGAAGAAAGTGCCTACTTCTCCTTCTGCTGTGATTGTAAGTTTCCTGAGGCTTCTCCAGCCATGCTTCCTGTACAGCCTGCAGAACCATGAGTTAACTTAAACTTTTTTCCTTATAAATTACCCAGTCTCAGGTAGTTCCTCATAGTAATGTGAGAAGGAATTCATACATTCATATTCCATAATCTCTATTTGTCTTCAATGTTGGTGTTATAGGTGGTGAATCTGTATGGGTCTGTGGCAACCTTAATTCTTACCTCCTCAGAAGAAAGAATTTGACCGAGGGGGCGTAAGGTAGAATGAAAGACCAAGGCAAGTTTTAGAGCAGAAGCAAAAGTTCATTAAAAAGCTTTAGAGCAGGCATGAATAGAAGTGACCTACACATGGAAGAGGGCCAAGTGCATGACTTGAGTGATCAAGTACATAGTTTGACCTTTTGACTTGGGGTTTCATATGTTGGCATGTTTCTAGGGTCTTGCATGACTTCTCCCCTGATTCTTCCCTTGGGTGGGCTGTCTGCATGCAGTGTGTTTACTGGAGTTGTACGAATGCTCACTTGAGGCATTCTTCTCTTACCAATATGAATGTTCCTAGAGGGTCATATACCAGTTAAACTCCACCATTTTGCCTCTTTGTGTGCATGGCTTGAGTTCACTTGCCCAGCTCCTGAGATCTTATCAGGAAGCTGCTGATCACCAGTTTCAGATGTTTCTCTCTATTAGAAGACTGCCTTTCCCTGGTGCCAGCTGTGACCAATTCTTATCTTAGAAAGCCAGTTTAATAACTGCCTGACCATCACCTGATGGTTGCCTGACATTTCTGGTGATGGGGGACCCTCTCCTGCCCTGCTCATGTCTGCCTGACTACGTACTGTAACATTGATATTTCTTCCATCAGTTGCAATCTTCTCTTAAGCCACTCAAAATAACTTTTTATTTTAGCTATTGCAGCCTTCAACTCTAGAAGTTTTGTTTGGTCTTTTTTGTTGTTTTCTAATTTCTCTCTTTATTTATGTTGTCTATTGAATGAAACATTATCATAATACCTTTCTTTGTTTCTTTTATTATGTTTCCTTTAGTTCAGTGGAGGTATTGATGATGGCTAGTTTGGAGTCTTTTTCTGTTATATTTAATCTCTGATTTCTCTCACAAAGAGTTTGTATTACCTGCATTTTTATTATTTTGGGGGGTCACACTTTACTGATTCTTTGCATGACTTATAAGTTGTTGTTGGTAACAGGATATTTCAGATGATATATTTTAGCAACTCTAAGTACTGATTATTCTACCTCCCACTTGGACTTGTTATTGTTATTTGCTTGTTTGTTTTTTTTTTAGTAACTGGTTTGACTACAGTAGCCCCCACCACCCAACCCCTACATCCATGGGGGATATGTTCTACAACCCTTAGTAGAAGCCTAAAACTGCAGATAGTACCTAACTCTATATTTATTATTATTTTCCAGTACATACACACCTATGATAACATTTAATTTATAAATTTGGCAGAGGAAAGGATTAACAACAATAACTAATAATAAAATCAAACAATTATAACAATATATTGTAATAAAAATTGTGTTAATATGGTCTCACTCTCTCTCCAAATACTTTATTGTACTGTACTCACTTATTTTTTGACTATGATTGACCACAGATAAATAAAGCCTCAAAAAGTGAAATCACAGATAAAAGAAAACCACTGTATTTTGGTGAAGTCTGTTTCTTTTCATCACATGGTTAAGTCTCCTGTGTGGCTCCTCGGGGAGCTGTGGCTTTGGGAACGCCCACATTCAGCCTGAGATGACAGCAGTATTCGCAGGGATTTCTTTCTCTCTTTCCTGACCACATCCCACTGTTAAATACCACTAATTGCTGGTTGATTGCTTTCTTGTTTTTAACAATCCCCTAGGATATAAATTATTCTACACACGAATCTATTCCATTTGTGGTTCATTTGAAGGGTTAGTTTTTGAAGTCTCTCTGTGATATTTGTTCTGACACTAGAAGGCATCCTCCCAAGTTTCTCATTCTTTATTTCTCCATTGCAGAATGGCTGGCCTACAGTCTAGGCTGTGTGTTCATAAATATACAAACCACCACCATCCAATTACTTTTCATCACAGTCTCTGCTGTTTTTCAGAGTGACCTTAGATTTGAACTTCTCTATGCAATGTTGCAAAGAAGTCAGTTTCTTTGGGAAGATATTTGGTGCTATATGTTCTGTGCCTTGCTTTTCTCTCAGGCAAAATCTCTGAAGCAAAGCTCTGGAGATAAGGGTAGAGACAAGGCCAAGATGCCTGGAAGGACACCCTGCTCTAGAAAGTGAGCCCTCAGGGAGAGGGGACCAGTAGCCTGAGAACGTCTCTGCTTGCATCACTCACGTGAAACCACCACATCACAAACTGCGCAAAATATAATAAGGGCCTGAAATATTCTCAGCATGCTATACCAGACATAGAGCCTCTGTTTCATGTGTGGTGGCTAAGAGGAAGAAGAGATGCCCACCTCTGTATTATGATTACCCAAGGCTTTCTCTTAGTAACAGGATACAAGGAGCAGGATGAGAGATACTGAAGTCCTGCTCCTCCTAGGTAAATGGCTCTTGGATTCGGAGTGAGGCCAACAGAAAGCCCTGTGTTCTTGGTTGCATCTGTCTGAAGTAGTGTCTCTGACTTGCTGAGTTGGGAGAGAAGGATAGAGTGGTCCTCTTCTTTCAGATACCACAAATTACTTTCTTACCAAATTTTCATAAATTGTCTTGAATAGATGTTTATTCCCTTTCTATTTGCCTTTAGGACCATTTCGAGAGACTTACATATTTCTAAAGAAATAATTTTCACCAACTTCATCAGGGAGCAAGTCAGGGGAGTACCTTACGCTGACATGCCAGAGTCAACCTTTGGATGACTTCTTTATAAACTCATCTAAGTGCCTGTCACTCATATGCTTAATAAATAATTGTCAGATAACTAAAAATGTGCTTTGGGTAAGAGCACATTTGTTATTGAAAAATACTTATCAGGATTTCTAATCTTGATAAAGTATGTTTTAAGATAACGATTTAAGATAAAATTTATAGATAAATTTTTCTTTTGTAAAATCAAGTACAATTATCTGTGAATGTTTGAGAATGAAATTAATAGTTTTTAAGTGCACATTTAAAATATTCAAATCAAGAATCTTTATAAATGATATAAATTTATTAAAAATTTAAATGATTTCCTCTGTACTATGGTAACATGCACATTGATGGTTCAACCAATTCTGTTTAACGATTAAGTTCAAGAGAATACGTGATATATCTACCTTAATTTTTTAATTTGAATGAGCATGAGATTTACAGATTATCCTTTTGCAGAAATCACATTTATTAATGCCATTGTTTGGCATCACAATCTAAGTGCTAGTGATTACTTTGACAATAGTTTAAGATTACATGGCTTGCTGATTTGGAAAGGAAGCTCCAGCATTCTCTTTAAAACAGCAGAATTTTCTTATAGAATCATTCTTTATTATATATAACCTAAAATCTTAAATCACTGTCTCTCATTTCAGTAAACTTCTGTGGGTAGGAGTAAAAAGAGGAAGGGTAAAATTTAGAAATACAGTTGCTAGATAAACCTTACAGAGCAATGTATAAGATTACATCAAATTTTCAGATTTTTTTTCTTTAAAGAGTTAAAATTATGAATCTATTTCTCAAACCTACACTTTTAGTTTTATTTATTTGATACTTATCATAAGGTTATAAAGGATATTCTTCGATATTCAACACACGATTTTGAAGCAGCCACAGTTTATTTTCATATTTTTTTTGTATGTGCACTATTTTCCCATTGTTATCCTTTTAGACTGCAGTTCCCTTATCCTTGTCCTCATTCAGCCTTTCTTTTTTTGTTGTTTTTGTTGTTGTTGTTGTTGCTGTTGTTTTGGGGGGGATGGAGTTTCACTCTTGTTGCCCAGGCCAGAGTGCAATGGTGCAATCTCGGCTCACAGCAACTTCCGCCTGCTGGGTTCAAGTGATTCTCCTGCCTCAGCCTCCAGAGTAGCTGGAATTACAGGCACCCGCCACCACACACAGCTAATTTTTTCTATTTTTAGTAGAGATGGGATTTCACCATGTTGGCCAGGCTGGTCTCGAATCCCTGACCTCGTGATCCACCAGCCTCGGCCTGCCAAAGTGCTGGGATTATGGGCATGAGCCATGGCGTCCAGACTCATTCAGCCTTTCAAAGATCCAGCCTCATGGTCTGTCAGTCACTCCAAAAGCTTAATGTCTAACAAGTCTTAAACTGTTATCTCTCAAAGGAAGATTTTTGTTTCACTAGGGACACACCTCTTAGTTCCAGTGATAAACATCTTTTGTCTCTTTCAGGCTTTAGTCAAGAATGAGAGGTATATCTAAATTTTTGTTGTTATTTAATTATGGCTTTCTGTAATGACCCTTAGAACTTATGTACTAATGTCTGTATTACTGTGCGTACAATTGGTTTTCAAAAAATATTGAAGGGTACTCACTTAAACAACAGTTTTGAAAGATGGTTTCTACCTGATTGTAGCCATTCCTTCTTTCAATCTGTTGCTTATCATTTAATTGCTTTATTTTTTAAGTAATATTTAGATGTACCCTAGGCTGGAATAGAGTTTGATTTAAAGGATACATTTCCCATCTCTGTCTCTGTGGCAACATTCACACCTAATTGGAGTGCATGAACAGTCATTTTAGCTTATTTTGCTTCTGAATTCACTTGTAAACTTGTTGAATGAAGGTACTTAATCAAGTTCACAAGGATGTCATAATAAAAATGGAAAAGGCAATCAACCAGTGCTATTCATTTTTTATGTGGCTTTTGAAATTGAGAAATATAAAAAATTATTATTGCACATTTTTGGATGGTTAAACTCAAATATGTTTGCCAAAAAGTTCTAGAATTACATAGACGAGAGTCAAAATGGATTACGTTTTTCCATTATGCATAAAAATAAAATAAAAACTATTCATAGTATATTTACTAAATCTTATTTGAAAGAAATTGAATACATATTTATTCTTCCTAACAAACTCAGAATTGACTCATAAAATCTAAGTATTTACAATTTAAATTTTGAAATTAGAATACACTAGGTCTCCTTATATTTTACATCTCCATGATATGACTGGAAAATAAAAAAAGGAATCAGAAAGATCATTATCAGAAGACAAAGAAACAACTGAATAGATCATGCTATCGCTGATTTGGTAAACCACATCCCAATTTTAATAATCTTAGTACATAGTGAGGAACCTGAAGAAACTTGCATCCCTGCTTATGGAAATGAGCACATAAACATTCAAAATTGCCATTTGACTTGTTCAGCATCACAATGCAAGTCATGCAAGACAATATATTAGAATCATTATTCAATATACTTCATGGAAGGCAGGAGTATTTAGAATATAAGGCACTGAAAAATCAAGAGTTTGCTCAAAAGTCTGTATATGTTGAGAAATAGCCTATAGTGCTTACTTTGTAAGTACTTCATGTAAGTATGGGGTAAGTGTATACTATTTATCACAGGAGGAGACTCCTTTTCTCTACAGATGTGCCCATGTGGCAGGACAGTCATTAGACAAACACACCTGGCCTTTCTCCACCTTTTCAGAGTTTCTTTCCAGGAGAAAGAGATTTGTGGGTTTGGGTTACAAAGCTTACTGCAGTTGGCCAGCTCTGTCTTCATTTTTTTCTGCTTTGGAACCTGCCTGCCTGCAGAGATCAGTCATCTTATTCTGCCATCCATGACTTAAGCGTGACAATTTCGCTTATGTTATCCAGCTATGTCTGTGACTTGAAGACTGAATGTGCCTCATTCTGCACTTCACTATTGAGTATAATACTTGGCCTATATCTAAACCATGCTCACCAATTGAATTTCAACAATAATAAAGAGAATGTTTTCATAGCAAATCATTTCGAGGGCCATCTCTCAAATGGTTCTGAAACTACAGGAAACAGGGCTACATTAGTCTGATATAAACACAGCCCTACTGAAAACAATCATATAATCCAAGAGGTTGAAAAGATTCTCTTCGACAGAAATAGTTTTAGCTTCATGGCTTTGACAATCAGTGGAGTACTGAGTGTTGAGAGAACACTCTGTGATACCTCATACTCCATTTATTGTCAAAGCCATGAAGCTAAAACTATTTCTACCTGGGCAATATTAGTGATATAAAAAAAGATAAAAAGTCACAATACAAAGTGAATCTACATTAATTTTAAAATATCTCAGCTAATCAGCCACCTTAGAAGTCTATCTCGGGTAACATGTATGTGCATAAATATTTATCTATATAAACACATAAACTTTTATAACAGCCAAAAGAAAAATGAAACTCATATCAAAGATGCATTTACCCAAAATTGCCGTGAAACCTACCTCAACTCTCCTATTAGAATGGTTCTTCTATCTCTTTATCTCAATTATTGCTTTTTTCATAGATACGAATTTTTCTGACCCACATTAATTACATTAATTGTATCATGCTTACAGGGTATTTGTGATAACTTTTGATGGATTTTTCCATATCCAGGGAATAACACTTGCTTAAAAATTCTTCAATTTTATCTTAGCAACAACATATTCATGCACAAATTTATTAGAGTTTCTTTTCTATATAGGCCATTCTTACATAGTTTTCTATTTCCCTATGTTATATGCATATTTCAAATAGATGTCTTATGTCTCCCATCCTGAACTATAAGTTAAATAAGGTGCTCCATAGCATGCAAAGCATATATGTGACATCTCAGGTAGACGACTAAATACAAAGACATGGCAAAATCAATATACTGAAGAAAAGCTTAAAGTGTGGCAAAACAAAACCAGGCCACTGAGATATTCATTGACTGGACATTTGTCATACAGAAGTGCTCATTGTAAAATTCTTATCAACAGTGTGTTAAATAAAATATTTAATACAATATTTAAAATAAGATGTTCTAAAGAGAGATTCAAGCTGATCACAGGCACTATGGATACAGACATGACTTGGCACTAACAGAGGAAGGGAGTGAATATTTAAAATACATCAAGTATGTGCTCAAAAATATGTATAAAAATCAACCAGGGTCAGGCACAGTGGCTCATGCCTATAACCCCAGCACTTTGGGATGCCAAGGCAGGCAGATTGAGGTTGGGAGTTTGAGACCAGCCTGACCAACATGGAGAAACCCTGTCTCTACTAGAAGTACAAAATTAGCCAGGCGTGGTGGTGCATGCCTGTAATCCCAGCTACTTGAGAGGCTGAGGCAGGAGAATTGCTTGAACCCCAGAGGCAGAGGTTGCAGTGAGCTGAGATTGTGCCGTGACATTCCAGCCTGGGCAACAAGAGTGAAACTCTGTCTCAAAAAAAAAAATAAAAATAAAAATAAAAATTCAACCAAAAGTGTAGGGCTAGGTGTATATAAAAAAAGATTTAAAAATTGTACATACCAAAGCATAGATAGTGTAAGAAGCTGAAACAATTTGTAAGATAGAGAGATGTTAAGAGCATTTGGAAGAAATATAAAAAAAATTAAAAACAAAAGTGAAAAGCTTGAAATTTATTTTTTGGATAAAAGTAAGACTGATCTGTTGTGGGAAGTCAGGGACCCCAAATGGAGGGACCGGCTGAAGCCATGGCAGAAGAACATAAATTGTGAAGATTTCATGGACATGTATTAGTTCCCCAAATTAATACTTTTATGATTTCTTACACCTCTCTTTACTGAAATCTCTGAACATAAATTGTGAAGATTTCATGGATGCTTATTACTTCCACAATCGATACCCTTGCTATTTCCTATGCCTGTCTTTAATCTCTTCTTCTTTACTTTAATCTCTTCTTTACTTCCCATCATTTTCGTAAACTGAGGAGGATCTATGTTGCCTCAGGACCCTGTGATGATTGCATTAACTGCAAAATTGTTGGTAGAGCATGTGTGCTTGAACAATATGAAATCTGGCACCTTGAAAAAAGGAACAGGATAACAGCAATGTTCAGGGAACAAGGGAGATGGCCTTGGACTCTGACTGCCAGTGAGCCGGGTGGAACAGAGCCATATTTCTCTTCTTTCAAAAGCAAATAGCAGAAATATCGCTGAATTCTTTTTCTCAGCAAGGAACATCCCTGAGAAAGAGAATGCACCCCTGAGGGTAGGTCTATGAACGGCCCCCGTGGGGGCGGCCATCTTTTATGGTCAAAGCCGAAGGGATGATAAAAGCCCCGGTCTCCTGTAGTGCTCCCAGGCTTATTAGGACATGGAAATTCCTGCCTAATAAATTTTGGTCAGACAGGTTGTCTGCTCTCAAACTCTGTCTCCTGATAAGATGTCATCAATGACAATGCATGCCCGAAACTTCATTAGCAATTTTAATTTCGCCCTGTCCTGTGGTCTTTTGATCTTGCTCTGCCTCCATTTGCTTTGTGACACTTTATTACCTTGTGAAGCATGTGATCTCTGTGACCCACACCCTATTCGTACACTCCCTCCCCTTTTGAAAATCACCAATAAAAACTTGCTGGTTTTACGACTCAGGGAGCATCACGGAACCTGCGGACATGTGATGTCTCCCCCGGACACCCAGCTTCAAAATTTCTCTCTTTTGTACTCTTTCCCTTTATTTCTCAGACCAGTCAATGCTTAGGGAAATAGAAAAGAACCCACATTAAATATCGGGGATGGGGTTTCCCTCGATACTGATCAAGTTATTGCACACATGCCAATATACTGTCTTTCATCTATGGCTTGTAATTAAGGATATCTAGTGCTGATTCGGAAATAATAAAGCCAAAAAAGCAGTCTATTTTTATACTAGTGAAGAAGAAATGAATCAGGAAATTTCTTTAAAAAATACCTATGCATTAGAATTTCTGAAATAACTTGTCTTAAATATTCTTCATAGTGAACTAGAATGTGCACTACATATCAAAACATATAAAACCATGATTTTTTTAAACTAAATATGAGAATATGAAAGAGTGCAGAGCACTTAAATATACAGGGAGTGACCAACATAGTTTATCACATGGCATAAGTCCAGCTAGTATGCTTTAGAATAAGTTCGAGTTCAGTTAAATGTCAAGATAGGAGTCCCCATATCTTCCATTGCAAAATCCTAGAATAAAGAAAAATAAACTCTTCCCTGCTAGCACTCTGAGACTGTAGTTTCAGTTGGCTTACTGAAAAGGAAAAGTTTCTTAGAACTGTTATTTTTATTTTAAAAGTCATACAAAGTTTGCATTCTGTTCTATAGATTGTGTCAATATAAAAACGCTATGGTCCATCACTTTCAGCCTAGTTAAATAGATAATACTGAAATATGTCACAAGTTGATCTTATAATTTCAAAGAGCACTTACACAGAGCTGCATACTCTTGTGGATAAATGTACCTGCCTTTGGTGAAGCACAGATGAAATCAAACGCATAATACTTTAAACAATGGGAACCTGTAAGACATTCTTTGGCTCTCCGTTTCCTGCAGGTGGGGCACTGGCAAAATCAGAGGTGACATCAGACTCCTCTTCCAGCATTGCTAAGAGTCAAATACTGACCTTACCAAAGTCAACCTTATTCTTGGTAGTATCAGGCTTAACACTTTCTTTTTATCCATTTCAAACCCTCTCAAGGTTTTTGTTGTTGTTGTTGTTGTTTGTTTGTTTTCATATATTTTTCTTTTTTTTCTTACTACATGACCACTTGTCCTATTAAATATCCAGCCTTAGTAACTAAGTTGGAATATTATCACAGATTATATTTTGGCCATATTTTTCTTCTGTAACATTTATTATAGTGCTTTCCTCATACTGTAAATTCAGTAACCCTAATAAAAATTTCAGAATTTATTTTACATCTTTCCATTTTTTTTTCCCATTATTACATGAGAAGATCTTTTCTTGAAAGATGGTGATTACACTAAAAATAGTCTTTGAGAAGAATGGGAATAACTGCCTTCTTTTGACTTCAGTGATTTTCTCCACTGTTTCTAAACCTGTCGTTATTTCTACTTGAATACACACTAAGAGATTGAGATTAGAAGTGTGGGGGTGGGGGCCAGGTGCAGTGGCTCATGCCTGTAATCCCAGCACTTTGAGAGGCTGAGGCGGGTAGATCACAAGGCCAGGAGATCGAGACCATCCTGGCTAACATGGTGAAACCCCGTCTCTACTAAAAATACAAAAAATTAGCTGGGCATGGTGGCAGACCACTGTAGTCCCAGCTACTGAGGAGGCTGAGGCAGGAGAATGGTGTGAATCCAGGAGGCAGAGCTTGCAGTGAGTCGAGATCATGCCACTGCACTCTAGCCTGGGCAACTCTGAAGTGTGGGAGCAGGGGGCAACTAGATAGATAGAAATTATTCTCTTAGCATATTTATTATGCCAACAATGCAATTTAATGCATCTTTGATTATGTGCAATTAGGTATTAAAATTTCTCGTAACTAGAAATGTTCTTGGTCAGTGAGAATTACTGTAGATAATTTCAGGTAACCTGGGGATAATTTGGCTGGTTAAAAGGCCTGCGTCAACATATAAAGCACTCAATTTAGGAAAAAAATGATTTGTTCTTCACATTAGTCCTCTGTTTAACTATATTGCGAAATGCAACTTCATATAAAACATGAGGAGAAAAACAGTAATTATTTCATAATTTTAAATAAATTTCTAAAGATACAAAATGGCAACTAGAAAATAGTTTTTCAAACCATAATGTACTGATTTTTTTCTAAAGGGTCAATTATCTTTGCACAAAGTTAAGGAGTTTTATTTGCTTTAAATTACTGGTTTAATTTAGATTTCTAACTCTTATTTTAATTAGTTGCCCTGGTTTTTTTTTCCTTTTCTCTCTGTTACACCAGAGTTTCCAAAGGAAACTTGTTGGGTTGTTGTGGGTGGAAGGATAGCTGTATTAGTACAGTTAGATAGATTTATCAGATACATGTGCCAATACTACATTCCAAATTCTTATCACTTTCCATGTTCTCAGTATCCTTTGGCATTGTTTATGCTATCAGATAAACAATAACACAGTAAAATGAAAAGTACAGTAAGTGATGTTAGAGGTAGATGGGGGTGGGTAGAGAAAAGATGGATTTTGGGTAAGTATATATAGTACTATAATTTAAGCTATAATATGCAGTTACAATTCAATACAAACTGAACTCCCTGTCAATAGATAAGCTACTTTAGATCAAGTTCATAAAGTGACAGGAAATTGAACCAAAAATCATTACTTATTTTATTTATTTATTTATTTATTTTTAGATGGAGTCTCGCTCTGTCACCCTGGCTGCAGTGCAGTGGCCGGATCTCAGCTCACTGCAAGCTCCGCCTCCTGGGTTTATGCCATTCTCCTGCCTCAGCCTCCCGAGTAGCTGGGACTACAGGCACCTACCACCATGCCCGGCTAGTTATTTTTTTTTTGTTTTTTTTTTTGTTTGTTTGTTTTTTGTATTTTTTAGTAGAGACAGGCTTTCACCGGGTTAGCCAGGATGGTCTCAATCTCCTGACCTCGTGATCCGCCCGTCTCGGCCTCCCAAAGTGCTGGGATTACAGGCTTGAGCCACCACGCCCGGCCTCATTACTTATTATTTTTGGATTATGGATGCATTCATTTAGGGTATTCTTTATGAAAATGCAACAACCATGGCACTAAATCTGTCTGGGGTGAGAATTAAGTTCATAAAAGACATGCACATGTAGACAGTTCTGGTAGCTCTAATAACCAGCAAAAAATATTTGCTTTGTAGTTTACATGATCAAAAGTTTAAAGTATGGATATTGTCTTAAAATATTTCATTTTAATGAGTTAACACAATCAACAAAAATTTGTATTTAATATTTTTCAGAATTATTTTGAAATTTTAATGGTTACTCCAATTTAGGTCAAGTATATTTAAGATGATGCAATATGAGTTTTATCAAAATTATTGGGATAAAATATTTGGTTACATATCTCACAGCGATACACATTTAAAAAAACAATCAAAGGACAAAACAAACAAACCAAAAAAACCCACCCTGATCACTGATGTGCTGATACTCACTTAGCATGACGAATATCTGGCAGAGACCTCTCTAGCGCAATATTGTTGCTGACGAAAATATTAAAACCATTTTCCCTGTAAGCTGAGTCATCATGGTCCTCTTCAGTAAGGGGGTAAGGTTTCCCATGTTCACCTTTCCCTAGCAGGAGAAAACAAAATGAGATTATCATCTCTCTAAAAGCCATTTTATCTTCTAGAACAGATATGAAGACTGGAATGTGTATCATTACCTATTGCTGTGCTCTGCAGAAGGAGCTAGTACTAAGATTTTATTGTATTATTTTATTTTAATTGCCTTTAAGTAAGCGAAATATACTCAATATAAAAAGCAAACAACACAGAAGTAGAAAGTGTAATCTCACATTGCAGAACCACTGCCAAAATTTTTAGTGTATGTTTATTAATATTTGTATGCAGATTCTAATACATATACTGATTTGTAATTTGACTTTTTCCAGAATAATTGTATACTTTTCATTTACTTCCAATACTTGATGTTATTTGATTGTATTCCAATTTACACCATTTCACTGAAAACATACTATTATTTCTAATTTTCCCATTACAATGAAAATCTTTGCTTTTCACAGTTATGCATTTTTGAAAGGGAAGCATAAATTCCTAGAAATGCAATTACTGAGATATCTTTAAAGTACTTATAAGAGTTTTGACACATCCTGAGACACATTGCAAATTTCCAACTTCATCAGTAAAATATATATTCCTCATATTTTAATTTGACATTTCTTGATTACTATGAATTAATAATTCCTTATATTTCTATCATTGGTGTTTCTTTCACTGTGAAATGACTGTTCAAGCATTTTTAAAAACAATTTTTGTTTTTTTACATACTATTTTATATTTTTGTTAATTATATATGCTGCAAATATTTTATTTTATTAAATCTAATTAATTTTTTAATCCAGATTTTATTTTTTCTTTTATAATTTCTCATTTTATATTTTACATATTTACAAAGAAGATCTTCCCTAGTCCAATATCATTTTTAGTATCCATTTAAAAACTCAGAGTTGTATTTTAGCTATTAAAATTTTTGAAACATCCGGAATATGTTTTGGTGTGAGAAGTGAGATAAATATAATTTTTATTTTTTTCAAAACAAAAGTTCAGACAGTTATAGAAATACCATTTATTGAGGTTGTTCACAGTGGCTCAAGTCTGTAATTCCAGCACTTTGGGAGGCCAAGGCACGCTGATCACCCGAGGCCGAGTTTGAGACCTGCCTGGCCAACCTGGCGAAATGCTGTCTCTACTAAAAATACAAGAATTAGCCAGGCGTGGTGGCACACACTTGTAATCCCAGCTACTGGGGAGACTGAGGAATGAAAATCGCTTGAACACAGAAGGCAGAGGTTGCAGTAAGCCAAGACTGGGCCACTGCACTCCAGCATGCATGACAGAATGAGACTCTGTCGTTAAAAAAAAGAAAAAAAGTATTGAGTAAGTTGCTTTTTCTTCCCTGCTTTAAAACACTACATACAAAATTTTGTACACTTGCTCGTGCATATTTAAAAATTACCATGGCATTTCACTGTTATGCCAATGCTTGCACTGGAAACATCATAGTAGTAACCTCTTTTAATGTATACAAAGCCATTTCTTGCTGTATTCTTTTTCCAACTAATAACATGTTTACTTTTCTGTGTGAACTGTTTAATAAAATGGCCTTTCTGGATTTTGTTTTTCAGATTACATTAGATTTTCTGGTTCATTCTTATATAATTGATATTTTTATATGTATCAGCTGTTTTTCAAGTGTTGTGCCCTTGGACCTCAGTGGCATTTTATACAATTTTCATTCTTTTAGTCCTATGCAATTTTTGGTAAATTTTTGTAGATGTGTTTTATCTTCATTGCATTATGTGTAGTATCCTTTCTTTCATTACATTTTTCTAAATGGCACACACTATATATTTTTATACTTCTTATTCAGACATCATACTGAACTATTTTTTAAATAATTTTTAAAAACTAGTGTTTTACAGATACACAATGTTTATTTCAAATAATAATATTTTGCCTCCTCTTTCTTCATAACTCACAATTTCTTATCTAATTATATAGTTAACAATAAATAATTTGTAACAGGCATTTACTCTGGTCTTGACTTTAATACAATTGTTAAGTATTACAGATTTAAGCTGAGTAATTAATATGTATTTGTATGTGTATGTGTTTGAGTGCCTAATAATATGTACTTATAACTCATCATTTAAGAAAGAATATTTCTAGTACCCTTTAAAACAAGGTGTTTATTCATTAATAGGATATGGAAGTTTAAAAAACACTTTTTAAAAATCTTTAAATTTTTTTAATCTTTATATTTTTCACTGTAGTAACCTTGATTTACAAACATGTTATTCATTTTGTATTACTAGAATTCAAAATTGTGTTAGGAAATTTGGTTTCCATATCAGTGATTCCTCAGAAAAAAGGCATCTTTCTTTTCTTAGTTTCTTACTACTACTGCCCTTAAATTCAATAGTGCTGACCGCCAAGATCAAATGGCTGGGGATTGATAAGAAATTATATTCTCACAAAGCAGACTGAAAACCTCTCCAATCAAAGGAAAAGAAACAATATGTTTAAATGACATTTGGCCTTAAAAAACCAAAACCAAAAACAAAAAACAAAACTTCTTCTTTGCTTCCCTGTTTGATTTCTTAGGAGAAAATGTCACTTATTACTTTTCAACCTAAATGGAAAATAAATCAGTGAGAAATTTCATGTCTATAGCAGCTAGTTATTGAGCATCTGTAATGTACAAAGTATTGTGTTACATTACTTCATATAAATTTTTTAACCCGACACAGTTACATCTTGGCATAAACATTGTGCTACCTAAGTTACATGTAAATAAATAAAAGAGACACTAATGTTCACTAGCACTTCCGTAGTTACAAATTAGCCATATAACGTGGGGAAATGTTTAAAAGACATAAATCTTTCTTCCATTAATGACAAAATTAGCTGTAAGGTCTCTTGGACTTATATAGTCTGTGGTTTTAACTAGCTCTATGTAATTCCATAAATCCTATTTAAAAAGAAAATTTTATGCCAGGTGCAAGTCAATAAATGTGATACACCACATAGACAGAATTAAAAACAAAAATCATATGATTATCTCAATAGATGCAGAAAAAGCATCTGACAAAATCCAGTGTCCCTTTATGATGAAAACCCTCAGTAAAATAGGCATAGAGGGGACACACCTCAAGGTAATAAAAGCCATTTATGACAAACCCACAGGCAACATTATATTGAATGGGGCGTGGGGGGTTGCAGAGTTCAAAGCATTCCCCTGAGAACTGGAACAAAACAAGGATGCCCACTTTCACCACTTCTTTTCAACATAGTACTGGAAGTCCTAGCCAGGGCAATCAGACAAGAGAAAGAAATAAGGGGCATCCAAATTGGTAAAGAGGAAGTCAAACTGTCATGGTTCACCAATGATATAATCATGTACCATGAAAACCCTAAAGACTCATCCAAAAAGCTCCTAGTTTACTAGTTTACTGAATTCATTTATCATTACAATGAACATCTTTACTTTTCACAGTTATGCATTTTTGAAAGAGAAGCATAAATTCCTAGAAATGGAATTACTGAGATATCTCTAAAGTACGTATAATGGTTTTGACACATCCTGAGACACATTGTACATTTCCAACTTCATCAGTAAAATATATATTTTTCATATTTTAATTTGACATTTCTCGACTGCTATGAATTAATAATTTCTTATATTTTCATCATTTGTATTTCTTTCACTGTGAAATGATTGTTCAAGCATTTTTAAAAATAATTTTTGTTTTTTACATACTATTTTATATTTTTGTTAATTACATAGGTTGCAAATATTTTATTTTATTAAATCCAATTAATTTTATCAATAAAATTCATTTACTGATAAATGAATTCAGTAAGGTTTCAGTATACAAAATCAATGAATACAAATCAGTAACACTGCTGTGTACCAACAGTGACTAAGCTGAGAATCAAATCAACAACTTAACCACTGTAATAAGAGCCAATAAAAAAAAAAAAAAAAAACAAACTTGGGAATATACCTAACCAAGAAGGTGAAATATTTCTACAAGGAAAACTACAAAACACTGCTGAAAGAAGTGACTGATGACACAAACAAATGAAAACACATCCCATGTTCATGGATGGGTAGAATCAATATTGTGAAAATGTCTATACTACCAAAAGCAATCTATACATTTAATGCAATTCCAATCAAAACGCTATCATAACTCTTCACAGAACTAGAAAAAGTAATCCTAAAATTCATATGGAACCAAAAAAGATCCCACATAACCAAAGCAAGAATAAGAAAAAAACAAATCTGGAGGCATCACATTACCAGACTTCAAATTATACTACAAGGCTATAGTTATCAAAACAGCATGATATTGGTATAAAAACAGGCAAGTACACCACTGGAACAGAATAGAGAGCCCAGAAATAAAAGCAAATACTTATAGCCCACTGATTTTTGACACAGTGAACAAAAACACAAAGTAGAGAAAGGACAACCTATTCAATAAATCGTGCTGGAATAATTGGCAAGCTACATACAGAAGAACAAAACTGGATCCTCATCACTCAATTTATACAAAAATCAATTCAAGATGGATCAAAAACTTAAATCTTAGACCTAAAATCATAAAAATTCTAGAAGATAAAATCAGAAAAAGCCTTCTAGACATTGGCTTAGGCAAAGACTTCATGACCAAGAACCCCAAAGCAAATGCAAGAAAAACAAAGATAAATAGATGGGACTTAATTAAACTCAAAAGTCTCTGTGCAGGAAAAGATATAATCAGCAGAGTAAACAACCAACAGAGTGGGAAAGCATCTTCATAAACTATACATCTGACAAAGGACTAACATTCAGAATCTACAAGGAACTCAAATCAGCAAGAAAAAACAAAAAATTCCATCAAAAGGTGAGCTAAGGACATGAACAGACAATTCTCCAAAGAAGATATACAAATGGCCAACAAACATATGAAAAAGTGCTCAGCATCACTAATTATGAAGCAAATCCAAATCAAAACCATAATGTGATACCATCTTACTCCTGCGAAAATGGCCATAATTTAAAAATCATAAAATAGTGGATGTTGGTATGGATGTGATTAAAAATGAATACTTTTACACTGCTAGTGGGAATGTAAACTAGTACAACCACTATGGAAAACAGTATGGAAATTTTCTAAAGAACTAAAAGTAGAACTACCATTTGATTCACAAGCCCACTAGTGGGTATCTACTCAGAGGGAAAGAAGTCATTATAAGAAAAAGACACTTACATATGCATGTTTATAACAGCACAATTCACAGTTGCAAAAATATGGAACCAGCCTAAATGCCCATTACACAATGAGTGTATAAAGAAAATGTGGCATACATACCATGGAATACTACTTAGCCAAAAAAAAAGGAATGAAATAATGGCATTTGCAGCAACCTGGATGGAGTTGGAGACCATCAGTTTAGGTGAAGTAACTCAGGAGTGGAAAATCAAACATCATATGTTCTCACTTATAAGTGGGAGCTATGATATGAGGAAACAAAAGCATAAGAATAATATTATGGACTCTGGGCACTCAGGGGGAAGGGTAAAGGATAAAAGACTACACATCGGGGACAGTGTACACTGCTCAGGTGATGGGTACACCCAAATCTCAGAAGTCATCACTAAAAAATGTATCCATGTAATTGTTTTTCCCAAAACTATGCAAATAATAAAAAAAGAAAATTGTACTGTAAAGCAGCCTTTCCTTTCTTTAACTTATTTACTTATTTATTTATTTATTTATTGGAGACAGAGTTTCGCTCTATCACCCAGGCTGGAGTGCAGCGTCGTGATCTCGGCTCACTGCAAGCTCCACCTTCCAAGTTCAAGCGATTCTCCTGCCTCAGCCTCCTGAGTAGCTAGGATTACAGGCACCTGCCATCATGCCCAGCTAATTTTTGTATTTTTAGTAGAGAGGGTTTCGCCACATTACTCAGGCTGGTCTTGAACTTCTGGCCTCAGGTGATTTTCCCAGGTAGGCCTCCCAAAGTGCTGAGATTACAGGCATGAGTCACCGCTCCCTGTCAACATATTTTTATTTTTAAATTCATGTGCCCTAAGTAAAATGTATACATCCACCCAAAGCTTCTTTTAAAACATTTTTGTACAGTTATTTTTAGAATTGAGCCTTTAGAGTTAGTCACTTCTAAGACTACAAAATAAAAATTTAAAGCTACCCATTCATTAGAACATTTGTCAATTAAAGGGAAATTTATTTTATTTGTACATCAATTTGGTGTTCAGAGTGATGAATCTCATGAGATAAAGCTTTTTAAATGAATGAATGATTCTCTAAAGGTATAAAACAAAACTCATGAGTCACCAATTATGGCGTACTAGACATTCCTTCTTTGCAGTTGTGAGAATAGGATTTAAAATGGTACATTTTTATACACAAAGCCAGCAGTTTTTACTGAAAATTCTATCAACTCATCTTAAGTTCTAATAGGTAGAGCATCATGGTCTATATTGTCTCATACAGTTTTACATTGCTTTTGCAAACAACAAAACAAAATAAAGTAGAAGACTAAACAAAAAAAAAATCGTATGTTTGAATATTTATGATAATATTCAGATGTTTTAACAGTGGTTATTTCTCTATTGCTACACCTATTTCAACACTGAAATTTATAATATAATTTACTATTATCAAATATAAAATCAATTCAGCATCTTTCTTTAAATATGAGACTTAGTATACCATCTGCTGTTCAAAATAGTATGAAAGGTATGTGAGATGTTTTAAATAATCAAAATATACAAATTAAATATTACATTTAAATGTATGTTTATTAAGCAGAAAAATTGCTGTCTTACAAATATATCTTTGATACTATGTATACTCAAGGCAGATAGTAGATACTTAACATGAAATTTATGTTAATTTTCTCATTGTGTACCTGGCATTTTTTCCCCAGCTAAATGACATTTTATTTAGTATGGCAGTCTTGTACATTGGCATGCCTACCAATTTTTGATGTGTTTATTGATCATCTACTTTGTGCACCACTGGGTAGGGAAATTGAAAATATGGATAGTATAACCCCAGGCCTGAAACAGCTAGAAATATTCTATGATTGAAAAGATATAGGGAAAACTTACAAACCAGCAATTGTGAGGTGGTAACATATTTGTGGAATTGAATGAACTAAACAATAAGCCCTAGAAGAGTTTCAAAATTGTGGCAAACTAATGAACTTTGTATAAACTGGAAACTCCAATTAGGAAAAGTGAGATTTCAGCTCAAATTGGAAGAAGAGTAGAGAATTAAAATAGTTTTTGTGTTAAGTATGGGGCTAGGGAGACTTTACATAAGAAGAAATGGGGGTGAATGAATTTGTACAGACAGGGCTGTTGAAAATCCTGTTTGGAACATAATAAAATTGATCTAAATAGAGATCTCATAAGATGGAATACTGAGAGATAAAGTAGGTTTATGTCAGAAGGAGGAAAAAAAAAAACCTGCTGATGACAATTCAAAGTATTTTAACTATTTCTTACAACTAAGTAGAATACAAGAAAAACTTAAATCAGTGTTTTTACACTTTTTCTGAGGAATCTTGAGCATAAGCAGTTGAAACACTCAAGAATTTTTATAGTCAGACCTCTGCTCATATATGATTTTTTGGAGAAATTTTTCATAATTAACACAATTAAACCAGCATCCCCAGGACATCAGGACCTAGTTCCCAAACTTGCTTTTTTTCCCCCCATATATTACTTACTATTCTACATTTATGTTTGCACCTGTTAACTGACTAATGTTCCCACTGGGATGTATGCTCCGCAGAAGCAGGAACTTTTTGATCTTCATCGTAATGTCCCCAGCAGCTAGAAGAGTGACTGCCACATAACAGGTACACCACACATATTTTGTGAGTGCCATATGAAAATGAGGTGCTAAAAATTTGGGCTTATTACTCGGGGGAAATGAAGAAAGCTATTCATTCATTTATTCAAAAGCACATATTAAGCACCTATTCTGTGACAAGGTCTGGGGATGAAATGAGGAACACCACAGTTATTAACTTTAATATCAAGTTTGAGAGAAAAAAACCCAGAATACTGTGATTTAAAATGTATTTTAATAACCTACAAGAGCATTGAGAGCTGGGACTGTGTCTTTCTGTCTTTGGGTGAGAAATCAATAGTATAGTGATTTGTTCCCCTGTGAAAGGAATGGAGAAAAGAATTAATGCACTTTGTACTATGAGGCAGACAAAGGATTTATCACAATGAGATGGGACCGATAAACAGACAGTAACTACTGTTTCATTCTTGGGAAGAGGCAGGGGAGTGAGGGCGGGTGGGAAACAGGGAGATGTAAGTCAAAAGATATAAAACAGCACATATGTAAGATAAACAAGTTTAGAGCTCTAGTGTACATAAGGATTAACTTAATAAAATGGTATTGTATTAGGGAGTTTGGATAAATAAGTAGATTTTATCTGCTGTTGTGACACAAACAAAAGTAATTGAGATAATACATATGTTAATCTGCTTCACTATAGTAATCATTTTACAATCTATGTGTGTCCCATAACATTATGTTGTGAGCCTTAAATATACACAATACAATTTATACAGTATACTTTTTTAAAGGCAATGGGTAAGCAGGCAGAAAACAAGCATCACAACATGGTACTGAGAGGTGAGTGCATATAGGGAGATTAGGAATACCAACTAGGGTTTGGTATGGCAAGAGTGTGGTTTTTTATAAGGTGGAGTAGTAAGAGACATAACCAGAAAGGTAGTAAATTGTTGGGGTTGCCTTATTCTGGAAGTGGTACATCTTAATTAGAGTGAAGTGTAATAAGTTAATAACCCATACTGAAATCTCCAGGGTAACGCCGCGCACGGTGGCTCACGCCTGTAATCCCAGCACGTTGGGAGGCCGAGACGGGTGGATCACGAGGTCACGAGTTCAAGACCAGCCTGGCCAAGATGGTGAAACCCCGTCTCCACTAAAACTACAAAAATTAGCCGGGCACAGTGGCAGGCACCTGTAATCCCAGTTACTCAGGAGGCTGAGGCAGGAGAATCGCGTGAACCTGGGCAGCAGAGGTTGTAGTGAGCCGAAATCGCATCACTGCACTCTAGCCCGGGTGACAGAGTGAGACTCGGTCTCAAAAAAAAAAATAAATAAATAAAAATAAAAATAAATTTTAAAAAAAGTTTAAAGTAGCACAAGAATGTTTAATATAAAACCTAACAATAAAGAGAAATGAAGTAATAAAAATCCTGTTTGTGTAACCAAAAAAGCAGAAAAAGGATGAATCGAGGATTTTATAACAAATGAGACATATAGAAAACAAATAGCCACACTTAAATGAATAGATTCCTTCTTTTAAAAAAAAAGTTACCAAGATTAACAAGAAGAAATTTAATATCAAAATAGTCCTATATCTATTTTTTTATTTTTTTGAAACGGAGTCTCGCTCTGTCGCCCAGGCTGGAGTGCAGTGGCGCAATCTCGGCTCACTGCAAGCTCCGCCTCCCGGGTTCACGCCATTCTCCTGCCTCAGCCTCCAGAGTAGCTGGGACTACAGGCGCCCGCCACCTCGCCCGGATAATTTTTTGTATTTTTAGTAGAGACAGGGTTTCACCTTATTAACCAGGATGGTCTTGATCTCCTGCTCGTGATCTGCCCGCCTGGGCCTCCCAAAGTGCTGGGATTACAGGTGTGAGCCACCACGCCCGGCCTCCTATATCTATTTTTAAAAGTTGAAAACTCCAGGCCTAGGTGAACACTCTGATGAATTTTTCTGACATTAAAGTAAGAAACAGTAATATTACACAAATTTTTTAGAAAACAGAGGAACTTATTTTTATTTACTTGCCAGCATAGATCTGATATCAAAGCCAGGTAAGAGCATTGTGAGAAAGGAATGCTACAGATTTATGTCTCTCATACAGGTGGAGAAATCCTTAACAAAATATTAGCAAATTTAATCTACCAATATTTTAAAATATACCACGACCAATAGAAATTTATTCCAGAAATACAACGTTGGCTTAACATTCAAAATCAATCAATACCTAGTTCACCACACGAACAGAATAAAATATAGGTCTTAATGTTATCTCAGTATAGGCAAAATATTCATTGGAGTAAAAGTTGATAAACATTCATAATGAAAATTTTCAGAAACCTAGGAATAGAAGGGAACTTTCATGAATTTGACAAAGGGTATCCACAGTGAAAATACAGCAAATGCCATACATCATTGATGAAATAGTGAACACTCTCCCCTTGAGGTTAGAAACATAATGTCAAGCATCAATAATTCTATACAACTGAACCCTATCGATACTATCTATTGATACTGTCAAGTGATATAAGGCAAGAAAAAAATAAAAGCTCTATATATGTATATAGTTAAGAAAAAATGAAACATATTATTTTAGATAACATAAGTGTGTACAAAACTTCCTAAAAAATTTTAAAGTAGAAAAATTAACTAGTTAATGCGTCCAAGATTGTTACTAATGATGGTCTATATATTTCTGTTTGTTTTTGTATTGTTGCCATTGGTAGTGGTGGCAATGGTGGTGGGTAGACCTGTGTGTGGGGGGCGGGGTGGGCAGTGTTGTGTATAGTGAGATTGAGGAGATGAATTAAAAATGTATTTGAAGAGGGCAGAGCAAGATGGCCGAATAGGAGCAGCTCCAGTCTTCAACTCCCAGTGCCAGCGACACAGAAGACCGGTGATTTCAGCATTTTCAACTGAGGTACTGGGTTCATCTCACTGGGGAGGGCTGGACGATCGGTACTGGTCAGCTGCTGCAGCCCGACCAGCGACCAGCGAGAGCTGAAGCAGGGCGAGGCATTGCCTCACCTGGGAAGCGCAAGGGGGAAGGGAATCCCTTTTCCTAGCCAGGGGAACTGAGACACACAACACCTGGAGAATCGGGTAACTCCCACCCCAATACTGCGCTTTGAGCAAACAGGCACACCAGGAGATCATATCCCACACCTGGCCGGGAGGGTCCCACACCCACGGAGCCTCCCTCATTGCTATCACAGCAGTCTGTGATCTACTGGCAAGGCAGCAGCGAGGCTGGGGGAGGGGCGCCCACCATTGCTGAGGCTTAAGTAGGTAAACAAAGCTGCTGGGAAGCTCGAACTGGGTGGAGCTCACAGCAGCTCAAGGAAACCTGCCTGTCTCTGTAGACTCCACCTCTGGGGGCAGGACACAGTAAACAATAACAAAGCAGCAGACACCTCTGCAGACGCAAACGACTCTGTCTGACAGCTTTGAAGAGAGCAGTGGATCTCCCAACACGGAGGTTGAGATCTGAGAAGGGACAGACTCCCTGCTCAAGCGGGTCCCTGACCCCTGAGTAGCCTAACTGGGAGACATCCCCCACTAGGGGCGGTCTGACACCCCACACCTCACAGGGTGGAGTACCCCCCTGAGAGGAAGCTTCCAAAGCAAGAATCAGACAGGTACACTCGCTGTTCAGAAATATTCTATCTTCTGCAGCCTCTGCTGCTGATACCCAGGCAAACAGGGTCTGGAGTGGACCTCAAGCAATCTCCAACAGACCTACAGCTGAGGGTCCTGACTGTTAGAAGGAAAACTCTCAAACAGGAAGGACACCTACACCAAAACCCCATCAGTACATCACCATCATCAAAGACCAGAGGCAGATAAAACCACAAAGATGGGGAAAAAGCAGGGCAGAAAAGCTGGAAATTCAAAAAATAAGTGCGCATCTCCCCCGGCAAAGGAGCGCAGCTCATCGCCAGCAACGGATCAAAGCTGGACGGAGAATGACTTTGACGAGATGAGAGAAGAAGGCTTCAGTCCATCAAATTTCTCAGAGCTAAAGGAGGAATTACGTACCCAGCGCAAAGAAACTAAAAATCTTGAAAAAAAAGTGGAAGAATTGACGGCTAGAGTAATTAATGCAGAGAAGGTCCTAAACGAAATGAAAGAGATGAAAACCATGACACGAGAAATACATGACAAATGCACAAGCTTCAGTAACCGACTCGATCAACTGGAAGAAAGAGTATCAGCGATTGAGGATCAAATGAATGAAATGAAGCGAGAAGAGAAACCAAAAGAAAAAAGAAGAAAAAGAAATGAACAAAGCCTGCAAGAAGTATGGGATTATGTAAAAAGACCAAATCTACGTCTGATTGGGGTGCCTGAAAGTGAGGGGGAAAATGGAACCAAGTTGGAAAACACTCTTCAGGATATCATCCAGGAGAACTTCCCCAACCTAGTAGGGCAGGCTAACATTCAAATCCAGGAAATACAGAGAACGCCACAAAGATACTCCTCGAGAAGAGCAACTCCAAGACACATAATTGCCAGATTCACCAAAGTTGAAATGAAGGAAAAAATCTTAAGGGCAGCCAGAGAGAAAGATCGGGTTACCCACAAAGGGAAGCCCATCAGACTCACAGCAGATCTCTCGGCAGAAACTCTACAAGCCAGAAGAGAGTGGGGGCCAATATTCAACATTCTTAAAGAAAAGAATTTTAAACCCAGAATTTCATATCCAGCCAAACTGAGTTTCATAAGTGAAGGAGAAATAAAATCCTTTACAGATAAGCAAATGCTTAGAGATTTTGTCACCACTAGGCCTGCCTTACAAGAGACCCTGAAGGAAGCACTAAACATGGAAAGGAACAACCGGTACCAGCCATCTCAAAAACATGCCAAAATGTAAAGACCATCGAGGCTAGGAAGAAACTGCATCAACTAACGAGCAAAATAACCAGTTAATATCATAATGGCAGGATCAAGTTCACACATAACAATCTTAACCTTAAATGTAAATGGACTAAATGCTCCAATTAAGAGACACAGACTGGCAAACTGGATAAAGAGTCAAGACCCATCAGTCTGCTGTATTCAGGAGACTCATCTCACACGCAGAGACATACATAGGCTCAAAATAAAGGGATGGAGGAAGATTTACCAAGCAAATGGAGAACAAAAAAAAGCGGGGGTTGCAATACTAGTCTCTGATAAAACAGACTTTAAACCATCAAAGATCAAAAGAGACAAAGAAGGCCATTACATAATGGTAAAGGGATCAATTCAACAGGAAGAGCTAACTATCCTAAATATATATGCACCCAATACAGGAGCACCCAGATTCATAGAGCAAGTCCTTAGAGATTTACAAAGAGACTTAGACTCCCATACAATAATAATGGGAGACTTCAACACTCCACTGTCAACATTAGACAGATCAACGAGACAGAAAGTGAACAAGGATATCCAGGAATTGAACTCATCTCTGCAGCAAGCAGACCTAATAGACATCTATAGAACTCTCCACCCCAAATCAACAGAATATACATTCTTCTCAGCACCACATCGTACTTA